>NC_135345.1:28872493-30322029 GCF_023851605.1 Tamandua tetradactyla | reverse complement strand
ACCTGATGTCCAGCAATATAAGTCTCCCTGGCAAAATGGGAAATGACTTCCAGGGATGAGCTTGGCCCTGGCATGGTGGGATTGATAATGTCTACCTGAGCAAAAGGAGGAAAATAAATATAACAAAATAAGATATCAGTGGCTAAAATATTTCAAATAGAGTCAAGAGGTTATTCTGGAGGTTATTCTTATGCAAGCTTCAGTTAGACATTGCTAATTGCCATGGTATGCCAAAGCCCCAACCAACAGTATTCCCATAAACCTTAAAGAATATCCAAGGTTCGATCAGAGACTCTATAAAAGTATCGCTCACTAAGTTTATTTCTCAGAAACCTGAAATCTCCAGATGGTTCATAGGCCAGATAAGACCTGAAACCCAGAGTTACCAGTCCTCTTACCCATAACATTGTCACTCCTTTTTAACATGAAGAAGTTAGAATAATCATTGCCCAGATATCCCTAAATATTGGGAGAAGGATCAAAGGAGAAGGAGTTGTAACAAAGAACATCGGATTTAAAAAATAAGCATGACTACTGGTTCATTATACTGATAGTTATTTTTTAGTCTCCAGTGACTTGGAGCAGGTAGAAGGAAATACCTGTAGTTATGGAACTGTAACTCATATTATACTTTGACATTTGTTCTAAAACTACTTGTCAGAACATACTTCGAAATTCATCAATTTTTTGTATATATGCTATATTTCACAATAAAACAAACAAACAAAACCAATGCAAGCACTACTCACTACATTCAGAAATGCTTCGAAGGAAACTGGAATCTTCAGTCGTGTAAAAGAGTTCATTTACTATGAAAAGTGAACTTGAAAGGCTAGTAAAAGCAAATATAGATATGTATATTACGATTGTCTGTCAAATAAGGTGTTCAATACGAAAGAATAATTTTTTTTAGGAAACAATCTCTGACCAAACAATTTGTTCAGAAAGAGAGTGTTCTTCACTAACACCTCCAATATTCATTCCAATATCCTCCTAAAGGAATAAATATTTGTGAACCTGCCAGATATTCTATGAATAGAGGCACAGTTGGTCACCTAAGGAAGCAGTAGGCAGAAATCATTTTACGAGAAATATAGAGATTTTGGAAATATCCAGAAATATAAGTAGGATTATGTGATAAAAATCCTAAGTGCCACAGGGAACGATTTTTTTATAGTATCAAAACAGAAATAAGAAAAATGACTTTTACAAATCTCGGAATGTATTTTGTTTAGTGTTGGAGATATTACCCAGCATTTAAAAACATTTTAGGTGACTATAATTTAATGCAATAACTTTTCCTATATAGTTCTTGCCTGCTATTTTTAGGTTGTATAGAGTTTTATTCATAGATAATTAAAGGAAGCAACATTTACTATGTATTAGCCTTCAATATAAATATTCATAAGTTGGTAGGAAGGATTTGATGATAGAAACTGATGATCAATAATTAGCTAAAATGGAGGGGGAAAAAACCCTCTCAGGGACTTCTCAAGTTTATACTCTCAAAAACAGCATAGCTGTATGGCCTAATTATTGGAGAAGTTTGTGATTGTATATCTTAATGACTGACCAAGAAGGTTCAATTCTGGATGCTATAGGAATTCTGAATAGATCAAGCTGACTGGGCCAGTGAAACTTATTGACTACACTGCTGTTCCTTCACCCATTTCCTTCAGGCATATAAATGCAGTTCATACCTATAGAACCCAAATACTGGATTGTGACCAGGTCAATTCACTGTTTTCACTCATTGTAATGACTGATTTGGATTGTCACACAATCAATCTGATTGACTGTGCATAGTTGGCCAACAAAACTCAAAGTTGCCTTTCCATGGCTGCTTTAATCATGACATATAAACACAGTTGCTATATGTCCTTACAGCACAGCAAAAAGGGATTTTGGAAACAATCCCATTCATTCCACCAGTACAGATATCCAAATAAGATTTTTCTCCCCTTATCCACAGTCACTAATTCCTCTGAGTCATCTCCTAGCTCTGCCATGTTTTAGGCCATCGAAATGTCTACAGTTCCTATGTGTACTCTTATGTTTGGGTCATTCCCAGCATTCAGACAACTGGCCATTTTCTCCAAGAAATGCAATGTGGGACTTTGCTACCATTTGATTACCTAATCTTCATGTTACCACAATATGACACTATCATATTTGCAGAACAACATGAATCAAATAGTTTGTAATTTTTTTTTTTATTATTCATGTGTTTCCTCATCACAGCTTTCAAGTTCTAGTCCAGGGCTCAAGAACATTCATTTTAAACAAAGACAAAAAAATATATACTTAGTTATTTAAGAGAGGCCATTAATCTCCAGGGCCCCATGGGCAATGCTTGATATTGACTTAGGAAGAAGTTTTAAAGAAAAATTCTCTCAGATTTTAAGACAGAAATCTCTTAAATCATATACAACCAGGGCACTTCTGTTGGGAATTCTTAGACCCTACATCTTTTTAGACAAATAATTATATTTTGGTCCTACCTGCTTCCTTCCAGTTAAAAGCTGCTGCAGATTAAGGCATGATTTATACACAAAAATAGTTCTGTAAAAATTTAGTATAATGTTGCAACCTTAAGACATTTTCACAAAACAGGGATGAGTAATGTGGCATTCTTGCAACAGTAGCCACACTAGTATTTTTCTTCTGTAAAAGATACAGAATGTGTAAATATTAGTGTTTCACTTTTTTCAACCACTTAATAACAAGTATGCTTAGAATTTGGTTAGATAACCAATCCCCAAAGATATAAAACATAGTCTTTTTAAATACAGAAGCTGTAGAAGCAAGTATCATTCCAGTGTGGACATAAAGCATTTACTTTTATTAAAAGCTCATTAAAAATGAACTGCAGACATAGCATTAATTTTTTTTAAAGGTTGCTCACATTACTTTTTCACAGTAAAATTATTTTGAGTTGTATTTCTTAGCAGTCTACTTACATTTTCACTTCATCTGAGAAGCAAGATTATATTTGCTTCTTTGGTGGGAAAGATTGTTAATTTATATATGATTAATTTTTCCTAAGGTTAAATAGTAATACAAAATTGTAAAATTAATAATTTGAATGATAAAATATGGTTGCCTTGCTAGAAAATTATGCATAAGATTGTTCATCCCAATAATTGGTATAGAGACACTTGAATAGATAAATAAGAATAAACACAGGATAAAGTTCAAAATAAAACACCTTGTGGCTAAATTTTCTAATTTTCATACCCTAACATTAATGTATTTAATTTCTAGCAACTTTATGCTCTGAGTTTACTGATATAAGATTAAGCTAGCTACCTTTTATTAAATGTTTAATATACACCAGACAATTTACATGTAGTTATACTTGATGACACATCATAGCTGTAATTAACTAATTATATCATGTACTATATATATTTTAAGTTTTGTATAGGAAGAAACCAAAATTTCAACCAACATTCACTTCAGTACACAGTTCATAGTAGATGCTTAATAAATATTCAATAAATATTATGAATAAATTAATATAAGGAGAAAGAATATTTCCTACTGCTATCAAAAGCTAGAAAGTAGATTCTGTTTTCTATTTATAGTACATGTACTATAGTACATGGGGTTGACTAATGTCATAATCAAAAGACATTCCTCTGTTAGGTTATAAATCATCTCTCTTCTTTATCATGCTTCTAAAACTCTAGAGACTTTAAGATCTATGCTTGCCCCATTTATAAGAGTCAGAAATTCTTCAGTGAAAACACTTTATTATCACAAAAAAATGTTCAGAAGAAGCTAAAAATCAATATTTGGAACTCTATAAAGGTGTAAGTGAAGATAAATACTAAGTAGATAAATATATAAATCTGAGGATAATGAGTACTATATGACTTAAACAGCTAGGTTTTGTTATCACCAGCAAGTATATGAATACTGGACCTATGCTATAGATAGACCATATAAATATAGACCACCGTGAAAAATAAAAGTTTGAGGAACATTATTCAAGAAGAATCAAAAAATAATGAACAGAGAAATGAATCCTAACTTCAGAAGGAGCTGGTTTAAATAGTGCACTGTGAAGACACGGAAAGCGAAGAAATAGAATGATTCAAATGAAGTGGTCAACTTTGCTGAGAGAGAGAGAGAGAGAGAGAGAGAGAGAGAGAGAGAGAGAGAGAGAGAGAGAGAGAGAGAGAGAGAGAGAGAGAGAGAGATTAAGGAAATACATCAATTTGATTATTGCTGCCAGAATGCTATATACCAGGAATGGACTGGCTTTTATAAAGGGGATTCATTTAGTTACAAATTACAATTCTTCAGAGGAAAGGCAGTTGTCATATCTTTGGCTTTCCCTGTCACATGGGAAGCCAGAAAAGAACATCTGCTGGCCTTCCCTCCTGACTCCTGGGTACAAACAGGTTTCCCTGGGGTGATTCCTTTCTGCATTTCCAAACATCTGGGTCTGAGCTGCTAAGCTTTTTATGACCTCTCTCTTTTAAGCTTCCCATTAGTTAAATTAAATGCTATTCCTTGTGGAAGGCATTCCTCATAGCCAACCGCAGAAGTAAAGAGTCATAGATGAAAGTTATATGCTGATGATTTAGGTCCACAACAACAGAACAACTGGGCACCATCACCTGGTCAAGCTAATACCTGAACCTAAATACTACATTGCCCACCCCATGTCAACTTTGCATCTATACATATAAACTTCAACAGCATTTGATATTTTTTTTTTTTTTTTTTTTTTTTTTTAAAGGAAAGACAGAGAGAAGGAAGGAAGGATAGAAGGAAGGAAGGAAGGAAGAAAGGGAAACATTTTTAAACATTTTCTTGTTTTATTGTATTCTGTTTCTCCGTTTTTGTTACATGGGCTGGGGCCGGGAATCGAACCGAGGTCCTCCGGCATAGCAGGCAAGCACTCTGCCCGCTGAGCCACCGCGGCCCGCCAGCATTTGATATTTAAATAGAAACCAATAACTGACATATTTTTTCACCTAGCAATGGTCATATGCCCTGCACATCATGCACTAAATCTTTCTATATTAAAAATGCATTCATTTCATCACAATATCATGAAAGCCTTAAATCATTTCAGTAACAACACAAATGCCATACCAACTCAAAAACATCACAAAGTCTCACCAAACAGTTACAGGCATGACTTGTCTTAAAATAAAATTCTCCCCTGACTATGGACCTGTGAACTTAGAGTGAGTTATCTGCTTCTGTTATACAAAGAAAGAACAGTCATAGAATAAATGATCCCACTGCCATAGAGAGAAATGGGAAGGAAAACAGGGTCACCAGACCTAAAAATTTATGAAAACCTGCAAGGCAAACTCCATTAGATTTCAAAGTCTGAAAATCATTCATCCTCATGACTTTAGAAAATAGCAGTCCCACTCTTTCCAAGGGCCGAAGCAGTGGCCGGTTCTCTACAAACACTGCAATGAGGATTGCAACATTAGGGAATATTGGGGAGAACACATTTCTTGGCCTCATCCTCCACAAGCATCTGGGTAGCACACAGATTCTCTGCCATCTCTGGGGCACATGCTCATCCTTTTCAGAACAATGAGATGGCAGACAGACTTTCCCCAATCCCAAGGAAATGTGCTCCACCCTCTCTGGGGCCTGGGGTACCAGGAATTTCTTGGCTTCAGACCTTAATTTTCATGGTTATGCCTCTGAAGCTGTTCTTCCTTCTTCCTGGCAATTTTCTGTCCCTTCCAGTCCGGACAGGCAGTGGCTTCATTTATACACATCTTGCAAAAAATAAATTAAAAAAAATAATGAGCAGGCAATGGTGGCACAGCGGCAGAGTTCTTGCTTGTCAAGACTGAGACCTGGGTTTGATTCCTAGTGACTGCCCATGCAAAAATAATAATAATAATAATAATAATAATAATAATAATAATAATATTGACTTGGCTTTCAGCATGCAAGAATTGAATCCACCAGATAATAAGACCTTCCACAAATCCATTCTGGATAACTCCATCTTCAATCCCAGCTTGTCCTGTAATAGCTGACTGATTCCAAGTTTTGTTAAATCTTCATGTGGGGCATGATAAATCCTCATAGTTGGGCACTAAATTCACTTTCTGGAAGCCTAGAATTTTCCAGCCCATCACTTTCTGGTTTCATTGTACCTAAGTGTTCAGTTCTTAGGTTATCCCATTCTTGTTGCATTTTTCTATAAGCTGCAAGAAGAAACTAGGTTGCATTTTCCACATTCACTTTAGAACTCTCCTCAGCCAGATCATCACATTCAAATTCTCCCTTCCATCCAGCACCAGGACTTAATTTTGTCACATTCTCCACCACCTCAAAACAAGAGTCACCTTCCACCCAATCTGCAATAACACAGTCCTCATTTTTGTCTAAGCCTTCAATAGAAGTATCGTTAGAGCGCATACTTCCATTGACAGCCTCGTCAAAGAAATCTAGGCTTTCTCTATCAAGCTCCTCACAATTCTTCCTAGAATCCCCCCCCCCCTTATTCATTTAAGAAGCCATTTCAATCTGTTTGGGTATTTACAAATGCAGCAGCACCCCATCCTTCTGGTACAAAATCTATTCTTCAGAGGAAAGGCAGCTGGCATTCCTCTGTCTTTCTCTGTCACATGGAAAGGCACATAGTGACATCTGCTGGCTTTCCCTCCTAGCTTCTAGGTTCAAATGGCTTTTTCTGGGGTGATTCCTTTCTGCAGCTCCAAACATCTGGGTCTGAACTGCTAAGATCTCTTTTGACCTCTCTCTTTAAGCCTTCACCTAATTAAATTAAATGTTATTTATTGCATGTGTTGTATGATATAACATATAAATAAAGAAATAAGAAAGCAATGGCTTTCAAAGAAGTCATCAACAAGAAGTTACAGGACAGATCCCAGAGTTTGTCATGGGCCACCACACAAACTTCTCAGATTTTTCCTTCTAGCTGCTCCAGAATATAGAGGCTAAAAGGCTTAAATATTTTTTATTACCACAATCAACTTTTTTTCTTTCTTTTTTTGTGGAAAATAACATATATACAAAAAAGCAAATAATTTCAAAGCATATCACCACACTTAGTTGTAGAATAGATATCAGAGTTTGGCATGGGTTATGATTTCACAATTTTAGCTTTTTGCTTCTAGCTGTTCTAAGATACTGGAGACTAAAAGAGATATCAATTTAATGATTCAGCAATCATATTCATTTGCTATATCCTACCTTCTCTGCATAACTCCACCATCGCCTTTGATTTTTCTATCCCTCTCTTTAGGATATTTGGGCTATAGCCATTCTAACTTTTTCTGCTGGAAGAGTCTGTCACTAATATGGGGTATATGAGAAGGAACTATCTGATGTTTTGGAGCAGCTGGGCCCTCTAGGTTTCAGAATTTATGTGATCCAGTGACCCATCTGGATGTTGTAGGATTCTGGAAACTTACACTAATGCATGAAACCCTTGTGGAATCTTATATATTGCCCTAGGTGTTCTTTAGGATTGGCTGGAATGGTCCTGGTTGGTGTTTGGCAGATTATGATAGGTAGCAAGGTCTAACTGAAATTTGCATAAGAGCAATCTCCCGAGTAGCCTCTCTACTTTATTTGAACTCTCTCAGCCATTGAAACTTTATCATTACACTTCTTTTCCCCCTTTTGGTCAGGAGGAAATTCTTCATCCCACAATGCCAGGGCAGATTCATCCCTGAGAGTTATCTCCCACGTCATCAGGGAGAATTTCACCCCTGGTTGTTATGTCCCATGTAGGAGGTAGGGCAAGGATTTCACTTGCAGAGTTGGGCTTAGAGAGAGTGAGGCCACATCTGAGCAACAAAAGAGGTTCTCCAGAACTAACCCTTAGGCATACCTGTAGGTAATCTAAGCCTCTTCACTACCTACACAAGCTTCACAAGAGTAAGCCTCAAGATCAAAGGCATGGCCTATTGATTTGGGTGTCTCTAAAATTTGACACAGTATCAGGGGATTTACTGATGGTAAAGTTTAACAGCTCCATATTTTTTCTCCCACCCCTCAAGGGATTTTGCTCCAGAAAAGGAAACTTCATTCTTTTTTTGTAGCAGCACAGCATTTGTTCCTAAGTACATACCATCGCACACCAATCTATTTCTCAGTCAGCGCATCTTTCTGTCACCTGCATTCATCACAGGTGATGCATAGTGCCCAAATCCATAGTCCATCAACACTCTCAATTTTAGATAATTTGTTCTCAAGAGAGAGAAAACCAATAAACACACCCTCATCAAATAGGAATTCTAAACCACTACTTAGTGCTTGTCCTCTTAAATTGCATTCTGATGATTTAAGTCCACAGCAACAGAACAACTGAGCACCATCACCTGGCCCAGGTGACATTTGATCCTAAATACTACAATTATGCAAACAGGAGGTTGTTGTTAAATGTAGCCGGAGCAATTTTATCGATGTGGAATAGAAACTGGTTTGTAAAGAGTTGAGGAGACTACTTGAGCTGAAGAAGCTGGGAAAGCTAGCAGGGAACCTAGGAAGCTTGGCTCAAATTCCAGGGAAAACAGCATGTGAAGGAAGGCTTGTTCTGACTATAGATACCTTTACTTGTTTGTTTTGAGTGACCCAAGATATTTAACTACTTGTGACAAAGAGCCTGTGGGACTTAAAAAGTTACAAATGTAATTTAAATTGAAGGTAATATGAGAGCAAAAAGGAAGCATAATGTTATATAACAACTCAGTACACTTGTAAAGGATAGTCTAAGACAAAGAAATGCATATCTTTCATTATGGTGAGATGGCCCTTTGAAATACACATGATAGACATTTCTTTACAGGGATGCATATGATATGACTGTGATTAAGAAATTCTGTATTTCCATGATTCTTACAAATATCATAACCACATTTTCCTTTGACTGAGTACAACAGTGTTAAACTTTTGCTTCTAGTTATAGGATCGAAAGTACAAAGTATTTTCTCTCAATGATCCAGATATTCTTACCCAAAAGTCAATTGGAAAAGTAAGTGCAACAATAATCTAACACAGCTCATATTTTTGATGGAGTTCATTTAGAAACATTGGCCTTGCTGTTACATCTATGCATCCCCATTAGAGTTTATTCAAGTACCTAACTGCATAGCTAAATAGGTCTAAAAATGTTGAGATCTCTTATTTGATTATTTAGTATAGTTCAAGTTCTACTGAATTTCTAAATCATATTACATTTAACAATTACAAGAGGAAAATAACATGTAAGTTTTTCTCTTGGGTAAGCTATGACATGTAGTCTCAGCTCTGAGGGTCTCTAGCAAAGAAAATTGTTTACATTATTTCAAACTTGGTAAAACATACTCACTAAAATTTAAATTTATCCTTTAAACATTAGTGATAGAATTTGCTTTGACTTTTTTACAGTGCACTTGTGATAAGTCATAAAAAGAACTTTCAGTTATGTTATATAGTTCTGACAGGTTTCTAAATTTTTCAGAATCTTCATGTTCATACATTTCTAGTTTTAGTTGGGAAAATCACACCTCTGTTTTTACCGCAAGCACAATATTGATATGGTGTTATGAATTAACTGAAAATTTAAATTATATTGCATATAAATGAAACTCTGCAAATTACTTAGAAGGTATATGATCAATTTCTATTTTAAAATTTCACCTTAAAAGGAGGTGAAAGTCATATAAAATAAGATGGGCATCTTTTAGTGATAGCTGTTGAGTTGGTGAATTTTATGTGTAAACTGGGCATGGTATGGTGTCCAAATATTTGTTCCTGTGGCCTAATTTTTGCTGTGGAGCTACTTTGTAGATGGGTTTAGCATCTATGGTGGTTAATTTTAAACAAAAGAAACTGCCCTCCATAATGTTGGCAGGCTTCATTCAATCAGTTGGGGGCCTTAAAAAAAATCTGAGGGTTCCAGCAAAAATACGAAATTCTATCTCAAGACTATACCACCTATTCCTCTCTGAGTTTCCAGATGGCTGTCCTACCCTACTGATTTGGGACTCAAGACTGTATCGTCACTTTTGCTGAGATTTCCAGTGCCAGTCAAACCCACAGATCTCAAATTTCCATTCCCTACAATTGTATGAGTTAAGTCATTAAAATGAATCTCCTTAGGTGTGTGAGTGTCTGTTTGTGTGTGTGTGTATACTGTTGTCTGTTTCTCTGCTGAACCCTGACTGATACAGATGTTCACATTGTTTACTGAGATAGAACAAAAATAAATGTTTGGTTCTTATTAGTAGATATTGGAGTTATTTATTAAGGAAACTTTCCAGATAATGACAGCAAACATCCACCACCTGTTGCATAACAGGACAAGCACTGAATTAAGAAAAAAGTGACATAAAAACCATAGGAAAAACTGTTTTGTGTCTTTTCCATTACATATTACAACCCTTCCCATAAACAGAACCAGTCCAAAGTGCCAGTATGTGCTCCTAGTCCTAGATGCAGAGGGAACAAAGTAATCTTTATGCACATACTTAGATATATGCAGGTCATACCAATAAATGTGATGGCAGCTTATAGGACTGACAAGGACTGTCATTGGAAGTCCCTCTACCAGAATTTGCCTAGCATGTTGAAAGACATTGCAGAGCATCTAAAATGCTGTAGGAAAACAATAAAATTACAGCTAACCTGTAAAAAAGATTACTGAATTTGACACACATAAATTATCACCAGGGAACAGAAGAAAATATTATTTCTTAGGGAAAAAGGAATATTTGGATCCATGTGACCGTGGGTCACATGCACATGTACTCAGGACATGGTGTTCTCAGAGAGGATTGGGAGTGTCCTACACTTTTGCCTTTGGCTTTTCTTTAGACTCATTGTTAGGATGACTAAATTCTAAAGGAAAGCACTCACAAAGGGCAAATGGCAAAACATGAGAAAGGCGTTTTTTTTATGCATTTGTTTATTTTAGTGCTGTTTGTTAGCCCCTCAAAAAAAGAAGTTTCTCCCAATACAAAGCTGAATAGATTCTTAATGAACAGCCACCCAGTGACTAAATTCCAGGGATAATAGTAAAATATGAAAATTTTCAGTGTGCAACGAAAGATAACATATCATACTAAAAAAATAGTATAGGGTGATGTGACAGTGGCTCAGTGGTAGAATTCTCACCTGACCTGCCAGAGACCTGGGCTCAGTTCCCAGTGCCTGCCCATGCCAAACAACAACAACAACAAAAAGAAATGGTATATGCTAGCTAGACAAATGAGGAGAGTAAGCAACAGAAATAATCAACAAGAACAAGTGGACTTTGGGCGTACCAGATAAAAACTTGTAAAATAGTCTCAAAGAGCTAAATAAAATCACAAATAATTGAAGGACATAGAAAAAATAATAGAAGAACAAAAAACGAATTTCAATAAAGTGGTAGAAATCATACGGAGCAAGCAAACAGAAATGGAAGAACACAGTAACTGAAATTAAAAAAAAAAAACCCTAGGGTGTTTGAACAGAAGCTTGATGCTGGTAGAAGAAAGAAGCAGTGTAAGTGGAGATAAGCCTATTGAACCATTTGTCTAATGGATAAGAAATGAAGAGAATGAAGAAAAGTGAACAGAACCTTAGGTACCAGTGCACAGAATTAAGAATATCAATGTACACATTTTTTTTTTTAAGTTCTAGAAGGAGAAGAAAGAGGGAAAGGGACAGGAAAAATATCTAAAGAATAATGGTTGAAAACTTCCCAAACTTAATGAAATATATAAATATATGCATGCAAGAAACTCAAAAAGACCCACACATAGACACATTATAATCAAACCTTTGAAAGCAGAATAAAAGAAAGAATATAAAAAGCCACAAAAGAGAAGCAGTGCTTCATGTTCAAGGGAGAATTATTAAGATTAAGTGCCTATTTTTGATCAGAAACCAATGAGGAAAGGAGACAGTGGCATGATATATTTAAAAGGCTAAAAGAAATAAAATGCTAACATGAAATTTCATAGTCAACAAAGCTGTCTTTTGAAAATGGGTAGGAGATTAATGGATTCCAAGTAAACAAAGGTTGAAGGTGTTCATTCATCACCACTAGACTAGCTCTCTAAGAAATGCTAATAAGAATTCTTAAGGTGAAAAAGGAAGAACATGATGTAATAGATCAAAACATTTGAAGAAATAAATATACACAGTAAAGTTAAGCCTAATGAATAAATATAAATGACAGTGTTATTGTAACTCCATTTTTTTTTTTTTTTTACTTCTTACAGGATCTAAATGGAAATTCATAAAAAGTAATAACGAATCCATGGCTTGGACATGTAAAGCACAAAGATGTACTTTGCGATAAAAACATATAAAGGTATGAGAAGGAGGTGTAGAGGAGCATTGTTTTGTATTCTATCAAAGTTAAATTGATTTAGAATTAAATGAGATTATTATAGATATAGGATGTTAAATTTAAGCCCCATGGTAACCACAAAGATAACACCTGGAAAATATGCACAGGAGAAATTGAAGAGGATTCTAAAGAGTTCACTATAAAAAAAGCATCTAAACACAAAAGAAAGCAGCAATGAAAGAAATGAGGGAAAAAGGGTTAAGTCTTACAAAAACAAATATTAAAATGGTAGTATTGGCTCACATTATCAGTGGCTATTTTAAATGTAAGTGGGTTAAGTCATCAAATCACAATGTACCGATTGGCCAATGGATGAAATTATATTATTTATAAGAGACTCATCTTAAATTAAAAAACATAAGCAGGTTGAAAGTGAGAATATGGAAAAATATACCATGCAAATAGTAACCAAAAGAGAGCAGGGTTGGCTATATTAATATCAGAAAAAGAGACCTTAAGTCAAAGCAGTTAAAAGGGACACTATATATTGATGAAATAGTCAATTCATCAGGAAGATAATTCAATTATAAACACATATGCACTTAACAACTGAGTTCCAAAATGGATGAAGCAAATTATTTGGCGATTTGAAGGGAGAAATAAGCATTCTATATTAATAGTAGGAGACTTGAAGACATCACTTTCAATAATGGACAAAACATCTATACAAAAGATCCATAAGGAAATAGAGAACTTGAACACTATGAAACAACTAGACCTATGAGACACATAGAGAAGCTTTTACCCAACTGCAGGAGAATACACATTTTTCTCAAGGGCACATAGATAATTCATTAGGATAGACCAAATTTTGGTCTCAAATGACACATTAAATTTTAAAAGATTGAAATCACAGAAAATATCGTCACCAAATACAACTAAATGAGGTCAGAAACCAATAAATGAGGAATAGCTGGTTAATTAACAGATGCCTGGAAATTAAAACATACACTGTTGACCAGCCAATAGGTTAAAGAAGAAATCATACACACACACACACAATGGACACTATATTGAGTCAAGTAAAAATAAAAATACAGCCTATGATCACTTATAGAATGTAATTGTTGAGTGAAATGTATAGCTAGAATGTTATGTTGATAAAGAAGAAAGAACTCATATCAATAAACTAACCTCAAAACTGGGTAAATCAGGAAAAAAAAAGAACAAACTTAACCCCAAATGACAAAAAGGAAATAAATAACAAAGATTAGAGAAGAGATCAATAAAATAGGAAATTAAAAAGAAAAACAATAGACTCAACAAAACCAAACTTTGGTTTTCTTGGAAAGGATCCATAAAATAGGTATCCTTAGTTTGAGTGACATAAAAAAAGAGAGAAGATGCAGTAAGTAAAATCAGAAATAAAAATGGGACATTACTACCAACTCCACAGATAAAAAAATATTATAAGAGGAGGCTATGAACAATTTTATGCCAACAGATTAGATAACCTAGATGAAATGGACAAACTCTAGAAACACCTAAACTACCTACACTGACTCAAAAAGAAATAGAAAATTTCACTGACCAATAACAGATAAAGAATTTCATCAGTATCCAAAATGTCCCAACAACAAAAAAAGCTAAGAACTACATGGCTTCACTGGTAAAGTTTACCAAAAATTCCAAGAGCAATTAACACTAATTCTGCACAAAATCTTCCAAAAATTAAGAAGGAGGGAATATTTCTAATTATTTATGAGACCAAAGTTACCCTAATAATAAATTGAGATAAAAATGCCAGAAGAAAATAAAATTACAGACCAATAACCACTGTGAATATCAACGCAAAATTCCTCAACAAAATACTAGCAAACTGAATCCAACAGAACATTAAAAGAATTTCATAAAATTATAAAGTTGGATTCTTTTCAGGTATTCAGGGATAGTTCAACATAAGAAATTAAATAAAGTATTATACCACATTGACAGAATAAGGGAAGAAAAACACAAGAACATCTAATTAATGAAGAAAATACATTTGAAAAAATTCAGCACACCTTCATGTTAAAACACTTAGAAAACCAGAAATAAAAGGAGACTTCTACAATATGATAAAGAATATGTATGAAAAACCCACAGCTAACATCATATTCAATCGTAAAAATTATTGAGATTTCCCCTCAACATTAGAAATAAGACAAGGATCCCCACTGTCAATAATATTACCCTGGAATTTCTAGCCAAAGTACCTTAGGAAGAAAACAAAAATAAATGCAAACAAACTGGAAAGGAAAAAGTAAAAATTTCTTTTTTTTTTTTTAAGAAAGTAACAAGTGGTACAAGGATGTAGAACAATAGGAATCTTCATGCAAATGACATGGCCCTGCATGTAGAAAATGCTGAAAAAAATCCACAACCAAACTCCAAGAGTTAACCAATGAATTCAGCAAAGTAGCTGTATGCAACATCAATACACAAATCAATGGCATTTTTATGAGCTAATAATGAACAATCTGGAGAGGAAATCAAGAAAAAAATCCATGTACAATAGCAACTAAAAGAATCAAATATCTAGCAATTAATTTAACCAAGAATGTAAAGGATATGTACATGAAAAATCACAAAACATTGCTGAAAGAAATTAAAGAAGACCTCCATAAATTAAAGGACATTGCATATGCAATGTACTAAATAATGCTATGATGTCAGTTCTGCACAAAGGAATTTACAAATTCCATACAAACCCAATAAAATTCTAATAACCTTCGTTTCAGAAGTGTAAAAGCCATTTGTCATATTAATTAACATGGTAAAGTGTGTTGATTATTCAATATATTTGGAAAAAGACCAACGTTGGAGGACTTACATGCTCTGATTTTTAAAACATCACAGAATTACAGTAATCAAAATAGTGTGATACTAGTACAAGGATGGATGTGTAAACCATGGAGTCGAATTCACAATTCAAAAACAAATCCTCATACCTATGGATAACTAAGTTTTTACAAAGGCACCAAATCCACTCAATGGGGAAAGAGAAGTCTCTTCAACAAACTACTGGGAAAACTGGATATTCATGTGCAAAAGAATGAAGGTGGAACCTTATCTCATACTATCTACAAAAATTAACTCAAAATGGATTGAAGACTGAATTATGAAATCCTTATAAACTTCCTAGAATAAAACATAGGGAAACATCATCAGGACCTTGTGCTATTCAATCATTTCTTAGATTTTTCCACCAGAAGTAGGAGAAACAAAAGAAAAAATAGGTAAAAGATATTTCACCAACATTAAAAACTTTTGTGCATCAAAGAACTTTGCCAAGAATGCAAGAAGGCAGCTTACATAATTGGGAAAATAATTGGAAACCACATATCTAAGAAAGGGCCTAATATCTAGAATTTATAAAGAAATCCTACAATTTAATAACAAAAGACGAACAACCCAACTAAGAAATTGGCAAAAAACACAAATAGACATTTATCCAAAGAAGATATGCAAATGACACATGAAATTTACTCTTTATCAGAAGCCATTAGGGAAATTCAAATCAAAACTACAATGACACATACCTCATACCCACTGGAAAGACCATTATTAAAAATAAAAATAAGCAGAAAGTAACAAGTGGTACATGGATGTGAAAAAGTAAGAATCTTCATGCATTGTTGGCAGGAATATGAAACAATGCAGTCACTGCAGAAAACAATTTGGCATTTCCTCCAAAGTGTCAAATATTTAAATACCATGTGTATTAGTTAGAGTTCTCTAGAGAAAAAGAATCAACAGGAAATATTCATAAATATAAAAGTGTCTCACATAACTGTGGAAACACAGAGTCCAAAATCTGCAGGGTAGGCGGTGAAGCTGACGGATTCCAATGGAGGGTCTGGATGAACTCCACAGGAGAGGCTGCTGGCTGAAGCAGGAAGAGAACCTGTCTCTTCTGAATCCTCCTTTTAAGCCTTCCAGTGATTAGATTAAGCATCACTCACTGAAGATTGTTCCCTTGGCTGATTACAAATGGAATCAGCTGTGGATGTAGCCAACATGATCATGATTTTATTCTATGAAATGTCCTTATAGCAAAAGACAGGCCAACACTTGCCCAACCAGACAAACAGCCAACACCTGGTCAAGTTGATACATGAACCTGACCATAACACTGTGTTATGAAGCAATCACACTTCTAGGTATATAACCACAAGAACTGAATGCAGGGACTTGAAAAGATATTTGTCATGGCAACATTTTTCACAATAGCCAAAAGGCAGATGTAACCCAATTGTTCATCAATAGACGAATGGCTAAATAAATATGACATACACACAGTGGGATATTATTCAGCCGTAAGAAGGAATGAAGTTCTGATACATGCAGTAATATGGGTTTCCTTGAACACATCATGTTGGGTGAAATACTCCAGGCAGAAAAAAACAGATGCTGTATAAACTTTTATGAATTAAGTAGAATATGCAAGAATAGAGACCCAAAGTAGGGTATGGTTAACTAGGGGTGGAGTGGGGGCATGTGGTTGGGAGAAAGGGGATTTAATGCATAATGGGTGCAAGTTTCTCTTTGGGGAATTGGAAAATTTTGGTAATGGTTGGTGGCGATGATAACATAATACTTTGAATGAGATTAATGCCATTCAAATGCTTGGCAGTGGTTGAGATGGGGAATCTTATGGAGTGTATATGTTATCACAATTAAAAGAGAGAGATCAAGGAAAGAATGACAATTAAATGCAATATATGATCCTAGGCTGGATCTAATAATAGAGGAGAAAATGTTGAAAAGGACATTATAGGGACAATTGAAAAGATTTAAATACTGATTGTGTGTTTGATATCAATATTAAATTTCTTAAACTTTATAGTCGTACTTAATGTGATTACATAAGTGGTTATCCTTTTATCAGGAAATATAAATGTAAGTATTTAATATTAAAAAAGCTAAATATATGCAACCTACTCTCAAATGTTTAGAAAATTAGGTAGATAGGTAAATATAGATAGATAGATAGATAGGTAGATGACAGATAGATAGAGATAGATAAATAGATGGATAGATGATAGTGATAGAACAGATGGGACAAAATATAAAAGTTGGTAAATGTTTATATCTGGGTAGGGAGTATATTGTATTCTGTTCTGTTTTTTTGTGTTATTTTTGCAACTTTCTCATACGTTTTAAATTATTTCAAGCTAAAATTTTTAAAAAGAGCTGTTACCAGTGTGTTGCTTATTGCTACTAATACATAAAAAAATGAGGAGCTGAATACATGAATGTAGAAATGGAGTAGTAACTATTTAAAAGGGCTAAACACCACAACCACCTCCACTGACCTTTTAACGGATGCAGATTTGTAGGCAAACAGATATGAAATGTTTTCTCCAAATGCAGAGGAGATTTTTTCACATATGTGGTTTGAGGGGAAAGGGATTGAAAGCAACAAAGTGATATATGAATAATGAATGAGACTGGAAGACAATCTTTATTGTATACTCACCAGTCTCTTGTCTTGAAAGTTTTGTCTCACTGATTATTTTAAATAAATTTGAAGGAATTAGCATGCTGTTGGTTCTATCTCATGTCTAAGATAAATTTTGATATTATCAGCATCACATACAGACACATTATCCCATGCTAAAAGGAAAAAACAAAGCTTACCAATAAATTAGAAGCATATTGAAAAGTGCACTCTAATTCTATTGAGTTCCAAAAAACTAAAAACAAAGAGCTACAGAGACATTTTATTATTTTCAGACTCAAATTTTCAGGTACTACCCCTCCTCACATTTTCACACGTACTTCATCTCATGGCTCCTAATATTCTGTTCAATATTCTCGTGGGCTAATATTTTCTCTGTCTTTTTAATTTTGTGACACCTATCCTGGTCATCATGGTTGACCACAGTTCTGTGCCCTGTTCCCCAAATGTTAGAATAGGTTTGCTCACAACTAACCAAGCACCTCGCTGCTCACCATCAGAGGCATCCCCTAGAGAAAAATTGCAAATAAACTATGATAAAGCCTTTTTTTTTAAAACCTGTGCTCAAATATAAAATACTTTCATTAAATTTTTAATACTCAATTATCTCAACCATAAATGAAGTAATGTATTATCCAAAAAGATGATGGCACGAGTCACAAAAATCTAAGTGACATTCTCAGATGAGTGACAAATATGGGGAAACTACTTGAAAAGTACATTAAGAAATTAGAAAATTCATTTATTTGAATTTTAAAAATTCAAAGGAAAAAATCAAGCCATCATTATTGCTGTTATTTTTTCTTTCTCCTCCTCTTCTCTCTCATTCTTCTTCCTCATCTTCTTCTTTTAATTATTGTTATTATAGTATCCTTTAGGTGTAACATTTTGTGTCCTTTGAAAAATAAAGTAAAAGTAGGTCAAGATGAAATTAAATCCCATAATAGTATAATTTTTTGTTTTTCTTTTTTTGTTTATTATGTACTATGGCCAATCCCTTTCATGAAAAAGGGGAGCCAGAGTAGAGTAAAATCCCAATCAAAGCATTAAAAATGTCCACAACCTCTATTAGTACTGAAAGTATAAATCAGCTTGGTTGTAGACATATAGTAATGGGAGCCCAGATTTCAGAATCCAAGAGTCTGGTTTCAAATTCTAGTTTTCATATGGGAAAACTAACAATTTGACAATGTTTTGTGATAATTAAAATAAATGATGCATATGAGAATTCGGAAAATAATAGGTACTCTTTTAGTGATATTTCACCATATTAACCCCAGAAAATTTTTCTTTATTTCAGATTATCTTGTTTTCCCCTCTTCCTATCATCCATGCTATGGACGATTTTCCCATATCCGGTGAATGTTGTGATAATGATGGAAATATAAGATTAAACACTGCTAACCATCATGAAAATAGTATTAAGAAGTTTTAATTTGTTCTATGAGAATAGATTTTTTCTACACATATTTTAAATAGCCATTCTATTTTTCAAGTGGGTAAAAAATTAAAAACAAATTGGCATGCGCAAACATATATTTATCTTGAAAATTACAAGAATGGTACTAAAATTAGTAAAAGTACTGTGGTATATTAATGTTTTTTATGTTCTGCATTATTTGAACTTAATTTTTATACATGTCACTACATATTAAAATTAATTTGCATTATTAGTTGTGGTTTTATGATCAAAGATAGAGTATTGATGTTCAATCTGTTTACATAAAGAGAAACATTACAGTAAACTATACAATACTGCTTTGATATATTAAAAACTGGATTTTTTCTGAAAGGTACATTAACTTTATAGGCAATAACTTACTTGAATAGTAAAAAGGAGGAAATGTGTTGTTGGGATTTTCAAAAAGGAAAGGAAATTACATTCATTACACTGCTATATTTGGATCAGTGATTTCGTTTTGATGTAAATTTATCCTGTTCACTCCTATTTTCCTCAAATGAGACTTCAGATAATTTTAGCTGTACTGGCAATTTGTCTCTTTTTCTTATATCTATGACTTTTAAAATTATATATTTCTAATAAGGAGGTGGGACAAGGAGTTCCCAATCTAACCAAGAACTACATTTGTACATTTGATACATATATCTCTAAAGAAATCTAATTATTTATGAGCTTAGTTAGGTTTTTTGCAAGAAAAAGGCCAATTTTCTGCCTTGCTGCAAAGTACAAAGGATACAGTGACATCCAAGAAATAACAATTGCTTTTATATATTTATCTTCTTGCATAATAACTTCTCAGTGAATTCATAAGGTATCGAGACAAAAGTAAAGCACTAAGCAGTTTATAAATTATTCCCTTTTATACACTCTCACATACATATATCATTTTAGCTTTAAATAAAATAACCTTTTGAAAAATCAGATGTGGTTTGGTAACCTAATACCAAACTTTTTAAATTAAAAGAAACTTATTTCTGAATTCACATTGACTCCTTTAATTCTATGTATTATACTGATTCAACAATTTTGGAAAAAAGGGAATTGAGTTGATGCACAAAGAAAGCAGTCAGAGTCATCTTCTTCCAGCCAAGCTAAGAGTTACAGAGACCAGATTTTATCTTTCCATATGAAAAATAAAACAAATTAGATAAAATATACTCTCAAGTCACTGAACAACAGACAACTGAAGAAAGTGATACCTGAGAGATGGGAAGCAAACTAAATTAACCTTATGGAATTCTCCCATATTACTATCTGAAAAAAAAAATTTCAGGCACAGCACAGGAAGAAAATTTTCAGACCATAATGGTTTTCCTTATTTCAGAAGACTGAGCAGGGTGTGAAGGAAATGCAAGTGGGCTAAAGTTCTCAGAGCAAGATTTCCGCTTACAGTCAAGTATCAATATTGGGGACCAGCTTTGCACTCACACTTAAAATGATCAGCTGATGAATGGAATATTTGAAACAAACAGTTTTCAAACAAATGGACTTTAAGAAATGAGGCAAAATAATTTCTTGGAAATAAGGAATGGACAAGGAGAAATTTATGAATGTTAAAGCTTCCCTTGTGACAATTTCAAGAGCATACTTTAGAGAAAGAAAGCCTAGAAGAGTCTGTAAAACTCCCTCAGTGGAGAGGATTGAGCTGTAATCCAATAAAACAGAGACTAGGGTTTCAGTGACAGAGTACCAGTGAAGAGAGACTTGGCATGGAGACCCTTAGAAATCTACTGTAGAATTTGAAAGCTCAGATTATTATTAATGAGTGTATGTATAGGAAAAAAGTATGTGAAACCAGGAAACAAGTACCCAAAGGTGTAGAGAAGAGTCCCCCGCCTTCACTCATTGGTCAGGTACAGTGCCTTTACCCACCAACCAGAGTAGAAAACATTTTTCATGCATCACATAAATAAAAAGGATCAAGCTCAATTTCTCATGAAGCAAAGGATTGATATAGAAATAAATAGAAGGATGGATACAAACTGAAGTTTATTTTTTTTCCAATGTCCAATGTGCCTTGACTTTTGCTTGTCCTTTGATCAGTAATTTATGTAACTCATTTTGCAATTTTGTGTTACAAGGCAGGCTAATTTTTTCTTCTGAAACCACCCAGTCTATATGCTATAGCCTCATGAATCAATTAGAGATACATCAATTCAAAACTATTCATTACCAGGAAAAAAACTACAATTCTTTAGAGGCTACAGCTTTAAACACAATGCTTTTATTTGTTTATTTTTAAAAAATTCCACTAATGTAGCAGAAGGTTTTCTTTTTGCTTATGTGAGATATTTTTACTTCTTTTATTTTTAATTTATAATTTCAAACATTCTACAATCATCAAATATACACTCCACCTTCCTTCTAGACTCCATCAGATCATGACCTTGAATATACTTTCTGGCCTTGCAGATTTACTATTTCTACATAATGCTTATAAGTCATAGCATGCAAATATGTCCTTATGTTTCTTATTTATTTCACTGAGAATGTTTTCAAGATTCTTTCATGTTGCAATATGTATCAGATCTTCATTTATTCTTATGGGCAAATTATATTCCATTATGTACATATATCACATTTAATTCATCCATTCATTTATTGATGAAGACTTAGGATGTCTCCACCTTTTCACTACTGAGAATAACACTGCTGTAAACATTTGTCTACAAACATCTGTTTGAAACCCTGTTCACACTTTCTTTGGGTGTATTGCTGGAATTAGAAATTCCTAGCAGAGAGTTTTTTTCTTTATTAGAGAAGATGTAGGTTTATGTAACAACCATTCATAAAATTCAGGATTCCCATATACCATCTTATTATTAACACATCACATTGGTGTGAAACTCTGTTAGAATTGATGATTGCACATTTTTATAATTGTACTATTAACTGTAATGCATTTAGTGACCAGGAGTCACTATTTATGTAGTACATTTCCATGGAATTTTAAAGAAATTATTCTGTTACCACATTTATCATTTAATATTTCCCTTTATAATCACATGCAGATATATATTCAGTCTTGTTATTTGTGTTCAAAATGTTGTGCTGCCGTCACCACCATATGTTTGCAAAACATTTCCATCGTTCTATATAGGAACCTGGCAGAATATTTTAAGGTTTTAAGCCTTAACATCCTATGTACTTTTCCCATCCTGTCCCTGATTACCTATATTCTAGACTCTGACTCTAGGAGTTTATATATTCTAATTATTACAAACAATCAAGGTCACATAATATTTGTCCCTTTTTGTCTGTTTATTTCACTCAACATGATTTCTTCAAGGTGCATCCATGTTTTCTCCATTCCTTTTTATGATTGAATAATACTCTATTGTAAATTTATATAAACATATCACACGTAATTGATGCATTCATTGGTTATGGCCATTTGGGTTGATTCCATCTGTGCTGATTTGAAAGGAAGCATGCCCCCTAAGAAAAGCCATGTTTTAATATAAATCCCATTTCATAAAGGTAGAATAATCTCTATTCAATACTGTATGTTTGAAACTGCAGTGAGATCATCTCCCTGATTGATGAGATTTAGTTAAGAATGGTTGTTAAACTGGATTAGGGGATGACATGTCTCCACCCATTTGAGTGGGTCTTGATTAGTTTCTGAAGTCCTATAAAAGAGGAAACATTTTGGAGAATGAGAGACGCAGAGAGAGCAGAGAATGCTGCCGCACCACGAAGCAGAGAGTCCACCAGCCAGTGACCTTTGGAGATGAAGAAGGAAAATGCCTCCTGGGGAGCTTCATGAAATAGGAAGCCAGGAGAGAAAGCTAGCAGATGACGCCATATTTGCCATGTGCCCTTCCAGCTGAGAGAGAAGCCCTGACTATGTTTGCCATGTGCCGTCTCACTTGAGAGAGAAACCCTGAACTTCATCGGCCTTCTTGAACCAGGGTGTCTTTCCCTGGGTGCCTTTGATTGGACATTTCTATAGACTTGTTTTAATTGGGACATTTTCTCGGACTTAGAACTGTAAACTAGCAACTCATTAAATTCTCCTTTTTAAAAACCATTCCGTTTCTGGTATATTGCATTCCAGCAGCTAGCAAACTAGAACACCATCTTTTGAAAGTTGTGAATAATGCTGCTATGAACATCCATGTGCAAATCTATTCAAGCCCTTGCTTTCAATTCTTTTGGATACATACCCTAATAATGGGATTAGCAAAGAGTTTGATGTACATTCAGAGAGATTTGAAGTCTTAGGTATGTGGTCATTAAGTTACCATCTTCTGGGAAAGTAAACTTGAGTACAGACTGTCCTATGGATGCTTATATCTTCTGAAACCTGACTTAAAAGAAACTCAGGACGTGTAAATTCAGATTATGTATTAGAATGGTAACAACTACACTTGTCCCACAGTGTAAGATAAAATATGTACATTAAAAATTGCAATATCACTAAAATAGTCCTCAAACTTATGGCATGACTCCTTTGATTAACCCAAAATTCACAGATTTTTAAGGTGCTAATTTACATATGTCTGAGAATGTATTTAAATTATCTTAACCTTTCCTTAGAGGTTCTATGTAGTTTAACTGTGTCTCCATGGGAATTTTTCTTATCACTCCTGTAGCAGTGCTTAATTATGGAATGATTGGCAGCTGAAATTTTCTGGTCATGCTTCCTAAGGGATAGAAAAATGTGCTCTCACCACTGCATACTCATGTCATTCAGAACCATGCTACAATTACTCCTGCATATGGCAAGAAAATCTGAAAAGATGTAATTTTATCCTAACCAGAACTTCAGTCTCATACAGTCTACTTTCTTGGTAAATTAGAATGAATTAAGAAAACCAAGAACTTCTTAAATCCTTACCTAGCTCTGTGATTTCTTGGTGAATTTACTAAATCTTTCCATGTCAGCTTCCTCACCTTTAAAAAAAACTAAATTTTCAGTGTAAAATGATTTAATATACATAGGGTACAAAATACAGTTCCTGCCCCATAGTAGATTTCAAATGAAGATTACTACTTTTTACGGTATTGCCCCTACCAAGTGCTAAGTCAAGTCTAAGAAGACTGCTTCATTCAATCATTCAGCAAAAATTAACGAGCATGAACCATGGGTCAAATATTAGGCATTGGGTATAATGAAAGAAGAAGACAGAGGTACTGGTATTATCAAGCTTATGTTTCAATGGAGAGATCGATAATAACTGCAAATATGTTTAAATGTAAGTATGTATGAGAAAGTGTATAGGTGACTAGGTGATGATAAGAATACTATGAAGAAAAGTAAGACAGGGTAGGACTATTGAGAAGGTGCTTTTTTCATCAAGGGTGGCTTATTTGATAAGGTGACATTTAATGAGACTCAAGTGAAATAAAGAATTTAAGTAGTATGGGGAAGAGAGAATAGAAGCGTGAGGGCCTTAATTTGGACGATGCTTTGCCAAAACATCCTTTCATATGCGGTTCTATTTACTTTGTGAACACTACATCCTCTAGTAGAGGATAATTTCTTCAATGGGTTATTTTGCCTTTAATCCTTCCACACTATCAGAAATTCTAATATTGGTAATTTAGGAAAAGTTGTGATGTTTCCCAGATTCTAAGATTCATGAGTTCTTTGGTGTCCCCAGAACCTGCAACACTATCTGGCAAGGGAGGTGCTGAAATTTTACCTGAGTGGTTGGATGTATGGATAATATTCTTCTCTGTCAAATGTATCATCAGAATCAAGGTCAACCTGAGAGGTACAGAGTTAAAGATTTTTACCTATGTGGGAATCCCCCAAGAAGTAAGTGAACTTGAGGTACTGAGAAATTATATCACTTGTAGTATTGTTAATCAGCCTGAGGAAATGTTTGAGTGTATCCTTATTTATTAAAAAAAGGTATTATACAAAGTAGTGGAATAATAATCATTAAACATTTTTACATACTTGGAGTGATAGAAGAAGTAAAATGTTGGACGTTAACAGAATTCCACCCTTTTTTTGGTCATGTGTTTTATTTCATTAGCAACATCACATGTTATTCCAAAATTATATTTCTGAGGTTATTGTGGACCATGATTCCAGTGCTAGACTGCTCATCTTTATCTTAATCCAAATTATTGCTAGTAATTTCTAAGCTTAAGCATAGCCTCCACCCTTTCCATAACAATGAGGTTTAAAAATATCTAGTGGATATTAGGATCTGGATTCATAGCAATCACTATATATATGAAAGATGACAAGAGGCCTAGAATTTAAAATGGCCTCCCTCTTCACTTCCATATACTGATTGCAGGGCACACTCAAATATACAATTTATTTAGATTGCTTCTGAACTGCAGTAATCATTTTCCTCAGAATCAAATGCATGTTTTTTTTTTCTTTTATTTTCCAATTTTTTGTCTTGTGTTCCTGGACATAATGTGAAATAGAAAATATGGCAATTTCTTTGTCATAAAGAAAGGCTTTTATTTAAAAAATAAAACCAACAAAAAAACCTAAGACAACAAACCTCTCATAATGAGAGTAGTGTCTAAATAGAGGAGGTTTCTCAATGTGTGTATTTGCCCAAAGTGAAATAAAATCAAGGCTACTTTATATGCTGGAGTAATGTCACATTCTTGCAACTGCAAATAAGGAACAAAGTAAGTGTTTGTTGTCTTATAGTGTTACTCTCAATTCTCTTAAAGAAGAGAATATAAAGATATCGGCTCCATTAAAATAAGCAGTACACCTGCCCTGCTTGAGCCTCACACAAATGACAAATAGCTAAGCTTCTGCCAAAGTCCTTAGATATAGATTTTCTACATTCTGTGCCTTTGGCTAACGGGAAATGATAGTTAAGAAAATCCAGTTGACAGCAGCAGTCAAGTAGTCTATTATTTGAGGACATTTCTGAGTAGCGGCTGTATTAGTACTGGCACACTAAGCTTCTGGAAGACCCTCATGTGTCTGTCTTTTCATTTCAACTGTTAACTGGCAAAAGCATCCAAATACATTTTCATAAATAATGATAGTCTTCTGAAAAACTCTGAAGTAAGTTATTAAAACTGCAATGTGGCTTATAGTTACATTTATGGGATTAGAAAATGCCTTTATTGATTAAATGCAAACATTTTTTCTTGAATCTGAGTAAAAGCAATGCCCATATGATTTATGAATACTTTACCCTACATGTAAGCATAGAATCAGAAAGAGCACTAAAAGAATAAAATGCAAAATGGCCGATGCTTGGATACCAAGATGTAGAGAGCAAATGACCTCAGGATACACGTTAGTTCATTTCAAGTAGTGTCTTCAATAATGGGCTACATTAGCTTTGCCATAAGCAGAAAATAGCCATGTGTTGTAATTGGGCAACACAATTTACATTGGCAACAAAATCATTGCTCACATTTTCTTTCATGTGAAAATAAAAATAACTATTCTGCTCCCACAAAATTGTATTTCTGAGGTCAGTGGAGATCATGACTCATTTGGACACCATCCTATTATTATCAGCAGCAAATAAGGCTTCTGTTCCAGCCCAAACACCTCATACGGGAACATACCAAACACTGCCTTTTTCGCAACTTATCTATTTTTTTCTAAATAATTTATAATTCAAAAACTAAACTATAGCCACCTTCTCTGCTTTTACCATTTTGTTTCTATTTGCTTTTAAGTTATTAGTCTTAATACTTATGGTAATGATTTATGCAATTAAATACACAAGATGCAATGCAAAATAATTAACATTTTTACTAAATGACTTGTTTTTGAGTTTTTGAGTTTTTTCAATGACAACACTGGTTAAAAGAGTGTTTTGTTCAAAATCAAACAATATATTCTTTTTTTATTACATTATTTATGTTTTGATAAAATTAGTCTCAATATTATTTCTATGCTTATATATATAGTGTTATATATTATAAAATATATTTTTTAATTTTTAATACTTAACTTATATAGCATAAATACAAATCATTAAAATGCTTATTTGAAATTTTTTATATAAATGACTCATGTTTTCCTTTTAAATTGGGGTCCAATTTGAAATAATCTGGATGGAGAGAAGAAAAAAAGTAAATAGTGAATATATAAATCATTTAGATTAAAATTTGACCTAGCATTTCATATTTAAGTAAAAATAAGTATTTCCATTTTGTCGGAGGTATAAATTGTGTTCAATAACAAATGTTGTCAGGAATTAGTTTCTTCTTTAAGGTATGTCTTAAACATGGTTGGGCGAAAATTCTTATAAATTTCAAAGTACTACCTGTTCAATTTTTATAGGAAACTCTTAAAGTACCATGCCAGGCCATGGGCCATGTACATTTTCTTTATAATTGAGCACAAGCTGAATCCAATTCAATAATATATAATTCTGAATAAAAGATACTTGCTTTTTGTCCATAATAAAGAAAAAAATTATTATTATTTTGATCAGTTTCTCTGCACATGTTTCAGAGAAAGGTGTCATAGTATTTAGAGTTATATATAAGGCAGTCTGTGAAGCTGGTAGCTCCAAAGAAGTGTCTGGACAAATTCCACAGGAGAGTGTTGCTGGCTGAAGAGGCAGTGAAAGAGTGTCTCTTCTTCCTTAACAGTCTTTAACTGATTAGATTATCTTGTTGTGGGAGATGTGCCTTAGTTGTTCATAAATGTAATCAGTTATAGATGCAATCAACTGATTGATGATTTAATACACTAGCCTTTCCTGTTTGTCAGCCAACCATGAAAAATCCTTACAGCAATGGTCTTGCCAGTGCTTGCCTGAACAGAAAACTGGGCATAATCACTAGACCGAATTGACACCAGAACCTAACCACCACATTTATCCATTTCTATAATTATATTAACACATTGTTTACACTATTTAGAAATAATGAAGATCAATTTTGAACTTTCTTAAAGCTGGTGACTTTGAACTTAAATTGCTTATTATGATAAATATATTTAAATATTTAAATATATTTAAAGACTATAAATGTTTTATAAAAATCTGTTTTAGTGTTGTGACATACTCTTTCAAAGTTTTCTCTATCTGAAATCTGAAATTTCTTTAAACTTCTTAACATCCATAATAATGCAGAAACAGAGCTATATAAAACAATGGTATTATAGAAAATCAGTTTATTATTATATTCTAAGGACAAGATAATCTATGTTTTAAAAATTTGTTTGTGATTTTATCATCTGCTCCTGCATAATCAGTTCATTTTGTCATAAATTTTCCATCTCATTCCATTTACCTCTCTTTCTATATTGTTTCTTTCCCTCTTAAACATTTTGATTCCTATAAAATAAAGGAACAAAATGTAAACAACTCTTCTAGTCATTGATTGTATCCCTCTTTCTTCTTTCACTCATTTTTACTTCACTGAAAATGGAGCTTAGTTCTTTAACTCCTTGTCCTTTGCAAGCTGGCATAATATAATCTTTGGTAGTGGGATGCACTTGAGAGACACTGCAAGAGGAATGGCTTTTCCTACTGGTTATGGTATGCTTTTCTTTGCAAACTTCTACAGTACACATGGCTTTTCCATAGCATGGTTCCTGAAGCACATGTGTCTTCTCCAGCATCTTAATCCTGCAGCATAGGCTGCTTCTCTGGTGCTAGACTTCTGCAGAGGAGGTAGCCTCTTCAACACCAGCCTTCTTTCTCTAACTCAGGAGTCTTCTGAGGTTCAACTCTGGCACTGCATTGGTTTCTCCAGGGCCAGGCTCTTTCACTGTGTGAGGTGTCTCAAGAACATAAATTCTGTAGAACACACAGGTTCTGTAGTGCAAGACTTCTGCAGTACGTGGCAACTAGCAGCACCCAAGTACCACATCTTCCCCTAGGATACTCTTCTGATTGTATTCTAGCTGAGTGCTTCTGGCAAGACACCAGCAACCATATGTGGATTTCCAACAAATCCCACTACTGCAACACCACAGTGACTTCCCTGCCACTCAGTTTCTCACAGCTCTATAATCTTTGGACTCTCTATTTCACTTTGAGACATAGCGGCTTTTCTCAATATATGTTGTTCCAATACACTGTACAATTCTCTTTTCTTCTTACCAGTCAATGTTTTTTATTCTAATCCCAGTTAAAGTTAATAATTCTTTATATCATACTTCTCTCATTCAAATTATCGTGTGGTGTCTTGTCTTGGTCAAATCCTAACTGATACAAAAGTTAGATTTACTAATTGCACAATAAATAATTTTAATCTCCTATTTTTATTTCCTCAGTCACATTTAAGGAAATTACTTTCACTACTTGATTCAAACTACAATTTAATTTATTCACTCATATATGCATTTCCTTTGCATTTTGCATTTATTCCATCCCTACAATGCAACAGACATTATCCCTGATATTGTATTTAAAGTGTAAGTCAAAAGAGGAGAGAAAGATAGAAAGAGGAATGAAGGAAGGAAGGAAGGGAG
Source organism: Tamandua tetradactyla (assembly GCF_023851605.1). Taxonomy (NCBI): domain Eukaryota; kingdom Metazoa; phylum Chordata; class Mammalia; order Pilosa; family Myrmecophagidae; genus Tamandua; species Tamandua tetradactyla. The sequence goes on along the minus strand of NC_135345.1, from coordinate 30,292,397 downwards.
GGAATGAGGAAGAGAGGGCAGAAGGAAGAAGGAAAAAGAAAAAAAGAAAAGAAAGAAGGAAGAAAGAATAAAAGAAAGCAAGAGGAAAAGGAAAAAAAAAGAAAAGAAAGCTACCTCATGGAGCTTAGAGTATGGTAAAAAAATATATACATACAACAGTTAATTAAACTATATCATCACAAGTCCAATGATGGGGAAGCAGAAGTTGAGCTCTTCTAGGAACTGAGCCAGACTTGAGAGGACCAGGGTGGGAGCCTCAGCATGAGATTAGAGTCATGAGATGTCAGCATGAGATTAGAGACATGAGATGTCATGATTTCTAATTCTAATAACAGAATATCAATCCTCATACTTCAGTTCTGTTGTGTTTAACTTTCTGTCCCTGCCTCACCAACTACTATGCTTTCTATACGAAATTGTATTTTAGAGATATATTTTCCATTGCCATCATATAGTCTAATTGCACAGTCTACTCCCAACTGTGCTCTCTTATAGTTTATTATCAAAATAGAAATAAGAATAAATCTCTTATCTTTGTGTCATAAATGTGTCATTCTTTTTCTCAGTCTCTTCCCATTGTCTCCTATGTAACTGAAAACTGAATCCAAAGTCTTTAAGTAGTTTTGCACCTTTCCACATTTTCCCTTTTGCCAATTTCTGACCTTGTTTAATACTCACCCCAGTTCACTCTGTTCCACTCACAGTATCCTCTTACCATTCATCAAACTTGCTAAATAGGCTTCTTTCTAAGATTTCATTGCCCTAACTCATCCTCTACATGGAATATTGTAAGCAGCTATCCACCGAGCTTGCTCCTTACTCCATTCAGTTTTCTGCTTGATTATCATTCACCAGAAAGGCCCTTTCCAACCACCTTGTCTAGAATAGCACCATATTTACACTCTCCATTTCCTTAATCTTTCTTTTTTTCTTTTATAATTTTAACACCATCTGATACGTTAGCTTTTAAGTTTTAAAATTGTCTGCTGTTCACTGTGGTATTCCTAACACTAAGAAATGTCTGATATTGAGTGATCAATCAATTTATAAATATAAGATAAATGAATGCACAAATGCAGTCTGCTGTTTCATGATATCTGTGTGTTAAGACTGTTTCTCCTAGATTTTACATTGCAAGATACCAATGCATTAAGCAATTGAGTTATTCTGAACATACTCTATCACAGTGTACATCACAAATTCATGATTATTATGACCCTATTCAATTGTCAACAATCAATACTTAAATGAGGACTGGATAATCTAAGTGAGATTTCTGGAATATTAAAACAAAAGGTTTTACTTGTTTTAATATATCCATCTAGGCCTGATGGATATATTAACCAATTTTATTTAGCACACTACCACGGAATTGAGGCATAGCTCAAAAGAAATTAAAAAGAAACAAAGCAATGTGAAAAAAATGTTTAGCATTTTTATGCTACTTAATATTTTAGCTATTTGAAAATTCCTTCAAATGAGCATATGCAAGTATTTGGAAGAAAGAAGTAAAAAAAAGGCATTCCTATAAAATTAAACAAACAGAAAAATGAAAAAAAATATTTTGCTATGTATCAAACTCATCACTTCATGTACAAGATTCTCTGCAGAGAACAAATTATGCTTCATTTAAGAAATGAAGCCATAGTGAAACACATTGAAGATAAGTGATAAAGTTAAAAAATATAAATAGTGGATTCTATAATTAGAATATTACCCAAAATTAAACAAATTTTGTTTAGAAATTAAACAAAAAATAAAAGATAATATATGAAACTGCATCTGTTTGACTAAAGTATATTCCACATATAATAATTTTGCTTCAATTTTAATTTGTATTGTCAATATTTTATTTTTACATTAAATTCTCTAAAAGCTTAGTGATTTGGTTTGCTAACACTGCCAGAATGCAATACACCAGAAATGAATGAACTTTCACAACATTTATTAGGTTACAAACTTACAGTTCTAAGGCCATGAAAATGTCCAAATTAAAGCATCAACAAGAGGATGCCTTCACTCAAGCAAAACCAATGGTGTTCAGGATTTCTTTGTCACATGGGAAGGCACGTGGCAGCATCTGCTATTCTTCTCTCCTGGCTTCTGATTTCAAACGGCTCTCCCAGCTTCTGGCATTTCCCAGGCACCCTTTTTCTGCATCTCCAAAATTTCTGTCACTTGGTTTCATCTCTCTGCTCTCTGTGTCAGCTCTGAGCTCTCTCTATGTTTTCTGCCTTTTATTCTCTTCATACATGGCTCCAGTAAAAGGATTTACGACTCACTTGAATGGGCAGGGTCAAGTCTCCATGGAAGCAACCTAATCCAAAGGTTCCACTCAGCAATAGGTCAGCCCCCACAAGACTGGATTAGGAGAATATGTTTTTTCTGGGGTACATAATAGTTTCAGACCAGTACACTCATTAAAAGAACACTTCTGAAAGGGAAAAATAATAAACATTTCACTGTGTCTCCACCACCAGATATGTTAAAAAATATGTATAATACAAATTTAGTAGTAATAAAAGAACATTGAAAAATCTTGAGGGAATAGCTCTGAAAAAATTCCTTTTTTTCCTTAATTGGTGGTAGAAACCCATTAGTCTTAGATAATCAGGAAACTGTAGGTGCACACAATGCCTATGCATACCAAAATCTCAAAGGAAATAAATATAAAATAGATATGTGAGCTACTTTGTGCTGAAAATAGTTCTTAAAATAGGAGAAAGGAAGAAAATAGCCCTTGAGTTACCCTGAACATTATAAAATAGTTCTTGAATATCACTTAATCTTCTCTCAATCAGAGACTTGAATTTAGTAGAACAATTTGAGAAGGTTTATGCTGGGACTTAACCTACATCTAATCATAAGTTCACCTTATCAAATGTCTCCTAAATTACTTCAGTGCATATTTGAGACTCTAAGCCTCAGTGAAAAATTGTCAAGTGCTAATTATTATTTTGTCTCTATCATACAGAGTTAAGCATATATTCCTCAAAGAGAAACTTTCAGAGAAGTATATACAGCTCAGTTTTAAAATAGTTGAGGAAGGCTAAAGTGGTCATTCTTTTTAGTTATTATTTCTAAACATAAATTAAATCATGCAAATAAACTGGAATATTTCATCATAAAAAGTCATACTACTTTAAAAAAATCAGATAATTATTGAATCTTAATATTGTATAAAAACTGTACTCAGTAGTAGAAATGAAGCAAAAATATAGATAGCAGTGTCTACTTTCAGGGCTTTATAATCGTAAGCGATGTTTCCAGGAATAATAAACAATGAAGCAGAATGGCACAATTGTTATAAATTGAGTACAATCCTTTATGGGGTGTTAGCATTGAAATCAGGTATGGAAATATAGAGAAAGGGTTGATGAAGTCTGTGCAAGTCAGCCTGAGGAAGTGGGAAAACAAAACAAAACTATCCTTTTCTTAAAGGATAGTTCATTTTGACTGAAATGCAGAACAGTATAAAATAAAAGACTCAGGCTTTGAGACTATAGGTGATCTTTCATATGAGTACAATTTATTTTATGGTGTTTGTAGTAAAAGATTTAATGATAGCCACCAAACGCTATTGGGAAGAAAGTTGTAAAAATAAAAACAATGCATTATAAAGGTCGATGTTCACCTGTTTGAACACTTGTAAGAGCAGGAGGATAGGGAAAGTCACTCTTTCTGGGTGACTTGAATCTACATAAAGTTTCAGGAATGAGTTAATAGCATCTCAAAGAGTAGAGCCATAACTGAGAGCATGGAAAATATAGCATGCATTGTAAGGAAGAATCATGGTGACAATAACTGACTGTCCATCTTCAGAGGAGGAGATATCAATAAAATCTTCTTAGTCTGAATGAAGAGAGTGTAAACAAATTGAGTACAGAAAAATAGGGAGTGACTACATTAAAAAAAAAAAAAAGAAAACAATTGAAAACACAACCAGAAAAATAAAATGAGAATGTGTAATTAGATCATCAGAAGAATGAAATCTTACAAAGGGCAAAGTAAATTAGCATTTCAAGAAAGTCAGTGACCATTTTGTAATGCATTGCTTCTCTTACGTATTATGAAAGAGAAGAAATTAATATGTGGACTTCAAATAGTTTATGCAAATTCAGCATTGATTCTTCCTCTACAATAATGACCCTATAACCTGAAGTTAACCAGTTATCACTAGGTGATGTCTGTAGATTTCTCTTTTTCCCTCAATTATGAACATTAAATGCAGAATAAGAGAGAAGGATCTGTCATTTTCTAGCATAGATCACGTTAATATATTTCTAGTTCTCTTAGGTTAAAATTTAGCCATTTATTTGATACCTATCATAATCTGACCCCTACCTGTTTTTCATTCTTAGCAATTTATCCCCTCCTTCAATACCTTCCAATTGCGTTAGCCTTTTCTTACCTTGAATGTCTAAGCATCTTCCATCTCAAGACCATCAAAATATTATTTTCTCCTCTTAGCCACTCCTTCTTCCATGAATTTACCTGGTTACTACAGAATCTTCAGATCTCAAATTAATTGATTTAATATTGCTTCAATTTTGATCTTACCTAATCCCTCCTTGACTCTTTGCAGCTTGGTTTTTCTATATATTGTCAAAACAAGTGATTGATCCCCTTATAGTATATTAAATATATATTTCTCTGTTTTGTGTATGCCTTTACCTTGTACTAAAGCTTGATGAAAGCAGAGATGTGTCTACAGCAATACTCAAAACATTTATCACATTTTAAATTCCATAAATATATGTTGATTTTATAAATGTACAAAAATGTTTTAAATTCCTCTAATTTATCACATGGGCTTTTACTCTTTAACCTTGAATCAAGATAATATATCAAAGTATTTTCTCACAATTAGAGGATGAACATAATGTCGTCTCACCAATGTATTTAGAAAGGTAAAAATGCCTCCAAATTCTGAATATTTAAAGCAATCTCAACCTTCTTGATGTTTGAATGTATCTGTGCACTCCATACAAGGAGCTGGAAAAGAAAGAAGAAAAAGAAGAAGAAGAAGGAGAGGAGGAAAAAGAAGAGGAGGAGTAAGAGTAGAAGAAGAAAGAAAAAAAGGAGAAGGATTAGAAAAACGAAGGGGAGGAAGCAGGAGAAGATGCAATAACATCAATTTGGAAGCCCATTGACATCATATCTGAGTTTCAAGAAAAGGAAAACAAAATCAGAATGAACCCTATTTCCTTAAGATTCAGGAAAGGAAGTATACAGACAGTAGAATGTGCCTACTTGTAACAAGTGAGATTCTGCCTATTTCCTTTGACTGTGGCCATGGGTCTGATTCTTTTTGGGTATCCAGTATTGGCTAGAGTCCAGGTTTGACTCTTAGTCAAAACCTATCTTTATGGTTTTGGGAAATACTCCATGGAAAATTTTTATTTGGAAACATAAGCACTTCATTGAGTGTCTGAGCACATTGATTTTCAGATATCATAAACAATGTATACAATTAGAGTATCGTACTCCCCAAATCTTTCCTAGAATAAAAAGATGTCTGCCAGAAATTCAAGTGTTTGCAGTTTCTGGTAGGAGTGGAAATGTAGAAAAAAATCATGAACTTCATTTATATGCTTGATATTTTGGATATAAGAATAATTATATTATACTAGATATTGAAGAGCAATTAATTGCAGAACACACTTAAAAGCCATAATAAGAAGAACCAAAGAAACACTAAAATGTAGAATAAGCCATTAAATAACAGACTGGACCAGATTGTGTCAGAGAAAAAAAAAATGCTAGAGCAGTTGCATGTGTTAGAGTTCTCTTGTTGCAATAAAAATACCACAACTTTGGCATTTACTGGTTCCTCTGCTTAGAGTATCACACAGCAAAATCAAGACCCCAACAGGGCTGTTTTAATTTGCTAAAGCAATGTAATGAAATAAACCAGAAATGGGTTGGCTCTTACAAGGGGTATTTATTAATTTATAAGCTAAGAGTTCTTAGGCCATGAAAACATCTAAATCAAGGCATCAACAGACAATGCTTTCTCCCCAAGGACCAGGTACCAGAGATCCTCAGCTCCTCTGTCCCATGGCCTGGCAATTGATGATGTCTTCTAGTCTCTCCCTTCTCTCCTTGGTTTCCTTGATTGAAGCTTTGGGTTTCAGTGTCCTTCTCTCTATCTTTTATTCTCTCATAAAGGACTCAAGTAATAGGAGTGAAACCTATCTTGAATAGGGTGGATCACATCTAAACTTAAGTTAAGGTCCTACTCATCAAAAAGTCCTGCTTACAATGGATCCACATCCACAGGAGTGGATTATGTTTAAGAACATGATGTTTTCTGTGGTACATCTAATTTAAAACCATCAGAATCCACCTGCTATACCTCAAAAGACATGCTCCTTTCATATGTAAAATATATTCATTCCATCATAATATCACAAAACCCATTTCAGGAACAATATTTCATACAAAATCTCATCAAATTCAATTACATGTATGGTTTGTCCTGGAGCACAATTTCCTTTTAGCTGTGAACCTGTAAAACTTAGAACAAATTATCTGCTTTCAATGTACAAATGAAGGGCAGTCATAAGGTAAAAATTCCCATTGCCATAGGGAGAAATTGGAAACAAAACAGAGGTCATTTGTCTCAAATAGTTCCAGAAATCTACAGGGCATATTTATTAGATTTCAAGGTCTGAGAGTCACCTGTAGAATGACATTCTGTCCTCAGGGCATGATACAGTGGCAGTCTCTGCCTTCCTAAGGGCTTGAACAGTGGTCATGCTCTTTCCAAACACTGGGGTAGGGTTCCAACATCTCCAAATATTGGAGTGATGGTCATGATCTTAGAGCAGCCTTCATTAGGCATCAGGGTGATGGCCAAACTTTAGTTCCTAAACTCCTCAAGCATTAGGGTAGCAACTGAACTCTCTGTGACCTCCAGAGCACAGGCTCAGCAGCCTCAGAACAGTGGGGTGGTAACTAGACTCTCCTCAGTCTTTGGGGAATGTACTCCACCCTCTCTGAGGACTGGGGTGGCAGCACTCTTCCTGAACAACTGGAAGGCTAGTGTTCTTCAACCCTCCAGGCATTTGAGAACTTTGAGGTGGTAACACTCTATTTGAGCAACAGTGCATGAGGCCCACCCTCTGCAATCTTCAGGACATACTAACCTTTTTCACATACATGAGTGGGCCCACTCTCTTTACCCTGAAGTGTGTACACTCCACAACTCAGCTTCCACAGTTCTTCTTTTGAAGTTATTTTTCTCTTCAATCTGACCCTTTGAGTCCTAGCTGGAAGTGTTTCCATTCATACAGATTTCCCAAATAACTTAGTTTCACATGCATCATACTAGGGGCCCAACTGTCAGACAATAGGACTTTGCATGATCATTTCTGGATAATTGCATTTCCAATCCTGACTCACACTGAAATGGCTTACTGAGTCCATGTTTAGCTAAATCATCACATGGGGAACTATTCTCTAGGAACTTGCTCTCCAGAAAATCTGAATTTTCCAAACCATCAGTTTCTGTTTTGTTTTGTTTTGTTTTTCTTTTTGGGGTGTGTGTGTGTGTGTGTGTGTGTGTGTGTGTATACCAAAGAGTTCAATTCTCAGTTTATAATCCCTTTTCTTTAACAGGATAAGCCAGGTCTCACTTGCCACATTTAGTCTGGAAATTTCCTTAGCTAAATATCCAAACAGGTGACTTTCAAATTGTGCCTTCTGTCTGGCAACAGTTCTCAATTTTGCTAAATTCTCTGCCACTTTAAAACAAGGATTGCCTTTCTTTCAATTGGCAATGGCATCTTCATCATTTTTGTCTAAGTCCTCACTGGAAGTACCTTTGGTATCCATATTTCTACCCACAGCCTCTTCAAAGCACTAGGCCTTTTTTTATCAAGTGCCTCACAATTCTTTCAGAATCTACCTCTCATATTTATAAATCTGTTTAAGCATTTTTGGTATTTGTAATCTTGGCACCCACTGTGGTGGCATCAAAATCTGTTTAAATTTGTTAAAGCTGATGGAATGTAATATATGACAAATGGGTTGGTTTTCACAATGAGGATATATTAATTTACAATCTTAGAGCCCTTAAGCCATGAAAATATCCAAATCAAGGTATCAACCAGCAATGATTTCTCATGTAAGAATAACTACCAGCAATCTTCAACTCCTCTGTCATATAGCCAAGCACATGACATCATCTGCTGATATCTTCCTTCTCTCCCAGATTTTGTTGCTTCTAGTTTCTGGCTCCAGTGGCTTCCTTTCTCAGCATCTCTGGGGCTTTTTCCTGTGTGCTCTCCCAGTCTATTATCCTCTTTGGCCTCAATAAGATGATTAAGATTCAATCTGAATGAGGTAGGCCACATCTCAACTTAGGAGCCTACTCACAAAACAATCCTACTTACAATGATCTGTACCCACAGGAATGGATTATATTTAAGAATATGATCTTTTCCGGGGAACATCTAGCTTAAATCCATCACAAAGAGTGAGATCTTGTCTGGAGGCTCTGAGAGATAATCCACCTCAGCATTGTTCTGGTTATTTACTGAATTCAGGTGCTAGGATGCTTGCTGGTTGTGGGGCTTGCTGGTACTAGACCCAGGGTCTTTTCAGGCTGCTAGTAGTTACCTACATTCCCTAGATTATACTTCCTTCATCATCAAAGTCAGAAATGACAGAACAAGTCTCTCGCAGACTTCACATCATTCCTGCCTCTTTTTCCACAGCATCTGTATGAACTTAACCAGGGAGTTGTTTCCAATTTTAGGGCTCATGTAATTAGATTTGTGTAAACCAGTTTAATCCAGGATAATCTCCCCATCTCAATAATAATCTTAGTTACATTCACCAACTTTCTTTCACCATAAAACCTCATATCTTTACATGTGCTAGGGATTAGACTGTGGATATCTTTGGGGAACCATTATCCAGCCATTATTAGCCTTCATTGGGCTAATAGTCAAAAGCAAGCAACTGTACATTCATTCTTTAGAAATCAAGAGTGAAGAGTGGATTAGAAATGTAGTAAAACTTAAGTGGAATTCAATTGTGCTAAAAACTGAAATAATACAACTGGATCTAAGATTAGATGCCCAGGGTCTTAGTTAAATGCTATGATGTTTCAAACATAGAGTAGTGAGATGTCTAGAATATATGATGTTTTTGAAAGACAAATGAATTACCAAGAAGAAATCCAATCCTTCCTACACTTTGTAGCTAACATGATTAAATATGGTATGATATGGTCAGAAGCTGGTCCTCTCCAATATATAAAGTGCATTTCCTGTTATATATTCCTTGATATTAGGTTTATTAAGAGCTAAAATTGGATGAAGTTGTGTTTTCAGTTAGAGCTGTATCAAAAGAACCAAGTTACACTTGATTTTTTCCTTTTATTTCTATTTTATCTCAATTAGGTGGCAATCAATATCTTTATTTGATATATTTAGGAATCTGTGATGCCAAGCTGACCTACCTTCAAGTTTCAGCTAAAACGTACCTCAGAGCCTTTTAAGGGAAGTGCTGATCGAAATGGATCTGTTCTTAATGATAAATAATGTGATAAAGGCGTGGATTTTGGTAAGAGAAAGGACAACTGTCTCCTTGTCTTTCTGTGGTACATTTGGATTCTTCATTACAAAAAGAGTTGGTAAATAAAGACTCCTTCAGCAGTGTGTTCAGTGCTCAACTACCTATAAATTCACTTTGGCACACTCTGAGATATGGCTGTATTCTCCACTTGTCTATTTTGGGGAATTCATAAACACAGCTTGGCTTGTTTATTAGAGTTCAAAAACTTGGCAAAGTACATCACTGCAGCTCTTTTTTCATCTGCTGGGCTGACACGAAGATCAGTGACCCTTTTTGAAGGATCAAGACTTTGACAGCTTAATTTCTGTGTCATAAGTTGCTAAGGTAACACTATTTTCATGAATTCTACAGTTGATAAATCCTTACAAAATGTCTTCCCATTTTTAGTATTGAAAGCAATTTAATGTTAAATTTAAAAGATTTATTTCTTGGTTCACTTTCCATTCACTGAGAAAACTCACTCTACCTGTCGGCTATTGTCTTCTTTCATGGAATACCTGACTCAATTTGGAGAGAAAATGAGACTTAAAACACAATGACTTATGAACTAGAAAGGAAATAAGATATCTCGAACAAGAAACTAAGGAAAATCCTTTCTGATAGCTGGATTATGCTTTTTAGATGAAGAGACAAATGTAGTTCTCAAGGCCAGCTTTAGATTTGATAGTCTGCATTTCAATTTTCAAACTCCCAATATATATTGACTTATACATTTAGCTATGAAAAAAGTATGGCATTAGTTTTCTATTGCTGAATAACAAATTACTACAAATATAGCTACTTAAAACAGCATCCATTTATTATCTCACAATTTCTATAGGTCAGGAGTCCAGGCACAAGCTGAACTGGATTCATTATTCAAAATCTTATAAAACTGAAATAAAGTTTTAAGCTGGGTTTTTTTCATTTCTTGGGCTTGCAATCTTCATTCAAGCCAACGTAGTTGTTGACAGAATTCAGTTCCTTGTGCTTGTTTAGCCTAAGGTTTCTCTTCTATTGCTAGTGGTTGAACAACACCCACTTTAAGTTACTACATGTCACCAACAATTCCTAGCCATGTGGCCCCCTACATAGGCCCTCTTACCTCCAATGTCTCTGAATTCTAGAAGTGCCCAGTCTTTTAAGGGCTTAATTGATTAGATCAAGCCCAGATGATAATCTCCTTTTTAATTAACTCAAAATCAACTGCCTGGTAACACACTAATGGGAGTGACACCAATCAAATTCAAGGTTCTGCAAGCACTCAAGTGTAGAGAATTATCAAAGGTGCATACTGCAGTTTGCAGGAATCATAAGGCCATTCTAAAATGCTACATACCACAAGTGTATTCTGGGCATTCAGTTTCAAAGTGCGGCTATTAGCAAAGTAAATAATCCCAAATCCACTTCGGTCATTGCTTGAAACTATTTTAAAGAATAAAATCCAACAACTTTTGCGTTTGAAAGAAGGTCTATTTTGATACCATAGATTTTACATTCATTAAATTGAGAAAACAATTCTAAGACATCTACCCCTGATTGGCTAATGATATAGACAGATGATTGACCCATCATATTTGTATATTAATATTAAAATAACAGTACAATGAGCATCTTTAAAGCTGCATAATAGAAATATACAATCCTTTGATACATTTAGAAGATTTGCCTCATACAATTCTGTCCTTGAAAAATCACAATTCCTAAGAAATATTTCAATTTAAATTTCTAGGAAAATATTTCAATATAGGAAATATATAATGTGAAATAGAAGTATAAAGAGAACATACAGCCTAAGAAATATATAGTAGGAACATGCCATTTAGAGAACTTTACAGAAAGTAGATACCCTGTATGAAGAATCAAACATAATTGGGTGGACATATAAGTCCAGGGAGATTTATGTGATGACAGTAAACATCATATGAGAAATTAATCACCTGTTACAAGCAGTGAGAAGCAATATGCTGAGAATTCAGAAGTTACATAAATGGATATCAAATCTGGAAGTCATTTATCCATCATACACTACATATCCAAATGTACTATGAACCCAGTTAGAAGAAATATTAAAAGAAAGAAACAAGCAAAAAACATCTGCGAATCTCTCCAGTACAGTAACATGAAGGAAATATTATTTTGACAAATATCATGGACATTATAACATCACATAATTATATAACAAATTTATAAGTAGTTTTAAAGATAACATATAAATATAAATTTCCTAAAGCTATATATATATTGTTTTATATATGTATGCTAAGTAGTGAAGACTTTCAAAGAATCAAACTAATTTGTAGTTGATTATGTGCATAAAATCCAACATTCATATTCTGAATACTGTATTTCTTTTTTTTCTGTTCCAAAGAATTTTCTCTTCCTGTGTTCTAATATTTCAATTGATACAATCAACCTCTTCTTAGTCACATTCAACTATGTATTAAATGCAATTCAAGAACTCATCTTAGTATTTTATTCTAATTCAGAAACAAATCTTGAATCTGTTTCTGTGTTCTGTGTTCATTGCAATTTCCCATTGGTTCTTTTGAAAATTACAGACATAAGATAAACCTACAGAAAATTTTTATATACACATGATCAGTTCTCTCCCTCTAACATTCTAACTCAGAAACTCTAGATTGGATCCCAAACATCCATATTTTCTAAATGCTTCACACATAATTCTAATGAGGACTTTGGGTGGAAAACTTGTATTAAATTTTTAACTTTGACTATTGATAAACACTTCTACACGACTTTCTTTTTAATAATTTGTTTCCTCATCACCGTTCATCATGTCCATTACTCTCAGATTATCTATCTTGAAAATTATGACTATATTATGTCTTCATTTACAAATTTCTATGTATCACCTTCCTTAGATGATAAATTTAGAGTAGGATTCCTAAGTATGATACCCAAGATTCTTAAATGTATTTTTGCTGGTCTCATCTTACACTAATTCTAACCTTTGAAACTTTCACTATTCACTGACATAAATAACATTTCCATGCTTCTGTGACATTTTTCGTACTCTTACACAGTTTTTCCTCATCCCCAAAATATTACCTGCCATTTTTATGCTTAAGAAAATTTATATTTTAAGATGTGACTTAAGTGTTATCTTTTCAATGACATCTTACCCAATTTACCCAATCTGTTAGTAGACTCTTCTGTGGTTTCACCAAGTTTTCTTCATATTTTAATGAAGCACATGTTATCTTTTTAAGGCTGTCTTCTACACTAATTTTTCAAAAATATAAGTCAGGTCTTATTCATCTCTTTACCATGGCTGTTCCACATCATTTTGCACAGATGAAGGCACAGGGATTTTCCTCAATACGTATTTGTTTACTGAATAATGAATGGATCAATGAAACAATACACATTGGTTATCAGTGGCAGAAGTCAATTTCTCTCCAGAAAAGAACTGGCCTGAAATGATGGTGATAAAGGTATGATGATTTAAGTACAGAAAATAATATTTGTCTCTAAATTGGAAGTTTATTTGTGGACTTTTATCAATTTTTATTAAATTAAAAAAATTCTAGTATTCAGTAGGAGTGAACTGTCCAATTATTTTGCCTTAGAGCTATAAATTTATACCACCTCTGCATTTGATAAAAATTCAAGTGACATATACATGTATTATGTATGAAATGAAAAGCACATTTCATATAATAAATGTGGTCTTCCATCAATTAATTTTGTTAATTTGTGTCATAACTTGGATAAATCTTTCGTTGGTAAATTCTAGGGAGTAATGAGGAGTAAAGCAAAATCATTGCATCAGAAAAACTCTATAGTAAAATTTCAGATAAAGCCAGAGATTGATACAGAGATCAAATAAAATATGATCTAGCATACCTTGTTTGGGAAAGAATTTTCTTGGTTTGTGCCATAAGTTAGCAAATTTTAAAAAGAGTTTTGCCATTTGTCAGATACACAGTCTCTGATTTCAGAAAGACTGTAAATAAGACTGTGAAGACAACAAATTTCATGTTTGAAGAGCATGGCAAAATTTAACTCTTGGGGAAAAAGTTATGGTACTCAAAACAGAAACTTGCAATCTAAGATCTAGAGTCTCAATATATGCAATCATTCTTTTTAAAAATTATATGTAGATAGGGTTATAAATAAAAGCATATATAATCAGCTCTATCATTTGAGCTTCTAAATTTTTTTATTTGAATATTCAACTATGTGCTACAGTCTTGAGGCAGTGACTTACAGAGAGATTTGGGACATCAGACTGTATTTCACACACTCCTTTCAGCCAAATATTCTTCAAAATTAACTCAAAACATATCATCTAATCTTTCAAGCTTTGCAGGTTTTCATGACATTTAGGCATTATTAAAATTATTATTTAAATGAACTTTAATTTTTGAATCTTTTATTTTCTTTTTATTCAATAATTTATGAAAAAGAAAAAAATGTTCATTCCAAGTAGATATTATGTCTTTGCAGCAGTCCTTATGGCTAACAAATAGTCTGAATTATAAAAAAAGTATTCAATAAATGTACTATAATTGAATCTGATAGCAGTTTTGAGAGATAAATTTGTGACTTTTTATTTTCCTGATCAACCCTGCTAATCCACTTGGCTGCAACATATAGTTGTGCAATGCCTAATTTGTGTTTCCTACATGTTGTTCCTCATAAATAGAAATGGAAATTATGAATTTAAATGAACTTGTGACCCATTCACCTTGACAAATATATATATATATAGTGTCAAGAGGTACCTAATTCAGAATTAAGAGAGTGTCTTCTAGCAGAGTTTTAGAATTAGCTTAACAATGCTAGCTTTCAAAAAGGAAAAGGTTATCACAATTTTCTGTTTTGGATTACAATTTCCTGTATTTTAATGGAAGAAAATCAATGTAGGTAAGTTTTACTACTTTCATTTTTTCTGTATTGTTAGCCTTTTCATTATATGTTTTAGTTAGATACTGTTCTAGTTTGCTAGCTGCTCAAATGCAACACACCAGAGATGGATTGGCTTTTAATAAAGGGGGATTTATTTTGTTAGTTCTTCAGAGGAAAGGCAACTAGCTTTCATCTGAGGTTCTTTCTTACATTGGAAGGCACGGGGTGATCTCTGCCAGGCTTCTCTGCAGGCCTCTAGGTTCCAACAACTTCCCTGGGGTGATTTCTTTCTGCATCTCCATAGGCCTGGGCTGAGCTGCAAGTGCTGAGATGAGGTATGCTGAGCTGCTTGGGCTGTGCTATGTTGAGCTCTCTCATTTAAGCACCAGCCAATTAACTCAAACATCATTCTTTGCAGCAGGCATACCTCCTAGCTGACTGCAGATGTAATGAGCAACAGATGAGGTTCACGTACCATTGGTTCATGTCCACAGCAACAGAATTATGCACATTCACCTGGCCAAGTTGACAACTGAATCTATCTACCACAAATATAAAATCAGTTAATGGGAAGAGTAATTCTCAATGAGTTACATACTTCAATCAGAGTAAATTCAAACAGTATTTATTAAACTAAATATTGGTTATTCCCAAATGGCAACTTTGGAGAAATTTCAATGGTACTTGAAAGTTTTTACCTCATCCAGAGAAGAAAATGATAATAATGGCCCACATTAAATGATTGTTAGGAGATGTTCTATCTTTCATTATATTTACAGTATTTTTACAGATTCTTAGACTTCCAAGTACTTGTTGAGCTTGTAAATATCCCAATAAAACATAAATATATTCTTTGTATTTTATTTAAAATATACAAATTATTTTGAATTTAACTCTTATAAAAGAAGCATATATATATATATATATATATTTATTCCATGCATAGTAAAATATATTATAAAACAATGCCATCTTATTCAACTCTATGTTAATACAACTTGTAAGATATCACATTAATTTAAACTCCTATACTTTAGGTTTTCAGAAAATTTGTGCTGTATTAAACAAAATTTACATAAACATATGTCTGATCATTGGCTGGAAAAATTTTTCAGATTTACAGCAAATCCAATTTGACTTCTATCATAATGGAATGGATATAAAATAAGTTTTCTTGCATATGTATCTTTTGGTAAGAGGAACAACCACTTGCAAAATTGTGTAGTTTCTGTTGCCCTTGGGATGCAACTCTAGCCAAAAGCAGCTGATTTGCATTTAAAGATACAATAGAGACATTCACACCCACTCATGGAAAAGTACAAATTCAAGAAATAATGTTTTGAATGTAAAAATGTATTACTTAAAATATGTGCATCATTTGTTAGCAAATATCTTTGTCATTTATATTACCAATTGTGCTTTTATGAACCCGCAGATACTTTTCCCCAAGTTGAATGCCAGATAGAAGTATATTTGAAATAGATTTATTTGCATCAGTTTATTTTCTTCTATAGATTGTCAAAAAAAAGGGGAAATAAGCTTTCCAAAGAGCACAGGGACGTCCAAAAAGAGAAAAGTTGATATAATTATTAACAGAATCACATTCGGGTATAGGTCTGTTGAATCCAATTTTACCTTTTTATTCTTGGTGTGGTGATTTAAAAATAACTCAGAGCTTCTGTTAACTGATGACTGCCTGGATCATAAGTAACTAGACCGAATGAGACTTTTCAGATCAATGATTGTAAGGCTGGCTGGAGTCTCGTATTTTATGGAATCATGAGAGAATATTGAAGTAGCTTCATACATGTGTAAGTGGAAACTGTGCCTACAGCACAATCTTAGCCATGGCAAAGTTCTCCAAAATCACTTCTCTAACAAAAAAAGGAAAGCATAGATTGAAGAGTAGATTATGATATTTTTTAGCAGTCAGAAAAATTGAGAAGAGCTAAGGAAGAAAAAGAGAGGGGTACAGTTAAGACTTAACAAATAATCACCCAGCAACAGAGGAAAATGTTTTGTATTTGGCATATCTTTAGTTTTGAGTATTTCTCTTTTCCCATAATAGCTTCTCTATTGCAGTAAAATCTTTCTGTTTTAATTTAGACCTATTGGCCTAGATTTTCTAAACCTATAGAAGCTCCCTAACAAAATACCTTTTGATGTATAATAGAGTAAAGCAACCAAATCCATACTTAGAACTTGAAGTACATACAATTTAATTAAGCATTCTTTACCTTTTGCTCTGTAATCCACATTATTATCACATATGTGTTGTAAACATGCCTCTGATTTTTACGTGCTGTCTTTTCTTATTTTGTGATAAGCTATTTACTGAAAATAAACACGTCATTCATGTTTCTATTTCTAGTGCAGAGCCGTGTTATTGGTACTCAGTAATTTATCAATATATGGCTGTTCATTTGATATGTCTAGGGATATCCATGATATTATAAACACTTGGTGCTTTTATTTGTTTTTCTTTATTTTCATCCAAAGAAACATCGAAGAATCATTTAAACTTTATAGAAGTTCCACCTCCCAACCAAATAGCTGCTCTTTTTTTTTCTCTATTTGGATATAACGTCTTAGAGGAAAACACAAAGAAGAATTCAAAACACAAGTGAATAATATGGAACTGAAGGTAGTTTTTTCACATAGAAGTCCTTGAAAAGTGAGGAGAAATCCATTCTTTTTCTATCAGGTAAGTTAACATATGGCAACTCAATAAAGATCATTCCAAATTAGTGTCTCTTTGGAATCACCACTCACTTTTATGCAAGGGGAAATGATGCAAACAAATATTTCACTGAAGTGTTAAGCAACATGTAGCTAAATAACTCATTTTCCACTTTAGATATGTGCCTTTCACATAGTTTATGTTTTAGAAATTTTATTATATTTAGGATGCTTTTATAAAAGTCCTCTACTTAAGAGGAAAATAAAAATAACTACTTCAAGCTTTTGCTTTTAAAAGTACTTGAAGTAGAAGAATAAAGGCAGTACTTTTTCCAGATCAATCACCAATATCAAATGCAAACCAATAGAGCATAATTAATTTCTCAATTTAGGGACGCCAAAACAATTAAAACAAACTAATGTTAATTATAATGATAAATAATAATTCCTTTCCTGTGATGTTGTATATTATATTTAACCATAGCATGCATCAGAATTATAAAAATATAAAAATTTGAAAAATTTTTCAGTAAGCTTTCTGTTCCCAGCTTGTGGCCTGGCCTATCTCAGAGATCTCACACTTGTCCATCTCCATAGTTGCGTTAGCCAATTCCTATAATAAATCCCCTAAAACATACATTGAGGAGATTGATTGGAAAGAATGAGGTCATGAATAAAAGAGTGGAGACATATAGGTTGATAAGGTTAGCAGCGGGGCTATTGAAATCCTAGATTTTGCTGAGATTATTTTGCCAAATGTTCTAGTTTTCTAGCTGCCCGAATGCAATGTACCAGAAATAGATTGGCATTTAAAAAGGGGGTATTAGACTTCCGGAGAAGATGGCGGCTTAGTAAGATGCGCGGATCTTAGTTTCTTCTCCAGGACAGCTACTAGGGGAGTAGAAATGATACAGAACAGCTCCCAAAGCCACAAGAGAGAAAAAAAGACAGTGTACCCCATCCTGGAACGGCTGGCTGGCTGAGAGAAGCCGCTAGGGTGAGATCACCGAGGGGCGCGGGCTTCACCGGGCGGGGCGGCAAGCGGCCGGAGTCACTCCCTTCCCCCTTCCCGGGCCGGCTGGGAGAATTGGACAGGCGGTCCCCTCAAACCACGGCCGCTGGTGCCCACACCACGCGCGGCTCCCCGGACCAACTGAGAGAATTGGATCAGAAATCCTCAGGCCACGGAGAACGGTGACAGGGGGGCCCCTTCCAAACCCGTGACTCCCTGGGAACGTGCACTCTCCTGGGCGGGCTGCTGCGGCTGGCGCCCTCCTGCCACGCTTGTCGCCCCGGGCCGACTAGGAAATTCGGACGGGTGCTTTCCCGGGCTGTGGCGGCCAGCAACCCTCCCCGTGTTCGGACCCCGGGCCGGCACGCACTCTTCCAAGGTGCTCCGGCTAGCGAACCTCCCGGACGGCGAGAGTTTTCCAAAGTTAAAGGTCCCACAGCACCTTTTACTGGTGGGACCCGCAGACAAACGTGTGCCATGAGCGCCACCTACTGGGCAGGATAAGAAAAACAGAACCAAGAGATTTCACATAAAAATCTTCCAAACTTTTGGATCCAATACCCAGGGAAATCTGTCTAAATGCGCAGACGCCAACAGAAGACAACGGATCACGTTCAAATAATTGAAAACATGGCCCAGTCAAAGGAACAAACCAATAGTTCAAATGAGATACAGGAGCTGAGACAACTAATGCTGAATATACGAACAGAAATGGAAAACCTCTTCAAAAATGAAATCGATAAATTGAGGGAGGACATGAAGAAGACATGGGCTGAACATAAAGAAGAAATAGAAAAACTGAAAAAACAAATCACAGAACTTATGGAAGTGAAGGACAAAGTAGAAAAGACAGAAAAAACAATGGATACCTACAATGATAGATTCAAAGAGACAGAAGATAGAATTAGTGATTTGGAGGATGGAACATCTGAATTCCAAAAACAAATAGAAACTATCGGGAAAAGAATGGAAAAATTTGAACAGGGTATCAGGGAACTCAAGGACAATATGAACCGCACAAATATACGTATTGTGGGTGTCCCAGAAGGAGAAGAGAAGGGAAAAGGAGGAGAAAAACTAATGGAAGAAATTTTCACTGAAAATTTCCCAACTCTTATGAAAGACCTAAAATTACAGATCCAAGAAGTGCAGCGCACCCCAAAGAGATTACACTCAAATAGGCATTCTCCAAGACACTTACTAGTTAGAATGTCAGAGGTCAAAGAGAAAGAGAGGATCTTGAAAGCAGCAAGAGAAAAACAATCCATCACATACAAGGGAAACCCAATAAGACTATGTGTAGATTTCTCAGCAGAAACCATGGAGGCTAGAAGACAGTGGGATGATATGTTTAAATTACTAAAAGAGAAAAACAGCCAACCAAGACTCCTATATCCAGCAAAATTGTCCTTCAAAAATGAGGGAGAAATTAAAACATTCTTAGACAAAAAGTCACTGAGAAATTTGTGACCAAGAGACCAGCTCTGCAAGAAATACTAAAGGGAGCACTAGAGGCAGATACAAAAAGACAGAAGAGAGAGGTATGGAGAAGAGTGTAGAAAGAAGGAAAGTCAGATATGATATATATAATACAAAAGGCAAAATGGTAGAGGAAAATATTATCCGAACAGTAATAACACTAAATGTTAATGGACTGAATTCCCCAATCAAAAGACATAGACTGGCAGAATGGATTAAAAAACAGGATCCTTCTATATGCTGTCTACAGGAAACACATCTTAGACCCAAAGATAAACATAGGTTGAAAGTGAAAGGTTGGGAAAAGATATTTCATGCAAATAACAACCAGAAAATAGCAGGAGTGGCTATATTAATATCCAACAAGTTAGACTTCAAATGTAAAACAGTTAAAAGAGACAAAGAAGGACACTATATACTAATAAAAGGAACAATTAAACAAGAAGACATAACAATCATAAATATTTACGCACCAAACCAGAATGCCCCAAAATATGTGAGGAATACACTGCAAATACTGAAAAGGGAAATAGACACAAATACCATAATAGTTGGAGACTTCAATTCCCCACTCTTATCAATGAACAGAACATCTTGACAGACGATCAATAAAGAAATAGAGAATCTGAATATTACTATAAAGGAGCTAGACTTAACAGACATTTATAGGACATTACATCCCACAACAGCAGGATACACCTTTTTCTCAAGTGCTCATGGATCATTCTCAAAGATAGACCATATGCTGGGTCACAAAGCAAGTCTTAACAAATTTTAAAAGATTGAAATCATACACAACACTTTCTCGGATCATAAAGGAATGAAGTTGGAAATCAATAATAGGCGGAATCCCAGAAAATTCACAAATACGTGGAGGTTCAACAACACACTCTTAAACAACGAGTGGGTCAAAGAAGAAATTGCAAGAGAAACTAGTAAATACCTCGAGGCAAATGAAAATGAAAACACAACATATCAAAACATATGGGATGCAGCAAAGGCAGTGCTAAGAGGGAAATTTATTGCCCTAAATGCCTAGATCAGAAAAGAAGACAAGGCAAAAATGCAGGAATTAACTGTCCACTTGGAAGAACTGGAGAAAGAACAGCAAACTAATCCCAAAACAAGCAAAAGGAGAGAAATAACAAAGATCAGAGCAGAAATAAATGAAATTGAAAACATGAAAACAATAGAGAAAATCAATAAGACCAGAAGTTGGTTCTATGAGAAAATCAATAAGATTGATGGGCCCTTATCAAGATTGACAAAAAGAAGAAGAGAGAGGATGCAAATAAATAAGATCAGAAATGGAAGAGGAGACATAACTACTGACCTCACAGAAATAAAGGAGGTAATAACAGGATACTATGAACAACTTTATGCTAATAAATACAACAATTTAGATGAAATGGACAGGTTCCTGGAAAGACATGAACAACCAACTTTGACTCAAGAAGACATAGATGACCTCAACAAACCAATCACAAGTAAAGAAATTGAATTAGTCATTCAAAATCTTCCTAAAAAGAAAAGTCCAGGACCAGATGGCTTCACATGTGAATTCTACCAAACGTTCCAGAAAGAATTAGTACCAATTCTCCTCAAACTCTTCAAAAAAATCGAAGTGGAGGGAAAACTACCTAATTCATTCTATGAAGCCAACATCACCCTCATACCAAAACCAGGCAAAGATATTACAAAAAAAAGAAAACTACAGACCAATCTCTCTAATGAATATAGATTCAAAAATCTCAATAAAATTCTAGTAAATCGTATCCAACAACACATTAAAAGAACTATACATCAAGACCAAGTAGGATTCATCCCAGGTATGCAAGGATGGTTCAACATAAGAAAATCAATTAATGTAATACACCATATCAACAAATAAAAGCAGAAAAATCACATGATCATCTCAATTGATGCAGAGAAGGCATTTGACAAGATTCAAAATCCTTTCCTGTTGAAAACACTTCAAAAGATAGGAATACAAGGGAACTTCCTTAAAATGATAGAGGGAATATATGAAAAACCCACAGCTAATATCATCCTCAATGGGGAAATATTGAAAACTTTCCCCGTAAGATCAGGAACAAGACAAGGATGTCCACTATCACCACTATTATTCAACATTGTGTTGGAGGTTCTAGCCAGAGCAATTAGACAGGAAAAAGAAATACAAGGCATCAAAATTGGAAAGGAAGAAGTAAAACTGTCACTGTTTGCAGACGATATGATACTATACATTGAAAACCCGGAAAAATCCACAACAAAACTACTAGAGCTAATAAATGAGTACAGCAAAGTAACAGGTTACAAGATCAACATTCAAAAATCTGTAGCATTTCTATACACTAGTAATGAACAAGCTGAGGGGGAAATCAAGAAATGAATCCCATTTACAATTGCAACTAAAAGAATAAAATACCTAGGAATAAATTTAACTAAAGAGACAAAAAGCCTATATAAAGAAAACTACAAAAAACTGTTAAAAGAAATCACAGAAGACCTAAATAGATGGAAGGGCATACTGTGTTAATGGATTGGAAGACTAAATATAGTTAAGATGTCAATCCTACCTAAATTGATTTATAGATTCAATGCAATACCAATCAAAATCCCAACCACTTATTTTTCAGAAATAGAAAAACCAATAAGCAAATTTATCTGGAAGGGCAGGGTGCCCCGAATTGCTAAAAACATCTTGAGGAAAAAAAACGAAGCTGGAGGTCTCGCGCTGCCTGACTTTAAGGCATATTATGAAGCCACAGTGGTCAAAACAGCATGGTATTGGCATAAAGATAGATATATAGACCAATGGAATCGAATAGAGTGCTCAGATATAGACCCTCTCATCTATGGACATTTGATCTTTGATAAGGCAGTCAAGCCAAGTCACCTGGGACAGAACAGTCTCTTCAATAAATGGTGCCTAGAGAACTGGATATCCATATGCAAAAGAATGAAAGAAGACCCATCTCTCACACCCTATACAAAAGTTAACTCAAAATGGATCAAAGATCTAAACATTAGGTCTAAGACCATAAAACAGTTAGAGGAAAATGTTGGGAGATATCTTATGGATCTTACAACTGGAGGTGGTTTTATGGACCTTAAACCTAAAGCAAGAACACTGAAGAAGGAAATAAATAAATGGGAGCTCCTCAAAATTAAACACTTTTGTGCATCAAAGAACTTCATCAAGAAAGTAGAAAGACATCCTACACAATGGGAGACAATATTTGGAAATGATATATCAGATAAAGGTCTAGTATCCAGAATTTATAAAGAGATCGTTCATCTCAACAACAAAAAGACAGCCAACCCAATTACAAAATGGGAAAAAGACTTGAACAGACACCTATCAGAAGAGGAAATACAAATGGCCAAAAGGCACATGAAGAGATGCTCAATGTCCCTGGCCATTAGAGAAATGCAAATCAAAACCACAATGAGATATCATCTCACACCCACCAGAATGGCCATTATCAACAAAACAAAATGACAAGTGCTGGAGAGGATGCAGAGAAAGAGGCACACTTATCCACTGTTGGTGGGAATGTCAAATGGTGCAACCACTGTGCAAGGCAGTTTGGCGGTTCCTCAAAAAGCTGAATATAGAATTGCCATATGACCCAGCAATACCATTGCTGGGTATCTACTCAAAGGACTTAAGGGCAAAGACACAAACGGAAATTTACACACCAATGTGTTTAAGCAGCGTTATTTACAATTGCAAAGAGATGGAAACAGCAGAAATCTCCATCAACAGAAGAGTGGCTAAACAAACTGTGGTATATACATACGATGGAATACTATGCAGTTTTAAGACAGGATAAACTTATGAAGCATGTAATAACATGGATGGACCTAGAGAACATTATGCTGAGTGAGTCTAGCCAAAAACTAAAGGACAAATACTGTATGGTCCCACTGATGTGAACAGACATTCGAGAATAAATTTGGAATATGTCATTGGTAACAGAGTCCAGCAGGAGGTAGAAACAGGGTAAGATAATGGGCAATTGGAGTTGAAGGGATACAGACGGTGTAACAGGACTAGATACAAAAACTCAAAAATGGACAGCACAATAATACCTAATTGTAAAGTAAGCATGTTAAAACACTGAATGAAGCTGCATCTGAGCTATAGGTTTTTGTTTTGTTTTGTTTTGTTTTGTTTTGATTTTACTATTATTACTTTTATTTTTGTCTCTATATTAACACTCTATCTTTTTCGGTTATGTTGCTAGTTCTTCTAAACCGATGCAAATGTACTAAGAAATGATGATCATGCATCTATGTGAGGGTGTTAAGAATTACTGATTGCATATGTAGAATGGTATGATTTCTAAATGTTGGGTTAATTTCTTTTTTTCCGTTAATTAAAAAAAAAAAGAGAAGGGGTAATTGGAACTGAAGGGATACAGACTGTATAACGGGACTGGATATAAAAACTCAGAAATGGACAGCACAATACTACCCAATTGTAATGCAATTATGTTAAAACACTGAATGAAGCTGCATGTGAGGTATAGGTTTTTTTGTTTTTTGTTTTTTTTTTCTTTCTATTATTGTTTTAATTCTTATTCTGTTGTCTTTTTATTTCTTTTTCTAAATCGATGCAAATGTACTAAGAAATGATGAATATGCAACTATGTGATGTTATTAAGAATTACTGATTGTACATGCAGAATGGAATGATTTCTAATTGTTTTGTTAATTCTTTTTTAATTAATAAAAAAATGTAAAACGATGTTACTCTTCTCACTAATTTTTTATTTTAGAAAATACAGTTTTTTTCATAAAAATGTTATTTATGTTAATTTTTAATGGGTCTACTGTTATTTTAAAATAATCAATTTTCTGTTTTAATTTATAGTATGGACAATTTACATAGATATAATCATATAAATAAAAACTTTCTTGAGCCCTCAAAAAAAAAAAAGGGGGTATTAACAAATTATAAGTTTACAGTTCTAAGCTGTGAAAATTTCCAAATTAAAGCAAGTCTATAGAAATGTCCAAATTAAGGAACCAGCAAGAGGTTACCTCCACTCAAGAAAGGCCAATGAATTTCAGGGTTTTTCTCTTACTTGGAAAGGCACACAGTGAACATGGAAATGTCTTCTAGCTTTTTCTTCAGGCTTCTTGAAGCTCCCCCAGGGGCATTTTCCTTCTTCATCTCCAAAGATCTTTGGCTGTGTGGGCTCTTGTGTTTTTTGTCGCTCTCTCCTGATCCTTATGGCTCTGTCATTCTGAAGCCTTCTACAAAATGCTTCCTCTTTTAAAGGACTCCAGTAAACTAATCAAGAACCACCTAGAATCATGTCTCCATCCAGTCAAGGTTAATATCCACTATTGGGTGAGTCATATCCCCATGGAGACAATCTAATCAAGCTTCCAACCTATAGTACTGAATAAGGACTAAAAGAAAGGCTGCCTCCACAAAATGAGATCAAGATTAAAACATGCCTTTCTATGGTACATAAATCCTTGGAAACCCACACAGCAGATAAACCTGTAGTGCTCTGCCTTGAAGGATTAATCAGAAAACCTCAAATCTGCCCCAAAGAATCAGCCATTCAGACTCCACATGAAGAGATTAACCCTGCTATGCCTGATAAACCTGTAACCACCTCTTCTGAGCAAACAGCTCTCACATCACTATCTGAAGAGACTAATCCTGCTTCATCAGTAAAACTGCAATGGCATGCCTTGCAGCAGATGGCCTGCAAGACACATCTGATACCTCTCAAAGTCGAAGTCAATCATTTCTCTTTTCCTCTAGATTTATAACTAAAGTGAAGCCGAAACAGACCCCAAAAAGTGAGGTCCGAAGGGTGATCCATGAGAAAATACTCCACATGCCAAAAGACCTGAATGATTTTTCTAATTTTTATAAACAGAAATCAGGGAGATATGTGTGGAAATGGATATTAAGGCTATAAGATAATGGTGGAAGAAACATAAAATTTAATCAGGCTTGAATTTATGGACATGAGCCCACTAAGCAGTGACTCTGGATACAATGTTGTAGCTTGAGGGGTTAGAATGAGCTCTAACCGTTTGTTCAGGTGGCTGATGTATAGAGCAAAAGGTGGCCTACATTGCCTGAAGCAAAGATACCAGAAATATAGATGATATTTATAATATAAGATAAATGTTATAATATAGATGAGGAACTCCAAAGATCTAGGGAAATTGGAATGTTCAAGAGTGGATTTATTGTTAAGACATGCTCACCTAGCTCAGGAATAACCAAAGGACATACCTTTTTTTCCAGTACCGTGAGGATTAAATTTGTGAAACTAACTCCACACTCCCTCAAGAGCTCTGTGTTTCATCTTCCCTGTAAGTCAGATATTATTGTGGGCATTTGCTGTTACTGAACTTGCATCCTTCAACACAATGGGATGACTGGATCAGGTGTTGGCAGATGGCAAGTTCCACACATAACTGCCAAAACTAGGTGTGCATGGCTACCATAATGGACAGCAGATTCAAAGCAATAATCAGAATGCCCAGAGTCACAGAGACCAACAGCATCAGCTAGTATACATAGGGTACCTAGAAGTAAAAGAGATGGGAAGTCTACCACATTCTTATTTGATCTGTACCACCAGAAAAATTCTAGGTCAAGGGGAGAAAAGTCTAACTTGAATCACAAAAACAGAAAGTCACAGTCCCTCAATAAATTTAGAGATCTGAGACAGTTTACAGACCCAGAAGACCTAGAATAAAGGGAAGGCCAGATCCCCTTGGGGGAAGAACCCTGCTACATTGCCAAAAATGTATACATTAATCTTCTTCTCAGCCTTCCCCAAATAGACTTAGGGACTGTAGCGGTGATAATTGTGCATTAGTGAAAAAGAAATGATCAGACATTTGGGGAATTATTAGACACTGGTTCAGAAGGGTCATTAATTCCAGGAAACCCAAAACATTACTGTGGTCCATCAGTCAGAATAAGGGCTGAGGAAAGACAGGTGATCAATAGAGTTTTAGTTCGGGTACACCTCATAGTGGAGCTAGAGGAACCCTGCACCTATTCTATGGTTATTTCCCCAGTTACAAAATGTATAATTAGAATAAGCATACTCAATAATGTGCAAAATCCCTACATTTATTTCCTGACTTGTGGAGTGAGGGCTATTGCAGTAGGAAAGGTCAAGTGGAAGCCACTAAAACTTCCCCTACCTAGCAAAATAAGAAATAAAATGCACTAACTTATTCCTGAAGGGATTGCAGAGATCAGTGCTGCCAAAAAGGACTTGAAGGATGCAAGAGTGGGGATTCCCAACATATCTCCATAAAATTATCCTATTCGGCCTGTGCATAAAACAGATGGAACTTGGAAGATGACAGTGGATTATCATAAACTTAACCAGGTGGAGACTACAATTGCAGTGGCTATTTGAGATATGGTATCATTGCTTGAGAAAATCAACACATCCTCTGGTATCTGATATGTAGCTATCAATCTCAAAAACCTTGTTTTCTCAAGTGCTATTAGTTGGGACTATCAGAAACCATTTGCTTTCAGTTGGCAAGGCCAGCAATATGCCTTTGTTTTCCTACCTTGGGAGTATACCAATCTCTAGCCATATGTGATAATGTAGTCTGCAAGGATCTAGATTATCTCTTCCACAAGACATCACACAGGGTCATTATATTGTTGATATCATATTGATTGGACCTAGTGAACAAGAAAAGCAGCAACTTCTCTAGACTTATTGCTAACGTATTTTCATACAGAAGGTTGGAGATAAATCCAACAAAAATTTAGGGTCCTTCTACCTCAGAGAATTTTCTAATGGGGTGGGGCATGTTGAGAAATTCCCTTAAGGCTGAAGTATAAGTTGTTGCATCTGGTGTCTCTTATAGTCAAAAAAGAGTCACAATGCCTAGCTGGGATCTTTGGATTTGGGGGACAACATATTGCTCATTTGGATTTCTATTCTTGCCTTTTAACCTAGTAAACAAAAAAAGTGCATAGATTTGAGTCAGGACTGGTGAAAAAAAAAAAAAAAAAAGGAGGCTCTGTCACTAGTCCAAGCTACTGTGCAAACTGCTCTGCCACTTTGGCCATATGATCCATCCATCAGATCTACTGCTGCTGAAAATTTCAGTGGAAAATAGAGATGCTCTCTAGAACCTTCGACAGGCCCCTACTGGAGAATCACAGGGCAAACTCACAGTGTTTTGCAGCAAACACCTGCCATATTCTGCAGATACCTACTTTCCTTTTATAAAAGAGTTTTGGCCTGCTACTGGACCTTAGTAGAGACTGAATACTTAACCTTGGGTTACCACATTACCATAAGACCTGAGTTGCCTATCATTAATGGGCGTTGTATGACCCACCGACCCATAAAGTTGGGTGATCACAGCTGTACTTCATCATAAAATAGCAGTGGTTTATAAAAGATATGACTTGAGCTACCCTGAAAGTTATAATCAAGTTACATGAGGAAGTGATACAAATACCCATGGTGCCCACTCCTGCCACATTACCTTCCCTTTCCAAGCCTACAGCTATGACCTCCTGGAGAGTTCCTTACAATCAGCTGAGTGAGGAAGAAAAACCTATGGTCTGGTTATAGATAGTTTGTAGTTTTGCATGATATGCAGATACCTGAAATGGACAGCTGAAGCACTATAGCCTTTTCTGGAATATCACTAAAGAACAGTGGTGAGGGAAAATCCTCCCAGTGGGCAGCACTTTGAGTAGTACACCTGGTTATTCATTTTGTTGGAAGGAAAAATTGACCAAAGTTTCTTTGTATAATGACTAATTTGTGGGCTCTTGACAATTTGGCTAGATGGTCAGGGACTTGGAAGGAACAAGATTGGAAAATTGATGACAAAGATGTCTTGGGAAGATATATGTGGATAGAGTTTTCTTATTGAGCAAGCAAGTATGAAGATATGTATGACCCACATGAATGCTTACCATGGAATTGTTTTGACAATGAAGTAAATATGATTACCCATTCTGTGGATACCAGTTGGGTTATTTCCCCAGAGACTCTTGCCATTGCTTAATGGGATCATGAACAAAATGACCATGGTGACAGGGACTGATAGTATACATGGGCTCAACGACCTGGACTTCCACTCATTGCTGAGTACCCAATCTGTCCATAGCAGATACCAACCCTCAGTCCCCAATATGGAACCATTCTCCCAAGGTAGTTAGCCTGCTATTACTGGCAAGTTGGTTTCATTGGACAGCATTCATCATGGAAGGGGCATAATTTTGTTCTGAGGAGAATAGACACATACTCCAGATATGGGTTTGCCTTTACTTCATGCAGTGCTTCTGCCAAAACTACCATCTGTGGACTTAACAAAATATCTTATCCACTGTCATGGTTTTATACAACATTGTTTCTGATCAAGAAACCTACTTTATGAAAATTAAGTGCAATAATAGGCCCAAGCTCATGTAATTCACTGGTCTTACCATGTTCTGCATAATCCTGAAGCAGATGGATTGATAGAACAGTGAGATGGCTTTTTGATGCTTCAATTACAACACTAACTGGGTAGCAGCTCCTTTAAGGAAAGCAGGGGCAATGTTTTCAAGGAATACGTTCTAAATCATGATCCAATGCTTTTCTCCCATAGCAGGATTCATAGGTCCAGGAATCAAGGGGTGAAAATGGGAGTGCTACCACTTATTGTTACCATTAGTGATCCATTAGAAACGTGTTTAGTTTCTGTTTCCATAACCTAAAGCTCTGCTCATCTAAAATCTTAGTTCTGAAAGGAGAAATGTTCCACCAGAAGACACAACAATGACTGCATTGAACTGGAAGTTAAGACTGCCACCTGGCCACTTTTACTTATCATGCTTCTAAATCAATAGGGAAGAAAAATAATTACTGTACAGGTTGGGGTGACCAATCTTGGTTGTCAAGAAGAAATGGCTTGGGCGGGCCATGGTGGCTCAGCAGGTAAGAATGCTTGCCTGCCAAGCCCGAGGACCCAGGTTCAATTCCCGGTGCCTGCCCATGTAAAAAAAAAAAAAAAAAAAGAAATGGCTTCTACTATACAAAGAAGATAAACAAGAGTTTTCCTGGAATAGAGGAGACCCCTTAGGCTGTCACTTAGGGCTGTCATGCTCTGTAATGAAAGTGAGTGGAGACTGCAACAACCCAATCCCAGCAAAGCTACTAATAGCCTAGAAACTTCAGGAATGAAGTTTGAGTCACAACAACAAGCAAACAACCATGGCCAGCTAAGGTGCTTGCTGAGGGTAAAAAGAATATGAATGGGGTAGATGAGGAAGGAAGCTGTAAATATGAGCTATGACCATGTGACTGACTGGTTGCAGAAATAATGACTGCAATGGTTGTGAATATTACTTCCTTCTGTTGTTATGAATGTTTGTATATACACTTAAATCAAATAGTTTTTCTTCCTTCTCAATCTTATCCCCTTATCAGATAACATAAGTTGCATTAACTTTACACCTAATATTTTAGTTATAGAATATCAAGCTTAATGGTAAACATTACCCAAAGGTTTTCAATCTCTTTTGGGAAAGAGTTAGTGTTTTTCCATTTGTATGTGGGACAGTTGAGTATTGTTAGGTGAATATATGACAGTGTCTTAATTTAAAGATTAAAATGGTTTAAGGAGATGTGGATGTGGCCCACATTGAAAAGGGTTAGATTGTGATGTTCAAGTTTGTGAATAAACTTGGCTAAATTGTGCTGCTCAGTGGTTTGTTACAGAAAGCACCGGTCTAATTTTTACTGTTAAGATATTCATAGATTTAAATTATCAGTAAGTTGATTTAATCTAAAATCATCTAACAACAATGAAAAAACATCTCATCCATTTAAAGACTGTGATGGTCAGTGTGGTAGTTAGATTCAGTTGTCAACTTAGCCACATGAAGGCACCTATTTCCATTGCTCTGGACATGAACGAATGGTACGTGAACCTCATCTGTTGCTCATTACATCTGCAGTCAGCTAGGAGGTGTGTCTGCTGCAATGAATGATGTTTGACTTAATTGGCTGGTGCTTAAATGAGAGAGCTTAATGTAGTACAGTCCAAGCAGCTCAGCATACCTCATCTCAGCACTCACAGCTCAGCCCAGGCCTTTGGAGCTGTGGAAAGAAATCACGCTAGGGAAAGTTGTTGGAACCCAGAAGCCTGGAGAGAAGGCCATCAGAGACCATCTTACGTGGGCCTTCCCACGTAAGAAAGAACCTCAGTTGAAAGTTAGCTTCCTTTCCTCTGAAGAACTAACAAAATAAATCTCCTTTTATTAAAAGT
Organism: Tamandua tetradactyla; assembly: GCF_023851605.1. Taxonomy (NCBI): domain Eukaryota; kingdom Metazoa; phylum Chordata; class Mammalia; order Pilosa; family Myrmecophagidae; genus Tamandua; species Tamandua tetradactyla. The sequence continues at coordinate 30,261,490 of NC_135345.1, read as the reverse complement.
CAATCCATCTCTGGTGTGTTGCATCGTGACAACTTGCAAACTAGAACAATTAGGTTCATGTGTCAACTTGGTCAAGTGGTGGTACCTGTCTGTCTGGTTGGACAAGTGCTGGCCTGTCTTTTGCTATGAGGACATTTCATAGAAAAAGTCATGATCACGTCAGCTACATCCACAGCTGATTCCATTTATAATCAGCCAAGGGGAGTGTCCTCTTTAATGAGTGATGCTTAATCTAATCACTGGAAGCCCATAAGGAGGATTCAGAAGAGACAGTCTCTCGTCTTGCTTCAGCTGGTGAGCCTCTCCTGTGAAGTTCATCTAGACACTCCATCAGAATCGTCAGCTTCACAGTCTGCCCTGCAGATTTTGTGCTCTACATTCCCATGGTTATGTGAGACACTTTTATGAATTTTATATTTACGAATATTTACTGTTGATTCTGTTTCTCTAGAGAAACCTAACTAATATAACTTGGCACCAGGAGTGGTTCTTAAGAAACGGAATCTTAAAAATGGGTTTTTATGAATGATTTTCTACTCTGATTGGACTCAAAGACACTAAGGACTCTGATTCCCATAAACAGAATGATGTTGCCAATCCATGGAGTGAGTTGGCAAAAGAGATAGTCAAAATATCACCATTAAATTCTTCTAATGCTTTCCTTGTATGAAGCCAGGCTTTTGAGGATAATGTTTATGACACCTTTATGAAGTCTTGTGGAAACAGGAAGTATAGACATGCTGGCTGGTTGTTGTTAGAAAAACTGTATGCATTAATGAGTGAAAGGGATGAGCTAAAGCCTTCAAACGAAATGCTTAAGCACATCTGACAGTTGTAGATGTTTCTGTGAGTGTCCTGAATGGAAATCTTATTTCCTGTAGCCATAGACTTGAGATCTCCAAAAATCAGACTCAAAATCTTATTGTTAGAGTAACAACTTTACAACATAAATTGAAATCTTAATCTTGGATGGTGTCTGCTATTAATGTGAAGGCATTGATTAGAAAGGAGTAGGACCCTGATAAATGGGATGGTGACATATGGATTGATAATGATGTCAGTTGCGAGGTTGAAACCCTAGGTCATGCTGAGTCTTGTCTAAATAACCCTATAATAGTCTGCCCTGAGGACATAGCCACCCCACCCCCAGTTTGCCTTGAGGAGTTGGCCACCCAAACTCCACCTGAAGGGATTGGCTCTAGAGTGATTAATCCTGTTTCACCAGATGAAACTGCAAATGAAAACCCTGAGGCAAATGTCTTGGAAGAGACTTTTAATTGTTTTCATGACCCATCCTCACCACACCTCATTTCTTCTAGACCTATAACTAGACCAAAGTCCCAACAGGCCCCTAAAGGTGAGTTACAAAGTATCACACATGAGGAAGTACATTATACACTAAAATATTTATATAAACAGAAATCAGGGGAATATGTGTGGAATGGATTTTAAGGGTGTGGTATAATTATGGGAGGATTAGGCTGAATTCATTGATATGGGCCTGCTAAGCAGAGATTCTGCATTCAGTGTTATATCTCAAGGGGTTAGAAAAGGCATGAAAAGTTTGTTTAGATGGTTGGTTGAAAAATGGATCAAAAGGTGGCCGACATTACCCGAGGTTGAAATGCCAGAACTGCCCTAGTATAATGTAGATGAAGGGATCCAGAGGTTTAGAGAGATTGAAGTGTTAGAGTGGATTTATCATGCAAAGCCTGCTCTTACACCCCAGGAATGTCCAGAGGATGCACCTTTTACTAAGACAGTGAGAAATAAATTTGTGAGTCTAGCACCATCATCCCTAAAGAGCTCTGTAGCTGCACTTTTTGTAGGTCAGATATTACCATGGGAACTGCTGTCACTGAGCTGGAATCCCTAAACACAATGTGGATGACTGAATCCCAAGTTGGCAGAAGTCAGATGGCAGTACTTAACTGCCAAAGACAGGGTGGGCATGGCTATTATAATAGACAGCAAACTCAAAGCAAGAGTCAAAGTAATCTGACTAGCAGAGATTTGTGGCATTGGCTAGTAAATCATGGAGTACCTAGAAATACAATGAATGGGCAATCGACTAAATTCTTGCTTGAGCTGTATAAACAAAATAATACTAGGTCAAGTGAACAGAAGTCTAACTTGAATTATGAAACACAGAGACACGGTCCCTTAATCAATTTCCAGAGTTGAGACAGTTTACAGACTCAGAGCCCCTTGAATGAAGGGGAGGCCTGAATGTGGGAGAACCCTGTTACACTGCCACAAATCTATACTGTTAATCTTTGTCCAAGCCTTCCCCAAGGAGAACGACAGCCTTTTACCAGGGTAACTGTGCATTGGGTAAAAGGAAATGATCAGATATTTGGGGAATTATTAGACACTAGTTCAGAAGTGATATTAATTCCAGGGGACCCAAAACAACACTTTGGTCCACCAGTCAGAGTGGGGGCTTATGAAGGTCAGGTGATTGGTGGAGTTTTAGCTCAGGTCCATCCCACAGTGGGTCCAGTGGGGCCCTGGTCCCATTCTGTAGTTATTCCCACAATTCCAGAATGCATGATTGGAATAGACATAGCGAGCAACTGGCAGAATCCCCACATTGCTCTTTAACTCATGTAGTGAGAACTATTATGGTGAGAAAACCCAAGTGGAAGCCACTAGAACTTCCCTTACCAAGCAAAATAGTAAATCAGAAGCAATACCGTAGTCCTGGAGGGATTGCAGAGATTACTGCCACTCTTAAGGACTTGAAGGATGCAGGGGTGGTGAATCCCACCATATCCCCATTCAACTCTCTTATTTTGCCTGTGGAGGAAACAAATGGATCTTAGAGAATTACAGTGGATTATTTTAAGCTCAACCAGGTGGTAAATCCAATTGCAGCTGCTGCTCCAGATGTGGTATCATTGAGCAAATCAATACATCCCCTGGTACCTGGTATGCAGCTATTGATCTGACAAATGCTTTTTTTCTCAATAGCTGTTAGTAAGGACCACCAGAAACAGTTTGCTTTCCATTGGCAAGGTCAGCAATATACTTTCACTGTCCTACCTCAGGGGTATATCAACTCTCCAGCCCTATGTCATAATGTTGTCTGCAGAGAACTTGATCATTGCTCCCTCCCACAAGATATCACACTGGTCCATTATATTGATGATATCATGTTGATTGGACCTAGAGAGCAAGAAGTAGCAACTATTATAGACTTACTGGTAAGGCATTTGCATGTCAGAGGATGAGAGATAAATCCAACAAAAATACAGGGGCTTTCCACCTCAGTGAAATTTCTAAGTGTCCATTGGTGTGGGGAATGTTGAGATATCCCTTGAAAGGTGAAAGATAAATTGCTGCATCTGGCCCCTCGTACAACTAAAAATGAGGTGCAATGACTCGTTGTCTCTTTGGATTTTGGTGACAACATATTTCTCATTTGGGTGTGCTACTCCAGCCCATTTATTGAGTGACCAGAAAAACTGCTACTTTTGAGTGGAGGCCTCAATAAGAGGAGGCTATGTGACAGGTCCAGGCTGCTGTACAAGATACTCTGTCACTTGGACCATATGATCCAGCAGATCCAATGGTGCTGGAAGTGTCAGAGGCAAATAGAGATGCTGTTTGGAGCCTTTACAAGTCCCCCAAGAGAATCACAAAGCAGACCCTTAGGATTTTGGAACAAAGCCTTACCATCTACTGCAGATAACTAGTCTCCTTTTGAGAAACAGCTTTTTGCCTGCTACTGGGCCTTAGTAGAGACTGAGTACTTAACCTTGGGCCACCAAGTTACCATGGGACCTGAGCTACCATTCATGAGCTAGGTGTTGTCTGACTTACCAAGCCATAAAGTTGGGCATGCACAGCAGCACTCCATCATACAATGGAAATGATATATGTGAGATAGAGCCAGAGCAGGTCCTGAAAGTACAAGTAAGTTACATGAGGAAGTGGCCCAGATACCCATGGTCTCCACTCCTGCTACATTCTGTATCTTTCCCAGACCTGAGCTATGGCCTCTTGGGAAGTTCCTTACAGAGAATTGACTGAGGAAGAGAAAACTAAGGCCTGGTTTACAGACAGTTCAGCATGATATGTAGGTACCACCAGAAAGTGGACAGCTGCAACACTACAACACCTTTCTGGGGCATCCTTGAAGGACAGTGGTGAGGGGAAATCCCCCCAGCAGGCAGAAATTTGAGCAGTGCACCTGGTTATTCTTTTTGCTGGGAAGGAGAACTGGCCAGAGCTGCATTTGTATACTGACTCATGGGGTGTTGATAATGGATTGGCTGGATGGTTAGGGACTTGAAAAGACCATAGTCGAAAGATTGGTGACAAAGAGGTCTGGGGAAGAGGTACATGGATAGACCTTTCTGAGTGGGCTAAAAACACGAAAGTATTTGTGTCCCATGTAAATGCACACCAGAGGGTGACTTCAACAGAGGAAGGTTTTAATAATCAAGTGAATAAAATGACCTGTTCTGTGGATACCAGTCAGCCTCTTTCCCCAGCAACTCCTGTCACTGCCCTATGGGCTTATGAACAAAGTGGTCATGGTGGTAGGGATGGAGGTTATGCATGGGCTCAGCAACGTGGACTTCCACTCACCAAGGCTGACATGGCTACAGCCATTGCTGAGTGCCCAGTCTGCCAGCAGCAGAAATGCACACTCAGTCCCCGATATGGCACCATTCCCCAAGGTGAGCAGCCAGCTACTTGGTCTCAGGTTGATTACATTGGAGCACTCCTCTCATGAAAGGGGCAGTGATTTGTTCTATTTGGAATAGACAATAGGCACATACTCTGGATATGGGCCTGCTTTTCCTGCACACAATGGCAAAACTACCATCTGTGGGCTTACAGAATGCCTTATCCATCGTCATGTTGTTCCACACAGCATTGTTTCTGATCAAGGAACTCACTTTACAGCAAAAGAAGTGTGAGAATGGGCACATGCTCATGGCATTCTCTGGTCTTACCATGTTCCCCATTATCCAGAAGCAACTGGATTGATAGGACGGTGGAATGGCCTTTTGAAAACTCAATTACAGTGCCAACTAGGTGGCAATACCTTAAAGGGCTGGGGTAATGTTGTCCAGGAAGCTGTATATGCTCTGAATCACCACCCACTGTATGGCGCTGTTTCTCTCATAGCCAGGATCCATGGGTCCAGGAACCAAGGGGTGGAAATGGGAGTGTTACCACTCACTATTACCCTTGTGATCCACTAGGAAAATTTTTGCTTCCTCTCCCTGTAACCCTGAGTTCTGCTGGTCTACAGGTTTTAGTTCCAAAAGGGGGAGTGCTTCCACCCAGATGCACAACAATGATTCCAGTGAACTAGAATCTAAAACTGCCACCTGGTCACTTTGGGTTATTCATGCCCCTGGATCAACAAGCCAAGAAGGGGATTACATTATTGGCAGAGGTGACTGACCTTGACTATCCCGGGGAAACAGGACTGCAACTACCCAATGGAGGTAAAGAAGACTTCTTGGAATACAGGAGATTCCCTAGGGCATCTTTTCATACTAATATGCCCTGTGATTAAAATCAATGGAAAACTGCAACAACCCAATCCAGACAGGACTACCAATGGCTCTGAAACTTCAGGAATGAAGGTTTGGCTCACCCCACCAGGCAAAGAACCACAGCCAGCTTAAGTACTTGCTGATGGTAAAGGGAACATGGAATGGGTAGTGGAAGAAGGTAGTGATAAATATGAGCTGCAACCATGTGATCAATTACAGAAACAAGGGATGTAATGCTGTTTTATTCCTGTTATACTATTTAAGTTGTAAGATATCAAGTTTAAGAGTGAATATTACCCAAGGCCTTGGGTAATATTACCCTATTCTGGAGAGATTTAATGTGTTTCCGGTTATATGCAGGACAGGTGAGTATTGTTGGGTGAAAGAAAAAATGTGTGTTTTATTGTTTTTTATTTAGAAATTAGGTATGGTTTAAGGTGATATGTATAGCTGCCAAGTTGACAAGGGTTGGACTGTCATGGTCAGGTTCATGTGTCAACTTGGCCAAGTTGTGGTACCTGTTTGTCTGGTTTGGCAAGCGCTGGCCTATCTGTTGCAATGAGGACATTTCATAGAATTAAATCATGGTCACATCAGCTGCATCCACAGCTGATTCCATTTGTAATCAGCCAAGGGGAGTGTCTTCTGCAATGAGTGATGCTCAGTCTAATCACTGGAAACCTTTTAAGAAGGATTCAGAAGAGAGAGGCTCTCTTTCTGCTTTGGACGGTGAACCTCTCCTGTGGAGTTCATCCAGACTCCATCGGAATCGTCAGCTTCACAGCCTGCCCTGTGGATTGTGGACTCTGCATTCCCACAGTTACATGGGATACTGTATATAAATAAATTTTATATTTGCAAGTGTTTCCTGTTGATTCTGTTTCTCTAGAGAACCCTAATAAATACACTGCCCAGGCAAAAAAAAAAAAAAAAAAAAGACATTCCATTTTTGGTATATTGCATTTCAGCAGCATTTAACAAACTAAAGCTCAAACCATCAATTTTTGGTTCTTTGTATCTAGGAATTCAGTTCTCAGTGTGTCCCTTTCTTTTCAAATTTTACTATAAGCTACAAGGAGAAGCCAGTCCACATTTGCTAGGTTTAATTTAGATATCTCCTCAGCTAAATACCCAATCTTATCATTTTCAAATTCTGCCTTCCTTCTGACATGAGTACTCAATTTTGCCAAATTCTTTACTACTTTAAAACAAGGATCACCTTTCTTCCAGTTGAAAATGACACATTCATCATTTCTAAGACTTTTTTTGAAGTATCTTTAGCACCTATGTTTCTAACTACATTCTCATCAAAGCACTCTAGGACTTTCCTATCAAAAATGTCACAATTCTTCCAGAATCTACCCCTTTACTATATATTTTTTGTATTTGAAATAACAGCACACTGCTTTACTGGTATCAAAACCTTTTCTAGTCAACTAGGCTGCCAAAAATTCAATATAAAAGAAATGGGTTGGCTTTTAACAATGGAAATTTATTAGTCCACAAGTTCACAGTTCTGAGGCAGTGATAATGTCCAAATTAAGGCATCATCAAGTGATACTTTCTACCCAGAGGTTGGCAGTCAGGATGCTGGACTCCTTTGTCACATGGTAGTATACCTGTCAATGTCTGCTCTTCTCTCCTTTCTCTTGTAGGTGTCTTGCTTTATCTGGCTTTCTCTTTAAGCTTCTATGATTTTTCCTTTTCTTATCTTAATTTCATTCTCTTTTTTAAAACACTCCAGCAAGAGGATTCAAATGCAGCTTGAATGAGTTGGGGTACATCTTAACAGGAGATTCTAAAGACCAAAAGGTCTTACTTAAAATCGGTCCACCTCCACAAGAAGTATTAACTTTAAGCATATACTTTTCTGTGGGACGTGCAGTTTCAAATCTTCACAGTAGATGAGAATCATAAACAAGCAATGTATCTGATACAAGAGCAGTCAAAATGACGTGTTTGTCCAAATTTTATGTTATTACAATTTTTGAATGTTTAACATGTTTGACACAAGAGTGAAGCTTTCTTCTTCTATTTTAATTTGGTAAAGTCTATTTGGGACATTCATATGTAACTTTTAAATTAAGTTGTATTTATAGCAGAAATATCTATTTGTCATAAGATTTGTATGACTTTTACATATGATATAAATTCTGATATATGTTAATATGGTAGATAATTCCTGATCTAATGAATATCAGTTGAATGAAACAATTTTCTTTCCATTAGAAAAGGATGTACGAACCCAGAAGACATCTTGATTGAGCTGGTATGAGTCTACCTCTGCAGTCCCCAAAACACGGAAGTACATGTATATAAGTAGAGAAAAAAAATGAATATAAAATTAAAAATAAAGAAAACCCACACATGCCATGACGATGGAGAAATGACAACATAAAATAAACATGCCACGCAAATTTTAGAATATATGTAACAAAGGAATAGAAACTTACTCAGCACAGAAGAAAGACTTGAATCTTATTGCTTTCATAAATCCAAGCTAGAGTCAAAGCCAACTGATTTTCTACAAGGGTGCTAAGGTCATCAGCTTAGCAACAAATGGTGCTGGGAAAAATGAATATCTACATCGAAAAAATGGAGTTGGATCTTTTGCTTGTTTGATGCTGTTATATAACTCAGAAAAGCCATGTTCTTCAATCCATTCTGGGGGTGCAGACCTATTGGGGGTAGAATCTTTTGATTATGTTATTTCATTTGAAATGTGACTCTCCCCATTCAGGGTGGGTCTTACTGCTTTTACCGTAATCTTTTATAAGAGGATAAAAGTCACAGAAAAGCTCAGAGAAAAAAGCCCTAGAGAAGCTAAGAGAAGATTCACAGGAACTCCGAAAGAAGTTATTGAAGCCAGAAGATAAAAGCAACGAGATCCAGGAGTGAAGGACCAGCATATAGCAGCCATGTGCCTCCCCATGTGACAGAGGTGTCCCAAATGCTGGCAGCCTGTCTTCAGAGTCCAGGTATCATCCTATTGATGTCTTTATTTGGACATTTTCATGGCCTAAGAATTGCAAATTGTAAGTCAATAAGTCCTCATTAAAACAACCCATATGTGGTATATTGCATTTCAGGAGCTGTAGAAAATTGAAACAGACCCCTACTTAATAATGTATATAAAAATTAACTCTAAATTAATTTTAGGCATAAACATAAAAAACTTAAAACTCTTAGATGAAAAGATAGGGGAAAACTTCATAACCTTGGATTTAACAGTAATTTTTAATATGACAATGGAAGTACAAGAAACAAAGAAAGAAGTAGATAAAATGGACTTCATCAAAATTTAAGTTAATTTTGTACATCCAAGGACATCATTAATAAATAAAAAAGACAACTTACAGAAAATAGTTGTTAAATATTTCTGATAGCATTTAATATACAAAATATTCAAAGAACTATTGCAACTCAATAATAAAATTACAAATGACTCAATTAAAAATGGGCAAAGGACTTGAAAAGACATTCCTCTAGAAAAGTTACAAATGGACAATAAGAACATGAAAAATTGTTCAACATCATTGGTCATCAAGAAAAAGCAAATTAAAATCACAATGAAATACAAATTCACACTAACTAGGATGGCTATTATTTAAAAGGAAAAAAACAACAGAAAATAACAAGGCCATGAAAATCAGTTTGGTGGTTCCACCGAAAATTTAACATTGATCTTCCATATGACCTGGCCATCATGCTTCTTGGAATATACCCTAAAGAACTATATTCAAGAATTCAAGCAGGTATTTGTGCACCCATGTTCATAACAGCATTATTCACAATAGCCAAAAGGTGGAAGCAACCCAAATGCCAATCATCATATGAATAAATAAACAAAATGTCATATACACACACAATGGCATATTAGTCAGTTATAAAAAGGAATGAAGTCCTGATGCATGGTACAACACAGGCAAATCTTGAAGACATGTTGAATGAAATAAGCCCAGACGTGAAAAGTTATATTACATGGTTTTGCTTATATGAAATACCTAGAATATGCACAATCAGAGAGACAGATAGTAGATTTCAGGCTCTCAGTGGCCTCAGTGTAAAGGAAAAATGGTTGTTTTTCTTTGATGGCTGCAAAATGTCTGTTCAAGGTGATGAGAAATTAGGATAATGGATGTTGGTGAAGGCAGCCCAATATTGTGACTGTAATTAAAGCACCGAATTATATGCTTGGAAGTGATTGAAATGGAAATATTGAATTGTATCTATGTTACTACAATTAAAAGTTACAAAAAGTTCCTCTACTTTTAAAAGTCTCACCAATCTCAAAATTATAACTCCTCAATAAAGTATCCTTTACATTCATTATGTCTTAAAACTAGTAGTGAAATAAAATTATGTAAATATGACAAACAGAATAAAAACTAAGGCAGGTCATGAAGTTTTACCAAAGTCTGCTGGAAAAGCTAAGGAATTTTAGTACATCTGTCTGAAGCCTGAGGTGAAGGCTGTGGTTTTAAAGAAGATAATTTGCTTACAAATTCAGTGAGAATGCAGATCTCCTCATCTCAGCCTTTAGTCAGTAGCCATGCTGAAGAGGGCAGGCCATTTAATCTTTGGGCAAGTTGACTGGAGAAGAGCTAGAGGTAAAGACAAAAAGCACAGTTGATGGTGTGTAGAAGAAAAGAATGAAAGAAAGATTAAGCCAATTCTCCATTCTAAACAGTGAGGAATTTAGATTTCTTGCCCCACTTGATTTCATGATCAGTGGCAACCACTTTTAATTCCCTAAGTAAGAGAGTTGGAAGGTTCTTCATTTGAGATTCTGATTGGATATTCAAAAACTTATGGATTCAGATAGTATGGTAACTGTAAATGAAAAAAACTGTATAATCGACATGTAGATAAAGTCCAATTAGCTTTTTAATGACTTAATTTTAAACATTAAATATGAATTAATGATAAAGGATAAACATGTATTAGAACAAAGTTTTTCTAAAAATAAAGAAAGAAGAACACAAGTAGAGAAAAGATAGAAGAAAAAAGTTTTCAGAAGGAACCTAAAATTAAGATAAAGAAAATTGATACACAAATACATATATTTAATTAAAACTCTGAGATAAGTTGATGTGTGGGCGGATTCTTAACATTGCTATCCAATGAAGGATTTTTGTTTTTCCAAAGTATCATTTGAATTAGGGAGCAAAATAAGGATATTGTAAGATATGAAACTCTCCAAAAATTCACTCCTGCATATTTATTCTCTGGAAAATATTGAAGGGCATAACCCATAAAGAAGAATATATAAAAGAAGATAGGAACAGAGGATCCAATACATGAAAATGACATACACATATTTCTAATTTGTACAGTAAGTAACTGGTAGTTTGTAGCTTCAGGACTAAAATGGTACATGATTTTGACCAAAAAAACTACTTACCAAGATGAACTTATCTGTGTTCTATAATGTTTTGGGAGTATATTTATCATTATATGGTATAATTGAAGAAAAGTAATTGAAGAGTATTTATAGAATGAACTTTAAAATTTTCACACTTGCAGCATTATGTAGCACTGCAAAAGATGTCAAAACAAGATTCATAAAATATTCATAGTAAATTCACACATGCCATTCAAATTAAAGAGAATATTACTCTGATTCTGGGGAATTACTACATTAAATAGGTTACTTTAACATTAATGTATTAGAAAGTTACATAAAAAGAACAATTTAGCTAAACATGGGTATATATTAATATCGAGGGTTAGTTCTAAATTATGTATTTTCAAAATTAATTTTAGTCAATAAAAAGAACGAAGTTACAAATAAAGCAGTAATATAAAGAATGCATCAAAAACTCACAGATTGCCCTCCTGTCTCTCATTCATCAATCTCTGGACCCATGATCCAGCAACTTCTTCAACAATTTCCATTTTTCTGAAAGTTTTAAAATTCAGGTTTCTAAATATTACATTTTAACTGTCATCTTTTATTTCATAGTTTCAGATGTTATCATTTGTTCTCTCTTATGGTAAATGAGATTTTTACTTCTTCACCACAACCAATACCCTCACTTTCCATTTTAGAGCTCTCCAGAACATATGATATTCTGTTAAAATCTTTACACTATGATTATTTCATTTTGAAAATAGAAATATTATTATTATTGAGTTAAGAAATATATTGTATTTTTGTTACATGCAGGTTTTATATTTTTCTAGAGTTCATAATTCCTTAGTCTTTTCCCCCCTTAATTGGAGCTATCAGATCCTTCAAATGACTGGCAATCTGCATTTTAACAAGAGCTACCACTAATGACCTTTATCTTTTCTTTTATTTCAACTGGACATATACTAATTAGTAACCTATGATAACCTTTTTCTCTGTGGCCTATAAGCAAATTCTCTTACTGTGTCGCAATATACATCTGGACAATGTAACTGTCCAGCTAGATGGGAGAAGGGATATGGCCATCTCAAAGTTCAACATAGAAACTTCTCATTAACGCTTCCAGAAGTGCACCCATTTCATTTGCCTAGCTTCTTAGAGACTAGTGCCTCTTTAATGCCATTTCTCCAGAAATTAAACCTTCTCTTTATCTTTGAGGATGTGCAAGGGAAGAGATAGTAGCCTGGCCAATGCAGTTTCAATAGGTCCTATTCAAATAATCACTGATATCTATTATATTGCAGATATTGTGCTTATTGCAGATAACTTTTTATTGTCATTTGTCTTCAGGAGTCTTTCAATCCAGATCATGGAAAACAATATATGCCTATATGAAATTAAATAATAATGGAACTTATTGCGAATTTTTGTTGTTTTGGAATACGTAGTGATCTCCAGGAATTACAGTTACTAAAATTGCTTTATGAATTAGAATGAGAATTTGAGGGTAATGAAAGAAGCAGAATAACATTCCAGGTATATCAAATTATTATCAAATATCCAACACTTATAAAAAATCATGTATTTTTCTTCTATTTCTGTTTTCTAAATATAAAAAAGGCATTTTATATAATTTATATTATATCATATTCTATGTATTTACATAAATAATATATTCAATTGGCATATATTTCCAGCATAATTTATATATATTTTGAAAATGTATGAATATATTGCTATAAATAATACATTTTAATAAACATATTTCCGATATGATTTATGCATATTGGATTTAATTTCATACAAGCACGCACATATACTAAAATGAGCCCTAAAGTTTTTTATTTAATCTTCAACACAGTCCTACTATTGAAATGTTATTATTATTTGCATTTTTCAAATACAAAAACTTTGACTTGTCCAATTTTACACAGTTATTTAATTAATGGAAAGAGAATGATTCACACACAAATGGTTCAAGATAATGGAACTTAATTAACTACTATGCTCTCAACACAATTGCCTCTGATTCAAATTAAAGACACTAAATAAATAAGAAATCTAAATTCTCGATCCCACAAGGAATCATAACATATGAACTTTGTAGGTTCTAGGGAAATTGAGTTTTCTATCAAGTCTGAGCTGGATGAGGAAGTAGATCATCTTCTTTTTAAAGAACTATTGAACATGTTGAGAAGAAAAGTGATCTAAAAAGCAATTGCTTGTGGAACAGGCAAATTAAAACAGATAGACCTGAATGAGTCATAAATCTGAAAGTATTAAATGAAGAGAGAGAATCTGGTTAGGAGCCAAGGAAACTATAATAGAGAATAGAAAATGCATGTACTTTGGGCAAAGGCAAGAATGGACTAATTGCCTGGGAGGTTTTGCACTTGGCAAAAGCAACTGGAGATTATCTAAAATTATTGTTTTGTATAGTTGAAAGGGGGATTCATATAATTTTTATTACTATGAATTCACTTGAAATTTCAAATGTATACCATTTGCTGATTATAAAATAAAATCAATACCATTAATTTTCCAAGAAAAAAAATTTTAATCCGAGCCATAGAATGCCCATAAACAATTTACGTCAGCATAATTATTCATTGACTTTCTTTTTTGTGCACTGTTTCTAAATTTATAATAATACTAAGAAATGAATAATATGGCAGAACTTCCATTTCTGGTAATATGATACAGTGAATATCTGCAACCTTCTTAAAGAGTAGCTAAATATGTTAGATAAGTTTGTATCTTTAAATACCTAGGTTAGTTACCAAGAAAGTCAAAAATTAAATGAAAATTAAAAAAAATAAAAATAAATCTAGGAGGAAGCAAAAATTCAAAGGAAAACATATAGAGAAACTCTAGCTACTCAGGAAATTTACAAATTCTAGTGTTTTTTTTTTTTTTTTTTAAGATAATGGCTTAATCTAACAAGTATAACAAAAACCAAAATCCAAGATAAAACAAAGTGAAAAGTCATACTCCAAACCAATTTACAGCTAGGACTCTAAAATATGAATGCTGAATCAAACATCTTACTGGGGAAAAATGACACTCCCCAATACAGGGAGACAGTAGTTAAATTTTATAACTGAGGTAATGGGGTACACAGAGATTTCACTGATGTTTTCTAATCTCCAGTCTGGCCTGAAGCAGGTTAAAAACCTTAAAACACATTACCTTTTGAACTCCAAATAACTAAAACATAGAGTTTATGTAGAATGTCTGCATATTGTCAAGACTCCAGGCACCTTATAGAAGTAAATGCAGTCTATTTTAGCAATAGATCTTTTGTTTTCTTCAACAGATCTTTTGAAGCCCTTTAAAATTTTGTGAATAAAGGCAATTGTCATGAACTAAATATAAAAAAATAAAATGACAAAAAAAACTACTATGAGCAAGAATAAACAGAATATAAACAAATTGTCAGAATCAGATGTAGACTACAAAAAAATGTTCACGATATGTTTAGCTAAATACTAGGGGACCTTAAAGCATGTGTAAGAAAATAGGCTACAAAAATGCTCAATCCAATTTGGAAGAGAATAAAATAAACATTTAAAAATTGGCAAAAGTAATCATTTTAAGTACTCATAAGAAGAATTAAATAATGTGTTATATAGATGAATTACAAAAATGAGTAATTTAAAAATGAACTGAATAAGATTACTCAGAATTCAATACAGAGAAACAGAGACAAATAAAATGGATGTTCTATCATTAAGATAACTGGATGATTAAGTGGGAGTGGCTTGCATGTATTTAATGGGAGGAACAGAAAAAGCTGGTGAAGAAACTGGATATAAAGACAGTAGGTAAGAATATTTTAGAATTGATTTAAGATAAAATTGCTCAGCTTCTAAAATCTACATGAATCTTATGCAGGAGAAGCACCTTTGATTCCATACCTAGAATGATTATAATGTAAATATGACACACCAACGACAAAGAAAACACCTTAAATAAATCATGAAATAAATACATATGATCCTAAGCATCAGATTGAGCACTTCTACCAACAGTGTTAGTAAATATCAATAAACTAATATCTTCAAAAGGAAGGCTCTAAATAACTGTATTTAGACACAGATAACAATCAAATATGGTCAAGAGCAAGCGCGAAACAAAAACATTGTAGACAAATGAAAGTTGAAAATGTTTATGGTCAACACATCTATAATCAATTTGAGTGAGTCAAATAATCTAATAGGAAAATGGGCAAAAATTATGAAAAGGTCACTCTCAGAATATGAAACACAAATGTCCAGAAGTACTGGAAAAGTTGTACAACTTCACTACTTAGTTATCAGATAAATACAAATTAAAACCACAACAATGTATCACTTTACTACTATCAGACTGGTAAAAACTAAAAGTAAGTCAGAAGAAAGATTCTGTAAAAATTTGAGAGAAACTAAATCTTTTCTCAACTGTCGCTGAAAGTATAAAATATGTTAACCATTTTGGGGAGCAATTTAGCTTTAGATATACATACTGATGTTCTATATTCCTTATTTATCAGAATTCCATTCTTAAGTATACCCATTACATAAACTGATATACATACAAAGAAAGAAACAAATGGATATTCTATCTGCATTCTTTGCAGTAATATAAACTTAGCAATTTCAATATCTACAAAAAAGAATGCACAAAGTAAAGTATAGTCATAAAATGAAACACTATACAATAGTGAAAGTGAATTAATTAGAAGTGAACATATCTATATAAGCCAGCCTCATAATTGAGCGCTATAAAATATCTCAGAATATAAGTATTAACCATGACACGCTAAAAGAATGGCTAATAGTATGCAAAACAATATATGGAAATAGATATAGATGTATTTTAAAGATACCTACATATGTCTTAAATGTATTAATATATGCATGGAAAAGAAAAAAAGCCAATTTTAACTATAGTATCCTAGGGATGGTGGAGGAGAGGGGGATTAATTAGAAAGGAAATATGGTCAGGGGCTCATAGGTATATTCACTGGAATCAGTAGTGCTTTATTTATTATGTTATTGCTAGCCACATGAATGCTCATTATATTACTTGTTATTCCTTTGTGTATGCTATAAATACTACCATCAAATTTTAAATTATTGACAAAGAAAAATTGACAAAGATTGAATTCTAATTCAATCTTTATATTTTGTAACTTAAAATTTGCATCAATGTCAGTCAAATCAAAACCACAGTGAAATAACATTTCACATCCACTAGGATACCTATAATAGAATAAAAAGCAAAAAATAAAAAGTATTGGTAAGGATATGGAGAAATTGGAAACCCTGTATACTCTTGATCTGATAGTAAAATGGCACAACTCTTTGGTTCTTTGGTAAGTTTAGCAGTTCCTCAATAAGTTACTGTTATAGAGTCACCATTTGTGGTGGTTTGTAGCTATGTCAACCAGAAAAGCATGTTTCTAAACATAATCTAATCCTGTGTTCGTGAATCCTTCTGAATAGGAAATTTTGATGTGGGTATTTCAGTTAAGGTGTAGCCCAACTCAATCAGAATGGGCCTTAATTCTGTTAAAAGACAGAAAGAGTATTAGTGTCTGCCAGAGTCTGGGGTAAGGGATGGAGAGCAACAACTTAACAGGCCCAGGTTTTTCTTTCAGGGTGATGAAAATTTACTGGAGCTAAAGAGTGGTGGTGGTTCCTCAAAATGTAATTATCAATGGGCTAATGTCTTTAAAGGGACATTATTATAATAACTTAATTTAAAGTTGTGAATAAATAATTTTATTTAGACATAGATAATAAATTCCAATGAATTTTACACTTTAAAATGATTAAAATGGTCAAGTTTCTGTTCTGTGAATTTTATAAGAGTAAAAAATAACATTCATAAAGATATATTACCAGAACAATGGTAGCATAAATCTGCTTAGAATTTACCTCATAAACTATAGTAGTATTTCAAGAATTTTTAATTGCAAATCCTGGCCTCACAACTTATTATTTGAGTATCTTTGAGCAATTCATGGTCCTTCATTGTGCCAGTGTTCTTGAATGGTAAAATGGGGGCGACTATACTAGTAATGACACTGTGTAGATTAAAATATAATAAGGCATAGAAAATCTTAGCACACAACAAGCTCTCAATTAGGCTTACCTATTACTAATTGTAATTTATTAAAAATCATTGCTGTCACTATTGTTATTACCGAGTCCTTGCTTGTAAAATTCTCCCAACCTAAAGTATTCTTACAAACTTTTGATACTATACTTTACCTCTCATTTCAAATTGTCTTTTCCGGAATGTCTTTCCTGACTCCTCAGACTACATTCACGTCTGTCCTCTCCACTTCTATGGATTGATGTATGTAAGTTTCTTAAGATATAACATATTGAAATTGTTGGTTTATATTTACAGTTTCTTCAGCAAGTCAGTTCACCAGGAGCAGTGTAATTTGTTGCTTTAGCACATTCTTCATTACTGTACAACACACTACACACACCTGCACACATGTACACACAGATATCCTAAATTCATATTTCCTCATTTGAATAATGTTATCCACATCATTGGAACATATGTTATTTCTTTTTAAATAAACACATTTTAACCATTTAATGTATGACAATTTATAGCACTAAAAATGCATGAGCCTCTCAGAGTTTATTTTTTGTTGAAAGAGTAATAATAATTAATTCATTAAGTTAACAAATATTTAGTAGTATTAATAGTATGCATAGCATCAGGCCTATCATAATCATTTCAAATATTAACTCTCAAACTATGGTTATAGCTCTCTTTTACATTTAAGCTTAGGTAAGAGAGGAAAAGTTGTTTGTAAGGCAAAGTGAAACTGCAGATACAATGACTAAAGTTGTATGTTGTATAGGAGGAATGCACGGCTTCCCTGTCAGAGATTAAGAAAGTTTTGTTAATTTTTTCTGGGAAAAATATATTTTCCCTAATTGATAAGTAAAAAAATTGAAGATCAGAAGATTGAAGCAAAGATTGCTTTTTGCACAGGTTTTTGTCTAACTGTTTGCTTGTCTAGTACTTAGAACATAACTCAAGTACTTTAGCCATGATTAGGATGAAAGGAGGTATGATACAATCAACCTAAATATACATAATAATATTAATTTGGCACAAAAAACCACAGAAGTGGTGAGTTTAATCAGCACACTGAAAAAGAAAAGGTGATAAAATTCAGCACAAGAGGCCATCTTTGATGGTTTTGTAAGTTCTAAGAATAAAAATATGCAAATGTTGACAATTTACTTCATATTCAGATATTACAAAATTATAATGGCATAATACCATGTCTTAATGAATTTATTTTGATTTCTATTTTAATCAGTGTTTAACAATTTCAGTGGTTACTAACTAAATTGTTATAAACACATTTTATTATATAAATGCTCAACAGTCATTTCATGCAGCTTTAGGGAGTAGAGATATATGAATTAGTGATCTTGGCTTAATTTTGTTAAAAAAATGAATTTCCATTTTGAGATACAAATAATAAAAAGCTACACACTTTCTTTGTATCTCCTTTTAGCGACTTCCTCCCTGATATACAAAATATTTTTACCTAACTATATATTATAAAATCACTGCAATAAAGGGAACTGAGAAAAGGCTTTCAAAACTAATATACACCTGCAGAAGTCTTCATAAAACTAGTTAATGAGGACAATAACATATTTAATGCTCAAGCCCTGAAGCATTTGAAAATGTTCTAACCAGCCTAGAAACACTCTTTAATCTGACAAGTTTGAGTCAGAGCTTCAAATCTTGGCCATTCTTATACTTTGGAAATGGTTTTACTGGTCTACCATGATGTCAGGGACACTGGGAAATGCTTTGGACATCCAGAAGTTCTTGTAATGGTCACTTCCTGGCTCTGAAGACTTTTTCAATGACTCTAGTCTTCTGCACAAACAATACCATTCATTGCATGAGACATTGTACCAAATGTCTGTCAGAATCACCCAGGCTGCTGAGCTTGGCTGTACAGTTTTTATTCTGCAAAAGAGAACTGATAAATAGGTGAAAAGGGACTAAATCCAATCTTCATTCTGCTGCATAAACCAATAAACAAGGCTTTGCAGCCATTTATGTATGTATTTTTCTTCTACTTCATATTTAATACCTATATAGAGTCTGTATTGCATGCAATAAAAACAAAGAAAAATGAAATGTTAGGTTTATAATAAATACTGCTAATGATAATTCTATGCACTTTGTACTTTATAAGTTGCTGTAGAAAGCAAATATGAATAAGTACCTGTTTCCCCTCAAAGGACTTGCTTCTAGTCATGAAGGTATATAATAAAATACCAACTCTATATACCATATTTTATAAATGTTATGTAGAGGTAATACATCATGGTGTGAGATAAATAAAAGAAGTAGTAAAAGGCTTTGATTGATAGATCAAGGAGCATCACTGACGCTAAAAGATATTTGCCACTCTAAATTATGAGAAAAATATGACCAACACATGAAGGCTGGAAGTAAGAGGGCTATGACAAGAGCAAAAAATGAAAAAAAAAAAGTTTTTCAGAATGAATGAACTGTAAAATGAAAGTCACCTTATTATTGAAACCAGTAGGCAAATTTGAAGGTGATTCTATCATTACAGGATTTTATTCTTGAGGTCAACTCCACTCAACAAGCTGGTTTCCAAGAAGATACCTTAAAGGACAGAGAGCTCAGAACACATATATCAGGATCACAATTACACATTAGTTCCTTAGTTCTCCTGAATTCTTCCCCCCTACATATATGAATATTTCTGGAGGTGAATTTACGATGTGATACTTGTATTCTTGGGATAAGGTTTTGGGTCATAATTCTTTTTAATTGCTGATTTAAGTATGTATAGTAAAATGAATCATAGTCTCCCACTCCCATATGCTCAAGTCCTAACCCCCTTTCATGTAGGTGTGGTCTAATTTGTAATTAGAATCTTTGAAAGTTCTATTAAGATGAGGCCACATTGTATTAGAGTGGGCCTTAACTCAATATAACTGGAACCTTCATAAGAAAAGGAAATCTATATGGGAAAACAGATAACTGAGCAGAAGAAGCCACAGGAGGACAAAGTAGTCAGATTGTCATGTGATGGAGGCAGCACTTGATTTCCAACAAGTCACCTCCCCCCACCAGAATGTTACAGACTTTGGATAAGAGATGGCAGGGTGATACCTTAATTTTGGCTTTCTAGCTTCCAAACTGTGAGCCAACAAACTTCTGTGTTTAAGCCACCAATCAGCCTATGGTATTTGACATAGCAGTTCTGGTAAACTAAGACAGTGTGTTATTTATTTAGGATTTTATATTTAGACAGATAAGATTGTACTTATACATTTTTAATAAATTTTATTTAGATTTAGTGTTAATTATCTATTGCTGCATAACAAATTACCACACATATAGCAGATTGAAACTATATCTACTTATTACCTGACAGTTCTATAGGTTATAAGTTAGGACAGACTTGACTTAATTCTTTTTCAGTGTTTTGCAATGCCAAAATCAAGATGTCAACCAGGATTGACTTTTCTATGGAGGCTCTGGGAAAGAAGAGCTTCCAAGTTCATTGTTGACTGAATTCAGTTCCTTATGATTCAAAGATTGAGATACCCATTTCCTTCTTGGTAGTTAGCTGAGGAATTATCTCAACTTCTGGAGGCTGTCTGCATTCCTCATCACATGGCCCACTCCATTTTTGAGTTAAAAGCAGTGTTTCAAAAACATCTAGTGCCTCAAATGGCTCTGACTTCCCTTTCTTTCAAAGGCTCAGGTTACTAGATTAGACCCACCCAGATAATCTTTGCTGCATGTTAAGGTAAACTTTACACAAAAGGGAGTTTATTTACATCTGCAAAATACTTCACAGTACCTAGACTAGTATTTATTTGAGTAACCAGAGGACAGAAAACTTTGGGGCAGGGGTGGGGGGGCTCTTTAGAATTTGTGCTGGTTTGAACCTGTTATGTACCCCAGAAAAACCTTTGTTCTTTTATTCCAATCTTGTGTGGTCAAACCTATTGTTGAGTGGGACCTTTTGATTAGGTTATTTCCATGGGATGTAACCCTGCCCATTAGTGGGTCTTAATCCATTTGCTGGAGTCCTTTAAGAGAGCTCAAAGAGAGAGAGCTAAGAAATAAAATGCCCAAAGGAGAGGCAAGAGGAATCCATAGTTGCTGAGAACTTTTGAAACCAGAAGCCAGGAGAGAAGGACAGCAGATGTGGCCATGAGCCTTCCCATGCGATAGAGGAATCCTGGATGCCAGATGCCTTTCCTCAAAGAAGATATTCTCTTGCTGGTGCCTTAATTTGGACATTTTCATGGTATTAGAATTGCAATTTGTAACTTAATGAATCCCCTTTGTAAAAGTCAATCCATTTCTGGTATATTGCATTCCAGCAGCTTTCACAAACAGAAACAGAATGCTAACTCAGAGTTATTAATCGTTATCAAAATGTATTAAGACCATTTTCTCTCTATTTTGTTAAAAAATGTGTATATGATCCAAGGTATCCATTCTCTGGTTGTTTGTAGAATTTCCCTATAATAATAGCTGTACTTCTTTCCTGTTTTATTATTTAGTTTCATTTCCTGTGGGTGGTTCCCATTTTTAATGATTATATTTCTAGTGCAGATTCACTGTTTATTTTTGTTTCAGTTTTGGCATGGTTTTGAGTTAATTGGCTTAAGTCACCATTTTAGTTTTCTAGGCTGCTCAACAAATGTCATGAAATGGTTCAGCTTAAACAATGGAAATTTATTTGCTCATAGTTTTGAGGCTGGAAACATGTCCAAATCAAGGCATCATCAAGGCAATGCTTTCTCCAGAAAGACTGTGGCATTCTGGGTCTGGCTGCTGGTGATCCTTGGATCTTCTGTCATATGGCAAGTGTGCCAGTTTGAAAGGAAGCATGTACCCTAGAAAAGCCATGTTTTAATCCTAATTCCATTTTGTAAAGGCAGTTGTTTCTTCTGATCCCTATTCAGCACTGTATATTTGAAACTGTAATTAGATCATATCCCTGGAGATGGGACTCAATCAAGAGTGGTTGTTAAACTGGATTACGTGGAGGCATGTTTCCACCCATTCAGGTGGGTCTTGATTAGTTTACTGGAATCCTATAAAAGAGGAAAGAGTTTGTAGAATACAGGAGATTCGGAGCGAGCAGAGAATGCCACAGCACCAGGAAGCAGAGAATCCACCAGCCATCGAGTTTTGGAGATAAAGAAGGAAAATGCCTCCCAGGGAGCTGGAGAGGAAGCTAACAGGTGATGCCGTGTTTGCCATGTGCCCTTCCAGCCAAGAGAGAAACCCTGACTGAGTTCACCATGTGCCTTTTCACTTGAGAAAGAAACCCTGAACTTCATCAGCCTTCTTGAACCAAGGTATCTCTCCCTGGATACCCTAGATTGGACATTTCTATAGACTAGTTTTAATTGGGACATTTTCTTGGCCTTAGAACTGAAAACTAGCAACTTATTAAACTCCCTATTTTAGAAGCCATTTTGTTCTATACTGTATATTGTAGTGTATTTTGTATTCTGGCAGTTAGCAAATGAGAACAGCAAGGCACATGGCGGTGTCTCCTGATCTCTTTCTTTTCTTCCTGGTTCTATTTCAGCTTCTTTCTTCCTATGTCTTTTTCTCTCTCCTGTCTGAATTCATTACACTTATAAAGGACTTTAGTAGTAGGAATAAGACCCATCTTGGGTCTTAAGGACCTCATATACTTTAACTGAAGTAACCTTATAAAAAATCCTACTTATAATGGGATCATACCCACAGGAATGAATTAATTCTAAGAACATTTTTCTGGGGTACATAGAGCTTCAAACCACCACAGTGACTGAATATTCATTGATTTTTTTTTTTTTTTTTTTTTTTTTTTTTTTTTTTTTTTTTTATGGCATGGACAGGCACCGGAAATCAAACCCAGGTCTCTGGCATAGCAGGCGAGAATTCTGCACTGAGCCCCGCCCCCCCCCCCTCGTCGCACTGTTCTCATTGATTTTTAAATTCTGATGTATACATAATAATAATTCCTTTCAACTTTAATTCAGTTTACTTTCTGTTCTTTCACTTTTTACTTCCCTCTGTCCCCTCCTTTCTCTCTCTCTCTCTCTTCTTTTTATCCCCTCCATTCTTTGTTTAAAATCTGTATTGACAGGGTCTTTTTTAATTTATTACGTTTTCCAAATGAAATGCTTTGGATTTTTTGATTCTCTAAAACTTTGTTAAGTATTAGTATGATTCTGAGCTTATTTTGGCTATTACTTTATTTCCAATTACTTGAATTTATTTTACTTTTATATTTATAACTTTTAAGACGTGTGATTAGGTCATTCATTTGCAGTCTGTGTTCTTTTCAAACATAAACATTTAAGGATATATTTTCCTGTAGATTTTAAATTTATGTCACACATTTTGTGATATAGTATTTTGATGACTATTGATAAAATGTATTTTTAATGTCCAGTGACATTTTTGATCCATGAGATATTAGTATTCTATTTTTTTTAATTTTTAAACACATTTTAAGTCATATTTTTCAGTTGATGTCTAAATTGATGATCATATGGCTAGAGAAGGTAAATGTAGCAAACATATGTTATATATGCTAGAGATTTTTGCACATTTGTTGAAGTTTGTTTTACAAGACAGGTAAGTGGTCCTGTTTTGTAAATATTACATTGTATCTTGTGGAAAGAGTATTCTAAAAGTCTTTGGTTTAATGATAAATATGTATTCATCTTACTGAGCTTGTGATTTGTGTTTTCTTTATTCCTATGCTTAGTATTCATTTTTAAAAATTAACTAGGTTTGAGCCTTTTTTAAGATCAAAGGCACTATACAATGAAGTTTGAATGTAAGCCTTATAGCAAGACTCACAATATGGTAAGTATGTAGGTTAATTCCCTAACCACCACCAATCACAAATATATACTGTAAATCACACAGAAATTATGATGTTTTGTGAAAATCTCATACTATCATTTTGAAATTTGCCAATTTCTCTTGAATTTGTGTTAATTATTAGTTTACAAAATTTCAATTAAGAACTATTCTATCTTTCCACTGAAATTTCATAATTTTATTATTATTTAAAAATATATTTGCCCTAATAATTTTTTCATAGATATGTGTTGTCTGGTAAAAATATAACAGTGCTTGTTTATATTTATTGGGACCTTGACAGGTATATCTTTACAGCTATTTTTTAAGTTTTTGCCCTTTCCTTTTTATGTGTTACTCTTATAAGTAGCATATAGCTCGATTTTTAATTCAGCTTAAAAAGCTGTATTTTCTCAAAGGAGAATTTCATCCATTTGTATTTACAGTTTTACTGGCATATTCTGGGGCACTGTCCTAATATAATGAATACTTCCTGCTTGCTCTTTTTTTTCCTGGTTTGAAATGCTCAATGTTTTATGTCAACATGGGTATTCATTTTAATCTATGATTATGAAAATTTTCCAATAATTTTGAGATGTTTTGGAAAGGGAGGATTTTTAGGAAAGCTAATACCTCATATTTTCTGAATTTTGAATCCTTTCTATTGAAAATTTACTCACATTAGTATTATATCATCCCTTCTCAAAGAAAAGTGCTCAGAAATCTAATTATTAAATACACAAATCTCATCCAGGTAATAGTGCTTTATGAGTAAGAATGTTGACAGGTTTATTACTGTACTGTAAATTGGCTAACATAATTTTAAAAATTCAATAAAGTAAAATTAAAGGATCCAATTTGTATATTGCTTTACAGTATGGTTTAAATAAATATAATCCAAATCTTGATTGATCTATTTTCAAAGCACAAGATAATAAAATGCAGCTTTTCTATACTTTGTTATAGAAGTCAATGATTATGTAATCTAATTGTGTAAAATCTGAAAATATTAAATTTAACCAATTCAATTAAAATATAATCATTACCATGTTCAAATTTTCATTTTTACATGATTTTTCATCTATATTTTGCTGTTATTAAAATTGTTTCCAAGAACTTTGAGTGTTGAGAAGAAAACAATATAATTTTAAGGAAAAATCCAATATATATAGTATGACCGTTATTTTAGTACAACAAACCATCACCAGTAATTATCTTTGATATGCAGTTGATGGTTTCTCATCAATTAATTACACTGAAATTTCTTTAAAAACTTCTTTAAACATGCCAGTGTTGAAGTAAGTCTATTTCTCTTAGGTTATTTTTGCAGACTACATGATTTCCTGAAAATTCTGTTAACTTGTATTCAATAGCTTTGGGCTGAAAAGAAATATCTTTGTTACATATACTGAAAGTAGTCAATGGAACCCACAACAAATTAGGAATTAGAAAGCTGGTAAATATTTACTGTTACCAAACTTTCACTAAGGGATTTCACCACTCTGGGCTTCCCCTTTCTATGAACATCAGGAGGAATTATGAGAAAATAAAATTTAAATTTCTTTGTGAAAAACTTTTAAAATATTTTATTAATACCTGATAAATACAAGCAGCTTCTAATTGAACATAGGTGCATCTTTTAAGGAATGGTCTTTAACTATGAGCAACATGTTATGTACAATTTCATTTTTTCAAACCCGCTTTGAATAAACCACTCATAAGCAATTGGACAAATATTGTGGTCAATTAGGACAAGTCCTAGTTATAATATCAGAAATAGCATTTTCTATGTTAAATATAAATTACTTTGTCAAGAATTGTGATCGCTTTGAGATTTTACTCTACTTGAAAGCTGGTAAGTTAGTATCATGGACTGTGGTAGAAGAAACACAAATGACTTTGTTACTCTCCCTACAGCAGGTAGCATGAGCTTCACATTTGGCCTCTCAAATCCCATGGGACAATGTGGAGTGGTTCATATGGAGGTTGCATACATAGTGTGTTTGCATAACATCTAAAGAACCCTGAATAAGAAGACTGAAGTCTTTGAAAGGGGCTGCCACAACAAGCCAAATCTTTGGCCCAGAGGGTGACATTATCTTTGTTAACCCAGGCAAAAAACAAATTTGCATCCTTCACTCCTCCCTCAGCCTTGTAGGAGATACTTTCTTATCTTTTAAGGCTGTTTGTTATACATGCACTACTGAAAAGAAAGTTCAGAGCAAAATCCAATAGAGAGTTTATGAAAATGTGAGAGCACAAAAAATTTTTCTACCACCTTGTATCAACATGCTGATTTAGAGCAAATAATATTTATTTGGACAGATTCATCAGACTCTATGTTGAATGTCTCCATATTATGCTTACTTATATGTGTAATGTTGATATATTGTTTCTATATATATAATATATATGATGTGACACTTTTCAGTCTTTTTCCTTCCCTTATACATCAAACTTTGTAATTATTAAGTCTCATTTTCAATGATCCAAGTAGAAGTAATTTGATTATAAAATAATTGGGGATCACCAGGTGGGCATGGAAAATCTTTCCTCCATTCTTTCATCCAATATCCTTCAGTTTAATTTGTAACATGTGTCTGGCAGTGTGCTAGATGCTATTGGACATGATGATGAAAAGACTTAAAGTCACATACAAATATAAATATGTTAAGCCTTGAATCAAAATTTACATTGTTTTCTGCAAAATTGTGTTTTAAGAAGGAACAAACAAAAGCCTAGCCTTCCAGAGAAATTTCAAAATAGTCCATGGAAGGTAAGGTGTATGAGCTTTTACGGTCAGTGAGATATTTAAATATAAGCTTACGGTCCTCTATTTCTTAATTGCCCTTTCAGGCATCCATCTAATTACCATAAGTGATAAAATACATTCCAACCCAAAAAAGTGGGTTCTGATTAACCACCTCTTCTTCATCCAGACTAGGCATTGTGAATAACCCAAAACAACTTTTTTGTAGATTTATCATTGTTTTACTGCTACTGGTGAAGCTATGATTAATGTGCAATCACTTCAAATATACATTACGAAACACATTCTGTTTATTCAATTTCAATCTCTAGGTATCAACACTATCTGGGATAAGTCCCTTTTTTTCCCACATAATAATTATTCAAAAACTTGCTGATAGCTATTTTGCCCAACTATGGGGATCTACATGTCTCTGCCAATAAAATACTGGCCCACTAAGAATAAATGGAAGCTAACTTTTTATGACATAAGTCAGCACGTAAATAGATTTAAAAATATATATGTAAAGGTTTTCTGTTGTGTTAAATTTCCAAAATGTCTCTTTGGACTTAACTGCAAATAAGTCAATGTGGTAATCTTTGTTTGAGAATTATTTTGCACTGATATTATGAAGACTTTGACTTAATTGATTGGGTTTTCTCTTTCTCTTGTTCTCCTTTCAGTATTTAGAAACACAGAGGGAATATTATGTAATTAATATGAAACAATCCTCTGTAAGTATATGGATAAATCAATGATAGCACAACAATGTAAATGAAAGTAACAGCACTGAAATATGTCTGCATATGATTAAAAGGGAAAACTTTAGTTTGTATATATGGTAACAGAATGAAATTTAAAAACTGTATCAATGGAACTACATTACAAGAGCAGTGAACCCTAAAAAGTTAGACCACAGACTTAGTTAATAGCATAATTATAAATTATCATCAATTGAAACAAATATTCCACAACAGTACAAGGTGTTGGTGATGAAGTGGTGTATGGGAATCCCGTACACCTCATAAAGTGGTGTATGGGAATCCCGTAAGCTCATAAAGTATGTTGTACATTATGTACTATTATTTTATACTCATATAGTCCATGAAGATTATTTTCCACTTTAGCAACATACATACATGATACAAATCATCTAATAAATTTCATTTAATATTTTTCTTTCTTTTTGGAGTGACAGGATCTGTAGTTGCCATTGAGGAAAGAAGAATTTTGTCTTTTCACTGTTTCCTGAATTGCAAACACTTTAACTTGCATAATACAGCTATCCAGTCACTCCTTTTTAGTTGAATACATTGAATAAATAAAATGTAGCTTAGAATATCCATATAATAATCATATTAGTTTAGGTGTCTTATGAAATACTCTGAATTAGCCATGTGAAGAACATTTAATAGTGTAACTATTGGCAGCTGCTATGTTAAAAATAATATAACCAATTGAAACAAAAACAGCTAGACTAAAAATGATAAGGAGTATGTCTCATCAAATTTGGTAGAGGAAATATCTGCTTTATTCTACACACATTGTGTTCTTCCCACTCCAAAATATGACAAGTGGTCATATGATTATATGCTTGAAGAAAAATAACAATTTTTATGTTTTAATATGATCAAGGATTGAAATAGTCTATTCAAGAAAACACATTGCTTTTCTGTCATGTGCTTGAAAAAATTTTTCAGTATAAATATTTAATTAATCAGCTATTTGCACAGGAAGGAAAACTTTTACCAAAATGTAAATGCAGTTTTTTTGTGACCCAAAGACCTCAAATGTGCAGAATAATTTTTCTATTTTTTTATTTTTATTTTTAGGTTTTGAACAGAAGCTTGAGAGATTCAGAAAAAGAAACATAAATTATAGGAGTCAATTTTGCTGGTAGCAGTGCCTTTGACAGATTCATGACAAGATGGAAGAATAATTTTTGTTTTGAACAGTAGGTTGAAAGATTAATGGTAAGAAATAGAAAAATCATTTTTATTGGTAGATGCAGGTCTCAGAGATTTGTGATTTAAGAATCTTGTTTTTCTTTAGTTTTGGACACTGAGGGTCTGAGTTTTAAAAAATTCATTTAATTGTCCAAATATTTTTCTAGAAACCTCAGTTAATGTTTTCTTTTGGACAGTGTCAAGTTTATGGATTGTTTTTCCTGCCTTAAGGCTATTTTAAATATATTGTAAGAAAGTCAGTTTACAAATACATCTTTATTTCTATATGCTCTACTGTTTATGTCAAAGGAAAACAAGCAAAGATCATGGGAGACTTAAGCCACCAAAAGGTCAATGTTTATGCTTGTTTTATTAAATTCTATATTTTTCAAACTTCTGATGTCTCATGTGAGGCAAAATATCTCTTTGATTATAGCAGTTGAATGTATAAATTCAACTGCATTTTTGTTGATTATGTCTTGCCAGTAAAGTTATTAGACATACTGGCCATAATGTTGTCTGAAGTCAGTTCTTTTAAGTTCCAAAGACTTAATTTCATCAAAGAAGAAATTGATGAGATTCTAGTTTAGAGCCCCCACATAACTTGGAAATATTCTAGGATCTGAGGTCATTGAATCATACTAATTGACAATTGAAAGAGGTTACATCATTTATTTAAATCTCCTTATTTGCAGTGGTTGCTCAGAAAAGATAATAACCTCACATGATGAATGCTTTCACAATCCGTTTTAGTTTCTTTTCACTCAGATATAACTTTATTTAATTCCTGACTCTGTTGAGTTCTAGCTGTGGAAATTTGAACCCAGATTTCCAATATATATAGCTCTTTTTTAGTTATATCATTCTGTTGGAACTCTCAGGATATTTTAAACAGTTATGCCTTATGTGGAAAGAGGGAACTAATGCAAGAAATCTCTCCATTTAACAAGATTTTTACAGTCTTTCCAACTTCCATAGTGGCTAAATTTTTTGAGTAGAGCAGCATACTGGAAATGGAACTTGCTTAACTTTTAAATACTTAATAATAAATATAATTAACAAAATAATCGTTATTCATCTTTAGTGTGATATTTATTGCTGCACCTGTTTATCTGCCTGTTTTGAGCCTGTGTTTTTAAGCCTACAAAAATTTCAATGATTATGAGTGACAAAATTTATGCTGGATGTTAATCTTTGTGCTTTATTGGTATAAATCATAGGATTTGTATAAGAATCATACAAGTTGGTAAACCATGATCATCATTTAATAGATGAGGCAAACAAGGGACAGATAGGTTAATTTGCCCAAATTTCTATGATTAGCTATTGGTACAGTTGGCATTTGAACCCTGATAATATGGCAACAAAAATCAAACTCTTAACAAAAATCAAGGTGGTAATGTCTTTGCTAGAAAGATGTCAGAAATACAGCTGTATCTTTGAATTGCCCAGTTGTTTTTGCCATGGTAATATCACCACTATTTCCTTTCCATTTTGCTGCCAAACTCTAGCCTTTTAATAATATTATGTTAAAGGGTGGTGGTGACCAGGAATATTACAGAGTACAGAGTAGAGAAAGAGAGAATGGATCACCTAAACATGTATGAAAATACATTGTCTCTAATTTTTTTATAAATATCCAATTAATTTGTACAGAAGAATTGTGCCCAGATTATTACAAAGATTCAATTAATTTATATGGAAGAGTTGTGTGCAGATGTTGATGATAAAAAGGTTATTTTTATATAGAGAAAGTTCATAGAAACAATGATAAAAGCACTAATCATCTGAAAGAGTAATGAAAAAATGATAGTTTATTTAGTTCTAATAAAGTTGGTTAAGATACCATCTCAATAAAATAAACAAATTTAATAAGGTATAATGTCTCTCTGCTAAATTAATAAACACTTTTAAAAGAGAACATCCAGTTTTGGTTATCTAGCAGAAAAATATCTGAGAAAGATAAAGCATGGTAAATTGGTAAAGCATGACAGGAATGAAAATTGGCAATGTGCAACAAAATATTTAAGATAATCTTGCTTTTTTACCAGGTAGTCTCATGGAATATATCCTTACTAATATGGTGTTTAATAATTTTTTTTAAATGCCAAAATATCTGCAATCTAAAATTGATTGTAAACAACATTATGATAAAAAAGGAAGTGATTTTGTAACTTATTTTATATCTTATATTTTATGTAAGACTATAAGATTTTGTTAAGGACTGACCATATGTATGTTATAATACAAAACTAAAGGAAAATAAACTGAGAGGAAACATCTCTAAATATAAACAGTTGTTTCTGTTTTGTGGAAAAATATGACTGACTTTGCAGTAAATTTTTACGAAAGCCTATAAATTCGATTGTTTAAGCTTTTAAAAACTTTTCAGTGAAAGAATACGAACAATCAGCAAATGAATGAAAAATGATTAAAGCATATTGTTTCACTTAGAATTACCAAATAGATTTTAAGGCTGCAGTATTCAATTTTCTCTAGCACCAAAATGTAATAGAGATAAAAATAATTACTTTACTAATGAACTGGTATCATCATGCAGGACCAGATGAGCACATGGGAATGCTCCAACCAATTAACAGGACAAAGTGTTTCAAGTGAACTATTATTTATTCAGCAATGTTTATTGAAGGCCTACTATGTAATAGGCACTTCTGTAGGCCCTGGGGATGCATTAACAAACAAAACAGACAAGGGTCACCACTCACATGAAACTTAAATGCTTCGGCATAAAGAAAGACATAAACTAATAAGTAAATTGCACATCAAGTTAGATGGTAATGGGTACTGTGGAGCAAAATGAAGTAGAGAAACTGGGTAGCAAGTGCTATATGATGGTGGGATTCTAAATTTAATTTTTTTTCCCATATTTTTGCAAGGACAGGCACTGGGAATCAAACCTGGGTCTCCGGCATGGTAAGTGAGAACTCTGCCACTGAACCACCGTCACCCACCCTCAAGTTTTATTTTAAATAAGGTGTTCAAAGAAGTCCTCCCTAAGAAGATGGCATTTGAGGCAATAGAGGGAGATGTGAGGACTAAATAAGACGTATATCTAGGGGAGAGATGTTCTAGAAAGAATGGTAAATGCAAAAAAGGATACTATGGCTGGAACTTAGTGAGCAAAAGGAAGAATTGAGGTGAGAGAGGCCATAGGAGGCCAGATCCTTGAAGAATTTGTAAAACCCAGCTTTTATTCTAAGTGAGATGGGAAGCTGTTAGTGGTTCTGCAGAGGTGAAAGCATTCAAAATTAGGATGCTTCTGGGATCTCAATAAATATAAATTAGTCCATTTGGCTAAAAACTATCTAAATGAATTGATCATAATCTATACACCAATTACGAATCAACTGCTTATGAAAAAAGTAAGTCTTGAAGAGTAATTATTTCTCAAACTGTTGTAACAACCCATATTCATGTTAGAATGCAGCAAAAAACCCTGTTTTTCTCAAATTTGAAAGTATGAATGCTAATTATATACAAATAACTGCATAGCTTTTTAAAAACAATATATTATGGTGTACTCCCTCATTTAATAATTCATATCCCTCATATATGAGGTCATATTATCCTCTGAGACATCTGCCATACATAAAATCGAAATATGTAATTGCCACAGACCATCTAGATAATTTACAAATGCTCATCTCTTTATAAACACATTTCCTCCAGTATGTCTTGCTTACCTAAATTTATATTTTACCTAAAATTAAATACGTTACTTAAATCCTATTTCATAACACATTGCCATTTAAAAATATATATGTCTATATAAGTACACGCACACACACCTATATATACGTAAATTTGTGTACACCACATACACCATATATGCACATACATAAATACATAAACGTATGCATATATATAATATATATATTTATATATATATAAACATATACACACACATGTGTGTGCAGAATATCCACTTGCAGAATCACGTGGATGGTGGGCGAAGAATGACATAGGGTATGTAAAAAATACTTCAGCATAAATCTTTAATGTTGGGGAAAATTTTAAATGCAAATTTAATCCATACATGAAACGTTGTCCTGAATTTGGAAAATATATTTATGCTTTTGTATTTTTACATTATTAATTTGTTTAAATATAAGCAATGTCTTAAACAAATGGTGATTATTACTGATTATTGCATGATAAGAATAAAAAAAATTCTGGTATTTAAAGGAGATAGGTATTTTAAAAGTGTTTTATTTTTTATATTAAATATCCTAATTCTCTTATTAGCAAAATGATGTTAATAATAAAGTACTTTCTCACAAAATTGCTGTGAGGGTCCATGCAGATCATATATGTGAGATTGTTTTGGACACTGCACACCCCAATACAAATATAAGTGCTTATTATTGGAAATGTAAAACCACCAAACCATTTGACCTCAGCTCGGAGCCTTGACCAGTGAAAATAAATTATGTGGGGTGGGAAGGAAGGAGACTTGGACATTCCCGGAAGCCAAATAGCTAATTCTTTGATTTACAGAAGTAAATGTAAAGACCGAGCATCCATTTCAAAGAAAGTGCTCATTTTTAGATCATTTCATTAAGGAATCGCTTAAGATATATGTAAAACTGATAATTGTGGCAACAAATGAGATGGAAAGTCTTTGTGCAAGTAACTTCATCCCCAATTAGGACAAAAATAGGTATGATTTATGCAGGGAATTAATAACAAGACATTAGATCAGTACTTGAAGAATAAAGAGGAATAGAAAAAATATTTTGGATGTATTGGATAAAGATACGAATAAAATAATGATCCAGAAACTTAAATTTAAAGCTAAAAAATATAAACAAAGGCACAAATCACAGCATGAGAAATATAATTAGAAGTTGGCCAAAAAACCCACAAAGCCATCACCTTAATAAAAATAAAACATGAAAGTTGTTCCTACTACCTAAAGGGTGAGGTTATTGTGCCAAGCTTACAGTTGATCGTGCTATCTATTTTGACACCAATTGGTCTAACTTTATTTACACATCTCCCCTTTACAAAACCACTTAAACCAACCTACTGTTATTCTACTAACATTGTAATTATACATTTTATGAATATTTCCATCACTTTTGGTGTTGTTGCTATTGCTTTTGTTCTTTACCTTATACCATCCCAGGTGTTTTTCTTCACCTGTGCAGTTGCTTACAGATTTCTGAGAATACAGAATTCAACCTCAGTGGTTTCTACAACTCATATAAAGGAGCATGAATAATAGGGAAGAAACTGCCTTGGGCTGCCTAGTTGCCCACTCAGCTAATTATTGGTTTACTCTAATAAACCAATAGATAATCTGGGGAGCTGAAAGAAGACAGGGTCATCTCCTCTAAGGAGTCATTAGTGAATGGGGGACTTGGAGGGAAATGCTTATGATTCCCCCCAAAATAACATATGTGCACATTAATTTTATGGAGCTATTTCAATGAAAGCCAATAAAAGGAAAAAAAACAAAATGATATCGAGAGTCACTGAAGATACCTGAAAGCACTAAAAGGTAACAAATTTGACTTCTCAAAATTCTGGGGTTTCACAACAGAATAGGCATGTATAGGGGGCTTTAGAGAATGCTTATTTACAGTCAAACCTATGGGCAGCACAGGATTCACAGTGGGCTCAGGATGATCATATGGTAGGAATGTTCATGTCTATATGTTGTTATGTTTAAAAAAATAAAAATAAAGAAATAGGGGGAACAATGAAAGGAAGGGGTAAGGGGTATGGTATGTATGGATTTTTTTCTTTTTATTTCTTTTTCTGAATTGATGCACATAGTCTAAGAAATGATCATGGTGATGAATATACAACTATGTGATGATGTTATGATTTATTGATTATATAGCCAGAATGGAATTATCATATGGTAAGAAATGTCATGTCTGTATGTTGTTATGTTTAAAAAAGAGATTAAAAAGTAAGAAAAAGAAAACATGGAGCCCAAATCCATCCCCCAAAGTAGTTTTGAAGCATTCATCTCAAAAGCATTCACTGAAGAAAAAACTTGTTGCTGGAATAGTAGTGACAGATTAGTTCACTGCTACAGTTATTAGAGAAGCAACTCACATGCTGGAGTGTGTCACAGTAGACACTTCTGAAATGTTAAAAATTAATTCATAGACAATAAATTTTGGACTTCTTTAATTTATAATTCAATTTGACTTCAGCTCTGAATAGCCCAACCGCCATCAAACTAATATACAAAGAAAAAGAAAACATTTCTCACATTTTTTTCTAGTGCTGATTTGAAAGGATGTATGTACCCTAGAAAAGCCATGTTTTAATCCTAATCCCATTTTGTAAAGGCAGCCATTTCTTCTAATCCCTATTCAGTACTGTATGTTTGAAACTGTAATTAGATCATCTCCCTGGAGATGGGACTCAATCAAGAGTTGTTGCTAAACTGGATTAGGTGGAGATGTTTTTCCACCCAGTTGGGTGGGTCTTGATTAGTTTACTGGAATCATATAAAAGAGGAAACATTTTGGAGAATGTGGGAAATTCTGATAGAGCATAATGACGTAGCTATGAGAAGCAGAATGTCCACCAACCAGTGACCTTTGAAGATAAAGAAGGAAAAACATCTCCCATAGAGCTTCATGGTACAGCAAACCAGGAAAGAAAGCTGGCAGATGATACCATGTTTGCCATGTGCCCTTCCAGCCAACAGAGAAACCCTGACCATTTTTGCCATGTGCCTTTCCACTTGAGAGAGAAACCCTGAACTTCATCGGCCTTCTTGAACAAAGATATCTTTCCCTGGATGCCTTAGATTGAACAGTTCTATAGACCTGCTTTCATTGGGACATTTCCATAGCCAAAATCTGTTAACTTGCAACTTATTAAACTCCCCCTTTAAAAAGTTGTTCTGTTTTTGGTGTTTGGATTCCAGCAGCCAGCAAACTAGAACGTTTCTCTATTTACAATTCATTTACAGAAGTAATAATTTCTAATAACTTCTATGTTCATAATCTTGCCATTAAAGAGGACTGTTGGGATTTAAAGTAATGTATGGTTTTAAGACATAGTATGTGTGATAGAATCCCTTTCAGTTTTCAAACACACCATTGTAATTTTGAAAGTGAAATATCTTACTCTCCCTATTGAAAAAAGAAAAGTGGTATCTTAGAAAGTCTCACTTTTCAAAGATTAGAAATTTTCACATGTAGGAATAAAATAACAATGACATTGTTAAAATGTCTTGCTAAACTACACAAACATTTTTAGTTTCTACATGCATATATGATAATTAAATGTTTTGAGCTGCACCTCCAATTTAGAGGTCTTATTGAGGCAGAAAATCTGATTCCTAATAATAAAAACCACTGAAGGATTCTTTCACATGCCACCATTTCTCGCTTAGTTTCTCACAAATCAGTGAATTTGGGGCACAGTACATAATGACTAAAAGAGTCATTATTTTGGTATGGCTTAGTGTGATACTCCCAGTTCAGTGAAAGAACTAAGCCTTAATAATCAGCAATTCGAAGGCTCACATTGGTATTGCATCAACCTGAAACATTTTACAGGCAAAATGAAAGCTAAGTGAAATTGCTTAAAAACAAAGATAAAAATTTGAGAACTAAAGGAGTTTACAATGACATTTTCTGAATCACGAACTAAAATTTACAGTGACTAAAATATCCAGTGGTAGAATAGGGGTGATCTAATGCAGAACAGTGATACAGATATATAAATGTATAAATAAATAAGAAAAGAAGAAAAAGAGAAAGAAAGAATGCATCCAGTTGAATAATGTTTACTTGTTTTGTAGTGATCATGTGATAAGTAGTAGAGGTACAAAGAGACAAAGTAGTATTTCTCCATTTCAAAATAGATTATCCTTTGGTGGAGAAGACGTAAATATCAATCAATTATTGGAGCACAGTGTGCCAAACACCATAGTTGATATACGAATGGGAACGATAAGACTGTATTATGGGGATAAATATAGAATTTAGATACAGGTAACATCTTTATTAGCCTTTCAGTTGAGGTGGAATAAGAATGTTTTGAAGAGTAAATTGAATTACAAATGAACTATGGATCCTTGTAGCATAAGAGGTAGGGAAAAAGAGAAAGAAAAGAATAAGCCATATTCCTGACCAAAGCAATAGTAGTTCTAAACTAACTTTGACAACAGTAGCATTATACATTTAGGAACTTATTATTGATGAACCACAAAGGAGGCAGATACAGTTGTATACAGCAGTGATTCATAAACTCATCACTCCGAACACTCCATTGTTATATGTGTAGGAATATGAATATATATTTATAAACTTTTTTCACTTATCTGAAATAAACATCACATAAAATGAAAGTATGTGCACACATACTTTCCAAGAAATTCAATCTAATGCCCTATCTCTAATATGAAGAAGAAATAAAAGGAAATCGATACATATAAAGATATTTTGTATATCAATAAGAAAGTGCTAGGAAACTAATCCCCAAGAAGGCAAATGGATTAGTTGTGCGTGCTTGTATCTATTTATGGTAACTAAGTTTGCATTTAAGAAATAAAAAACTCAGAAGCCATTCGCAAATGAATTATGAAAGAGCAGAAGTACAGATATCAACCAGAGAAAAATGTATGTTATTATAACACCATAAAATGAACTGGGGAGCAATCTCTTTTTAATACAGTAGTAATATTTCTCCATTAACAATTTGGTAGAAATCACCAGTCAGGCTATTTGGACATCAGTTGTTTTGTGAGAAAGTTTTGAATAGAAAAATTAATGTCTTTATACATATAGAGCTATTCAGATTTTATTTTTATTTTTAAATCAGTTTTGGTAATTTTTGTCTTTCAGAAAATTTTTGCATTTTATCTGCTTTGATGAATATATTAGCATTAAGTTCTGATAATGTCACTTATTACCCTTTTAATGTCTGTTGTATCTCTAGTTAAGTGCCTTTATCATTCTTATTTTGGTAATGTGTGGATTTCTATTTTTGTCTTGGTCAACCAAACAAAAGATTTTAATTTTACTTATTATTTCAAAAGCCATAACTTGATTTCATTTATTTCTATTATTTGTTTTCTATTTCATTAACTTCCACTTTTGCTTTATATTTATTTTTCCATATATTTTGGGTTTAAATTGTTTTTCTTTTTCTTAAAGTAAAAGCTTAGATTATTGATTTAGAATGTCTGTTCTAATGGAAACATTTAAAACTATGAAGTTACCCTTAGGCACCATTCTAACTGCATCCCACAAATGTTGATATTGTGTTATTTTCATTTATTGATCAGTCAAAATATTTTCTATTTTTGTTTGTGGAGTTTTCTTTTACCAATGGTTATTCAGAAAAATATTTTTAAAACTTCCAAATATTTGAGGGTTTTCCAAATACCTTAGTGCTATTCATGTCTAATAATTCTGTTTATGATTAGAGCACACAGCATAATTTCAGTGATTCTTAATGTATAAGGATATGTTTTAATGTACCAATATGGTTTGCCTTGGTCAATGTTTTATGTTAACTTGAAAAAAATTTTTCTTCTGTTTTTGGATGGAACGATCTATAAAGATAAATGAAATTAAGTTGCTTGAAGGTGCTATCCAATATTCTGTGTATTTTGTATGCTTCTTCCAGCAATTACCAATTCTGGAGTGTATAGCTTCTGATGAGAAGCCTACAACCATTTTTATCTTTGTTCCTCATAAGATATTGTATCATTGTTCTCTGGCTATTTTTAAAAATTTCCTTTTTTTTGTAAATTTTCAGCAATTTGACTATAATATATTTTGTTGTTGGATTTCTTTATGTTTTTCCTACCTGGGATTCTTTGAATCTCTTGGACTGTGAGTTTATAGTTTACATGAAATTGTAACATTTTTGCCATTATTTAAAAATACACTTTTAGTACATTGCCCCTTCCAAGAGTTAAATTACATGTATGTGGAACTCTTGATTATGATTCTCAGATCATTGAAGCTCTGAAAAAAAGCAATTTTTTCTTGAAATTATCATGATCCATTTGAGGTCAGTTAGAGCAGTTACAAAGAGGCCTTTATTCGAGGACTATTTATTCCTTCTACTAAGGCATGATGCTCCTTAAATCTCTTGTGAATTCCCTGGGTGCTCCTTAAGGACATTCCACTCTGAAGTTATTAGAACTTCAATATATTACAGTCCTTTGTAAGCTCTGAGATTTTTCTGGATCATCACTCCCCATTCTCTACCTTGACTCAGAGATTCATGCTACTCATGCTCAATCTAGTAACTAGCAAGAGAATCATGGGAAATTCCATGCAATTTTTTTGTAATTCTCTGTTTGTTGGTCCCCTACAGTCATGTGCTCGCTTCCACAGATTTCGACCATTTCTGCATCCTTCAGGTCCAATTCTTGTCTCCCTGACTAGGAGACAGGAATTTCAACCATTCTGCATCGTTCAGGTCCAGTTCCTGTCTCCCTAACTAGGGGAGACTGCTATGCTCTTCTTGGGTTCCTATCCCTCACCAAAAACTAAAAAGTATCTAAATGCACACACACAAAAAATAGATGACTATTGCACTCACCTCACCTGTTTGCCTTCTCTTGGGCTCATCACAATGACTCTCCATCATATAATACCTGGAAATATATGGAATGTATTTTTTCATATATTGTGTTTGATTTTCTGCTTGTTTACAAAAAGAGGGCAACCTGATCTCTAATGTTCAATGGTATATGAAAGCAGAAATTCCTGCTTTTAATGTTTAGATAATGCATCATGGTATTTTGTTTCAACAGATAACATGCTATTTTCAGAAAGCCCTTTCTTTGAAACTAGTTTTTGCAATTAACTAATTTATAATTCCTCAAATATGATTACAAATTATCAAATAAATGTTTTAAATTATTAAATTCTAAGTATTTTAAGTACATTTCACCATTAAGAAAGTCCCCATGAAAATGATATATTACTCTACTTCTAAATCTGTTAAAAAGAATCCCAAATAACTGCTGTTACATATTTGCATATGAGAGCTACAAATGCAGATTGCATGGGTATTTTAAACTGAAAAAACAAATGCCAAAATCAGTATTGTCAGAAGTACTTTGTGATTAGCTTACATGGTGAATAATAACGTTTGATAATGTTTTTGAATTAAATCATACTTTCACAGGAAAATTAAGAGTATATTAAAACTGTTGGTCAGAAGGAGAGATGTCTGAAGAGATGTCAACCCACTCCAATATAGGTCTCAAGGTCATCTGCAAAAGTATTACTCAAGAAGACTTTAATGGAAAGATTTTTTGCTCACATCAAGAAAAGACAGAGTAAGGTCAGTTTTAATAGTAGCCAGTGGTTCCCTAGGCCAGGTGGTCTCAATCCATGGCTGATGCAGGGAGACGTTCTGTGCACAGCATCCTGCTCTTGAGTTTATGCACTATAGCAGAAAATTCCTGCTCCTTACCCACAGGGACAGGTATATCACTTGGCTATGAGTTGGATGTAATAAAAATATTCACTGAAGTTAGACTACCTTAGTGAATATTTATATATGTTTGAAGTAATAAAGAAAGGGACGAATTGGCAATCCCCTTATCTACTAGGAGATTGGGTTTTATAATACCAGACAATACACCTGGTCATGAACACAGGATGTATTTGTGGTTCATAAGAAAAGATAACAGGCTGCCCTAGGACTGTCTTCTACCTCAGTCCACCCATCTATTTCCTGGGAACTCAATAGACAAACTAAGCATCTTGGTATACCCATCATACATTTCAGATGGTAACATATACATCTGGGGCACTGTACACAGCTCTGAAAGTCTGGTCACCTGTGTGCACTATTTTTCTAAAATCTTTAGGCATTTGAAGAGGGCAATTATTAAGGTCACAAGAGCAGGATGATCATACTGCTTGGAGGAGAGATTGCAACCAGCTACACCACACATTTCCAACCCCAAACAAGCTGAACAGGTCAAAGAGCTGTAATTATCTAATCTTGGGAAGGACTTGAACTTCATCTTCCATGCTACTCATGGCATGCCCAGAGTCATTTAGATAAAAGCAACATTTCTCTCCTAGCACAGTGCATATAACTTCAGCTTGTACCATCTGAATGTCCAGCACTCTGAAATTTTGGAGGGTAATGTCATGTCACACACTACCTTGTGTTAGAGTAGTCCCAATGAATCAAGCATAGAATCAAATTCCTTTTCTATAATACTGGGAATGTTATCTATAATCTTTTCTAGTTCAAATATCATGATCCTAGGGATCAGAATACATACTACCTGGTGGAAAGCACTTCTGGAGGGGTGTGTTTGTTGTCTTGTCTGTTGTGTGATGGTTGTAACATGTAAAAGAGCACAGATTGAGGATTTTTGGGGATATTATGTTTCTTTCCTAAGTGATATTGGGAACCACATAGCTTAAACCACATCACACTTACCATCGTGAGGGAAAGACCTTAAACAAATTATCCCACATACAATAAAGAGTCTAGCTTCTCATATTATCAGGGTTAGTGTTGTCCCCTTGATCCACTAGTTAGGTAATAAATGGGTTTCTCTTTCATTTTAATTAGGTAGGCATCAATGCATCAGCAATTCCCAAGACATTTAGCAAAAATCCATCCATCCACCTTGTAGGAACCACTTCATTGTAAGCCCATATAGAAGGCCCTCCATCCTGGCAGTGAAGCTAATGGGATGTTGTCACTGCCAGACCAGGAGAACCTGGCCTTAAGGTCTACCCATGCAATTCTGTGGTATTTCAGGTATAGGGGAACATTTGTTATGTTCCGTACTCCAACACTACTGCACATACTAGATTCCCAAGTGCACCACTATAGGCATCAAACTTGGTATTTTGGGCTGCACTGTCATATGCTGCAATAGCGTTGTTGCCCATAGTAACATAATTTCAATTCAGAAACAAAGCAAACTATTCGGTTATATTAGTCACTAGGTACCTCTCCCAGGTAGAGCCTGGCATTTTTCATGTTTTTAACCTGGAGGGTGAAGTTCTCCTTAAAGGTTGGGATCCCCTCTATTGAGAAACTTTTACTTCGAAAGATGTGTCCCATGTTCAATGGAGTAAACTGTAATTGTCTATAGAGTTTCTGCATGACTCTAGGTGTTGCATCAAGTAGGCCAGTATGGAACACCATGTAGACAGTTGGCTGAAATGAGGTGGAGAGATAGTTTGTTACCTTGATTCAAATGTTTGCAGAACCAGCAGTTTATCTGTATGGTAGCTCTTGCAAAAATTTATATCATCAGGGCCTATGAGTGACAGGATTTTCCATCACTGTGAGATAGCCTGGGGAGAAAAAGAGACCAAATTTCTAACTCCTTCTCCTCTTTCTTCCTGGGGGTGAAGATGTTCTTATCCAACAACTTCAGGTGAAGATTGTCTGAGTATAGACACTTGGGATGTCTGCCCATGCCCTGAAGCCACAATTTCTGCAAGGAACCATTTGCCCTATCATTTAACCGAGACTTTTCAGCCCAAATCATCCAGTTTAGTGAGGAAGGAGACATCCTGAACAAATTTGACATAGCCTCCAATGTTGCCTACCTGTACCAAATGGTTGGGAGTCCCAGTTACAAGTGTAGAACTCTAGTGCCTTGGTGGTCTTCTATCCTTTCCCCTACTCCTGTGGAGTCCTATAAAAGACAGGAACCTGATGATAGCCTCACCTCCATGTTGGAATTTGAGGACCTTGTGGTAATCCTACTGTAGCCTGGAGCACAAACCACTCCCAGGAAGTGCATTCCATTGGATAAAGTGAAGTTAGGCCTAATCAGGAGACTGCCTGGTCTTCCACCACCTCCAAACTCAATATTTCCCAACATACGTGGCAATGCCAGCTTTCCCTTATCCTGGAATTTAGTGTTTAATGTTCAAATAGCTTTAGTTAGATGGGGCTCATACCTAGTAATCGTTCCTTCATCATGGCCTTTGCTTAGTTGTTGTTTGATATATTACCACAGCAGCCCAATGAACACCATCAGCCTTGAGTTTGTAGATTCATCTGTGTACTAAGTCATACCATTAGCTGCAACATCTTTGAACTGAGATCCCTACTTAGCCAAGAGAGGGACAAGAGCAGACTCCGTGGGCTGTTTAGCACCCTTTAGAAAGCAACTATTTATTCATGAGGTCAGCTAACTCTCTGAGGTTCTGGTTAGACTTAATCTTGGAAATACCATTTCCATTTAATGATGGAGCTTCGCTGAATCCGTTCTACTTTATTAGTAGGATTACTGAGTACCTACATGAGTATGTGCACTCCTGGTCATAGAGTCACATATGGTGCATGAGTGGTTAAACATGTGGTTGCCACTAAGGCCTAGTAACAGACCCAAAACTGCTCTTAGAAGAGAGAATACCTGGAGGCTGACTTGGTTAGTCATCATGTCCAAAATTGAAGGGGTCAACACTCCCAGATCAGTTTCTTGTTGCTGCATGGCTAGGAGTCACCAAGACTTGTATTTGCATAAGACTTGAGGGCTTCATTAGTCCTAGTGCAGCGCTTATGCCACCGCATATAAAGGATTTTCAGCCAGCTGCTGTTGGAGGCCCGATTCAGATGTGGTTGACCTTAACCAGGGTGGCCAAAAGAATGCCCAGATGCCCATGTTGTCTTCAGTAGCCAAAAATCCTATCAGTTCCTGGGCCTTTCTCCTGATAGTGGGAGCTCTCCTGTTTGACTTTGTCTTCTATGCTCCTTTGACTACCAGCTCAACACCCTAGAAAGTGTATCTGTTAGGCAGACCCTGGACCTTGTCTGGGTTGATTACCCAGACTGCAGTTGTCATAACATCTGTGACTTTTCATATACTTGCCCAGCCAATTCCTTAGTGAGGCTTGACATGAAGATGTCATCAATATGGCAGATAACAAATACTTCTGGGGGTAACTGGGCTTGTTGTAGGTCTAGCCCTATCCACTGATGACAAATAACAGGGTATTTAAATGCATACTGGAGGCCATTCCATAAGAATGCAACTTGATCTTGCTCCTTAACCTACACTGGGCTGGTCTTAGCAGGGTCAAGATACCAGTTTCCTTTGTGGATTGCCACTATCTCTGTGAGAACCATGATATCAGGTACTGAGGGAGCCAGGATGGCCCCTCTGCATTTTATCTTGGGTAATCTGTTGTCAGCCTCAATGCTCCTGAGGACTTTTGTACTGGCCAAACTAGGCTGTTAAACTGTGACAGGTTTGGTATAACATTCTGCATTCAAATTTATCATAAGGGAGGGGCGAACTCACATGGTCAGTTGTTTGTTCCATGCCTCAGACAGCCAAATGTTAATATTTATAGTGTACTCAGTAGTGAGAACAATGATCACTAATGCCCACAATGGCCCAAAGGGCCCCACACTCAAGTACATGTGCATTTGCCTGCCATGGGTCATTTCTTCTAGCCCCAATGCCACCAGTTTTCCCTTGTTCCTGCAGGGATCCAGGATTACTATCATTTGGGTACCTCTATGGTGAAGGTCTAGGTCTGTTCCTTTTCCTCTTCCACACTACCAGGGAGCAGAAACTTTGGCCCCATCCCTAATCACTCTTTTTAAAAGGAGTAAGATTAAGGTGCAGGTAAAGAGGGCCATCCTTCTTATCAGATGCATGATGTTCACAGTTGGAATTCTCTTTCTCTGTGTCTTGGTCATGGCTCA
The DNA here is from genome assembly GCF_023851605.1 of Tamandua tetradactyla. Lineage (NCBI taxonomy): Eukaryota > Metazoa > Chordata > Mammalia > Pilosa > Myrmecophagidae > Tamandua > Tamandua tetradactyla. The sequence continues at coordinate 30,217,342 of NC_135345.1, read as the reverse complement.
GGGAGGCCTCACCAACTGTTGTTTTATTCCTCCCTGACTGTGTTCAAGGGCTCAGAGAGTGATGTGGGATTCTAAATCTTTCTAGTCCTGTGAACTCCCTCCCTCCTGCTTCCTTATGGGTTATTCTAGGGCCTTACACCTAACTTGGAGGTTCCCCCTTCTGCACAGTAGTATTGGCTAAGTTCTTTGGTAGGAGTCCTATCAATTTCTGCTCTATATATCCCTTGCTTTATTATGTAATCAAAACCCACATTGTCTGGGTGGGTAGGCCCCATCCCCTCCTTTGTCTTCCCCCAGCCACTTTTTCTGCTCCCAACAACACAGACTAAAAGTAGCATGAGCTGGTCTATATCTCTATCTTTTCAATTGTGTTGCTGCACCTAGTCAAAAATGCATTGCAGCACAGGATCAGTATCTAACTTTCCCAGACTGTGCCATTCAGCTGAGGTACCTGGGTTTGCTTTGCTACCTCATGGAACAGACACGTCAACCAAATTTCATGACCATCCCCTGGTTTCTGCCTATATCCATTTATTCTAGCTTCCATATTCCATATAGAATTCCATATTCTAGCTTCACTTTCAGAAAAAGACCTCTTTTCAACAATTTTGCTTTCAGCAACTTCATCAGCAACTCTGCATTGAGTAAAAACAGGTCTAACTTGGGACCTGCAAACATTCCAGACCTTGTATGGGACCCTAGCCTCTCCTTGGAGTCTCCCTGTGAGACACCATGGGGGTTGGTGAGTGGTGGGGCAGCATGCAGGCAGCCAGGAGCTAGGATATACTTTCACTACATTTCCTACAACCCACCTCCCTCATTTCTGCTCATCTACCAAACCAATTCATCCCTGTCAACAGGGAGGATGCTTACATTCCACTTGTCCCCATGTGGTCAAAGGAGGCCAGCCCCTCATCAGCTCCTTATCTTCCAGGAGTCCACACCATCTTGGGATGATGAAATGACCATGCCTCACACCTCTGTCATGTCTTAGCTTTGTTTATTTTTTTGGAATCCTGCTAACTGTATCAAACAGGCAGTCAGAAGGAGAGACACCTAAGGAGATATCAAGCCAATTCAATTCAGGTTTTTCACCAGGAAAAGTTCCACTCACGCAGGCTCTGATGGAAAGACATTTCACTCACAAAGAGAAGAATCAGAGCAAGCTCAGCTTCACTCATGGGCCTAGGTTCCCCATGGCCAGCTGGGGAAGGAGATGCTCTAAGCATAGCACCTCTCTCTCTCGTGTTTTTGCACAGTGGAGGAACCTGCTTCCTCTCTTCCAGCAACAGACAAACCACTAGGGTCTTAGATGGATGTCATAAAACATGCCCACCACAATCAGACTGTCTCCAGTGAATGTTTACTCATGCTCCTGACAAAGGGGAAGGAATGTACTGGTAGTTCTCGTATCTGCTGGGGGATTGTGTTTTATAGCACCAGACCAACACACCTGGGCCAGAGAAAGGGAGCAGGTTGCTCTAGGACTCTCCCCTACCGCAAAAACTTGGCAAAAATATAATTTCTTAAAAAATAAAAATAACGTCCTTATATGTTTAAAAATGCTTGGATTTTATGTCAGATAATTATTAATAGTTCCGTTTTTGTTTGGTTTATGAATTTGTATTTTGGGTGTTTTGCTTTGCTTTTGAGTTTATTTTTTGAATTTTTTGCATTATTTTATTTCATTTTATTGTCTGAATATCTGGTTAGAAATTCAAAAATCTTGCGATACAGGATGAATTTTTTCTTTGGGTATTTTTCTGTACACAGGGAGAAGTTTATTATATTGGCTCCATATACAAAATGTCATAGAACTTTAGATTAGGAAAAATGTAAAGCAGTTTCTTAAGGCTTTACTAAACCTTTTGAGAATGAGTGCTTAGCACATTTGTGCCTAAAGGAGGCAGTGATGGGAAATATGGTAGGGGGTCACTTAAGTATGCATTTTAGTGGCTATGTGCGCTGGATTAAAAGAGAAGGTTTTGTAGGAAATAATGAAAGGGAGAAAGAACAGATTATGAATTATTGCAGAAATTTGAGGATGATATTACAACATAAACACATTCTATGTTTAAATGTATCCTTCTGGAGGTAGAAGAGAAAATTCCAGGGTACTGAAATATGTTGGTGTTTTTTTTCTGGGATGGGCAGGCTCCAGGAATCAAACCCTGAAATGTGTTTTTAAAGGCTAAGATTCAGAGCAGCAGAGGAAGAAAAGTGATCATAATGGATGAAAAGAAAAATTGGAAAAGAATGAAGAGAAAGACAAAAAGGATAAGTAGACCAAAGTTTACTTAGATATTAAAGAAGAAATCTATCCACATTCATTTAAAACATAAGAAGACAAAGGTTTTCTTTTGAAAGTAAAAATGAAATATTTTTCAGAAATTATAGTATGTTCTAAGAGAGCAATCTTGAAGATGGAATTAGAAAAATGTAGAAGATAATTTATAAATTAAAATAATCAGAGGCAGAATTTGGATGAGGTTTAAAAAGGGCTATTGATGTTTTTGTGATTATTAATAGCTTGATGTGCTTTCTACTTTCTCGTCAGTGATACTGAGAAAAGAGGATGGAATGACTCAAAATTAATTAACAGACTTTTCAGTTCCAAACCAAATGTTCATGTTTTCAGGAATAAAGATCTTGTAAAAATTTGGGCTTCATGTTAAATGTTATTATCCAATTTATATATCTATAAATATATTGAATCACATACAATTCTGAGAACTTAACTCTTTCTTAATTTTACATATATATTCCAAGTTATTGGGTCAAGTGTTATGAGTCTATGAAATGATTATTTTAGATGCTTCTCTCTTGAGTTCTTGAGAGCAGAGTCCAAACTTTATCAATAATTTATACTAATGATGTGGCACTGTGCAACATAACACATGCATGTTGGGCAAAAATGAATAAATTAATCAAGTTGTCATAATGCTTTTGTATGACTAACAAGTTCTAATAAGCAAATTTGAATAGCTATTATTAAGATAAGAATTAATCACTATTTGAGTAGCCCATAATATACACAATCCTTTAGCAGTAAACACCTGAAAATTACTTAATGAGAATAAAAATGTAATATAAATGTGGCAGGTGGAGGTCATATGTGATAAAAAAGGAAGTAGATGTATAGGCATCCAAATATTTTTCTCCTTATATCAGGGACTTTAGTGCATTGACTCAAGAGGGAGAGATGTGGAATCATTATAGGAAACTGAAAATATGAAAAAATCAATGGCATTCAAAATGGACATAAATGTCTTCAGACTTTCATGTGACACATTTATGTGAATAGAGAGGTAAAACAGCAAATGCTAAAGTGGTTATCCAAATCAATAATAAAAGTATTAATGTTTTCCCTAAATTCTAATCCTTTTAAATGAAATACTTTCCTGCTTTAATTCCTTTTCTGGGTACACTGAGGAAATAAATGCAATTTTAGATTTAAATTGATTAATGGGAGTGTCAGGACAAATGTGTGGAAGGAGAAAGGAGGCCTATAAAAATTGTTCTAAAAATTAAGACATAAAGAAAGTATATGAAGCAGTATACGACTAGTAATAATTTAGATGAATGTAACAAATATTATATGTATAAGGACACTATCATATTTAAATTTATATTTTAGTTTGCATAAAGTAACAGTTATTCTTTTTGATGAACAATTTTATGTTTGGCCACATGGTGAAATCATATTAATACTGCAATCAAGATAAATAAGAATTTTGTCAAACCCAATATACTCTTATACTGGCCGTTTGTGGTCTATACTTCACTCTATATACTATATATTTTTTGGACCGTTCAAAAATTGCTTAATTCTTACTTTAAAAATAGTTATTTTAATTTGCTTATTAGAACTTGTTAGTAATACTAAAGCATGGAAATTACTGATCTGTTTTTTATACCTGTGTTTTTTCTTTTCTGAAATGTCATATACATATATTCATGCAATATATAGCTTTATACTGTTGTCCTTCATTTAGCATGAATATTCAAGATGCAGCCATGTTGTGTTATCAGTAGTTCTTTCCACTTTATTGCTGATCCTGTCATGTCAGTTTACCACAGTATATCCATCTATTCACCAAGAACCATTTTCTTTTAAAAGACTGGTCAAATCCTAGCACCATAAATACTACTGTGACATAAGACATGATTATTGAAATTTTATTAGAGCAATATACATAGTATTATATTAGTTTGATCTGCATTATTATACTAGCATGATGTCTTGGGGGCATAAAAGCATTTGATTTAATGCACACTACTTAGAAGTTCCACAAAACCATTATTGGGGTCCATTTAAAAATGGCAAGTAGCCAATAATATACTCAACAAAGTTATTTTCTGTCTGTTAAAAATTAATCTATCCATTTTTCAAATTAGATTACCCAAGATATGCATTCATGCAATACTGTTGTCTGCTTGGAATTTTAGTTTCTTTAAGGAAATGCATATAAATGGAAATATAGACAACTAAATTTAAGCCCTGTTTGTTTCAAATAGTATTATCTTCATTAGATACTTTATACTGATATGCCATTGTCACATTCATATTTTTATTTTAATTTGCATTTTACAATGAAGCATAAACATACACTATAAAACAATTTTCAGTTACAATACTTTAAGTACAACACAAACATTAATCAGCCTGTTCAATTTACAATTGTAATACTCACCATCTGCAAGATAACGGACATGTGCAATAATATATAATATGATCACATTAAAGAGAAAACATGTCAACTTTTAATAGAAGTAAAAATTGGATCATTGCATCTGATTCCTAAGATTAACAATAGTTCTTAAAATGAAAGGAAACCAAAATAATACTACAAATTGAAGTTAATATAAAACTATACAGTGCAAATTATCTGACTAGTAAAAAATGGGGCAAATTTATAAACTCAAATATCTTCCTTCTACATTATTTCAAGTTTAATTCTACCAAAAGAAAAGCCCATGGAATTGGATACTGGCCAAGAAAATATTAAAAGGAACAATTATTATTTATGAAAAAAGAGCAGTTATTAAATTCATAGCAGAAAATGCTCACCTAAAATTTTAAGTGAACACATAAAATTATGAATTTATTTTTTATTTTATTCAATTAATTCATATCATACATATGCCAGGCATTGTGTTAGGAAATTAATTTAATTGAGGAATAAACATTCAGTAAACTATTATAAGATTCTATTTTGCAAATAATGAGGGGGTATAATGCATGCTTAGTAGTTTTGACAAATACAACAGGAGAGAACTAGCTATTCTGGAGGTGGAAGGAAGGTATCTGGTTTGAATCTCTTGTGGACCCCAGATAAGCCAGGTCCTTAATCCTCATTTAATATTCTGGGCAGGAACTTTTTGATTGTTCCCATGGAGATGTGACCCATCCAATTGTGGGTGGTAACTTTTGATTAGGTGGTTTCCATGGAGATGTGTCTCCACCCTTTCAAAGTGGGGTTGCTTACTGGAGACTTTTAAGAGGGAACCATTTTGGGAAAAGCATGAGAGCCCACACAGCCTGAGACATTTGGAGATGAAGAAGGAAAATGCCCCAGGGGAGCTTCATGAAGCAAGAAGTCAGGAGAGAAAGCTAGCAGATGTCACCATGTTCACCATGTGCCTTTCCAGCTGAGAGAGAAACCCTGAATGTCTTTGGCCTTCTTGAACCAAAGTATCTTTCCACAGATGCCTTAAATTGGACTTTTCTACAGGCTTGTTTTAATTTGGACATTTTCACAGCTTTAGAACTATAAACATGCAACTTAAAAAAACCCTCCTTTTAAAAGCCATTCTGTTTTGGTATATTGCATTTCTACAGCTTGCAAACTAAAACAGAGGATGATAAACAAATATTACCAAAAGCACATAAATATGTAAATATGAGTAGATCTTACCCAATAGGGAAAGAAAAGAAAAATCACTTCAGAAAGAGGAAAGAAGACATGAAGATCATGCCTAGATAAGAAAAGCATACCGAGTCTAGGAATCTCAATTAATTCACCATGTCTGAAGGTTAGCATGTTTGAGAAAGAATAGTGGAAATAAAGCAAGATAAGTAGACAAAGTCCAGATCATATAAAGAGTTTGGGGTTTTCTTAAAAGCAAGGAAGAGTGAATTTTGGTGGTTTAAATACTGGAAATAAATAATCAGATTTACAAATTGGATAAAAACATCAGGAGGTTTGGAGGAAACCAGTCAGAAGCCAGGGAGAGCAAATTCAATACTTTTGCAATAAGTTCTGGTATTTAGAGTTTTCACAAAATGTTCTCAGCAGTAAATATCTTTTAGATTCTCAGTAAGAAAGAGGTTCCATACTTTATGATACTCTTGGAAATTCACAAAGTATTCAGCTGTCCTACAATTAAGAAATATTTTTGTTAGCTTAATGCACTTCCAAATCTTAACTTTTTTTTTTCAATTAAGAAATACATTTTTCTGCCCCTTATGTGGAACATGACATCCAGGGGTGAAAGTCTCCCTGGCGACATAGGAGATGACTCCCAGGGATGAATTCAGGCCTGGCATAATGAGATCAACAATTCCATCCCGACCAAAATGGGGAAAATAAGTGTAACTAATAAAATATCAGTGTCAGAGAGAGTTCAAATAGAGTTGAGTGGTTACTCTGGAGGTTGTTCTTACTCAAACTTTAGTTTGCTGCCTATCATAACCTGCCAACCCCCAAGCAGGGCCATTCCATCCAATCTTAAAGAACACTTAGGGCAATAAATATGATTCCACAAGGGTTCCATGCACTAGAGTAACTTTCCAGAAACTTACAACTTCTAGATGGGTCCCTGGTCCAGATAAGTCCTGAAACCTAGCCCAGCCTCTCCTGAACATCAGATAGTTCCATCTCCCTACTCCATATGAGTGACAGACCCTTTCAATATGAAAAATTTGGAATTGCCATAGCCCAAATACACCTAAAGAGAGGGATGGAAAGATCAAAGGTGATGGTGTAGTTATACAGAGAAGATAGAATTTAACAAATGAATATGAATGCTGAGTCATTAAATTTGTGCCATTTTTAGTCTTTAGTATTTTAGAGCAGCTAGAATAAAAACCTAAAATTGTGGAATTGTAACCCATGTCAAACTCTGAAATATATTCTAAACTAATTGTGGTACTGTGCTTTGAAATTCATAGCTTTCTTTTTTGTATATATGTTATTTTTCACCAAAAAAAGAAGAAGAAAAAAAAGATCATAAGGATGGGAAACAAAGAAAGAAAAAAAAGCATTGGTATTTGTGATGATAAAAAAAATATTTAAGCCTTCTAGCCTCCTATATTCAGGAGCAGCTAGAGGGAAAAATCTGAAAGGATCATATGGTAGCTCATGACAAACTCTGGGACCCATCCTGTAACAACTTGTGGAAGAGTGCTTTGAAAACTATTGCTTTTTATATATTTTTGCTTTGTCTATATGTTATTGTATACAATAAAAAAAGTTAAAAATATGAAAAAAGAAATACATTTTCCATTTAACACTTTATTTGCAATCAAATAATTATTGCTATTTCAATAACAATAAAATAACCTTGTTGAGTAAATTGCTGGTTACCTATTACTTTTAAATGGTTCTCAAATGATTTTGTGGAATTTCTGATAATCAATAATTATTTTTCCAGAATAGAAGCTATACTACTACTCTAAATAAATGTGTACTAGAATAGAAGAGAAAAAGAATAGCTTAAATATCCTGTTGAATTGAATTATGTACAGGAGTTGGGGGAGAGGATATTCTAATGTTAATCCATTGCTATGGGTGTGAACTCATTTACAAAGATTTACTATCAAAATTTCTGAAAATGTTATTTTTAGTTTAGGTGTGATTCAGCTAATGAAATGGGCCTTGATTCTATTACTAGAGCTTTATGAAGAGAGAAAGCCATCAAGTGGAGCAAGAAGCTGGAAATCAACAGAACCCCAAAAAGAAAGGAGAGGACGTCATCACGAGACAGGAAAGCCAAGAAACCCCAAAGATTGCCAGCCATCCAGAATGCTACAGATTCCACGAGAAAGCAAACCTTCTTTAAGTTCTGAAACTGTGAGTCGATATTACCGCTAAGTCAACCCGTCGTGTAGTGTTTGTCTTAGCAGCCTGGAAACTAAAACAAGTATTATTTAAAAGAAAGACTACAATGAAACTGGGCATGGATTAAATATGTGAGATGAGGAAAGAAGAGAAGATTGAGAGGAATTCATGTTTTTTTCCGTGTTTTTTATTTGAAAAACAGAGAGATCATTTTTGTATGTTTTGTAGGTAAATAAAATACAATCTTGTGAATGGGCATAGGGCAAAGAGCCATGAAGAAAACTGATAAATACAATGCAAAGTCATAGTAAAAATCTAAAGGATACTGTCCCGGAATGAAGGGGAGAAGTAGCATATAAGACTGAATCATAGAATGGTCAATTTTACTAAGACCTTAATATGAAATTAGTAAGGTGGCTAAGTGAGAACTACAACATGGTGCTATTAATGGTAATAGGCTAATTGTGGCAGCAGCTCACAGGTGTGGTGAAAGTAGAAAACCTGTCACAGAAGTTTTAGGAGTGAATAAGTTTAGAGCATGGAAATGAAGTGTTTTAAAAATGGAAAGAAACTTGACTGATTAGAAAGATAACTAAGATAAAAGCAGGGGAATCATTCGGAAAACATTGAGACATCCTGCCTGCCACCTTCATGTTTCCCTGGATATTGTCCATTGTCCCCCATTCCTCTATCTTCAAACAAACATATGGGGAGTTCTTACCCACTTTTGTGGCTTCTACCACTCTCTATATGTTGGGTACTTCCCATCCCTGATCCAACCATGAAAACTCCTTGAGCCTCAGAATTATAAGGCTGAATATCTACTGTTCATATGCCCTTATATGTTACTCAGGGTACACACATGTAAATGTGCAGCCACTGTTTTGAATGATATTCAGATAATTTCAGTCCACTGATCAAACCCATCTAATGGCTCCTCATCTCACTCTTGTAGAAACCAAAAACTGCATCCTTATTTATTAATTCTCCTAATAACCATCAGATTTACTAGATACTGCACTTATTAATTTTCTTTTTTTTTTGTCAACTGCTTCCTCTTAATAGAGTGTATGCACTTTAAAGGCCATTTTAACTCTTGGTTAAGTGTAATCACCTTAGTACATAGAAGAATATCTGACTTTTGGAAGAATACATAATAAATATTTGTCAATTGAATATTAAATAATGTGTATATATATATACACACACACGCAACATATATATGTATATAATAGATGTTATATATATATATATAAATACAATTTAAGAATAGGAGAAATATTGATATTTTTGTCCAGTACATGTGAGAAAGCTTAATGTAAAATAAATTTATTTCAAAGAAAATAAATCTAAAAAATGTCTATTTTATCAATAAGAAAATCAAACATAGAGCAAAGTATAATGCCAGAAGTGATAGTAAATGAGGAAATCTGTAAACCTATTCGTGAACCTAAATCACCATTGACCATAAAAAGAAAGAGATAGATATGAACGAGCTGGGAAACAAGGCCAAATTAATGTAGTGAAGATTTGAGAGGAGAGCAGTTCAAATACTTTGTTTATTGGCAGAATAAGAGAAACATTGATTAGGGCTATGTTTGTAATTCATAGATTCATATTAAAAACAGAAAATTACAAATGCTGGAGAGGATGTGGAGAAATAAGGACATTTATTCACTGCTGGCAGGAGTGTAGATATAACCACTGTGGAAGACAGTCTCTGCAGTTCCTCAGAAAACTAAATATTGTGTTGCCCTATGAGCTGGCAATTCCTCTACTTGGTATAAACCCAGAAGAGCTGAAAGCAAGGACCTGAAGAGACATTTGCTCACCAATGTCCATACTGGCACTATTCACAATCGTCAAAAGACATGAACAATTTGAGTCTATGAACAGAAAAGTGGATAAACAGAGTGTTTTATACACATGATGGAATAATTATACAACAATAAGAAGAAACGACGTCCTAAAGCATTCAACAACATGGTTGAACTCTGAGGGCATCACATTGAGTGAAATAAGTCAAACACAAAAGGACAGATATTGTATGATTCCACTAATATGAACCAATGAGAATATGCAAATTTAGAGTATTAAAACATAAAACACAGGACACCTAGAGATAAACAGACGCTACAGAAGGAGGAGTGTTTATCTAGTCTGTAAAGGATTTTTAACAAGATTGAACTTAAATGTTTGGAAATGGATAGAGGAGAGGGTAACTCATTATTGAGATTATAAATAATAGTATGATATTATAGGTGAATTTGTTGAACTGGGTTATTTAAAGTCGTGCATCTCACTAATTAACACTACAGATATAAATAAGTTTATCGTAGTTCTTGCATGAGCTAGTATAAATGCACAACACTTGTACAAATAGTTAATAATAAAGTGGTATATGGGAAAAATAACTCTTGCAAACTATGGACTACAGTTTACAGTAATACTTTAATTTTCCTTTATCAACAGTAGCAGGTGTACCACACCAATGTTAGGGGTAAATAATTGGTGGAGATGAGGGATGTGGGGTGTCTTATGTTTTCTTTTTTGCATGTGTCTAGCTGATATTTTTCTTTATCAGCAGTGAAACAGTCTAAAATTGAGTTTGACAATGATTGCACAATTAGGTGATGATACTGTGAGGCACTGATTGTAAACTTTGGTTGGAATCCGTTCTAGTTTGCTAGCTGCCAGGATGCAACACACCAGAGATGGAACGACTTTCAATAAAAGGGGATTTATTTAGTTAATGTAGCTAGTTCTTCAGAGGAAAGGCAGCTAACTTTCCACTGATGTTCTTTCTTATGTGGGAAGGCACAGGGTGGTCTCTGCTGGGTGCCTTCTGGCCTCTGGGTTCCAACAACTTTCCAAGGGGTGATTTCTTTCTGCATCTCCAAAGGTCTTGGCTGAGTTGCAAGTGTTGAAATGAGGTATGCTGAGCTGCTTGAGCTGTGCTACCTTGTGCTCTCTCATTTAAGCACCAGCCAATTAAGTCAAACCTCATTCATTGCAGTAGGCACGCCTCCTAGCTGACTACAGATATAATGAGCAACAGATGAGGTTCATGTACCATTGGCTCATGCATATATATATATATTGGCTCAGCAACAAGAGTAGGCACATTCACCTGGCCAAGTTGACAGCTGACTCTAACTACCACAGAATATATCTCAATAAAATCTCCAGATTCAAAAAATGACAATGTAAAATATAAATTAAATGTTCAGCATCCCAACCAGTGAGAAAATAAAGTACAATTTTAAAAATTCAACAAATTCCACTCAACTCAGGAGGCAATAAATATTGTAAATAAATAAATTATGGGTTAAAAAGAACTTGAGTTTGAAAAAAGAAGTTCCATTATATTGGTAATCTTAATTGGCTTACCATACAACATTATCCTGAAAGTCTTAGCCCATACAATAAAAACATTAAAAAAAAAAAAGGAAAACAATCATAAGGATGGGAAACAAAGAAAGAAAAAAGCACAAGTATTTGTGGAAAATATAGTTGTGTGTATATATAGACTCTATCTGAAACCATTAGAAACAATATATATTTGCACATGGTTGAGTTGAATGAAAAAAAATAATAACAAACAAAGCACTAACATTTTAATATAATATATACAGATGATATTTTTACAATTACCATAATATGTCATTTAAATATATATTTGACAATATTATTTGGAAAATTAAATCGAAGGAGATATAAGAAGTTATGAATAAATGGAAAATTGTAACATGCTCATGGATGGGAAGATTCAATATTAAAATATACGATTCTCAATAAATTCAATGTCATTCTAATCAGCATGCTAGAGATTATTTTTTGTAGAACTAGACAAATTAGAAACACATGCCCATTATTACCAAATAAATTTGTTAATTAATGAAACAAGAATGGAGGATCCCTACACAAGATATCAGAAATTATTAAAAAGATAGAGTACATTTAAATTAGACAAAGATGGGGGAAACAATATATATCCCTAGTGCACATACAAAATATATGCACATATTTATCAAAATTGCTATTACATAAGAATGTATAGAAAATATCATTTACAGTTGTAGGGTAGGAAATAATTCCATTTGCATGGCATAGATAGAATAGTTTAAACTAAATGATATATTTTTCTACTGCAAAGCTTATAAATTAAATCTCACCATTAAGAGTTGATCATTTAATACAGAATTAGCAACAGTAAAAAAAAGCTCTGATAATACCGAATGTTGGCTTTTAGAGATATGGAGAATCAGCAATACTCTTACCATATTTGTTAGAGTAAAGATGCACCCAATTTTGGAAATAAATTTAGCAGTATATACAAAAGTTGATAAATTGCAATATAACTGCCTTACAATTAGATTTCAAGACATATACCCTTGAGCAATATTTGAACACAGGTACGAGAAGGCATAGATAAGATGGGTGTGCCCTCTTATGTACAAATTTAAAAATTGAATATGTCCTAAAAAACTATTAAGAATAAATCAGATAAATAAATGGCTGTCTATTTAGGTCATTGATAATAGGGTAAAAATAAAATAACTAAATGAATAAACAACAATATGAATAAAACTAAAGATTAATATTTTGAAAGAAAAACATATGAAAATTAAAAGTATATTAAAACACCTGAAAAGAAAACAAGTACAAAGAAACATCTACTGCTATGGATAAACATATACCTAGCAAAATTATCAAGCTTGGAATTTCAGGATTTATATTGGTTGCTTCTCTAAAGAAAGGAAAGGAATCAGGATCTCAAATTTAGCACCAATATCTTGCCTTTTTCTCTTAAAAAATTTGGAGTAGTGGGTGCATAGTTTTTATATTATTCATTGTATTTTACATATTTGTAATATTTCCAAATAAAAACAAAGAAGCTAAATTAATATATGAAGTTCAAGAAATGTAAAATATAAAAGAATGACACATCAGTAACTATAAAAATCTACATAATTTGTGCCAGACAGATTTTTTCCAATTTTATTTTCATTGTCATGTGATGTTGCTTTCTCTGTCCCAGATATCTTAGTGATGTTTTTTTCAGATGGCAATTGTTTAATATCTACCATTTTCTTCTCATATTCCATCCTATTGTCCATGGCTGGGAAGAGATAGATTGGTAGATTGGACAGATAGATAGATAGATGATAGATAGATAGATAGATAGATAGATAGATAGATAGATAGATAGATAGATAGATGGATAGATAGATGGATAGATAGAAAGAAAGATGTAGATCTTGGTTTTTAAAAGGTTAATAAACATGATTCCCAAACAATATAAAAGATTATATTTAATTCATTAATTGATAAAGTTACCAGTGAGATTCTATGACCAGTTCAAAAAGCATTTGGAAGATATCAGAAAGAGAAATTAAATTAAGATTGTTAATATCAAGTTGCTAGGTTCTGGTTATGTCTTACAAAGTAATAATCCTCAGGTTTTCTGTACACAGTTGCTTGTGTATACAGTAGACAGGTATTTATAAGTTAATGTGTAACCACTAAGTTTGGGAACTTTAATCAATGGTAAGTGATAAGTTGATCTAAGTACATTATCCCAAATAATCACTGGGTCACCTTCAATCCAACCTGATTAAAAGGAAATGATGCCTATATTTTTGCCTTATTTCCATTATATGAAATGATTCTGATAATATATGCCTTAATTTGAGTAGTTAGATACATATTTTCCTATTAATAAACCAACTACGCTTTGTTCTGCGTCCTTCTTCACAAAGGGGAGAGTATTGTTTTAACATATAAACCCTAAAACTAGTATAACTTCTTTGTTCATATACATATTTTTCTTGAATTTTCCTCATTTAGGTTCATATCTCATCATTCTCTCTAATACGGTTAGTTCCTTGAACGAAATAACAAAGAAGAATAATATTTACACCTGCATTTCCCAAGTATGATACTGTGAATGTGTGTAATTGTCAATAAATGACAGTACTTTGCTATCATTTTAAAAATATTTCCATAAGGCTTTGAACATGATTTAGTTTCATAATAATATGTTAGAGAGCATGAAAAATTTTATAAAGTTACTTCACATTGTCAGAAAAAACTGGGAAAAATTAGTTATTTGAAGTAATTTTAATCCATTCCCATGTACTCTAATATATATGACCTGGTATTCAGGCTTTAAAGTTTTGTTCATTAGAAAATTTGGGATTTAAAACAGATTATTAAAAGCTTTCACAGATATTTCATATGCAGAAGACAATTACTATTTGAGAATCCTGTAATATAGCCACTCTGGGTCTACAAAACAAATCAGAAACAGCATTAAATCCATGAGCGCTCGTCTAAATGAACTGCCTTATAGTTCATTTAGCAACAGCATTTGAAAGAGAAGCTCTCTTATTACTAGAAGTCTCCAAGTGCCGTCCTGATTTACTTAAAGGATACTGTTTTGCCATATGGTAGAAAGGTAATTCTGATTGCAGACTGACATGCTTAGAGTAGTCTAGACTTCATTGGCACTCTGGCAAAATTGGAAAAGAGTGGTTCAGACGTAACAAAATTCAGCATTTTAGGAAATCAATTGCTCAGTTAAAATGTATATAGAATGCTATTGGGAAAAAAAAACTTCACCATCAAGTTTTAATAGTGTCACAGGCATTAAAAAATAAATTAAAAATCTACTCCCCATTTTCTACCGCCAGTTTGCATAGAATTTCTATTTAGGTGGATTGTAAAGTTAGGAAATGGATGATGGTGATGGTAAAACATTATTATCAGTGTAATTACCAGTGCTGAATTATGTATGTGAATGTGGTTGAAAGGGGAAGTTTTGGGTCTTGTTTGTTACCATAATGAAAGTTAGAAGATAAAACATAGGACTGTATAACCCAGTGAGCCCTGTTGTGGATGACGGTTAATAATATAAGAATGCTCTTTCATGAATCATTACAAATGTACAACACTAATACAAGGCATTAATAATAGGGTGGTATAGGTGAAAAAATGCATACCTAATGTAAACTGTGGATTGCGTTAACAGTATTATTTAAATATTCTTTAATCAATTGTAACAAAGGTACTACACTAATGCAAAGTGTCAACAATTGGGCGTATATGGGAATGTGGCATTTTTTTCATGACTTTTATGTAAACCTACAACTTCTCTAATTAAAATAATATTAATAATTTTTTGTATGTTGCATGGCGGGGTCACATTTCGTTATTGTTCCATGTGAGTATCCTGTTATTGCAGCACCATTTGTTGAAGTTTTGTTTGCTTTTTATTTGTTTGTTTTGCTTGTTTGTTGTTTGAGTGCATGGACCCAGAATCAAACCCAGACTCCCACATGGCAGGCGAGAATTCTACCCTTGAACTGCGCTTGTACCCCCTATAATTTTAAAATCCATTATGCTGACTGAAAGAAACCAGACACAAAGTACTATGTATTATAAGATTCCATTTATATAAAATGTAATAGATTTTATATAAATAGAGCCACAAATAGATTAGTGGTTATATAGCGCTGGAGAAGGATGGGGGCTTGAGAAATGATTGTAAAGGGATTTTTTTTTTTTTGGAGTAAGAAAATGTTCTAATTTTCTAATGTTCTAATGTTATAAATGTTCTAATTCTGATTGTGGTAATGAATGTACAGCTTTGTAAATCAGCTAAAATTCACTGATTGTACAATTTGTATGAATTGTATGGTATGTGAATATATCTCAATAAAACTGCTTTAGAAATAAAAAGAAACAATTAACAATTTCTAGAAAGAAAACAAAATGAAGTGAATAGATAAATACACAAATCGCCAAACTGAAATACTATATTTATGGACCATGTATCTACGTAGTATCAACAGACCTATAGCAGTGGTAGTAATTAAGTAAAAACCCCTCATGATTGATTCACCTCAAATCTGAAGAAAGGGATTCTAAAAGACCATTAGACTAACTCAGGGAACAACAATAAATAAAATATCATGAAAATAGTATTGTTTGGAAAATTGTGAAAAAATAATTTTTTTCTTTCTCTCCTTTAACCATTAAGCAAGCACAAAAGAAATCTAGAAATCTATTGTTTTCTAGATAGATTGACCCAGGGTGCTGAATAAAACCAAGGACCCTCAATGATAAAATATTCCCAGGTATACAATTTTGAAGGGATTTCAGGTTGTTTCGTCCCGCACTTAAAAAAAACAAAACAAAACTCATTCAAAGTCAGTTTTTATGGTAATTTACTAGGTGTGTTAGGTAACGCAAACGAGTAAAGAAAAACAGTCAAATTTCAACAGTGATTATATGTTGCATTAGACGATCATCACTCTCTTTTACTCTGTCTCAATTTTTTGCCTTCTAGAGAATGACTCTGCTCAATATTGCACTGTTATATTATCTGATTTATTTCCTAATTTCAAAAAACTCAATTAGAAAAAGAAGTAGATACTTATCCAACCAAAACCTAATATGGTTACCTATTTTATTGATATTAGGGACTACTCTTGAAAAGTTATTTTAGGAACTTGTTTTGTTTGTTTTGTCTTGTTTGCTCACATTTTGCAAAATTCCAAACTAGGAATGTCAATAAAGCTATGCAGATAATTTGCCCACTGACAATGTTATAAGGACCTATTCTGTTCTACTATATGCCTGCACACATTTAATATCATATCCTCATTTACTAGTGTCTTAGGTTGGAGCCATATGGACAGATTCTCCAAGTAAGTAAAAACCTTTCTGTTATTCATGAACAACAAAGATACCTTGTGACTCTCATGCAAGAAGATTTCTTGAACTTCTGGTACTCTTTATAACATGCTTAAGAAAATTGTGTCATCATCATTTATCTGTGCTAATTCCATCACCAAAATATTTATTAAATATCTACTGTGCCAGGCCCTAGAGATAAACACAAAGATGAGGAAAATGGATGTTCGTCATTGCTCTCATGGAGACAAAGGATTAATTAGGAAGAATTATATTAAAGAAGTAGATACCTGCAACTTATTCACTGTATCCACTTGGAAAAGTTACTATATCCAGAATCTAAATCTAAGTTTGAAAATAAGGATAATAATACAGTAGTATCTACCTCATGGGGTTGTTGCAATGACTAAAAGAGGTAATGAGTGCCTGACATATAGTCAGTGCTTAATAAATATTAGTTGCCAAGTTCTCATTCCTACACCCTGTCATTAAAAGGTTTTGGGATCCTAAAACAAATGCAAATAAACCCTGAATAAGAGAAGGCTTCCTGAAGAAATGACACTAAAGATAAGACATGAAGGAAGAATAGGAATTAGAAAGTCATTTTGGAATATTTCAGGCTGAAGAAGTAGTATGCTTGAAGGTCCAGTGGCATAGAGAAGATGGCAAGGAGCCAAGAAAAAAGAAATGCATCCAATGAAGAAAGGCAGAAGACAAGTATGAGAATTTGAGACTGCAATGTTAGGAAGGCAGGTGTACATGCAAAGCCTTGGCTTCTTGAGTGCTGAGGAAAAATGTTGAATTTTACCAAAATAAAATAAAATTCTCAGACAAGATCTATGATTATATGTGCATTTCTATAATCTACCCTTCCATCTCTTTTTGTGGTTTCCAAATGTGGTCCACTTCATGACCAGTGGAATTTTAGCAGTGGTTTGCTAACATTGGGACCCTGGAAATGGTACAAGGCCTTTCCCTTTTTTTTTGAAGAACGTCAAAAGGAAAATCAGGGTGGACGATGGCTGCTCAGTGGCAGAGTTCTCACCTACCATGCTGGAGACCCGGGTTCAATTCCCGGTGCCTGCCCATGCAATTAAAAAAAGGAAAATCACATTTTTCTAAAGGGCCTGTGGAAAATGCCATGAAAATGCCACTTCTTTCAAGTGCAATTTTCTTTGACAACCACACACAGCGGGGGAGGTGCCCAGGCAATTTATCCCATTTTGGCAGGCAGCAGTCCTTGTTCCTGGCATCGTTTTTAGGAGGTGTCTATAATCTGATTGGGAAAGTTTGATGTGACATGAAGGCCATTTCCAGGAGGGAGGAGAGAGGATGAAAGAAAGCATTAAAAACAGTTATAATAGATGTTGTGGATAATTATACTGAAACATAAAATCTCATGCTTAAGCCGAAATAATTTCTAAAAGCAAACTGCAAGGAAAAATTCCAAGCAATTTTCACAATTTTATCACTCGTTTACATAAATATGTTCCCAAGTCTCTGATTGGTGGAGATTAAATCACATTTTTTGCATGTTCTCAAAGTGCCTTTATGAGACGGAAGAAAGGGTAGGAAGGAGTTTTAACATTTCATAAAAATATGAGTGGACATGAGGATCTATCAAAATATCAATTATCAGAGTTCAAGATTCTCTTAACAGCATGTAATAAATGAGTGGATGACAATAATCAGTCCAACAAGTTTTCTGCACACACTATTTTCACATACACTTTTGGGTGTCTTGTCAGATTTTAATATGTTAGTTATTATAAACATGGCACCATATCCTTTCCCTCTGCCTTTATACTGGTAGTAAAAACCAGCAATCTTTATATAATTGACACCTATATCATCTGAATAAAGTATATATAATTATATGCCCTACTAATATATTTTAAATTGAAATTTAAAGTTTTCCATTATAACTTTAAATGTATTGTTATTATACTTTCTTCAACAGAATTGTATCTAATGTAATACAATATATGCCTGAAAGACTATTTACCTCCATATTGTTTTTCTCTTCAAGATATATACATATAAATGCGTATCGTTTTAAGATTTTGTGATCATAAGAATCTTAGTTTATAATCTTTTACATGCAATTGTTATTAACATACAGTTGATCAAAGCAGCATAAATGATAGATTCAACAAATAATTACTTTTAAAAGTGACCAAAAAAAGTGACAATTTTTTTTGGAAATGCCTCTCTTAATGAAAGAGAAGAGAATTCTTTCTTCAATGTTTGATTTCTGTATCTGTGTATGGATAATATTTATCACTAGGATGAGGTTAAATTTAGTACCTTTTTTATGATGATTTTTTTCATTTTTTATAGATGCAAATGCCCAACCTGTAAAAATAAGAAAATAATGATGTTTTGTCATTTTCATGCTACCCAATTCTTTATCATCCTTTGGGTTTTAAGAAAAATTCACAATCAAAAGTTATCTTAAAAATACGTCAGCTAATGACTGAATTAAGCCCACCTTGATTTGTGAGACGTAAGTGTTTGGAAACCACCTGACTTTTAACAAAGCATTTGTTACCCAGAAATATTTCCAGATTATCGTCCGTTTAATGAATCAGAAATATTATGTCCCCAACAATATTTTAGACTTACGATTTAGAATGGGTGGGTGTTATATATCATCTTTTGCAAAGTTGAAAAGATAAATTGAGAAGTAGGAACATAAGCAAGAAGTTCCACTGTTTCCATAGGAGTGCACCCTTGCTATGTAGATTTTAGAAAAAGGCGCATATATGAAAGTTGAAAATCTGGAAAACGATTCCCCTAAAACTATGTGTGTGCAAGGACCCTTTGGAAGCCCCGGTATGAGTACCCTCTTTTAAAAAGCACTGATCCATCACCAAGATAAAGCGTCTTCAAATACTTTCATAAAAGAAGGTCACTATTCCTAATTTTCTTTAATGAAAAAGAAACACTGATAAATGGCTAAAACAAAGGCTGATGCTGTTACTGGATTAGATTACATTTACCTATTATACCAACAGAATCACAAATGTGAAAAGATATTTAGAAATGCAAGGTATTACTTTAATGTTGGCTGTCATTTTGAGAAAGAAAAAGTAGAGTCAGAAGGCTTGGGAGCATAGTCAGAAAACTTACCTGTCAAATTCCATTTCAATTACTTATGCAGTTTAATCTCACTTTTAAAAGTTATATAAACTATGCAGCTTTAAGACAGGATAAACTTATGAAGCATGTAATAACATGGATGGACCTAGAGAACATTATGCTGAGTGAGTCTAGCCCAAAACTAAAGGACAAATACTGTATGGTCCCACTGATGTGAACAGACATTCGAGAATAAACTTGGAATATGTCATTGGTAACAGAGTCCAGCAGGAGGTAGAAACAGGGTAAGATAATGGGCAATTGGAGTTGAAGGGATACAGACTGTGCAACAGGACTAGATACAAAAACTCAAAAATGGACAACACAATAATACCTAATTGTAAAGTAATCTTGTTAAAACACTGAATGAAGCTGCATCTGAGCTATAGGTTTTTGTTTTGTTTTGTTTTGTTGTGTTTTGTTTTGACTTTACTATTATTACTTTTATTTTTGTCTCTATATTAACACTCTATATCTTTTTCGGTTATGTTGCTAGTTTTTCTAAACCGATGCAAATGTACTAAGAAATGATGATCATGCATCTATGTGATGATGTTAAGAATTACTGATTGCATATGTAGAATGGTATGATTTCTAAATGTTGGGTTAATTTCTTTTTTTCCGTTAATTAAAAAAAAAAAGAGAAGGGGTAACTGGAGCTGAAGGGATACAGACTGTACAACGGGACTGGATATAAAAACTCAGAAATGGACAGCACAATACTACCCAATTGTAATGCAATTATGTTAAAACACTGAATGAAGCTGCATGTGAGGTATAGGTTTTTTGTTTTTTTTTTTTCTTTCTATTAATGTTTTAATTCTTATTCTGTTGTCTTTTTATTTCTTTTTCTAAATCGATGCAAATGTACTAAGAAATGATGAATATGCAACTATGTGATGTTATTAAGAATTACTGATTGTACATGTAGAATGGAATGATTTCTAATTGTTTTGTTAATTCTTTTTTTAATTAATAAAAAAAATTTAAAAAAAAGTTATATAAACTCTCTGAGTCACAGTTTGCAGTTTTCTAAAAAATTAAGCATCTTATTATTTTCCGTAATGACCTCAACTTTTTCCCCTAGAATAGAAATCTGTCTAAGAAGCTCTTAGTTGTTTAAAGGATACACGTTTGCTGTTTCAGGCATCTTATGTTTGCTAACAACCAGAGATTGTTTGTCTTCCTTCACTTATTTTCTACCCATACCTTTCCATCAATGTTTTCAGACAAAATGGCAAAACCTCGTATGTTCACTATTGCAAGGACCACCTCCTGTGATTCAATTTAAGGAGGAGAGATAGAAGAGAAAACAGAATAGTGCTCTCCCTGAGCTCTTCAATAGGGAATAGTTGACAAAAGAATGTTATTCAGTGTATATTTACAACCATATATATTCATACATATTTACGTATCTATGCTTTTTCTTTCCAGGTTATTTCTTTTCCTACCTTTAATCAGTTCACACCTCTGTTTTGAACTAACCTCAATTGTAGGATATATTCTCTGTCTAGTACGGTATTCAAAGGAATGGGCAGAAGACAAAATACTGGTTACTTAAGATGAATATTTCTACTTGTTTTTATGTCATACCAATTTCCTGCTTTCTTCTGAGATTTACATTGGATTCTGGGCTCTGAGTTTAGTTCTATGAATTGTGAGTTCTGGCTGCAACTCTGGGCAAATTACTCATGTGTTCACTCCAGTGTCATCTAGTATTTTTTCCTTTTCCTTTTCTACTTTTTTTCTTTTCACCTTTTCTTTCTTTTCTCCTCTTGTGAGTGTGTGCCAGAGTAAACCTACCATTGCTTCAAGTAGCTACATTCTAGGCAGTGTTAACTAAGAGGTAAATGAAACTTAAATTTCAGGTTCCCTCACCTTCCCAGACCCATTTAAAAGCCCAGAGAGCAATAGAAGCATCTTTTACATTCAAAATGTTGAATTATTCCCCATAATGGGGGCTTCTCAGATTGTATAAATCTCAGAGTCCACAAAACCTGAATCTGTTCATGTTTGTGATAGGCCTGTCCCCCTAAGTCTCTCCTCAACTTTGCTACGAACACCTAAACTGGGATTTTGTTATGTAATATGAATGTTTTGTTCTGTAATGCGTATTTCTCCAATGTTTTCCACTGCTTGATGAAAATGAGGCAGGCTTGAAATAGGAAAACGTCTTGCAGGCTCTGAAGTGCCTTCTGAGCCGTCCAGGGAGGAGTCCATCTTGTGAGAGCAGGCAGGTCCCCAAAAAGGGAAGCAGTCAAGCAAAGCAGTATGTATTGTTCAAACACATGGCATGGACCGATCGCAATAACCCATATACAATCCTTACTTTGAATATTTAGTTGGCCCATCGCAATAACATATTTACAAACCTTAAATCACATGTCTACTAACCAATCACAAGAAACTTAAGGCCTCCATGTTGGTTCTAGGCCAGATAAATTCTGAAACCCAGAGTTACCAGGCTGTCCACAAATGACCACCAGGTTCATTGCTTTACTCCAGGGGTTAAACACCCCTTTCTAGCATGAAGAATTTTAAATGGTCACTGCAAGATATCCCTGAAGATTGAGAGAAAAATCAAATGAGAAGAAGTATATATATATATATATATATATATATATATATATATATATATATATATATAATATTTGTTAACTCTACACTTTCTTAGTTAACCTACCTCTACTCTCAATCTTAAAATTGGGTGTATTGCAATATTAGTGGTCAATAGGGGGAAGGGGCTTTTCTTTTTTACTTCTTTTTCTGGAGTAACACAAATGCCCTAAAATTGATCATGGTGATTAATACACAGCTATGTGATGATATTGTAAACCATTGATTCTATACTTTGGGTTGACTGTATGATGAATGAAGATATCTCAAAAAAATTAAATTAAGAAAAAGAATGTATAGACAACCAATCACAGGAATGTACAGACAGACAATCAAAATAGCCTAATCACAACCCTTAACTTGAATGCTTACTAACCAATTGCGATGTACCAATGTCCCAAACCCTTCCTCCTTTTGTTTAATCTGATAAAAACCTCGTGTTAAACAATCTGTGCACATCTCTCTCTTGTGCATATCCGTGCTCAAACCTCAAGTGTGTACTTATTTTCTCTTCAATCAACTTTTCTCATTTGCTTATATTTGCTGGTATAATCCTTGAATTCCTTCCTGCAAGGAGATGTCAAGCCTGAAATGGGGCTCCAGTATCTAAGGAGCTCGGGTAACAAAAGGTGATTTCATGAGGCTAGGGAAGTAGCTGGTAAATGAGAGAAAGAAATGTACATCACTGCAAAGAAACACCAAGATCCTGCCTTAACAGTCTCTGGAAATTCCTCACACTTAATTAAACAGTTTCTTTATTTTTTTATAAAGGAAAACGCAAAACAAATAAGAAGAGTTCTACTTCTTCTTAGCTCAAACCCACTCTGGATAAATTGTGTCTTAACTGGGATCCTTTTGTGACATGTTTTATTTCAAATATTAGAGGAACAGAAAGCCTGGAAATGCCCACAATATTCAGAGTTTCACCTAAACAATATAATAATACCTACTGACAAAAAGTTCTTACATGAGGAAGAATTAGAGACTCAAAAATAAACACACATATAATTATGAAGAATTGAAGTTATTTGTGATTTATAATACACTTCTAAAAAATTATTAGATTAAAATATTGGAATAGATTGTTGTGGAAATTTTGTTAGGGATGAGCAAGAGATAGGAAAGGGATAAATACTATCTGAGAAAATTCACTTTTATTTCAACAGGCAGAGAAGAAAATCAGAAAGTTCAGTGGGTTATCTTTTTGCACTCAAAAATTCAGTGGAGCTTTCATAATGCTATATCAAAATGAAAGCCTCCTGTCCTTATATTGATGGTATATAATTAGAAATCCTTGGGTACTGCTTTGTTAGAGTTGCGGTGAAAACTCTTGAGGTAAAGACAGTCTGAAGAGTCAGCCTTACTTTAACACATGCGAAAACCACTAATATAATTGTCAAATTCTTTGACATGAAGTCCAAGATCATTGTTTTAATAGAAAGATACTTTTGTAAGTCTTCAAAGATTTGTCTTCAGTATAATTCTCAGATAATTAATCAAATCAAGCAAGGAGCAGCGCTAAAGTGTTTATAACATCCATTCAGAGGACATCTCATTTGGCATTATAATGTGCCTTTTAATTTCTTATGTTCTTTTTTTAAAGAAATGTATATGATTTAGTGCTCAAAAATTAAAACACTTATTGGAGAGCGGCTAACGTTGACTACTTTTACATTTAAAATATAAAAAAATGTACTCAATGGGTTTTAACTATCAGGGAAATGAATAAGGTCTATAGTAAAAGAATAGTTGATGAAGTACTGCCATCTTTTGGTTGTATAAATCAGGGATATAGAAAATTTAAATGGAAGTTAAATAGCAAAGAGAGTGATATGTATAAATAAATGTTTCTAAGTTATTGTTCTCATAAGCGGCAAAGAAAATCGTAAAAATTAAGTTTTACTAAGATAGGCAGAAATCCTAGCCACAAAACTATCAAAAGAAAATTGTAGAACAGCTTCTTTCAAGAAACTTGTCATAGATAATAAATAAGGTAAAGAAAATATCATTTGGAATTCTTATTGCTAGATTCCTAGGCTCTATATAAGTGGCAAGTTTCTGATGTGATGATTGGAAAAATGTCAGTTTTTTAAAACATCATATCCATTAAAAACATATTTGGAAGTAGACGTGCTATAATGCTTATTTTAGAAAAATATTCAGCAATTAATTATATTGTTAAATTTTACATCTAAGAAGTCAAATGACTATGACATCAAAATAAACAAAAATAATATTTTTCAAAGACACATTAGAGTAGTATGTTTTGATACATGTGTTATAAATCTGATTCAAGGATGTGAAAATTATACATTTTCCATTTTCTCAAAACAATGACTTCAAATTATAATTAAGCATTCTGACAGTTACTCCTGAATTTGTCATTGTTTTCAGTGTTTCAATTAAGCTCTTATGAGAATAATGACTGGGACACTTAAATCCTTGTTGAATTCTTATGGTTTGCATATGTAACATCACATCTACATTGAGAAATTCAGGTGTCTTTTTAATAGAGATTACATCTGCAAGAAATAATAATAATAATAACCTGAGCACATTACCTAATTCTGTTTTAACTGTCTCCCCAGATACAAATTAATTAATCTGACAGTGTTATGATAATCAAATACTTTACATTATACAGTCAATTGGTTATTACAAGTAAGTTATATATAGTGAGGGATTGATGAGAAATAATTTAGAATATGGTATTAAATCTAGTCATTCTTCTAAAATGTTTTATATGATATTAGCAATTTAGGTCATTATAAAATAATATAAATGAAAATTTCCCACACAATCTATCTGTATGTTAGAATAATACATAAATAGTAAAAGTTATTGTGATGGTTTAATATTGCTCTCAGCAGCTTGGAAAAAAATTCATTTGCCTATTTTTAACTTTTTTTTACAGTAATGAATCTTTTTTCTCAAAAGCCCTACCTCACGTTGGGATTAAAAATCAATAAAACTTTACCTGTATAAATCCTAATAATCTTGTAACTCTGTTGAATTTCAAAACAAAGGATTCACGTCAAATATCTTTCTGTCCAAACTGAATTTATTTTAACATTTGTTTCCCCTATTATTTATTTTTATTCCATATGTTCTACTCTTCTGTTGATATAGTAGCTAAAAGGGGCATCAGACATAAGGTTTTCACATTCACAGAGTCTCATTGTGAAAGCTATATCATTGTTCAATCATCATCGGGAAACATGGCTACTGGAACACAGCATTACATTTTCAGGCAATTCCCTCCAGCCTCTCCACTACATCTTGAACAACAAGGTGATATCTACTTAATGTGTAAGAATAACCTCCAGGATAACCTCTCGACTCTGTTTGGAATCTCTCAGCCATTGACAGTTTGTCTCATTTCATTCTTCCCCCTTTTGGTCGAGAAGGTTCTCTTAATCCCTTGATGTTAATTCTCAACTCATTCCATTCTATGGTTTTCCTCAGTCCTTTGATGCTGAGTCTCAGCTCATTCCAGGATCTTCGTCCCATGTTGCCAGGAAGGTCCACACCCCTGGGAGTCATGTCCCACGCAGAGAGGGGGAGGGTGGTGAGACTGCTTGTCATGTTGGCTGGAGAGAGAGGCCACATCTGAGCAACAAAAGAGGCTCTCTTGGGGGTGACTCTTAGGCCTAAATTTTAAGTAGACTTGACCTATCCTTTGTGGGGTTAAGTTTCATGTGAACCAACCCCAAGACTGGGGGCTCAGCCTATAGCTTTGGTTGTCTACACTGCTTGTGAGAATATCAAGAATTCAACTTGGGGAAGTTGAATTTCTCCCCACTCTCACCATTCCCCGAAGGGGGCTTGCAAATACTTTTCCAGTCACTGATCAAATCATTCTGGGATTCACTGGGGGATCACTCTGGACAAACCAACAAAATCTCATGTGCCATCTGAGATTCCAAGTACTTATGACATTCAATCAAACTATCTACATGAGTTATATTAGGAAATGTTCTAGTCAAAATCTAAATTTTGTAACAAATAAACATTTTTTGCTTTAGTCTCACACATAAGGTGGCATTTTAAAGTATTAATTATCATCTATTTTCAGCACCCTGCAATAATGACATTCCTTTGTTCTTCCTCATGACAAAACATTTTTAAAATTTGTACATTGTACATTTCACTATTATTATACACGCTAGGCATTCCTAGATTATACCATCTCAATCTTTAACATCTATTTTTCTTTCTGATTTCATTTATGTCCCCAGTCCTCCTCCCTCTATCATTCTCACATGCAGCTTCATCCAATGTTTTAACATAATTACATTACAGTTTAGGTAGTATTGTACTGTCCATTTCTGAGTTTTTGTATCCAATCCTGTGGCACAGTCTGTATCCCTTCAGCTCCAATTACCCATTATCTTACCCTATTTCTATCTCCTGATGGTCTCTATTACCAATGACATATTCCAAGTTTATTCACTAATGTCAGTTCACATCAGTGAGACCATACACTATTTGTCCTTTAGTTTTTGGCTAGTCTCACTCAGCATAATGTTCTCTAGGTCTGTCCATGTTATTACATATTTCATAGGTTTATTCTGTCTTAGAGCTGCATAATATTCCATCGTATGTATATACCACAGTTTGTTTAGCCACTCATCTGTTGATGGACATTTTGGCTGTTTTGATCTCCTTGCAATTGTAAATAATGCTGCTATAAACATGGTATGCAAATGTCCATTTGTGTCTTTGCCCTTATGTCCTCTGAGTAGATACCTAGCAATGGTATTGCTGGGTCATATGGCAATTTTATATTCAGCTTTTGAGGAACTGCCAAACTGCCTTCCACAGTGGTTGCACCATTTGACATCCCCACCAACAGTGAATGTGTGTGCCTCTTTCTCCACATCCTCTCCAGCACTTGTCATTTTCTGTTTTGTTGATAATGGCCATTCTGGTGGGTGTGAGATGATATCTCATTGTGGTTTTGATTTGCATTTCTCTAATGGCCAGGGATATTGAGCATCTCTTCATGTGCCTTTTGGCCATTTGTATTTCTTCTTCTGAGAAGTGTCTGTTCAAGACTTTTTCCCATTTTGTAGTTGGATTGGCTGTCTTTTTGTTGTTGAGTTGAACAATCTCTTTATAAATTCTGAATACTAGACCTTTATCTGTTATGTCATTTCCAAATATTGTCTCCCATTGTGTAGGCTGTCTTTTTACTATCTTGATGAAGTTCTTTGATGTGCAAAAGTGTTTAATTTTGAGGAGCTCCCATTTATTTATTTATTTCTTCAGTGCTCTTGCTTTAGGTTTAAGGTCCATAAAACCGCCTCCAGTTATAATCTTCATAAGATATCTCCCTACATTTTCCTCTAACTGTTTTATGGTCTTAGACCTAATGTTTAGATCTTTGATCCATTTTGAGTTAACTTTTGTATAGGATGTGAGATACGGGTCCTCTTTCATTCTTTTGCATAAAATATCTAGTTCTCTAGTCACCATTTATTGAAGAGACTGTTCTGTCCCAGGTGAGTTGGCTTGACTGCCTTATCAAAGATCAAATGTCCATAGATGAGAGGGTCTATATCTGAGCACTCTATTCGATTCTATTGGTCAATATATCTATCTTTGTGCCAGTACCATGCTGTTTTGCCTACGGTGGCTTTATAACATGCCTTAAAGTCCGGCAGCGTGAGACCTCCCGCTTCGTTTTTTTTCTTCAAGATACTTTTAGCAATTCAGGGCACCCTGCCCTTCCAGATAAATTTGCTTATTGGTTTTTCTATTTCTGAAAAGTAAGTTGTTGGGATTTTGATAGTTATTGCTTGAATCTGTAAATCAATTTAGGTAGAATTGACATCTTAACTATATTTAGTCTTCCAATCCATGAACATGGTATGCCCTTCCATCTATTTAGGTCTTCTGTGATTTCTTTTAACAGTTTTTTGTAGTTTTCTTTGTATAGGTCTTTTGTCTCTTTAGTTAAATTTATTCCTAAGTATTTTATTATTTTAGTTGCAATCGTAAATGGAATTCCTTTCTTGATTTCCCCCTCAGCTTGTTCATTGCTAGTGTATAGAAACACTACAGATTTTTGAATGTTGATCTTGTAACCTGCCACTTTGCTATACTCATTTATTAGCTCTAGTAGTTTTGCTGTGGATTTTTCAGGGTTTTTGATGTATAGTATCATATCATCTGCAAACAGTGATACTTTTACTTCTTCCTTTCCAATTTTTATGCCTTGTATTTCTTTTTCTTGCCTTATTGCTCTGGCTAGAACTTCCAACACAATGTTGAATAGCAGTGATGATAGTGGGCATCCTTGTCTTGTTCCTGATCTTAGGGGGAAAGTTTTCAATTTTTCCCCATTGAGGATGATATTAGCTGTGGGTTTTTCATATATTCTCTTTATCATTTTAAGGAAGTTCCCTTGTATTCCTATCCTTTGACGTGTTTTCAACAGGAAAGGATGTTGAATCTTGTCAAATGCCTTCTCTGCATCAATTGAGATGATCATGTGATTTTTCTGCTTTGATTTGTTGATATGGTATATTACATTAATTGATTTTTTTTATGTTGAACCATCCTTCCATACCTGGGATGAATCCTACTTGGTCATGATGTATAATTCTTTTAATGTGTTGCTGGATTCGATTTGCTAGAATTTTGTTGAGGATTTTTGCATCTATATTCATTAGAGAGATTGGTCTGTAGTTTTCTTTTTTTTTTGTAATATCTTTGCCTGGTTTTGGTATGAGGGTGATGTTGGCTTCATAGAATGAATTAGGTATCTTTCCCTCCACTTCAATTTTTTTGAAGAGTTTGATCAGGGTTGGTACTAATTCTTTCTGGAATGTTTGGTAGAATTCACATGTGAAGCCATCTGGTCCTGGAGTTTTCTTTTTGGGAAGCTTTTGAATGACTGATTTAATTTCTTTACTTGTGATTGGTTTGTTGAAGTCATCTATTTCTTCTTGAGTCAAAGTTGGTTGTTCATGCCTTTCTAGGAACTTGTCCATTTCATCTACATTGTTGTATTTATTAGCACAAAGTTGTTTATAGTATTCTGTTATTACCTCCTTTATTTATGTGAGGTCAGTGGTTATGTCTCCTCTTTCATTTCTGATCTTATTTATTTGCGTCCTCTCTCTTCTTCTTTTTGTCAATCTTGCTAAGGGCCCATCAATCTTATTGATTTTCTC
The DNA here is from genome assembly GCF_023851605.1 of Tamandua tetradactyla. Classification (NCBI taxonomy): domain Eukaryota; kingdom Metazoa; phylum Chordata; class Mammalia; order Pilosa; family Myrmecophagidae; genus Tamandua; species Tamandua tetradactyla. The sequence goes on along the minus strand of NC_135345.1, from coordinate 30,187,641 downwards.
ATAGAACCAACTTCTGGTCTTATTGATTTTCTCTATTGTTTCATATTCTCTATTTCATTTATTTCTGTTCTAATCTTTGTTATTTCTTTCCTTTTGCTTGTTTTGGGGTTAGTTTGCTGTTCTTTCTCCAGTTCTTCCAAGTGAAAAGTTAATTCCTGAATTTTTGCCCTTTCTTCTTTTTTGATATAGGCATTATGGGCAATAAATTTCCCTCTTAGCACTGCCTTTGCTGCGTCCCATAGGTTTTGATATGTTGTGTTTTCATTTTCGTTCGCCTCGAGATATTTACTAATTTCTCTTGCAATTTCTTCCTTGACCCACTGGTTGTTTAAGAGTGTGTTGTTGAGCCTCCACGTATTTGTGAATTTTCTGGCACTCTGCCTATTATTGATTTCCAACTACATTCCTTTATGATCTGAGAAAGTGTTGTGTATGATTTCAATCTTTTTAAATTTGTTGAGACTTGCTTTGTGACCCAGCATATGGTCTATCTTTGAGAATGATCCATGAGCACTTGAGAAAAAGGTGTATCCTGCTGTTGTGGGGTGTAATGCCCTATAAATGCCTCTTAAGTCTAGCTCATTCATTGTAATATTCAAATTCTCTGTTTCTTTATTGATCCTATGTCTAGATATTCTGTCCATTGATGAGAGTGGGGAATTGAAGTCTCCAACTATTATGGTAGATGTGTCTATTTCCATTTTCAGTATTTGCAGTATATGCCTCATGTATTTTGGGGCATTCTGGTTTGGTGCATAAATATTTATGATCGTTATGTCTTCTTGTTGAATTGTTCCTTTTTTCAGTAGATAGTATCCTTCTTTGTCTCTTTTAACTGTTTTACATTTGAAGTCTAATTTTTTGGATATTAATATAGCTACTCCTGCTCTTTTCTGGTTGTTATTTGCATGAAATATCTTTTCCCAACCATTCACTTTCAACCTATGTTTATCTTTGGGTCTAAGATATGTTTCCTGTAGACAGCATATAGAAGGATCCTTGTTTTTAATCCATTCTGCCAGTCTATGTCTTTTGATTGGGGAGTTTAGTCCATTAACATTTAGTGTTATTACTGTTTGGGTAGTACTTTCCTTTACCATTTTGCCTTTTGTATTATATATATCATATCTAATTTTCCTTCTTTCTACACTCTTCTCCACACCTCTCTCTTCTGTCTTTTTGTATCTGACTCTAGTGCTCCCTTTAGTATTTCTTGCAGAGCTGGTCTCTTGGTCACAAATTCTCTCAGTGACACTTTGTCTGAAAATGTTTTAATTTCTCCCTCATTTTTGAAGGAAAATTTTGCTGGATATAGAATTCTTGGTTGGCAGTTTTTCTCTTTTATTAATTTAAATATATCATCCCACTCTCTTCTCACCTCCGTGGTTTCTGCTGAGAAATCTACACATATTCTTATTGGGTTTCCCTTGTACGTGATGGGTTGTTTTTCTCTTGCTGCTCTCAAGATCCTCTCTTTCTTTTTGACCTCTGACATTCTGACTAGTAAGTGTCTTGAAGAATGTCTATTTGGATCTATTCTCATTGGTGTGTGCTGCACTTCTTGAATCTGTAATTTTAGATCTTTCATAAGAGTTGGGAAATTTTGAGTGATAATTTCTTCCATTAGTTTTTCTCCTCCTTTTCCCTTCTCTTCTCCTTCTGGGCCACCCACAACACGTATATTTGTGCGCTTCATGTTATCATTCAATTCCCTGAGTACCTGCTCATATTTTTCCATTCTTTTCCCTAAAGTTTCTGTTTGTTTTCGGATTTCAAATGTTCCATCCTCCAGTTCACTAATCATAACCTCTGTCTCTTGAAATCTACCATTGTAGGTTTCTATTGTTTTTTTCATCTCTTCTACTGTATCTTTCATTCCCATAAGTTCTGTGATTTGTTTTTTCAGACTTTCCATTTCTTCTTTTTGTTCATTCCTTGCCTTCTTCATGTCCTCCCTCAGTTCATTGATTTGGTTTTTGATGAGGTTTTCCATTTCTGTTCATATATTCTGAATTAGCTGTTTCAGCTCCTGTATCTCCTTTGAGCTGTTGGTTTGTTCCCTTGACTGGGCCATATCTTCAATTTTCCTGGTGTGATTTGTTATTTTTTGCTGGCGTCCGGATATTTAATTACCTTAATTAGTTTATTCTGGAGGTTGCTTTCACTTATCTTACCTAGGGTTTTCTTGCTAGATGAGTTTGTTGTTTGTCTGTTTTTTGACCTTCAGTTCAACTTTTTCTGGGCCTCTAGCTTAAGTTTTGTTTAACAGAGGGTAATTTTTCAGTTCTTGTTTTCTTGTTTCTTGTCCTGCTTGTAAGGTGTCTTTTCCCTCCCCACACTTAAGAGGGTCTACATAGGTATTATAGACTCCAGCCGGGTTTTCCCAGACTAAACTGGCCTCCTATGGGGGGAAGGAGTCACCTGTGTCAATTTTCCCTGAGGGTGAGACCCAGCAGGTTGAAAGACTTTTCTGTGAAGTCTCTGGGCTCTGTTTTTCTTATCCTGCCCAGGATGTGGCACTTGTCTGTCTGTGGGTCCCACCAGCAAAAGATGTTGTGGCTCCTTTAACTTTGGAAGGCTCTCCCTGCTGGGGGCGTGGTGGAGACAGAGGAGAGGTTGTAGGCTGGTTTTAATGGCTTCAAATTGCCAAGCCCTGGGGTCTGAATTCCTTGAGAGAGGGATTCCACCTGAGTTGTGTTTAACCCCTCCAGTGGGGAAGGTTCAGGCGGGAGACAGCCCTGAAAGCAGCCTGTTTCTGCGTATGTCTGGGGCCATTGCAGCCTGTGTAGTCCCGTGCTGCTGAATCCAGAGGCAGCCAAGCCTCCGTAGAAACAGCCACAAAAGCCTCCATTTCGTCCCCTTTCCTCTTTTTCGGTTAGCCCAATAGGCGACCTCCGCCTTGACCAGTTTCACCTGAGCTGGGGGCCTATTTTTAGTAGTCAGAATTTGTTTATTAATGCCACAATTGGTGTTTGGTTGGACTCAGTCCCTGCTACTGTTAGAGTCTCTTTCCTTTACCCCCGGAAAGCCGCCTGTGGGGGAGGGGCACTGGGCACTGGCTGCCGTGGCTTGGGGAACTCACTGTTCTGGAGACTCGCAGCTGGTCCAGCTGGTCCAGACTGGGGTACGCTGTGTGTCCGGTCACTGTCATGGCTCCAGGAGCTGTTCTATACTGTTTCTGATTATTTAGTAGTTGTTCTGGAGGATGAACTAAAACGCAGACATTGCTAAGCCTCCATCTTGGCCCCTCCTCCAGATTATTTTTGTTAAGCACCAGCTGGGTGTCAATTAAAATTATTTAAACATTTATTTCTTTCATATGTATGCATGTATAGATATATGCATGTATTTGTGGAAATAGCGAACAGCCATTTTCTCCAAATTCCTCCACGTTAATATCTGCCAACATTTGCCTCTCCTCTGTATATTCAATCCTTATTCAATATATAGGATCATTTGAGTTGGATACCAGGCTTTAGATTTTCTGAAGGCTAAAAGCAGAAAGTCAGCCTTCTTCTAAGACAATCTCTGACCTAAATGAATGTGACCTTTACATGATAAGCAGTTGTACCAACTCTACTTTTAGTATCTGTTTATCCTAATGGCTCTAAATCAAACACTAGCATTGAGGTTTGGGGGCATGTAACTCAATTCTGACCCATGAGATTTTAGAGGGGAACTATGGTAGAGGTTTCTTTGTGAAAGATTATTTTGGTTTCTTTGTTTTTAAAAATACAATACTATATGAAATATTTTCTTCCTCAAGCGGGTTTCTGGGTTGTAATGTTGAGTTTATTCTATTCCTTCTGGGACCAGGACCTGAGGAGAACTGGCCAATACTCTTAAGGAAGTCAGGGCAGAAAGACAGCTCTCTCTCAACCTCTCTCCTTCTCTCTCCTCTTTGCCTGTTTTACTTTTTTCAGTAGCTTTTTTCAATCTAGCATATTTATATTGCATGTTTATTTTCTACTTGAATGCTTCAGGTGTGCAGGGATTTTGATAGGTATGGTTCAATGAATGACACATCACTCCAAAATGTAGTGGCTAAAACAAAATTTTTTCATCTCCCATAGTTCTGTGAGATGTCTGGGTTTAAATGATTGGTTTTCTTAAGCAGTCTCTTATATGGTTGCAGTCAAATGATAATTGTTAGCATCAACTGGAAATGCCATGACTGAAGTTGATGGACCTTTTTCTGGTGGCTCAGAACAGATGGCCGGAATGCAGCCTCTTCACAGAGCTTGGTCTTTTCACAGTATGGAGGCTGGATTCCAAAACAGACTCTGTTGGGAGTGAGCACTCCAAGAACTCAAGTGGAAGTTGCAAAAATCGTTATGGTATTTGTGAGAAGTCCCAAGTATCACTTCTGCTGTACTCTTGTGGTAAAGCAAATCGGTATGATTCAAGTTTGGGGGAATTAAACCTTGCCTTTCTATAAGAGGCATGTTGAAGAATTTGCAGCCATCTGTGATGAAGCACACTACAAAACTCAGTGCTTGGAGCAGAGTCTGAGATACGTGTTGAATGAATGTGATTGGGAAACTTATTCCAGAAGAACTTATGTCCGTGATGACTTCCTTAAGCTGAAGAACTAACTTGAAACACAATTCCTCTTGTCTTCCTGCTAGGAACAATAATAAATTGTTTTATTATTTAAATAAGCTTTCTTTAATAAGATGTTTGAAATAAGTTTTCTCTTGCTTATAGTAACAGGTACCTTATCTGATAAATTGATTTTTAGGATACTGCAAATCCCAGGGAAACAAAACAAAACATGTGGCATCTATTGTATCTGTTGACTATATTCATTAAAAATAACAAAATGCTTCACTTTTCTTCTTTTAGGTGAGAGATGTTTGGTCAGAATCTGACTTGGATGCCAAAAGTTTGTCATAGAATTATCTGCTTTACCCATACCATAGAAACCCAAAGTGAGCATTAGGGTGTTAATTTACATTCCCCTACTTCTTTTTCTTAACTGTAGTAAAAGTTGAAAGAATATGAGGTGAAGACAGATAGATGACAGAAGGCTATCTATTCTGGGTTAAATTTATACTCAAAAATTATAACTAACTTTTATGTTTGTTTTTCCAATCAATAATACCTTTTCTCAACAGTTCTGGAACAGTCACTGGTTCTTTACTTTTTTGTTCTATTCCATACATGATATGATTTTCCTAATCCAGGGCTGTATATCATCCACAGAAAATTCTTTTTATCTAACCTTTAGGTATACTTGTTTCATTGATTATTTTCTACTTATTGGGAACTTTTTTCCCATTGCTGCAGTTACCTAATGTTTTTTTTTTTTTTTTGATAGAATCTTCTACTATGTCAATCAAAGACAAGTGATATTTGGTCTGCGATACAAGTGTTGGTAAGAGGACAGTTTCCAGATTGAATGACAACAGAAGCAATGTACTGAAGTTCCCAATACTGATATTTCCCATGACTTTATAAAATATCTGGCAGGCTGAAGGTTTTTGCAATTTTCAAAATTTACCTTTCTATGTCCATGTGGCGGGACTCATCAAAATTTCTCAAAACATGAGTTTCAAACTCTATTTAGTTTTTAGATCTCCCAGAGCATTTTCTGGCACATACATTTGTTGGGGCTTTTTGATTCTGCGAAGTGACCAAAAGTTATCTGAGCAATTTGTATTGATTGTGTTACCTGAGTTAAAAAAGAATAGAAAAAGAAAGTCCCCACAAATATAAAACTATCACCATTTTCAAATGATACCTATAAATTATTTCAACTGAGTATCTTCACTGTGACTGAACAAATAAGTTCATGCAATTCACTTGGCAGGAAACTATTGCTGATTTCACTGCTTTTTCTTATTATTAAATAAATAAGGGAGTCCTTCCCAACCCAAAGAAACATATAAAAGTTAGGTTTTGTGGATCCTAAATGGAGAGAATGCAAGAAAGGAAGGAGATAAGAAAGAGTTCTGGCTGATTCTGTCACTATTTTCAAAGAACATGATGCTAGACTGACAAAAAATATATCTTCCAGTAGCAGATAGATGTAGATTTTATGGGTACCTACAAAGAAATAGCATTTTGGTAGCAGAACTTTCTTAGTAGCTTCGATTATTAAGAAATGTGTCAATGGTAAAAATAGGAGCAGAAATTATAGTGAAGGTGGATAAGTGCAAGAAAATTCTGCTACAGTTTAATGCATTCTGTAAGTAAAATGGAGAGTTACCATTTTCAAGGATTAAAGAAGGATACTTTCAATTATTGAAGCTTTTTAAGGTGACAATTTCAGTAGTGTACCTTGTAAAGAAGTTTTATTATTATGTACTATATTTCTTTAAAATTCAAGTAATTTCATCAGATTGCTTCATCTATTTTTAATTCAATACTTAAAATCTTTTTTAAAGTCTCCAGACTTGATAATTTTATGAAAATCTCTAATTTCTCTAGGGTTTCTGAATCACTTATCTTAAACTGCACAGTTCACTAAAATGTAATTTTAAATAGTCAAAGCACCTTTAAGAGATGTTTTTAAGGTTAAAATGGACTGAGGTCAGCATGAAGAACAAAGATGAAACGTGAAAATGTGCATAAGTGATGCAATTTAAAGGTTGCAAGGGTGGTCTGTGGTCTGATATTCAATACAACTGACTTTTCAAAGCAGGTTTCCTTAGGGGCCTAAGATATTTTTAAAGACATTAGTTTAACTACCCTTCAGTCAATCATGAAGGAGGCTGAACTTGTTACATTCGATTTGCAGGTGATAAAAATAAGTCAGTTGGGAGGTTAAGTAGCTTTTTCAAGGTCACCAAGCAAGTTCTAGTGGAGCTAGAAACAGAAGTCACATCTCACCTGCTTAATGATGTCATCTGACCAGGGGCCTAATTCAGAGCTCATTATGCTAAATACAGGAGATGGGTAAAAGTATTGACTGCGTAGAAGATAGGGCCTAAAAAAGATAAAAACACTACATGTATTTTTTTGTGTAGAAAATTTCAGTTTTCCACATTGCTGCCTAAAATTCCTAATTCCAAAAATACCTCATTTTAAGAAAAGGGTGAAATTAAGGTAGACTCAAATGACATTGATGTGGATGGCACCATATGGCAGTGCAAGTTTGTAGACATCTGGGAAATTTAAGGCTATGATTACTTGATGTGTGTGTGTGTGTGTGTGTGTGTGTGTGTGTTTGTGTGTGTATACATATGTGTGCTTGGACAACAGTAGTTTCCTAATCCATACAGCCAAACCATTAGTCTTGTGAAAATAAAGTGTGATTATTTGAATTGGTCCCAGAAAATGAGCTTGCATTGCTAGGATATCACAGGAAGAAAGGGAATTACTAAAAGACACTCCAGCTGTTCAAGCAGCAACTAGGCAGACAAATGAAAGCTTTGTGGTTTCTCAAGCCTATGTCAAAAATGGCCAGTTATTGGCAGTTTTCAAAGCACAAAGCCCACTGCAAAAGAGATAATCAATATAAAGCTTCCTTTACACCGTCAAATAAATTAATTCCCACTGAATCATATTTACCATTTAAGGGAAGAAAATAGCACACGAACTAGTTCAGTAATTGTTAACTTTTAGTAGGCAAAAAGTTTATTTTCTTAGTTTTTTTCGATAAAACTACAGATGCCCTTCTAAGATTTCAGTTTCAGTAAATGACTTTAAAGCAGTAAACTATGTTAAATATTACATGAGCACTTTAATAAGTTGTATTTTAATGCATAAACAATCAGAAATGAGACAAGTAAGGAGAGAAAAATTAGAAGTGGTAAAAGTTGCACATCTTGGGTTTTCAAGCATGTTTTCACATGCTTGGTGACCTATTCCTTCAAAATATAATAGTCACACACATATGCAACTATAGCAAAAAATATCCATAGGTGTGTCTGTCTTTTAAAAGCCATCATTATTGTCTTTATGGAATATTTATGGATACAAACAATCACAGAGATTTAATAAATTCTCAAACTTTTATGCTTATTTTAATTAGTAATGAAACACTCACTTCACATTAAGTACCTTGGCAGATAGTAGAGTTGAGATTTTATCCAGTGTCCTGGACAACATTTACTTTCACAATAAAACAGGTTTTATTTTGACTGCTGTGCTCAACTGGTATCTATTTTTGCCACACAACTGAAAGTGATATATTTGTATCCCTTGACAAGGTAAGAAGCCATGTAGAAACTTACTTTTTCCTCATCCTTGGACAGATGAAATATGTTTTTACATATATATATATGTATATATAATTAATTTATGACAATGCAAAACAAAGACTTTGGTCCTTGTGTTTATATATTTCCTGATGTTTTGAAGAGGAGTCAGCATATTTTATCTAAGTCAATCACGACAGATTTCATTTCCAAAATATTACCTGCTTGCTGTATTGACAATTTTTCTTTGATACTAAAATCAATGCCAGAGGCTTTGTTCTCCAGAGATATAGAGCTTCTAACTTGGAACTGATTGCCTTTCTCCTCAAACTATTATTGTCAGAATTCTTTGTGAATCAGCCAGTAGATAGCAAACCTCAGGCATGATGAAAGCAAGATTCAGAGATGAACATTTTGTTGCCCCAGTGCCTAAGAAATGTTTCTGAAAGCTGCTTCCAATTTTTGCCGGTGAACAAAGTCATTTAGAGGAATACCATAAATATTTTTTAATAGTTTTTTATTGCTAGAATAATAAATTAAATCCTCAGTCCTTAAAATGTCATTCAAGGTTTTCTAACATCTTAGTAACATGCACCTTTTCAATTTACCTTACATAAATCCACTTTATGAAGCTCCTGCTTTGAGAATACAAGCTTACTCTTTAATCCCATGAAATCATGTTCTTCTGCACCTTTGTGTCTGTGATTCTTACTTCCTTCCCCACCACTTAGCTATTCCTGAATAGAGACTTTCTGAAATGCTCCAGTGTCTAGTCATCATATCTCTACTTTTTTTCCTCTCTTCTACTCAGTATTCATTCTTTATTTTATCGGAGAAATGGGAATAATTGAATCAAGTAGTGTGTCTTTTTTTATACTTCTAAAATTAAAATTTATTTTGAAATAATTCAAATTTACAGGACAGTTGCAAAAATAATATAAAACCAACATACCTCCTAAATACCCAGACCCACTAATTTTAACATTTTGCCACATTTGCAGTAGCATTCTATCCACCAATGTATCAGTTAATCAATCTATATCTATCTATCTATCTATCTATCTATCTATCTATCTATCTATCTATATCTATTTATCTATCTACCTATCTATCTATCTATCTATCTATCTGTCTATCTATCATCATCATCATCATCACCATCTATTATTTACCTACTTACATATCTATTTATATTTTCTAAAAATTTGGGAATAGATTCATTCATCATATTCCTTGCATACATAATATTTTCATTTAACTTTCCTAAGAACAAATATATTCACTTATGTAAACACTTAAATACAGTTATCAAGTTCAAAAACATTAACATTGATATAAAGCTTACAGTTAATATTTAAATTTTTTTGCATGTCCGTTTAATGCCCTTTTGGAACTTTTCTCCTCCACTAGGAGATCCAGTCCAGTATAAGGTATTTCATTTAATCATCATTGTCTTGTAGTTGCTCTTAAACAAAAAAAAAGATGCATAAATACAACCTAAATTTTCCCATCTCTACCCCTCACAAGCATACCATTCATTGAGATTAATCAAGTTCATTATGTTGTGCTCACCACCAACCATTGCCTGAACTTTCCCATCATTCCAAACTGACATCCCACAACCATTATGCATTAACTCCCTGTTCTTTCTCCTGATCACCTCTGGTAAATGACTCTGCTTTCTGTCTCTATGCATTTGTGTATGCTACCTATTTCATGTAAGTGCAATATTACAACATCTGTCACTTTGTATCTGACTTACTGCATGCAACATGATGTCTTCAAGGCTCATCCATGTAGTGGCAAGTATCAGAAATTCAGTCCTTTTCAAGGTTGAACAATATTCTACCATATGTGTATACCACATTTTGCTTACCCATGCACTTGCTAATGGATATTTGAGTTACCTCAACCTATCATCTATTGTGATTGACATTGCAATGAACATTGGTGTACAAATATCTGTCTGAGTCACTGATTTCAATTTTGGTGGGTGTATACCTAGAAATGGGATTGCCAGATGATATAGTAGTTCTATGTTTAACTTTCTGAGAAATTGCCAAATGACTTTCCATTTTACATTCCCATCAACAATTCATGAGGGTTCTAATTTTCTCTGCTCTCTCACCGGCACTTAATATTATTATATTTTCAGTAGTAGTCATTCTAATGGGTATGAGGTGGTATCTCACTGTATCGTTGGTTTGTATTTTCCTAATAGCTAGTGATAACTGAGATTGAGGATCTTTTCATTAGCTTATTTGCCATTTTCTTTGGAGAAATGTCTATACAGATCTTTTGCCCATTTATTAATTTAGTTGCTTGTCTTTTTGTTATTGAGCTGTAAGATTTCTTTATATATTTTGGATATTAAATCTTTATGAGATATAATACTTTCAGATATTTTCTCCCACTCTTTAGTTGTCTTTCTGCTTTCATGATAAAGTTCTTTGATGCATAAAAGCTTTTCATTTTGATGAAGTCCCATCTATTTTTTCTCTTGTTGCTAGTGTTTTATGTAAAGTCTAAAAATTCACAGCCTAATACAGAGTCCTATATCTATTTCCCTAGATTTTCTTCGAAGAGTTTTATAGTTATAGCTCTTATAATTAATTCACTGATCCATTGTGAATTAATTTGTGTATACGGTGTAAGCTAGATATCTTCTTTCATTCTTTTGAATGTGAATATCCAGTTTCCCAGCAACATTTCTTAAAGAGACTCATCTTTCCCCATGGAGTGGACTTAATTTACTTGATAAAAAACAATTGACCATAGATATGTGGATTTATTTCTGTACTTTCAATACTATTCATTATGTATATGTCTTTACTTGTGTCAGTAGTACATTGTTTTGATTACTGTTGTTTTGTAATAAATTTTGAAATTGAAAAACGTATGTCCTCAAGCTCTGTTCTTATTCAAGATAGTTTGGGCTATTAAGGGTTCCTTGTATTTCCATATGAATTTGATGATTAACTTTTCTGTTTCTTCAGAGAGACTGGTAAAATTTTTATTGGTATTGTGTTAAATTTGTAGAATCCTTTGAGTAGTATTTTCATTTTAAAAATGTCAAGTCTTCTAATCCATGAACAAGGAATATTTTCCCATTTATTTGGGGTCTTCTTTCATTAATTTCAGTGATGATTTTATAATTTTCTGTGTACATGTCCTTTATATCCTTGGTTAAAGTTATTACTAGATACTATATTTCTTGTTGCTATAATAAATGGATTATTTTTCTTGATCTCATTTTCAGATTGTTCATTGCTGCTGGATATTTGAAACACTATGTTTTTTTTTTTTTTGATTGGTCTTGTACCTATAGCATTTTGCTGAATTTGTTTATTGTTTTTAGTAGTCACTAGTAGCTCTAGTAGAGAATAGAGTTAGTTGATTTCTTCTTTTCCAACTTGAATATTTTTTGTTTTGTTTCCTTTTCTTAATTAATTTATCTGATTTGTATTACAATGTTGAATAGCAAGACTGGTATTGAGTATCCTTGTCTTGTTCTTTACCATTAGGGGGAGATTATATTTTTTCACCACTGAGTATGATGCTGGTTGTGAATTTTTCATATGTCCTTTATTATGTTGGTAAATTTTCCTCATACTCCCATTTTGCTGAGTGCTTTTATCAAGAAAGCATAGTAGATATTATCAAATGCCGTTTATACTTAATAGTTAAGATGACCATATTTTTTCCTTTCATTCTATTAATGTAGTTTATTATATATTAATGTAGTGTATTACATTGATTGCGTTTTTTATGCCGTACCACCTTTGCATTCCTGGGATAAATCCTACCTGATTGTGGTGTGAAAACATGTGTATGTGCTATTGAATTCAGTTTGTAAATATTTTGTTGAGAATATTTACATCTATGTTCAGAAGACCTGTTGGTCTCTAACTTTCTTATCTTGTGATATCTCTAACTGGCTCTGGTATTAAAATGATAGCTTCATAGAATAAATTAGGAAGTCTTTTTTCATCTTCAATTTTCTGAAGAATTTGAGAAGTGTTCATATTGATTCTTCTTGGTATGTTTGATAAAATTTGCCAGGGAAATCATGTGATCCTGAATTTTTCTTTTTTGAGAGTTTTCTGATTACTGACTCAATCTTTTTACTTATTGATCTGCTAAGTTCTACTTGTTCTTGTGGCATTATAGGTAACTTTTCTATTACTAGGAATTCGTCCATTTCAACTATGTGTCTAGTTTGTTGGTATACAGTAGTTCAAAATATCCTTTTAATTCTTTTTTATTTCGGTAAAATCGGTAGTAATGGCTCCTGCCCTTTCATGTCTGGTGTTTGTTATCTCCTCTACTTTTTATCTCTGTCAGTCTAGCTAAATGCTAATTAATTTTATTGACCCTTTCAAAGAGCAAAATTTTGGTTTTGGTGATTCTCTCTACTCTTTTTCCACTCTCCATTTCATTTTAACTCTATTCTAATTGACACTAATTTTCCTTCCTTCTGCTCACCTTGGGCTTGGCTTCCTATTCTTTTCCTGGTTTCTCCAGGTGTGAATATAGGTTGCTTACTTGAAATCTTTCTTCTTTTTAATATAATCATTAATACTATAAATTCCACTCGGGGTACTGCTTTGATGCAGCCCATAAATTTTCATTTCGTATTCTTGTTTTCATTCGTCCGAAGATATTTCCTAATAATCCCTTGTGATTTCTTCTTTGTCCCATTGCTTGCTTAAGAACGTATTGTTTAATTTCCACATTAAATATGTCAAGAAAGGTACTACCTTCTTGTACCTATGGTTTCTGATGAGGAAAGGTACATAATCTTATTGAGACTCCCTGGCATAACAACACAATGCTTGTAGATTTCAGATCTACCTTTGGCCTTTGAAAATTTGATTAATATGTGTTTTACGCTGTGCCTATTTGGGTTTATTGTATTTGGAGTACATTAAGCCTCTTGGCTGTGTATTTTTATGTCTCTCATTACATTTCATGACTCACATAAAATTCCTTCTGCCCCTTTCTCTCCTTCTCCCTCTAGGACTTCACCACTGGGTATACTGATATGCCTGACTATGTTCCCACAGTTCTTTTAAGCTCTGTTCATTTTTCTTCATTTTTTTTTCTTTCTTTCCTCAGACAGAATGATTTCAATCATCTCACAAGCTTCAAATCCATTGATTTTCATGGGCTACTTCCAATCAGCTATTGAACATTTTTAATTTCTATTAATGTGCTTTTTAGCTCAGTTTGATTCAAGTTTTCTAATTTTTATAGATATTCTGCTTACATTCATCTATCATTTTCCTGACAGTCTTTAGTTTCTTTGTCCATGCATGTTTTCTTTAGGTCTTTGAATATATTCAGGACCTTTTTTTTTTTTTTTTTGCATGGACAGGCATCTGGAATCGAACCCATGTCTCTGGTATGGCAGACAAGAACTCTGCCTTGTGGGCCACTGTGGCCCGCCCTAGGATAATTAATTGTTTAAAGTGTTTCTGTAGTGTATCACAGGACTGGCCATCTTCATCGATGGTTTTAATGCTTTCTTGTAGCCCTTTATTTGGACCATCAATTACTATTTCATTGTATGTTTTGTAATCTTTTGTTGCAAACTGACTATTTTGATATCTTAATGCATTATCACTAGAATTTGAAAACTGTTCCTTCAGGCTTTATCCAGTTAGGGTTATGACAAAGATTCCTTTGATTGCAAGAAATGTACTGAGAGAGGAAGAGAAAGGAGAGAGAGAAAAATAAATGGCTTTCCCATTTTTTGCATATTGACCTGTTTGAGTGTTCTCTTTCAGAGATTACTCACACAATAAATTCAGAGACTTGCCCAAGACAAAAATGTAGGGGCATGTGCCTTTTCCTAAGCATGCATGTGTGGCCCTATGATTTCCTCTGTTTACACCAATATGAATGCTCCCCTTTTCCCCATGATACTGAAATTCTTCACAATCCCAGATTTCACTTAATATTTCTCACAACTAACAATACTTTGCTCCAGTTGCATTCTGCAGGAGAGCTCTGTGAGCATGTTTACTTGCCAGGAAATTTCTGTGATAGCAAGCCCATGACAGTGTCCTGGTTTAAGGACACCAGATAGATTGGTACAAACATGCACGTACCCTTATGTGCATGGGAGTTATTCTGCTCCCTCTGGATCCAAAACCAAGGACTCACACTTGGAGTGTGTGCAAGCTCTGTGTTGAACTGATGTGAGGGTGGGTGTGGGGCCAGCAAGGGTACTGAAAGGAGGTTTTCTTAACGTTTTTAAGTTAGTCTTTCTTGTTTCAGTGGTCATTTTACTGCAACTCTTTTACTATTTTATGAAGCTTTGAGAAAGCATTGATGCCACTTTTATCTGCTTCTCCAAAGCTTTTGTGGGGTCAGAACCTTGGAATATCTTAGACCCCATCTTAAGCCCATCTTGGCTAGCTAGTATATGTTCTTCAGAGTAAAATAATAACTTTAAATAACTTAGCCCAACTTCTAGGTTATATGACCTTATATTCTTATTCATATGTTAACTTTCATGTTCTATAGTTTTACATCTAGCCATGAAACAGTAACTAAAACTAGACCACCATTAAAATAACAGAAAACTCTATGAAATATGTAAAACAGTTTTCAGAAATTAGAAAATTAAGGAATGCAAATCTATGACATTGAGAGAAGGAAAACAAGCAAGATGAGCCCTAAAATCAAACTGGCTTATTTTTTTTAGAGATATTTCAAAATATACAGGCAGGAAAATGCAGGCAACAAGGAGGGCCTTCTTTAGGCAAAGAGAAGAGATTATTGCTCAGGGAGGGATGGATGAAGTACTTGAAATTCACAAGGCTTGTCTATGTTAAGAATACAAAAACTGACCATGTGAATAACTGGAGGATGAAGAACTATTAAAGAAATAAAGAACTTCTAGGGCTTACACATGACTGAGAAATGCTCAGATATTGACAATGCAGAGCAGAAATACCACATTGAACACTAGGTACATTCAACAGAAATATTTGAGAGGACTACAAAAGTCCTAGAGTAAAAGTCCTACCCTAGTCCTAAACTAAAAATATTTTAAAACGATCTTCAAAAATATGACGATGATCCACAAATAAATTAAGGGCCTGGGTGAATAAAACTCAACACTTAAAAATAATTATAAGGAAACCTCTACACTCAATAAGATAACTTTCATGATATCTGACATTCATTAAAAAATTATTAGACATACCAAGAACTGGGAAAGTAGATCTATAAAAATGAATTGATAAAAAGAGGTATATACTCAGAAGAATGAGAACAAGGAAGCAAACAGACATATGCATGCTGATGCTCATATGTACATATATATAATGAAACATTATGGAGCTGTAAGAAGAAATAAAATCATAACACATGTGACCACATGATGAAACTTGAGAACATTATGCTGAGTGAAATAAGTCAGAAACAAAAGGACAAATATGATCTGATCTCATGAATACGAACTCAATGTAACTAGAGAACTCATGATGTTGGAATCTAGAACATAGGTGTCAGAAAACAGAATGAAGGTAGAGAATGGGGAGCTGATGCATAATTTGTGCAGAATATGTAATAAGTTTAATTTTAAATGTTTGGAAACGTATGGAAGTGATGGCAGCATATTATATGGAGTGTTATTAACAGCAATAAATATGTGGGTGTTATTGTGGTTGAAAGGAAAATTGTAGGGTCTTGTATGTCAACACAAGACAAGCCAGAGGATGAAACATGGGACTCTATAACGCAGTAAATGTTCTTGTTCTAGAATTGACTGTGGTGATGAATACACAATTCTGAATACTGTAGAAGTCACTGAATGCACACTTGAGATGGA
This sequence comes from Tamandua tetradactyla, assembly GCF_023851605.1. NCBI lineage: Eukaryota > Metazoa > Chordata > Mammalia > Pilosa > Myrmecophagidae > Tamandua > Tamandua tetradactyla. The sequence goes on along the minus strand of NC_135345.1, from coordinate 30,171,654 downwards.
TTGTGGGTATGTGATTTTTTTTCAATAAAATTTATTTAAAAACAAAGGTGGTGAGCCTTTGATAAATTGCCGATAAAGCAATCAAGTCTGGGGTTTATTACAACTTAATTTATATAAAGATATAGAGATGTCGAGATTTTTAATTTCTTCTTTGGTCAGTTTTGTTGAATGGTCTCTGCCATTTTTGAATCATTTCCCCCCAAATATGGCCCACCACAAAGGAAACCCCAGACTTGATTGCTTTATCTGTAATTTATCAAACACTTAAAAAGATAAGAATCACAATCTTACATAAACTTTCAGAAAACAGAGAAGATGAACATTTCCCATCTTATTTTATGAGACCAGCATTACATTTATAGTAAACCATGCCAAAGCATTTCCCCAGAGATAATTATATGTGTATATCCAGTACAACATACTGGTAAATCTAATTCAACAGATCAAACGTTTAAGGGAGAATATATAAAATAGTTTATTCCAGGAATTCAAGAAAATAATTTGATAAAATTCAAAATCCACAATTAATGTTTTTAAAAATTTCAACAAACTGAGAATAGAAGGAAATTTCCTTAACCTGATAAAGAACATTTATGGAAACAAACAAATATTTTTTAAAAATAACTTAGCTAACCTCATACAAAGTGAAAGTATGAACACTTTTCTTCTAAAGGTGAGGACATAGTGAAAGTAGCTTCTTTCATCATTTCACTGAAGATCAGTAATTATTAGGATTAAGCAAAATAAAACCCCAATGAGCTACAATTGTATGTACAATAGTATGGCTGTTACAAGGTTGGGAAAGATATAAAGTAAACAGAGTTCTGATGCATTGCTGCTAAAATAATATACAACTACTTTGGAAGTAATTTGTCAAATTTCTTATAAAGTTAAACATACACTTACCATGGACCTAACAATTCCATTACCAGATATTTTATGAAGAAAATGCAAAGATGTGTCCATGTAAAGTCTTACACACGAGTGTTCCAGACAAAAGGTGGAAGCAAACCAATTTTGTATCAATAAGAAAATGGGTAGACAAACTGTGGTATATCCATTCAACGGAAATAATATTCAGCAATGAAATGGAATGCCCTATTAGTACCCCAAACCATGGCATGTCAAACACAATATTCATCAAATGAGAACATTCCATTTCATGAAATGAGACATGCTTATATATGCAGGCCCTATACTGACTGAAATTTAGTTCAGAGAGTGAAGGACCAATATAAAACCTTGGCTTAAAAGCAGTTGTAATGGGTCAACAAAAGTCTAGTCATACAAATTATCCTGTAGGAAAGGAAGCTACAGAGAGAAATAAGAGCAAAGAATAAGAAAGTGGTGGACTGATTTCTCCTACCAATTCTCATCCTCAGCTTTCATTCATTTATTTGGTCATTCACTTATTCAAGAATATATTGTATTTCAACTACGTTCTAGGAAAAAAAAAAAACAATAACAACCATCAAACCCCCCCCCCGAAAAAAAAAAACAAAACAGCAAATAAATAAAATACATATGGCAATTCCAGGTAGTAAAGAATAAAGAAAGGGAATGTTTTTAAAAGATCACTCACTCTGTTTTGTGGAAAATGTGTTATAAGTGAAAGCTTAGCTCAAACATACGGAAGATGAAGCCATTGTACTCAGGGAAGGAAATGGTGTTGGCTATGCATTTCAATCAGCAATGAAAGTTTTTGCATTTTGTATCCCTTGGATTAAGTTTGTAAGTACGAGATAACAAGGAACTACAGTCTCCAAAGTTTGTGAAAGTCACGTAGATAAAGGTGAAGACATTTGGTCACCCTTTGAAAAAAACATTCATATTTGAGTTTGTGGGAAAATGTGAGGTAGAAAAATAAGGATCTTTGAAAAATTTAAAGAAAAGAACGCAATACTCTGCCCATCTAGAAAGATGAGTTTTTAAGACAATTTTACCCTTCCCATGAAACCCAAGCACCAATGTGTAACCTGTATACAGAATCAAGACTGATTTCAGGAAAAGCATTATCCCATTTGATGAATATTGTGTTTAGCATGGCAAGGTTTGCTTTTTTATCATGAAGCAGAAATTCATTTCAAAGGAAAAAGCAACCTATAGACAGGGTAAGAAATACCTTCATTTTTGACCAAGCATAAGGAATAGCTGCAAAAGGAAACAAAGTTATGTCATTTTTGCCTCTTTGCTTTTATGACTAAGTACCTTCTTAGGAAATGAAAATTACAAAAATTCAATGCAGTTTTTCAATATCGTGATTCATTTTTTTAAAACTCCAGACACTATGTAATATAAACCAATATACAAAGTTTTATGAACTTAAGCATAAACCATCCAAAAATACTAGGTCAAGGCTCCACTTACTCTTGTTTTTTTGTATGGTTTATGGCGGGGTCACACGTCATTATTTTTCCATGTGAGTATCCCATTATTACAGCAACATTTGTTGAATTTTTGTTTGTTTGTTTGTTTTGGGAGGGTATGCATGGTTCAGGAACTGAACCTGTTCTTCCACATGGCAGGTGAGAATTCTAACACTGAACTACCCTTGCAAACCCTTCCATTTACTTTTTTTTTTTTTATTAACGGAAAGAAAAAAAAGAAATTAACACAACATTTAGAAATCATACCATTCTACATATGTACTCAGTAATTCTTAACATCATCACATAGATGCATGATCATTGTTTCTTAGTACATTTGCATCAGTTTAGAGGAACTAGCAACACAACAGAAAAAGATATAAAATGTTAATATAAAGAAAAGAAATAAAAGTAGTAGTAATAGTAAAAAACAACAACAACAAACAAACCAACAAGCAGACAAAAACAAAAAAAAACCCTATAGCTCAGATGCAGCTTCATTCAGTATTTTAACATGATTACTTTACAATTAGGTATTATTGTGCTGTTCATTTTTGAGTTTTTGTATCTAGTCCTGTTGCACAATCTGTATCCCTTCAGCTTCAATTACCCATTGTCTTACCCTGTTTCTAACTCCTGCTGAACTCTGTTACCAATGACATATTTCAAGTTTATTCTCGAATGTCCGTTCACAACAGTGGGACCATACAGTATTTGTCCTTTAGTTTTTGGCTGGATTCACTCAGCATAATATTCTCTAGGTCCATCCATGTTATTACATGGTTCACAAGTTTATCTTGTCTTAAAGCTGCATAATATTCCATCGTATGTATATACCACAGTTTGTTTAGCCACTCTTCTGTTGATGGAGATTTTGGCTGTTTCCATCTCTTTGCAATTGTAAATAACGCTGCTATAAACATTGGTGTGCAAATGTCCGTTTGTGTCTTTGCCCTTAAGTCCTTTGAGTAGATACCTAGCAATGGTATTGCTGGGTCGTATGGCAATTCTATATTCAGCTTTTTGAGGAACCGCCAAACTGCCTTCCACAGTGGTTGCACCCTTTGACATTCCCACCAACAGTGAATAAGTGTGCCTCTTTCTCCGCATCCTCTCCAGCACTTGTCGTTTTCTGTTTTGTTGATAATGGCCATTCTGGTGGGTGTGAGATGATATCTCATTGTGGTTTTGATTTGCATTTCTCTAATGGCCAGGGACATTGAGCATCTCTTCATGTGCCTCTTGGCCATCCGTATTTCTTCTTCTGGTAGGTGTCTGTTTAAGTCTTTTTCCCATTTTGTAATTGGGTTGGCTGTCTTTTTGTTGTTGAGTTGAATAATCTCTTTATAAATTCTGGATACTAGACCTTTATCTGATATGTCGTTTCCAAATATTGTCTCCCATTGTGTAGGCTGTCTTTCTACTTTCTTGATGAAGTTCTCTGATGCACAAAAGTGTTTAATTTTGAGAAGCTCCCATTTATTTATTTCCTTCTTCAGTGTTCTTGCTTTAGGTTTAAGGTCCATAAAACCACCTCCAGTTGTAAGATCCATAAGATATCTCCCAACATTTTCCTCTAACTGTTTTATGGTCTTAGACCTAATGTTTAGATCTTTGATCCATTTTGAGTTAACTTTTGCATAGGGTGTGAGAGATGGGTCTTCTTTCATTCTTTTGCATATGGATATCCAGTTCTCTAGGCACCATTTATTGAAGAGACTGTTCTGTCCCAGGTGAGTTGGCTTGACTGCCTTATCAAAGATCAAATGTCCATAGATGAGAGGGTCTATATCTGAGCACTCTATTCGATTCCATTGGTCGATATATCTATCTTTATGCCAATACCATGCTGTTTTGACCACTGTGGCTTCATAATATGCCTTAAAGTCAGGCAGCGCGAGACCTCCAGCTTCGTTTTTTTTCCTCAAGATGTTTTTAGCAATTCGGGGTACCCTGCCCTTCCAGATAAATTTGCTTATTGGTTTTTCTATTTCTGAAAAATATGTTGTTGGGATTTTGATTGGTATTGCATTGAATCTGTAAATCAATTTAGGTAGGATTGACATCTTAACTATATTTAGTCTTCCAATCCATGAACACGGTACGCCCTTCCATCTATTTAGGTCTTCTGTGATTTCTTTTAACAGTTTTTTGTAGTTTTCTTTATATAGGTTTTTTGTCTCTTTGGTTAAATTTATTCCTAGGTATTTTATTCTTTTAGTTGCGATTGTAAATGGGATTCGTTTCTTGATTTCTACCTCAGCTTGTTCATTACTAGTGTATAGAAAAGCTACAGATTTTTGAATGTTGATCTTGTAGCCTGCTACTTTGCTGTACTCATTTATTAGCTCTAGTAATTTTGTTGTGGATTTTTCTGGGTTTTCTACATATAGTATCATATCGTCTGCAAACAGTGATAGTTTTACTTCTTCCTTTCCAATTTTGATGCCTTGTATTTCTTTTTCTTGCCTAATTGCTCTGGCTAGAACTTCCAACACAATGTTGAATAATAGTGGTGATAGTGGGCATCCTTGTCTTGTTCCTGATCTTAGGGGGAAAGTTTTCAATTTTTCCCCATTGAGGATGATATTAGCTGTGGGTTTTTCATATATTCCCTCTATCATTTTAAGGAAGTTCCCTTGTATTCCTATCTTTTGAAGTGTTTTCAGCAGGAAAGAATGTCGAATCTTGTCAAATGACTTCTCTGCATCAATTGAGATGATCATGTGATTTTTCTGCTTTGATTTGTTGATATGGTGTATTACATTAATTGATTTTCTTATGTTGAACCATCCTTGCATACCTGGGATGAATCCTACTTGGTCATGATGTATAATTCTTTTAATGTGTTGTTGGATACGATTTGCTAGAATTTTATTGAGGATTTTTGCATCTGTATTCATTAGAGCGATTGGTCTGTAGTTTTCTTTTTTTGTAATATCTTTGCCTGGTTTTGGTATGAGGGTGATGTTGGCTTCATAGAATGAATTAGGTAGTTTTCCCTCCACTTCGATTATGTTGAAGAGTTTGAGGAGAGTAGGTACTAATTCTTTCTGGAATGTTTGATAGAATTCACATGTGAAGCCATCTGGTCCTGGACTTTTCTTTTTAGGGAGGTTTTGAATAACTAATTCAATCTCTTTACTTGTGATTGGTTTGTTGAGGTCGTCTATTTCTTCTTGAGTCAAAGTTGGTTGTTCCTGTCTTTCCAGGAACCTGTCCATTTCTTCTAGATTGTTGTATTTATTAGCGTAAAGTTGTTCATAGTATCCTGTTATTACCTCCTTTATTTCTGTGAGGTCAGTAGTTATGTCTCCTCTTTCATTTCTAATCTTATTTATTTGCATCCTCTCTCTTCTTTTTGTCAATCTTGCTAAGGGCCCATCAATCTTGTTGATTTTCTCATAGAACCAACTTCTGGTCTTATTGATTTTCTCTATTGTTTTCATGTTTTCAATTTCATTTATTTCTGCTCTAATCTTTGTTATTTCTTTCCTTTTGCTTGCTTTGGGATTAGTTTGCTGTTCTTTCTCCAGTTCTTCCAAGTGGACAGTTAATTCCTGCATTTTTGCCTTTTCTTCTTTTCTGATAAAGGCATTTAGGGCAATAAATTTCCCTCTTAGCACTGCCTTTGCTGCGTCCCATAAGTTTTGATATGTTGTGTCTTCATTTTCATTTGCCTCTAGGTATTTACTAATTTCTCTTGCAATTTCTTCTTTGACCCACTTGTTGTTTAAGAGTGTGTTGTTGAGCCTCCATGTATTTATGAATTTTCTGGCACTCCGCCTATTATTGATTTCCAACTTCATTCCTTTATGATCCGAGAAAGTGTTGTGTATGATTTCAATCTTTTTAAATTTGTTAAGACTTGCTTTGTGACCCAGCATATGGTCTATCTTTGAGAATGATCCATGAGCACTTGAAAAAAAGGTGTATCCTGCTGTTGTGGGATGTAATGTCCTATAAATGTCTGTTAAGTCAAGTTCATTTATAGTAATATTCAGGTTCTCTATTTCTTTATTGATCCTCTGTGTAGATGTTCTGTCCATTGATGAGAGTGGTGAATTGAAGTCTCCAACTATTATGGTATATGTGTCTATTTCCCTTTTCAGTGTTTGCAGTGTATTCCTCACGTATTTTGGGGCATTCTGGTTCGGTGCGTAAATATTTATGATTGTTATGTCTTCTTGTTTAATTGTTCCTTTTATTAGTATATAGTGTCCTTCTTTGTCTCTTTTAACTGCTTTACATTTGAAGTCTAATTTGTTGGATATTAGTATAGCCACTCCTGCTCTTTTCTGGTTGTTGTTTGCATGAAATATCTTTTCCCAACCTTTCACTTTCAACCTATATTTATCTTTGGGTCTAAGATGTGTTTCCTGTAGACAGCATATAGAAGGATCCTGTTTTTTAATCCATTCTGCCAGTCTATGTCTTTTAATTGGGGAATTCAGTCCATTGACATTTAGAGTTATTACTGTTTGGATAATATTTTCCTCTACCATTTTGCCTTTTGTATTATATATATCATATCTGTCTTTCCTTCTTTCTACACTTTTCTCCATGTCTCTCTCTTCTGTCTTTTTGTATCTGACTCTAGTGCTTCCTTTAGTATTTCTTGCAAAGCTGGTCTCTTGGTCACAAATTCTCTTAGTGACTTTTTGTCTGAGAATGTTTTAATTTCTCCCTCATTTTTGAAGGACAATTTTGCTGGATATAGGAGTCTTGGCTGGCAGTTTTTCTCTTTTAGTAACTTAAATATATCATCCCACTGTCTTCTAGCTTCCATGGTTTCTGCTGAGAAATCTACACATAGTCTTATTGGGTTTCCCTTGTATGTGACGGATTGTTTTTCTCTCGCTGCCTTCAAGATCCTCTCTTTCTCTTTGACCTCTGACATTCTAACTAGTAAGTGTCTTGGGGAACGCCTATTTGTGTCTAATCTCTTTGGGGTGCGCTGCACTTCTTGGATCTGTAATTTTAGGTCTTTCATAAGAGTTGGGAAATTTTCAGTGATAATTTCTTCCATTAGTTTTTCTCCTCCTTTTCCCTTCTCTTCTCCTTCTGGGATACCCACTACACGTATATTTGTACGGTTCACATTGTCCTTGAGTTCCCTGATACCTTGTTCAAATTTTTCCATTCTTTTCCGGATAGTTTCTGTTTCTTTTTGGAGTTCAGATGTTTCATCCTCCAAATCACTAATTCTATCTTCTGTTTCTTTAAATCTGTCATTGTAGGTATCCATTGTTTTTTCCATCTTTTCTACTTTATCTTTCACTTCCATAAGTTCTGTGATTTGTTTTTTCAGTTTTTCTATTTCTTCTTTATGTTCAGCCCATGTCTTCTTCATGTCCTCCCTCAATTTATCGATTTCGTTTTTGAAGAGGTTTTCCATTTCTGTTCGTATATTCAGCATTAGTTGTTTCAGCTCCTGTATCTCATTTGAACTATTGGTTTCTTCGTTTGACTGGGCCATATGTTCAATTTTCTGAGCGTGATCCGTTATCTTCTGCTGGCGTCTGGGCATTTAGTCAGATTTCCCCGGGTGTTCGACCCCACAGGTTGAAAGATTTTTCTGCGCAGTCTCTCGGTTCTGTTCTTTCTATCCTGCCCAGTAGGTGGCGCACGTGGCACACACCTGTCTGTGGGTTCCACCAGCGAAAGTTGCTGTGGGTCCCTCAACTCTGGAAAACTCTCGCCGTAGGGGAGGTTCGGCAACCGAAGCGTCTTGGAAGAATGCCAGCCGGCCCGGGGTTCCAAACGCGGGGAGGGTCGCCGGCTGTCGCAGCACAGGAGAGCGTCCGGCCAAATTAGCTAGTCGGCCCGGGGCACCAAGCGTGGCGGGAGGGCGCCAGCTGTCGCAGCCCGGGAGAGTGCACTGTTCCCAGCCGACGGGGGAGTCGCGTGTTTGGAAGGGATCCCCCGGTCACTGTTCTCCGCAGTCTGGGGATTTCCGACCCAACTATCTCAGTTGTTCCGGGGGGCCTCGTGTGGTGGGGGCACCAGCCGCCGCGGCCTAAGGGGACCGCCTGTCCAATTCTACCAGCTGGCCTGGGAAGGTGGAAGGGAGGGACTCCGGTCGCTTGCTGTCCCACCCAGGAAAGCCCGTGCCCCTTGGTGATCTCACCGGAGCTGGTTCTCCCAGATAGTCAGCCGTTCCAGGATGGGGTACGCTGTCCCTTTAATCTCCCTCGTGGCTCCGGGAGCTGCTCTGTATTATCTCCACTCCCCCAGTAGTTATTCTGGAGGAGGAAAGGTGAGGGCGGCAAGGCTGTCGAGGCTGGTGGCGGAGGAGTACGGTGAAGGCGGGGGAAGAGGGCACCGTGTTGGTTGGAGAGCAGCCGGAGCAGGAGGGGGAGGAGGGGGGTAGGGAGGTCGGGCGGCTCGGCTGCTGCGGGGCGCGTGCGCCGCGCGGCGGGCCGGCGGAGAAAGAGAGGGGGTAGGGAGGTCGGGCGGCTCGGCTGCTGCGGGGCGCGTGCGCCGCGCGGCGGGCCGGCGGAGAAAGAGAGGGGGTAGGGAGGTCGGGCGGCTCGGCTGCTGCGGGGCGCGTGCGCCGCGCGGCGGGCCGGCGGAGAAAGAGAGGGGGTAGGGAGGTCGGGCGGCTCGGCTGCTGCGGGGCGCGTGTGCCGCGCGGCAGGCCGGCGGAGAAAAGCCCTTCCATTTACTTTTAATGACTCATGAGTTAAGGTTTGATTTTGTCTTATTCTAGTATTCCTGATTTTATACTGACTGGGGCTCAGGTATTGTCTGGCTCACATATATGGCTTGAATCTGACCACTATGAAGGGCAGAAAGACTGTTTGCATATTTAATAAAAAGACCCTAATAACGATTGACTAATGTGGCAATGCTTCTCTGAAAGCACAGCTCATTATCCTTATGACTCATATTTCACCTATCAAGGGATATGGTAGATAGAAACTTTAGAGCGTGCTTTCTCAACTTCAGCATCATTGACATTTTTAGCTGGATAATTCTTTCTAGTAGGGGACTGTCTTGACATTGCAGAATGTTTAGCTGTATCCCTGACCTTCACCCACTAGGTGTCAAAAGCATGCTTGCCCTGAGTTAAAATCACCAAAAATGTCTTTAGGCAATGTCAGATGTCCTCTGAAGGATACAATTGCCCCCAGTTGCAAACCACTGTTCTAGAGTACTTCACATACAAATTGGAAAGAATTAAAAACATGTATTTACAGAACAAGGTAAAATATAATCCACAAACTTCGTTTTTCCCCCAAGGCCAGAATTAGTTTGAATCCAGGGGCACTCTATATTTTGAGATCCATTTCAATTCCTTTAGCTCCAATTTAATAATTATGTAATGCTTCCATTTGTACTTCACATTGCCCAATATTTTTCTAAGTACTTGAATCAGGTGTTTTGTTTATGATGCCTTCTTATTCCCCATGAAATTATGCCCTTCTGTTTCAGGTGCTCACAAATTTGTCTCCAGCTTTGTTATTAATTGAAAACATTAGTAGTTAATTTTCTCTTTCTCAAGGTATTAGGAATCAATCACCCTTATTTATAAATTTCAGCAAGTAAATAGTAATGAGGTTTCCTCAAGTGTTTATGAAAATAAATACCATGTACTGTCATAGAAAGAGGACTACATTTTACATGCCACACAAGTAGACTACAAAATTATCTTCTCTAGGTAAATCTATAGTTAATAAAGAAAATAAGATTCAAATTTAAGCACATTTTAAAAAATATATAAAGCTATCAAAAATTCAGTAGCAAGAATGAATTAGCACCACAATACTAGCATTGTATAACACTGTGACCCATGGGAATTAAGATTTCAATTATTCACTCTTGAGGGGAGAAGTCTTCACAATAATTAGCAAAATCCTTTAGGACAGAAATCCTCAACTGGAAGAAGCAGTTGTATAAAAATCATATAGAGGCACATTTCCAATTCATACGGCCCTTTAAAAATTGTTCAATATAATAAACTGTAATACTATTTCAATATAAAACCCAGGAACTTTAATCTAAAGATCTATTTAAATCAGAGTTAATGGATAGGGCAAGGAAAAGTTTTGGCAAAGTAAGATAATACATATGAGCCATATTAAATAATTTACCAGCTACGTATAAGCTTAAAGAATAAAAAAAATTCTAGTGTTTATGATTATAGAATTAAAGAACTCTTATGTTGGAAAAATTTCTCTTTGTATAGAATATCAGATATAGGATGGGAAATAGGAATGAGGACAATGACAGAATCAACATATTTACGGGAAAAAAAAATAATTTTTAATGGACATCTTACAAAGAACTTCTTCCCGAACATCAGTCACAGAGCAGAGCTGACCCAGAGAGAAGAGACAAAAATCCAGAATAAAATATAAAAAATTTATTTGGTTAAATTACCCTGAGTAAGAAACTATTCTACTAAAAGATCGAGATTTTTTTTTAATGTAGTAGTGTCAAAATTTTCTTCCTTCTGTGAATTATAACATTATTAGATTAGTTGTCTTTGTTGCTTGCACATCTTGGCAAAATAAAAATAAATACAATTCTATGTTGATTTCTATATATGCTTTTTGGAAGTTTAGTCCTTTGTAAAATAGAAATGTTTGAGAACCATTCAGTTTTATTGAAAATAGATACAAGCTTCTCTTGGAAACAATTCTGTTCTCATTTTAATGTATCAATGGGAAAGAAGGACTTTCTTTTTTAGAACAAATTTGCAGTATTTCAGAGATGCATATGTTACTAAGGACATTAAGCATAATGTTCCTTAAAAGTATTTGAGAACTGAGGAGAAGCAGGAATGCTAGCGGAAGAAAAGAAAGCTAAGAGGTTATAAACTGCTTCGGGCATCACCTTTCTGGCTATCATTCTTGCAAGCTTCTAGAATCATTAGCATTTCTTTTCAAAATGTTAGATGTGAATTAGCGTAATATTCCTTAATTAGACCATAAAATGGTCACTATGGGAAAAATAGAGCTCAATGAGTACCAGGCCTTCTATTGTCTCAAATAATTACACACGATGCATTCTACAATACATCACTATGTCTCAATGGCAATTTGTATAATGTATTGAGGCAAAAGAAATTAATAATGTGATTTACTTTTAGGGTAAATTAATCAGAATTCTAGGTATTTATTTGGTACATTGAGTGAGTGGGATGGATCTAATATGACTAATATTTGACTCAAATTTTAAAATTGTTCCCTGGAAAAAGTAAAATCAGTAATTTTTTTTTCAATTCAGTTAAATTATACATTTTTGATATAATAATTTTCAGCCATAGAAAAAGTAACTCAAAATGCTAAGAAAATCATGATATGATGTCAAGCTCTCTGCTTTCAAATTTTATAGCTGAGTGAACTTCAGAAACTTTTTAAAAATTTAATTCCATCTTTCTTTTCTTGTCTCTAGAATGGAGATCATCAATGTAGGTACTTCATTAGCATGTTGTGACATTAGTCAACTCAAAGAACTCAGCATATGGCCTGGCTCATATTAACTGTCAAATAAACATAAACACATTTTATAGTTATCAATATATTTAAACACAGTAGATGTTATTTAAGGAAATCATAGCTAATACGATTTTCAAAACATATTTTTTGAAACATTATTTTTAGAAAATAACTCAGTACTATCAGTCAATTAATTCCAGAAATAATCATTACTTTGTAATTTTCTAGTCTGATAATTTAAATGATGAGGAAAGGAAAGTTTACATAGGTTAGGTGATACATTTAGGTTACAAAATACAGAAAGAAAGCCCCACTTGTTTGCCTCCTAGTTTAGGTCTGTTGATATTATAATGGGTGCACTGGAGCTTTCTGTGCTCTTTCTCCTCAAGACTCATAATCTTACCATCACTACTGGCTGCCTTGAGGCAGTTAGCACTAATATTAAATTGTAATTTATCACTATGTATTCAGTCATTACAAGGAACATGTCAAATAGAAGCCAATTTTTAAGAATTTAGAAAAGAGAGATAATTCATTTATCAAAAAGGAAGAATTTGCAAATTAGGAAACACTCAGCTTTGAGACAAAAAAGCTCCATTTTCCCTGAGAAAGAGGCAGTTTATATAGTAAATACAATCAGATTACATAAGAAAAAAAATGTGATTGGTAAAGAAAAAAGTAAGTAAAAAATCAAAGCATATGAAATATTGGGATGTTAATGGGTTACTGATGAGATTTATATACCCCCCTTACCCCACCCCAGTCTAAGCTCCAGAAAATCCCTGGTTTTGGGGAAATCAAGGCTCAGCTTCAGAGAATGTTAGAATGCCCTAGCAGTTATGCAAGGTCTGAGAGTCCCAAATAAATTGTCTCACAGATAATTTGTCTTAGGCATCTTACAGATAACTTGTTTTAGGCCTGTGTGGGTGATTTAGGTTTTTCTTTAGTCATATGTAGATAAATTGGCCTTTTCTTTTAACATGTACAGATAAATTGTCTTCAACCTCTTGCCTATTCATTTAACATTCCCCTTTTTTGATCATTCTCTGTCTCAGAGAGTGAGATGACCATGCTTGACAGTTTTCAGATGTTCTTAGTCTCTTGATGAATCTTTCTATATGCACTTTTTTTTTGGTTGATTCATTCAGGAATACAGAGGATTTCACATCCTATGGGTTATTGGAGCAAAACACTTCTGCCTGCCTGTGAATGGGGTTAGGTAACGAAGCAAGGAAAGATATATGGCAAGTCTAATGTGTACTTATTAATTTTGATGAATCAATAGTAATGGCTTAGCATCATGAAGTTCTCAATCGATGGTTTAAAGAGTTTGAGAAATCTGATTGTGAAACCTAGTTTTCTGTCTTGAGGGTTTCAGAGCATGTTTTAGCTTGCTAAAACTGATGAAATGCAAAGTACAAGAAATGGGTTGGCTTTTACAATGGAGATTTACTAATTAACAGTTCTGAGACCATGAAAATGTTCAAATCAAGTCATCAGCAGAAGATGTTGTAGCTGAAGTACTCTCACAAGGCAGTGCACATGGCTGGCGTCTGCTGATCCTTTTCACCTGGGTTTCGTTGCTTCAGCTTCTGGCTTCTCCAAGGGTGGCCTTCTTTCTCAGCTTCTCTGCAGCATTTTTCTGTGTTATCTTCTCCGTATGCTTCTCTGAATTTCAACTCTAATAAGGGTTTTCGGTAAGAGGATTAAGACCCATGCCTCAACCTAAGCAAAAGGTCCCACCCACAATAGGTTTACACCCACAAGAATAGATTAAAAAAAATGACCTTCTCTTGGGTAATGCAGCTTCATACTGTCGAAGATCAGCTGAAAACATCCTTGAAATATAATCGTAAATAAAATGGATACTTCGAATTTAAGAACTCCCTTGCACCTTCCCAATTTACATATATCAACACCCCTCAAATAATGCAAAGAGAAAATAAGTAAAAATCTATAATTAATAACCTATAATTACATGAATTAAAATATACTCTTATTTCTATGTACCATGTTATTGTGATAGTCCCTTATTATATCATAAGTTTCTGATTATTAAAAGTCCAATAATTATTACTACACATTGATTTTAGAGAAAAATTACTAGGTAATAAATTTCCTTTCCAAGTTGTTCACTTAGTTCAGCCCTGAGACTATACAATTGATGCATTTCCAAAAGTATACTGTTTGCTTTTCCTTCAGTGGGAACCTAGTGAATGCATCTCATAAAAGCTCAATTCCTATGCTACTTCAAGCAAAGGGACAGACTATCCTTGAGAATGGGCAAAGAAGAAGGCGGAGATCATTGACAACAGGATGTGAACTTTTCATATTGAACTTAAGTCACCAAAGTTTACTATCAAGAGTGCATTTCAACTTCTGACAGCCACCAGAGATAGGAAAGCATTGTCTGGAAAATGTTGCCAGGACTGACCAACTTTTCATTAATGACAGTGCCATCTTATTAAGAACAGAGGGAAAGTTCTTCAGCAGCTAAGGAGAAGCTAGAAGCAAAGGAATTCATCTTTACCTCCCCTTACTTCCTCTACTTTTCCTTTTTGTCTTCAAAGTCCTCTTGGGGTTCCCTCTCCTGAGGCCCACCAACTGAATTCCAATTCAGCATGCCCACTGCCTGTGCCTGAAAGAGAATCTGCTTGAGTAAAGAGATGTCAAGGCAAGAAAATTGTAGTGAGAGTCTCAATACTCATCTAGCCACAATCATCTAAAAAAGAAGAGGATTTTCAAGTGGGAGATTACAATGATTGGTCAACATTTAAGTTTCTTATTGCATAGAATGATCTTACCCAACCAGGAAAAGATACATGTGGTTTATTATGATATACTTATCTATTTCTGAAAAACTCTCTGCTGTTCTGAAACTGCCTTATTACTAAATGTCTAAGCATTATTCAATCTGCAATTCTATAGGCTCTTGGAAGACACTGTCACTATGATGAATTGCTTGTCTTTTGGAAAGTTCCTGTTATGTCTTAGACTCAATTTCTCTGACAGCATCCATTGCAAAAAGCCATTTTATTTTATTTAACAGTCAGACTTTCAGTCATTTTTCCAATGATCTCGTTGGGAATTTGGCCAAAACACTCCAGTCATCACCATCGAACCCTTTCTTGTTGGATGGTTGTACTAGGCTCGGTCAGTAATTTTGTTTCATTTTCCTGTTTTTTCTTTATTTGTTGGGTAGTTGTTCAGTTATATTTCAGATCCTTGGAATAGAACATCAACTAGTTTCATTCCTCTACTCCATGAGATCAATACCCCTTTCTAGCATGAAGAATTTGAAACGGTCATTGCCCAGATATGCATAAAGATTGAGAGATGGTCAAATAAGAGGGAGGAAATGTGAGTGAGAAATTAGAATCTAGCTAATGATTATGACCACTGAATCATTACATGGATGTTTCTTTATAGTTTCTAGTATATTAGAAATATCTAGCCAGAAAGAAATACCTGAAATTGTTGAGCTGTAATCCAGTAGTCTAGCTCCTTGAAAATGATTACATAACTATATAACTTTTATCATGTAATTATGGGATTATAAAAACCTTATGACAGACAGTCCTTTTATCCAGTGTATGGGTAGAGGAGTAATAAAATAAAGACATGCATGAAAGTATTTCAAACCAAATCCAGAATCATTCTTCATCAATTCATTCAGTCCTCAGTAATTCATTCTTGTTCTCTTCAAACTTATTTAAGGAATCGTGTGAACTCATCAACTTCCTACTAGAATTCTGGAAATCCTGATTCAGTCCCATAGTATGATCTCAAAGTTGTTTAAGCAATCTTATTAGAAGCTCATTCTCCAAGTACCTGGCACAGTCTTTTCCACAGGTCTCTGCAGCAGTCATTCCTTCATATTGAAGATGAAGGACTCTAACTTATAGCTGTTTGCATGTGTTTTCAGGAAAACATCAGAATAAGACAAAAACTTTATGTAGATTTCAAAAGAATTAAGTCACAAAAGACAAAGAATGACCATGGTTAAATTATTACTGCTCTATAAAAGTGTAAGATCATTCTAAAAATGACTGAAATTATGACTAACAACATTATATTATTCTTTAATATTAAGCAGATCAATAACAACACATACCATGGACAGTGAAGATATTAACGTGTCTCTATGAACTTCATAGAACCTCTGGAATATCTGATATATATAACATTTTCCCATAAAAATCCAACCTAGAAAATTATAAACTCCTTTTTAATTTGACTCTTTCCATTTAATTCATAACATATCAAAATAAATTTAACTATTTTCAGCACCTCTCTTTTTACAAGATTAAAGAAGCAAATCTTTTATAATTTTCCACAGGCCCTTTAGAAATCCCAAAGACAGTTTGAAATAAAAAAAGAAATCATTGAGGTTTTGATTTGAGAAGGCAAAATGTCAAAAGTTGGAAGGAGGTTTGAACACTAAGTTAAATAAGAGTATGGTTCACCGTTAAGCAATAGTTTGCTCTCTATTTAACCAAAGTGACAGTAAAAGTTTTTAAAGCAAATACACAAGACAATATGGTGGTAAAACAAAACAAAACATAACAAAAACAAAAACAAGCATCTTTTTTTTCAAAAGCGAGACTTGTACTCTTAAGCAATTAAGGACACAATAAAGTTTATATAAAGTATAAAATTTATTCTTATAAAAGACAAACTTTCTACATTTTACACTGATTATTCACAAGGAAAATTGTATAATCTGTTACTGAGAATGGACCAATAATCCAAGATAACTCTTATTTAAACAGAGAGAAAACAAAATTCTACTTTTGCATCAGTATACTGTTTTATACAAAGCCTCTTAAAGTCTTGGTTAAATCCATCAACTATTATCCAACTTTTCCCACAAGATAAAAAAAAAAAAAAGCTTTTCAACAAAGGTTCTATAACCTTTTATATGCATTCAAGTTTTTCCCTACATTTTCCTCTTTCTCCTCCTATAACAACCACATATTTTATTTTTGGAAGAAAACTGTTCTCATATTTTAATAAAAACTCTTCCTGTGTACATTACATATTTAAGTTATCAAAATGATTTTGGAAACTGTCTTCAAATCAGATTCTTACAAAACACAATTACCGTCAAAATAAAACTTGTTAGAATAATGACTCAATTTGGTTATGTGCAAACATATATTTTTATCATTGTAGGCATAAAATATAGTTTTGGCTTATTTGATCAGTGAACCTTTTTACATTTAGAAAAAACATTTGCACAATGCAAGCTTTTTTATGCCTGACACTGGTAACTTAGAAGTCATAGCTGCTCTTCTTTTAAGATGAAAAAATATTAAATTAGATTATATAAGACTTATAATTTAAAATTTTCTGTCGTGGTTCAGATAAATTTTCTGCCATGGCTCAGAGACACAGAAAACAAAGTGCAACAGTTAAAAAACCCACTAGTTTATATAAAAGAGCTTACTTTTTGTGCTTGCCCATTTTTTTTTTAACCAAGATTGTTTTTGCTTCTGGTAGAAAAGCTATTTTAGAATCATTATATAGTCTGAAGTTTTTGAATATCAACCAAAGAATGCACCTCATTCCTTTGTGGAGTCTGGGAACCTCTCTTTTCAATTGCACCTCCCAAATGTATAACCTCGACTAACCTAAAACATCATGGCCACTGAATCTCCAAGTTATCTTTAGTATAAAGCACTCATTTTTTATGAAAACACATGAGGAATCCATTTTAAATTGGGCCTTTTATGAGCTCAGCACTCATTTTTTTTTTTTTTTTTGCCTTGCTTTAAAAAAGGATAATCTCATTTCCAATGTCCTTCATGCTTGCAATAGCTAGTGTCATGTATATCTCTTCCCTTGGAGGGACCTCTATTTTTTGTATTAACTGTCACTAAAGTAGCAATTGGGAACCCTTTCATAATTTTTATTCCATCCTTTTGGAGTGGCTGCAATTGTAAAGCAATTATTTTATTTTATCATCTATATTTTTAATTCTGATCTGGAATTATTTCAAAGCATTCAGCTAATTTAACAAGCTTGTCTAAAGGAACATCTTTCCACTCGAGATTTTTTAAAAACAGCTCCACAAAACCACGTTTAAGTCCATTAACAAGTTCATAATTAAAAGATGAAATCCCTGAATGAAAGAGCACCAAAAGTCTGAGAGTATCACTTCTCATAATCTCAGATGGATCCATCCTTTTATTTTGTTTACAAGTTTGGATTATTGGCCAATAAATCTTCCATAACAAAAGTTTTGACATGGCTTTTAATAAACTTTTAGCAGTTTGGAAGCATCCCTACCAATAATACCTGTGGCGTCCCTTGTTCATCTTCTGACTCTTCCTGTCTAGCTACCCAGATACACTTTTTTTATTTTTATTTCACCAAGACTCAAAGTCATATGTATAAACTGAAAAAGATCAGGCCATTCTGAATTGTAAGCTCCAACTAAAATCCTAAATTTAATTTTTTTTAGGCATTTTAGGATTGGGGAATTCCTTAACAATAGTCTTGAATCCCACCCTTGATAAGAGGCTGAAAGGTGCTGAGGGTACTATTCTGGCAGTCCCTGAAGATCTGGACCCATAGGGCATTTGCCAAACCTTGGTAGTCAAGCAAAGAGGGATGCCAGAAGAGACACGAAGGTGAGCTGTAGGATTAGAAGAAGACGAAAGGCCAGCATCGTCCAATCTTTCCATTCAGAGGGTTACCAAGGGTATATTTAATTTTTCTTGAACTCTCTGTAAGGAGTCCTTGCAAGAAGCAATTTCGTAATCAGATAATCTTTTGGCTTATTTAGTCTTTCAATTAAAAGATGTATTCTGTTGTTTCTGGGACACCCTAGATGTCTTTTTTTCTACAACACTTCTAAGGTGCAGGACCTAGTCCATGAAAAGTTTTCCCCTTGTGGTCACTAGTTCTGAATTGTCCTTAGTTATTGTCATGGTCAGGTTCATGTGTCAGCTTGGCCAGGTGGTGGTGCCCGTCTGTCTGCTTGGGCAAGGGCTGGACTGTTGTTGCTATAAGGACATTTCATTGAATCAAATCATGATCACGTCAGCTGCATCCACAGCTGACAGCATTTGTAATCAGCCAAGGGGAGTGTCTTCTGCAATGAGTAATGTTTAATTTAATCACTGGGAGGCTTTTAAGAAGGATTCAGAAGAGATGGTCTCTTCCTACTTCGGTCAGCAAGCCTCTCTTGTGGAGTTCATCAAGGCCCTTCACTGGAGTCCTCAGCTTCACAGCCTGCTGTACAGACTTTGGACTCTACGTTCCCACAGTTATGTGAGTCACTTTTATAAATTTTATGTCTTATGGATATTTCCTGCTGATTCTGTTGCTCTAGAAAACCCTAGCTAATACATTTAGCTGATGGATCCTAGAGCCCTTCTTTTCAAAGGCACCTCTAAGGAGCAGGACCTTGTCCTCACAAAAGGTTACCACAGCTCCAAGTGTTCCCTAGTTGTATATATGCTGCCAGGGTACTGGAAGGTGGGTTTTTCATTTTTCTTAAAGCAAGTAGAGCCCATAATTTCAAAGCTCCAATTTCTGTCCCTTACTAGGCGTACTTAGCCCAAGGAAGAAAGATAAAGGTCTCAGATCACCCAATACAATTCCTGGAACTTGAGATATGAGAGATACTTACTGGTGAACTTTGAGACCCAGAGAACCAAGCAGTGAGTGTGAAAGTCTATTGTGGGTTCCTGCACACAGC
This sequence comes from Tamandua tetradactyla, assembly GCF_023851605.1. Lineage (NCBI taxonomy): Eukaryota > Metazoa > Chordata > Mammalia > Pilosa > Myrmecophagidae > Tamandua > Tamandua tetradactyla. The sequence continues at coordinate 30,152,134 of NC_135345.1, read as the reverse complement.
CAAACTGTCAAATAAAATACAAATTTTAAGAGTTTGTGTAAAAGAGACCATTTATTTGTCAAAGGGAGGCAATTTGCAAGTTGGGGAATACTCAATGACAAGACAGAAGTGCTCCATTTTCCCCTGAAAAAGAGGGATCTTAATATAGTAAATACAATGCAGTTACACAAGAAAAAAAAAATAAGCAAAAAAAAAAGTTAAAAAAACAAGCTTTAAGGGGATGGAATGCTAATGGGCTAACAGCTAAACTTATTTGTGTCCACTATCTCAGTCTCAGTTCCTGACAAATTCCAGGTTTCAAGGAAATCAAGACTCAGCTTTACAGAATATTAGGCCATCTTAAGAGTTGAGCAAGGTCAGAGAGTCACAGATAACTCTTCTCACTGATAACTTGATTTAGGGATTAGTGATCAGATTCAACATGTACAGAGAAGTTAGGTTTTCTTCGTTTAGCATGTGTATATGTTAGCTTTTGCTTTAGGCATGTACAGACAATTTACCTCCAGGCCTTTGCCAATTATTTAACAAACTGGACATCTGTACAACCATTATATCCTTTTTCATTTCATCATACCTACATCCCTCCTCTAATTACCAAAATTCTTCCATGTGTCACTTGGAACTCACGTTCTACCAACATTAATTATATGCTCAAACTCTTTGAATGTTTCCTTCCATCGTGATCAACAACATGTCTTTCTACTAAAAACACTGTTTTCCCTGCTGTCCTCTTAAATGGTAATTATTTATCTCTCATATTTCTTGAACTACTGGGTCTGGAGGTGACAGCTCATTTCACATTAATAATTGCAAACTAAACTCCTTTTTTCTTCCCTTTACATTTCCCCCTAGAATCAATATACCTGGTCTACTACTCTTACTGTAGCACTACATTATTATGTTATAATAACAAAATGTGAACATTTACTTTAGACTAAGTTCTCAATAAAATTTATTGACAACAAAAATGTAAACAATTTAACCTGCTCATTTCACAATATTGTTTCAACCTAATTTTCTTACTCTATTCTTCCCTTTCTTGTAATCTTGAATCCAGCCAAATTGAAATATTCATGTATCCATGTCAATGTCCAAATATTCATGAACAGTTTTTGTGGATAGTTTTAGTCAGTTTCCTTGGATGTATACTTCCTTGTGTGCCATCACCCATCCCTGGTGGAGATCATGGCCTATCACACTCACCCTGTCCTCCCCATTCCAATCTTCCACCTCTCTCCTCCCTATGAAATATTGGAGACCCTCTTTGATCACTCCTGCCAAACCGTGGTCTCGGTCAATTTTGTCCTGTCCCCTCTCTTGTCTTATGGAGCAGGGGTGAATCCATTCTACCCGACTCTGCCATCTTCCCTGTTGTAAAGATTTAAATAAAATGGACTAAAGTGACATATTTAACTCTGAAAAAAATAGGTGTAGGAGTGATCTTTATAATCCTATAAACAGAAGTAAACATAAATAATGCTTTTAAAATTACGTTGAAAAGCAATAAATGACTTCAGTAAAACATAACTTGAACCATTTATTTTCTAAGTAGTATTATTAAATAATGTAAAGAGTTTCTAACCACATGAGAAAATATTGCATAAACCAAATACAGGATTATTCTACAAAATAACTTACAAGTACTCTCCAAAAGGGTCAAGGTCATGAAAGACAAGGAAAAACAGAGGAACTGACACAAGTGGAAGAGAGGAATGAGAAATGTCAACTGAGTGGAATGTGGAATCCTGGACCATTAAAGGACATTAGCAGAAAAACGTAGGAAATTCAAATGAGTCCCAGGTACACTGGTTGATGGCATGTTCCAAAGTTAATTTGTTAGTTATAAGCAATATTCTATGCTATAATATGTTAACATAAGGAGAAGCTGGGTGCAGTATATAACTCTGTACTAGATTTACAACTTTTCTGTAAGCCTGAAATTATCTCAAAATTAAATTAAAATATACCCATAGAGTTGGTCAAAATATAATATCTAACAGCTATCTTAATAAGACACTTCCACAAAACAAATTTGCACCAAATGGTTAGCACTAAAGACATTGCCATTATTATTTGTACTAGTTTCCTGGCTACTAAAACAAATACCATACAGTGGGTTGCCATAACAACAGGAATTTATTGGCTCTGGGTTTCATAGGCTAAAGGGTTTCCTTCCTTCTTGCATTAGTATCATCTGTCTGGTCAGCAATCTTTGCGATCCTTTGGCTTTTCGATCACATGGCAATGCACTTGGAAGCATCTCCTCCTATTTTCTTCCCTCTTTCATTGATTTCCAGCTTTTGGTCACTCCCTGTGGCTTCTTTCTCTCAGTGTCCTATTTCCTGTGCTTACAAGGACTTCAACCATATTGGATTAAGATCCACTCTCATTCAATTTGTGCTCACCTCAACTAATAATGTATTCAAAGGTCCTATTTACAAATGGGTTCACACCCACAAGACCAGGTTTGGGGAAGTGAATATGACTTTTGTGGGGAAAATAATTCAATCCTCAGCAATAATTAACACAAATACACAAAAAAATCAGGAGTTACAATAACAGAAAATGCATATTAGAAATAAATATCAAAATAAATAAATGGTGAAAGATGTCCTTCTAAATTGATTACATATGTAATTTTTTTTTCTGTTAAAAGTCAGAAGTGTTTTGTCTTGTTTGAATATCTCATCAACTTTATGAGATTACTATGCCTTAAATATTTCTGAAGTTTAAATACAATCTGCATAATAATGCTATTATAAAATTTAAAAGAACTTAAATATTTGTGTACATAATGTGCAAAATGAAACATTGTCATAGATTATTTTTTTCCTTTAAATTACAAATGATGTATGTAACCAACAGAAACTACCCAATAGTAAGTGGGTGGTAAAAAAAAACATCGTTTTTTGGTTTTCTTTTTACCAATTCTGATTAGTTTGAAGGAACAAAACATGTAATTCAATTATAGAAATCTAAAAATACTTCAATGCTAACACTGAATATCTATCTATATTATTATTTCAATCTAGTCCAGTAATAAAAAATAAAAAAAAAAACACTCTATTTCCATCTAAAGAAATTCAATGCAACAGGGGATTTTGGTTATATATTGCTGAATTTAGAGGCCAAACTGATTGTGAAACAGTTCCAGGTTGGACATGAGAAGCAACCACCAGTTCAGAAGATGAAAGGCCACCACAGAGGTGGTCTTCCTAGAAACCAGGGCAGTGGGAGCTGAAACAACAGAAAGGATGTGGGAATCTGGAGCTTTAAAAAGGATGCACTCACCTCTTCAAACTTTACCTGACACAGATTATGAAAGAACTAGATCTCACACCTGTCTTTTTTTTTTCCCTTCCTCAAGTTTCTAACCAGTGACTTTATTTGGCCAATTCTAGTCAGAAGTCAGCTGGCAAAGAACAGAGAATATGGAATTCTTACGGAAAAATTGAGAAATGGATTTGAAAGAAAATCTGTAATGACTTAAATGGTATGTTCATATGTGTATATCCCCCATAAATTCTGTAGATTAAAAGTATTACATTATATTTTTGTACTGTATGATTTGTATAGGAAAACTGAAAATATGTAATTAAATGTTTGATTTCATATACAAACATTTCAAATTATAAAAGAAGGAAGCATAAAGTAAAAATTGATAATTTAGGTTTTCTAAACATGAAAAATAGCTATATATTGAAAGTGATGAATTTAAAAGACAAGTAAAACAATCAGAAAAAAGAACTGAAAAGAATATGACCCGTAAAAAATGTATGCAATTTTATATAAAATACTATATCAACGTATAATAAATATACTCTGTATATGAAAATGATATATATTGGACTTTCACAAAAGATTTTTTAAATGGAAAAATATACAAAAATACTCAAAGTAAACATTAATATTACACAGTTCTTAAAATGAATGTATTTTAAAAGGAAAATAGCTAACGTGGCAAATTGGGAAAGTGTAATAAAATTCCTCTGTGTGCTGCCGATGGGAAGTTAAGCATACCCTTTAACTTACAAATCCACTGTATAGAACGAACTATAAGAAAATAACCATGGAAGGCTGTGATATTGTCCTAGACAGGCATTTGTTGCAATTGACTCTTAAGTACAACCTTAACAGTGAATGTTCTCCTACAGCTGCTTTAACGAGTAAGACTGATTGTAGGCACTTTATGTGCCTACTTTATGGTGAGTAACTGTGCAAAAGAACTTTCTCGCTCGCTCTCTGCCTTTCCTTTTTACTTCAAAGAGGTAGTGCTCAGCCTCTGACACACTCACCTCAGCTTTCCCTGAAGGGCTGCATCCTTATCTAAATTGCATATATTCATAACATGACTAGTGGAAACACTTATTTTACCAATGGAGAACTGAGTGGTTAAATATATTAAACATACTTGTGTGTGTGTATATATATATATATATATATATATAATATATATAACATATAATATATATTACCATATATATACGTAACCATATATAACCATAATATAAAATTTATATCTCAACCACTTTGAGGTACATAATTCAGTGGCACTGCACAATGCCATGCATTGTATTTCCAAAATTTTTCATTACCCAAAAAGAAATTCATTAACCAATATCTCCTCATTTCCTCCTCTCACAAGCCCTAGGTAATTTCTCATCTGCTTTTTATGTTTATTTGTCTATTGTAGATACTTCTTATAAGGAAAATCATTTTTCTGAAGATTGATGATGTTGAGCATCTTTTCATGTGCTTTTTGGTCATTTGTATACCTTTTTTGATGCAAAACAATATCTATTCTAGTCCTTTGTCCATTTTTAATTTGCTTGTCTCACTGGATCTCTTTTAATATTTCTATGTCCACTTCTTAGCTTCCAAAGGTTCAGCCTTCAAAGGCCACGCTTTCAACTTTACCTGGAGCACTCCCTTCCGAGACTTTTTAGTCCATGATTAACACCCTGGATCATCAGAGCACATTTTCCTCTTTAGATTTTCCCTGAAGCATCAGAGGGAGACTTCCTTCCATAGAACTTCCCTGACTCTAGGCACTTGTTCAGCTTTTCTTTTTTTTTTTTTTTAACTCTCAGTTGGCTCTCATCTTTTTCCAAGGTAAATTACATTACCCAACTGGACCATTAGTGCCCCCTCTGCCAAGCTAGACCATCATTCAGCACGAGTTTTTGTTTTCTAGTACAACTCCTTTATTTCTGGCATTGAGCTTCTTCTTGTTTCTTATGCAGATATTTAAAAAAAATTTCTGCATTAAGCAATGATTTAGTCTGCCAAAGTTGCCAGAATGCAACACACCAGACATGGATCAGCCTTTAATAAGGGAATTTAGTTCATTAAAAATTTATAGTTCTTCAGAAGAAAGGCAGCTAACTTTCATCCGTGGTTCTCTGTTATATGGGAGGCAACAGCGACATCTCTTGGCCTTCTCTTCTGGCTTCCGGGTTTCAATGGCTTTCCCTGAGGTGATTCCTTTCTGCACCTCCAAACTTCTGGCTTGAGCTGCAAGTGCCAAGATGAGGTATGCTGAGCTTCAGAGCTCTATTCTGACCTCTTTCTTTTAAGCCTCCCGCTAATTAAATTAAACCTCATTCATTGTGGAAGACGCCCCCTTTAGCCAACTGCAAAAGTAATCAGCCATAGATGAATTTCACATTCTGATGATTTAAAGCAACAAAAACAGAACAATGGAGCATCATTACCTGGCCAAGTTGACACCTGAATCTATCACAAACAAGTTGCTGGTTTACAAAAAAAAAAAAAAAAATGCATAAAAATACAGGATTCCCATATACCACCCACCAACATCGTGCATTGGTGTAGAGTATTTGACACAATTGATGATAGTTATACTATCAATTAAAGTCCATGGTTTAACTTAGGTTTCACTATTTGTGTAGTGCAGTTACATGGATTTCATTTGTTTTTAAGTTTTATTCTGTTATCATATATAAAATAAAAAATTTCCCCTTTCAATTATATTCAGAGATATATTTCAGTGCTGCTAATTTCATTCACAATGTCATACTACCATCACCCCCATCCAGTGCCAAAATATTTACATCATTCCAAATAGGAACCTTGCATATTGTAAGTCTTAACTTTCCATTCCTATCACTACCACCCCCATTCTCTCGAAACCTATATTCCACAGTCTAACTCGTGGGAGTTTGCTCATTCTAATTATTTCAAATCAGTGAAATTATACCATATTTGTTCTCTTGTGTCAGACTTCTTTAAATCAACATGTCTTCAAGCTTCATTCATGTTGTCACATGTAATCAGGATACAATTCTTTTTTATGGCTGAATAATATTCCATTGTAGGTATAGAACCAATTTTACTCATCCAATCATTAGCTGAGAGACACTTAGTTTGCTTCCATCATTGCAGTTGTGAATAATACAGCTATAAACGTCAGTGTAAAAATATGTGAGTCCCAACTATCAGTTCTTTTGCGTATACACCAAGTAGTAGAACTGCCAGGTCATATGGTGGTTCTATACCTTGATTTCTGAGGAAATACCAAACTGTCTTTAACAGTGGCTATACAATTTTACATTGCTACCAACAATGACTGTTGTTCCTATATATAACATATTCTCTGACAACTGTTATTTTCAATTTATTTTATAGTAGTCATTCTAATGGATGTGAAATGATATCTTGTGGTTTTGATTTACATTACTCTGATGGCTAATGATATCTTGGTATCTTTTCATGTGCTTTCTGGGTATTTGTATACCTTCTTTGGAGAGACATCTATTCAAGTCTTTCATTTTTTAATTGGGTTTTCTTTTGATTGTTAAATTGAAGGATTTATATATATATATACATATATATTAATTATTTTTGGTAGAAGGTTCACAAGAGTTTTATTTTTCATGGTCAAAACTGGGTGAAGATGGATGGGTTTATTTATGAGATTTATAAAGAAAGAACTTTTATTCTTGTCATTGCTGTTTCCTGCAAAGTTTTGTATCATATTGAACTTCGTAGCCTCAGCATCCAGAGTTTCAAGAAGGGAGTATTTCAAGTTAGATAATGTAGCTAATTTTATATACTATATATACTGGATATTAATCCTTTGTTGGAAATGTGGCTTATAAATATTTTCACATTTTGTAGGCTGTAGTTTTACTTTCATGATAAAGTTCTTTGAGAAACAAAAGTTTTGTTGTTGCTATTGTTTTTGTAATGAGGTCCCATTTGTCTATTTTTATTTTGTTATTTGTGTTTTGGGTGTAAATTATAAGAAATTGTTGCTTAACACAAAGTCCTAATGATGCTTCCCTACAATTTCTTCTAGGTAGTCCTGGCTCTTATGTTAACATTATTAATCCATTCTGAGTTGACTTTTTGTATAAGGTGTGAGTTAGGATTCTTCCTTACCTTTTATTTTTTGAAAATTCATATCCGGTTTCCCAGTGCCATTTGTTGAAGGGACTATTCTTTCCCAATTGAGTGGTCTTTGCCTCCTTGTCAAAAAGCAGCTGGCCATAAATGTGATGGGTTGATTTCTGAGATCTCTCATCTATTCCATTGTTCTATATGTCTGCCCTTGTTCTTGCATTATGCTTTTCAATATTGTGGCTTTATTATAAGTTTTAAACTTCGAAAGTGTGAGTCCCCCAACTTCATACTTCATTTTCAAGAGAGCTTTGGGTAGTCATTGCCTATTATCCTTCCAAATAAATATGATGATTGGTTTTTCCACTTCTGCAAAGAAGGTTGCTGGAATTTTGATTGGGATTGAACTGAATCTATAAATTGCTTTGGGTAGGATTGAGATCTCAAGAATATTTAGTTTACCAATCCATGAACATTGAATAACCTTCCATTTATTTAGGTCATCTTTGATTTGTTTTACCAATATTTTGTAGCTTTCTGTGCATAAGTCATTTACATCTTTGTTTAGATTTATTCTTAGATATTTTACTCTTTTAGTTGCTATATTGTTAATGGAATTTTTTTTTATTGATTTCTTTTTCCAATTGTTCGCTGTTTTTGTGTAGAAATATTACTGCTTGTTTCTGAGTTCATTGTTGCTGAGTTCATTTATTAGGTCTAAGAGCTTTGTTGTGGATTTTTGAGGATTTTCTGTATGTAAGATCATATCATTGGTAAATAAGGAAAGTTTTACTTTCAATTTGGATGTCTTTTATTTTTTTTTCTTATCTGATTGCTCTGGCAAGAAATTCCAGTACAATGTTGAATATCAGTGGTGACAGTGGGTATTATTTTCTTGTTCCTTATCTTAGATGGAAGCTTTCATCTTTGACCATTAAATAGAATGTTAGTTGTGGGCTTTCCGTATATACCCTTTATCATGTTGAGGAAGTCTCCTATTCCTAATGTTCTCAGTGGTTTTATCAAGAAATGGTGCTGTACTTTGTTAAAAATATTTTCTGCATTGAGCATCTTGTTAATGTGATGTATTACGTTGATAGATTTTCTTATGTCAAACCAACTTTGCATAACAGGGATTAATCCCACCTGATCGTGGTGTATTATTATTCTTTTAATATGATGCTATGTTGGGCTTGGTAATATTTTATTGATGATTTTTGAATCTATATTCATGAGAGTTATTGGTTGGCAGTTTTATTTTCTCTTGGTAATGTTATCTGGGTTTGGTATGAGGGTGATTCTAACTTTGTAGAATGTTTCAGAAGGTAATATTCCCTCCTCTTCCATTTTTTGGAAGAGTTTAACCAGAATCAGAGTTAAGTCTTCTTGGAATGTTTGGTAGCATTCCCCCATGAAAACAGCTTGACCTGGACTTTTCATTGCTGGGGAGGGTTTGATTACTGATTCAATCTACTTAGTAGTAATTGTTATTGAGATCTTCTATTTCTTCTTGAGACAATATAGGTAGTCTGCGTGTTTTTAAGAATTTCTTCATTTCATCTAGGTTATCTAATTTATTGGTGTACTGTTGTTCCTAGTACATGCATAGTCCTTTATATTCCAGTGGGGTCAGTACTAATGTTTCCATTTCATATCTGATTTTTATCATTTGAATCTTCTCTTTTTCTCCCTTGTCAGTCTAGCTAAAGGCCTGTTGGTTTTGTTGATCTTTTTGAAGAACCAACTTTTTGTCTTATTGGTTCTCTCTATTGTTCCTATTTTATTTATCATCCTCTAATGTTTGCTATTTCCTTCTGTTTTAATCTGCCAGAATGCAAAGCACCAGAGATGGATTGGCTTTTCATAAAAGGGGCTTAATTTAGTTCAAAACTCACTGTTCTTTAGAAGAAAGTCAGCTAGCTAGCTTTCATCTGAGAAAGTTTCATCTCTAAAACAGGAAGGCACAGGGTAATATCTGCTGGCCTTTTCTTCCAGCTTCAGGGTTCCTGCAGCTTTCCCTGGGGCAATTCCTTTCTGCAACTCCAAATGTGAGTGCTGAGGTGAGGTGGGCTGAGCTGTTAGGGCTGAGCCATGTTGAGCTCTCTTGTAAGTGATGTCTCTCTTGTAAGCCCCCAGCTAATTAAATTAAACATCACTCATTGCAGAAGGCACTCCCCTTAGCTGACTGCAGATGTAATCGGCCATAGATGAGTTTCACATACTAGTGATTCAAGTCCTTACCAACAGAACTAGGCACCATCACTCGACTAAGGTGACACCTAAAACTATCACATCTTTCTGCTGCTTGCTTGGGTTGAATTTGCTTTGGTTTTTTAGTTCTTCCAATTTTGAGGTTAGGTCTCTGATTTCAAGTCTTCTTTTTTTAATGTATGTATTTAGAGCTACAAATTTCTCTCTCAGAACTGCCTTTGCTGCATCCCTTAGATTTTAGTGTGGTATGTTTTCATTTTTATTCACCTCAAGATAATTTCTAATTTCATTTCTGATTTCCTCTTTAACCTTTGGTTGTTTAAGAATATTTGTTTAATTTCCATATATATTTGTGAATTTTCCATTTCTTGCTCATTATTTATATTCTACCTTCATTCCATGATGGTCGGAGAACTTGCATGATATGATTTCAATATTTTTTAATTTATTGAGACCTGCTCTGTGATCTAATCTGTGGTCTATCTTGTAGAATTATGCGTGTGCAGTCAAGATGAATGTGCATGCTGCTTTCATTTGTTGTATTGTTCTCAATCTATCTGTTAGGTCTAATTGTTTAGATTATCAATTCTTGTATTTCCTTATTGATCATCTGACTGTAGGTTCTAATGTCTGTCTTTAAATCTGACAATATTTGCTTCATACATTTTGTGTCTCTTTATATGTATTTCTATGTATATAGGTCCATATATGTTTATAAGTATTGCCTATTCTTGCTGAATTGACCCTTTTATCACTACCTGTTAACCTTCGTCCGCCATAGCTGTTTTTGACTTAAAATCTATTTTATGCAATGAGTGTAGCTATCCCATCTCTCTTTTGGTTGCTACTTGCGTGATATAGTTTTTTTTTTTTTTCCCATTCTTTTACTTGCAACCTACTTGTATCATTGAATTTAAGATGAGGCTCATGCAGACAGCATATGGTTGGGTCATGTTTTTTATTCATTCTACCAATTTCTGTATTATGACTGGAGAGTTTAATCCATTTACATTTAAAGTCACAACAGATAATGCAAGATTTCTTCTGTGATTTTGCTGCTTATCCTCTGTTCTAGTTTGCTAGCTGCCAGAATGCAATACACCAGAGATGGACTGGCTTTCAATAAAAGGGGATTTATTTAGTTTACATATAGTTAGTTCTTCAGAGGAAAGGTCGCTCACTTTCAACTGAGGCTCTTTCTTACATGGGAAGATGCAGGATGGTCTCTGCTGGCCTTCTCTCCAGGCTTCTGGATTCCAACAACTTTCCCAGGGATGATTCCTTTCTGCATCTCCAAAGGCCTGGGCTGAGCTGAGAGTGCTGAGATGAGGTATGCTGAACTGCTTGGGCTGTGCTACATTGAATTCTTTCATTTAAGCACCAGCCAATTAAGTCAAACATCATTCATTGCAGCAGGCACACCTCCTAGCAGACTGCAAATATAATCAGCAACAGATGAGGTTCACATGCCGTTGGCTCATGTCCACAGCACTAGAACTAGGCGCCTTCACCTGGCCAAGTTGACACCTGAATCTAACTACCACATCATCTGTAAGTCTAATATCTTTTTTTATCTCAATTCTTCTGTTAATGCCTACTATTATATATTTCTTATTTTGTGTTTTATCATATTGATTGTCTTTTCTTTTCTATCACAATATATTTTTCATTTATTTTCCTGGTGGTTACCATGGGGTTGAAATTTAACATCCTAAATATATGACAATCTTATTTTATTTGATACTAACTTGACATCCACAGCATACATATATCCTTTTCCTATACCCCTCTGTCCTCTCAACTTTTTTGTATGTGTTACCAGTTACATCTCAGTTAACTTTATTGCAGGTCTTTATTTCTTTATGCTGCTTTGAAGTCTAGTTTCCTTTCACTTTAGTCTGAAGAACTCCTTTTAGCATTGTTTGCAGGGTAGATCTAGTTAGGATGTATTCTCCTAGCTTTTGTTTATCTGATAATGTCTTAATCTCTCCCTCATTTTTAAAGAGAGTCTTCCACTCATAAAACTCTTGGTTGGCAGTTGTTTTCCTTCAGCACTTTAAGAATTTCAACCCCTGCCTTCTTGCCTTCATGGTTTCTGATGAGAAATCAGTGTTCAAACTCATTGGGATTCCCTTATATGTAACACATCGCTTTTCTTTTACAGTTCTCAAGAACTCTCTCCTTGTCCTTTATGTTTGATTGTATAATCAACATATGATGGTTGTATTTTCTCTTCATGTTTATCCTGTTTATTGTTCTCTAAGCTTCTAGAATGTGTATATTCACCTCTTTTGCTAAGTTTGGAACATTTTCTGCCATTATTTCTTTGACTATAACTTCTGCTCCTCGTCTCTTTTTCTTTCCCTTCTGGGACTCCCGTAACTGGTGTGCTTAACGGTGTCTTATGTATTTTCACTTTTAATATATCTTTGTTTTTTCTTTTTGTTCCTTAGCCTGATTCAAAATGTCTTCTCCTCAAGTTCACTGATTCTTTCTTCTACTAGATCCAATCTGCTCTTGAAACCCACTGACATTTTTCCTTTTTGTGGTCCTCGACTCTAGTAGTTCTGTTTGATACTTTTTAAAAAATTTCTATCTATTTACTTCGAGTCTCATAATGATCATTGTCTTCCTGATATGCTGTCATTCTTTCTCTATTCTTTCCTTCTCCATCAGCATTTTTTAAATCAGTTTTTTAAAGGCTTTGTTCAGTACGTTCACATTCTCATCATCTTTGTTGGTGTTTTCTGTATTCCTATACTTTTCCTTTGGATGGGCCATCACATCCTGTTTTTTTTTTTTGTTAACTCTGGTATATACTTCCTTGGATGTCTATTCTTGGTTTTGTAACCAGCTGGTGACAAGACAGTGGTTTCCCTGAACTTCAGCACCCCTCCCCCCCCATTGGGAAGGTCTGCCTGAGGCAAATGTTTTATGCAGACTTTTCCCTGTCTTTTTGGGACTCTGTCTTGTTCTGGGCTTTTCCTTGTTAGTTGTTTTTGAGTCCCCCTGTTTACAGGAACAAACTGTTCACAAGGAACAAACCTCCCTGTTCCGGGTATCTAAAGCTGGCAATCCTTTGCCCCAGACTGCCAACCTCTATAGTTTTTTACACTCCTTTCATTATCTCATGCTGCTATTCTGGGAGAAGCATCACCCTGGGGATGACTTTTCCCATTCAGTCTTTCCCAGCCAATACAAGGCCAAGGACACATGAAGGGGATGCAGATTGCTTCCAAAATGCCCTGTTCAGGGAGATAAAAAGAGCACCATCAACTTCTCTGATGGCTCCTCAAAGAGAGCTTTCCTGGCCTGGCCAGCTAATGCAGCCCTTCAGCCAGCTATTCCCCACAGCTCTGAGGAAGCCCTGTTTCTTTAACTTTCCATCTCTTCTACCCACTCTGGGGAGGACTGAAACAATAGCTGCCTTCACTTTTATTTGGGGTGGGGATGCAACTATGGCTTCTGTCACCTTTGTCCAAGGCAGGTTAAATAATAGCGGCCCTCAGAGACTGGACACAGTGATCTGAATTCGTTAATCAAAAGCCATGCTTAGTGATCAATTGTGCACACCCCTATTCTTGAGAAAGATAAATTTTATGTTCTTTTCTGTTGGCTGCAGTTTGTCAGGAACTGGACTCCACAGTGGCCTCCCATGAGTACGGAGGGTAGGTAATGGTAGCCATCACATGGAGAGAGTGATTTACAGTTCTTTACTACAGTTTATCAGCCTTTTCCTCCCCATTCTTCTGTGGATGCTATACAGTGCTCTTCTGGCCTTTAGAAATTCAAAATAGTTGTTTCACACCATGCCTGCCTGTTTAATAGTTGTGTTGATGGAAGGCCTGAAACTTGGAGCTCCCTACTCCACTATTTTTCTGAAAGTACTTGCTTTGCTTATTTCCTTCCATGTTAAACTCCCCTCACCTTTTAATGGTATCTCCTAAAAGCACTTCCTTAACAAATCATTTGCACATAAATTCTTATGTCTCTTCATTTTCAGCTCTGAAATTAAGGAATCCAAGCCTAATAATGCAGTATGTGCATGGCTGATGAAGGTATGATTGGCTGGGAAATGAATAATAAGAAAGAAGACTGATAAAAAGATGTAACTGTTGCCACTCCCTCCCCCAACAAAAATGCTTAGAAAGAGAGGCAAATGTAGAATTCTCTAATTGAGACTTCATCCTAAGGATGGGGAGAATTCATTGAAAAGTCTCATCTTGATGGCTTAGGGGTGACAATTTAGACTTTATTTTTTACCTTTTTCTTTTACAGAAAAGATACCCTAGCTATAATATAGTTAATGGATGAATGGATGAGAAAAGAAGAAGATTGGTCTTCAGGAATACCATGTAATAGGTTGTTGCTGATGTTCTCATGTGAGATGATAGGAATTAAAGTAACTTTGTAAATATAGAGACATGGGTTAAAGTGATAGAAAGGAATTGTAATTTCATGAGAATTGAGCATTGATCAGAGGCAGTGGAGTAGAGGAGTTTAAATGAGAGTACTCTTGCCTTCTACAAACTGTGAGACCCTATGCAAGTTATTTGATCTTATGAAATCCCACTTTCTTTGTGGGTAAAAAAAACAAACATCTCATCAGTTTCATGTGAAGACAAAGCATTTCAAGCATTTAGCATAGAGACTTGCACAAACTGGATGTTTAACAAATGCTAGAATGTGGTTAGATATGTATGATGTGTGAGAGGAACAATTAAAAATTTTTCCTGAGGCGTCTAGCTTAGCCAAATGGGCTGAGCCAATAATTAATTCTGTATAGTGCTGGAAATGGAATGTTTCCCTCACTTAGAAAGTTGTTTTTACTCAATTTTCACCCCTTCCTTTTCCTTGGCTCTAGCTCACAGTACCTGATTCTGTTTTTTTCAAAACCTAGCAATCTGTAGCTTGAGAAGAAACCCCAAATAAGTTTATCTGTTTAGTTGCTGAATAAAAACAGTGTGTGAAATAGAAAAATTTCCCTGATGCAAGAACAGCTGCAATAATTGTCATCCTATCAACTTCGTATTAATATTGATATTCATGGAAACATATGTTACATGAGGAGCTAAATATGCATTTGACATTTTTAGGAATGTATATTAGTGTATAGCTGTGGATTCTGATATGCATAATTAATATAAGTTAACAATCTTATTTACAGTTTACTGTTGGATTATAAAGATTAAAATGCTTCAAAACGTAGTCATAAAATTGAGGCTAACAGGGAATGCCATTTAATCTACAGTAGTCCCCCTGACAAGTTATTGCTTTGTGTTGACTAAACAACATTTTTCTAACAGTGTTTCTGCTTGGTGTCTGTGAAAGGTCCATCATACTTCTCTGCAACAAACTCTATTTCTTAGAACTCTATGCATTGGTCAGACAAATAAACAATGACATGACATTTTTCTTACAGAATGTGGTCTTGTTCAGGAAGCAATTTTCCTTGTATAATTTCTATTTGAAAATCCATTCATTTGTGACAGGAGTGTAAAAAGAACATTAATTTTAGTAGTTTTGGGATTGTTTTCCTTAGTGGGCAATGCAACATTGCCGATGACAGTGGGGAATAGTGAAACTGACAGCCTGCTGGCAGTATCTCAGGAACAGAGCTTTCCGAGAGACTGAAAAATAGGCCTCATGTAATTTTGACATGGCTAGTTTAAGCCCCCATCTATCAAAAACTACACATGTTTTTAGAAAGAGCACATGCTTCCCGTAATAGGGGATAGCCACCTTGATAGAGTACCAAATCCTTTCCATGGATTAAGCCACTGCTTTTAATATAGGAATTCTCATTTTTAATTTGGGTTTTTATAAAGATTGGAGATGGTGGATACAGCTGGAAGTCATGGAGCTTCATAAAAGTGTCCCTTTTAAATGCAATTACATGGAGACATGTTCCTGCAGAATTGCATCTTCAAGGAATCAGAAATCAGAGAGACTATGCTACAAAATACAATGTTTCCTAAGCTGTCTGTTCATAATATTTATCTGAGATGACTTATAAGTACAGATTTCTATGTCTCAACCTAAGACCCTAGAAAGATTCTAGGGAGAAGCCAATTTTATTGAGCAGCTATCTTGCTACTGAGAATAAGGTGATATGGAAAAAATGCCAGTATCATGGTTACAACATAGATTTTAATATAGACAAATCAGGAATGAATATCAGTTCTGCAGTGGTCTATTTATTGATCTCAGTAAATTATTTGATCTTTCTTAATCTCAGTTTCCTCTGTAAAACAGTGATATCCAGTAACATTTGCTCTGCAGTGTAATTGCCAGTAAGCCAGTTTGACACAAGGTCCCAACATATTTTGTTCTTAATACTCTAGGATCAAAAATCCTTAATTCCTTGCAAAACTAGGAATGAACTACACTTGGCATCTGTCCATGAAATTATAGAGGGAGGGGTTTCTGAAGGCAAACTAAGCTCACCAATCTAGTTTTTATAAGCAGATTTTAATTGTTCCACTCTATTTAGAGTGTAAGAAATGCCACATCTTTAAAAAAAAAAACAGATTAAATGTGGATTGAAACAGTATATATTAAAATTAACACTGACAATTTTTCTGTGGTATTCTTCTACTTCATTGTTCATTTTCCAAACCTAGGATTTAATTTATCCAGGTCAACATGGAGAGCTCCCTGATATACTGGTCCTTGGTATAAAGAGCTACTGTATATCTTTATCAATGCTGCAGTGCCCAATGCAGTGGGCAGAATATTCACACCCCTAAGATGTCCACATCCTACTTTCCAGAATCTGGCAAAGGGGAATGGAATTTGTTAATCAACTGATCTTAAAATAAGATCATCCTGGATGATTGAGGTTGATCCATTATCATTATAAGAATTCTTTAAATATGGAAGAAAGAAGTAGAAGAATTAGTGTCAGGATTAGGGAACGAGAGAGAGATTTTAAGATGCTATGCTGTTGGCTTTGAAGCTGGAAGAGAGGACCCAAACCAAGAAATACAGGGACTCTCTAGAAGCTGGAAAAAGCAAGAGAATGGATTCTCCCAGAGACTGTTCAGAAGAAACACAACACTACCCAAACCTCTGTTTTAACCCGGCAAGACCTATTTAAAAATTTGAACTCCAGAACTGTAAGATAAGAAACATCTGTCACTTCAAGTCACTAAATTTATGGTAATTTATTACAGCAGAAATTAATACACCCATCTAAAAAGAGCCAGCCTCACTGGTAACTGCTCCTTCCATGGCTTTTGTTTACATTTCCTTTTTTTTACTTTTTTTATTTTATTTTTTTAAATACCAAGAAACACAAAACAAACACAAATATTCCTATTTTGATCATTCCATTCTACATATATAATCAATAATTCACAGATCATCACATAGTTGCATATTCATCATCATGATCATTTCTTGGAACATTTGCATCTATTCAGAAAAAGAAATAAAACAAAAACAGGAAAAACAATTATGCATACCATGCCTCTTATCCCTCCCTTCCACTGACCACTAGCATTTCAAACTAAATTGATTTTAACATCTGTTCCCCCTATCATTTATTTTTATTCCATACGTTCTACTCATCTATTGACAAGGTGGATAAAAGGAGCATCAGACACAAGGTTTTCACAATCACACAGTCACATTGTGAAAGCTACATCATTATACAGTCATCTTCAAGAAACATGGTTACTGGAACACAGCTGTACATTTTCAGGCAGTTGCCTCCAGCCTCTCCATTACATCTTGAATAACAAGGTGATATCTGCTTAATGAGTAAGAATAACCTCCAGGATAACCTCTCCACTCTGTTTGGAATCTCTCAGCCATTGACATTTTGTCTCATTTCACTCTTCCCCCTTTTGGTTGAGAAGGTTTTCTCATTCCCTTGATGCTGAGTCTCAGCTCATTCTAGGGTTTACATTTCTAAATCTCTACTATTTAGTACCCAAGCATCAGTAGGCACTTGCCTGCACTCCCACCTAACTCCTTCCAGTTTTGGAATATCCTCCTTAGGGTTAAGTTACCTCCCTTCTCCTTTCAAATTACCAGGCATCACTTATTTCTCTTCTGGAAAATCATCTTTACCACCTTGATAGTTCTTCAAATTTTAACCCATGAAGTCTCTTGGAAGAATCTTTTTTTTTTTTTTTTTTTTTTTTTTTAAGAGAGGGAGGAAAGACAGAGAAGGAAGGAAGGATGGAAGGAAGGAAAGGAGGAAGAAAGGGAAACATTTTTAAAACATTTTCTTGTTTTATTATATTTTGTTTGTTTGTTTGTTTTTTACATGGGCTGGGGCGGGGAATCGAACCGGGGTCCTCCGGCACGGCAGGCAAGCACTCTTGCCCGCTGAGCCACCGCGGCCCGCCCTCTTGGAAGAATCTTTTGAGTAAACTTTTCAGATTGTAAAAAATTCACACTTGGGGGGAAACATGCAGAAACATGATACACAAGCGCAAACACTCTCAGAGTATTAGGACAGAAGTTACTTTCTTCTCTTTTGATGATGCAAGATCCCCAACATTAAGGAACCCATTTTATTCTTTCCTTCATGAAAGGGAAAAGGGGGAAAGTATAGCTGAAAGTACTGTAACGTAATTTTCATGATCCTGGATCACAATTTAAGTCTAACTACAATAGATCAATAAGATAATGTTTGTTAAAGGCTTCTTATGTTCTTAGTACTAAGTACCTTGTGTGCATGCTCATATTTAATCCTCACAACAACCCAGTGAGATTAAATGGGAGAGACTATTTTTATTCCCATTTCAGATTAGGAAACTAAAGACCATAGAGATGAAATAACTTACCATAGGTCACACAGCTTCTCAACATATAATTTTGTATAATGGTCAGCAACTCACTCAGATTCTGATAGTCTTAGATTTCCAACTTGGTTATAAGGGTAGGACCTAGGAATCTTACCCTCTAAAACCTTGATGTCTTACACTTAATTCATAGAGTTGTTGTGACTATGAGGAATCAAAGAGATCAATGTAAAGTACATAGATAATACTTTTCTTATTATTAATAATATTGCTATTATTCCTTTCATTATCTTCATTTTAGCATGAAAAACATGAACCTGGAAGAGATTAAGTAACCTGATATTATGTATGCTTAATAAAAATAGAAAATATAAAAATACTAAAGGAATATAAACTATGTGGATGTAAAGATCAAACTTAATAGGATTTAATTAGTATCAAATACTTCATTAAGTATTTGGACACTATGGCGCAATAAATCAAGGAAAGGAATCTATGCCATGTTATATGTAAAATCTGATTTTACAGTTTTTGTTTCTAAATCAAATTAGCCATTCCATGATTGATATATCAAACACTTGGGACTTTACTGAAGGTAATTTGGTTCTTAGGTAATGTTTCCCAGCAACTGAAAATTTTATGCAACTAAGTAATAACAACTAAACAAACAGTAAATACATAGCTGGACACAGCAAACTTTGGAACATATGTTCTAGCTTGAAATATTATGTACCTCAAAAAAGCCATGTTTTAATCCTGATCCAATTGTGTGGGAGTAGCCATTTCTTTTAATCCTGATTGAATGCTGTAGGTGGAAAACTTTAGATTATCTCCATGAAGATGTGACTTCCCAGATTGTGGCTGTGATTTTTTGTTAGATGAAGATAAGACTCCATTCATTACAGATGGGGCTTGATTTGTTTCTGGAATCCTTTAAAAGAGGAAACATTTTGGAGAGAGTGAGAAATGAAAGCACCAAGAGAAATGTCAGAGTAGAGGTGATACAGATGCTGACGCTTGGAGAACAGAGACACAGATATTTGGAGATGCTTGAAGCCCAGCAGACATCGCCATGAGATGCTAAGCAAACCAAAACCTGGAGAGAGCCAAGGAAAGCCAGAGATGAAAGCCAATGTTGGAGAGCAAAAATGAGGCACACCCACAGAAACAGAGATTGAAACCAAAGGAGCCCAGGAGCAAGGGAAAAGCAGATGCCAATCACATGATTACCCAGCTGACAGAGGTGTTCCTGACCCATTGTCCTTTCTTGAGTGAAGGTAACCTCTTGTTGGGATCTTAATTTAGACACTTTCACTCCCCTAGAACTGTAAACTTTGTGACATTAAAATTCCCCTTTTTAAAAGCCATTCTAGTTCTGCTATATCGCATTCTGACAGCTTCCAAACTAGAACACTATACTAATAAGCAAAGTTGATATAATAGATGCTTTAATCTTTAATCCTTTAATCTTGTCTAATTGTGGTCATATACTATGAGTGGGAATCTATTGCATGCTTCTTTCCCTGAGAAGAAGATGAATACAAACCTTTCATTTCTGACTTATGTATACTCTGTGCAAATCCTGCAACTGATTCCCCTCCCTCAGGTTCTGTTGAAATATTCTTCACTTTTATGACTACAATGAAACTTCAACTCTTCTTTCTCCCCCTTTTACTCACAACTCTTTTGATTAAACTACAGTGACAATTTTAAGGTAAAGTCTTGCATTTATTGTACTACTTATTTATGTATTTCAGTTGAACGTGTATTTTAACATATATTTATGTGCGTGGGTATTATTTTTAATCCAAGAATATTGATGAAATCACACATTTTGCTTCTGGTAATGCAAAGGGAATAGTGATATCTCTAAGGCATTTATTATTATTATAAAGCTATTGCCTAATGCACCAGTCACTTACATTAGATTTTCTCACATTGCATTTCACCCATTTTCAAGTGAATGCTGCAGCACTGAATAACACATCCATTTTTATGCTGTGAACAGCCTGGCACTAGTGTTCAAAATATATTTTATGAACTTCAGTAAATGCCCTGCATGAAAGACTATGACCAAAATAGTGTTAGACATTTCTGCAATTTTTTTGCAAAAATTGTTTGCCTTAGCCATAAAGGCAGATATTAAAAAGAAATAGTTGTCTACCTTGCAGATCAAGGACTATCTTTACATGACATCACTGCTGTCACTCTACCTTGTTATAAGTTTGGTTGGGAATGTCTTTCAAAAACCTGGAGCTGCCCTACTCAGAACCACTTGACGTCTTCCATATACTAAAGCAATTGTTCTCAAACTCTGCCCTGTGAAGCCAAAGAGGTTCCAGTGAGGTATCTCTCAGGTAATCATTAAGAGAAATAAGGTGATACAAATGGGCTCACACTCCTGCCCTCAACCAGCACATCAATGATTACCTACTTCTGTGAGAATTTGCCTGTTTAGATTTCTCCTGTGAATGAGGAAATAAAGAAAGCAACCCACCTATGTCTTCAAATTAACATTGAACTCATGCAAAATCACCCTCACATTGGTCACCCAAACTTTTATTTCAGAACTTAATTTAAACTGACATCTCCAGATACATATAAGGTCCAAAGACCCCAATAACATGTGATATACCTAAATTTGCTTGCCTTTTCTTTCATCAAAGTTTTCACACATATTGGTTCCTTCTACTAGAATTTTAGTCTGTCTAACCAAGTGTGTTCGTTATAGGCCCTGGTGTCAACTTGGCCAAATGATTGTGCCCAGTTTTGTGGTCAGACAAAACTGATCTGACCACTGCTGCAAGGATTTCATGGATGATTGATAAACTGGAAGGCTGGTGTATTAAGTGATTAGTCAGCTGATTGCGTCTGTGGCTGATCACATCTGTGATCAACTAAGGTATGCCTCCCATAAAGAGATAATCCAATCAATTGGAGACTTTTTTCACTGTTTCTCCCGCCAATGATAACTCTCCTGCAGACTTTGTCTAGACCCTTCATTGGAGCTGCCAGCTTCATAGCCTGCCCTGTGGATTTTGGACTTTTACCATTCCCATGGTCACTTCAGATAGCTTTATAAATCTCATATTTACAGATCTGTCCTGTTGGTTCTGTTTCTCTAGCAAACCCTAATTAACACACCAAGCCTGCCAAAAGGGCAACTTATACCCGAAGCTGCCCTGCCTCCTTTGAAGCCTTCCAGAACTTATTAGTTTGATATCTTCTTGCTCTCCTCTTCCCTTCCAAATGTTCTAATAAAGCTTTTTTGAAGGACTCCTGCATTCTGCTCTATGCCATGAAATTACATGTCTTTTCATTTTACTGAAACATCTTTTCAGGCAGAGAATTTTGAATATTTACCATACACTAAGCTCCACCTTGAATGGGTTCATTGGCTCCAGAAGAATGTAAGAAGTAGGAGAGTGCCAATCACTTAATTGGAGAGAAGCCAGCTGCCCAGTAGATAATTGGTTCTAACTGCTAAGAGCAATATTTTCCACTATCTATAGTCTTAACGTGTATTGAGGACCTCAAAGCATAGCTGTGGTAACTCTCAATCCGTGAGAGGAAGACTGACAATAGTTAAGGGGTGTTTGATGGTGTTTCAAAGTTTATTTGAATAGATATACACACTAAAGGACCTAGAATAAAGAGCAGCTATAAGAATAGATAAGCCCCAATTTAAAAAAAAATTAGAATTCAGGAATAGGTTTGTTGCCCAATTATCTGAACTGAGAAATAAATCTTTATATTAGTAGCTACTCTAACCTGATACTGAATATAGAGCTATGCAAACATTTCCCATTTGTTCTGCAAAGTGGGAACATGCTGTCATGCAAATGCTGTTTCAATGGGAGAACTGGAAAATAGTCTGGCCATAAAAGCATTCACCTGTGTATCTCCCCTTGACAACTACAGTAATGCCACTATCAAAATAAAAATTAATAAAGAAAATACTAATAGTCTCATCATCAAGACGCCTTCTTTCAGCTAAATAAATCCAGTGAAAAGAACCAGCTCAGAATGTCATATACTCTGGTTACTTGCTATTGTGCTGTCTTGTTTGGGGGGAGATTTTCTTCCTTCCTTCCTTCTTTTCTTCTTTCTTTTTTTCCTCCCTCCTTCCATCACTCTCTTTCTTTCTCTCTCTTTCTCTCTCCTTATCTATCTATCTCTCTCTCTATATATATCTCTTTCTTTCTTGAAAATTAAACATCCAAAAGGTATGGATTGATAACTGAGTGTAACATGTGTAATCAATAGATCCAGATTTGAAATATGACCTGTATGATGAGAGCAGTCTAAAAGTTAAAAAAAAAAAAAGAATTGGGATCTTCTGCAAATTTTTCTGAACATATTACAGATATCTAAGTAGGTGCTTGCAGATATTTTCAGCATACTGTACTTCTTTTAGGATGTGATATAAAATGACAAGACAATGAAGTCATTCCTATTGAAAATATGATTTAGAAAAAGAAAACAATTTTGCTTAACACTTGTAAAGAGACAGCAGTAAACTTCCATTTACGAGAGGGCATATAGAGAAGACTAGCTGATGATGAGCTGAAGAGAGGCTCTCGAAAGTGATACAGGCAAAAGTGACACAGAGAGAGCATCTAAGAAGCCTTACTTCAAAGTATTAACTTTCTGAAAGTTAATACTGTACCCGACATGCCATCCCAATATAAAGCCTTCAGAAATGGGGAAACTATTTATCAACAATGTCATGTTGTAGCCCATGAGGTGAAGAGGTGAGGAATTGGAGCTGACAAAAGTGACAAGTGATAACATATCTAACTTTTAATCTCAGTTCCATACATGGATAGTTGCACTATCAGTAAAGTGATTTTCTCAGTGTACTTCCCAGAAAATTGAACTTTTCATTCAACACGGAATCACTTTTGGTTGAAAAAATTCAACATTTTCAGATAAATAATTAATAAATTATCACCTGTATTGGTCATTAGATAAGGATATCACAGGCATTATGAAAACCTGAAGCGTCCTAAGTCAGTAAAATCAAGACAATATTTTATATGATGACCATAATATAGAATCCTCAGAATAATAATTTAAATTCATTAATAAAAATGTGTACTAACATGAGATGTATGAGTACCTGAAAGTACTCAATTGCAGTGTATAATGGGGCCCATAACAGGGCGGTATCTGTGTATCCTCCATAGAAATTTTACAATTTTCCCCGCCACCTGGCTTTTTCTCTTGATTTTACTCAAATAAAAATAATAATAGCTAAGATTTATTATTTTACATTATTTACTATTAACACATTTAATATTCATAGCAACCATATGAGGAAAGTGTGGTTATTCTCCCATTTCGTTCTTAACTATACAGAAAGATTAAGTAATTTTCCAAAGCCACACACAGATATTGAATGGCAGAAACTATGCAAAAATCCAGGGAGTTTTGTTCCAGAATCAGTAAATATAACCTTAAATTTACTCTATTTTAGATCAGATATAAACCTGTTCAGAAAATGAGAAATAGCTATATAAATATAATGGTTTATCTTTGCAGCTACATCTCTTCTACCATGAATGGGCAGGCAAGGCCAGATGAATGTTGCACTATGGGGTTATTTTGTATGGTATGAAAAAAAAAAAAAAAACTGACTTGAAATAAAAAAAAAAATACATAAGGCGGGTACCAGCAAGTGATTGCTAAATGTATTTATAAGTTTTAAACACAGGAAAGGAAGACTATACCTGGGTTTCAGTCACAAGAAAGAGAATATGAAAAGTCATCAGAATCCCACTTACTTCTCTATGAAGATCTAATGTATCCTTTTCCCTTCAAACATTTTTCTCTCGTTTTCAAATAACATAAAATATGCAAAAAATGACTCATCCAATTCCCAAACTTTGCATTAATGTGGGATATTATACTCAATTCTCAATCCTGATCTCCAGCTGAGTTTATTCCTGTCCAGGCAATATAACAGTAACCATAAACCATAAACAATCACAGGTCTGTTTCCTAAGCTGAGAAAACGATTCATTTACTACCTATGATAGTTGGAAATATTTCTACAATAGTGGTCATAAGTCTACACCTGTAGTGGGAGAGTGAAAGACATGGATAGACTTTTATCCAGACATCATTTCCATTTAACACAGATATTTCCTTAAGGAAACTATTTTGATTCATTGACTATAATCCCATATCAGGCCATCAAGTCTCAGCATTTTCAAATTGGTAATGCAATTGAAAAATGAGGGGAAGAAGGCTCACTATGGCCAATGGTACTACAGATCAATGTCACTAAACCTAAGAGTTCCATGTCTATTTTCTTTCTGTAATTTCTACCCTTTAATCTGGTCACTTCATTCCTTTTTCCCATATTAATAGTCTGTGATCCGTGGTTTGGGAGGGGTGATAATGCTCTTTTGGGAAGCTGAAAATGATTTTTGCCCATTTATAGAAAGACACGGATGACATGAACCACCTGTTCAATATTACTGGAAGCTGCCTCAGCAGCAGTAAATGAAGGGTGAGGATATGGGTCAAAATGAAATGAAGGGATGTTCAGGTTTCTGGGGTACTAATTGGCTTCTTCAGTGTATTTTTCTTTTTCCTCTTCTTTGACCTTCTCACTTCTGTGGATTGGAGGTTCACATGCAATTCGAGGCAATTTTGTATCAATTTGTCTGTTAGTAAAAAGATGCCTTTTAGATATCTTGCCTAAACGCCTGACAGCCCAATGAAGAAAATGGAAGGCTTCAAGCAAAGACCTAGTTGAGCAACTTGAGGGAAAACATGTAGATTTAGAAGAACCTTCATATTAATTTGTGTCTCAGGTCATAGCCTCATTCTCCACTTCTCTTTCTTCCCAGCCATATGCAAAACAGAGCAAGAAAAAGGTTGTTATTGGGGAGTGGAATATTTCAGAGAAAGCAAAGAAGAATGAGGAATTTCAATATAAACTCGAGCTGTCAATATACATAGGATAGTGAAACTGTGCGGAAAAATGTCCCTTCAGAGGGACACATAGAATTTGGTGTTAATCCTCTGAAAGATACTATTGTGAAGAAACACAGAATTGCAGTTCTCCCCGCTCACAAGATCCACACGAGGGCAAGCTCTGTTGGTAAGCAGTAGGTTTGGATTCACTTAGGTACTTCTGCGTCAGAAAGAACCATGCTTAATGATAGGTAACTGTGAAATGAAACAAAAACATAACTATAGATCTGAAGTGATGCTCACTTGACTCTCTGATAGCCACAAATTAGAGACAATTCTATTTCCCTAAGGAGAGAAACATTCTATGACTCATTGAATATAATCTTATAAAAATATATTCACTTTACTGAAAAGGGCACTTGTATTCTTGAGAGGCTAGCTGGTTCTCCAATTTTCATCTTCCATCTGTAACTTCAGGAATTTAATTGAAATATTAGATAAAATTCACTTGCAAACATAACTGAATGATTAATAAATTGTGGGAATAAGATCAACTGTATGCAAGATATAAAGTCAAAGATATTGAAGAGTTCAAGTCATAAAAGTTATATAATTCATCATGATAAGAAAGCATCCTAATTAAACAGGTCATGGCAGAAAGTGAGAAGCTAGGCTTATTTTTTAATAAAAAGATGTATGTATGTGTATTTATCTGTATATTATGTGCAATAAATATTTATTTTTCAATTCAATTCAATAGAAGATGGGAATAAAATTCATACAACTTTGACAGTAACTTTTCATAAAAATCATAACTGTTAAAGTTTCTCCAGCTTCTTACATCAACTTGCATTTAATGAGTCCTGGTAAGAATGGCCCCTGATGGTAAGGGTCTGTTGCCAATGATATTGAAGATATAGTTCAAAATTTTCTATAATCTCTAACTTCCAAGAACTTGAAAAACTATAATTGCTTATGTATATGGTTGTATGGGATGGTGAGATATAGAAACAAGGAGTAAAGAGAAGAGAATGCAAATAACTAAAATATAAGCAGAATCAAAACCACCAAAGATGATATCACAATACTGAACCTGTAATTAATGCCACAAAATCATATGCTTTGAAATAGGTGAAATGGGAAATTTTATGTTGTATATATGTTACCATAATTAAAAAAAGAAAAGGAAAGAAAGAACAAAGGACCATGATAACTAAACCTAATACATGATCCTGGACTGAAATTAATAGTGGAGAAGAAAATGTTCAATAAGGCATTATTGGGATAACTGAAAAAATGGAATATGGGCTATATGCTTTATATTAATGTTAAATTTCTTGAACTTGATAGCTGATATTTAAGGTGGTTACAGGAGTATCCTTGTTCATAGGAAAGGTACATAGAAGTGTTAAGTATTAGAGAAGCATGATACGTGCAACCTAATCTCAAATGTTTAAAAACAGACAGATAGATGCTAAATTAGAAAGGTGATAGATAGCTATAAAATGATGCAACAAATCCAGCAAAATGTTAATAATCGACAGATCTGGTATGTGGATGATATGTTCAAATTCTATGTATTGTTTTTGCAGCTATCCTGTAACTGAGTTAATTTCAAAAGAAAATGGAAAAATACTAAAGAAATTTACCAAAATTGGATAGAATTTAAATAAGGAAGTAGATTGAATAATTTCTAGCTCCATCTTCTCCACTTTACCTCAGTTTTTCAGCTTGTTTTCTTCTTTGTAAAAAAATTATCAATATAATGCTTTCACTTTTTTAAAGTTTCTGAATGTGAAATGAATCAGGAACTCAAAGCAAGAGAAATTATATTTTGTAGTGGGAAATTTAGGACAGATCTCATAAAATATATAGTATTTACAATTGACTTTGAAATAAGCTTACTCTAAACTGAGTAAAAAGAGCTTAAAGGAAAAAAGAACCTTGAATGATATAATTTTCAAGTAACTTAATGTCAGCAAAATAATAAAAAACTTTTAAAAAAATACAGTGGAATTCATCACACAATAATGTGAATGAAGAGTGAAGAGGTGGGAAAATGTGATCCATACCAAGGAGATACATTAAACAATAAAAAGAGACCAAGAAATGACAGAGAAAATTGAATTAGCAGGAAAACAGTGAAAAGGTAATATAAACATATGCCAAAGGAAATATATTTTCTTTAGAAGAGTAGAGAAATGTAAGTCATTAAAAAATATGAATGATATTTCTACAACAGTTAGAATAAAAAATATACCTTCGAGGTTAATAGATTAAACATTGCAGAAAAATATATCAAAGACCTTGAAGAAATAGCTACATGTGCATGCAAAATGAATCAGAAAAAGGACTGAAAAAAATAGGAAAAAAGCCAAGAACATTGTTTCAACTTTCTATGCAATATGCTAGAAATGAATTGGCTTTTATAAAGGGCATATATTAAGTTACAAGTTTCAAATCTAAGGTTGTGAAAATGTCCAAATTAAGGCACCCGACAAGATTATACCTTTTTTGGAAGAAAGGCCTATTTTCTCTGTCTGGGGTTGTCTGTCACATGGGAAGGCAGGTAGTGACCTCTGCTGTTCTTCCCTCAAGGTTTCCGGTTTCTAATGGCTCTCTCAGCTTCCGCATCTCCTGGGGTTTCTGGCATTGTCTGCATCTCCAAATGTCTGTGTGTGCTCTCTGGGTCAGATCTTTTAAAGACTTCAGTAAATAAATTAAGAGCCACCTTAAATGTAAGGGGTCATACCTCCATCTAATCAAAAGGTAACACCCACAATTGGGTGGGTCAGATGTCCACAGACATAACCTAATCAAAAGATCCCACTCTACAATATGTCTGACCCAAAAAATGGGATTAGGATTAAAATAACATGGCTTTTCTGGGGCACATAACAGTTTCAAACCAGAGCAAACATAATGAACTGTGGGAAAATATCAGTGTAATTACAGCCCCCCAAAGAAAGGGGAGATAAGAAGAGATAAAAATATATTCAGGGCAGGTCACAGTGGCTCAGCAGGAAGAGTTCTTGCCTGCCATGCTGGAGACCCGGGTTTGATTCCTGGTGCCTGCCCATGTAAAAACAAAAAATAAAAAATTTGAAGAAATTTAATGAAAATTCTTTCCAAATTTAATGAAAAATAAAAACAAATGTCAAGCAAGGTTGACAAATGTAAACCAAAAGCAAAAAAAAAAAAAAAAATAGAAAACCACACAAGACACACAGTAATCAAAATGCAAAAAAAAGGGCTACAATAAAGAGAAAATCTTTAAAGCAGCTGGAATTAAAAAGACATTAAATACTCAAGCATAGATAAGAATGATGGTGTTTTCTCAGTATAGTCTATGTAAATCAGAGGCAATGAACCAAGATTCTTAGAGTATCCAAAGATATAAACACCAACAATCTAGAATTTTATACACAAATGAAAGAATCTTTCAAAAATAAATAAATTCAGGCAACTAAAAGTTAAAATAACTTATCACCAGAAGACCTGCCCTTCAAGAAATGTAAAGGAAGTTTTTAGGCAAAAGAAATCTTATACTATATGGATATCTTTTCAGGAAAAGTGAAAAATGGCAGAAAATTATAATACATGGGTAATTATAAAAGAGTTTTTATCATTTTAAATACATTTCAAAGATAATTGAAAAGAAAAAGGCATAATTTACTGCATATATCAATGATGATAATCTACTGTGGTATGTAAAACAAATAAAAAATAAAAATGTATCATACCAATACAATCTCATTATGAGAGGTGGGAACAGAAGTTACACTGTGGTGAGGTACTCACAGTATATAAGAAGTGGTATACTGTTATTAGAATGCAGGCAGTGATGATTTCATGATGTTTATTGTAAACATTAAAGCAAATACCAAAAATTAAGAGATTTATCTAAATACCAAAAATATAGACAAATCAAATAATGAAAACACAATTAATTCAAGGAAGGCAGTAAAAGATGAGATACAGGCAGAGAAGACAGATGGGACACTAGAAAGCAATAGTGATATGGTATATTTCAATTTCAATTCTGCTGTCAATTACACTAAATGTAAGTCATCTAAATATTCTAATTAAAAATTAGAGATTCTAAAATTGGATCAAAAAGCAATACTCAGATATATGCTCTCTACAAGAAATACACTTTAATTATAAAGATATTGAAAGGTTAGAAGTTAAAGAATGTAAAAAGATGTACCATAAAATCAATAAGCAAAAGTGGGTTTGGATGGTTATGCTAATATCTATGTAAACTTCAATTGTTGAAATCTAGTAACTAATAATCACAGGTACAATAATAAACGGGCCACTTATTTAAGAGCATATGAAAATACTAGCTAAAACATATAATAAAACAGCTTCAAAATATATGATTAAAATTCTGATAGAACTGAGTGGGAAAAAATTGACAATCACAGTTATGAATTTCAACTGCCCCTATTTACCTTTTTTTTTTTTTTTTTTGGCATGGGCAGGCACCAGGAATCAAACCCAGGTCTCTGGCATGGCAGGTGAAAACTCTGCCACTGAGTCACTGTGGCCCATCCTCATATTTACTTTTACTGACACTCCTCTACACTCTGCCATCCTCATCATTAATCATCTGGACACTGATACTGTGCCAGTTTGAAACTATTATGTACCCCAGAAAAGTCATGTTTTAATCCTGATCCAGTCTTGTTTCAAACTGGTCAGACCTATTGTTTAGAGTGAGAAACTGACTGGATTGGTTCCATGAAGGTATGACTCAATCCATTCAAGGGTGGGTCTTGATTAGTTTTCTAAAGTCGTTCTAAAGGTGAAAGATTTTAAAGAAAATTCAGATGCGGACATTTGGAGAACAGTTGCTTCAGAGCAGATGGAGGTACAGATGTTTGGAGTGCTGACAGAGAAAGCAGATGCCTAGATATGGGCAGAACCCAGCAGAGGTTGTCATGTGCCTTTCTATGAGATGATAAGCAAACCAGAACCTGAAGAGAGTCAATGGAAGCCAACAGATGAAACTCAACCCTGGAGAAGCCAAGTGAAGAATCCCTACAGGAAATAGAGGCTGAAAACGATGGAGCCCAGGAGCAAGAGACCAAACGATATCAGCCATGTACCTTCCCAGCTGAGAGGTGTTCCAGATGGCATCAGGTTTTCTTGAGTGATGATAACCTCCTGTAGTGCCTTTATTTAGACATTTTCATGACTTTAGAACTGTAAAGTTGTAACTTAATAAATTATCTTTATAAAAGCTGTTCCATTTCTAGTATATTGCATTCCAGCAGATTTAGCAAGCTCATATAGATGCCAAATGCCATCAAGTTCTCTCCTCTGGAGATCCATTAAGATTTAACTTATGAGAATCTCATATTTAAGGAAACATTTGTTGGGCAAAGTAGACCAGTTTAAGTAAAACCAACCTATCTGATAGAGGGTGACATTTTCTGAAAGATGTGTAGAAAGTTTCACAACATTAATTAGATGGAAATGTTCTTGCATTGAAAAGTAGACTTACGGAGTGGGGGGAACAGGGAGCAAGATTAGAGGTAATAGTCACTTATGTGCCTAGTGCTGGGTTAGGGATTTGACATTTATTTCTCTTTTAACACTCATGGAATAGATCCTGCAAGGTGTCTCATAGATTGTCCAAGAATTTAGATGATAGTTAACAAAATATGAACAACTGTCCATGATAAAAGTAGGCGCAGCACAGTAATCTGAACAAGGTTCTGAATGGACATAATAGTGGCCCTCATCCTTTCCCAGTAAATATCAGCAAAAGCATACTCTTAACAGGAAATGGAAAACACATTTTTAGTTAAATTGTATAGGTACTTGAATGCAGTCTATATGTTTCTTGATTTCTAGGTATGCCCAGACCTTATATTTTATTTATTCTTTTAGAGGGAAAGGGGATATGTAGAGAGAGGGATATATTATCATTTTAATGTAAATTATTAAAAGAAAAAGTTCGTATTACTGTGGTATATACATACGATGGAATATTATGCAGCTTTAAGACAGGATAAACTTATGAAGCATGTAATAACATGGATGGACCTAGAGAACATTATGCTGAGTGAGTCTAGCCAGAAACTAAAGGACAAATACTATATGGTCCCACTGATGTGAACCGACATTCGAGAATAAACTTGGAATATGTCATTGGTAACAGAGTCCAGCAGGAGTTAGAAACAGGGTAAGATAATGGGTAATTGGAGCTGAAGGGATACAGACTGTGCAACAGGACTAGATACAAAAACTCAAAAATGGACAGCACAATAATACCTAATTGTAAAGTAATCATGTTAAAACACTGAATGAAGCTGCATCTGAGATATAGGTTTAGTTTGTTTGTTTGTTTTTGTTTGTTTGTTTTTTGTTTGTTTGTTTGTTTGTTTTACTATTATTATTACTTTTATTTCTTTTCTCTATATTAACATTCTATATCTTTGTCTGGTGTGTCGCTAGTTCTTCTAAACCGATGCACGTGTACTAAGAAACGATGATCATGCATCTATGTGATGATGTTAAGAATTACTGATTGCATATGTAGAATGGTATGATTTCTAAATGTTGGGTTAATTTCTTTTTTTTCCCATTAATTAATAAAAAAATAAAATAAAATAAAAATAAAAAATATATATATAAAAAAAAAAACCCTGAGGGTTCAGGGCTGGTACTTACAGAAAACTGTGACATTGCATAGTTGAATTTTTGTGAAAATGTTAGCACATATTACTTTTTTAAATGCATCCTTTCCCTCGGTTATCCTAGTTCTAATATTCACAAATCTTTTCACAATGCACTTTGGGTTTATATTTTTAGTAAAATATTGCACTTCTCCTTTTTAAAGTTATATTAAATTGGGGAATGAGAAAATTTGCCTTCACTTAAAGAAATAGAAATTACAGCAGGAAAGGGGGTGAGGTCTATTTATCATGGCCCTGAAATCTCTGCTTTTTTGTGATGTCACAACCATGTCACCCTTGTGATGTCTGGCCATAATTCTTAACTTTTAGTTTCAATTCTATACTTAGTGTTCTATACTCACTTTCCAATTTCTCCCTCTTCCTTTTCTCTCTTCCTTCAACTTCTTTTAGAACTTGAAAGCTTAAGATGGTAAAATACATGACTTATTTAATCACTGTTCTTCAATAAGTTATTCAATTCAGTGATTAAATTTAAATGCCACGTTTTCTTTTGGTTTGAAAATAATTAGCATATCGCCATGGTTTTTGCTCTTTGTCTTGCTCTCTTTGGACTCAATGACTAAGGTATATAAAGGAGGTAAAAACAGTTTAAATAAAATAGCAAATAAAACACATGTTTTGCATCTGTTATTTTATATGCTTTCATTGTAATAGCATAAGCATATCTGAAGGCATATGCTAAACTCTTCCTTGAGCATGAACTAGATACTGGAACCACTTATGGCTCTATCTGGCCTTTGGTTTCAAAGAATTTCTTAAAGATTTCTTGTAAAGCCAGTTACATTTTCTTAAAAAAAAGGACAAACGAAGTTATGTGAACGTAAACAAACGTTGCACTATACTTATTTGCTAAGGAATACTACAAAATCTGAGAAAAATGGTTTATTGTTGCTTTATACCCATAAGTATGAGAATATCATAATCTATATGATTTCTAAAATGAAATTACTGTGAAAATGTCAACAAAATTTCCAAAGGAATTTTAAATTGTGTCTCTAGCAAAATATGAATGGTCCTCACTAGAAATATGAGGCAGTTAAAGTAAAAGTTTAGGACTTCTTTCTTAAATCCTTCTTCTCGTCACTGTAACTTTTGGCCATCAATCTTACATAATTCCAATAATATTGAAAGCAGAGTGGAAGGGGTAGCAAGAGTGATGGTGACAAAATTCATTTGGCAGAGGTTGCAGTTCCTGTGCTATGTTACTACTAGAAATGAGTGCCTGAATTTGCAAAATAACTGAGACAGATCTCTCTAAGGACATTCACCTAGGACTGGTTCGGTAAATCCTCCAAAGTGTCCACATTTAAATTTGAAATATTTTCATAGAATGAATGATAGTTTATAATCACATTTCATGTTTTACCTTTAAATTACTATTTATAATTAAAACGTCCCACTGTGAGTTTATAAATAACTGCATCTTGAGTAAATGAAAGTGAAACAACAAAGCCTGTCAACAAAGAAGCCAAGCAGTGCTCTCTTCAGGGAAGGACAATTATGATTCACACAGAACAGAGGAATAAATCTGCTAATTTCAGCTAAATGGGAGTTAAGCTAATATCTCAACTGAAGAAAATGATTTTATAGTCATTATAGTTCCTGTGTACCTAATACCTAATATATGGTTAAAGAGATATCGGATACTATATTTTAGAATAATTCCATTTAAAGCAGAGCAATCTGTGTGTTAATCTGGACATAGCTGTAACATGTTGTAAAATACTTGGGTTCATACAGCCACTTAAAGGCATAATTACCCTTGAGGGAGCACAGCACACTGTACATCAGAATCAATGATGTAATTGGTGAGAAATTTTGAAGAAATTGGACTTATTCATTTTAATAAAGGAGCATTAACCTTTCATGACCTTATTGAAGATGCAGTATTCTGAAAGCAATAGATAAAATTGATCCTAATAAATTCTTCTGTCCACTCTGAAAGTCAATAACAGGAGGAAATTATTTCAAAATTGGGAAACTGTGGGCTAGGAATGAAATTCAGTTACAGGCATTTCATTTGCAGGATGAGATAAATTGTGATTAAGGCAGCCAGAGTTGTGGGTTTGAATGTGTGAGTGAAATACAAGTGAATGAAGGAGAAGGGGAACTTTGGAAGAGTAAAATGCAAAAGGTTGAACCCATTCAAATCTTACCAATCAAGAAATAATATTTCAGACATTTATTTTAAAATCAAGATTTGGTCAAATTCATAAAAACAGAGGGCTTATGATCTCCCTAGAACAAGTCTTTTCCCTAGCAGTATACTCTGAACATTCATGCTAGATTCATCTTCTTAAAGGATCACTTTTATCACTTCCCTCTAAAATTGCTCCCCATTGTCCTATGTCATCAAATCCAAACCCTTTACTTTGTCATTCAAGCATTTCAGAATCTGACCCCAAAAGATCTATCCACAATTACGTCTTTAGTTGTCCTACTAAACAATTCTGGAAACTTTATATTTTAAAACACTGGTTTCAAGGGAGACTCAAGGAAAAGGGATGAAAAACAAACTTTGAAATCACTGCAAAAGCAAATCTTAAGATAAAAATAAAGTATGGATAGAGTCTCACATTTACATGGAGAGATTCTTTTTTCTCCTATTTTTAGGAGTGGGATGGAAACACAAACAACAGACTAGTATTCAGTAGAACACTTGTTGGGAAATTATGACTTTGAACACAAGCCTATATTATTGTGTATTACCTATTTTAATGTCACAGAACCAAACACACATTTCTTGAAAGAAAGCTCTGAACCTTTCCCCAGCCCCAAATTTCACATATTCCAATTTGCACACAGCATAAGGGAATTCAAAGACCTTCTGACAATCATTCATTGTTAAAGCTACAGGTTGTTATATTATAAACCCGTATCAATAGAAAATGTTGTTGACTGTTTTCTAATAATTAATTAAGTGTTAAAAATAAATGTTGGGGTAGTTTAGTGGTTAGAATGCCCACCTTCCTTGCAGGAGACCCGGGTTCGATTCCTGAACAATGCACCCCCTCCAATAAAAAAATAAATGTTAATTTTCGGCATTTTAGAAGTAAATATGATAACTACTATAAGTTATCCTATTACTTAGTTTTTAAGACAGCACCAAATAAAAGTTACTAATATTTATGAAATATCAATTTTAAGCAGATTTTATTGTGATTTCAAAATAAAAATGAACTCAAATGTGTTAGCAACTTTTAACCCCAAACTTTATCAGAATTTCTTAATTGAAAGAAATCTTATTCAAATGCTCATTGCAGAATGTGTTATATCTTTCCAGGTATTCTGCTAGTCTTTAACTTATGGATATCTTTATCTGACTCTTGACTGGATTAAGATTTATATAAGTAGGTGGATTCTCTAAAACCATATTTCTTTCTTCGAGAAACATTCATTTTTGAAAACTAGAGGCCATTAATCTTATGTAGAAAAAGAAACATTTGACAACTTGAGCTTTTTTGATTTAAAGAGCATTTCTTTTGGAATCTATCCTCTTGATAGTTTTTAGATATTTTTATTGCTCCAGAAATAATCAATTTTGGTAAATCTGCTTGGTAAATCTGTTTATGACTTTCTTCAATATTCCACTGGTAATAGATATAAATCACATTTATCCTTAGGTCCTTAGTCCTTAGTGCAATAAAAATATGTTATCTGTCAATATAGCAGAAATAATTGGAAATAAGATACACTTGGACATTTTTTGTATATTTGTTCTCTCCTATATAAAACAAAGTATGCAGTTTTCATAGTTTATTGGCACTTTCTGCAGTTTATAAATATTTCAAGGGTTGTGAAATTTATAGAAAATAAAAAATAATGTGTCCCAAATATAACCATACACACTTATTGTCCACATATACGTAGGTAAATACACATACTCACACACATACATATATATATATATATATATATATATATATATGCATATATATATATGTGTGTGCATATATATACACACACACACACACACAGACAAAAACTACATTGATATTATGTACACAAAAATGTGTATGTGTAGAATACCATACTATAATGGGAAGATTTATTCTGAAATTACATGATGATGAATGTGCAAAATAAAAAAAAAAATGAAAATCACAATATCATCCCTTAGCTCCAAATAAAACCAAAAAAACTGCAAAACTGCTCCCCATAGAAGCCCATGGATACCCTCTAATACCTCTAATTTAGCGACTAAAATATGTCTTCAACCTTAATTAAGTTCATACAGTACATTTTGGAGCACCTATAAAATTTTGTTTCTTTTTGCCTCTGTGACCAATAATTTTTACATATGCAATAGCAGCAAAAACCTTCCTGGAATTGGGCACTTAGTTTCATGGAAGATCCATTTTTACTCTGGGTTATTAACGTGTTGATATGGAAAGAAGACCAACTTCTGGGCTATGATGATGGAGCATGACCAGAGAAGACATCAACAGGTATACTTAAAATATGATTAGATGTGAGCAGAGTAGGCAACTAGATTAAAGGGCAGTAGAAGCATGTCAATGGCCAACTTGATGACATTTGTTGACTAAGCATGTCAAAAGTTTAGAGTTAACAGACATAAGCTCCAATTGGGTTCACGATCATAAAAGGCAAGATTTCTAAAAAATATTCTGTAATTAGTCAGAGAAAGTCGTCCATAAGAAATGGTCCCTGTTTACCATGGAAGAGATCCTTCTTTCTCATTCAAGCAGGATTTGGACAAAATTTTATTGTGCCATTCCCCTTCTGAACACTTCTTTCTGCAGTGAGGAGAAATACTCACTTTATTAAATATTTCTGAAATTATGCATCCTCTTAGATTAAGTCTTGATCAATCAAAATTACACTGATTTTCTCCTTTCCCTTTTAATAAATCAGCAATTTATTAATTACTTGAAATTTGTATAACACAATTCATTAGCTTGATAGACTTTAAATTGAAGTGCAGACAAGATCTGTGAGTACTAGTGTGACAATATATTATGAGAATGAAAAAAATCATTTTTATATTGTTACACAATGCATCCTTATCTCTTGGTAAGTGCCTAGGCACTGCTAATATTTGGTGAACAAATAATCATTTCTTGGAAACTGCTTAAGATGACTCATCTGGGAGGCTGGAAAGTGTTTCATATAAATTGAAGAATGCAAAATGAATATGAGAAAAAATATTTTAAAACTTCATATGGAATGGATTTTTATCTGGTGTCTATTTTTCCAGATAATTTTATGTGAATAAATTATCTACATGTGACTTGCACAATTTTAATGGTGTATGAAATTGTGGCCATTGTCGTCGATGAGGAAACCACAGTTCTAATTCCACCCAGTTTAAAAGCAGAATAAAGATACAAAGCCATGCTTTTTAATGCTGACATACTTTGCACTTCACCCTAGAGGATCCCTTTAAATCCGGCAGTAAAAATAAAAATATTTAACAACTTCTGG
Source organism: Tamandua tetradactyla (assembly GCF_023851605.1). Taxonomy (NCBI): domain Eukaryota; kingdom Metazoa; phylum Chordata; class Mammalia; order Pilosa; family Myrmecophagidae; genus Tamandua; species Tamandua tetradactyla. The sequence continues at coordinate 30,114,723 of NC_135345.1, read as the reverse complement.
TATGAAATGGAAATCTAGCAATTGAAATGGCCACTAGGCTTGTTACCTGATCTAGAGGATCTTTGTCATTGAAGTGTTAATCCCTCAATTTGTAGATCATGGGAACTCTAGGGAAGGGCCTAAGCTGGAGCAGGGTGACTGAGGGGCTCAGCAGTAGCTATTTATAAATGAGCTTGAGAGTATTCTAATAGTTTACTAAATCACTTGATGATAAACAGTACACAGAGTTTTACATATCACCCCCATATAAATGAATACATAAATGCCAGAAATCAGCATGGCTATTTCTGCTTATGATTTATTTCCAATAAGATTGCAAAATCTTTGAGAAAAGGACTATCCTTATGTATTTTTTTATTTTATTAAAATAATAACAAATACAATGGTGGCATTTATTAAGTACTGCACTTGGTTTGTGCTAGATACTTAAACAGTGTTTTAAGTGGAATAAATAATGTCTAGGGAGCATGTTATTTTTAAGTATTTCCTACAATTTTATTTCATGCTATCCTATCAAAGGAAAATTCAAAAAAAAACTAGGTAAGTTTATTGTTGATTTCTCTCTCTCATTCTAGGGTGGAGAACTGTGATATTGCTTATTCCAAGTTTCAATCATATATTTTGCATGGGAAATCTTTACAAATCAGCAAAGTAACCTTTGGTATTTTAGGAAATAATGATGTCATTTTATAAGGAGAACGTTTATATCACCTAAGACATGCAAACTCCTCTCCATTAGCTGCTCATTATGAGAATTTCTTACATGTGTGAGCAGTGAAAAGTAAAGTTAAGGAATACACTTCATCATTTCTCTATCAGGTAAGCATCTTTCGTAGTTGAAATTGAAGGTAAATGCTTTCAAATGAAATTGGCATTCTGGGAAATTGGAAATGTTAGAGAAGAAAATAACTACTTCCTAGAGAAAATGTCTTAGTTTCCAAAATTGTTTTATTATCTGAGCTAGAATAGAAGAGTCTCCCATTTGTTTTCATCCACTGAATGTCACCACACCTATGAAGCAGCTTTTATCTGCAAAGTTTAGGCTTAAAACTTCATTGGTTTAATATATTTACAACATCCATGATGATTTTTAATCAGCATTGGCATTATATAAATTGATATTTACTTCATTATTTCAATAATATGAATTCATGATCCCTAGTACTATGCCAGGTGTGAATTATAACTAGAAAGTAATTCCCCATTTTCCTGACCTTTTTCCAATTAAAAACAATATTAGTTTTTAATGGCATTAATTTAGTTGACAAACAGCAAAAATCAAAATTAAATATTTTGAACTAATTCTATTTTGTGTATAATTCATCTTTAATATCAAATTCTATATGAAGTTTTTCTTCTTGCATATTTGTCTTCTTGAACTAGGCTACATCTTATTGAGAGAAGAGGCTGAGATTTACTTACCTCTATATATTTGGTAATAAACAGTGATGCAAACACAATAACCATGAAACAAGGATTTTCAATGGAACAATTTTAATTAAAATTAAAATGTGAAACTATTAGCTTGCAGGCAAGTAGTGTGGAATACGGTTTCATTTAAAAATTGTCATAAAATGGCACTGAGCTTTACATCAGTATAATGACAAGTAATGAAATACAGTCTATTTTAATAATTTGGCACTATTTTACATTTATCCTTTGTTTAGTTATGGAATGATGTTGACTTTAAAATTGTGAAGTAATGAGGTAATAAGAGAAATGTAATCTAAAGATCTTTCACTATGTCAAGTTCTGCATAAAAAATGTGATCCATTTATTATTCATTTGAAGTCAGAGAAATTTTGGAAGTTTTATAGAGGAAGAAAAATCATATTAGAGTGAGTATCTTGGCAGTCATCATGCAGCAGGGATAGTTTGCCCTCTAGTTCAAATCAATATGTTTTGTTGTAAGGTATAACACAAAATAGTTAAGTGTTGCTTTCAAAACTCTAGAAACATATTAGTGTACAATAATACATTAGGTCTACAATGTAAAAAACAGACATTATTCCCTAGAAATAACATGAATCTATTAGAGAATAGAAACTTGGCCACAAAATGTTATGGAAGAGTATTGGTGGAATTATTCTATGGGATATTATGAATTTGAGTTGATATTAGCACACAGAAAGTAAAATCAAGTAAGATCTGGAATAAAAGAAGACATTGTGTAATGTTTGAGCTGTTAACATTTGACAGCTCAAGATTTAATGTCAAACAGTTTGATAGAGCTAACTTCTTTATTTCTCAGAGGAATGTGCTAGCAGAGTGATGTGTGGTATGGAAAAGAGGTTATAATATTTTGGATCCCTTTTGGACAGGTTTCCAATGGATTGCACGAGCTCAAATTCCATTCTAACACTGACTGTCATTGCCACATAATGTGTGATGTATTTTCTTGAATAAATAAAGGCTTAGTTACTATCTGTCCTGAATGGCATGTTCCCTTTTTAACTTTTTGGATAGGGTAGAAAAACATTAAATTTTACAACTGAGAAATTCCTTTTTGTGTGTATATTTGTAAAACAGTATGCTAATACTTTTATTTTGGAACAGAGCACACTATTCTGAGGATCTTTCTTTTTTTTAATTTGTCTCCCTTTAAAGAGGCCTTAAACATCCATAATTTTAAGCATGAAATAAATATGCATGTTGAATTACTTGTTTATGAAGTTGCAGGAAAAAAATATGTTTTTAATGACTTACCTTCGCTTTTAAAAAACTGATTAAATATATCTACTAAATCCATTTACTTGTTTGTGGAGAAAATGTCTGAAGCAAAGTTGACATTTGTGGCACAACTAGGTACCATTACTGGTGTGTAAAGACAATGAAATCTGAGAGAGGCGTGTAAATGATTAAAGAACACATAATATTTTAAAATTATAAAATAATATTGGACATGACTCACAGGGGTATAAATCTCCCTGGGAACATGAGAAAGAAATCCTGGGATAAGCTGGGACCTGGCATCAAGGGATTGAGAAAGTTTTCTTAACTGAAAGGGGAAAGAGAGAAATTAGACAAAATAAAGTTTCAGTGGCTGAGATATTTCAAACAGTGTCAATAGGTTATCCTGGTACATGTTCTTATGCATTACATCGACATCCCTTTTTAGTTTATGGTGTATTGGAATGGCAGAAGGAAATTACCTGAAATTGCTGAGTTGTGTTCTAGTAGCATCGATTCTTGAAGACGATTGTGTAAAGATCTAACATTTGTGAAAACCTTGTCCAATGCTCCTTTTATACAGGGTATGGACAGATGAATAAAAATATATATATATGGATATAAATAAATAAATAATGGGAGGACAAAGGATAAAATAATTTGGGTAGATGGAAATGCTATGGTCAATGAGAGGGAGTGGTAAGGGGTATGGTATGTATGAGCTTTTTATTTTCATTTTTTTCTGGAGTGATGCAAATGTTCTAAAACCTGATCATGGTGATAAATATGCAACTATATGCTCGTATTATGAGCCATTGATTGCATACCATGTATGTAATGTATGCCTGTGAAATTTGCCAATAAAATATTTTTAAAAAATAATATTAACAATATTGGGTAACTATAGTCACTTTGAGGAAATGTAGCCTGATAAAAAGAGTAAAAATAAATAAATAAACATTCATCACATAGAGATTAAAATTGCTGATATTTAATTCTTGCTTTTTATTTTAGAAATGATTAAAATAAGTAAAATTACATCTATTTTCTAGTCTACTATTTAACACTTTAATATCATTAAGATTCAGAAGTTCTTAAAAAAAATGAGGTGCAAGTATAGCTCAGTGGCAGAATTCTCACCTGTCATGTAGGAGAGCCAAGTTCAATTCCCAGCCTATGCTCTCCACCCTTCAAAAAAAAAAAAAATTCAACAAAAAGTGTTGCATTAATAGGACACTCACATGGAAAAAGAATGAAATGTGACCCCTGCCATACAGTATACAATAAATAAATAAATAAATAAATCAGCAAGACTAAGTGCATTAATAGAAAAGTAGATTCATCTTCAAAAGCCAGTAATCCCTACGGATATTGAAAATGTTTAACTATCTATTCAGCCTAAAAACTGTGTAGTCAGAATGACTGACCAATCAGAAAAGATTAGGCTGAGCTGCCATATTAGAATAAAAAATACTAATTATGATAAGAAACTGTAGTGTTCATACAATTGATGAATGGAATTCAAAACTATAAGCTCTGAATTAGTATGTCATAGAAAAATAGACAGTATCATGCATATCTCTTTTGAATATAATTATTTTCATTTTTGTTTCTAAATAGCTCTTTATATATCAAATTACTTTTAAAACACCTAAACTGAAAAATTTCACTCTCAGAAATTTGTTTTAAGGAAATAATCATCGGTGTAATCATCTAGTTATATTCCTTTGGTTAATTATTGATTTAAAAAATTAGAAAACACCATAAGTGAGTATCAATAGGGGAAATTAAATATATTATTGAATAACTATACAATAGAACATAACATTGTTTAAGATGATGTAAACATATCAATTTGAACATTGTGCAAAGAGAAGAAGCACATAAATAGCTTTGTCAATAAACACACACTCAGACTCCATGAGTGAATACTTAACCCAATAGGTCAAAAGTTCCATCCTTATACAATCCTAGTTAAAAGTCCACCAAAATAGAAACTGAATTTTTTTAATAAAGAGTCTATTTTATTTTGAAGCTAGAAGGCATAATTAATAGCATAAAGGAAACATTTCTGATATTTTTCTGGTTATATTTAAAATAAATTTCCATACTTATATTTTCATTGGATATGGTAATACTCTTGTCAGTTATGCAAGGCAGAGTCTGCTTCTCTGAATTTATTAATTATGCAAAAAAAACTGGGATAAGTTCCTTTAAAACAAGATTTAGATGATATTTTTGCAAGAGGTATGGTTAAATTGGGAATCGAATGTATTTTCCTGCAATAGTTTACTAGCCATCAGTACTATTAAGTGGTCAGCTATGGCCTAAATATTGATTAATTAATTGATCCTTACATTTGCTTCCCCTCATTTATTTACTTGTTCAACATAAAATCATTGAGTGCCTACTAAGCATTAAGTCCTGTTTTGCTGCAGCAATTTGCAAAAACTTTAATACTCTTATCTTTTGAGTAGGATAAAATGATCTCATTTATTGTAAGACAGTCAAAGTATATTTAAAAAAAATTTAAGTAATACAATAGACTTTTGTTTCAGCTCTGATATATAATAAGAAAAAAAGCTTGAAAGTAATTATTCCTAACTTTACACCAAGTAAAGAGCTAAAGAAACTGAAAATAAATGACAGTTTTACAATCATCAAAGATGTCAAGTTAGAGGGCAAATTACCACCACAGAAACCAAAGAAGTGGACAAATACAGGTAGTCACATCCAAGGTCACCTTCTTGGGAGTAAAACCATTAGACTCAGTACTTGTAGGAACAGTAATGAGTATGGTAGTTTGGTTCAGGTGTCATCTTGGTCAGGTGATGATGCCCCATTGTTCTGTTTCTGTGGACTTAAATCATCTGTATGTGAAATTCATCTATGGCTGATTACATTTGCAGTTGTCTAAGGGAGTACCTTACACAATAATTGAGGTTTAATTTAATTACCTGGAGACCTAAAAGAGAGAGGTCAGAAGAGAGCACAGCAGTTCAGCATACCTCATAACGGCACTCACAGCTCAGCCCAGACCTTTGGAGATGCAGAAAGGAATCGCCCTGGGGAAAGTCGTTGGAACATAGAAGCCAGGAGAGAAGGACAGAAGATGTACCTTCCATGTAACAGAGAAACTCAGATGAAAGTTAGCTGCTTTTCCTCTGAAGAATTATAAATTTTTAACTAAATAAATCCCCTTATTAATAGCTGATCCATCTCTGGTATGTTGCATTCTAACAGCTTTAGCAAACTAAAACATGGAGGCTGACTGTGGACTAGCTTGAGAGTTTATAAACATTTGGGGCCCACTCTTATGTGTAGGGGACTCCACACTGTCATGTGTTTTACCTCTAGGAGCCCACTAAATTCTTATGTAAGATTGGAGGAAAATCTCTTTATGTTTTAGACAGGAGGGAGGCACAAGGTAACCATTTGAAATATAACCAGAGCTTTCTCTGTAACAAAGGTCTGAACTCAAAGGACACTATTTTACTAGAGCCTTATCTGACCTGAGGTTAGGGCAATTAAACAGCTCATCACCCTCTAGCTTTCTAGTCTCACACTCATATGCACAAAAGGCGAAGATAAGCTTCTGAAAGTCACATCCCAGGGACTGAGGCATATTAAAAAAAACTGATTTAATCATAAGATTATAGAACACTTCCTGTCTCCAATTTCTTACCACATCATCAGGCTTCTAGTATAATTACTATGGATTTTAACCTAGAGACATAGATTCTAAGAAAGAGTTCTTACAGAAATCTGAAGGTAACAGCGGTGGAAACAGCAAACTACCTAAAAAGAAAACTAGAGAAAACTGAATCCTGTGGCACCTAAAACTGAAGTAAACATTAAATACAGACCAGCTTCTAGGCAGACTAACATAAAACCTCACACTATAAGTTTGATTACTTCAGTTGCTATTGCATGCCAATATTGGTATGCCAGCAATAGCAACTGAAGTAATTCAACAAAAAGTTAAAAGTTAAAAAGTTAAAAGTCATGCCAAATTGCAAGAAAAAGATACCATCTGAAGTGACAAAGCAAGCATCAGAACCAGACTTAATTAAAAAAAGTTTTTTTAATTATCAGATAAGAAATTAATATAACAGTGATTAATGTATTAAGGGCTCCAATGATAAAAGTAAGAAACATGCAAGAAAGGTGTAACAGAGAAATTAGGATTGAAGGGATGATTTTGATTACTGAATCATTATTTAGATATTCCTTGTTGCTTTCTGGTTTATTGGAGTAAGCAGAGTGAAATACCTGAAATCTCTAAATTGTAATTCAGTTGCCTTGATCTCTGATAATGATTGTATAGTCTTTATCTTGTGTCTCTGATTGTAAAAAAACTTGTGACTAAACTTCATTTGTACCTGTTAATCCAGTTTTTCAAATTTAGAGTCTTGTAATCACTAAAGACAGCCCCTACTGTTTATTAATGAGGGAAGTTGGGTCAGCCCAGAAATACCCCAGCTCTATCCAAAGCAACTTTGATAACCGAGACTGGATCAATGGGGCAGCCTGAAATGCACAGCAGCTAAGACTTGAACCTACAAGAACCTATACCTCAATATAATACTAAAAACCATGCCCATCATCACATTAAGTCCACCATTTCTTACGTACGTTCTGTGACTAAGCATGTAATCAATCTTTGCATGCTCAATAATCACATCACCCCTGATTACATCACCTGGGACCCCTGTGCTCATTAATCTAAAACCTGCCTATCTTTTAATTCTATAAAACTATTATAATTACTGCACTTTGGGGAGACAGATTTTGGAACCAAAATGCCATCTGATCTCCTACTATATGCCTAATAATAAACATTTGCTCTTTGAAACCCCAGTATCTCAGAAATTGATTATTTGAGCACATTCTGATGGGCAAAAGAACCCACTGGCTTTATCTGGTAACACAAAAGAGTAAAGTAAGCAGAGATATGAAAACTCTAAGAAAGAATAAAAAGAAAACGGTAAAAATCGAAAACATTGTAACAGTAATGAAGAATGCCTTTGATGAGTTCATAAATAGATTACACATTGCCAAAGAAAGAATCAGTGGGCTTGAGAACATGTCAGTAGAAATATCCCAACTAAAATACAAATATAAAAAGAATGAGATAAGCAGAATAGAACACCCAAGATCTGTTGTAATTTCAAATGCTGTAACATGTGCATATAAGAATACCAAATGTGGAAGAAAGAGAGAAAAAAGCAGAAGGAATGTTTGAAGTGAGAATGGCTGCTAATTTTCCAAAATTAATTACAGGCACCAAACCATAGACCCAGGAATCTCAAAGAACACCAAGCAGAATCAATATCAAAATATCTAAATTAGGCATATTATATCAACTGCAGAAAAACAAAGACAAAGATCTTAAAAGAAATCAGAGGATCTAAGCACCTTACCTATGGAAGAACAAGGATAAAAATTACAATGGACTATTCATCAAAAACATGCCTTACAGAAGAGGGAGTGAAATATTTAAAGGGCAGGAAGCAAAAAAGAGTAGCAATCTAGAATTCTGTATCCAGAAAAATTACTCTTGAAATCCCATTAAAGAGACAGATAGATTAAAAGTAAAGAAGTATTAAAATACACCATGCTAACACTAATCAAGAGAATGCTGGAATGGTTTTAATAATTTAAGACAAATAAGACTTAAGAACAAGGAAAATTATCAGGGATAAATGATGGCATTACATGGTAATAAAAGGTTTAATTCTCCAAAAGACATATGACCAACTACATGTATCCACGCAAGAACAGAACTTCAAAATGCATGAGACAAAACTTTTAGGACTACAAGAACGAGATGAATCCACTGTTACAGCTGGAGAATTCAACATCCCCCTATTGGCAATTGACAGCCCTAGAAGGGTGTATCATTCCAAAATATCAGAATAAACATCTTTCTCAACTTCACACGGAACATTCATCATGATAAGTCACATTCTGGGCCACAAAACACAAGTTAACAAATTTAAAATTTGAAAATCATGCAATTTATTCTCTCAGACAGCAGTGGAAGTCAACTGGAAATCAATGACAGAAAAATAACAATAATATTCCAAAATATTTGGAAATTAAACAGCACATTTCTAAATAATAAATGGGTCAAAGAAGTCTGAAGGAAAGTAAAAAATAGTTTGAACTATTTTGAAAATCAAATTTTGTGGGATGCAGTGAAAGTAGGGCTTAGAAGGAAATTAATAGTATTGAGTTTAAAATTAATAACCTAAGCCTCCACGTGAGGAATCTAGAGTAAAATCAGAAATATACACCTAAAGCAAAAAGGAGAAAATGAATACTGAAAGAGCAAGAATTCAATGAAATTGAAAACACATAATTAATAAAGAAAATCTGTGTAATAGAAGTCTGTTCATCTGAAAAATTTTAAAATCAGGAAAGCTAACCAAGATAAGATACTATCACAAACCTATTAAAATGGCTAATCTACAAAAACTCAACACCACCACTTGCTGGTAAGGACACAGAATAATTAAGGACGCATTCATTTCTGGTGGGAATGCAAAATAGCAAAGCTACTTTAAAGGATGGTTTAGTAGTTTCTTACTATCTTCTGTTAACTTAAACAATTTCTTAGCATATGATCCAGAAGTCATGCTCCTAGGTATTTTTTATCCACTTCAGTTTAAAACTTATGCCCATAAAAAAGTTCACAGGAATATTTAGGCAGCTTTATTAATAAATGCCCAAAAGTTGAAGCAACCAATAATAGGTGAATTGATAAACACATTGAGATACAGAGATAAAATTAAATAAGCTATCAAACACTAAAAGAAAATAAATGCATAATACTGAGTGAAGACAAGCACCTGGGCTGTGTAGTCCCCTCTATCTTCCACTCTGGTTTCAGTTACCTCTCCTTTTCTGGTACTGTTTTATTCCCTTTGCATTCATAGGAGCTCAGCTATTTTTCATGCCTGTTCATGCTTTTATCCAGCAAATAGAAATTTTTACTTCTCATGCCTGCCTGTCTTCCTTTTGTCACAGCCTGCAATCATGCCTGCCATAGATACAAGTTCACTCCAGCTTCAAGGACCAATTCTGATGGCAATATACATTTGATTAACATACATATATAATTACAATACATATATAATATTTACACTATGATATAATATATAATATATATATTATGTATGTATTATATATAGTAGCATATATAAACGTACACATTAAATTTAGTTCAGTGGTAGAATTCTCACCTGTTATGCGAGAGACCCGGGTTGGATTTCTGGTCTATGCATTTCCCAAAAATCAAGCAAACAAGCAAAACAAACAAACAAAAATTCAACAATGGTGCTACAATAAGAGGATACTCACATGGAAGAAAATGAAATGCAACCCACCATATAGCATACAAAAAAAAATTATGTGCATCTATGAAGCTTCACACACACACTAGTGGAATTTAAACCAAGAATATGAGAAAAATATGAAGAATTTAGTAAGAGATTTTTAAAGTAAAAATACATTACTGGAGATACAATATTACAGAGAGTAAATATGTGATCATTTTCATAATTGCTGAAACTTATTTCATAAAATGTAATGTTAGTTCACAATAAACAAATTTTCACAATGTATGCATTGGAGGAAATCTTAATTCAAGTAAAACCTAACCAAACGTCATATCAAATGGTGCAGTTTTGCAAGTACTTACATTAAATTCAGGGATAAGACAGTAATATGCATTATCATTGTTTCTATTTCACATTATCATAGAAATTGTGGTCATTGCAATAAGACATGAATAGATGTGCAGGACTTAGTAAGATGGGCCACAGTTATAATTTTTTCAGGTTAAATGAATAATAATATAGTTCATCAAAAAGAATTCACAGAAAAATAGCTAGCATAAGAAAGGCATTTCAGTAATGTTGGGTTCAAAAAGAGTTAAAACCCAATAGCATTTACATATGTCCTTGATAACCAACTAGAAATTATAATGAAAAAATAAATTGCATGCTATATTTAAGAAAAAATATGTAAGTACTTTACTGAGAAAATTTAGAATATTATTCAAGAACAAAATAAATGAATAGAGTAAGAGTTGTATTAAGATTGTAAATAAAGTGATTCAATTTTGTTAAAGATTTCAGTTCTCTTCAAATCAGTCTAGAAACCCACTTTGATAAAACCAGGTGACCTGATTCTATAACTCATATTAAAAGTGCAAGATGAGAGTTCTCTGAGCTTCTTCCTGGCAAACACACTCTTTCGCTCTGGTTGTTGGACTTAACAGCATGGTCCCCAAACACCAGTCTTCACTCTTGCCTCAAATGAAGAAGGTAAAAGCTGCTTCCTGCTCCCAGGCCAGAGGAAACAACGGCTGCTCTTGGACTTGCCAAAAAGAGGAAAAGAGCAGCAGGAAGCAATTGAACGTATTGATGAAGGACAAAATGAAATAGGCAAACTTAATGAACCAGCCACTGAGGAGCTTTTGAAAGTAAAACAGAAATACAGTAAACTCTGCCAAACATTCTTTTAGAAGAGGTCAGAATTGATTGCCTGCATCCCCAACTTTTGGGAAAAAAACATTTGTCAACCATCCACAAGTGTCTGCATTGCCTGGGCGGAAGTGTGAAGAGGCACTGCATTATTTGACAAGACTTGAAGTGACAAACTTTGAAAATATTAAATCAGGCTACCGAATAGATTTTTATTTTGATGAAAATAAAGTTCTTTCCAAAGAATTTCATCTGAATGAGAGTGGTGATCCATCCTCAAAGTTGACTGAAATTGAATGGAAACCTGGAAAGGGTTTGATGAAATGTTCAAGTCAAACACAGAATAAAGGCAGCAGGACCTTTGCATGAAGAACCAGAGAGCCTCTTTACCTGGTTTACTGACCATCCTGATGCAGGTGCAGATGAGTTAGGAGAGCTCATCAAACATATTTGGCCAAATCCATTGCAGTACTATTTGGTTCCTGATATGGATAATGAAGAAGGGGGAGGAGAAGAAGATGGTGATGATGATGATAATGAAGAAGAAAGATTGGAAGATATTGATAAAGAAGGGGATGAGGATGAAAAGGAAGAAGCTGAAGATGATGACAAGGGAGAGGAAAGAGAGGAGGATGAAGGAGAGGATGACTAATAGAACAGTGATGGATTCAACCTTCCCTTTTTAATTCTCTTCAGTTCCTGGGAACAACTGCAGTTTTTTTTTTTTTTTTTTTTTTCTTTTCCTCTTGTGCCCAATCACCCTGTTTTTGAAGTCTCTTTTCTCTCCTTTTCACCATGGTTTTCAACTTATTCTGGGGGAAATAGCTTGCACAGAATACAGTGGGAAAAGAATCTCTACCTGTTTCTGTTTCAAATTCATTTTACCCCTTCCAGTCTCAACAAATAACTTTATGCGCTCAACACACCACAGTGCTCTGTGGGAGAAAAAGAAAACCCTCCTGGTCCCCTTTGCTCTGCTGGAAGCTGGAGGGTGTTAAGCCCCTGTATAGTAGTGCACAGAATTCTAGCTATTTCTCTCCTTTCTCTGAATACGGGACTCAGGGATTATACCTTGTCTCCATGTGAATGTGGACAGCTGGCATTTACCAACATGTATCTGTCTACTTTCTCTTGTTTAAAAAAAAGGAAGAAAAAATGTAAAACAAACAGGGTTATAGAAGGTCAGCAAAGGAGGGGGGTTGAGATGTTTGGATGGGTTAAGTGGGCATTGTGACAACATGGTTTCTCCTTTGATATGTTTAAATTTTCTTTTTGTTTCACTAGAAAGGAAAGATGACGCTTAGTTTTAAAAGTGTACAGGTTGCTTTGTTAAAATAAAACTAAATGTGTACGCAAAGAATGCAAAAGTGCAAGGTGACTATTAGCAAAAAACATGTATTTAGAAATATAATGGGTGATATAATATACATATATAAAGGACTTCAACAGAACAGTTACGTTTTATTTTTTAAGAAAAGAAGAAAAATAGAAAGAAAGGGAGAAAAGAAAGAAGAAAGAAAGGAAGAAGGGAAGTCGGGGAGGGAGGGGAAAGGGTGAGAGAAAAGATGGACAGAAGACAAACTTTTGGTCTTTAGTATTTCATAAATATAATATAGCACTCTATCATTCTGTGCTGTGCTCTTTTTGGCATACAATTACAATATATTTTCTACATTTTTCCATGCAATGCTATGAATCCCCTATGTATTTTTACGGCAGAATATTTAGCAATGTCATGTACACCAGAAAAAAAAATCTATAGAGGTGAATTATGCATTTTGACAATATTCAGCTTCTGGAATGTAATAATGACTCGCTGAATTACATGAAAATTTGATTTTACAAACCGTTAAATTTTCTGATTTTTAGTTTTTGCGTCTTTCAAATCTGCTTTCCTATCTCATATGATTCCAGTGAATAGTAGGTAACTGTTTTTCCAAAAGTGTAAACAAAAAGCAATCAATACTATATATAATTTTTTCTTCTTATTTAACATGTTCACATACTTTAAAAGAAAACAAAAGCAACTGTTTGCTCTAATTTGCTGTTCAAAAAGGTGATAAATGTATAATCACTTTCAAATAGTTTGAGTGAATTGCTATAGGTACAATAATCTACATACAATTAAAATGTGTAATTTGGTGAGTTTGACATAATATCATTATGAACCTATCTCCACAACCATTAGCTCTGTTTTCTTATTAATTTGTTGAAGCTACGTTAAGTAGAGTCATTTGAAATTGATATTATAAAGTTCATATGTTCTGTTCCTAGCCACTAATTGGTAGCACTGTGTAACAATTATTCATCATCTGTATTTTTAAATATCTTTGAGAGAATATATGTTCAAATGCAAAGGGAACTAAGTTTGGTTAGTTTGTTTTAAAGACAAATTCACTTATAAATTTTTAAAAATCAGTTACTATTTCATTATGGTGTCTGATTGCTTTTCATCCCCATTTTGTTATGGTTTCAAGTAGATTTTTTCTCATTAAAGTTATTAAACACAACGGTTTGTGTGAAACGTAATTTTAAGGATGTAATCATTGACATGTCCCTGCTTTTTGAATAATAACATGATTAGTCACCATTCAATGTCTAGGAGTTTTTAGAGAAGCTTTTTTTTCTTCCTAAGTATCTAAGGATGTGCTATCACTTCAGTTAATGCAGAAAGAGACAAAGCACGCTGTTCCCCTCATTCTACTCCTAACTTCTGTTCTTGTTTACCAGTCTTTGACCTTCGAGTCAAGTACTCTTGGGTAGCATGCTGATGACATTGCAAGGCCAAGGAGACTTCTTGACTTTTTGTTAGTATTCTGCCTTTGGTACATCATCATGTCTGCTAAGATAGCTGGATGTTCTATAGTATTTTAAATAGCAGCACTCAGACTGCTGACTCATAGGTGATTCAGTGCACTCACCATGCACGTCACATAACAAGTAAGTGAATCACAGCAGAGAACTCTAAAGAACTATCTTGGGAAACAGTCTGTCAAAGTAACAACATGCAGCATGCACTTTCATATTCATCTAGAGTTTTTTCTGCTTTTTTAAGTAAACAACATATACCATGTAACATAGATGATTTATTTCATTTTTTAAATTACCATCAATATTCAGGACTTCAGCATGTCCATTAGCTTAGGCAGAGATATTCAGATACAGCTGTTCATCCTGAGAAGAATAAAGAAGGAAGTGTCAGAGACACAAACTAAATTAAAAGTTACCAGGGAATGTCCTGGTTTAGGCTCAGCTCTTAACTGAGTCTTATATAACATTAATATTGTATCAAATGTTTTTTGGATGGAAATAGGGAATGATAAGACTTTTTATGCAAGTTTATTTTTATATCCAAAAAAAGATTAATAGGAACACTAAATGATAATTGCAATTTATGTTATATTTTAATAATTATAAATGTTGACAATGTAATAAATATGTCATAACATTTCTTATGATGGCATAATCTAGAGCATTTATGATGCTATTACGTTTTATTATTATTATTTAGTATTCTGTCATCGAAAACTTAATATTCTCCAGCTATTTATTGTAGAGATTCATCCTTACAAAATTCTTATAAATTTGATGCAATTATTGATATTCTAATTAAAAGTGTTTCAAGAGGCCAAATAACTATTTTTAGTCAAAATTTGAACAAAAGCCTTACTGATAGCAAAGGCTCTTTCCATTAAATGACCACGCTTTTCAAATCTGCTGGTATTCAGCTTTAATTAATTTTTGTTTCTGCTCAAGTCTTTGTTTACTTTTCATTAATATCTCTAATGAAATAATGCTGAAATAGTATAAAAGTACAAAAGCACATAATGATTTGGTCATAATAAAAACCTTGTATTTCCACTCTCTATTTTATTTCCAGACTGTTAATATGTTTGCTGTAGTAGTATCATACCTCAGTTTGACCACTTTTGACTTCTCTAATTAGTTTTGATTTAGGGGACTCTCAGATTGAACTGTATGCATCTCTATAAAAATAGTAATTTTAAAATGCCCCAGATCCTCCCCTGGCAGAGATTAAGACATTTATTGGCATAGCTACATCTGTCAACATGTCATTGTTAATCACAACCTTATCTGGACCCAATGCATATTTTGTGATTTATCTATCACTTATCTAATAAATTGATTACTTCACTGGTGCTCTGTCAAGATCTCTGACCTTCAACACCAAGAAATAGTCATTAATATTCCCTACTCACCCATATATCTTGCCTATTTCAGTTAGGCTGGTTTTATGTCTGCAAGGTATCTATTTTAATCCCTTCTTACTAGGAAACAATTTTATATTTTGCAAATTCAGAAAACTTCAACACATTGCCCATTTACTAAAAGGGTGATAGAATGCATGAGACAAGCAAGAAGCACCAGTAAATAACTACATATTTCATTTAAGATTTGATAGGTTAATACTCAGACATATCTAAGACAGTTCTAAATAAACATTATACCCAAGTACACTATCATTTCTGAGCCCTTAGCAAATATTTAATTCTGAAGTTAAAATTACACACAGGATAAACACAATAACTAGCACATAACTCTGACATATTTTTATTCATGTTCACCTTAGGAAACTCAGATATCCATAATCAAATTAGCATAAGAAAAAAGGCAATTGCATAATAATCCATAAGTGACATATAAGGATGAAGAAAATCCCATGAAAATATAAAAAATGATAGACACTAGGAAACAATCCAGGAGGCTTTTCTAGAGATAGATAATGGAATTCAGACTGAAAAACAAGAACTCTCAAATACTTGCTAATAACAGAAAAAGAAAGGGCTGGTTCATATGAGTTTGTAAAACATGCATCAACGTTGAAACAGTAGAATTTCAGAAATTGAAGAAATTAGATAGAGAAGAATTCATTTGTTCAACAGTCTAAAAAGTCAATTGCATGGTAGAATGATGGTACCATCTTGTCAGGAGACAGTAAATAACACACACCTGAAAGTACTCATTTCTCTTCATGAATGAAACTTTAAGCCTATATCTAAAAGCAGAGTTCCATATAGAAAAAAAACGGGTTTTGTCTGTCAAAAAGACCAAAGGAGATGACAACCAACCCCAATACAGGTGTCAGGGTTATCATCAGAAATATGACTCACAATACAACACTGGATGGAACAAAGTTTTACTCACATAGAGAAGAGATGAAGCAAGATCAACTTCCCTAGTGGGTGTTTGTTCCCCAGAGCTAGCTGGTCTTAATCCATGGCTGAAGCAAGGAGATGTTCTACACACAGTACCCTTCCTTTGCGTTACTATGCCATAGTGGAGGAACCTATTTCCTCCCAGCCAAATATAATTATATCACCAAGATGTGAGCTAATGTCATAAAAAATGCCCAGCAGAATCAGACTGACTTCAATGAACATTTGCATATCCTCAGGACTATAAACAAAAGAATGTACCAGTGGCCCCCTGATCTATGAGAGGATTGAGTTTTAACCCTTCAAGCTGACAGTCCTAAGCACAGCATGTATTTGTGGCTCCAGAGGAAAGGCAGTAAGCTGCACAAGAATTGTCCCCTGCCACAGTTCTCCAAACAAATAGGACTAACAGTGATAAGGACATAAAGTCAGCCTACCCCAAAGTAGGGGAGGAGACATAGAATAACAACAACAAAAGGAATTTCTAATTTAAAAGATTATTAGACATTATAAGCCATTGATTCCCCTTCTCAGATTATTAGAAGATCTGAAAACTTCTGTGGCTTCTATTTGTTATTGTTGTTAATGCATGTTTGTACTAATAAAACAGGGAAATTCTGAAAGTGAGAAAAGAAACCTCACATAAACAAACTGACATGAATACTTTTTTTCAGTACAGTAAGAAAGCAAAACTTAAGGCAAGTATATACCACTCTATACCTAGTCTTATATGGTTTGAGAGAAAAAAATACGCGAAATGCTATGGATAAGATATGTGCTTTCAGTACTTTATAAAGAAGAAAAGTAGATCAAGGTCCTGAAACTTGCTTCAGTAAAGAATATCAAGAAAACTTAAGGACATAAGATAAATATGCTAGGGGTGGCACCAGGGATGTGCACCATTGGGATCTCCCTTCAAGAAAGAATTTACAGACAAACTGTGAGGAGAGCATTTAGCTGACAGCCTTCAACTTTAGAACTTTTGGAATCCACTGCAGTATTTAAAATGAGGCCATGCTCTTCCAATGCAGCCCCAAGGCTGAGCAAGATGATGGTACTGGAGTTTGGGCATTTTTCTCCAATGTGAGACTTACCCCAATGGTAGTTTTTATATGGAAACTTCCTGTTGGGCTGGTCAAGACTTCTTATGGGTCAAGACATTGTAGTCTGAGACTTTTTCTATCTTTCCTTTCTCCTGGACCCACAAACACATCCTGTATTTAGGATGGGGTATTTGAACCTGAAGGGTAAAACTCAATCCACTATTAGGTAAGGTGGCTGCTGATACATTTCTATCTTTCTTCCTCCCACCTTCCTTTACAGATGTCAGACCTCCATTGTGATCTGCAGATATATCCTGCCTATTCTTGGTCTCTCTTTTTTTTATCTTTCATAGGTGAGTTTTGCACTTGTGACTTTGTCTTGATATCTGCTTCCAAGAGAACCCAACAGACAAATTAGGGTTCATGAAGCTTACAAACAGAAAAGTCTAAAGGTGATTTCCTGATTAGTTAAAGAGTAAATGTTCATATATTTCATATATGTTAGGCTCAAAATAATCCTGTCTATAGGCAACTGAACTTAGCCACATTCATCATAAAACTCAGAAGCTGAAAGGAAACCCCATCAGAGATAAATAGCTTTCGAGTATAGCATCAGCTCCTTCTCACTAAGGCTTCTACAGGATTTCATGATTATCAGAATTATAGGAATCTATCACAAAAATAAGAGTCAGTTGAAGGAGTATTCCACTCCCATGACTGAGAGAGATGATGGTAGGATTTTTCATTTTTCTGTTGCATATTATCACGTCTATTTGGTGCCACAAGTGCAAGAATTTCTGTTCATTTTATTCAATCATTTATTACAAGTGCCTACAATAGTGTCTCATATATAGTAGATGTTTAACCAATATTACGTAAGTGAGTAAATCACTTTTTGTATATGCTTTTATACAATGTGGTGAAGTACAATTGAATTTGAGCTTTCATTATTTACTCTACCTGAAGTACATTTTGAGTCATAACCCACACAGCTTTGGCCAGGAACATACTCAATGGACTGCCAAATATGGTAAAGAAAGCTGAGAAGACAATGCTGGGTCTAAGCTCTTCCCTCAAATACTAGGCTATTAGAAATTCACACCATCAGTTTATACATGAGAACAAGCACATTTGTTTTAAATTTGAGCTGGGAACCATTTCCAAGAGATTCCTTCCTTGGAATCAAAAGTTTAATGTTTAGTATCACATTACATGAGATGCTTCATGGTGGGTTCTTACCTTCATCTGCAGCCACATATTCCAGCACTCTGCTTTACATTTTGTTTTTCAGTAATACCAATTACATTCCCTTTCTACAACTAGCTAACTTATTTCTATAGGCCTTTTATCATGATGCTTGTTTAAAGGCTTTGGTAAATGTTACATAAGTCTAGCATATTATATTGAATGAAATAGAGGCATTCATATACATATTGCAATTAATATATTTTTTCATGTTAGCTGTTTGGCAATTGTTCTAGTTTGCTAGCTGCTGGAATGCAATATACCAGAAACAGAATGGCTTTTAAAAAGGTGAATTTAATGAGTTGCTAGTTTACAGTTCTAAGGTCGAGAAAATTTCCCAATTAAAACAAGTCTAAAGAAATGTCCAATCAAAGGCATCTAGGGAAAGATACCTTGGTTCAAGAAGGCCGATGAAGTTCAGGGTTTCTCTCTCAAGTGAGAAGGCACATGGCGAACACAGTCGGGGCTTCTCTCTCAGCTGGAAGGGCACATGGCAAATACGGCGTCATCTGCTAGCTTTCTCTCCTGGCTTCCTGTTTCATGAAGTTCCCCAGGAGGCGTCTTCCTTCTTCATCTCCAAAGGTCGCTGGCTGGTGGACTCTCTGCTTTGTAGTGTTGCTGTCTCTGAATCTCCAAAATGTTTCCTCTTTTATAGGACTTCAGAAACTAATTAAGACCCACTCAAATGGGTGGAGACATGTCATCCCCTAATCCAGTTTAACAACCACTCCTGACTAAATCACATCATCCAGGGAGATAATCTCATTACAGTTTCAAACATACAGTATTGAATAGAGATTATTCTACCTTTATGAAATGGGATTTATATTAAAACATGGCTTTTCTTAGGGGGCATACTTCCTTTCAAACCAGCACAGCAATTGAGATACCTTTTCTTATATGAACTATACTATTTGATGTAGATGTATGTTAAATAACATAAATAGCTTTTTAATTAAAGGTGTCTATCAAACCTTATGTTCTTTAGCTTTACTCCATGTCAAGTACACTGAGTTCCTGTCAGTTCCAGAATTAACTAAATCATTGTGATAGCAATTGAAACTATTTTATTTAGATAATCACTCAAGGTCTTTTTTTCATGTTAGTAAATACTCATTTTAGCTGAGCTGCATAAAAAATAAGAAATAGCAAGTTTTGGTGATTTGGAGCTATGTACCCCAGGAAAACTGTTTTTTAAACTTAACCCATTTCTGTGGGTGTGAACCTGTTTTAAGTAGGACTTTTCAACGAAGTTAATACAATTCAGGTGTGGCCCAATTCAATCAGGATGGGTATTAATCCCATTGCTGGAGCCCTTTATAAGCAGAATGAAATTCAGACACAGAATGAGAAAGAAAGTCACAGAGGTAGCAGATAGCAAATAAACATTAGAGGAACCCAGAAAAAAAAAGAGAAAGGCCAGGAGAGGTCCGGTGCAATGCCATGTGACAAAGACGCTCAAGACTAAGGATCACCAGCAGCCAGCATCATAACACCAGTTTGAGGAAGAAAGCATCACCTTACTGAAGACTCAATTTTGGAATTTCTTAATTCCAAAGCCTTAAACCATGAGCCAGTAAATCCCATTCTTTAAGTCAATCCATTCAAGCTATTTTATTGAGCAGTCAAGTAAACTAAAATATCAACTATGTGAAAAATCTATCCGAATTTTTTTTTACCTATGTAAAATTTACACATAATTTTTGGTATAAGCAAATTGCTAAATCTGATGTGGATGTTTGAAAATAAATATAAAGTATAGTTCATATTTATAAAATTTTAAATGTTTGGAAAAATGTGTTTAAATAAGAATTTGTTTCTAAAAATTTGCACAAATTAGAATATAAGAAATTTATGAAAATATCTAAATCGTATCAATAAGAATAGTGACATAATCACACAATTGAGGAAAAGGAAGGCATACATGAAAATCCTCCCCAAATTTGAAACCTCTGTAGGCTGAAAAACTGGCCACAAATTTTTGTAGAGAATTGCACGTTTTATGTTGCAGTTAGATAGAAACAGCTTTTCTAACACTGCTGGCAGTTCTGCTTCTAATCCGAGCCAGAAAACAGGAAGTACAAAAACATGGAAAGAGAGAAAGTAATGAATAAAGTTAACCAAAGTTTAAGACTCTCACATTTGATTTAGGTCAACCTTGAATTTTAGATGAATATTTGAATCACAATTCATCTAAATTAGGTCATCCATCCCTTGTGACATATGTGGTTTAGAAATTAGCATTGACTTTCAAGTCACTGAAAATGTTTCCAAGAAACTTTGGATGAGTTTCAAACTATTAAATATCTGACTTCTATTTTAGATAAGAATTAGAATATCATATTCCAGGAATTAAAACCAAAAACAACAGCAAAAAGCAAGGTATCAGAATATATTCCAAAGTGTAGTAATTTCAATGATGGCTAAATTAAATTAATGCCAATCATTCTGATTATTTTAT
This sequence comes from Tamandua tetradactyla, assembly GCF_023851605.1. NCBI lineage: Eukaryota > Metazoa > Chordata > Mammalia > Pilosa > Myrmecophagidae > Tamandua > Tamandua tetradactyla. Next base: position 30,093,635 of record NC_135345.1, on the reverse strand, counting down.
ATTACAATGTAGTTATTCGGATGTTTTTAAGAACTGGATTCTTCTCTTGACCATTTTTTTAACTATATGATCATTTCTAGTCAAACAAGGGTAATCCTGTTTCTAGGTAAGGGGGTCACTCCTGGCTTCTCTCTCACATCTCACAAACTCTGCTCCAGGGGAGGAAAGATGACTTGCTTGATAGATGCATTTGGGAGAAGAAAATGAGGCAAACCTCCTTCCTCACCTCATTGGTCAGGTCAGTCTACTTGCATGGATGCTAGCCTATTCAGCTCTAATAGACCTGAATAGACAGGTGTAGCAGGAAGCACTCTCCCTGAAAAGGTATAGTTACCTAGTTCTATCTCTGGTTGAGTATGAGAAACTCTGTATTTCAAGTTGAAGTTTGAAGGAGCCTTTTCACCACATAGACACAATCCTGCACCTTGATTTCCACTTGCCTATATCATATATCAACAGCTTTTTGCTGTTGTTTTTGGTTTTAATTCCTGGAATATGATATTCTAATTCTTATCTAAAATAGAAGTCAGATATTTAATAGTTTGAAACTCATCCAAAGTTTCTTCTATTCTATTCCTCATTGTTCATATGTTTCTGAATTCAAGATGGAAAGATGTGGTATCATTTATTAACCTTTACTATTATAATAATACAATAACATTGTATAATATAATAATATTAAACTTAAATAAAAGGGATACAAAAATTAATTTTAGGGAGAAACAAAATATATGATAAGAGGAACGCGACAACCTTGGAATCAAAGAGGCTTGAATTCAAATCTCAGTTATTTTATTTCCTAAATCCAAATTTTCCATTGGCAAAATGGAATTACTTGTTGTAAACATGCAAGGTTTTCACAAAGATGCATGTTAATGAAGATGAATTTTATAAGACAAAGAAGGTTCTAAATGAATATTCATGATCAATATTAATATTATTATTTTAATTTTATATTGACACTTTAAAAATGCAAACAGTTAAAATTTATGATATGGCTAAAGATTTTTTGAGCCCACGTGATTGGCCTTTTTCTATGGTCACAATCATCATTAATTGATTCTTATTAATTTTTTAAGAAAACTTATCACTGTTACATTAAGAAACACATAAGTTAATAAATTCCATTTCCATTTATGGACTCATTAGGAAATCCAATTTAATTCAAGTTGATTTTAGTATTATATACTCAACTCAATCATTTAAAGAATAAATAAATGCTATCTGTTGCAGTTGCTCCTTAAAAGTCTTTCATCAAATCTGTTTCTTTTGATTCTTAAAGAAGATAGAAGAAGAGATTTGATTATTAGGTTGGACAAAGTTAATTGCTTTACTTTAGAATGTATGGCAAAGTGGGAAGAGTAATAGCCTAATTGTTAAAACCATGACTTCTAGCCTCTCATTTTCTTTATCTGTAAAATAAGACATTGGATCAAATGGTCCACTGATGCAATCCTAGTTTTTGATTCAAAAGTTGATGCTGTCCATCTATCATAAGAATAGAAAATTGAAGAGAAACTTTTGAAAAATTCTCTGGGCAATGTGCATTTTCATCTTGTTAAACATTTCAGAGTGTTTTCAACGTTTGACAAAGTGCCAAGGAATTTCAAAATCCATAGGAATATTTATATTAAGTTGAAAGCCACAAAGGTAGCTGCCAATATGTTATATTTTATGATAAATAGAATTATTTCCTTCGGCACACCAGCATGAAAGCAGGTCTTTAAACTGAATGCCATTACAAAGCTATTTAAATCCATCATATCTGCTAATTAGCTACTGGATAAAAATAACTACTTTGGCCTCAGCATTTCTTCTGTACCATATATACACAAGTCTTTCACTATTTCATTGCATGGACCATCTGCTCCAGAAATGTAATTTTCAAACAACTATGTCCTGATTATATGTGTGTTTAGTATTTATTATCTTCATTCTTCAGATTATATGTTTTTCTTACATTACAAAACACCTTCTCTTCAGTTCTACTTATCCTCCAAGAATGAACTAAAATCTTGTTTCTTCATAGAACAGTTTCTTGGCCTTTATTACTGGTATAATTTGTGCTTATACTTATTTAAATATTGGTTTAATTTAACTATTTAAGTATTAAATAATCCTATAATAAAATTAACACATATTGTATTTAACAATACACATTCTACCCCCCATTGTCTTTCCCCATCACTACCTATGTCATAAATTCTGATAGATGTGAACCAGATATTAGGTTTCCCTATAGTTTCAGGAATTTAAATTATCAAAAATTTAAGCATAATAGACATTTCACAGATCCTTGTTGAATAAAAGTAAAAATAAGTATGAAATTGATTTCTCATATGTAATATGGCATAATAAACTGTACTTTAAACTCATGAAGTAACAAAATTTTAAAAAGTCAGGACACAACATGCATTTATTATTGAGAATTAAAACTTTGAGAAAAAAATAAATGGCTACTAATTGTAATGCTTTTTCTTGCCAGACATGAAATTCTTGGTCTGGTTTGTAGAATGACTTGAGATGAATAATTCCTGATGGTATTCCTACTTGTAGTTTATGAGTTATTCTAAAACATAAACTCATTGTATCCTGAAATTCATCCAATATTGAAAGAATAAACAGAAACATGAAGCAACACAATTCTCATAAATGTTTAAAATGTGCATGTGCAGTTTTGAAACTTCAGGCAGCCAGTTAGCTGGTCGTACATCACTTTTTACTGGTGTACTTGGATTCCACTATCTTTTGTACCAGAAGAGACACACCAACCATAGGTCCGGGACAAAAAAAAAAAGAACATGTGAGAAGCTATAAAATATCCTCCCAAAGCAAATTCACAATTTCATCATTTTTTTCCAACTATGCCACTCCTTACTACAGTCATATATTTTTTACGCTGAAGTATTAAACTGCATGAAGATGAGAAGATGTTTTTCTTCTCTAGGATAGCAGACGAGAGATTTGAGGTAGCCTAAGGAGTTCATGCTCAGTCCAAGGCGGTGAGTAAATTTAAAAAGAAAATAAAAATAAATGCTTGAAAATCAAGTCTCAAATCTAAAACTCTACTGGCAATTCGGGTGGTTTAGGAGAAAAGTTTATGGTACATGTGTTTGCAAACTTTATCAAACCTTGTATTAGATTTATGATTCCAAAGTATCTCCCAAATATTTCAGCTCTTCTCCATATCGTAAGTTTCATTCAAAATAGTGCGCTAGTTCTCATTCTCCTACTGTTTTTTACCTTCTTTTGACATTTCTCCTACCACCCGCTTACCCCCGGGGTGATTGTTTCATTCTAACCAGTAAATACTTTGTGTTATACTTTTTCACGTGCTGTTTTCAGAACGTCCTCATTTTCCAAAGTAGGTTATAGCTTTACATTTCTTTCCTTTGACCAATTTCATTCTCTTGCCATGCTTCTGTTTTTCCTTTTCTCTTACACACTGTCTCCAATCCTTTATCTGATTTTGCTCTCTAGCATCTTTCCCCAACACCTGTAATTTAAATTTCTTCAATTTTCCCTTCCATATGGGTCCTCTGTTCTTACCTTGTCAAAAGTCCTCAGGGGAAAAGCAAATATAACAGGAATAACCTATAAAAATAGAGGGTCCATTAGGTTTAAATGAAGGGGGACTTTAATCAATTTTATTAAAGCTGGCTATGTACTGTTTCCCCCTTCTAAGTCCTCCCTCTTTAAATATTGAAGAGAACACTTCCAAGTGAAATTCTAGTGTTGGTGATTGAGAATATAATTGAAGAATTAGTTCCCCATATGTTTCATCTTTTTTAACATGGCATCTTTTTTAATGTTACAACTTTTTGTGCTCTCTCCTAGATGCTGGGGAAGGGGAAAGTATTGTAAATTAGTTGATCTTGCTATTTTTTAGTAGCTATCTAAGAAAGGTCAATATTAAAACTATTTTAATTATGAAAAAAGTGAGATTAAGAACTTATTTTTATATTACTTGTATATCCTGTTATCGTAAAGATTTATTAGATTGTTTTACTTTTGTTTTCTGCATCTATGTCCTTATATCTGCAGCCAACATAAAAGTATTTTAAGGGAAATGCTCTATTTTATGCATTTCTTATATTTCTTAAAGTGCTAAAACTGAGACTTTAATATAGTATATGTTTTTAAATGTATATTTTATGCATTTATTGACATCTATTTGTGGTTCACATTTTATTTAATAGATGAATGAAGTTTTTAGTGAATTTATGCTTGAATAACAACAAAGAAGAGAAATATTGATACAAGAAGGAAAAGGGAGGACGTGATAGAAAATAGTCATATTTTTATGACTCTTCAAAAATGTAGATTTTTAATCAACATGTTTCTTTTATGCAAAAAAAGCTGACCAGGGCAAGAAGTTAGAAGTCCACAATTTATAAAATCCTGGTTCTGTTCCCAGCATCACTAATGCCTAACTATACAGCATTTGTCAAGATGTCTCCTGAGTTTCTTTATCAGTATGAAACACGATGATACAATGTATTTTTAGTTTAAATGGGAAACTTTCATATAAATTTACTAAAAGTTATTAACTCCTCTCCCCCTAAAACAAACAGCAAGTAAATACCACTGACATTCAACATATATATTTGTGAATACCCAATGATAAAAACAAATTATAGAGGTGTAAAAATTCAAATAACTTTAGATTTGACTGATAATATAATTAATCCCTTAATTGATTTCTCATTTAGGTAGCCAGCCTGCAACATGACTCTTCAGGGTCTTTGCTTTTGAGTAGTCAAACCATTCATTAAAGTCATCCTACAATTAATTAGTGCCAACCCGTGTGCTCGATCGAATATTTTGATAGTGATGATGTGTGACTCCCAAGGAGCAGTCATTAAATGTTTTGCAGCTTTCACTTCTCTTCTTGAGTTGTTCATTCTGGAGGAACTCAGCTGCCATGCCGTGAGGGTACATAAGCAATCCCATAGCAAGGCCATAAGGAAAAGCAATTGAGGCTTTCCATCAGCAGTCAGCAATACTTGCCAGTAATTTGTGTGAGCCACATTGGAAGCTGATTTCCAGCCTCAGGAAAGACTTTGGATGACTGCAGCTCCAGCTCACATCTGACTACAACCTCATGAGAGTCCAGAGTCAGAAGAGCCAGTCAACTGCTCCCCAATTGCTGACCATACAACCTGTGAAAGACTTTACTATAAAGTTACTAAGTTTTGAGGTAATGTTTTATGCCACAATAGAAAATCAATATATTCATTGGTTTAAATTTTTCATATTTTAAAAATAAAAGCATATATGATAATAAATGTAAAAATAACTAATCTCTATGGTTAACAATTGCTAGGAAGATAAATGGGTAACAGCATTTATGAATACATTACAACTTATACCCATACATGCCTACACACATTCGCTAGTATACAATATTTTATTTATTCGGTGTATTCTATTCCAATCAATATCAAACATCTCCTGAAACCACCTGATGTCTCCATTTGTGTCTGATTATTCTAATTAGAATAAAACCTATTCATATGCTTCCACTTTCTCCTATGCCCGAAACTAACCTAAAAATATGTGGTTGGGTTATATAATTGGAATAATGCTTAAATTGTATTACAGCATATTAGACCCAGCCTAACAACTACTTAAATGGATATTCACCCAAAGAATCTATCTATAATGCAACACAGAAAAACTTGGAGACGTAAATATGAAAATTTTCTTTAAAAATATTAAGGATACATCGAAAACATCCAATTGACATTTCAGGAGACATATTTCAAAAATTTTGGGTTAACACTTCCCAGAAATCATGCCAAAAACACAATGAATCTAAAAAGGGATAAAGGCAAAGCAGTCTCTACAGCTACATGAATTACAGTAAGGCTGTAGAACACTAAAGACAAAGAAAATGTGAAAAGAAAACAGATTTCTTAAAAATAAATATTCTCTAGCTAGACAATGGACTCCTTGACAATAACAATGGAAACCAGAAAGGAGTGGAGAAATATCTGCAAAGTTTAAGAGAAAGTAACTGACCAACCAAACTATTTAAATGTCAATAATATCAATAACAAAATCAGGTGAAATAAAGACATTCATGAATAAACAAAAAATAATAAAGTTTACCACTAAGACATCTAAACTAAAGGAATTTAAAAAAATATGAACTTTAAGAAGAAGGAAATAGAGTGCAAATGAAATCTAAGATGAAATGGAATGGTAAGCAAATTAAATGAAAAGTATGAATTAAATGCAGATGACAATTATCAATAATAATAGTAATGATAGTTTACTTATTTGTTTGAAAAAAGAGAAAAATAAAAATTGGGGAAATATAAAATATAAATTGGGAAGAGTCAGGACTTGTGTTCTAGAAATTCTTATACTATTCTTAAAGATGGTTACAATATTATTTTGTTAATGTAAATATTCAATATTCATGGTAAGATTGTTAAAACATTCATTATAGACCAAGAGTTGAAAAACTATTGTCTGAAAATAGTTCAGACTTTGTGGGTCAGATGATCTGTCTTAACTGCTTAGCTCTGCCATTGCAGTTCAAAAGCAGCCACAGACATGTAAGCAAATGGGCATGGCTGTATTCCATTAAAAGCAGATGTGATGTTTTTGAGATGTAATTATCCCAGAAAAACATCTTCTAAAACTTAATCCATTCCTGTGGATGTGAGCCCTCTGTAAGTAGAGCATTTGGATATAGTTATTTCAGTAATGGTGTAGACCAGAATGTTCCTTAATCCATTACTGGAGTACTTTAGAAGCAGAATGAAATTCAGACAGAAAGTGAGAAAGCTACAAGGAAACAAGAAGCTGGAGTTCCTAGCTTGCTGCCTGTGTTATAGAATTTGTACTTGCCTTGTCTTACAGTCACATGAATCAATTACAATAATAAATCTCATAGCGTTTACTATATACCTACATCCTTTCAGTGCCATTTCCCTGGAGAACCTTGACTACTACAGATGGTTATGAGGATTTTGAGCTCTCAAGGGACCTTGTCCATCTTCCAATTGCCTGGACAGCACCTTCCTTTACTTCCTTGAAGTATGAAGGGTTGATATGCTCCCACATTCTCACTATAGGGGCCTTGAAACTCCCAATGGAGAATTCAGACAGGGTCTTCTTGAAGGACTCATCTGCTTGGATGTTGGTGTAGAACTTCTCCTGCAGGGCTAGAATAGCGTTCTCCTAGAGTGTCAGCAGGTTCAGTTCAGTGAATTTTCCAATTTGCCAGGCCAGTACCACTGCTGAAACTAGCGGAACTTCTCCTGAATGTTATCATCATAGTATACCTTGGCATTGTCTCTGGTTACTTACAGGACATTGCTCTTCCTCTCATCCAAGTTGCCTCTGGCACAGATGATATCCAGGGGACATTGTGGATCTTGCTGGTGTCCATGATGCCATCTGTGGGCAGCTGGGTACACAGAATATGTAGACCATTGTCTCTGGGGATGAGGCCCTTCTACAGAGGCCAGAAAACAAAAATGGTCTGCCCAGTGGAGGGGTCTCCTTGTAGCCTCTTCTGTGGAGAGCAGCTTCTTATACAGTTCTGTTCCCACCAATATTGAAGGCACTAACTTTGGTATGGACAGCCTGGTATGGACAGGACCAGTGATATATGCGTGGAGTTCATCTGTCTTCCAGCAAGGCCATGTCTATCCTCAACAGTTCTTGTCTCTGGGCCTCATAGATGCTCAGTTTTTACCTCGTTTCTTCTAGTTCTACATCTTCAATGACAAATCTATGTTCACGTTAGCCATCCTCACACAGAACGCTAGCCCCCTGTAGAGGTGGTAGATGTAGAAGTTGTGATTAATGACTCTACTTTCAAGCAGCTCAGTTTCAATCACTAGGGTATGCAGGCACTGAAAGCAAAGTTGGACCGTCTGTTTATGCTTCTAGACCACGGTGATGACATATCCAATAAATCACATACAAAGAACTTGTTGAATATCTCCTGTCCTTATATAATTTAGGAATTGTAAAAAGCAGAGGCAGTAGTGACAAAACACAGTAAAACAAATAAAAGATGTAGCTATCACATCACTACATAAATGGAAATGCTGAGGGTTATAAAGACCATATGAATTGTCCTAGTAAAACCTGTGGCTAACTAAGTTCCTGAAGGAGGGCATGGCTTACTCAACTGAGTCACTCTCTTTATATAAACCAAAATCCTTCATTTTAGGTGATATGATTTCACCTCAAATTCTCTTAAGCAAATAAAGAATACTATTAGTTCATTTAAATTAAATTTCTAAAAATTGAATTTACATGACTGGAACCATGTATTGAAACCATTCCATCAGGACTATTATTTTGTCTTTTCCTCTGCAGTCTTACCTCTGTTTTCCTCTGTTATATTCATTCTCATGAACTCTCTCATGTTTTCATTCCAAAATGGCTACTAATTACCCCAGTCTCACTTCCAATCAGCTTATGGAATCTAGAATACTAAGAGACCTGATGATTATTATGGATTATTTCTTTGAATAAACCAGGATCACTTGGCCATTAACTTAAAATGCGTGGGCAAGGTGATGGAACTAAGAATAGGCAGGACTGGAAATTGAGTCCTCCCTTAGAACCAGAGGGGTGAAGCAAATTCATCTTAAAACACAAGAACCTAAATCTGGGGAAATTTGTTCCTCAAAAAAAAAAAAAAAATGCAATGTTGTTTGTAGAAGAAGAAGAAGGAATGGGTATTTGGAAGCAAAAATAACAGCTGTCACTAATGACACTTTCACTGTCCCTAGATAAAGTACTATATATCGAAATATATATAGTTTTATTTGTATAGTATTTAAGTCTATTGACCGCAAAATAGTGTTTCTTTAGAACAGGCACATACATACCTGAACATTTCCTAATAAGTCTTTCTAGAGACATATTTATTAAAATTATGGGCATTTCAGGGTCAATAAAATAGTTGTTTGGGCCCAGACTGAGTGCATGAAGAGCATGAGCTAGTGCTGCCCTAAGACTATAAACTACATGAGGCACAGAATCAGACATAGATTTATTAGGACTTACAAACAAGAGAGTCTCCGGTGGCAGTTGTTCAGAGGGGTAGTGTTACACAAAGGGGCAGGAGTGCAAGGGGGCCATATGTATATGATTTTAGAACAAAGACATTCCATATAGTATGAAGACTTTGGGCTTTTAGTATTATTACTAAATTGGCCTAACACCTGATGTTTTGCTAAGATTAATGGTTAAGACTCAGTTTCAATCAGTGCTGTTTTACATCCATGATTACATTCTTATTCCACCAGAGAGATTCCTTTTTCTCTTGACCTTTGTCCTGGTTAAATAGGCTCTTGTGTGCTTGGGATTTTATTCCCATTTAGGAAGTGTCCCAGATCTGGGCTGCCAGGATCCAATAGTACTTTGGAGAAAATAAGTAACAGTACATGAAATCTTGTCCTCATCTCCTCTCACCATGTCTGAACTCATTAACATGCTTAGAAGTTTCCACCATGGTTAGAGTTCTAGGCAGCCTCTCTAAATCACTAGCCTAGCTTTGTAAGACAAAATGAAAAAAAAAAAATTTGAATAATGGGATAAAATAAATGTAAAGCAATTTTGTAACCAAGAAATTAGGATTGAAGGTATGATTTTGATTACTAAATCATTATATAGATAGCCTTATTGCTTTCTGGTATACTGGAGTAGACAGAGGGAAATACTTGCAACCCCTAAATTGTAATCCAGCTGCATCGATCTCTGAAAATTATTGTTCAGCCCTTATCTTGTGCCCTTGTAATTGTAAAAACCTTGTGACTAACCTTCACTTGTACCCATTTATCCAGTTTTTCAACTTTAGAGTCTTGTAATTACTAAAGATAGCCCCTGATGTTTATTAATGAAGGGTCTTGGGTCAGCCCAGAATTAACCCACCCCAAGTCCAAAATTAACTTGATAACTGAGATGGATCTAACGAAAATCGACCCACTTGACATAGTCTAAGCAGTAGCTTAGTCTTTAACCTACAAGTCACCTGTACCTCATTAAAATACTATAAATCATGCCCTTATCATAATAAGGCCACCACTTTTTGCATATGTTCTGTGACTAAGCATGTAATCAATCTGTGCATGCTTAATAATTAGATCACCTTAATCACATTACTTCTAATTACATCATCTGTGCTCATTATCCTGAAACCCATCTTTTAATCCTATAAAACTATCAGAATTATTGCAGTTTGGGGAGATAGATTTTGGACTGATAGGCCATCTGATCTCCAGCTACATGCCTAGTAATAAGCTTTTTCTCTCTTTGAAACCCTAGTGACTCGGGAATTAGTCATTTGAGTGCATTGGGCAAAAGAATCTATTACCTTTGACTGGTAACAATCTGAAAACGACTTTTAACAAGAAATGTTAATTCCTCCCTAATTATTTTGTTTACTTAGTGCTTTTGAAAATTGACTTTTTCTCAGTTTCCTTTCAAAAAAGGTGCTTATAATAGTTCAACCAGTTACATTCAAATGTTTCTCGTTTGCTTTCCTCAAGAGAACTACTAAGTGTGTGATAATGCTGCAACATTATTTTTTAAATTTCCCCCCAAAAACAGTATTTATTTTTTTTAACATCTATGTCTCGCAATCCAAAATGAATCTCTCTTTCACACTTCCAAATGTTAACACTGTCTTTTTAAGACCTGATGCAGTACTTTAAAAAAATATTTATTTTATTGTTTTCTTGGTTCTTTCAAGCATTCTACAAAATGAGAATGCAGTTCATCCTTTCAGAAGAAAACATTATTTTCCTATCTCTATATTTCTGGCATTTGATATGGTTTTAAAATTTTAATATGGTTTAATTTAAATTTATTTTTATGATTAATACCCCAGTCATTTTTCTTTTCCTTTCTGTTGTACATTTTCTGTTTGTCTATTTATTTCACAGAATACAGTTTGTTTACTCCGTTCCTTACTTGCTTTCCTACTGTACTAGTTTGCTAGTTGCCAGAATGTGATATACCAGAACTAGAACAGCTTTTAAAAAGGGGAATTTATCAAGTTGCAAGTTTACAGATCTAAGGCTATGAAAATATCCCAATTAAAGCAAGTCTATAAAAATGCCCAAATTAAGGCACCAACAAGAGTATCTTCCTCAAGAAACGTTGATGTTCAGGGTTTCTGTCTCAACTGGAAAGGCACATGGAGAAAGTGGCAACATCTAACTTTCTCTCCAGGCTCTTGTTTCACGAGGCAACCTCAGAAGCATTCTCATTCTTTATCTCCAAAGGTCTCTGGGGTGTGGGCTCTCATGGTTCTCATTGATCTCTCACTCTCTCTGAAATACTTCCTCTTTTAAAGGATTCCAGTGAACTAATCAAGACCCACCTGGAATGGGTAGAGTCACAACTCCATCTAATGAAATGTTAATGTCCACAATTGGGTGAGTCATATCTCCATATAGATAATATAATCAAGTTTTCACCCAGCAGTAATGAATGAGAATTAAAGGACGTGGCTTTTCTGGGATACATCACAGATTCAAGCTTGCACACCTACCAAGTCTTAATCCTTGCCATATACTTAAAATAGGATAATGCAATGGAGAAAATAACTTGGAGCAGCACTAAAGGGGATACCAACAGTGAAAGGCTAGTTACAATGAGCTGACCAATAAAATATTCAGAAAAAGTTAAACCCTGGTTCTAAAGCCTATCTCACCTCTTCAAATTATTGGGAATATCTTATAGAAGAAAATTTACCATGCAGAACCATAAAAATCTATAGAGGTAATGGTAAAACTAAGACTTTAACTATATCCAAATTCATTATGTAATGCATAAACAAAGCAAACAAAACATAATACATTAATGCAATATTTTCTCATTTAACAATACCTTGCTAGGAACAGTGGGATATATTTATATGCAAGTTATCACTACTTAACAACCTAGAGATTGTTAGCATTTGAAATGCTTTAATCAGGAATTCACATCCCAGGGATGGATGGTTAGCATTTTATAGCAGATGTCTCAGATACTTTCCTCTGGGGTATAGTCATCAGCATAAATAACGGTAGATGTCAGTTTTCAATGGCGAAATAAATTAAGCAGAGTAATGTCTAGAAGGTCTGTAAGGGCGTGCTACTCTTATGTGCCCGTCCTCTTCACTGTGACAGCCAAGATTACTTGCTCATCAACTCAGTCACATCAGCTGTGAGCAGATTCTGGTCACCAGGAGGAAGGTAGATTACATAGGACCCTATTCCTTATCTGGAAGTGTAAAATGTGCTTTTACAGCCATAGATCTAGCCACTGGACGGTTGCTGGCCTTCCCAGTAGCTAAAGTTGAAACACGAGCAAATTTCATGACAGAAGCTTTGTACAAGGCTAGAAAGAGCCAGGTGTGGGACAGTGGGGTGAATGGGATGATTAGGATGGGCAGATGGGGGTAGCCATAATCAAATAGTAGGTCAAAGAATTTTTTTTTCCAAGGATAGTATTTTCTAGGGAGGAAAGGACATATTATATACTGTCTCATGTTCAAAGTAGAAAAAAGTCCAAGTGCCTGGAAGAGGAAAGAATCTTAACCAAGGCTTGATGAATGAATGCTTTGTTCTGATTGATCAGTGAGAAAAAAATCAGCTCAGCTAATCATTTATTAGCAAATGGGCATGTGGAGGGTCTGTGTCTGTCCCTCCATTGGTAAACAATTGAGAAATCCTTTAGTGTTATCTGAATCATATAGGAAAGAGTGGTTCTTTTCCTTCAGCATAAAAAGAGGGATGATTTCTTAACCATTTCTCCTCTCCAGGTTCATTGGACTCAGGTAAAGTTCGACATTCTTTAGAGAAAACTGAAGCTCAAACATATTTACAATCTTGTCAGAAATTGACAGATATTAAAGGGAACTGTGATTTGAGCCTAGCCACTATTTTTTTTTTTTTTACCACTTCTTTTTCTTTAAGAAAGATAGGAAAGAAGTTTTCTGGTTAAATGGAGAGATCATCTTAAATAGCTCACTTTAACAGTTAAGATATTTAGACTTTGGCAGCATAGATTCAATCTTTGAATGAGAATTGTGATTCAGCAACAGATCAGTAAGAAGTTCTCTCCCATATATGAATGCCCACATATCATTTAAGATGTATCACCTTTAATTTTGTATTATAGTGATTTGTTTACATGTCTTCTTTCTTTTGGTAGAGTTTGAACTCTTCGATTGTAGGAGTTTTGTCAAATTTAATTTTGTACCTCTTCATAGTTGTGTGACGCTGAATGAATAAAACTTCTGAAAAGTCCCTAATTGTCAAAGGGAAGTTAACTAGTCCCAGGTGTTCCTAGCTCTTAATTCTATGACAGGATATATATTTGTCCTCAAGATATTTGACAGGAAACACTCCTGCTTATATAGAAATTTGTCCACATTTTGCTGGAAGGAAATAAACGTGCTGTCCTTTAAAGTTCCTAGCTTATTTTCTGTAGTTTGGTATTTATCAGAGTCTGCTATCTATAACAATTTTCTGTGCTTGTCTCTCCAACTAGGCTTTGAGCTATCATAGGACAGAGATCATATCATTTTTCAGATGAATATTTGTGTTAATGCAAACCACTTATTAAATTCTAAACTTTAATAAAGACACCATCACTGCCAGTTAATTATTACTTTTTTTCTGAAGGATGAATGTCCACTCAGTGATAAGGGAAAATCTTCAAAATTGTCAGCATTCCTACAATACCTTCCATAACGTTCTTTGATGACTCTCTTTCCTTTTGCTTTGTAGAAAATAATTGATTTTAGATCCCTCATTTTATAACTGCTGCATCTCTTGCAAGCATCTACATTTACATGCATTTGTACCCTTTTCTTTCAGAAATTTCTATGCTTCTCCCATCCTAAAATTTAGAAATGAATGAAAAATCATGAACAGTCTTTTCATTCCTGCTACCACAAGATAAATTGTCATCCCAATCTCTCTTTTTATCAAACATTTCTTGAAAGTGAGTGAGGGAGTGAAGAAGGGAAGACTGAGAAGAGATGAACAGTAGTACCTTGTGTAGACATTAGCACTTAAAAGGCTACAAATAAAGACCAGAAAATCTAATTTATAGAAAATCTTTTAGCGTTTAAAAGGAATACTGAGAAGTAGAGATCTAAAAACAAATAGAAGCAAGAAGAGAAAATAATGACCAGAGTAATAGTCACTGTCATGATTAGGGACATGTGTCAACTTGGCCAAGTTGTGGTACATGTTTATCTGATTGGGCAAGTGCTGGCCTGTCTGTTGCAATGAGGACATTTCATAGGATTAGGTCATGATCACCTCCGCTGCATCCACAGCTGATTCCATTTGTAATCACCAAAGGGGAGTGTCTTCTTCAATTAATGATGCTAAATCTAATCACAGGAAGCCTTTAAGGAGGACTCAGAGGAGACAGGTTCCATTCCTGCTTTGGTTGGTAGCTTCTCCTGTGGAGTTCATCCAGACCATCCATCGGAGTCGTCAGCTTCACAGCCTGCCCTGTGGATTTTGGACTCTGTGTTCCTGCAGTCAAGTGAGACACTTTTATAAATTTTATATTTGCAAGTGTTCCCTGTTGATTCTGTTTCTCTAGAGAACCCTAACTAATACAGTCACCAATCTGTTAAGCATTTGAGGTCAGGAGATCAGGCCAAGGTCCTTTTGGGTGATTGACTTAAATGAACATATAGACAGCATCTGTCAGCTAATTAACAACAACAACAAAAAATCATAATGTTTGGCTGATTTTTTTTTTAACTGGAACATAGAAGTGAAAATCAGACTGTTCTTGTTCCTCTAAAAATCATCATCTATTTGAGGAGATAAAGCTAAGTTTTCTGAAGCAAACCAAACATAACTCATTAACTCAACTGCTTAATTTAATGAGGCAGATTCCAAGTTCTATTGATATTGAGGATTGAGATATACAATAAAGAAATCAGGAATGATTTCCAAGTGAATGAAACATAAGGTCTTGAAGAGTTAGTGCGACTTAAAATAGGTAATTATAGAATGAATTCAAAGCAAAAGTTTGAGGCTGAAAATGGAGGAAAGAATGATCAGAACCCACCATTATTGAGTTATGTTAGTTTACTTGCAGCTGAAGAATCTGATAGCAAAGTAGTAAGAAATAAATAGGAAAAGTTTGAATAGAACCTGACTTCTAACTGTAAAAACACATAAAAATGCACATAATATTTATAGTTTATGTAAGTCAGAAAAATATGACTTATGAATTTGTTTTCAGACTAGCTAGAATTAACTTATCTCAATTAGAAATAGTGTCAAGATCTGAGTCATAGATTGTCTTTTAAAATCTGGTTGGATAACAGCAAATGGAAAGAACTCAAAACAAAATTTTCTTAATTTATCATGAAAAAATGGGAAATTGGGATGATTTTTTTATTTAAGAAATCAGAGTTTGACACTTTTATTACTTACCAGATAAGCACACTACATTTTTCATAAAGTATAACAATTATAAATGATGAAGTTTTAGTACACTATATTAATGGCATATGCCAATATAAAATTACATTATATGTTACAAAGAAGTATTGTGTTTGATATTTCCAACTTGTATATGAAATAAGAAGACTAGCAATGACAATAAATTTTTAATTTCTTTGTATTTACCTAGCATAATTTTTAGGGAATATGAAAGAAAAGGAGCTGGATTATGCTTAATGATTTAGACTAGTGGAGATAAAAGCTAATTATGAAGAACCAAATAAAAAAAGATATTTGACACATTTATTATTATATAGTTTAAACTTAAATAATGTTTAAAATTTTACAAATACTTAAAAAATTATTTATGTAGACAAAACAATATATAATCAAAATAGATATTAAATACTAAAAAAATTAAAGAAATATATTATTTGTATCAAAATAACTTTATTGCTTTTAATTTTTTTTAATGAGAGAATTTGTGGGTTTACAAAAAAATCATACATAAAATACAGGATTCCTGTATATACTCCACCACCAACATCATGCATTGGTGTAGATATTTGTTGTGATTGATGATAGCATATTTTTATAATTGTACTATTAAAAAAGTCCACTGGTAACTTGGGGCTCACTGTTTAGTAGTAGTGTAGTTCCATGGATTTTTTTAAAAATTTATTTTGTTGCCAACTAACATTTCCCATTTTAATCATTTTCAAATATATATTTCAGTGCTGTTAATAGGATTCACAATGTTGTGCTGCCATCTCCATCATCCATTACCAAAACATTTCCTTAATTAAATTTTAAACTAAATGTGAGTCTGACAAATGGCATTTTCTTAGCAGTCACTGCATAAATCATTTCCTATAAATTCAATATTTTATATTTTTTAGAGACAGTATTTTAATCACCAAGTAATGTTACTGAAAAACCTTCTCAAAGTTAATACCAGAAAGACAATGCTATTACATACTTGAAACTGTCTAAATGCACGCATGACAGATATTTTTTTTCCTTAGCAGGGTGTAATTTACTAAGTGGATGTATCAAAATGAAGCTATGATGGCTTAAATCTTAGACAAAAACTATAAATTTCCCTTACTGCTTTCTTTTTCTTTGAAACAATTGGAAAATTGACTGTCAGTTAATCGATAGCACTCACTGTTTTGTCTTCCCCACCCCAATATTACTACGCTACAGTATAGATCTTAGGATTGTTTGTTGCAAGTGAGATATAGAAAGGATTCAGAAACTCTTGCTACTTTATGATAGAAATCAGGGAGATGACAGACAGATAAAAGCTAAGAAGGACAAATATGGAGAATATTTGAGCATCTTGGGGAAATTAAAGGAGACAGTAAGACTGAGTTGCGTGTTATAAAGCAGCAGTCCTCAGAGTGTTCTGTGGACCTTCTAGAGTCCCAGGGATTTTTTCAAGATATCCAAACGGTCTAAACTATTTTCATAATGATACTGAAATATTATATGTGTTCTTTTCACAAATAAATGTTTTGACATTTGCATTGGTTGTATAAAAGGAACAGTGGATTTTTCAGTTTGCTAAACCTGCTGGAATGCAGTATACCAGAAATCGATTGACTTTTGTAAAGTGGATTTAAGTTACACATTATAATTCTAAGACTGTGAAAATATCCAAATTAAGGCATCAATAAGAGGATACCTGAATATTTGCATTTTCATAAACCTGAAAGAATGGGAACATATTATTTGAAAGATGGCAATTGATAGTATTTGTTGCCAGTAATAAAAACAGTGTTTTTGAGTGAAAATGTGAAATTTGGAACACTTGTATCCAATAACATGAACTTAACAACTTCCCAAGACATAATAAGGACTTTTCTGATGATACATAGTGATAAGAAAGCATGTGAATTTTTAATATTGAAATACATCATATTTAAAAGCTCTGCATCTCAGGCAATGAATATTTTACAAACAACACTTGTCATTTGAAAATTGTTCAAGAATAAAAAAGTCTATTCAAAGTGCAAGATAGAAAATGGATTTTAATGTAACAGAGCAAAAAGTTCAGTGATCTTATATTCCATGTTGTAGTTAATCTTTATGGAGCTATCAATTGTAGAACTTTGGTATAGTATCAATGAAGTACCGCTCTCATTTCTAAATACGTATCTGTGTGAGACCAAATTTTCTTTGTACAGGTTCATCAAAGCAACAGATTAAAAAAGAGTTGAATGCTGAATGAAGTAGGAGAATCCAGAATCCATTAATAAAGCAATTACATCAATTTTTTTTTAAATTTCATTCTAATTTTCTCACTTTTTTGTTTTAGAAAATACAGTAATTAATAAAATTATATGATTTTGTAGCATGTATTCATGTAAACAGATTTATTGTTTATTTTATAAGAACAAATAAATGTTTCTAAAATTCCCAGTTTAATTTCTAATATAGTACAATAGTAATTGTTGACCATGACAATGTACATGGATATTTGTTTATTATATTAAATAAGGAGAAAGTCACAACCATTAAGTCACAGAATGTCAATTGTATACTTTAAGAAAATAATATACCAGTTCATATAAATAAGGATTTCAAATTCTTTATGTGCATGTGTGCATGTGCTGATTACTGTTGTTTTGAGATTTTTCACTAGAAATTGTATCTTCTCCACTCAAGTGTGACATATCAAAATTACTTCTTTGCTTGATTTTAGTTTTAAAACTTTCCTTAAATCACTTAAGGCAACCTATGAGAAGGAGAAAAAAAAACGCCAGTTATAAAATTATAAATCAAGTGGACATTTAAGATTAACATATCAACTTGTTAACTATGCTGATGAGGCTATATGGTGTCAGAATATTCTTCAAAGAATCAAGAGCCAAAATCTGGCCCAGAACCTCTGCCTTCATAAGTAAGGCAGAGTTTAGTTTTACTTCTGCAGAACAGCTGCATTTTGTTTTCATTTACTATTTTTATTTTTTGCATAGGAGTAGTGAGAGGGTATGTGAGAGAGATAAGGAGAAGACAAGTGTACATAAAAATTAAGTACAATTTTTATGTGATACTCTTATGTGATGAATAGTATTATTTAGAATTTCATAAAGATGAAACAAGTTTCTGAGAGGTTATTGAAATGAACCAATATGCTTAAATTGGAAAATAAAAGAACTTTGAAATACTAGTCTCTTTATACTGTACTCTTTCATTAATGTAGCATTTTTAAATGGCCATATTAATGAATTTCATATTGAAGAGTTCATAATTAGTATTTCAGGTAGACCACATTTATATGATAATAACTGGGCTGACAACACAGCAAGCAGACTCAACACCCTCCCCCTGTCTACATGGGACATGACTACCAGGGGTGTGGATCTTCCTGGCAGCGTGGGACAGAAATCCCAGAATGAGCTGAGACCCAGCATCAAGGGATTGAGAAAACCTTCTCAACCAAAAGGGGCAAGAGTGAAATGAGACAACGTGTCAATGGCTGAGAGATTCCAAACAGAGTAGAGAGGTTATCCTGGAGGTTATTCTTATGCATTAAATAGATATCACCTTGTTATCCAAGATGTAATGGAGAGGTTGGAGGGAACTGCCTGAAAATGTAGAGCTGTGTTCCAGTAGCCATGTTTCTTGATGATGATTGTATAATGATAGAGCTTTCACAATGTGACTGTGTGATTGTGAAAACCTTGTGTCTGATGCTCCTTTTATCTACCTTGTCAACAGATGAGAGGAACATATGGAATAAAAATAAATAATAGGGGGAATAAATGTTAAAATAGATTTAGTTTGAAATGCTAGTGATCAATGAAAGGGATCAGTAAGGGGTATGGCCGGTAAAATTATTTTTCTTTGTTATATTTTTATGTTGTCTTTTTATTTCTTTTTCTGAATTGATGCTAATGTTCTGGGAAATGATCATGATGATGAATATGCAACTATTTGATGATATTGTGAATTGCTGAGTGTATGTGTTGGTAATGTTTTAGTTTCTTGTAATTTTTTTAAATTAATAAAAAAATTTTTAAAAATGTAAAAATAAATAAATAAATAAATAACTGGGCTGAATATTCAGTTTCATTTCCACAGTATTTTTATTGTCATTGCTGGTTATGCAGGTTGCTTATCTAGGCTCTAGAAATCATAGCAAATTATCCTGGTGATTTTTTTTATTATTTGTCATCAAAATAGATGAATATTTGGTATTTCATAATTTCCATTTTTAAATCATATTTGGTATTTTCTAGTGGAAATCTCTTTCAACCCTCTACATCCCCATTCACTGGAGTGTTTGTTACCACTAATTCTTTGTCCAGCAGAAATAAAGAATTCCACTGAAATTGTATGACAGACGTTTAATAATCTGTTATCTTCAGCGTGTTTCTTTCTCTAGTAAGATGTTGATTGTTTTTCTTATTTGTAACAAAAGAGAAAGAACTGAAGGAGTTAAATGGATTTTATGAGTTAAGATTCGGCTCCAACTTAAGCAAAGGGATTCTGTAGGTGGATACATTTGGGAATCTAGATAATTAGAAACTGTGGGTAAAGATTTTTCTCTTGGAGTTCATAACAGACAAAACCCTGAAATGGCAGTAGTTATTTATCACTGAGTGCACAAGAGAATTTTACAATATCTGTAACTATTGTCTATGGTAAACTTTTTTTAACTTTTTAGAGCTAAGTTTTTATCAACATTATATAAATAAAAAGAAGAGGGTTATTTTCCAATGATACCTTCACTCAGCACTTTTTGCAATAGAATATTCAATCTGACATATGTCAGGGGCAATTAGCACTTTCTGCTGACAGAATACCTGCCTGATTTAGCAAGCATTTCTTGTTCCTCATTAACGAAGTTATGTCCAGGTCATATATCATATTTCTGACAATAATACCACTTTCATGCTTAATTGGTTGAATAAATGTGTAATTATGGAACTTTGCAGATATACCACTGTAAATTCCTGTAACCATAGAATTCACCTGATATAGATTTGGATGTTATTTGATCCACTGTAAGATTTAATAACACTAAAACTTAATGTAGCATTTGTGCAATATCAATGAAGAACCCTCCAGATGTTAATACCATTTTAGATAAAATGTTGGAAACTTCAGTCAACATGATTCTGAATATTCCATTAAATGAAGGCATAGTATTATTATGAAAAATATTATCTCTGGCATTAAGCACTGATAAATAATCCTATACCTTGTTGCTAAGTGGGGAGATAGAAAGCTTGACATATGGTAATTAGTGGAATTTATATCTTGCTGAGGTATATTTACAGTAATGACTACATTTCAGAATACTTTTGGATTACAGAAAATATTGGCTCATTGAAAATAAAAAAAAATGATGTTAGTGGAAATGGAAGAATATTAAGTTATCTTAAAATTCTCTAACTTTTACTTTTTTCTTCTAATTAGCACTTTTCTGATGAGTGCTAACAAAATGAGACATCGATGTGAATTGCAAAAATTTTCTTAAAACCTCAGTAAAAGTAAAATGACATATGATAAAATGTTGACATGTAAACATTTGTGTATTAATTTTTAGTATAAATAATTGCTAGTATTAAATATACAATCTTTGCTAGTACAGAATTCATCACTAATAATGACTTGAACAAGTTGGAAGTGTGTTTTCTTGTTCACCTTAAAAAATCCTGGAAATAGTTAGTTCAGTGTTTATATAGAAGTTCCACAATCATCAGGGACACAGACTCATTCTCTTTTTCTCTTTCATCATTTTAGATCAGGGGAAGTAAACATTTTCTTAAGAGGACAGATAGGAAATATTTTAGTCTCCATTGCCACTATTCAACTCTGCTTCTATTACAAAAACTCAACTTTACTGTTGGAGTACAAAAAAAGTCACAGACAATATGAAAATGAATAGGTAAGATTGTCTTCCGTGAAAACTTTTTATATAAACAGATGGCCGACTAGATTGAGCTCATGATCCATAGTTTCTGAGCCCTCTTGTAAGCAATGATTTTCATCCTCAAGGCTAATATATCATCTAAGATGGTCGCTAGACATGCAAGGTGAAGGCCAAAGAAATGCAAAAGATCGAAGAGCAAATGCATTCCCATCTCATTAGAATAAGCCTCTTTAAATTGATTTCCAAGAAATCCCACATAGCATTTCACTTTTATTTCACTGCTAGTGGTCATTTAATCACATCTAGATTCAAATAAGTCTTCACATCTTTATTTCTCATGTCCACCATGCTGTATTTAAGGTAAAAAGAAATATGTAAATGTCAACAACTTTGAGCTAAATATTCTGGACTCTAGGATGGACCACTTGGCCATCTTCCTTAAAAGACTAGCGGAAACAATCCTTTTGTGTCTCACTTTTCTGTTTGCCTTAATCACTATTGGAACGTCAAGATTACCTGGTTATTCAGAAACTCTTGGTATTTACTTCTTGACAGTCTGTCGAAAGAATTAGATACTCCTCATCTTTCTATTACCATATCTAAGAGCCTTACTTCTAATTGTGCTCTAATATTCTATATTTCTTTCTTTTATAATAAACATTGGGAGTACATGTTCTACCAAACAAAAGTCCCTCCACTTGGTTTCTGGATCCCATCTCTTATAACAGGTCAGGGATTTTGGTTTAGAATTAATACATGTTCTTCTTATTGCACAATATTGTAGCAGCATGCAACCATTCTCTTTTATCTTCCATCAGACAAAATAAATCTAAGCAGAACTCTGAACATTAAGCCAACATCTTGGTCGAAATAGACTCCATACCTCTTGTTCCCATATTAGTAAAATTTCTCAATATATTCATCTGGCCTTACTGCTTGCCCTTGTTTTTCCCACTTTACTATGGCTTCCATTAATTACCAGGCCATAAAACTGCCCTTGGCAAGGTAATCACTGATCTCCATTGTGACAAAGTAAAGGGAATTATTATTTTCTTATCTGAAATTTTATCAGCTCTTGACAGAGTTGACCAAGCCCCTCCACCTACTGAAACACTGTCATGTCTTAAATGAGACATCATGCATGTTTTCTTCTCCTCTTGCATTACTGATCTCTCTTCTTAGTCTCCATTGCTACTGTGTCTTCTATATTTACCTATCTCATGACCAGAAGAGAACCCTCAATGATTGGTCTTAACTTCATCTATTATCTCTACACACATTATTCCTGGGGAGTTTCACCCAGTCTTACGGCTGTGAATGCAGTACTTCTACAGATGACGATCTAATTTCAGTATTAGCAATGACTTATCCCTGAAATTGAACTTCATTCATGCCTATTTCGCATCTTCATTTGGAGCTCTACTGAATATCTCAAACGTTGTATGTGCAAACGTGAAATCTTTAATAATTCAAAACCCAAACTTACTCTTATTCCTGCCTTCTTCTTTTAGGAATATTAGCATCTTCTTCCAAATTGACTAAACCCTAAATCTCAGAGTTGTCCTTGATTCATCTCCTTCCCTCGTCTCATATTCAGTTCACCACATCTTGCAATAAGGTACAGAATTTTTAATGTTTCTAGCTTCCCCCATCTCTATAGCAACTACTATAGTCCAAACTGCTTTCATTTCCCCTCTGGGTATTGAAATAGACTCCCTGCTTTCATTTATTCAGTCCTTCCTAAAATCCGTCCTTTAAAAAATTGTCATATCATATCACTTGTTTTACTACATTCCAGCTTATATGAAACCACTGTTTCTTTTTCAAATCAGAGACAGACCTACCTACCTGTCAGACTGCTACTTACTTTACTGGCTTATTCATTTTCTCTTTACTCACTATATTCAAGTCACGACAACCTTTCTGTTTCCTGAAAATGTCAAACCATTCCTGTCTCAGAGCCTTTGCAGTTGATATGCTTCTGTCTGAGTCTCTTGCCTGGTTCTTTATTGGCATTCCAGTTTCAGCTCAAATGTCAGAACCTCTAGGCTTACCTTAACTAAATTTTTTGACATAACACAATCCTGCTGCCATCACTTAGTAAATATATCATGGTGTTGCATTGCCTCATTGGTACCCTTCACCAAATTTGCTTGTTTTATATTCTTTGTATTCTCTCCTTCTCCAAAGAAACAAAACTTGAGATTCAGTAGGGAACTTATAAAATGCACTTCCTAATTCAGTAGATCTAGGGTGAAGTCTGAGTTTCTGTAGTTCTAACAAGCTCTCAGGTGAAATATATTTATCTAGAGATTTCATGTGTCCAAGTTCATTTTTTTTAATATCTTCATATAGAAGGTTATCGCAGTTTATCAGTCAGGTTTTAGCTGAAGAATATAACTATGTAAAGCAGTGAAAGCAGTGGGTTAAATTTTTTAAATAGATATTTTAAAAATTTTTTAATAGATAACATTTACTGTAAAAAGACTGACCCTAGATATATGCCCTAGAAATGGCTTCTGGAAGGTCATCTCTGAAATGGGTCTCCCAAGGGAGATTCCTCAACTGCTAAGATCATGGAAAACACAAGTCACTGCTTAAGCTGCTGATTCCAGAGTCATACCATCCTGATGTGAGCTGCAAAATGGGGACATCACGTCATGGTGTTGTGCGTTGAATCACGTTTTCACAGACTTTCTCAAGTCTTAAGTTCTGGTCCGTGGATGTGAACTCATTTGTAAATAAGCTCTTCAAAGATCCTACTAAGAGCAGGGAAAATTGAATCAAAGCGGGTCTCAATCCAATATGAGTAGAGCTCTTATAAACAGAGGAAAATCAGACACAGCCAGCATTAGGAGTGTAGAGAAGACAAAAAGTAACAGATGATCATACAATCCAGGCAGAGACCAAGTTAAGGATTGCTGGAAAACCACCAGCAGAGTTCTACAG
Organism: Tamandua tetradactyla; assembly: GCF_023851605.1. NCBI lineage: Eukaryota > Metazoa > Chordata > Mammalia > Pilosa > Myrmecophagidae > Tamandua > Tamandua tetradactyla. Next base: position 30,069,353 of record NC_135345.1, on the reverse strand, counting down.
ACTTTGTAGAAAGTGTCCTGCTGACACGTAGAGATTGTAATATTAGCCTTCAAAAACTATGAGTCAATAAATTCCTGATAAGCAATCAATCTGCTGTTTTTGTTAAAGCAACCCCGACAGACTAAGACATAAACTTCTGGCAAGACTCCATTTTAGACTCTGGGTTAATCGGCAGTTTGGTTCTTACTTCTCTACCCATGGGATTTGTGTGAAAATTAAGACCTGCATAATTATGTTTAAATCTCATTCAGATCCCTAACTGCAAGAGCACTAGAAAATTTAGCTTTTAGTTTTATAAGTTTGCAGTGAAAAAAAGGCATTGTAAGAGTTAGCCCTTAAGAGAGTACTATTTATGTAGGGCCCTATTGCCTTATTGGTTTTTATTCAAATATTTGTTTCAGTTTTTATTTACCTTTTCTCCCATACATTCCCAGATGACTCAGATGATAAATTAATATGGGTTTGAGCAGGAAACAAATGACTATGTTTTATTCTGAATATACCACTTCCCTCCTACAACCAAAGGTTTGGTATGTCAAGCTTAGTGTGAGTTATTTCACAGAAGGATTTTCCTTTCTTCACATGAATATCAATGAACTTCCCAGACCCATAAGTTTATCAATTCAAATTTAAATGCCACTCTTTTTGTAAAGCCTTTCTTAATCTTTATGAATAATTTATCATGCCCTTCTCTGCACCACTAAACCACATTATATTATCCTCTTTTTGTAGACTAATATAAAATCAACAGTCCAGTAGTTTCTGGTTCGTGTGTCTGTCTCCCGCCTAGTTGGTGATCTCCTAGGGAATAAGGGTTGGATCATCTCAGCATCCTCAGAACCTAATATCATAACTGGCACATAAAGAATCTTTCTTGGTCTGTCTTTCATTCTGTGTCTCTCTTTGTCTCTGTTTTTCTCTCTCTGTGTGTGCACACACAAGGAAGAGTGTGGGTGAATCCAAGTAATTTCACCACTCCCACATACATGAAAAAAAAATCCTAACGAACAAGGCTTTTTAATACACAATTATATCTTTATATATAAAAATGGCATGTGTTACATCGGCTGCAAATAATACCAAAAAATAAAGTCATTTGAAGAAGAACTTACTTTTTATTTGTAAACAATTTCAAATTTTACTGAAGATGTTGATGAAATGGAATTCAGGGATGAAAAATGAGAGAAAAAGTGCATGCATCTGTGGCCTAAAGTACCTGAAATGCATGTCCAGCTCAGACTGTGAGAGGAACCCCGAAGTTTCTAGAATGAATATAAAACTCTTCCTCAACTCCCCACAACCATAGCACCTTCCTTTCAAAACACAACTTGAGCGGAACTGTTGAGTTGCTGGCAGGAAGTTTCAATCTAAGAATGAGTGACCCCTTCTACAGTTGTCGTAAATATAATCATAAAAACAGAAGCTGAAAGCTTTCAAGAAATCTTGCAAAGCTACTAATGCAATACATAGCACAGTTGATGCTTCTATTAAAGCTCTTTGCTTAAATGGAAATCTACTATATAACCATGTTTTCACAGCCTGAGCTTTTTAACATTTGAGTAGTAATACGGATAACAAGATTCTGCATATTGAAGTTTTATGGAAATAAAACACTTTAGTCCAGAGACTATAATTTATATAAATAGGAATTTAATTGCAATACGATTATGTGAACAACTTTTGTAGTTTTTGTGATTATAGCAAAAACAACCTCAACCTAATGCTATGAGAAACTTCAGATATAAGTAAAGATACCTGATGGCAAGCTAAGAAAGTTTGATGCCAAATTACAGAGGAACTAAGATTACATAACTTATAATTCATTCATGATGATATTTTTAAAAATTCTGCTTCACATTTTTTCCTTCTTCCAAGATCTCATGTTATCTGTGAATAATTTTAAATAAAATTGATAAGAATGTCATAAACATTTTAAAACATATATAACAGAATATTATTAAAATTTAATGCAAAATAATTATTTAGCTTCTCATTTAAAATGGAAACATATTCACTTATTAATATATAGTTACAGTAGTGAATAGGTAATGTTTCTTCTTTTCATTCATTCAATCATTCCTTTGCTCATTTACTCTTATTTTGGATGTAATTTTGGAGTGCAGTTAAGAAGCTTGCTCAAAGATAAGAATACATTATGTTGATCCATGGCTTGCAGCATCGGGAAGGTTTAAACTTTAGGAAAATTATAATGTGACTTAAAATTGGAATGTTCCTTTCCATTGCTGAGCAGGCATACGTTAAGAAAAAGCAGGCAAAAAATGTGAAGAAGAGGCTCTGTGGAGATATTTTATAAAGGCATTCTCATTTAATTCTCATAAATATCTTATAAAGCTAGTATGGGATGGTGCAATGAAAGCTCTGAACTACTTCTATTTATTAGACATGAATATGTCCTACTTAGAATGATCTCCAAGATAGGCAGCCTTGTCACCACTTTTTTATGGTAGTGAAGCAACCATACCATTGAATAGTTTGTCCTGTTTGGCTTGCAGCTTTCAAACGTAGGTCTATTGACTGTTGCTAGGCAGGCTGAAAAGTCATCACCCCAGAAAGGGTGATATTAAAAGTGATAAATTCTTACTGAGTAGGTCTGCAAATCTACATTTATAAGGTCCATCATTTCTAGTGGATGGAACTATTATTTTTATTCATCTAGTGGTTGGAATAATAGTGGAATAACTATTCCAGTGGATGGAACATTCTGGGATGCTTGTAAATATGATTATACATTAAAGTTTTCTACCAAAATATTCATGCCATTGATATGCAGCCTCAAGAAAAGTTATCTCAAGGAGCACCCAAATTTTTTAGGACTCACTATTTGAAGGTACTATCATAATTACTATCAAGCATACAGTGACTTTTGTAAAATTAGAAGTTTTGCACATAAAGCAAAAATTGGCAAGTTGAATTATTTTGTTTGTATTGAAAAAAGGTATAATAAATCATTTCGCACTGGTATAGTGTGCTTATTGTCACTATATATAACAATTTCCACCTGCAGAACTTCTTCCAATGAATTACACCTGAGGGCTCGTTAGTGCACTAAGATCCCCAAAGGAAAATCAGACAAGCTGACTTTGAACACTGTGAATCGGAGCACCTGAGGGGAATAAGATGAAGGAGGCAACTTCACTTCTGGTCTTATTAAACAGTAAGCATAAACCAGAGAGACGGAGAAAAGCATAAACTTTTCTCTCCACAGGTTAAGAAATAGAATGAATGAATAAAAAGAAAAATAAAAGAAATTAGATACCAGAACAACATAATAAAGTGAATTGCTTATAAATACATCTCAAAAAATGCATAGGAATTTGAAAGTCACATCTTTAATAAATAGCTTAAGGAAATCCATGCTGATTCAGATTTAGTATTCTGAATATTTTGACTCTGTGACAAACTTAGTGATTTTTTTTTACAAATTTGATCTTAGAAACCTACACATTCTAACAACATTATAGAGAAAATGCAATACTTCTTTTCTCAGAAATAGTTATCATCTGAAATTAATATGTACTTTATGAATACCACAGGGATTTTTTTTCTCATAAATAATCTCATATCAGAGAAATCTAGCAAAATGACTACTTAGAAAAGTTCATAAACATTGGACAAATTATGGTAGAAGATTAGAAGCAGAAGGAATTAAGAATATATATTTATCAATATATTAATATATCAAATAATATATATTTATGTGACTAGTAACAGAAAATAAAAGCTATATACTCATATTAAAAGAATTTATTATGGACTCCTTCACTCAATTAAGCATTTCCAATAATTTATGAATGTGGAAAGTATATAGGTCAAAAACATGTTTACTTATTAGCCAACAGTTTCCGTATGCCAAAAAAAAAAATGTGGAAAAGTGGAAAATTCCTAATTATATTTAAATTTCAAATGCAAACACTGCTTCTGTTTTTTTGTTTTGCATGGACATGCACTGGGAATTGAACCGGGTCTCCTGGCAGGTGAGAACTCTGCCTGATGAGCCACCGTGGCCTGCCCTATATTTTTAACATTACATACATGTTCTTTTACTTTGTTCTTTTCCTTCATATTTAAACACATAATTGATAGACAAAGCTCAGTTATGGTCTTATTTTAAATATATTTTAACAAGTTTTATCATGTCTAGTAATTTCCATTTTTGTCTAAATTATAGTTGCATGACCACTATTTCTGTAAGCAAGAGAAACCCTGATAAAAAGAAGTATGAAGAGTAAGGAAAGTTTTCATCTATTTATGTAACAAATTAAGAATAAGGACAAACCTAAAGATTTTTTATTCATCAGCTCTGGGTGTCGTGGCTCCCAATGGACTCCTACATGACTTTCTTGGCAACTTCCCCAGTCACCGAATAGCTGCAGCAGTTCCAACCAACAAATCCTCATAGAAAATAACTCCCAAGACAGGAACAAAAGGAAAGTATGTGCCTCATACTTGTTTTTAAGCGTCTCTATCAGTCCTTCAAGAGATTTCTCATCACATCTCATGGATTTATGTGGATTGCATGTCCATGCTTCAACTACTATTTGAGACAGAGTATGTGAACACTATACCTGGCTTCTATCAAATGAGATCTCCACTTGGCTAGGGGTCATTCACAGATCTATGATTGTTGACATTACCAATTTCATTTTTCAATGGCATTTTTATGAGAAAATAATGACAAAAATACTATAAAATTTAAACAACTAAATAAAGGAACAAGGACAAAAAAAGCAACCCTGCTGAAATTGAAATTTTGGGAGGCAGATAGCATCACCTCATGTTAACTTGAAATTTTTTATAGCCGATCTGCATAATTTATTTGACAAACTAAGCATATCCTTCTGTAGGAACCAGAGATTCCATCCTCTTGTTCCTACAATGTCTGCTTCCCATAGCCCCGCTCGGTCATTCTCCTCTTGAGTGGAAACCTCATGTGGTTCTGCATGGCATGCAGTGTCCTCTTCCACTGGGCTTGGAGTAGATGTGACTAATAAACTGCAATCAATATTATCTGTACAGTGTCGGGTGTTGTATGTTTAGCCATCTCCATAGCTCTAGAGTGTGAATCACTCCCTCACCAATGGGTGATGAGAAGATAAACAAACTCTAAAGAACATCAAGCAATTATCAACTAAAAAGGACTAGATTCAGATCTTTGCTTATTGTACTAGTTTCCTACTGCCACTGAAAATGATTATGACGAATTTGATGGCATGAAACAACAAAAAAAATGTATTCACTTACTTTTCTGGAGGCCCCAAGAAGGAATTAATATCCCACAATCATTCATTCCAAAGTATGAATTAGTTTCCATGGGAGTGCAAGGTTGTACTCCCTTCAGAGGCTCTGGGCGAGCATCTGTGCTTGATTTCTTCCACTTACTTGGTGGCTGTTGGCATTCTTTGGCTTGTGGCTGCACCACTTCAATTTCTGCCTCCCTGGTCACACTGTCTTCCTCTCTTCTGAGTAGCAAAATCTCTTTGCAAGTTTCACTTTTTTATTTTAAAGAAATATTTTTTATTTGAAATATTTCAGTCTTGCAGAAAGTTACAAAGGATACTATAAAATTAATCATGTATTTAACACCAAGATATAACCACCTTAATATCATACTATATTTTCTGTGACTGAACTGCACTTATTCTCTCTTTCTTTTTTTAAATATTTTTAATTGTGAAATATAACATATATATAAGAAAGCAATAAATTTCAAAGTACATTGTAAAAAGTAGTTTTAGAACAGATTTCAGAGTGTGGTATAGGTTACAGTTCCACAACTTTAGATTTTTCTTTCTTGCTGCTCCAAGACGCTGGAGACTGAAAGAAATATCAATATAATGATTTAGCAGTCATATTCATTTGTTAAATCTTATCTTTCGGTTTTAACTCCTCCTTCTTCCAATCTTTAGGAATATTTTGGCTATGCCTATTCTAAATTTTTTATTCTGTAAGGAGCTGTCAATAATATGGGATGGGGGATGAAACTATTTGGTGTTCATGGAGAGGTCTCTCTGGGTTTCAGGTCTTATCTGGCCTAAGAGCCCATCTGGAAAGTAATCATAGTACATGGAGCTGTTGTAGAATCTCAGATACAGCCTAGGTGTTCTTTAGGGTTAGCACAAATGGTTTGGTTGGGGTTTGGCAATCCATGGTCAATAACAATATTTAGCTCAAGCTTTTGTAAGAATAGTCTCCACAATAGCCTGTCAACTCTATTTGAACTTACTCAGCCACTGATAACCATATTTTGTTACAATTCTTTCCTCCCTTCTGGTCAGGCATTGTTGAATCCATGGTGCCAGGGCCAGGCTCATCTCTGGGATTCATATCACACATTGCCAGGGAGACTTTTACCCTTGGATATCATGTCTCATGTAAGGAAGAAGGCAATGATTTTACCTGCAGAATTGGGCTTAGAGAAAGAGAGGCCACATCTGAGCAACAAAAGAAGTCCTCTGTAAGTAACTCTTAGGTATGACTATAGGTAAGCATAGATTCTCTGCTATAGAACTAAGTTGCACAAAAGTAAGCAGAAAATTGCCAGCTTATATAAAAAAAACAAGAAATTACTTTCTACAAACCTCTCCCTATTTTACAGAGGCCAGCATTTTCTAAAGAAAGACTGCAAGGGAAAATAGAAGGCTATTTGGCTCCCTATAATTGCCATCAATAGCTCCTTAATATTACATATGTTAGAAGGAAAAATCAAATGATTACTAACAAAGAGTAAGAATTTTTTTAATAACTTGTACTAGGATTCAACTAACCATATTTGTTTTTATAGGCCCAACACTAGGAAGAATTTCAAGTAATCTCATCCCTATCTTCAGAGGGACCATAGATATTTTGTGAAGGTAAATTTCACACACACGAACACACTAGATTTTTGTAAAGACTAGTCATATACACATAACATGTTATGCATAATATACTTCATTCCTCATTTGGCTTTCAAAATATCCATGAGATAGAAAGGAATTCTTCGTCAGTTTAAAGAAGGAAAAGATTATCGTAAGAAATTTTAAATGGTGGAAAAGTAGAAACTTGAACTTCTCTACTGAAGTTTCTGTTTGGGGACTTTATACAGTATAATACGCCTTTGCCAAGCATATAGAACATAATAATATGTATAGTAGACAGCAAGATGCAATTACTGTAGTGAGCCTTCTTATTAAAGAAAAACTTTCTGGAATATATGGGACTCTTACACCAGGCAAGTTGAAAATGGATAGCAATTACGTAGAATGAGAGAAAAATCATTGGAGTAAGGGAGTCATCCAGATTGGAGAAACAGGGAGAAAAAAAAAGACTTAAAAGTAGCAACAGGTGACCTACAGAAAACGTAAGTCTAAAGTGCATAGTACTCTCTTAAATTCTCTGTGGAAAATAAGGTCTTAATGTGGTTAATAAAATGAAAAGGTTTTTTTTTTTTGCTTTGTTTTTTTTTTTTTTTTTACTTTCTGTTAGATGATAACTGGTTAGTATTCCCAAATTGGATATAATGACATTGTATTTGAAATTAAGAATTGAAGTTGAAGAAGAAATTATTGAACTATCAAATCAAGAGCTATTTTATAATCTTTAACATTTAATTTGTGAGGAATCTAGCACTGGTAACAGTAAAGTATTGTGAAGTGGATTTTCCTTTTGATTCTACTAAGATAAGACCTGAGTTCAAAGATTCTGTGAGCCCATGACTTTTGAATAAAACCTCTGCCATAGCTTATTTTATTTCTCTTCTTTATTTTACTAGAATATGCAATCCAAAGACTTCATTAAGTTTTCATCAATATGATATTCTTTTTTCTGCCAACATATTATCTCAGTTGGCCTTGTGTTTTATGGTGCCTTTTCCTCTTTTGCCTGTCACTGCAGATTTTCTAAGAGGTACTAAGTAAAGGATTGAAGATTTGAATGGTAATTACCAAGTATAGCACATAAAAATGGGATTTAGTTTATGTTGGATGATTATGATTTTAATTTATATCTGAAAACTCTTAGATTGTTATATTTTCTGAAAGAATGCATTAACAATCTGTAAAAAGAGTAATTAATTTGAAGAAGAGTCTTAGATGGAAAAAAGACAGCAGTTCTTTATGATTCCTAGAGTTAAGAGTAATAGGGTAAGATAAGGGAAAGAAATAAAGTCAAAGACCAGAAGGAGGCTGGAATGTCAAAGGAATTGCTTTTCCCTGATGGCTAAACCATAGAATTCATGCTGTTATTGCCCTTTTACTAAATTCAAGGCTCTTTTCTGGAGCTTCTTTGGTTTTTCCGAACCGCACTTAATGATTTCCCCATTAAAATTCTGAATCTGTTAAAGCTGGTGGGATAAAGGGGAGTGTGTGATTAGTCTACTGCTTAAAAGGAAGTGAAATCTGCAGCAACTTCCAGAAAAACAAATCAAACCAAACCTCTTCTATCACAATTACATACTACACATACAATAAGTTCGTATAAGATTGCTCTGAGCCTAAGCATCATTTTACTGAAAGTTCTTTTTAAAAAAAGCGTAAAAGCATATTAGTCAATGTTACACTCTTTGAGAGTTAGGACTTGAAGTAGTTTGTACCACTTATTATAATGAAAGAATCTAAACATAAAACAAGTTCTTAATAATCACTTTGTTTAATCCCTCTTTGAATAGATAAGGGCAATACCTCCTAAGAAGATTAAAGATTAGACTTCTGGCCTCCAAACTTTCTGTCCTACATTCTTACTCCATTTAAACATCGTGATTTCTCTACGTTTTATTTAGAAAACGTAGCTGTCTAGATAATTCCATAATTAGCTCTCATAATTTTATTCCTGTTTTTAGTCTCTTGCAATGCTTAAATATTTTATTCTCATGAATAACATTTTGATTGTATTCTCCCTTATTTACTACTGTGATAGGGTAATTTATTGAGATAGCAGATTGCATTTTCTTGTCCTTGTACTTTTTCCCATCTCCACTCCCAAGGATGTAAATGGGATTTTGGGTCCCTTTGCCTTATGGATTTTTGTATTTAAGGGTAAAAGCTCAATTGCCAGAAGATGAGCAAGTCCAGAGTTCACTGCTTATGGTTGTGCTAGTCATTCAGTGAACAAACCTAGGTATTTCCCTCCATTTGACAACATTTGTGAATTACATCACCTAACATTGTATAGTTCCAAATTGTGCGGTTCTCCATGGTGGCCTTGCTACCTTGGTAAAAATTTTATTATTGAATATCAAAGGCATATAAGAATGCCACAGGACACTGTAAATGAGAGCAGCAAACTGACTATAAATATGCACACATTCGTTGTGTGAGGGAAGAACTTGTATTCCAATAAAAGTAGGCGCTATAGCGTGCAAGGGTGGTTCAGTGGTAGAATGCTTACCTTCCAGGCGGGAGACCCGAGTTCGATTCCTGGACCATGCACCCCTCCCCCACCCAAAAAGAGAAAAAATAGGTGGTACTACCTATCTCTAGTACATACCTGACCAATTCATTTTGCCAGATTGACCAATTTGCCAAAGAAATACCAGTATCCATCATTTTAAAACTTGGTTCAAATAATAAACATTGGCTTGATCAAAATAAAATGCAAAAATAAAATCTTTAGAAGAAATTCAAAACATGTACCTTTATGTGCGACTTCTCTGACACCATCACTTTAGTAGAGCTGTTCTGGGGACTCACACAGGCGAGAAGAGGGGATGGCACTGAGGAAGGGAAGCAGAAGCAGTCAAATGTTAAAATAGAAGAAAGATATAGAGCCCTAAGGCTGAAAGAGATTGGGATTATGATGATTTGGGGGCAGAAAGGAGTAATTTATTTATCTCCCCTTTACCCTGTTTGTAAGGAAGCGGGGCTGCCCTAGAAATACGAGGTGACTGAGTATACTACACCAGAACCTGGGCAGGCGAGACTGACAGTGTTTATTGGTCAGATGCCCTCTCATCCCCAGGAGGACAACACAGCACGCCACGTGGGGCTGAATTAAAGTTGCACTCAAGAACCTAGTAAATGAGGGTGAGGCAACGGTGCCTCAGTGGCAGATTTCTTGCCTGCCATGCAGGAGACCTGAGTTGGATTTCTGGTGTGTGCCTATGCACGCACAAAAAAAGAACAGAGTAAATGAGCAGGGGCTGTGCAGTAGTATCAAGATGGTGAAAAGGAAGTGTTGACCAAAATATGAGATATAATTTAACCTCTAAAACATTTTCCTTACCCATGATGTCAAGGTCATACCCCTCTTCTAAAGAGATGTGGCATGCTTAGTGCTACGTACATTTAAGCTAGAGACACTGGCGTCACCAAGAAGGTCATTAATGCATGGCCGTGATAGATTGGGGATTGTCTTCTGAATAATGCAAACCCCACTGCATTTGTCCTTCTCACATTCTAGAACAATGAAACAAGTTTGTATCCAAAATGGAAGATTTGAGGACTAGATTCTGGAGAAATGGATTAGCCTAAGAAAAAAGAGCAAAATATAAGACAGCTTTTGCATCCCCCCCAAAACAGACTGAGACACTGCACAAGAAAAACAACTTTGTCCTAGAGTGTTTGTTCACCTTTTATACGCCTTCCTCTTAAATATGAATGAATTATCAGCATTTGAGAAAAAGTTATAGGATGGTTGTTGTTTTCTCACCATTGCAATTGTTCCTTCCTAGTGACAGAGTTTTGCTACAATACGCAATACCTCTCTGCATCTGTTGTCTCATTTCTCCCCAGGATAGGGAAGGTGGTATTGTGCTGAGTTGGGAAGAGAAATTGGGAATGAAAGGTTTTTCTCCTCTTATTTTTGAGAGATAAAAATACAGTATTCCCTGGCACTTTAGCCAAGAATGAGGCAAAATTAGATATGACTATGTATTATTTACAGAATTATATTTGCTATTAAATTGTTTCAAAGTGGTAATTTTCATGCATGCTGAAGAGTGGGATCGTTTGTTAGGGTTAAGTCTGGGAATCAACCTTAGATCGGCTTCTCAATTTTAATTACCTTTCCCAATGTTCGATTTTCTTCATGCCAATACATTCCATGGCAAAAGGTGGTAGAATTAGGCACCATGACACACGAGTAAAAATGTTTTCACCTAGTAGAATGTAAGTGCTAAGCCACAAGACCATTCTCACTAAATAAAAAGCAGCACTGGAGTTCCAAAAGATGTGGACCTCATGGGGAAAATGGATGATGAGTTTTGAACAGACTGTTGGCAAAGAATCACAGCTCTAATAAGAGCTGAGGACTGGGCTACCATGAATAAAGCATTCTAAACATGGCAAAACCTCAGTACTATCTCAAGTATCATCCTCTGACAGTGGAGATGATTTTTATAAGTAGGTTATTCACTCCCCTGTGCAAAGGTATAGCACATAAAATTTTTCTTAATGACTTCTTCATAAAAAAATTCCACAATTGAGTTAAAGTCGAAAGCCCTGGACTCAGGGCAATTGACATACATCAACTGGTATCTGCTGTAGTCAAAATAGAAATTTTCTTTGCCTTCCCACACTAATATGCCTGAATCTTTGCTTCACATTTTGGCAACTCTTAAGTATTGACTTGTCAAAATATAATTTTGGCTTGTATAACTGCCCCAAGTCAGGAAATTAGTTTGTTTTCTAAACAGACTGTGTAAATGCTAGGACTTTAATAACTTTCTATGACATGTTACCTGTTTCTTCTATTTAAAAGCAAAATTCTTGAGAGAATATGCCTTGAATGAACACAGTACTGACTTCCCATTCCAGTGAATGATCATTTCCACCAAGGTTTTTAAAACTCTTCTATATGAGACTCAGTAGAAATAGGGAATTGCATTTTAACTTTAGTTAGTATTCTTGATTTTTTACTATTAACCAAAAGATGATACATTTTTAATTTATAGAAACTTATTTTTTAGACTTCAGTTTGAAAAGGGATTAATTTCTGTTTTTAAATCTTTTCCATGCATTCCAAAACAGGAGTGTGCTAACATTCAAATTTAAGGCATTTCTACAATACTGTCATTTTATCTCATTGACTAACCTTTGGTTGCTTATGTTGGATAATGTGGCGGGATAGATATGGCATATGTAATACAAAATTGACTCAAAATTGATTAATTTAATACACAAGCCTGACCCAGTTTTAATACTTTTAAGGGCAACATCCACACTTTCTATCAGCATCTTGGAATACCCACCGAACAGTTTTTGCAGAGGTAGTTTTGTAACAAAGCTAACAAAGCTTAAACTTCATGGCCCCTAGTTTGTATGGCCCCCTTTCAAGGCCTTTGGAGGAGCCCAGCAATGTGTTCATGTTGATATATGTTTTGGTAAGATTTACAACGTTGTGTGTTAACTCTAAGTAATTAAGATTCTAACATCTCTTCACTCTGAATTTTCCTTTATTCCTATTCCCCTACCATTGTGTGGTCTTTAAGGATCTAAATTCCTTTTTTGGGTCCAACTCAAGGGGAAATGATTTAGGAATGTATTTCATGTGGTTTTAGTGAAACTGTAGGTAAGTGGTCCATAGTAATGTCTGTATATGGTTAAGTTACTGTTGACTGTCCAAGTAGATGTGGCTTCCAAGAATTGTGGTATTGCCCAACAAGCTAACTTGCCATGCATGGCAGTAAGGTGCAGAGTCATAAGTAGTATCATAGTCCAAACATTTCCAGTGGTGCCAATATTAGAAGCATGTGGGCAATGGAGGAGAAAGACAGATTTAGAGGTCTGAAACTGATAATGGATATATGAAAATAGTTTTTAGTTATTACATATAAGTGAACGATTTGCTTTTTCTTTCTGTCAAGTCATAATGGCGTTCTCCCACATCAGTAAAATATTTGATAATGCAGTAATAATTATGTTAACTATTTTCTCTTTTTAAGATAGAAAGAGGGCAAATAGAATATATAAAAATTCCTGTTAGTTTGATAAACATCAAACATGACTACCTAAAGATACATGTTTTATACATTCCAACTATGAATAATCAAAAACTAAATTTCTATCAAACATGAAAGCAAAAACTGTAAATATTTTTTAAGCTATCTAAATATAATTACACTATATTTTTTACCACAGGAAGGGGAAATTGAAGAAAACAAAGTAAAAATTCAGTTCATCTCTTTAGAGAGATAGGAGATGATCTTTCTACCAAAAACAAGAATAGAATTCTATATAAAAGAAACATTCATAAAATAAGAACCTTGAGATATAGACACATGAAATTTCCAGAGCTTAATGATATGATAGCAGAAATATAGAGGACAAAGGAGGGTTTCTAAGATAGACTTGAAAAAAAATCTTCCAGAAAGCAGAAATACTAGCATAGAAAATAGGAAGGAAAATTTAAAAAAAATATATATATATATACATTAGAGCATCAAACTAGAAAATATATTTTCTGATTAAATGAAATTCCAAAAAGGTAACAGACAAAAAGGAGGAGAGAAAGATACAAACAAAACAATATATTTTTTTTCCAAAATGAACAAACATACATTTCCAGATTAAAAGGGCTAACCACATACTCATCACATTAATAAGAAAAAGAAAACAAATCAAGTCACAGTTTAAGACATTTCCAAACACAAGAAGAGGAAAGCATCGGGATGACATGGAACTTTTAAAGAGCAAGACTGCCTTTCAAAACCTTGAAGTTAAAATATTTCTAAACTAAAATTTTATATCCAATTTATCAATCAATTCTGAGGGTTGGCCAAAATTACTTTCTGACAAGCAAGTCTCAACAAAAAGTTCTTTCAAGATTCTCTCTCAAGATGTTATTGAAAGATGTTTTTCTCAAAAATGAAAGGGTAAAAACAGGAAAGAACATTCTGGGAATCAGGGAAACTGTGGATCCAGTGAGGGAAGCAGAAAAAGAAAATGGCCATAGTGATTGCTGTATGGCAGATCTGAAGATTGCTGTGTCCAAGTGGTGAACTAAAAGAAAAAAGTGAGCACATTATATTATGTAGCTCAATGACAGATGCAGTCAATGTGAATTAGCTACATTAACACAAATTTAGGGATGTAAACCAACACCCACTGATGCTCTCACTACTTCATAGATCAGAAGGATTTGGTGTATGCCTGGATTAAAATCATGTGGATGGTCTGCCTGGGATCTGGATCTTTAGGCACCAGGATACAATTTGCTTGCAGGTTCCCTCAGGTTGTTGGCAAAATTTATTCATACGTTGCTGTAGAATTTAGGTTCTCATTTGCTTTCTGGCTTTTCCAGGGGACCATTCTCACACTCTAGAGGCCATCAGCGCTCCTTGGCTTGCAGTTCTCTTTGTCTTTGATGTTAACAGTGATGGGTTGAGTCCTTCTCATGCTACAAATCTCTCAGACATCCACTTGTGCCTTCTTTATGCCATGACTCGTTGCTTTTTCTGTCTTTATTTTCTGATTTTAAGGGTTCAAATGATTACATTGGTGTAAGTCAGCTAATCTAAAATAATTTCTACATTATTTTAGTAGAAATAACATCATCTGATTAGTAATCTTAATTTTATTTGCAGAATTCTTTCCCTGCAGTAGCTAGATTAGTATTTGACTGAATAACAAAAGGAAAGGAATCTTAGGGGGATGGGGAGACATCTTTATAATTATAATAATTTAAACACTGAATATTGATTTGACTAAATGTTGGTATATATAAATCTTTAAAGGCTGGGAGGGATGGATAGATGAATTTTTGCATATATTTGTATGGTTTGGGAAGGGGGCAATGTAGGAGACCTAAAACACTCTTTTCTGTGTAAAAGGCCAATAAATATCTAAATTTCAGAATACTTTAAATGAAAGCAAATCATTTCGAAATGTGTAGGTAAATAATAAGACAGATTGGCTAAATGAGTTAGGAGTATATATTTTTTGAGAGTAGGGCAATAATGATAAGCATTTGGGAATAGAAGACTACTTTTTATCATTATAAGCCTTATAATTATAGTCCTTTAATTTTTGTGATTAAGTGCTTGTATTACTGTGACAAAAACTTTAATCAAAGCAGAAGATACCTAAAAATGTGTTAATTCTCCACTCCCCCCTCCATTGTTTCTTTAAATTAATGAACCATTCTGCAAGCACAGCATGGGGTTTCTCTTGGAAAATTGTGGGTTACACTGTGCCTCTTCTCAGATATCTGTGTTGCTCATGGAAATTGGTTTGTTTTAGCAAAGTTCAGTGATGGGGACTGAGTTTATCTTTATAAAAAATTAACATGCTCAAAGACTCAAGTCTTGGTCTCATTTGCTTTCTTATAAATAAGCTATAATCTAAATTGGTTGACTGAGTTTGGGAGCATTGCACTAATGAACAAGGCGGTATGTTTGACTAGTTTACTTAAATACTGCAATTTGCTTAAAATATATTTGAAAAGACATTTACCCCAATTAGCCAAAAATTTACCTCCTAGAGCAGATTAGTATTTTGTAAGTGTTAATGGTCACAATAGCACCATACCAAAGGAGACCATGTTTCTTGAGAGAAGTAATTCCTTTTCTAGGTTCTATCACAAATCTTGCAATCCTTAGCATCTCTTTGTAAGACTATGTGCTTGTTTTGTAAGCATTTAAGAAAAGATGGTTCTTTTCCTCTCTATTTAATATTTGTAGTAATTTGGAAGGCAGGAAATCTTGAGCATGACTCTAAAAATTTTATAAAATTGCCATTTAATGAGAAAAACAAAGAAATTATCATTTTCCAAAGTTATATAGCAAGAGGAAAACACTCTTAAAGACATTGCTTTTACAGAGATATTTACATGTTTTTCATATTTTTGGTTTTTTAATGATGCCAAACTGATTAAAGAATGTGTATATCCTTTTCTATTGACAGATAAAGCAAACCAATACTTGCTTGGTTTTTCTATAGTACCATGAATAGTTACTATTATTTACTAGTCCAAGCAAAATTTCAAGTACTAGAGGTGGCAGAAATTTCTTCAGGTAAGTTTCTTCAGTAAATATTTAATGCTTAAAAATGAGCAATTAGTCATATTTAGTAAAGGAAAAGAGATGCAGTAATTAATTACTTTTTAATGGGAACTGAAAGAGTAACATAAAATGTAGATAAGTTAAGTTCCATTGTTTGGTATCTCAGTAATATAGAAACTATGAAAAATTCAGAATAAGCATTAATCATTCATGGGGCAATTAATTTTAATTAAGGCAAATACAGACTCCCATATGGTTTTAGACATCATCTATTCATTAGTGCAAACAGTCTGAAAGGAGCCATTTGGAGCATTTTGGTTGATAGCAATGGCGGACAGCCCTGGAGACACCTGGTTAAATATCCTCTAATTTTTATCCTGTTGTGCATCAATGAGCAAGAATCCATGTTTAACAGTCCTTGGCAAGATGAATTGTGAGCGAGAGGAATTTATTGTATTCATTTTTCTTTGAAACTACATATCACATACTGTGCTCTCTCCTTGGGAAACAGGATATGCTCACTACACATTTTTCTCATATGTGCTCTCTTGGTGTCACTTTGAATATGTACATATTCTCTCACACACATACACAGACAAACATTTTCACATCAACATATTAATGATAACACATGGATTCTGATTGTGCCAGATTGAGTTATGTATCCTGGACGGGAGGGTAGTGGGGGAACAACATGTGTTTAATCTTAATCCTTTGCTCTGGGTGAGCACATTGCAAATAGGATCTTTTGAAGATGTCATTTTTAGCTAAACTATTACCCAATTAGATGAGTATGGGTATTGATCCTAACACTTAAGAAAGCCAAGAAGAGGACCAAGAAGCTGGAAGTCAACAGAACCTGGAAAAAAATGTGAGGACATTGCTATGTGATTGGAAAGTCGAGGAATTCAAGGGATTCTAGCCAGCCAAGATAGTCAGAGTGCTACCAACACTGGGAGGAAGCAAGCATGCTAGTCTCTAAACAAATAACTCTTGAATCAATAAATTCCTATTATTGGTTGGCTTCTTATTATTAAGCCAACCTATTATGTGGCATTTGTCCCAGTAGGTGGGCTAAGTAAGGCACTGATGTTACTCTTTTTCTAACATGCCATTCTGTGTATATAAGTTATCTAATGTCACGTCAAAACTTACACCCAAAACTTAGAAGCTTCATACAACTATAATGTTTTATGTCACATAATTTCCCTATCTCAAGAATTCAGAAGTAGCATAACTGGTTAGTTCTGGCTTAGCTGTCAGCTGGGACTGCAGCTTCAACTGGGGCAGGATTATCTGCTTCCAGTGTGGCTCACTAAGAGGTGCCAGAACCTCAGATTCTTCCTGACTGTTGTGAACCTTTCATTAGGACTGTTTTAGGGACCTCACAACCATGGCAGCTGGTTTATCCTAGAGTGATACCATAGAGCAAAATGGAAGCTGCAATGTCTTTTATGACTTAATTTTGGAAGTCATACTCTGTCATATTCCACAATAGTTTATTAGTTACAGTGATCAAACAAAAACAGAAATGTGAATGCCTGGGGTTGAGATAATTGTCAGGGCCATTTTGGAAGCTGGCTAACACGCTGCCAAATGCTATAGACTTAAAATAATATATTTAAGACTACCGGCCATGCTTTATTTCTCTCTGTACCTCAGCGTGTATCTCAAACTAGCACCATATTTGACATAAATAAATGATGAGCTATTTGAAAAGTCAAAAATCACTTTTACTTATTATACTGATGTATATTCTCTGAATTTCTCTGTTCTGTAAGTTAATAACATAACTGGCTATCTCAATGCCAAACATAAGAATCATATTATATACGATTGTGGTGGGTTGAACGTGTTCTCCAGTTTGGACATGTTCTTGGTATTAGTCTGCATTCTGGTGAGTGTGGGCTTATTGTAATATCTGCTCAGATACTACTTCAGGTAAGGCGTGGTGCCACTGAATCAAGATGGGCTTTGATCTTGATGACTGAATTCCTCTATAGGCAAAGTGAAATGCATATGGAGGAGAAGCCAGGAGAGGCTGCCATGTGCATTGCCATGGGACTGAAAACCCAAGGACCAGGAATCACCAGCAGCCAGCCCCAAAATGGAAAAAAAAGCGTAGCCTTTCTGATGCATGGATATTGGACGTAGCCTCAAAACCATGAGCTACTAAGTCCTCATTATTTAAGCAAACCCATGTATGGAATTTGTTTTTAGTACCAGAAAGTGTGCTTCTGTTATTACAAATACCTATAAATATGGAAACTGCTTTGCAACTGGGTAATGGTTAGAGGCTAAAAGAATAGTGAGGTGTTTGATAGAAAAAAAAAACTTAGATGACTTTGAAGAGACTGTCTATAGAAATATGTGCAGGAGAGGTGCTTCTGATGAAGCCTTAGATTGCAATAATGAGTCTATTATTGGAAATTAGAAGAAAAGTGATCCTCATTATATGGAGGCAGAGGACTTGGTGAAATTGTGTCCTGATGTCAGATGGAAGGTAGAACTTAAACATTATGAACATGGATCAAAGTTATATTGCAAAAAGTACTGAATTTAGGCTATACAAGTCTAATATGCATTATTTAAATCAAGGCTTCTATAAGTTTTTTGAGGCACTGTTGAGTTCTTAATGCCATTGATATGAAAAACACAAAAAGACCATCCACTTGAAATAGCTAATATCTTTTATAGAATAAAAGTACTAAATCAGATGGAGACATTTTTCTGATTTGCATATTTAAGAGTAAAAACACTTTTAATACTTAGCAATAGTTTTTTTTTTTCTTACTAAGCCTTGTCTTAATAGACTTCATGCCAGTTTATCCTGTGTATCAGTGACTACTGTTAACATTGCCTCAAGTGTTATTACTTTGAATTTTATTACCTCTAAGAGTGAAAAATTCAACTCTAAAATTTCATAAATGTCAGTTTTTCAGTATTATAAGTTGTAAGTGTTAATTTTGAATAGTAATTGTCTTTATGTCTCTGACTATTGTCTGAAGTGGTTTTCTTTATGTTGGAAGAAAATATGAAAAAAAAGGAAATGCTTTAATGGGCTTAAAGCTTTTTAAAGAAACAAAGATGCTAGCCATTTTGCTGGCTATTTTCCATACTTTTTGGTTACTTTTAACTCTTTCAAATACAATATGAGTATAATGTGTCAATTAGGAAATAATAAAACTTGAAGTATATGAAAAGAAGATTATTTGGGTTAATTGTAGTAACCAAATTGTCTTATCATTAAAGAATAATTTTGACTTTACTATTATCTCAAGACTTCCCTATCAGTTATTGTTTATCTTTGCCTCTTTCCTAAAATAAACATATTGAACATTTTTCAGATTTGAAATAAGTTCCTTTTATAGTGTGTCTTCTAAGCCATTAGACTAATATATGAAGCAATGCAATAATAATTTTGACACTCTGATCTGCTCTATGCAGCTTACTCTAACTAATTCAGCCTCTAAAATCTGCGCAGCATTGTAAGAGAGGAAGGAACTGCTGAGTACAAAGTGGAATGAATAATTATTTTTACTTGAAATTCTAATATAAAATTCTATAGTTTCCAATTACTTCAGTCCCACAATATAGAAATAAGCTCCTTGGTAGGTTTGCGGTGGTGGTATCTGGTAGTCTCGTAGTTTATCTATATCCAAGTTTCCAATTTGGAGATTAAGACACTAAAGCAAACATACTTTCACAATTTAAACTATTTACAAGAAATGTTTTCATCTCATTCAAATATATTGCAAAGCCTGAGGAATATTTCCAAATCCTTAGGTCCAATAGGAAATCTCATTTTCCAGTATCCCTGTGTGGCTGAAAATGTCAGCCCCTCACTTAGAGTCCCTCAGAAAGACAGAAAGACAGATAAGTAGTGTTGTGAGTCTCTTATTACTACAGTAGGGTCCTAATGAAAGTACCGTCTTTATTGGTCTATCTAACTAACCAAAAATTGAATGATAAACACTTAAAAATGAAGTTTAATTGAAAACCAGGAATAATATCAGAGTATTTAAGGGGAGATAAAATTTCATTAAAAAATATTGATCCACAGTTTTACCATGACTCTATAATTTATATATCTTTTTCTGCCTTAAATACTATCGCTCTTTGAAAAATGATTCATCTATTATTCAACACACATTTATTAACATATCTTATCACCTGAGCAATATGTGACACCTTGATCATAAATTTGCTCTTTATTTGGTTGAAAAGACTTTTAAGATCATCTTTCTTATAGTAAATGTTAATGTGTATATACATGAATAAAGAAGCTTTAGCACTGATACAGAAATTGTATATTTCAATATTATTTATTTTTCTCAAAATAATTCCATTATAGGAAATTATAAAGTTGCAGGAAAGAAATCAATCCACTTATTTGAGTATTCTGATTAATTGGATTCTAGTCAAATTGGATTTTACTGCTTTGTGTAACTTTAATGTTCATGGGCAGATAACATTTGAAATATAGATAGACTGTATTTGTTACTTACAACTGCATAAAACTTTGAAGCAAAAATTAAACATTTAAAACAATATTCATTATCTCAAAGTTTTTCTATGGAAGGACCCTAGACACTGAAGACCTAGTTCTTCTGACTTAGCATCAGTCATGAGATTGTAATCAAACTGTCATCAAGGGCTGGAATCATCTCAAGTCTTGCTTAGGAAAAGATCTGTTTTGAAACATGCTCACGTGTTTTTCAGTGCGGTTTGGTTGCCTGCACATTGTCGGATAGAGGGCTTCACTTTCTCACTCTCTGTTTCACCCTCAATTTCTTTCCAAATGGGTTTCTACATAAGGTAGCTCACAATTCATCAATGGGCTTCCTTAGAACAAGGAAGTGAGAGGAACTAGAGAAGGAGGGTGTCAGGCTTTGACGTGGGAAAAGCACATCCAAAGATGCAGGCCTTATAGAAAACTTCCTCCCCAGAAAAACTAACAGACTCAGTTCTCCAGAGCATGGCCAGTGAGCAGCATTCTTCCCTTTCCTTCTTGGAAGCAGAGCTATGAGAGTAGAATTCTCACCAGAGCATTCTGCAGTATAGCATTGGCTGTCATTTCAGTCAATATTTTCAACTGTATTGATGAGTTGAGTTTAAGGATTTTGGTTCTGATCAATAAAAGCTGAAGTGGTAGTAACTCAAGAAGGACTTTATCTGTATAATATTTGTATGAGTTTGCATGAGAAGGAGACTCTCTCTCAGTTGGGTGTCTTCTAGAAACAATAGTGTTAGGCCATACACTCCCTGAGAAGAAAGGAAATGAAGAGGGTGTGAAGTGCTAGTATGCAGCAGTCTGATGTACATTCTTTAGGTTAGAGAACTCTGAAGGGCAGCACTATTTTGGAGTTTTTTATAGCCACAAATTTTGTCTTATCTATGGCTAGCAGATGTTAGGTACATTTTCTTATGGCATGCAAAACAGAAAATCTCAGAATGACTAACACCGTGCTTATTTCGGTTATATTTAAAACAATTGCATGTGTAAGAATTTAAGTTTCACACTGGTAAGCCTTTTAGGCTAATGATCCCAGCCTGCTGTGAATAAGAAAAGAATATAGGGTCTAATATACAGGGACTATCTTTGGATAATTTATATAACAACTGATATACACTAACCAAAATTCTTTTAATGAGTTATCTGTCTGCTTAAGTCATTCAGAGTAAGCTTCTTTTGCTTCTAAGTGCACTGATAAATACATTGATCTTCCTTACTCTTTATCTATACGTTATCCAATAAGAAAGATTCTTAACATACTATGAGTGTTATAAAGTCAAATTTATATGGGCATTTTTCAAAAAAGTAGTATTAATTTTCATAATCATCTATTTGTTATTCTGGTGACGTGGAATCAACTAAAATAATGCATAACAAATTGTTAATAAACAATTAAATTTATTGTGCAGTATTTCTATATCCCACGCATTGTTCTGTGGGTTTCACATAGATTATTCCATTTAACTCTGATAACTATTGTATGGGACATATTTGGCTATTTTTCTCAACTAAGCGAACTTAGACACTGAAAGACTAAAACTGTCCCCAAGCGAATATAGCTGACAAGTAGTAAAATCAAGCTTCATATGCAAACAATGAAAAATCCTGAGCCCTTGCTCTCAAACACAATGCTGTCATGTTCTGTTTTAAAAGCACATATTAAATAATAAGAAATACAGTATTATTCAAAATGATATGAAATTTTGACAAATGGCACAAACTCGCCCCAGGAAAAATTAACATTCAGTGAACTAAACTATAATTAAGAACTTTTGCTTATCAAAAGAACATGAAGAAAAGAAAAAAAAAAAAAACAAACACATGAACAGGGTGAAAAAGCAAGCCATAGGGTGAAAGAAGATATTTGCATAGCAAATATCCAAGAGGAATTTTACTTATTACAGAGAGCTCCTAGGAATCAACAACACTAACAATAATAGTAAATTATAGTTTATGACACTGATCATAAACTATATCATGACATTTGAGGGAAAGTCCTCAAATGTCAAAGTAAAAGCTATTCAACTTACTATGTCATTGGGGAAATGTAAATTTCAACTACACTGGAAAACCACTGTGCACTCCATCAATGGCTAAAATGAAAATGATTGACACAGTTACCTATTGGTGAAATGTGGAACATCTGAAGCTTCCATGTATTGCTGACTGGGATGTGTCTTTTCACTTTTTAAATATATGTTGCTGCTTGGGATGTGTCTTTTCACTTTGCAATACTCTTTCCCAACATCACTCAAAGCTGAAGAAATGCAAACACCGTCAAACAGTAAATAAACCATTAAATATATACATTGGAGAAATATTTACAAACCCATACCAAAGACGTATATAAAAGTGATCATAACATTAATAATTCTAATAATAAAAACTAAATGCCTATAAAAATAAACTACATAAACATTTTATGGTGTAGTCATAAAATGGAATGCTCTATGGCACAGGGAAGTAAAAAAATATTGCTATTAAAAATAAGCACAGACAAGTGTAAGAGCACATTGAATACTTTTGTGAATTTTCATAATTTGAAAATACCAGTGAAACTAGCAATCGCTTATGACATAAGACATAGAGTATACTGGAATAACTGAGCATACTTCTCCTCCTGTGTCCCATCCCAGTCACTGCCCATTCTCAAAGTTTAGCCACTCTTTTCATTTCCAGCACAGAATAGTTTCTCTCCTCTTTTCGAGTTTTATTACACTGAATCAAGTAGGATATGCTGTTTTGTGTTTTATTTTGTTGATCAATGTTATATTTATGAGATTCTTTCATTGCATATTTAGTATTGCAAATGTACAAAGAATTCCCACATATAAAGGACAAGCATTCAAAACACAGCAGACAGAATTTATTTGGCCAGAAAACATTACATTAGTTCTCTTTTGCTGCCCGCAAAGTAACATCAACTTAGGAAATTAGAGCATTTATTATCTCATAGTGTTAATGTGTTAGGAGTCTAGGTACAGATTAACTGGGCACCCCAACTCAGGTTCTCAAGGCTGAAATCAGGGTGTTAGCTGAGCACAGTTTTCATCTAGCATTCTGGCCCTTTTCCAAGGAAATTATGATTGTATGGAAGAGTTTAGTTCATTACATCAGTAAAACTGAGGTCTCCACTAAATTACTGGCTACCATCTGTGGGCTGTTAGTTTCCAGAGGCCACCTTCTTCTTGCCACATAAACTGTCCTTCCATAATGTAGTATTTTGAGTCTTCAGGCCAGTATAAGAACATCTTTAGCTTCAAATCCCTCCTTTTTGAAGGGCTCCCACCAGATTAGGTCAGGCCCACGAGAACAATCTCCCTAATTTAATCTCTCATATACTGTTTGTGGAAGTTTTAAATTATACAAACATTAAAAACTCTTTGTGGAAAGATATAGAAGGCAGTAAAAGAGTATGTGTTATAACACTCAAAAGATATATCCTTGTGTAAGAGCTCTATAGAGTTCAGCTGAAGTTAATAGAAAGGGAGTGAAGCTGATGAAAGGGCAGCTGAAAGAATGAAAGTATACTAAAAAGTATGATTTATAACAATCTATAATATATATATATATATATAGATAGATAGATAGATCTATAACTAGAGCTATGGAAAAATATTCCAATCTTCTTTCATCCTCCCAGGCAGGAAAAGTTCTAAAAGTGTAACTTTAGAACACATCAGTTTTCCAATTTGGAGAGACTATTGATAGTAGTGGCAGGGTTGCAAAGCATTTTGAATCATTAATAAAAGAAAACTTCTCAAACAGATCTTGGAGCTAAGTTTAGAGTGGCCCTCTGGAGTTTTCAGTAATAGTTGTGATGGGTGGAGGTTATCAGTAGGACAATAAAAATGTGATGTCGTGATAAAAGAAGACACCATCAGGACCTGAGAGAAGCCATGTTATAAGGAAGGCCTTAGAAAAGCTCTACTGAATTGTCCATTGAGGAGATGGCCTGCTTCTGCTAGATTATTTTTAATGTTAGTAGTTTCATTTGGTTTAATGGATGTTAATATAAGAAGTTAAAGAAGTCATAAACACAGCATTTATTACTCTGGTGTACTATACTGGCCTAGTTGCCATGACTTGCATTTAGAAATGTTTTGCTGCCACCTCTCTCTTCTTTCTGCAGAAATTTCAACTCTTCCTCCCAAACAGTTAACCCAAGGGATAGAACTGGGCATTTTATCTCCTATCTTAACAGTATTCCCTCTGAATAAAAATCCAAACAAATGATCCATACTTGTAGGAAGCTCCTGGGGAGAGAGGGGTGGTAGAAAGAACTCCTAGCATCTTAAATATCACAAAGCACTCTAACATACTAAGAGGTGTGAATTCAATTACCTGAAAAGAAAAAGGAGCAACTTTCTGGGCTTTCTTTCTTTATTTTTTTGTTACTGAGAAAAAAGAAGTTTGACTTCAGGTCCAATTCTCATTTGTGTTTGCCAGTCTGTTATCGGTAGACTTCAATTGTCCTCATTCTCCAAAATGCTAGAAAATTTTGTACAGATAAAATCAGTCTCCTTGGTAATCTTGTAGGCACCTTTAGTTCAAACTTTACAGAAGAAACTCTTTGAGACTTTCAGCTAATTTATTTGTTATATCTGTAAGAACTCTCATTTGAACACTTTCCTTTCTTAATCTCTTTTGACTCCAGATGCTGCTGTCAGAAACATGTTCCTTACCTCCCACAAATAAGAGACATTAGCAAGTTATCAATGGGAGTTTAGAAGCTTGTACATACTGGTGTTATGGAAACATGGTTGCAGGCAAAATATGATTTCTCTTCCATTTCTCCCTGCTTTTTATTTGCTTTATATCTGTTCTTATCAATTTTATATTCTTCTCATCCACCAATTCAGACTTTATAGTATCATAGATACATTACATAGGTTCTCTCAAAGGCAACTGAAGATCTCAGGCAATTCTATAAACCTCTGAAAAAGTAGTAAGAAGGGCCATTGTATGCTGTGCTCCTCTAGCAGTCAAGCAGATTTTATGTTTAAGAGGAACTACTGACCCAGCAAGTATAAAACTTTACTTATTTTTTTATGGAGGATGTTTCAGAAGACACCAGACAGATGTCTATCTCCTATAATTCTACAGTTATCACCTGAGAGGGGCTTTTTAAAAAATAGAGTCTGATCTTCTAGTTTGAGGTTGTTTTAGTTTACTAAAGTTTCTGAAATGCAGTATATCAGAAATGTGTGGGCTTTGAAAAACGAGATTTGTTAACTTACAAGGTTACTGTTCTGAAGCCCTAAAAATATCCAAATCAAGGCATCCACAGGGGATGTCTTCTCCCTGAAGACCAGCTACCAACAATACTCAAAGCACATGGTGACATCTGCTAGTCTCTCCCTCATCTCCTAGGTTCTGTTTCCAGCTTCTGGCTTCAGTGGTTTCCTCTCTCAGCTTTTCTGTCTTTTTTAATCTTCCTTTTTTGAATTTCATCTTACAAAAGACTCCAGTAAGAGGACTAAGACCCACCTGAGGCATAATTCACCTAAAATAACCTAATCAAAAGGTCCCATCAATAATAGGTCTACACCCAAAGGAATAGATTAACTTAAAGGACATGATCTTTTGGGATACATTTAGCTGTAAACCATCACAAAGTTTAACCAGGTATTTCCAACACCAGATCTAAACTTGAATCAAAAACTAGAGGAGAAAGTAAGAAATCATAAATTCTTCCCTGTCCTTCCTTATCCTTTCTGACGTAGGGGAGCAATTTCGGAATATAGATCACCAATAAAAACTTGGACAAATGCAGACTTTCTGAGTCCAGAAATGTATGATTTCAGTCAACAAAGAATTTTAGGAACTTGAGTGGGCAGCCATTCCGCTATCCTTGAACTCTAGAGTACTTTGTATCATAGCTTCAGGCAGTATGTGCTGTTTATCTAATTTGGATTATGATATTTATGATATTCTTTTTTTTTTCTTTTTTTTTTTTGGCACGGGCAGGCACCAAGAATCAAATCCAGTTCTCCAGCATGACAGGCGAAAACTCTGCCAAGGTGTCACTGTTGCTTGCCCTGGATTATAACATTCTAAAAAGCAATGGCATAACCTCTGATTTGTTTTGTTCTTTGTAACACATAGCATGCAATCTGTACTGATTATATACTTTAAAAATCAATGCCAATTTAGAACATTCTTGTAACACAATAAAAATTATTATCTGACCAAGATTATCATGTGCTTGTGTTGCATCTTCAAATGCAAGAAGATTGGCAGAACGAAATTTTCAAGGGTCCAATTTTATTAATACAAATAAATGGTGATTTATGTTTTTCAAAGACTAACAATTTATATAGATTAAAAGAGAAGAAATTTGTCTTATGAAGAAAGGGCATTTTAAGAAATGGTGGTGAATGAAGGAAAATTCTTATATATGAAAGGAATATAGATTTATTTTGTTTCTGTATTAAGAACATTGACTAGGACAGAATCCCTTCTGTAGTGGAATGTACAATCAAGTGGCAAAAATAGATATATAAACATTTTACTACAATAAATAAAAAATGGCAAGATAAATAGAGGTTCACATAATAAGAAAAAGGACTTACACTTTAGGAAAAAAACAAAAATGAGCTGGGACTAAAAATATTCTACGTATTCTGATAGGGAGGAAAATAAATAAAGAAAAGTGAGGAAATGATAGTTAATTTTCCTTTCTCTTCAAGAGCTAATGGAGATAGGTGCTGGACAATATCTGCAGTTAAATATCATTGGGAAAATTCATGGGGCATGTAGTAAATGCATATACGTAACTTGGATTCTGGCAAAGCCCTCAGACAGAAATAAAGTTTAGGACAATATGAAGGAATGTCTTGAATGCCACCCAGAGATAAGGGACTTTAGATTATAAATACTGAAAATTCACTCTAGTCTATCACAACAGAAAAACACAGAATCAAAGAATAACCTAAGTTTTGAAGTCTTGGGAAGTAGTGCAATATTAGTGTTAGTGACAAAACATAGAGAAAAAAAATTACAACTATACAACCTTTGTATTTTCTCTCCTCTCTCATCAGTTCCTTTTCTCAGCTCTTGGATTTAACTACCAAGAGGATTATTCAACATTGATATAATGAAGATACTGAGTCCCTTAATTTCTGGCCCCCCATCTCTATAATTTCAAGAGCTTTGCATATAATATGTATCCATCCTTCTCACATTCTATACTCATTTCTTTTTTTAATTTTTAATATTTCTTATTGAGAAATATTCACAGACATATATTCCATGCATGGTGTACAGTCAATGGCTCACAATATTATCACATAGTTATGTATTCAACCCCGTGATCATTTTTTAGAACATTTGCATCACTCCAGAAAAAGAAATAAAAAGAAAAACCTCATGACAGATACCTTTACCCTCCCTCTCATTGACCACTAGTATTTCCATCTACCCAAATATTTTACCTTTTGTCCCTTCTACTATTTATTTATTTTTAGTCATATTGTTTTTTACACATCTGTCCATACCCAGTGTAAAATGAACATCAGACACAACATCTGATTTGTTTTGTTCTTTGGAATGCATAGTATGCAATCTATGTTTCCACAATCACACAGTCACTTTGCAAATGTCATATCTTTATAAAATTGTCTTCAACAATCAAGGCTACTGGAACACAGCTCAACAATTTCAGGCAATTCTCTCCAGCCATTCCAATATACCATAAACTAAAAAGGACATCTATATAATGCATAAGAATAACCTCCAGGATAACCTCTCAACTCTGTTTGAAATCTCTCAGTCACTGAAACTTTATTTGGTCTCATTCTCTCTCCCCTATTTTGGTCCAGAAGGCTTTCTCAATGCCTTGATGCCAGGTCCTGACTCATCCCTGGAGTTCTGTCTCATGTTGCCAGGGATATTTACACTTCTGGGAGTAATGTCCCATGTGAGGGAGGGTAGTGAGTTCACTGGCTGAGTGGTTTAAAGAAGGAGGCCACATCTAAGAAACAAAAGAGGTTCTATCGGGGTGACCCTTAGGCCTAATTTTAAGTAGGCTTAGCCTATAATTTGCGGGAATAAGTTTCATAAGGGTGAACCTAAGATCAAGGGCTTGGGCTATTGATTCAGTTGTCCCCACTGCTTGCAAGAATATCAGAAATTCTACAAATGGGGAAGTTGAATATTTACTCATTTCTCCTCAGTCTCCTAAGGGGCTTTGCAAATTCTTCTTTATTCATTCCCCAAATCACTCTGGGATGTATCCAAGCTTCAGACTAATCTGGAAAAACCAATAAAATCTCACTCTCTAGTCAAGATTCCATGTACTTATGGTGTTCAACTAAACTGATCATACAAGTTAAATTAGAAAATGCAGTACCTAGAATATACATTTTGCACCAAATAAACACCTCTTCCTTTAGTATAATTCAGAAATTGAAGTTTAAAATATGAAGATATCACCCTTCATCCTGTACTCTGATATACCTTAGTCCTATCCAGATCAGTTTTATTCATAGCTCTACTCAAATTCTTATCACCTTTTCAACTTTTTAAACAGTCCTTGAATGGGGTACGACTAACTTTCATAACTTCAGAGCTCTAACTCTAAGTCTCATGTGTCACATAAATACGCAAGGTTTCTGGGAATGACCATGTCATATACAAACAGCTCAGTCTCTCAGTATTTAGAAATAAAGTTGCACGTCTTAAATAAATGTAACTAGTGTTAGGAGCTTGCAATCTAGGACCCTTTACGATAAGCCCCAATGTGATAACCCATGCTCTCAACTTTAGCTCACCAAGTTCTTATATTATAATTAGTCCTTATGAATGAGGCATGGCATTTCATTCAACATACAGTCCTTGAGGTTCATTTACCTAGTTGCCTGTGTCACAACTTCATTCCTTCTGGAGGTCTGCTCAGTAGTACCTTCATTGTATGTATGCATCAATGTTCCCTCTTCCATTTCTCTGTCTTTCTACCCTTAGGCCACCTCCATTCATTGTGGATCAGGAACATTGTCACTATAAAAACTAGTATGCAAATGTCCACTCCTGTCCCCACACTCAGTTCCTCCAGGTATACACTGAGCCACGGGGTTTCAGGATCATATGGCACACTCACCTCTAGCCTCCTGTGGAACCACCACACTGAACTCCAGCAGAGCTGCACCTCTCAGTTTCCCTACAGAGAGTGAATAGGTACATCTCTTTCTCCACATTTTCTCTAGCTCTGACTTATCTCTGTTCATTTTTAAAGTTTTATTCACACATCATACAATCCAACCTAAGTGTGTAGACATGGATTTGCCACCATATTTTATCTGAAGATATCTCCTTTTTTTCCACAAAGAATCCATACCCCTTCCCCATGCCGCCCCCCGCCTGCTGGCATAATGACTGTTGCATTCAGTGGAAGCATATTACAATGTTACTGTGGACTGTAGAGCTTAGCTTTCATTGATTATACTTTTTCCATATACAATCTATTTTCAACTCCCTGTAATATTGACATTCATTTGTTCTCTCCCATGCAAAAAACATTTTAATTTGTACATTTAATCACCATCATTGTACACTCTTGGCATTCCTAAATTATACTGCCTCGGTCTTTATCCTCTAACTTTCCTTCTGATTTCATATGTTCCCCCAGCCTTTCTCCCTCTATCATACTCACATTCAGTTTCATTCAGTGTACTTGTATTATTGTGCTACAATCAGGTAGTATTATGCTATCGATTTCTGAATTTTTACAGTCAGTCCTGTTGCACAATCTGTATTCCTTCAGCACCAATTGCCCAATCTCTACTCTATTTCTATCTTCTTGATAACCTGTGTTCTTAACTTCAATTCTCCAAGTTCAATAATTTTAGTATTATTGAACTAAATACTCTCTCATATTATCTCTCATGAGATATTAGAGAGACCATACATTATTTGTTCTTTTGCATCTCACTCAGCATAATGTCCTCGAGGTCCATCCATGTTGTTATATGATTCATGACTTTATTCTGCCTTACAGTTGCACAACATTCCATCTTATGTAATATACCATTGCTTGTTTAGCCACTCAACCATTGATGGACATTTGGGCTGTTTCTATGTCTTAGCAATTGTAAATAATGTTGCTATAAACATTGGTGTGAAAATATCTGTATGTCTCCTTGCCCTCATTTACTGTGACTATATACCTAGTAAGGTATTGCTGGATCATATACCAGTACTATATTTAGCTTCCCGAGGAACCACCAAACTGCCTCCCAGAGTGGTTGTACCATTTTACATTCCCACCAACAGTAGATAAGTGTGTCCCTTTCTCCACATCCTCTCCAACACTTGCCGTTTTCTGTTGGTATTTTGGTGTTATTGCTGTTCTCTTTTGATAATGACCATTCTGGTGAGCATCAGATGATATCTCACTGTAGTTTTGATCTGCATTTCTTTAATAGCCAGTGAAGTTGTCCATCTTTTCATGTGCCTGCTAGCCATTTGAATTTCTCTTCTTAGACATGTCTGTTCATGTCTTTTGTCCTTTATTAAATTAGGTTGTTTGTCTTTTTGTCATTGAGTTGAGGAATCTTTTTATATATTGTGTATAGTAAACCCTTATCTGATACGTGATTTCCAAATACTGCATCCCATTGTGTAGGGACCTTTTTACTTTCTTGACAAAATTCTTTGATGCACAAAAGTGTCCAATTTTGAGGAGTTCCCATTTACAGTTCCATCAAAGTTCCCATGAAGTCTTTGATCCATTTTGAGTTAATTTTTGTACCGGGTGTGAGATATGGATCATCTTTCATTCTTTAGCATATGGATATCCAGTTCCCCAAGCACCATTTATTGAAGAGCCTGCTCTCTCCCAGGAGGGTTGGCATGACTGCCTTATGAAAGATAATCATCCATAGATGATAAGTTTATATCTGAACAGTCTATTTGATTCCATTGGTCAGTATATTTATCTTTATTCCAGTACCATCCTGCTTTGACCATGGTAGCTTCATAATACGCTTTAAAGTCAGGTAGTATGAGACTCTGACTTCATTTTTCTT
Organism: Tamandua tetradactyla; assembly: GCF_023851605.1. NCBI lineage: Eukaryota > Metazoa > Chordata > Mammalia > Pilosa > Myrmecophagidae > Tamandua > Tamandua tetradactyla. Next base: position 30,037,876 of record NC_135345.1, on the reverse strand, counting down.
TTTCAAGATATTTTTAGCTATTTGGGCTACCCTTCCCTTCCAAATAAATTTGTTTTTGGTTTTCTGTGACCCAGCATATAGTCTATCCTTGAGAATGATCCATGAGCACTTGAGAAAAATGTGTATCCTGCCGTTGGGGGTTGTAATGTTCTATAAATATCTGTTAGGACTAGTTCATTTATTGTGCTATTCAAATCTTCTGTTTCTTTATTGTTCCTCTTTCTAGATGTCCTGTCTATTGATGAGAGTAGGGAATTTAAGTCACCAGCTATTATGATAGAGTTGTCTATGTCTCCCTTCAGTGGTAGTGTTTGCCTTATGTACTTTGGAGCACCCTTGTTCAGTGCAGAAATACTTGTTCAGTGCAGAAATACTTATGATTGCTATATCTTCTCATTGATTTTTTTCCTTTTATTAATATATAGTGTCCTTCTTTGTCTCTTTTCATTGTTTTACATTTGAAGTCTAATTTTTAGAATATTTTAACTACTCCTGCTCCTTTCTAATTGTTGTTACATGAAATATATTTTCTTATTTTTGTCCTTGGGTCTAAAATGAGTCTCCTGTAGACAGCATACATATGGGTTCTATTTTTCATTCCACTGAGCCACCGGTGCACCACCCTCTCCCCTCATTTTTGAAGAACAATTTTGCTGGATATAGAATTCTTGCTTGGCAGTTTTCTCTTTTAGAAACTTAAATATATCATACCACTGCCTTCTCATCTCCATGGTTTCTGCTGAGAAATCCACACATATTCTTATTGGGCTTCCCTTGTATGTGATGGATTGCTTTTCTCTAGCTGCTTTCAGAATTCTCTCTTCCTCCTTTACATCTGATAATCTGATTAGTAAGTATCTTGGAGTATGTTTATTTGGATCAGTTCTTTTTGGGGTATGCTGCACTTCTTGGATCTGTAATTTTATGTCTTTTGGACCTGAAATTTTATGTCTTGCATAAGTGATGGGAAATTTTCAGTGATAATTTCCTCCATTAGTCTTTCTCCTCTTTTTCCTTTCTCTTCTCCTTCTGGATACCAACAGCAGATATATTCATGTATTTCATGTTGTCATTCAATTCCCTGAGACCCTGTTCATATTTTTCCATTCTTTTCCCTGTATTTCCTTTTGTGTATCAGATTTCAGATATTCGGTCCTCTAGTTCACTAATTCCTTCTTCTACATCTTCAAATCTATTGTTATAGGGTTCCATTTTTTTATTCATCTCTTCTGTTGTGCCTTTCATTCCCATAAGTTCTGTGATTTGTTTTTTAAAAAAATTTTTTATATCTTCTTTTTGTTCTTTTTTATGTCCTCCCTCAAATCATTGATTTGATTTTTAATGAGCTATTCCATGTCTGAACATCCTGAATTAATTGTTTCAACTCTTGTATCTCACTTGAATTGTTGGTTTGTTCTTTTGAGCCATATCTTCAGTTTTCCTGGTATAACTCATTACTTTTTGCTGGCATCTAGGCATTTGATTTCTTTAATTCATTTATTGTGGAGGTTGTTTTCACTCTTCTACCTAAGATTTTCTTGCTGGATGGAGTTGTTCTATATCTATTCTTTGACTTTCAGTTAAACTTATTCTAAACTTCTAGCATAGTTTCTGTTTAACTGATCAGATTTTTTCAGTTTTTGCTTTTCTTTTTCTTGTCCTGCCTATTAGGAGCCTTTTTTTTTTTTTTTTTTTTTTTTTTTTTGAGGAGGAGAAGGAGGACCTCCTCAGATATTATAGACTCCAGTCAGATTTTCCCAGACGGACTGGCTTCTTCTCAGGAGGAAAGCATGATCAGCATCTGTTTTCCCTATGGTGTGACCCAGAAGGTTGTCAGTCTTTCCAATGAAGCCTCTAGATTCTGTGATTTTCATATTCTGCCCAGCATGTGGTGCTTGCCTGTCTGTGTCTTCCCACCTGTGAAAAGTAATGTGGTGCTTTCACTTTCAGCTGATTCTCCCTGCCAGGGGTATGGTTGAGACAGAGGGATTCTCCTGAATTCCTTGAAGGACAGATTCCATTTGAGCTGAGCCCAATCTTTCTCTTAGGGAAGGTATAGCCATTAAGAAATTGACCCCTTTCATCTGACTAGGTATTTTGTCTCTCAAACAAGCTTAAATCTGCCCTTGCCTGCTGCAGTGCTAGAGTAGGCTACACAGTTGTATCTAATGAACTGTTAAGGACTAGAGAAAAAGCAAGAAAAAAAGCCTTTCAGAGCAGAACTCCCAACTCCTCATGTTTGTCAATCAAGAATTTAAGTTTGGTGTACGTGGCTCTGTGTTTCTCCTGGGTCTATGTACCCTTTTCTTAGGGCCCAGCCCTTTTCCAGTGTTTTGTGCTTTCTGACACAAAAAGTCTCTTTTTTCCCCCTTCATCCTTATCCCCTCTCTGCTGGGGCAAAAACTCCTAGTACCTTTAATGCTTTATGTGGGTTTATCTGTGTGGGGGGCCTATTTTCAGTAGTCAGAATTTGTTAATCCTTCAACTGGAGCTTGGTTGCGCTAAACCCTTGCTGCTAGTAAAGTCTGTTTCCTTTCCCCTCAGGGAACCATCCTGCCATGTGGGAGAGGGGTATCAGCCTCTGTGGCTTGGGACACTTAAAATTTTATGTGGGGTCTCAGCTCATCCACCTGATCCAGATTAATGCATACTATGTGTCCAGTCACTGATGTAACCCCAGAAGTTTTTCTGTACTGTTTCTGGCTATTTACTTGCTCTTCTGGAGGACAAACTAAATTCCATACCTCATTAAAGTCACCATCTTGCCCCACCCACTCCAGTACTCTTACTTCTTGACCTGTGTCTCTTTGTATAATAATAAAGTAACATGGTGAATACTCTGCAAAGTATTAGAAACATGTCTTCAGGTTAGTGTTTTGATTTAGAGTCATTTTTTTAAAAACACAAATTCATAATAAAAGATTTAAAGCTTTAATAGTGAAAATCCAGGAAATTTATCAGGAAACTGAAGAAGAGATTTTAGAGAGAAAGGGATCATTTTTACAATCCTTAAAATTATATCACAATGAATGAAACTACTCCTGTAACTATATTTAAATGTATCTTGAGAAAGCTACATTCTTTTAGTATTTTCATAGAGAATTCATTTTCAAACTGGAATTTGATTTCACTATTATTGATTTAATAAGTTAATAAAATTTAAATACCAGAGCATAGAGAATATAATCACCAAAATGTAAATTGGCAAGTTGTCAACAATTTATTGTGTTTACCATATGCCAATCATATCAATAAAACTTTTTGGTACAATGAACTCAAGGTATATGAACGTGTGCATTTAACTGTAATTGCCCAAGTGTCCAATAGCATCATAGATTTTCCTTTAAAAATAATTCATCAATGTGAAATCCAGGTGTAGAACGTAACACAATGTTGCCAAGCAACTAATTCAAATCTGTTATTTACTTGGTAGAATTGAGATGATTCAGTCGTGTTTGAATTTCAGAAGTTTTAAAGAATAATGTATGTATATGTTTGTGATCATTTTAATTTGTCCAGTGTTTAATAAATATCAGGTGCTAAATTTGGTTTGCACTATGTTCAGAAAAAAAAACAAAACTGAAATTCCTTTTATTACATGAGTTTGTAAATTATCAATATTTCATTTTGATAAAAGTTGGTAGGCATTTTAGTGCATCATTACTTATTTCACTTAGAAAGCTAGAGGTGAAACTTATCATATATTGCCAAGAAAAGGAATTATACCTTTAAGTTTGTTATTTAATAAATTTTAAAAAAAGGAAATGGAAAAGAAAACTTTGAACTACTGGCATATGAATTATTTTTTTCCTGAAATATTGTGACTTTTGATCAAACCAATATTTGTATTTACTCCATACCACTACTTCATTTTTATCATTGCCATAAAATATCGAATGAGAAATTATCTGTTTTATCATCTGAGAAGAATAGCTAAGCTGCTTTGTGCTGATATTTCTTCACTTTTGGCAATAAACTATTTAAATTAAAAAAAAATTTCTCAATGTAAACTGCGCTATTAAATTGCTGGTTAGGATTAAGTCTATAATGTTTTCTGTTAAAATAGTTTATCTGCAAGATCAAATTTATACAGGCAATTGGCTCCTTGTGATTTGGCTAATTTTTGTAACTGTATCTTTTGATGTTTAATTGTAAATATTCAAAACTTTAAAAACTGACTTTAAAACATTTGGTTTGCCATTTATGCTCTCCCTAATTAATCATAAATGCCATTCTTTTGAATGTTTTTGAATTAATAATAGAAAGTTTTGATCTCACCCTTCCACCAATGGAATATCAGCATCATTTTTTGAAGCACTTGCTTTTAAACCTTGATTTGTAATAAGATATAAGGAAAATCATCTTATTCTATTAATTCTATAAATTAATATAAGCAAATGATGTGTCAAAATTTTAATTTCTTGTCTATTTATTGGCAACCATTCTTATAAGTGTGAGATAATACTGCACTATTTCCCTAATAGTGAATGAAGATGAACATCTTTTCATGTACTTTATGGCCATTTGTATTTCCTCTTTGGAAAAAAGTCTATTCATATCTTTGCTCATTTTATAATTGGGTTGTTTGTCCTTTTATTGTTGAGTTGTAGGATTTCTTTATATATACTTGATATCAAGCCATTATCAGATATATGATTACCAAATATTCTCTCCCATTGAGTTGGCTATCTCTTCACCTTTTTGACAAAATCCTTTGAAGCGCAAAAGTGTTCATTCTTGAGGACTTCCCATGTATCTATTTTTTTGTCTTGCTCCTTGTGGTTTGGGTGTAAGGTCTAAGAAACTACTTCTTATCACTAGGTCTTGAAGATATTTCTCTATATTTTCTTGTAGCACTTTTATGGTACTGTCACTTATACTTAGGTATTTTATCCACTTTGAGCTAATTTCATATAAGATAGAAGGAAGGGGCCCTCTCTAATTGCTTTGCATATGGATATCCAGCTCTCTCCATCCCATTTATTGATGAAACTATCTCCCCTCTCATTTCTGATTTTATTTAGCTGCATCTTCTTTCCTTTTGACGTTGTTAGTCTAACAAAGGGTTTGTCAATGTTGATCTTCTCAAAGAACCAATTTTTGGTTTGATGGATTCTGTTGCTTTTTTTTTCCCTCCAATTTATTTATTTCTGGTTTAATCGTGTTATATCTTTTGTTCCACTAGCTTTTGGATTAGTTTGCTGCTTTTTCTCTAGTTTCTTTAGTTGGTCAGTTAAGTCTTTGATTTTAGCTCTTGTTTTCAAATGTAGACATTTAGAGGTCTAAATTCCCCTCTCAGTACCACCTTTACCATATCCCATAGGTTTTCAATGCAGCTTTATTGATATATATTATAAATTCACATACCATTTAATAAACTAAATTGTACTGTCAGTGGTTCACAGTATCATCATAGAGCTGTGTATTCATCATCACAATAAATTTTTGAGCATTTTCATTAATCAAAAAAAAGAATAAAAGTAAAAACAAAAGTGAAAAAGAACATCCAAGACATCCCATACACCCCCTTTACCCCTTCTTTTTATTTATTTTTGTGTTTTTTTTTTCTTGCTCATCTGTCAATACATCAAATAAAGGGGGTATGAGAGGCAAGGTTTTCAAAATCACATGATCATACCTTAAAGTTTTACAGTTATTCAATCATCTTCAAGAATCAAGACTATTGGATTACAGTTCAACAGTTTTAGGTATTTCCCTCTAGCTACTCCAATACACCAAAAATTGGAAAGAGTTATCTATATACTGCAGAAGAATAACTTCCAGAGTGATCTCTTTGCTCTACTTTAAATGTTTCAGCTACTGAAAGTTTATTTTGTTCATTTCTCTTCCCCCATTTGGTCAAGAAGGCTTTCTCAATCCTATAATGCTAGGAGTCAGACTCATCCCCAGGGGTCATGGCCCACATAGCCAGGGGGATTTATACCCTTGAGAGTAATGTCTTATGTGAGGGGGGAGGACACTGTGATCACCTGCAGAGTTGGCTTAGAGAGAGAGGCCACATCTAAGCCACAACAGAAGTCCTCTGGAGGTGACTCCTAGGCAAAATTATTTAGGCTTAGCTTCTCCTTTGCAAGAATGAGCTTCTTAAGAGCCAGCCCCAAGATAGAGGACCTGGCCCATCAAATTGGCAGTCCTCTATGATTGTGAGAACATCTGTTTTATATTTCCATCTTTTTCCACAGTCCCTCAAATGGACTTTGCAAATATTTTTAATCTTCTGCCCAGATTACTCTGGGATGTATTAGGACATCCCTCCAACCTTTACAAGCCAATAAGGTCTCTCTCTCTCTCTCTCTCTCTCTCTCTCTCTCTCTCTCTCTCTCTCTCTCTCTCTCTCTCTCTCTCTCTCTCTCTCTCTCTCTCTCTCAAGTTTCCATATAAGTATGATATTCAAATACCCTACACGTTTTGATATGTTATATTCTCATTTTCATTCATCTCCAAATATTTACTAATTTCTTTCACAATTTCTTCTTTGACTCATTTATTGTTTGAAAGTATGTTTTTAATCTCCATATATTTGTGAATGTTCTGGTTCTTCAGTTGTTATTGATTTCCAGCTTTATTCCATTATGATCAGAAAAATGCTTGAAAAATTTCAATCTTTTAAAAATTATTAATATGTGTTTTATGCCACAGCATATGATCTATCTTGGAGAATTTTCCTTGAGCACTTAGAAGAATGCATATCTGGTAGTTAGGTTTGCAGCAATATAGACATTTGGTCTAATTCATTTATTGTATTTATTATGTTCTCTATTTTCTTTATCCTCTGTCTGATTTTTCTATCTACAGAAGAGAGTTGTGTGCTGATGTCTTCCATCATTATTGTGGAAATATCTATTGTTCCCTTCAGTTTTCCCAGTGGCTGCCTCATGTGCTTTGGGGCTCCTTGAATGGGTGTATAAACATTTATGTTTGTTATTTTTATGATGAATAGTCCATTTTTACAGTGTCATTTCTTGTCTCTTATGGCATCTTTACCCTTAAAGTTGAATTTGCCTTAAATTGGTATAGCTACTCCAGTTTTCTTTCAGTTACTACTTGCATAGACTATCTTTTTCCATCCTTTGACTTTCAACCTATTTGTACTTTGAGGTCTAAGATGAGTCTCCTGCAAATAACATATAGATGGAGCATATTTTTAATCCATTCTGTGAATCCATGTATTTTATTTGGGGAATTTAATCCATTAACATTCAAATTTATTACTGTAATGTCCATTCTTGATTCAACCATCTTATCCTTTGGTTTTCATTCATCAGATCTATTTTTTTCTGTCTGTTTTTATACTTTAAGTTACCCTTCCTAATACTCGTCAAATCAGTGCCCTCCTCCAGACCTGCTTTCTTTTTTTTTCAGCTAACAGAACTCACTTTAGTGTTTCTTGTAGGTCCAGTCTCTTGCTTACAAATTTGCTCAGCATTCATTTATCTGTGAAAATTTTGAAGGCTAGCTTTGTTCAATAAAGAATTCTTGCCTGGCAGATGTTCCTCCTCAGAATCTTAAATATATGTTACCATACTACCTTCTAGTCTCCATTGTGCTGATAAGTAATCAGTACTTGGTCTTAGGTGGTTTCCTTTGTATGTGGTGATTCACTTTTCTCTTGCTGCTTTCAGGTCTCTCTCTTTCTCTTTAGCATTTGGAAGTATGTTTGGTATGTCTCCACTGTTGGGAAGATAATGATGTTTCAAGTATGTATGTCAGGGTGAAAAAAATTCATATATATTAGTGGCTAAACAAATGACCAAATTAATAGCAAGCGTTATAAGATTACCATCTTCTTATGAATAAGCTCATTCTCTGAGGGTCAATGTCAAATATCACACTGGAGTGGGTCTATTTATAGTTCATTGGCTTTCTTAGATTTTCCTATTCATGTCTTTTATAAGGGGTAGGAATTTTACTCCAATTAACTATTCAAAATCTTAATCCATTACTCATCTCTTCTCCTTCTAGAACACCAATGATTCTTATATTTGTGCATTTCACATTGTCAATCATTTCCCTGAGATCCAATTCAAAAATTTCCATATTTTTCTTTTGTGCATTTGAATTCAGTTGCTCTGGTTTCTGGTTCACTTATTCTTTCTCCTTCCTTTTAAATCAAAGGCTGTATGCCTCTAATGTATATTTTTGTTGCTTAGAAAAAGTTTACTTCTCTTTAATTTCCTTCTTTTTCTTAGGCAAAGTGGAGTACCAGGGTAGTAGGAGCAGGAGGGGATAATTGAGAAGCATTTGGCTGCATTTCCCATTTATAAAATATCAAATGATATATTGGTAAATTGGTACATTTATGTAAGATGACATTCTAGCAATAACTCAATGAGAATAAACATACTTTTCTGAATCCCAGTCATTTCATTTTATGACTGATCTCTTCCCAGGAATCTCAGATCCAATAAACATGCAAAATATAAAATGAATGGGATACCCTCTTCTCTTTTTTACCCCTTGACACTAAGCATCTGGAGACAATCTAAAACAGTCTTGGCTGTTCATTCTCTGAGTATAGATTCAAACAAAATTCACACAAAGAATTATTTATGCTGTCACATATTTATCTGATACAATTTAATAACAGTTATAATCAACCTTTGTCGATTTTACATAAATGCTTTATAGAATGTCTTTGCAAATCCTTTTTTCAATATATTTATGTTACAACACATGACATTTCTTTATGAAAATATTTGCTAAATAATTTTCAGAGGAAGTGGGGAAAACAGAAAAGGAAGATAAGACTTCAAAACTAATTTTTACTAATTGACCTTAAAATTTGGCAATTATTTTTTTTCATACAAAATTACAGGTTTATAACCTTGAAACATATCAAAAGTTCAGTGCAGTGATTTAATTAAAAAAATCAATAGTGCCTAAGATTTTAGTCAGGTGTCAAGTTTCCCTTTCAAATATATTCATATTTGTTTATTTTTTGGACCCAATAAATAACTGGTTTTAAATAATAACTACCAACATCTTTAGTTGAACAGTCCTACATCTGAATTACATTATGGTAGACCTGGGTGGGCAACAGAGTGACTCAGTGGCAGAGTTCTCACCTGTCATGCTGGAGATGTAGGTTCAACTCCCGGAGACTGCCCATGTCAACACAAACAAACAAACAAACAAACAAAAAACATAGTAGACTTGATTTTTGAAAGATTCCAATTTATTTATTCATCAGTAAAATGTGATATTTGACATTGACCCTCAGAGAATGAGCTTATTCATAAGAAGATGGTAATCTTATAACGCTTGCTATTAATTTGGTCATTTGTTTAGCCACTAATATATATGAATTTTTTCACACTGATATACATACTTGAAACATCATTATCTTCCCATCAGTGGAGACAGCCATTTCTGAAACAAGGAATCACTTTATATTAGTATTCCTTTATTATGGTACTTAGTCATGGTATTTGTAAGCACAATGAATTTTTCTTAATGAATGTGGGTGGATTATGGCAAAAGGACAGAACCTGGTCCCCTGAATCATTTATTCTCTGTCTTTGTAAAAATTGCTATTGAACCTATATGAACTACAGGTCTGTGGGTTGGAAAAACACAAGTCATCCACTTTATTGATACCTGGCATTTTACACATGAGGTTAAAATTTTGGTGCTCCTAGCATCTTACCTTCACCTACCATTAGTATCATTCCTCAGTGATACCTAACATACTGATTTTCAAATTACACCATTTTTTTGCTATGTGATTGACAGTATGCATATTATTTTGCCTTATTAAAATATTTAAGATTAATTGTATAATAATATACTCATTCTTGAAAATTCTCCATTTAATTTTTTTTTTCAGTTTTACAACCATTTCCTGCATTGCTGTTGTATTTTTCTTCTATCACCTTCTTTATTTAGCTAAGCAGTCAAAAGATTTTTGAACACATCTCCAGTTCTACCCACAGTGTGAAGTACTGTTCACAGTTATAATTAAAGAACATGTGGTTGTCTCTATGATAAGCTGGACCAATAATAAATGGTTTTAAGACTTGGGGGATATTAAAATCATCATCATAAAAGGAAATTTACCAGTTATTGACCAAAATGTGTAAATCCAAATAAACCACCTTATGTAAAAGAAAGATAAGAGGGTATGTATGGTAAAGTAGTCTCTGAAGGAAACCAGTGAAGGGATGAAATACATGGCTTTTAAATGGAGTGTGAATGCAAATATGAAGAATTCTATGTATACTCTTATAGAAAAGCCTATGATGTAGGTCTCTACGAATGCAGTAGCTCAGAATGTCAGTGAAAAAGAGGAAGGATATCACACTGACAATGAGTTGAAACCAACCAAACAGGAACTCTATGTCTTCATATAATTTGCTGTAACCTTTCACTTCTAAATGGAATAATTTAACAGTGGTTATGCTCAGCCATGACAATGACTGAACAGAATACTTAATCTCTTGATAAACTTGATTCTGTACAAACTCTGGATGTTTCATCAATGAATGATCATAGGCAGAATAATAGCTCAGTGATGCAAAGAAGAAATAAAGGGTATAAACACAAAGATTTATTATAATCAGTAGACTAACAGTCAGAAAAATGTCGTCCTCTGGTTATATGATTGTATATACATAGGGTGCAAAAAATAATCTGCAGCATTGAGGACAAGCTCCACGTTAGCACTTAGTGAGAGTCTGCTGCCATTCTTGCAGTTGCCTTTTCAGGCTGCCATGGCTGGTCTGCTGCCCCTGCCAACAGGCAGAGCTTAGAAGAGAAAGACATACATAGAGAAAAGCCTCTCTTTCTGCAGGCCAACTCAATTTTTTAGAATAGAGCCACATGGTAAATATGCCATCTACTAAAAACATGTGAATAGTAAGTATGGCTATCTATATTCTTCATTAGAATCAATGTCACTTAGAAATTACATTTGGGGTTATACTACTAAGGATCTAACTCAGTTTGTGCTTGATGGTACAGGTATACACTGAGAATTGTAGGATTCACAAGTTTATTGTTGTAGCACTGAACTCCTGAACCACTTGGTAAGAACTTATTTAAAACAATTGAAGTAAACACTAAACTACTTTTTGCTCTAAAAGTGTTTGGCATGGTTAAATCTCTGCCACAAAAGCAAATTAGTTTACACATGAATTGTCTCCCGATTTCATAAGTTAAACAACACTTTACAAGGCAGAACTTGTTGTTTCTCTCTAATCAGGGAGGAGTTAGAGAAGAGTGAGCACTTGTAGAATTCCCACTTTCATGCCTTAAAGTATGGGTGTTATATTTTTGTGTTAAGTTTTTGGGAAGCAGTAAGGGTGGCAGAGGTCTTAAAATCATACATATTTGAATTGACCTGAGCTGAAAGATAGAAAAAAAAATTACATGGATATGCTTTTTTTTGTTCCTTTGCTCAAATGTTATACTTAACTCAAGGTAGATAAGTCCAATATATTTCATTGTTTCTTAGTAGAGCTGCCTGATGTTAGAAAATAGGAATCTGGAGGCACTTTGGATTTTTGCTTGGGTTTGGGTGTCTCATGGGATTATATTGTAGACAAAAGAAAGATGAAAACATTCATGCATTCCCTAGCTTTCCTAAAAGAACTTGATAATTTATGGTTTCTAATGCATAGATACCAGACAGGAAGATTTGGAAGAAATCACATTTCATAATTCCTGCCTAGAAGACATGAGTCTCCATAGACATGCTGAATTTCTTTTTGTTTTTTTTTTGAATGGGCAGGCATTGAGAACCAAACCCAGGTCTTCCAGGATGGCAGGCAAGAACACTGCCTGCTGAGCCACATTGCCCACCTGACTTACTAAGTGACAGTATCACTCTAGGGAATCAGAGAAAGGGAAAGTTTCTTGCATTCAAATCCAGTTGTTCATTATGGGTTGTAAAAATATATAAAGACTAGATGGAACTTGTGGACTTGACTATGGATGAGAAAATAATTTAATACAGGTAAAGGTTCATTTAGAAGACCTCCATAAATATTTCGTTCTCTAAGTCATGATTGAGACAGAGCAAAACCTCATCTATGAATATGTTGACAGGAATGATGCAGTAAATCAACCATGCTAAGCTTCACTGGAACAGAATGCCCTTCTCTAAAGGGCAATGGTTATAAGCAAGTATCCTGGTGTTCTTAACAAGGCATAGGAATGATGATTTTATTATCAGAAAAGTATGCTTGAATGGAAATCCAAAATTTAGTAGCTATGTTCCCTTGATTAATTTACTAATTTTCTTTGAGCCTTAGTTCACTCATCAGAGAACAAGGACAAAGATATTTTTTTAATATAATTTTTGTAAGGATTAAATATGGTACAAAGTACTAACCAAATAAATATTAGTTCCATTCTTTTACCGCTTTCTTAGAGAAATCCATTTGAGAAAGATACTAAATTAAGCCTCAATGATCTCACAGGTCAGAGGAAAGATTCATTCATGAATAGGTATGAGCCATTAAGTTTTATTATGATAATTTTTTTAACATGATTACTTTACAACTAGGTATTATTGTGCTGTCCATTTTTGAGTTTTTGAATCTAGTCCTGTTGCACAGTATGTATTCCTTCAGCTCCAATTACCCATTATCTTACCCTGTTTCTAACTCCTGCTGGACTCTGTTACCAATGACATATTCCAAGTTTATTCTCGAATGTCGGTTCACATCAGTGGGACCATACAGTATTTGTCCTTTAGTTTTTGGCTAGACTCACTCAGCATAATGTTCTCTAGGTCCATCCATGTTATTACATGCTACATAAGTTTATTCTGTCTTAAAGCTGCATAATATTCCATCGTATGTATATACCACAGGTTGTTTAACCACTCATCTGTTGATGGACATTTTGGCTGTTTCCATCTCTTTGCAATTGTAAATAATGCTGCTATAAACATTGGTGTGCAAATGTCCGTGTGTGTCTTTGCCCTTAAGTCCTTTGAATAGATACCTAGCAATGGTATTGCTGGGTCATATGGCAATTCTATATTCAGCTTTTTGAGGAATCGCCAAACTGCCTTCCACAGTGGTTGCACCATTTGACATTCCCACCAACAGTGGATAAGTGTGCCTCTTTCTCCGCATCCTCTCCAGCACTTGTCATTTTCTGTTTTGTTAATAATGGCCATTCTGGTGGGTGTGAGATGATATCTCATTGTGGTTTTGATTTGCATTTCTCTAATGGCCAGGGACATTGAGCATCTCTTCATGTGCCTTTTGGCCATTTGTATTTCCTCTTCTGGTAGGTGTCTGTTCAAGTCTTTTTCCCATTTTGTAATTGGGTTGGCTGTCTTTTTGTTGTTGAGTTGGACAATCTCTTTATAAATTCTGGATACTAGACCTTTATCTGATATGTCATTTCCAAATATTGTCTCCCATTGTGTAGGCTGTCTTTCTATTTTCTTGATGAAGTTCTTTGATGCACAAAAGTGTTTAATTTTGAGGAGCTCCCATTTATTTATTTCCTTCTTCAGTGCTCTTGCTTTAGGTTTAAGGTCCATAAAACCACCTCTAATTGTAAGTTTCATAAGATATCTCCCAACATTTTCCTCTAACTGTTTTATGGTCTTAGACCTAATGTTTAGATCTTTGATCCATGTTGAGTTAACTTTTGTATAGGGTGTGAGATACGGGTCTTCTTTCATTCTTTTGCATATGGATATCCAGTTCTCTAGGCACCATTTATTGAAGAGACTGTTCTGTCCCAGGTGAGTTAGCTTGACTGCCTTATCAAAGATCAAATGTCCATAGATGAGAGGGTCTATATCTGAGCACTCTATTCGATTCCATTGGTCAATATATCTATCTTTATGCCAATACCATGCTGTTTTGACCACTGTGGCTTCATAATATGCCTTAAAGTCAGGCAGTGTGAGACCTACAGCTTCGTTTTTTTTCCTCAAGATGTTTTTAGCAATTCGGGGCACCCTGCCCTTCCAGATAAATTTGCTTATTGGTTTTTCTATTTCTGAAAAATAAGTTGTTGGGATTTTGATTGGTATTGCATTGAATCTGTAAATCAATTTAGGTAGGATTGACATCTTAACTATATTTAGTCTTCCAATCCATGAACACGGTATGCCCTTCCATCTATTTAGGTCTTCTGTGATTTCTTTTAGCAGTTTTTTGTAGTTTTCTTTATATAGGTTTTTTGTCTCTTTAGTTAAACTTATTCCTAGGTATTTTATTCTTTTAGTTGGGATTGTAAATGGATTCGTTTCTTGATTTCCCCCTCAGCTTGTTCATTACTAGTGCATAGAAATGCTACAGATTTTTGAATGTTGATCTTGTAACCTGCTACTTTGCTGTACTCATTTATTAGCTCTAGTAGTTTTGTTGTGGATTTTTCCGGGTTTTCGACCTATAGTATCATATCATCTGGAAACAGTGATAGTTTTACTTCTTCCTTTCCAATTTTGATGCCTTGTATTTCTTTTTCTTGTCTAATTGCTCTGGTTAGAACCTCCAACACAATGTTTAATAATAGTGGTGATAGTGGATATCCTTGTCTTGTTCCTGATCTTAGGGGGAAAGTTTTCAATTTTTCCCCATTGAGGATGATATTAACTGTGGGTTTTTCATATATTCCCTCTATCATTTTAAGGAGGTTCCCTTGTATTCCTATCTTTTGAAGTGTTTTCAACAGGAAAGGATGTCGAATCTTGTCAAATGCCTTCTCTGCATTAATTGAGAAGATCATGTGATTTTTCTGCTTTTATTTGTTGATATGGTGGATTACATTAATTGATTTTCTTATGTTGAACCATCCTTGCATACCTGGGATGAATCCTACTTGGTCATGATGTATAATTCTTTTAATGTGTTGTTGGATACAATTTGCTAGAATTTTATTGAGGATTTTTGCATCTATATTCATTAGAGAGATTGGCCTGTAGTTTTCTTTTTTTGTAATATCTTTGCCTGGTTTTGGTATGAGGGTGATGTTGGCTTCATAGAATGAATTAGGTAGTTTTCCCTCCACTTCGATTATTTTGAAGAGTTTGAGGAGAGTTGGTACTAATTCTTTCTGGAATGTTTGATAGAATTCACATGTGAAGCCATCTGGTCCTGGACTTTTCTTTTTAGGGAGCTTTTAAATGACTAATTCAATCTCTTTACTTGTGATTGGTTTGTTGAGGTCATCTATGTCTTCTTGAGTCAAAGTTGGTTGTTCATGTCTTTCCAGGAACCCGTTCATTTCATCTAAGTTGTTGTATTTATTAGCATAAAGTTGTTCATAGTATCCTGTTATTACTTCCTTTATTTCTGTGAGGTCAGTACTTATGTCTCCTCTTCCATTTCTGATCTTATTTATTTGCATCCTCTCTCTTCTTCTTTTTGTCAATCTTGCTAAGGGCCCATCAATCTTATTGATTTTCTCATAGAACCAACTTCTGGTCTTATTGATTTTCTCTATTGTTTTCATGTTTTCAATTTCATTTATTTCTGCTCTAATCTTTGTTATTTCTTTCCTTTTGCTTGCTTTGGGATTAGTTTGCTGTTCTTTCTCCAGTGGACAGTTAATTCCTGCATTTTTGCCTTTTCTTATTTTCTGATATAGGCATTTAGGGCAATAAATTTCCCTCTTAGCACTGCCTTTGTTGCGTCCCATAAGTTTTGATATGTTGTGTTTTCATTTTCATTCACCTCGAGGTATTTACTAATTTCTCTTGCAATTTCTTCTTTGACCCACTTGTTGTTTAAGAGTGTGTTGTTGAGCCTCCATGTATTTGTGAATTTTCTTGCACTCCGCCTATTATTGATTTCCAACTTCATTCCTTTATGATACGAGAAAGTGTTGTGTATGATTTCAATCTTTTTAAATTTGTTAAGACTTGCTTTGTGACCCAGCATATGGTCTATCTTTGAGAATGATCCATGAGCACTTGAGAAAAAGGTGTATCCTGCTGTTGTGGGATGTAATGTCCTATAAATGTCTGTTAAGTCTAGCTCATTTATAGTAATATTCAGATTCTGTATTTCTTTATTGATCTTCTGTCTAGATGTTCTGTCCATTGATGAGAGTGGTGAACTGAAGTCTCCAACTATTATGGTATATGTGTCTATTTCCCTTTTCAGTGTTTGCAGTGTATTCCTCATGTACTTAGGGGCATTCCAGTTCAGTGCATAAATATTTATGATTGTTATGTCTTCTTGCTTAATTGTTCCTTTTATTAGTATACAGTGTCCTTCTTTGTCTCTTTTAACTGTTTTATATTTGAAGTCTAATTTGTTGGATATTAGTATAGCCACTCCTGCTCTTTTCTGGTTGTTATTTGCATGAAATATCTTTTCCCAACCTTTCACTTTCAACCTATGTTTATCTTTGGGTCTAAGATTTGTTTCCTGTAGACAGCATATAGAAAGATCCTGTTTTTTGATCCATTCTGCCAATCTATGTCTTTTGATTGGGGAATTCAGTCCATTAACATTTAGTGTTATTACTGTTTGGATAATATTTTCCTCTACCATTTTGCCTTTTGTATTATGTACATCATATCTGATTTTCCTTCTTTCTACACTCTTCTCCATACCTCTCTCTTCTGTCTTTTTGTATCTGACTCTAGTGTTCCCTTTAGTATTTCTTGCAGAGCTGGTCTCTTGGTCACAAATTCTTTCAGTGACTTTTTGTCTGAGAATGTTTTAATTTATCCCTCATTTTTGAAGGACAATTTTGCTGAATATAGAAGTCTTGGTTGGCAGTTTTTCTCTTTTAGTAACTTAAATATATCATCCCACTCTCTTCTAGCTTCCATGGTTTCTGCTGAGAAATCTACACATAGTCTTATTGGGTTTCCCTTGTATGTGATGGATTGTTTTTCTCTTGCTGCTTTCAAGATCCTCTCTTTCTCTTTGACCTCTGACATTCTAACTAGTAAGTGTCTTGTAGAACACCTATTTGGGTCTATTCTCTTTGGGGTGCGCTGCACTTCTTGGATCTGTAATTTTAGGTCTTTCATAAGAGTTGGGAAATTTTCAGTGATAATTTCTTCCATTAGTTTTTCTCCTCCTTTTCCCTTCTCTTCTCCTTCTGGGACACCCACAACACGTATATTTGTGCGCTTCATATTGTCCTTCAGTTCCCTGATCTCCTGTTCAATTTTTTCCATTCTTTTCCCTATAGTTTCTGTTTCTTTTTGGAATTCAGATGTTCCATCCTCCAAATCACTAATTCTATCTTCTGTCTCTTTAAATCTATCATTGTAGGTATCCATTGTTTTTTCCATCTTTTCTACTTTATCCTTCACTTCCATAAGCTCTGTGATTTGTTTTTTCAGTTTTTCTATTTCTTCTTTTTGTTCAGCCCATGTCTTCTTCATGTCCTCCCTCAATTTATCGATTTTGTTTTTGAAGAGGTTTTCCATTTCTGTTCGTATAGTCAGGATTAGTTGTCTCAGCTCCTGTATCTCATTTCAACTATTGGTTTGTTCCTTTGACTGGGCCATATTTTCAATTTTCTGAGCGTGATCCGTTATCTTCTGCTGGCATCTGCGTATTTAGTCAGATTTCCCTGGGTGTTGGACCCAACAGGTTGAAAGATTTTTCTGTGAAATCTCTGGGTTCTGTTTTTCTGATCCTGCCCAGTAAGTGACGCTCATGGCACTCGTTTGTCTGTGGGTCCCACCAGTAAAAGTGCTGTGGGTCCTTTAACTTTGGAAAACTCTCGCCGTGGGGGAGGTTTGCCAGCCGAAGCGGCTTGGAAGAGTGCCAATCTGAATCTTCCAGACGGCCCAGGGATCTGAACGCGGGGAGGGTCGCTGGCCGCCGCAGCCCAGGAGAGCGCCCGTCCGAATCTCCTAGCTGGCCCAGGGTGCCAAGCGTGGTGGGAGGGCACCAGGCGCCGCAGCCCAGGGGAGTGCACCCTTCCCAGCCAGACCGGGAAGCCACATGTTTGGAAGGGACCTCTGTCACCGTTCTCCACGGCCTGGGGATCTCTGATCCAATTCTCCCAGCTGGCCCGGGGGTCCACACGTGCGGAGAGCACCAGCTGCCGTGGCTTGAGGGGACCACCTGTCCAATTCTCCCAGCTGGCCCAGGAAGGAGGGAGGGAGGGACTCCGGCAGCTTGCCGCCTCGGCCCGGGGAAGCCCGCGCCCCTCGGCATTCTCACCGGAGCGAGTTCTCCCAGCCAGTCAGCCATTCCAGAATGGGGTACGCTGTCTTCTTGATCTCTGTCATGGCTCCGGGAGCTGTTCTGTATCATTTCTACTCCCCTAGTAGCTGTTCTGGAGGAGGAACTAAGATCCGTGTGTCTTACTAAGCCACCATCTTCTCCGGAATTCTATGATAATGTTTTAATATAATTGTGCAAAAACTCATGAAATTAGAAAGGAAGTTAAATGATCATTTTTCTTAATCATACCTGGGCTTGGAGGGTGATAGAAAAATTGCATAGAGGAGATGATTTTTAGCTGGTTTAAAATAGGAAATAAGAGTTTTCAAGTAGAAGCAGAAGAAGAAGAAGGAGAAGAAAGAGAATAAAAAGGAGGAGAAGGAGAAGCAGAAAAGGAAGAAGAAGGAAGAGCTGGAGGATGAAGAGGAAGAAGAAGAGGAAGAAAACGAGGTAGATTAGGTATAGCTGTTGTAAGGACTCCTATGTAGAATAGGGACATTTACCTACAGGATAAGAAATTTTGCCAGAATAATTAGAGTCAGAATCAAAGACTGAGCTCAAATTGTAAAATATTATGATAGTAAATACATAGGCAAAGATTGTATCCTGATACCTTGAATGGATTGAAAAAAACCTGAAGCAGAATTATATCCCAGTATCTACTATTTCATTAGGCTTCAGATGGTTCTCTGCATCCATGCTCTTGGGCAAAATGGATGGGATCCATAAATTTTTAGTAAATTAGTGTATTGATTCTAATTAAAAGAGCACTTTTGCCTCAAATGAAAGTTATTGGGTCCTGATGAGATGGGAATCATAATTAAATAGTTCTATGATCATCACCTATCCAAGTAATACCAATAGCTTCTACTCATACATCCACTGTGAATATTTAAATTTATATTTGTATTAATTGAATTGAAATTTCAAATCGGTTTCACAGTTGCACATTTCAAGTGGTCAATGGCCACTTGTGGCAAGCATGTACTGTTTTGGACAGCTCAGATTATAAAACATTACCTACATGACAGGAAATTCCTTTGGACAAGGGCTGAGTCCAATGTATGAATGTAGCTGCATTAATTGATGCCTCTAGAAACTCTTTTGTACATTTCTTCATTCCTTCAAACATAGGGTAACTAACTTGTCCCAGTTTTCCATAAACTTTCCCTGTTTTAGTACTGAATATAAAATAACATATCTCAGCTTTCATAGAGTTTTGTTTGTTTGTTTGTTTTTGCATGGGCAGGCATGGGAATAGAACCCAGATCTCCAGCATGGCAGTCAAGAACTCTGCCACTGCACCACCATCACCTCCCCTCTCATGGAGTTTTTATACTGGGTATTTGACAGATATTAACTCTTGAGTATGTTCCTGTCTATTTCCAAGCTGGTTTACTCCATACTACTGAAAATTTACATTGATTTCCTACCTTGCAGCTTGATTTTTCACCAAGTTTGCTACTACATAGTTCTATCACTCTGTGAGGAAAAGTGCTTTGTTACAAAGACAACATAATGGCTTCAATCTAACATCATGTTCCACCATTATCCCTTGGAGATTTTGTTTTTTTTTTTTCTGCATACACTTCCGACAATGATATATTACATTAATGATAAACTAATCTCTATAGATTTGACCATTTCCTGGCATTCACTTTTAATATTTCATGATCATGTGCAATATGATTAAGTATCCTTTTACAAAAAGTTGCCTGACTATATCTTTCAAACCTTTTTATTCTCATGGAAAATGCATTTCTATGAGCATTTTATTCTCATGGAAATTAAAGGTTTGGAATTTATATTTGGCTTTACCTCTATAAATTTTTTTTTGATACTTCTGTGTCAAAGAAAATCAAACTGTTCACTGTGCCATTCTGATGTGGCAGGGATGAAGTCCTACCACTGTTCCAGGTAAAGGGGGCACATTCACAATGATCCCACTTGTCCCACTTTGGTCACAGGCAAGACTTTCTTTACAACCTTAATAGAAGATAAGCTCTTCAAATTCCCCCACCTTCTATTCTTGGAGAGGACAAGCATATACAGATGTCTTAAATCATGAAACATGAGCTGCCTATTGGAATGTTATAGACAATGGTTAATCAGAGTCTCTGAGCTCAGACTGACCATTTATTACAGGAAGCTGCAATGTTTAGAATAGGATATGTTATGGGAAAAATATGCTTAGATATGGAATAGCATAAAAGGATAAAATTTAATTTCTTGCTCTCATTACTGTCCTGAGGGCTTCCAGGTCAGCAAGTGCTGGCATTTCGCTAGTGTTTATCACCCAACTCATTCAGGGATATAAGTGGATGGAGGCATTACCATCTTCAACAATTATCCTCTAAGGACATATGGTTGCTCCATTCATCTATTGTTGCATACAACATTATTCCAAAACTTAATGCCATAAAAAAATAGATAAGTAAGCAAATAAAAAATTTGCTCTGGGCTCACCTGGAAGATAGCTCTGCTGTTCTCACTTGAGTGAGAGCTATCATGTGGAGGCTCAACTGGGGCTCCATTCACACATCTGGCAGCTTTTGGGATAGGTGGAAGCTGGCCAGAAACACATGATACTTACACTAACATGTCTGGCAGTTGAGAAGATAGGACTTTAACAGCTGGAGGCTAGTCAGGAATTTCTCTTTCTCTATGTGATCTCTCAAACAAGCCAGATGGAATTCTTCACATGGTGACTCAGGGCTTCAAGAAGGGAAAAGTGGAAGTTATCAGGATTTGCCTAGCATCAAGGATCCAATTATCAACATTTGTTTCAAATGTCTTCAAGGTAGAACCTAAAATAGTGGCAAACTCCAGGAAAATAAAGTCTCAACAATTGGGCAAAGAGCAAAAATTTAAGTCATAAAAACAAAAATTAAACAATTCTTCATCAAGACTCAAAATTATAAATGAAAAATGTCTGAGGGTTTGATTGAAAATTGACAAAACAGAAATCTATTCACCATTTTAGAGGTTCTATTGCCAGACAGTTCTGGTTGTTAGAGCTTATGATTGTGCAGTCTTTAAAACAACCCATGTACCTCAAACTTGAACATACAGGAAATGGCCTAAGAAAGAGTGAGAATAGTGGTTTGTAGACAGAGGCAGCTATTTAAGAAGTTTCTCCAGGAGAGAAGAAACAGAGAGAATGGAAAAATCACTGACTCAGCAAAATCAGGCAATGAAAATAACTTTTCATATTTAGATCTGCAGTGCAATTGTATCTTCAATCTAGTAGGAAGGAAAGTTAGAGAAAAAGTTAAAGATTATTAGCTCTTTCTTATCTTCCTTAGACATTTGTGGACAAAGCTTATCAGCATTAAGCAAAGCCAATTTAGGCTGTAAAGTCTTTCTAGTGTTTAGAAATAACCCAGTACTTCATCTCAATTACTTATTTTCTTCAGGTCAGACCGTATTATTTTTTAACTTCATGGTTTAATATATTCTCTAGTAAGTGAATGAAAACAACCAATTCAAGGAAATCAAATGTTTAGAATTAAGAGAGTATATTGAATATTTTATAACTATTAGATACTCAAAAAAGTCCTGAGTTATATTTTACAATTATAGCTTATTTTAGCAAATGATGTTTTACAGAACATTGAGAGTAGATTTAAGAATGAATTCTATAAATCTATTTTTATATACAGAATGCTGCTCTTTGGATTAATATTAAGCTTCACTTATCTTCTGAATGATATAAATTTTGAAATAGAAATTCTTAGTGAGCTGACACTTTTATGTGGCTTGGCAGTATAGAGTGTTTCTTAAGTGCTCAGGCTGTCATTAAAGACAATTAAATGTGCAAATGCTAGGTTTTACACTTAGTAGCTGTACAACCTGGGGCAAGCGATTTAATTTTTTAAAGCCTCAGTAGCTTTCATGTGGTAATGATACTGTATTTAAATAATTGATGGAGAGATTAAGCTAGGAAGCAAATATTTGGCATGGTGCCTGGGACTTAGAAGAACTCAATGAGTTATTTTCATATGTGCATTAGATGAATGGATTTATATTTTTAAATAACGAAATTTTACTTGGCTAAAACAAGGAAATTAATGGTGTCTTCAAATGTTTTATACTGAATTAACTTGGACAACAGAATAATTCTGTATTCTAACCCACTGAAATAAATTACATCAATGGAAAAAGAAAGTCTTGCTCATTTCCAGTTTGATAACCTCACATAAATTTGTGAAAATATTCAGAGCTCACAAATCACTGTAAAATGTGAGAACTTTCCATAATTTTGAGTAAAATTGTAAGTGCATGTGAACCAGAACTGCAGCCTTTTGATTGGTCAGAGATCAATGAATAACAACTGCACTGAGAAAAGAAAAATAGAGTTATATCTTGATTTTTTTTTCTGTTCTAAGAGCCATTATTCTTAGCTGCTTAATTCAGAGCACAGAATAGTGTCTCCTTTTGCAGATGAGTGGGACAATTTATATATCTGAAAGGTTAATATTGCTATTCTCTTGGAATCTTCCTCCATGTAGCCTTGAGCATTGTCTTTTACATTTTCTTTACTACTCCTAGATTGCCATTGTTGTCTGTTTTAAGGACCTAGAAATCCAAGAATGAAGTCTGTTTCTTTAAACCAGAAGCCACAGCTTTTATTGCTATTTCAGCCTTTATGCATCATGTACAAAAAGGGAGCAGGCAAAAATTAAGGTAACTGACTTGCATTGAAGAACCATCATTATCAATAATTTATGTCACTGTGTTATTATTAAGATATCAAATGACATCTAGGAAATAATATAGAATAATTTAGACATCTTCAATTTCCTGCTATATGAAGTTGAAGTTCTTAGGTAGTCAGACCACACGTGCTGATACTCTGTTTCTAGACAGCTACTTTTCTGACTGCCATAAGTCTTCATGTCAAGCAAGAAAAATAATTTCCAGTGTTTTACCGGAAAGGTTAAACCTTCAGTAAGACACTGGATGCTGATTAATCCACTAATTTCATCTGGCTCTGTTTGTGCTATTCCTGAGACAGATTCTACTGGTGATACTGTTTCCACTGTAGTATTTGACTTGTATAGCTCACATCCATTTTGAAAAGCCATGCTATGGATTTTCCTGCCATTCCAGTTTGGCACGTAGAATAAGTAACTTTTATGTCAAGGTTGTCAAACCAATTTTCTTTCCAGTTCTCCACTGGAATTATTTTGTGTACGAGCTGGCTTTGTTAAGTAGATGCCTTTGAATGCAGTAGATAAGTATGCCCCCCTTGATTTTTCTTGTATGTTGTCTTATGGCATTTTCTGTTCAAATTTCTAAACACAAGAAGAAAATTTATATGTACTTTCATTTTGTATTAAACTTTATCCTCATGCTACTCAATTGATTTATAAGCCTCACTCATTAATTTCTATACTGGTTATTTTGTCCTTTCTGTTGTATCAGTTTAAGGAAATATAAAGATGAAATGGCATAGTTCCAAATTACAAAGTGCTTACAGACATAGAACCCAGCAATTACAATATATATGATAACTGCAACTGTGGCTGTTTGCAATGAATTTAGTGGAAGTATGGAATATCAAGAAGATATAATTAGATCTAGAATAATAAAGAAAGATCTCACTGGGGGAAACTTAATTAGAAATTTGAAGGATGAAGTAATTTGACACTCAGACTTGGGGAGAGGTTGAAGAGGAACAAAGATTGAATGATAATAAATTACTAGGGTGTTATGCAAATGACTGAATAAATAAGTTTTTCATTCTTTTAAAAGTCTCAATATTTGCTTATTAAAAGGCACATAGATGTAATCCATTTAAAGTTGCAATTTTCATGGAAAAATAAAATTATACTCATAAAACATGACAACTTTGAAGCTGAAACCTTGGAATTTAATAGTATTCTTTGAGTGGATTTATAACTGTGTTTTCATTATCAGAAATTTGCATAAATGTGACAAATGTATTATTAATTTTTATGGTCAGGAGTGAAAATGTCCATAATAACTCAATCTTAGTTGAGGTTAAATCAGGATTTGTGCAAAACAACTTTACATGTACTTATTCTGTGTACATACATAGAATTTCTCTCCCAGAATAAAAGAAACAGCAACTATATAATAAGGCCATAGATATTTATAACAGAAATAGAATATCACATAATCATTTGAAGATAATACTTAAATTAGGTTTGCACTATCCCTGGTAGAAATCATGTGAATTTGTTGATGCAGGCTGTGCTAGTTTCAGTGTTTGTATCCATTTCTACCAATTCTATAATCCTAGGCTTTTATTTGCGATATATAACTTGGGGTTTAATAGCTTAAAAGAAAAAGTGCACATGATATCCAAATATCAGACTTCTTATTTGTCCCAGCTGGTGGGTCATTTCCCAACAATGTTTCCCATATTCACCACCAAGAACTGTAATGGAAAAGAATAAGAAACTAAGGAAAGCATACACTACTGAAATAAGAAATATGATCTGTAAATGGAACAATGGAAGAGAATAGGAAAATCCCAGAAAGTTGGGAGATCAAAATATGTGTGTAATAAGCTTATAGCTATAAGGCCCATGGCTTCCATATTAGTTAGTGATTGAGACTGGTCCATGAGATACCAAAAACATAAAGAAAAGATGATGTGACAATGTAAAAGTATTTAACATGAGACACTTTTATAAATTTTATATTTATGAATATCTCTTACTGATTCTGCTTCTACAGAGAATGCTAGCTAATGTGTGGCTTAATTTTGGCTAAGTTGACTACCAGACTTAACTACCATGAAGCAGAGGGGCGCCCAGCTCAAGTGGCAACCCTCACTCAGAGAATTAAGCCCCCAGGGGCTAAGCCCTAAGCCTATCTTCTACCCTAGCCTTGTCTCAACCATGCCCCAGGTACAGGACCTGCTTAGAATTAATGGTACCACATCACTTTACACTGTTGGGGGGCTGTGGACTGATAATCACTACTTCCTGGGAAAGATAGGAAAAAATACAGAGACTCTGGACTTAAGGCTAGGTGCTTCAACAAAAGGAAAATCACAATGAGTGTTTTTCTATACTCTCTAAATATCAAGAGTAGATGAAGAGTCCCTGGAAGGAACCATACAAAAATAACACCTGGTTTTACAATATTTTTCATCAAGATGATCATAACTGGGAAATATAATATATTGAACAAAGAGGATATTTCAGCCTAGAAAAATTAAGGTTCACCATTGATTTTTGAAAGTGTCTATGGAAAACATGCATACTTATTGTGATCATTAGAAAAAAAGTGACAAAGATGGCAGCATAAGGAGGTATGGAATGTAGTTAGTTCTCTAGAGCAAATAGTACATAGCCAGGAAGTGTGTGCAACAGATCTTTGGAGGATTTCTGTGACTGGACACACATAGTATTCCTGTCTGGAATGAGTGGAAGGGCCAAGAACATGGCCCAGGAATTTAAGCAAAGCCCCTGGACTCCAGAGGCCTCCACTCCTCCACCACTGAAACAGCAGGTCCAGTTGGCAAAGAAGCAGTCTGTGTTAAAAGCAAGGGAGGGCAGCTCAGCCAACTCCAACTGCAGTTTTAATTAACACATTTGGAATGCTGAATCAAATCTCCAAGCATAGACAAACCAAGAACAAGCAGGAGAAGAATCTTGAGGTTTCTCCTGGCAGACAGGAGGTGAGGCTGACTAATCACGTGAAGGACATAATTTCCCTAAAGGGCTTATTTTACCCAAGAAGAGGGGGGTGTTTTAGTTTGCCAAAGCTGCCAGAATGCAACACACCGAAGATGGATTGGCTTTTAATAAAAAGGGATTTATATAGTTAAATATTTATAGTTCTTCAGACGAAAGATAGCTAACTTTCATCTAAAGTTCTCTATTACATGGGAAGACACACGGCAATGTCTGCTGGCCTTCTCTCCTTGCTTCTGCATTCAAATGGCCTTTCCCAGGGCAATTCCTTTCTGCATCTCCAAAGGCTGAGCTGTGAGTATGGAGATGAGATATGCTGAATTGCTTGGGATGTGCTGCATTGAGTTCTCTTCTGACCTCTCTCTTTTACGCCTCCAGCTAATTAAATTAAACATCACTCATTGTGAAAGCTACTCCCCTTAGCTGACTGCAGATGTAATCAGCCATAGATGAGTTTCACATGCTAATGATTCAAGTCCACAGCAACAGAACTAGGCACCGTTACCTGGCCAAGTTGACTACTAGACTTAACTACCATGAAGCGGAGGGGTGCCCAGCTCAAGTGGCAACCCTCACTCAGAGAATAAAGCCCCCAGGGGCTAAGCCCTAAGCCTATCTTCTACCCTAGCCTCTGTCTCAACCATGCCCCAGGTACAGGACCTGCTTGGAATTAAAGGTACCACATCACTTTACACTGTTGGGGAGCTGTGGGCTGAAAACCACTACCTCCTGGAAAAGATAGGAAAAAATACAGAGACTGGACGCTACACAGGAACTTCTGACAACGTACTGAGTCTCCTCACCAGTGAAACTTGATACTGATTGCACACTCCTCCAACAGCTGGTTCTGTCTTGTCTGGGAAAATCTGATTGGGATTGATTATATCTGGGGAGACCATTCTAAAAAGAGTTTCTATTTAGTAAAGGAAAGAACCAGAAAAAAAGAGCTGAAAAGTTCTGAACACTTAAATAGAAGCTATGCTAGAGGTCTATATTAGTTGAATTGAGTGAAGAAAAAAAAAAGATACTCAACAAGAAAACCCTTGGTAAAAGAGTGAAAATGACCTCCAAAATAAACCAATTGAGGAAACAAGATGCTGCGATGCCACCAAAAAATTATGAGACACATTAGGAAAAATGAAGATATGGCCCAGCTAACACTTTAAATGAGATACAGAAGTTGAAACAGCTAACTAATGTCCAAACAAACATGTTAAATCAATGCAAAGGTCAAATCAATGAGTTGAGGATAGATATGGCAAAAGAGATAAAGGATATAAAGAAGACATTGGGTGACCATAAAGAAGAACTTGAAATTTTGAAGAAAAAAACAGGCAAAATTATGGGAATGAAAGTCACAATAGGAGAGATGAGAAACGTAATGGAGAGTTACAATAGCAGGTATGAAGAAGCAGAAGAAAGTATTAGTGAACTAGGGGACAAAGCATCTGAAATAGTACATATAAAAGATCAGATAGGGATAAGAATGGAAAAATATAAGCATTATCTCAGAGAATTAAATGACAACATGTTGCACATGATTTACATGTTTACATGTTCTCCCCAGAAGGAGAAGAGAAAGGAAAATGGGCAGAAAGAAAAATAGGGGACATAATCACTGAAAATTTCTCATCTCTTATGAAAGACATAGAATTAAGGATCCAAGAAGCACAGCATACCCTGAACAAAATAGATCTTCATATACCTACTCCAAACCAAATACTAATCAGATTGTCAATTGTTAAAGACAAATAATTTTGAAAGTAGCAAGAGAATAAAAATCCATTACTTACAAGGGAATCTTGATGAGACAGTGTGTAGTTTTCTCAGCAGAAACCGTAGAGATGAGAAAGTAAGGCCATGATATATTTAAGGTACTGAAAGAGAAAAACTGCCAACCAAAATTTCTATTACCAGCAAAACTGTCCTTCAAAAATGAAGGAGAGTTTAAAATACTTTCAGACAAACAGTCACTGAGAGAGTTTGTGAGTGAGACTGGCTATAAAGGAAATACTCAAAAAAAAAAAAAAAAAGATACCAAAGAGAGCACTACAGGCAGATTGGACAAGGCAGGAGAGAGAGGTATGGAGAAGAATGTAGAAATGAAATCTATTAATAAAGGTAAAAAATTAAAAAAAAAAAAAGAAAGAGATATGACATATATGCCAGTTTGAAACTGTTAAGTACCTAAGAAAAGCCATGTTTTTATCCTGATCTAATCTTGTGGGAGCAGATATTACTTTTAGTCCTGATTAAATGCTGTAGGGTGGAAACTTTAGAGTACATAATCCTCAGGGTTTGTGGCATGCCCAATTATGGGTGTGACATTTTTATTAGATGGAGACATGACTCCATTTATTCCAGGTGGGTCTTGATTAGCTTACTGAAGTCCTTAAAAAGAGACACTATTTTGGAGAGGCAGCTGAGAGCTGACACAGATACCAAGACTTGGAGAACAGAGCCAGGAGAGCCAACACAAGATCTAAGCCTTTGGATATGCACAGCCCAGCAAATGCTGCCATGTACCTTCCCATGAGATGCTAAGCAAACAAGAACAAATGCTGTGTTCCAGAAGAGCTAAGTGAAGGTCCACAGATGTGTATAGAGGAAAGCATAGGAAACAGCGGCTGAAAACAGTGGAGCCCCGGAGCAAAGGAATAGCAGATGCAACTGCATTGCTCCCCAGCTCAGTGGCAGAATTCTTGCATGCATGCCATGCTGAATACCCAGCTTCAATTCTCTGTGCCTGCCCATGCATTAAAAAAGAAATTACAGACCAATTTCACACTACCTGACTTTAAAGTATATTGTAAAGCTTCAGTGGTGAAAACAGCATGGTAATGGCATAAAGATAGACATACTGACCATTGATTGGAATAAAACTCAATGTCCAGAAATAGACTTATCTACAGACAATTGATATTTGATAAGACAGTCAAGTCAACTCAACTGGGACAGAGCAGCCTGTTCAATAAATGGAGTTTGGTGAACTGGAAAGAGAATGAAAGAGGACCCCTATCTCACATCCTATACAAAAATTAACTCAAAATAAATCAAAGATGATGAAGCTAAGACCAAAAAACTTTTAGAATAAAATGCAGGGAAATATCTTACAGACTTTGTGGTAGGAGGTGCTTTCCTCAGTCATATACCCAAGCCTGAGCAATAAAAAAAGGAATAGCGAAATGGGATCTCTTCAAAATTAAACATCATTGTGCATAAAAAGACCTTGTCAGTAAAGTAAAAAGACAGCCTATGGAGTGGGAGGCAACATTTGGAAACTGAATATCAGATAAATGTTTGACATTCAGAATATATAAAGAGATTCTACAACTGAACAATAAAAAGACAAAACACTCCAATTTAAAAATGGGCAAAAGACATAGATGTACACTTTTCCTAGGAAGAGGTACAAATCACTCAAAACATATGAAAAGATGCTCCTGCTCACTGGTTATTAGGGAAATGAGAATCAAAACCACAATGAGATATCATCTCACATCTACTAGAATTGCCATTGTCATAAAAATATAGGAAAAAATAAAACTGCAAGTGCCACAGAGGATGCGGAGAAAAAGGCACACTTATTCTCTGTTAGTGGGAATGTAGGATGGTGCAACTGCTCCAGAAGGCAGTTAAATTATTCCATAGGAAGCTAAGTATAGAATTGTCATGTGATTCAGCAATCCCATTACTAGGTATATATTCAGAGGAACTGAAGGCAAGGATATGAATGGACATTTTCACACAGATGTTAGTGGTGGCATTATTCATGATTGTTAAGTGATGGAAACAGTCCAAATATCCATCAATGGATGAGTGGCTACAACCTATGATATATACATATGATGGAATATCATGCAGCTGTAAGACAGTATAAAACCATGAAGCGTTTAGCAATGTGGATGAACTCCGAGAACATTACACTCAGAGAAATTAGTGAGAAACAAATGGACAAATACCATATGGTCTCACTAGTATGAACTAATATTAATGAGAGAAATTTGAGAGTTAAAATTAGAACACAGGTTATCAGGAGATGGAAAAAGAATAGAGATAGGGCTTTTGATGCTGAAGGAGTAGAGAATGTTTCACAAGAGTGTTAAGATTCAGAAGGGGATGTCCCAATATTAGCTCATGGTAGCACAATATTGTAAGTGCATTGAACAAAGCAGAGTGTGGCTATGTTTGAGGGAAGAAGACGAGTGGCATATATGACACCAGAAGGAAAGATAGAATATAAACACTGGGATGGTATAATTTATCAATGCCTAGAATGGACAATGACAGTGATAAGATATACAAATATATGAATGTTTTTACATGAGGGAGAACAAGTGAATGTTAACACTGCAAGGTGTTGAAAATGGGATGTTATTTGGGAAACAATGCAAACAGTGTCTATAGTTAACAGTAACATTGTAATATGCTTCCATTGACTGTAACAAAGGCATTTATGTCAAAGCTAAATGTTAATAAAAAAGGAATATTAGGGAAGGGTATGGGATTCTTTTCACAAAAAAGGAAGTGCCCTTGTTCTGGCTTAAAACTGTTATGCACCCCAGAAAAGCCATGTTCTATAAATCCTAATCCAATCTTGTAAGGACAGACCTACTGGTAGCTTGGGTGGGACCTTTTGATATGTTTGTTTTCATGGAGATGTGGCCCACCCAATTTTGGGTGGAAACTTTTCATTACTTGGAGATGTGGCACTGCCCATTCAAGGTGGGCCTTAATTTGTTTACTGGACTCCTTTAAAAAGCTGACATAGAGAACTGAGAGCTGACACAAAGAACAGAAAGCTATCACCAAGACACAGACGTTTGGAGATGCTAAAGTCAGAGACAAAACCTTGAACTTGCCCCAGAGAAGCTAAATAAGGACTCACAGATGCTTAGAGAGGAACCCACTGATATCAGACCTGAAAGCAAAGTAACCTGGGACTGAAGGATCAGGAGGTGCCAACCAAGTGCTTCCCAGCTGACAGAGAAGCCATGGACATGACTGGCCTTTCTTGAGTGAACATATCCTCTGTGGATGCCTGAATTTGGACATTTTCATGGCCTTAGAATTGTAACTTATAACTTAATAAATTCGTTTTGTAAGCCAATTCTGGGGTGTCATTAGCAAATCAAAACAGATTTTTGTACTAGAGAAGTGGAATGCTGCTGGGTTTGCAATTATCAAGCATGTTGGAAAAGCTTTTTACATGGATAAGGAGAAAGTTCTGGAAGAATTGTGAGGAAGTGAATAGGAAAGGTCTGGATTACTTTAAAGATACTGTTGGTAGAAATATGGATGCTAAAGGTTCATCCAGAAAGGCCTTAGACAGAAGTAATGAAAGTGTCATTGCAAACTGGAAGAAAAGTGATCTTTGTTTTAAAGTGGCAGAGAATTTAACAAATGGAATCCTTGAAGGTAGAACTTGAAAGCAATCATCTTGCATGTCTAACTGAGGAATTTTCCGAATTAAATATGAAAAATTCAGCCTGACTTCTTATGCCAGGTTATAGTAAATGCTACAGGGAAAGGATAAGCTGAGAACTAAACTCTTAGACACAAAGAAGTCAGAAAATGATAGTTTGGAAAAGTCTTATCTTCTTGAAAATGACACTCCAGAGAATATTGTACCATGTGAGGATTTAACCAAACATGTAACAAGTCAGCCATTACAGGAAAAGCCAAGACTGGGAATGGAGTTATGCAGAAAGGATTTGTGTAATGTCCCATTGTCTGACGGTTGTGACCCCTGAATACTTCATGGAAAACCAACTAGAGTGTTGTGGGGTCTATATAAATGGAACGGCTGCTTGCTTGGACTTAAAAGGGACAGGAAAAGGACAAATTGAAGGAAAGATGACTTCAAAAGCAGGACCATGGAAGCTAAGGTGTGGAGCCAGGAAATCTCAGGCCAGGAGAGCAGATCTACCTATGCTTATTGAAGGGGTGAGTTTGCCCCAGAAATAGTGAGAAGGTCTTCTGTCTCATTGTTCAGGAAAAGTTTTTCTTCCACAGGCCTCAGAGAGGTCATATCACATTCCCCCACTGTTCTGAAGGGGTTGAGCTTGTAACCCAAGAGCAGAAAGTCTGGTTCTGCTTCAATACTTGGATAGTGTAGAGCTGAGAACAAGATGGTCTTCCTGATGTTTGGATATGTTAAAACACTCAGCCAAGTGTGGGAAAGGCCACAGCATAAACCCCTGAAATGTGTGGGGCTGCAGCTCTCTCAAATCCAGAGGATAAATGATTCTCAGACCTTAAAATCTAATGGAGTTTGCCCTGCTGGTTTTCAGAACTGTTTGGGTCCCACAATTCCTGTTTTTCTTTCAATTTCATCCTATGGAAATGGAAATGTTTATCCTATGACTCTCCCTCCTTTATATATTGGTAGCTGATAACTTGTTCTGAGTTTCACAAAATAAGCCAGAGGAGAATTTTGCCTTAGGACAGACCCTGCCTGTAATGCCTATAATGAGATTTTGTGCTATTTTTGAGTTGATACTGTATTTGTATTGTTACTGAAATGGTTTAATGCCTTGGTGATATTGTGATGGAATGAATGCATTTTGTACATGGAAAGAACATGTATTTTAGGGGTCTGAAGGGTGGAATGTGCTGGCTTGAAACTGTTATGTACCCCAGGAAAACCGTGTTATTTTAATCCTAATCCAATCTTGTGGTAGAAGACCTATTGCTTGGGTGGGACCTTTTGATTAGGTTTTTTCCATGGAGAGGCAACCCACTCATGATGAGTGGGACATTTTCATTAGATGGGGATGTGACCCCACCCATAATTTGTTTACTGGAGTCCTTAAAAGAGCCAAAACAGAGAACAGAGGGATTACACCAAGATTCTAAGTTAAGAAATTAAACTGAGAGAAGATAAGTGAGGACCCATAGATACTTTGGGAGAAAGCCACAGGAATCAGAAGCTGAAAGTAGTGCAACCTGGGAGTGAAGGATGAGGAGATGGCAGTCCTATACCTTCTCAGCTGACAGAGAGACCCTGCATGTGATCCATCTTGCTTGAGTGAAAGTATCCTGATGTTGAAGCCTTAATTTGGACAATTCCCATGTCTTAGAATTGTAACTTGTAACTAATAAATCCCCTTTGTAAAAGCCAGTCCATTTTTGGAATATTGTACCCCAGCAGGTTTAATAAACCAAAATAGTCCTCATATAGGTTGTGGTGGTAAAGGTGTACAGGGAACCATTGGTTTTTTAATTTAGATTGAATTGTATGTTGTGTGAATAAAACTGTTTACAAATAAACAGAGAGATACAAGTGCTAGAGGAAATGTCTTGAGAGAGATGTAGCTACTCACTGTTGGTAGGGAAGTAGAGTGGTGCAGTCCCTCTGTAGGGCAGTGTGGTGGCTACACAGGAGGCTAAGGGTGGGGTTTCTATATGATCCTGCAACCCCATAGTTAGGTGTGTGCTTGGAGGAACTGAGAGTGGGCAACAGATAGACATCTTCATACTAGTGTTTATGGCAGAGCACTGACAGGAATGGACAATTGTACACTGGTGCTTATGGCAGCAGTGTTTTTGATTTGCATTGGATGACTGTGGCCTAAGGGTAAATTGATTTAGGAATGGAATGGGAAACTGTGGTGTATACATACAATGGACTATTGAGCAGCTGTAAGAGGGAATGAAATTTTTAGTCATGCAACTAGGTAAATGAAACTTGAAGACAGTATGCTGAATGAAATAAACCAGAAGTGAAAAGACAAATATTATAATGCCTCTAACCATAATGTGCAAACTCTGAGAATTGAATTTGAGAGCATACATTATCAGTGGAAGATCTATTGTAAAGGTTCCTACACTGTAAGCTCTTACAGCAGTCACATCTGTTCCTGAGTTGTAATTGTTAATTCTAAATTTTGAGATGCTGAGTTCTTTGTGTGTAATCTGGTCATTCCTTGAAACTTTGGATATTGGTGTGACACTTGATACTCAGAGCTAGAAGTTTGCAGCTATGAAAGTCAGCATTACCCCAAACAGCAACTGATATAAGCACTGAGAAAGTTTTCAGACTTCAATTAGAGATACAAATGAAGACAATCTTGTTAGGAATAAAGTAAATCAGACTAAAAGTAAAGGATGATATTGACTGTATTTTAAAACTTCAGCTTTAAAGAAGTTTGTGTGAGATCAAAGGAAGAGATGTTTATTTAGTGCAAAATTAAACTTCTTCACCTGAGGAAGACCTGATAGTCTCACCAGCATTGGGGTATATCAATTTAATAGGCTAAGCCTTGGGGCTTTCCCTTATGAACTGTATTACTGCAAAGGCATAGCCAAGACTTCTTAAGACTATGCCTAAGAGTAGCCTCTATAGCATCTCTTTTTTTGCTCAGATGTGGTTTCTCCCTCTAAGCCAACTCCACAGGTAAACTCACTGCCCCCCTCCCTATGTAAGAAATGAGATTTGCCAAAGATGTAAATCTCCCTGGCAATGTGGGGCATGATTCCAGGGGAGAGCCTGGCCTTGGCATCATGGGAATGACAAAGCTTTCTTGACCAAAAGGGGAAAGAGAAATCAAACAAAATAAAGTTTCAGTGCCTGAGAGATTTCAAATAGAATCAAGAGGTCTTTATGGAGGTTATTCTTTTACATTATTGAAATATCTCTCGTTGTTTTTTTGATGCATTGGACTACATAGAGGAAAATATCTGAAACTGTTAAACTGTAATCCTATAGCCTTGAAACTTGAAGATGATTGCATAATTATATAGCTTTTGCAGTGTGACTGGGTGATTGTGTAAACCTTGTGACCAATACTCTCATCTCTCCATACACTGGATGAATAAGAAAAAAAGTACAAAAAATAAATAAATAATAGGGCAGTATGGGTATGGGATATTTTAGGTGTTCTTTCTAACTTTTATTTTTATTTATTTTGGAATAAAGAAAACGTTCACAAATCAGTCATGATGTTGAATACAAAGCTGTATGATGATGCTGTGATGCACTGATTGTGCATTTTGGATGATTATATGTTATATGACTATATAATATACCTCAATAAATTTGCATTAAAAACGAGTGAAAGAAAGACACATAACATAAACTTAGGGATGGCATTGAGCCAATTTTAAATTTTGATATTGGAAGAGGGAACATGTCTCAAAAGAAATGGGGAGCTCTTAAAAATACATTTCTCCTTATGCAATTATATATATATATATAATGGAAAAAAAAAGAAAATGCCTCAAGCAATGGTATGAGAAACCAGGGAGCTCTCCAACAAGTACAACTTTTAAAAAGATAAACGAAATGTATAAATGATGGAAATAAGAACATGCAACCAAAGACAAATATAAATGAGAAGCAAAAGTCTTAGAAGAACTGAGGGTTACAAAAACTTAAAGGATAAGAAAAAAGGTTTTTTAATCCAAAGTCAGGCAAATACATTGCACAAAAAGGAATAAAACTACTTCTCAGAACAATATTCCAGATTTAATGAATGATAAAGGAAAGACAAAACAACCATTAAATAATAATATGCCTATCTGTCATTATTGTTACCTGAATAAGAATGATGGAAAATTAATAGAACAAGTCCCAGAGGTGAGAATAATTGCTTAACAAACACCACCATACCTTATAGCTCTAATGCCATGATCTAAATTGATTCTATTAAGCAAAACTGAGAAGAAGATATGTGAAATGAAATATAATTTCAAATGCTATATTCTTAATCAGCATATCACCTTTTCTGTAACAGCATTCTATAGTAAATGTACGAAGAAGAAATTCCACACCAAACCTTAGTGTAGACAGTGATTAGATATACGTAAAAAGACCATAGATATGTGTAACAAGACCATTCTTGTAAATGTTTGCACTTTGATTTGAATGAGGGTTGCTCTTTACTCCCCTCAAAACCAAATATCTTATATTTTGCAAGGAAATTGTCAAGTGTCTGACTGTTTAGCATCAGGTCACTTTTTTGGGTTCACTGGTTCCAACTGATGTAACTATGTTGTGTTCACATTCTTCAGGTAAGTCATCTCACCTTGGCAATCATCATCAACATCTAATATATTTATGAAGAATTTGTATATTTGAAGACTATGATGTAAATCACAATGTTTTCCTTAAATATAAAATTGTATTTTTTTATGAAAATGAAAATTTTTCCTTTATAAAAATAGTAATGAAATGAAAATTTATTTATTGAGAATGTTATAAAAACATTTTTATCAGTAGTTCTCACATTTCATATAGATGTTGTTTCAAGACATATTTAAAAACCAGACTGTATGTTTCCTTCAATTCTAGCTTCTTTCCTGTTATTATCTCTTTACATATTAAACTTTATTGTTTTCATTTTATGTCATCCATTTGCATATTTATTAGATTCGAGAATAAGAATAGTTAATGATCTACCTAAATACTTCTTTCAAGGATTCAGCTAACGCTGTGGCATTTAAGATCATTACTTTCCCCATATGGCCAAATTAGATAAATTGGCCGAGATTTTGGTCTGTGAGCCAGAAGCAGGCATAGAAAGGATAAAGAGCATGCCTAGCCCCAACATTCAACTCATCTTACAAATGGCAGCTTATTACACAGAATTTTACCGTAATTCTGAAGCACTGGTTCATTCTGTTTTAAGATTTCTGATTTGTCAGGATTTTTTTTCTTTACAAAATGAATAGGTGCTTGCAAGATATGGGAGATATATATTAATTTTTTTTGCTGCTGGACAAATAACCATTCATACATCATAAGTATACCATCTTACAGCTCTAGCAGTCAAAAGTTTGAAATGGGTTGCAAGACACTAAAATCAAGGTTTTGGTGGGGCTGCATTCCTTTTTGGAGTCTCTAGAGGATAAGATGTTTTCTTATCTTTTTTGATTTTTCTAATTGCCTATATTCCTTGGTCAACGACCCCCTTTCATCTTGAAAGTTAACAATGGCTGGTTCTCATATCACATCTCTCCAGCACTGACTCTTCTGCTTCCCTTTTCCTATAAATAAAGACCATTGTGATTATTTTGAACAACCAGGTAATCCAGGATAAACGCCATATTTTATGGGTAGCTGATTATTAACATTAATTTCATCTGCAACCTTCATTTCCTTTTGCTAGGTAAACTAATAAATACACCGGTTCCAGGGTTTGGGATGTGGATGGTCATAGAGGTGCTATTATTCTGTCTAAATAAAATTTTAAAATTGCCTTTGCATTTTCTAAGGTAAACACTCAAGTTTTGTACAAAAATTATCTTAACTATAATGAAAGTGAACAAGAACAACAATGGAGAATGGGATTCTGGAATGAAAGAGTAAATTGTTCAGCAAACTCTCTCCACAGTAGAATTTTCAATCTTGAAAATTATTTTTTTAAATGAATTCAAAGCCTGCAGAAATTTTCCTAAGGGAATACTTCAAATGGACAAAAAAAAAAAAAAAAAAAAGAAAATGAAGTCTGTTGTATTTGACCAACGTCACTCCATTTCTCTTCTCTGCAACAGAGGCATGCACAGTGAATGAAGTGTGGTTCCTTTCTCCCCAGCTCTCAGTCTGAAGTTGGCTTTTCACCCCAGCTTTTGTAATTTCATAGGTACTGTCCATATCTCCAGGCAGATACAAAAGTTCTCTTCCAGGGAGGTACATAATAGAGCACCTGATGACTGAGTCTTTATTCCCCAACACAGCCCTCACCCATCGGGTGGAAGCTCTATTCCAAGCATGGAAGGCTAACAATAATGGAAACCTGGTCACCCATGCCTCAACTCACTTGTCAGATGGTGGTTCCATGCAGAAATTTA
Organism: Tamandua tetradactyla; assembly: GCF_023851605.1. Lineage (NCBI taxonomy): Eukaryota > Metazoa > Chordata > Mammalia > Pilosa > Myrmecophagidae > Tamandua > Tamandua tetradactyla. The sequence continues at coordinate 30,000,279 of NC_135345.1, read as the reverse complement.
ATAGAATAAAGTAAATACAGAGACAAGGAGCAGCCTTCTGTTTTCAAAGACACCTCTGGAAGTCAAGATTTCTGTGCACATAGGTTAGGTTGCATCCACTCAAGAGCAATCACTGAAAGACATGGATCAAATTTTGATGCATTCCACAAAATATGCAAAGACCCAACAACACATGGTTGAATATTCACTGGCATAGTGGCTTCTGGACAAAGACTAAATCATAAGTATGTTCAGCAAAAATCAATTATTGGGAAGCAGACTTTTAAAAAAATCACAGCACATTTGCAGTATGGAAGACTGTTAGCATACCAAAAGCAGCATCCTCTTCGGGGTCACCAAAAGGGAAACTCCAGGACACTGGTCCCTAAATTAATGTGGGATAAAAAAAACTCTAGCATTCTCTAAGCTGTGATGACAGCCTCCAAGTCACATATCTGACATAAAAGAGCCAAACCTACTGGAAGCGTACTTAAGCACAAGCTTTGACTAATGGGTGGCCTGTGGTGACTCAGAGGCTACACTTAGCTATCCAGGATAAAATATTAAAGTCAGGGGTAAAAACGTGGGCAGACACAGCAAAGACTGGACATTGTGGGAGAATTAGACTTTAGGCAATTAGTTTAGCCAAGTCACTAAGCAAATAAATCACCAGTGAACAACAACAGCAATACCGCAGTGAACAGATCAGTACCCTGAGTTGCTACAATTTATAGCCTAAAATGTCCAGTTTTCAACATATCAGTATGAGACTTAAAACAAACAAACAAACAAGACAAGAGTGTTTGATCCATGCCCAGGAAAAAGAAATAGGCAATAGAAACCGCCTTTGAAGAAACCGGGATAGTGGGCTTAGCATACAAAGACATCAAGGCAATCATTATATATATATATGTTCAAAGAAACAAAGGGACCCACATGTAACAACTAAATGAAGGTTTTATGGCAATATAAAATATCAATAAAGAGAAGATGGGAATTATTGAAAAAGAAGTCAATGGAAATTATATATTTCCAAATTGAAATAGCCATAATAAAAATGTCACTAGAAGAAATAAACAATAGATTTGAGATGGCAGAAGAAGAAACTTGATATCCTTGATGATAGATCAAAAGAGATTATGCATCCTCAAGAGCAGAAAGCAAGCAATGAAGAAAAACAATCCACTCATGTCTTAGCTTGTCATAGCTGGTAACAACATACCACAGACTAGTAGACTTAGAAAATTGAATTTTATTGTTTCACAGTTCTACAGGTCAGACATCCAAAATCAAGATGTCAGCAGGACTGTGCTTCCTCTTTCAGAGAAAATTCCTTGCCCTGTGTCTCTCCTGGATTCTCGTGGGTAGCAAACAATCCATGGCATTTCTTGGCTTGTGGTAGTGTAACACAATTTCTGCCTCCATCACATGGTGATCTCTCACTAAGTCTCCTACTGACCATATTCAGAGTTCCTCTGCTTTAAGGATACCTAGCACATCAGATTTAAGGGCTGGCCCTAATCCAGTTTAGTCTCATCTCAACTAATAACATCTACAAAGACCTTATTTCCAAATGAGGTAATATGCAGCTGTATATTTGTGTGTGTTTGAATGTGTGTGTATTTGTGTGTGTGGCATGACTTGATCCATAAAAGGGTCTAAAAGAAATATGAATTACTATTAAGCACAAAAATAATGATTAGAGGAGAATATAAAGGAGCAAAACATAATATTTGAATAAATAATGGATGAAAATTTCCCAAGTATGGAGAAAAACAGAACTACCGATTCAAGGTACTCAACATACTCCAAGCAGAGTAAATACAAAGGGATGTGTACCCATACACATCACAATCAAAATGTTGAAGGTCAAAGTCAAAGAGAAAATCTTCATCAATTACAAGAGAGCACCAATAAGATTTACACAGCAATAAAGAAGCAATAAAGGTCAGAAGGCAGTGGGGTAACATTTTTAAAGTAATGACAGTAAAAACTGTCAAGCAGGAATTTTATAAACAATAAAAGTATCATTTAAAAATGAAGGTAAAATAAAGATGTTCTCAGACAACAAGGATTAGAAAACACTGCTACCAACTATGCCTTACAAGAAACTAAGGGAACTTCTAAAGAATGAAAGCCAATGAAACCAGATAGCAATTCAAATCTGCATGAAAGAAACAAAGAGCTCCAGTAAAGATAATTATGCAGATAATTATAAGACAGTGTAATTACATGGTTTTTCTCCTTTCTACTCTTGACTGATTTAAAAAGAAATAGCATAAAACAATATATGCATAATTGTAATGATTTGCCTATAGCATTCAGAAATGAAATAGATGTGAAAATAAATATAAAAAGGAGGTTGGTGGAAACAATGCCACATTGGAGTGTCAAAATGATGCTAGGTGGTACCTAAAATCCACAGAAAGAAAGGAAATGGATGGAAAAATGTAAATGAGAGGGTTAGCATACAAACACTATAAATTTGTGTTTGTTCTCCTTTCTTATCTTAGTTTCTTTAAAATATGTACAATTATATGAAGTAATAAGTGTAATGATGATTTGTTGGCTTTGTAATATATTTTCATAATATGTATGACAGTAATAGCACAAAACATGTGAGAACAGAATAGAACTACTGAGGAGTTAAAGTTTCTATATTTCACTGGAACACTGTTAATAAACAAAAGACACAAGACACAAGATGTAGAAAACAGAAACCAAAATAACAGTTATAAATATAACATGTCAATAATAACATGAAAGGTGTTCACCTTTAAACAAGCCAATCAAAAGGCAGAGATTGTCAGGTTGAATAAAAGGCCATGATCCAGCTAAAGAAGATTCAAAGGTCCTATTTTAAGTAAAAATGTTAAAATATATACCAAACAGTCAACAATGATAACAAAACTGTATTGGCCATACTTTCAGGAAAAGTTGATATTAAAATAAAAAATACTACTTCAGATAAAGAGAGACATTTCAAAATAATGATAAGGGGTGCATGGGTGGTTCAGTGGTAGAATATTCACCTTTCATGCTGGATACCCTGGTTTGATTCCCAGACCATGCACCCCCCCACAAAAAAAGGATAAATTCACATGAAATATATAATAACTATAACTAATTATGCATAAAACAACAAAGCCCAAAATAAGGAAGCAAAATTAATGATTTAAGGGAGAAGTAGACAGCCAACATAATAGTATGAGATTCCACTTTCAATAATGAATACAAAATCTAGGCAAGGATATAAAAGACTTAAACAACACTAAACAAACAATACATAATCAATATCTATAGAACATTGGACCCAACAGACACAGTACATGCGTTCTTCTCAATCATCCATAGAACATTCTTCAGCATAAACAATATACTAGACCCATAAAGCAAACCTCAATAAAGTTTAAAAGATTGAATTCATACCATATGTGTCTATATATATATATACACAAACTAAAAAGAAATTAGATTAGAAAGAAACAGAAGAACGAAATTTTGGAAATTCACAAATATACGTAAATTAAATAATGTACTCCTAAATAATTGATGAATAAAAAGAAACCAAAAAGTGAACTAGAAAAATAATTTGAGATGAAGGAAAGGGAAAACATAGCATACAAAATGTGTGTGATGTAGTTAAGCAGTATTTAAGGGAAGTTTATAGCTGCAAATGCCCACATTAAAAAAGAATGAACTTGGGCAGGCCGTGGTGGCTCAGCAGGTAGAATTCTCGCCTGCCAAGCTGGAAACCTGAGTTTTATTCCCAGTGCTTGCCCATGCACTAATAATAATAATAATAATTACCTCATATCAGTAATGTAACCATTCACTTACAGATGCTAGAAAAAACAGAATAAACCAAATCCAAAGAAAACAAAAAGAAGGAAATAATATAGTAGAATATATTGAAAAGGAAAAGAATACATAAAGATAATCACTGAAATTTAAAAACAATCATCTGTAAACTTTTGCATTTATCATTTGTAAAGGTCAACAAAATTGACAGAATTTTAGCTAGACTATGAGGCGAGGAAGAAGAGAGAAAGAGACAAACTTACTAAAAGCAGGAATAGAAGGCAGGGCATCCCAAACAATTTTGCAGATAAAAAGGGATTATATGAAGATACTATGAAGAACGACATGCCAACAAATGAGAGGAAATGGACAAATTCCCAGAAAGACACAAGTTACCAAAAATCATATCTCAAGAGTAAATAAGAAACCTAAGCATGCCTATAACAAGTAAAAAGATTGAATTAATGATTATATATCCTCCCCCAAAGAAAAGCCATCTCCAGATGGCTTCACTGGTGAATCTAACAAGCCTTGAAGAATAATCAGTAACATTCGCTCAGAAATTCATCCAAAACAATCAAAGGATAGAAAATACTTCACAATTCATTCTATGAGGCCAGTATGCTTGGTAAAAACAAAACAAAACAAAAAGGCAACAAAGACCAAATATCTCCTTTGGATATAAAGGGGTGTCATGGTCAGGTTCATGTATCAACTTGGCCAAGTTGTGGTACCTGTTTGTCTGGTTGGACAAGTGCTGGCTTGTCTGTTGCAATGAGGACATTTCTTAGAATTAGATCATGATCACGTCAGGTGCATCCACAGCAGATTCCATTTGTAATCAGCCAAAGGGGGGTATCTTCTGCAATGAGTGATGCTTAATCTAATCACTGGAAGCCTTTTAGGGAGGATTCAGAAGAGACAGGTTCTACTTCTGCTTGGGCTGGCAAGTCTCCCCTGTGGAGTTCTCCAGATTCTCCATCCGAGTTGTGGGCTTCACAGCCTGCCCTGCAGATTTTGGACTTTGCATTCCTGCGGTCATGTGAGACACTTTTATGAATTTTATAATTGTAAGTGTTCCCTGTTGACTCTGTTTCTCTAGAAAACCCTAACTAATACAAGGGGGAAAAACAAACTCAGCAAAATCTAGAAAATCAAATCTAGCAATACATAAGGAAAAGGATTACCTATTACAAACAGATGGAGTTTAACCCAGATATACATGGTTGGTTTAACATATGAAATTAATTAATGTATTAAACTATATTCTTAGAAGAAAGAACAAAAATCACACAATTATCTCAATATGTATAGAAAAAGCATTTGACCAAATACAAACCTTTCATAACAAAACATTGATAAAAGTAAACTTTGATCTGAAAAATGCATCTATAACAAAGCTACAGGTAATATTATACATAATGGTGAAACACTGAATGTTTTCTCCTAAGATCAACATCAAGGTAAATATGTCCAGTCTCATCACTTGTATAAGCATTGTACTGGAGGTTCTATCTAGGCAAATTTCAGTGAGAAAATGAAATAAACGGTATACATCTGGAAAGGTAAGAGTAATACTATTCCTCTTTACAAATTAAATGATTTGAATATGGAATACCCTAAGAAATCCTCTAATGAAATACTAACAAAATTAATTGGCAAATTCAAGAAAATTGCAAGAAACAAGATCATCATAATTAAATTTATTGTATTTCCAAACAATTCAAAAATAAAATTTAGAAAACAATTCCATTCTGCAACATCAAACAGAATGAAATATTTAGGATAATTTTAAGGAAAGAAGTGTTAAAACTTGTACACTGGACATTACAAAATGTTGTTGATAGAAATTATTGAAGTTCCAAATTAATTAAATACAGCTCATAACCATGGATTGAAAGACTTAATATTGTTAAGATGGTAATATTCACTAAGTGGATAGACAGAATTAAAAACAGCCAAAAAGTAAGGATACAAATATCCATTAACTTATAAATGGATAAATTATATTCTTCTGTTTTCTTCCTTCCCAGTGTGCAGTTATTGCATATTGAATTTTTTGCGCTACTTAGTCCCCACACAATCAATAAATCTTCAACTTTTGATACAATTAATCATTTCTTGTTGTATGACACATGGTTTACTATTTTATATTATATTGTTTATTTCCAAATAATCAACTTATAACTAGACTTTGATTAAAAAGCCTAGAGAAAAGGCAGCAAAAGTCATAGTTTGTTACAAAAATTAAGATGAGAATAAAGGCAATTTGATTTGTTTAATTATGTGTGAGAAATTTGAGTACATGTGAGCTGGTTTCCTAATTCTTGAGGATGGGGAGGAAACTGTAGAACAGCTCAAGTATCTGTTCAAGTGCCTGTAACCACAGTATCTTCATTTACCTTGTCCAGTAAAGAACTCAAGAATCGATCCTTTTTTGTTGCTACTGTTGTTTAGTTGTTGGCATACACTGAGTAGATAAAGGAATTGAACTTGTACAAAGAAATATTTAATATTTTTCTTTTCAACATAAGGAAACATCAGTTTTGTTCATTGATATTCAATTATTTTTTTTTTTACTGTGGTGGAATAATTGTTTTAGCTGTTCGTGTGACCATGTCTGAAACAAAATCCCAACATGAGAAAAAAATAGCATAATTTTATATAATATAATATGGCAAATATTAGAAATCGAGTCTGATTTCTGAAGTTAAAAGAAGTTATTTTTAAAAAAATAAATATAAAAGAACAGAGGTCAGAATTATCAGATTATATCCCAGCATAAATGTTACTTGGTAGTATTTTTTATGATATTAGTCTTTAGACCATTACTGATATAGTTCCTGGGTCACTATCTTACTTTCCATGGACTCAAAAGATGATGTATCATAAAGAATTATGTGACAATTCTTACATTGGTCTTGGTATTTTTTTTTAGTATAAAGAAAAATATAGAACAGTGGTCAATATTGAATCACTTTTATCTGTTCCTTATAGAAGATACTATAAAAAAGGTGGGAAAACTGACTTCCCACTTATGAAAGAAACACTTTCAGAAGAAAGCTCCCAAAGAAGTTTGAGTGAACATTCAACTAGTAAAAAAGTAATAGTTTTCTCTTAGTATACTAGATTTAACTGCTCAAATTTACCAAAAGCTCCTAGTATCATAAAGAAGAAAAAGGGGCAGTAGCAGCTAAAAACTGTCACATAAGCCAAATTTTGATCTTTTACCCCTCCCCAAAGCCCACTGAACTAGTATTTAAAAATTAAAAAGGCATGAGTCACCAACAGCAATAAAAGAACAGATAAATTATTTTTGCAGTATGTATTTTTGGAAGAAATGATACAGATAGAAGAATGATAATTGACAGTGTAAAGAAAAAAGGTACAATTTAATTTATTAATTGACTGCAGAAGAATAAAACAATTTGAACCATGTAATATTACCCTCAAAACCTCTTGATGAATTTCTCAAATCTATACCCAAGCTTCCACAAAGGGCAGAGTTTTAACAAGGGCCTGAAAAAAAAAGATTTGTTGAAGGTTTTGTACAGAGCATAGGGAAAGTCCAGTCTCTGCTCCCCTACCCCATGGAGCCAAGCAAGCATTTCTTACCCTCTCACCCCATTCTTCATTCCTAGCCTGAAGATTAAAGGCAAATTATCTGCAGAAAGTGAATCAGAGAGGCCAATTCCAGCAGAGGTTAAGAGGAGGCATGAAACTGAAAACTGAGAAATTCAATGAAGGTCTCTTTCCTAGATGGAAAATCTGCAACCTCTACCCTCTCCAGAGTACTTTCAGAATGCAGTTAAACACGTACCAACTCTTCTAATCACACATGTATACGCACATTCATTACTCTAATAAGAGAATGGTAGAAATCTTCATTGAACAAACTGAAACACTTCATCATAAATGCCAATATTTTGCAATCTTTCAGCTGTACTACTCTCCCTCCTGCTCATGTGACACAAGACATATGATGGACCTTGTAGGAATGCTGCTTACACACATACACACACACACACATATACACATGCACTCATGTGTGCATGCACACAGAATCATTCCAGAGACAGAGTAGGGCATTAATCTCCTGTATTCTTGGGTGGTTTACTAAATATTTACCAAGTTCACACCATCCTCTTCCACCACATTTACGATGGATGCCTCTTTCATGCCTTCATGTTGCTTCTCTATATCTAAGTTCCCCTTTGAAAATACTGTTCACCATGTGGTGGAAGAAAATCTTGATCTTGCTCTTTGCATATGTATGTAAATCACTTCTGACTGTGATTTCCAATAGTACAGCTGGACAATTGACTGTGGTGCTACTTTTTAAATTTAGGCTAAGGATATAACTTCTCTTTGGTGAGATCTATATAGCAATAAATGTCTTGAAAATAACTTCCAGATGTTTAAGTTCACAATTACACTAGTCAGAGAAGAAAGATAGTTTCAATGTTCTCTATCACATTTGCTTCATGACTCAGAAAGAGGGAATATGTTCAGCAGCAATATTTCCATGAAAACAATTACCAGGGGAAGTCAATGGAAAATTGCTTTGACATGGAACATATGATATTTCATGATACATTAGAATACACTGGACTGCAATAAGAATGGATTTTGTATAGGCAACACAATCACATATGTGTGGCTGATGATCCACCATATGTGCGGCTGATGATCCCTGCTTGATCCATAGGCTGTTTTTTTCTTTTCCTTTCAATTTATTGTCCATCTCATCCTGCCTCTATTAAATTAAGAGTCTCGAAGAATTAACATGGTAGCTAGTTCCCAAAATGTCCCCCAATGACCCACAATTGAAGGCCCTGTGATTTACTTTAATTAATAGAAGATGTTGATAAAGACTCTGTGTCAGGCTTGTTTCTGAATGCAAATAAAGCCTAGCCGCTCCCATTTCTTGCCCTTGTGGTCTCTGTGTTACCACATAAGTCAGTCAGTTATCAGGATGAGGTGGAGAGGCCCGGATGCTACACACAGAGAGAGGAAGAAATACCAGCAGTCCAACATCCCACCATACTATGATTCTATCCACAGGTGTTATCTCTCTGAATCTGCATAAAAGACCAAAGACACTTCCTTCGTAGAACACTTGATGTCTTGAGTTGTGAGAGAGCAAAAATGGTTGTTGTTTTATGTCACTAAATTTTGAGATAGTTACCCAGCAATAAGTAACTGATAGATGTTCGAAGATCATGCTTGTATTCTTTGTTTCCTGATATTTTTCCAATTGCTCTTTAAAAAAGAGAGCCTCATCACTTAAACAAGTTTTTTTTTTTTTCAAAATTCTGCTAAATAAATTAAGAATGCATATACATTAATGTGATCATACTATGCTAGCTAATGCGTAAGGAGAACACTTAGCTATCTATTTTGGTCCTTTTTTTTTTTTCTCCATAGTAGTACTCCTTCCCACTGTGTTTTTTCATCAACACAAAAAAGTAACTCTAATTTAAGGCTTTCTGGATGTAGGGTGTAGGGAGAGGAGACTGGGTACTTCCAACATTTTGTCATGCCAATCATTATGTTTCCTTCTGCCCACAATCACAGGCATACAAAAAAATCACTTTTTGGTCTAAGCTCGGGGATAATCTGAGAATACATTTTCTTTACTACTTTTCAGTATTGTGATATCATACATGTATTACTTAGTTCCATAAATAATGGATTTTCATAGGTCTAGATTCATAGCCCATCATAACCACTGAATGTAGATACGAGAACTTCAGTAAAGCAAAAAATACGATTTTAAAAATTTTGACAACTCTAGTCAGGTGGCTGTTTTAGAATAGTTTTAGTTTACATTAAACAATTTTGGAAAGTTATGAAGCAAATAAAGTCAAGGGTTGTTCTTAACAGTCTCTCAAGTATAAGTTGTACACATACACTCAAATGGGAAGTTCTATCTTGTGGAATGGATACATTGACACTCTAGAATTGTTACCATAATGCTATCTGATTAATAATGATTTCCTTCTCCCTACTCTTTTTCTTTTGCTAATACTTTTTTTTTGCATTTATCATCATAATTGGCATTTTTTTCTTTTTTGTGAAAAACAGCATGTATATGTATATATAAAAGCAATAAATTTCAAAGCATATAGCAACAATTAGTTGTAGAACAGAATATAGGGTTTGGCACAGGTTACAATTTCATAATTTTAGGTCTTTACTTCTAGTTGCTCTAACACACTGGAGTCTAAAAGAAATATCAATATAATGATTCAGCAATCATACTCGTTAGTTAAACCCTATCTTCTCTGTATAGCTCCACCATAATCTTTGATCTTTCTTCCACTCTTTAGGGGTATTTGAGCTTTGCCTATTCTAACTTTTTAATGTTGAAAGGGGCTGTTGATAATTTGGAATAGAGGATTCAACTAGTTGATGTTCTGGAGAAGCTGTCCCTTCTTCTGCATTTCAGGACTTATCTGGGTACAGGGACCCATCTGGAGGTTATTGGTTTCTGAAAAATTGTATTCCTAGTGCATTAACCATAGTGCAAAGCCTTTATAGCACAGTAGTTAAAAACTAGGTTCATGCAGCTAAGCAACTTAGGTCGATTACCAACCCAGATCCTAACAAGCTATTAAGAAAATACCCAAATCACTCTGATCATTTTATTGTCTGTAAAATGGGAAATCTAATATTACCTAATTTGTGAGTTTGTTATAAATATTAGTGATAGCATCTGTAAGGGCTTAGAATAGCTATTGGCACATAAAATGTGCTAGAAAATCGTTAGGTATATGAAATTTAGGTAAAGATCTCCTACCCAGCCATTTGACGGGCTATATTTCAGCAGATTGTAAGCTTGGCCCTGTGTCAGATGCTTTCACATGCATTCATGAATTGACTGTACCCAACAGACTGGAGTCACATGGGATGAGAGTCAAAGTGAACTTATACAAGAGAATCTTCAGAAGTGCACTGTTGTTATATAAATATGAGACTTCCAGGAAGGGTGCTATACAACCAACAGGTTATCTGTATGACTTAGTGCAATTTAGTTTGTTAGATAGCATGCATCTTTGAAGTGTTTCCCCACCTAACATTAGAGACATTCCTGAAAGCAAACCAAACTATTTTATAGAAATTACTAGAGTTCTATTAATGTGGGTGATTAAATATGTGAAACCAAACATCAGGAAAACTCCCAATATAAATACTGATTTATTATCTGTTTTAAAAATATGAAATGATAGTGATTTGTCATTAATATGTCAGCTCTGATAAAAGGGAAAACTGACCTCATGTGGACCACAGAGAACAAAAAGGCAAATGAACAGTTTTGAAACATGCAAATAAATGCTATATTCAATCAGAGTTATCACCTGGGGTAAAGCCATTTTGGATCTTTTCCCCCTTCCCCCTCTCCCTTTTCTTTTTTTTGTTTTATACCTATTTTCTGTAACTCTAAATTGGAGTCAATTTCCCTCTACTCTTGCTCTTCCTTTACTGGCACTCATGATTTGAAACATACTTCATAGAAAAGCTTTAGAAGAACCACCTGAAATCGTACTTCTGAGATCATGACCTTAAACTGTTTTAGGAATAATGTGGGATGTTATACAATACAATGATATCTATATTTATGTGCTTCTGGAATATCACCCTTAGAGTATGGAGGTTACTGCCTCATAATATAATCCACAAACCCCTTTATTAGATCAGCAGAAAGTCCAGTCTCTTTATCATTAAGGCTTGCCCTTGATATTTTCGTAGAATTCTCAGGTTGAGGGACTCTTAAGTAAAGGCTAGTCTGTTTTTTTTTTAGGCCTCTCCTGTGTTCCCATTTTTGTTCCCATACAACAATTGTCCCTACCCCAGATATTTCATGAACACTTTAAGCATTCTTAGTTTAAGAATGAGTGACAGTATTACTGTCACTGTTTCCAAAGCCACAGTCTCAGTCCAACAATGTGGCAGTTATTGCTTATGATCTTTTGTATATCTTGAGCTCTAATTTTTCTGGAAAAGAGCTGGAGTTGAGTCTTTAGTTCCCCTTTCCACTGTTGCCTCAAGCTCATGTCTCTGTATTGAACAAATTAATTGTAGACCATTCATAAAATAAGATATCAAATAGCTAGGAAATTAATAATCAAACTACAGTTACTAAATCAATGGATGGGGTCTCAGATGTGATGTGCTAAGCATAAAAAAAGGAGAAATGAATAAAATAAATAAAAGTTTCATTTACACAATATATTTCCATTTATAATAAGTTCAGGAATAAGTAATTCTACATAATGCATTGATTAATGATTCATGTGTGGGATCCTATAAATAAAAGCAAAGTTATGATAGCTCTGAAATAGGAAAAGAAGATAAAGTACTCAAAGTAATGGCAATGTTCTATTTCAATATCAATATACTATTTCAATATACTTGTAAGCATACATATTTGATTGTTTTTCTCTATACATTATATGCCTTATAAGTACTGTTTTGCTTGCAATAATTGATTTAAAATTGATATATATATATAGATAAGCCATACTTACCTGGTTTACACCAAGTATGTTTATGGTCCTCAAGGCCATTACTTGTATTAGTGTCACATTGCCTGTTGATCTTAAGGCTATCTCAACAGCAGTTACCCAGATTAAACAGGAATCACATATTGTGACTTGGTTCATTCATCTATTGGGAATTGTTCATCTAAGGTAATGTCTTCTTGTCACAGTTAAAATCCATACTCAACTTCCATTCAATTCAACAAATATTTATTAAGAGCTTATATATGCTTTCTCCAGATCTGGTTTTCAGTGGAACATCACGTGAATATAGCACCATGTACACTTTCATGGAATGTTGAAATATAGCCCAACTTTTTTCTAAACCTGTGATCCATCGTTATATGGCTTTTCTATAGAACCTCAATATTCCAGAGAGCTAAACTATCCTAATCTTGAGTGAAAGTTGGAAAATAGATTAAGAACGCTTAATGATGATTTTATATCTTCCTACACCTACTTGTACACAATAATTAAATTCTATTAAGCACCACAACAGCAGAAAACAGTGAAAGGAGCATATTTCTTTATACTGATTAATAATCAAGGCTTAAGGCCATTGATTATTAAGCAATAAATGGATAATGAAGTCTGAGTTGAAGATTCCTTTCTTTTTTCCAAAAACCACTTAGAATGCTGACATAGAAGCTTAAAATAAAAGAAAAAGAAAAAAAAATGGATAGGCAGCAGAACACATGAGAAACTTTCAAACCACCTAGATATGGAGATGAGAATTCGGTATAATTATTAATGTGTACCTCCAACTTACGTAAAGTGCAGATGCTTTCTTGGCTATCAGCCTGAAGAAGGACAGTCAATGCGATGTGAGTCATCCCTAAATGATGTATTATTCGGCCAAACACATACAAGTACTCGCTGAAACCAAAGCTACTCTGAGTTCCATTATTTTTCCCTACAAGAGTCCTGGCAGACACCCAACGTTTTCTGTAGTTGTCAGCACAGTTAATGATTGCAATCACCATTTGAGTCACCTTGGGCCAACAATACTGCTGCTCTCTGTGCCACCACTTTCTCTCCTGATTTTTACTGAAATCTCCTGCTACTATTGTGAGCATCTTGGTATCTCATTTACTTGATGCAGTTTCTCTGAGCCCAGAAAAGCAGAAAGACCCACAAGTTCTTTTGTTTCCTTGTGAAAAGGAAATCACTTGGAAAGTCTTTTTTTTTGACTGAGGAGAAGTAATCAGGGTCTCTTAGCTTTTATACCCTTTTCCAGGCTAAAGGGACAAAAATGTTTCCCTATTGAATAGTAAACAAGATTATTCTCTCTCTTTCTCTCTCTCTCCACCTCTCTCTCTTTCTCTCTCCACCTCTCTCTCTTTCTCTTTCTCTCCCTTACACCTTCCCTCTAGTCCTGCCAAAAAAATGTCTCCCAAAGTCTCACCTTTTCCTCTTGCTCTTACTATCTCTGTCTCTCGTAGTCAGACGAATGAACATTTCTTGTGTTCTCATACACTTTTGGTCAGCCATTTTTGACCCAACAATGGAACAAACCTCAGGATAATTAAATTCACATCTGCTAGCCTTGGCTAATCCACAGAACAACCTGGATGGAATGTATGTTGGACTGTATTGCAGAGAATCTTTAAGGCCAGAATTAAAACATTTGGACATTATAAAATATAAAGCCTGATTCTTGGCAGAAAGTATGCAATTTATTAAGAAATAAGATATAAATATAGTTTATTTGAAGTTTTTAGAGATGTTTATGATATATATGTGTTCATGTGAATGCTTTCCTAATTCAGTAAAGGCAGAAATTAGTCTGGAATGACCAATACTGTAACCATCAGAACTGCCTAAGTTACATCTTAATGGCTCAGTAGAACTGATACAGTGGGGGAAGAGGGCAATAAGATGGAAGTGAGATTTAGCATGTCCTAGTGTGGGGGAAAGCCTCCACAGAGAGTAGGACTACCATAATGAAGTGGGTGTAGGTTCCCTCCTGAGTAGGAGAAAGAGGATTTAAATGCTAATTATGTTCTTTACTAGAAGAGGGCTTTAGACAACTTATTTGTCCATCTGACCTTTCTTTACCTTGTCTCTGAAACATAGATAATTTGCCAATGTTAATTTTTAACTAGCATTAGTGTCATCAATTCCACTCATTATTTTTCCCTAGAAAACATTGTCTTATATTAAATATTGGTTGCTGCTTTGTGTACTATATAATCAGATGTAGGAAAAGCTGGATAATGGGCATGTTGTGTGAAGTATGTGCCATAGGCGAGAGCATGGGTGTCTCTTTCCTCACTTGCTCCTTCACAAGCTCTTCTATGTGGCACTTCTTATTTCACATGTGGTCCCTCTCTGTCAGGATGATAGACAACTGAACGATCAACCCATTCTGTGTGCTAGCAGGGGCAGGTTTCCAGGCAAGAGAAACTGGAAAGCTGACCTTCCATTTTGCTATATGACCTCTATTACTTCCTCCTCATTTCTATCTGAGAATCTGGCTTTATTTTTATATTTTTTGGTTGTCTCCCCTGCTCCAATATACACATTATTGCTAAAGGATGTTGATTTTCTAAATGGGCAGCACAATCATAATAAAAGAAATGGGAAATACAATGTGAAATATCAAATTTAAAAAAATGATGAGATGCAATCTCTCCTTTTAAATTGTCTAATCCTACTAAGCAATCAAGGAACAATTAGACTTTCTCCCTCATGCTGCTCTTTATCTTTAATTATTGGGAAGATACATTTGGTTATGAAAGTAAAAATCTTATCTGAAGCTGAGTTAAATCCAGCTTTTTTTTTTTAGGTTTCTACTAAATCTTGCTTTTTAGATTACCTTTGGCCAATTACTTTTAACAGCTGAACCGCTGACCTTGGAAGATCTCTGGCTTTACCAGAGGCTATAAAGCCTCTAGCTAACTCTTAGGAAATATTTATGGTGTTTTTAAAGTATGATAAATAAGAGTGATTTTTCTGAGCCATAGCTCACAATATTTGAGAAAAAGTTGAGAGCAGAGGGCTAATCAGTTTTCTTGTGTTTTTCACAATGTGTTCAGTACTGAATTTAAATCTCTGTGATGTAGTTTCACTATAGCAGCTATTTAGTATCATTCCAGATTAAACTGTGATGTAAGTAATTGTTAAGGCAGATTATTTTGAAAAATTTGGTAATAAATACTTTTATTGAGATAAAATGATTAACTAAATATGAATTTCTATGTGTAGATTGTTTTCAAATTTTTCATTGGGGGTTGAATATAATTCCAGATCAGAGTTTCTGAACCATGCCAAAATTCAAATTTGACTTCTGTATTCTTTGTGCCAATGGACTGTACTGTGCATTATAGGATGTTCAGCAGCGCCCTTCATCTCTACCCACTAGATGCCAAGTAGCATCTCCTCACCTGTGACAGTCAAAAAAAAAAAAAACTCCAAATGCTGCCAAATACGCCTAGGCAGCAGATTTGCTTTAAGTAAAGAATCACTGCTATAGATCAGTATGAATTTAAGATACAAAATCTGGAGAATTATCCTAAGGCCAATCATTTATTAAGTTTCAGCTGTAGGCCATTCATGCTAGGCATTTTATGTACAATAACACTTTCCTGCATTTTTATGAAGGAAAATTACTTTGATGCAATGGTTGACCTCCACACAAACTATCTCAGAGTTCACCAAGCAGAAAAACTCATTCCAAAGTAAAATGCTCAAAGTACGTGGTTCATTAATTCAATATAAAACAGACAGCAAGCAAACCTTGAACTGGATGTGGTATACTTACAGACTTCG
This sequence comes from Tamandua tetradactyla, assembly GCF_023851605.1. Taxonomy (NCBI): domain Eukaryota; kingdom Metazoa; phylum Chordata; class Mammalia; order Pilosa; family Myrmecophagidae; genus Tamandua; species Tamandua tetradactyla. The sequence goes on along the minus strand of NC_135345.1, from coordinate 29,984,185 downwards.
TATAGGGCCCAAACATGTGGACCGTGGGATCCAAGGTTCTGCTAATTTCTTATGCACTGTCTTTCTCTCTATCATATTTCAACATTTTTTTGCTGCTGATGTGGTTAATAAGGTTATGATTGAGATTTCAACATGGGGACCCAGAAATAGAAGATACTATGTGGGAAAGATTTGTGGCCACAGTTGTAGCTTGTCAATTAGCCTGCTAAGGAGTTGTGGGTTGTTTTTTGTTTCGTTTATTTGTTTCCTGAGCAAAGTGCATTTAGGGCCAAAATAAATCTATACTGGTGTCCTCAGTAGGTGGCCTATTTAAGAATGACATTGCTAGCAGCCAAGAATTGGTATAATTGAACCTTGTAATTTGCGCATTTTGTCTGTCTCTATCAAAAACTTACTCACTTGCTTGTCCTAGTGTACTTCACATTTATTCCTTTTAGTATGTCTTGCTGATTACTAACTTATGCATGACACTATTAAGTGTCCCCCCTTATCTCAAGCTGCTTGATTGTTCATTATTTATACTTTTTAATACATCCTATGAGTTTAGTCTATGATAAACTCCGCGTTTGCATCTCATCTACGTTTAATATTTCCTATAAATTCCATCTATGCAACTAGTTTTCTTTGCTTTTGGCAGAACTGAATATTATCAAAAGAGCAAAATTTTATTATAACAACTCAATAGTCACAATTAATTTTAGGAAGAAGTCACCTTGCTGGATGTTATACAAACGGTTCATTTTGAAGAGATGATTCAGAGCCATCTAAATTTAAACCAATGGTATGGTTTAATTTTGTCTTTTCTTTTTTTTACTCCACCATGTCACAGTTATGAAGAAGGATCCATAAAATGAATCCCAGCCATGCTTCTCTAGCACTTCTCATTTAAGATATTTTTAAAAATGCATCGATGAAGCAAGTTGCTGCAAGTAAGAAAATCCACAAAGTAAATTGAGTATACATGTTAGAATAATTTTTACATTTCTCCCTGCTATACTTCGTGAGTATAATTATATATGAATGCAACATCCCAGCCTCCAAGGAGAACATTAAGAGTTGGATTACTAGTTTCCCATTCAATGACTGATGGACTACAGGGCTACTGGAGTGACCCCTAGTTTATGATTTTGTATCTCCTTCATTGGCTGTACATCTTCATTTAGAATTTGGTGGATTGGTTCAAGGAGTATCAAAAGGTCTTCCTAGCCTCCCTGAACTACCTCTGCCTTCCAATAGCAGTGTCAGGGAACCAGCTGATCCATTGGCACTGGAGTTCAATATAGGTAAGACGCTCTGGTCAACCACCACAGCAAAGGTCATCACTGCCTAGGTGGCTCTGGCCTGTGCCTATAGCCTGATGTCAACCAGAATGAAGGAGAACATGAGTGACTTCAGCAAGCTGACGACTGAGACCAGCCCAGGGCCTTTACCTCATACCACCAACCACCCTGCCAGCTGCCCAACTCAACATCCCAAATGGTGTGTTTCAAGCTTTGCTCCAGGAAATCCAATTCCGGGTGACCCAGAAGCAGCTGGTACAGATGACAGAGCAGAAGCAGTGGTTGTATTTGCATGCTGAACAGAAGCAGTGGTTGTATTTTTGTACTGAGCAGAAGGCAGCGCTGATCAGGGAAGTGGCCTGCGGGGTGTTGGGCAGCTACCCCTTCTTCACAAGTCCCAAGGAAATGGAGAAACACCCACAGCTCCTTTCCTAGTTGGTGTCTGACTAACTCAGCCTCCCCTGCATCAATGCTAGGCAAGTCCACTGCCTTTGTGAGCAAGACCACACTGTAGGACTTTGGTTTCTCCAAGAAGGGCTAAGAGCCTGGCAACCATCATATGGAAAGAGGTCCGGACTGGAAGCTTACCCATCTGAGTACAATCCATGCCTGCATTTTATTTTCTTTTATGAATGTAATTTGTTCTTCTTTTCTGTCAACTCACCATGAGGGTCAAAGGAGAATGTGGGCTCTGAAATTCACAGCCTGGAGGATCTTCTGCCTGCCATGGTAATGGATATGCCTGATGACACTCATGTGCAGCATGTTGATATTAAACTGATTCCTGCTGGTATTTAAGATAATGAAAGAAACAATGAATGTAAGATTCAATCTTAGCGAGTCTCAAAATTTCATTTTCTTTTAATAAGTAGATAGTTAATTTAATTGAAACTTGTTCTTATCATCTGAAGCCATGTTATGGAAATTAACTAAAACTTAAATGTCAAAAGCTAACCAGTTCTGGGGAAGAATAAGTCATTTTAAAAATAACTTGTTTATTTTTTCTATCTTGGTATCCAAGGTTACTTTAAGATAAGCTCAGTCCATCATCAGTCTGCAGCTCCTGTCAGAATAGATCAGTAGGTCATTAATGTGTAATATGAATGTACTATAAATTTATTGAAACCATCACATATTATTTTGACTTTCTTCTGTAAAATATTATTTTATATATGTTATACATGTATTTATTTATATTATAAATATAATGTTATTTCACATAAATGCAAACAGGTTGTTCTGTAAAACCCTCTTGTTCTAGTTTGCTAGCTGCCAGAATGTAATATGCCAGAAACGGAATGGTTTTTAAAAGGAGAATTCATCATCACATAGATGCATGATCATTGTTTCTTAGTACATTTGCATCGGTTTAGAGGAACTAGCAACACAACAGAAAAAGATATAAAATGTTAATATAAAGAAAAGAAATAAAAGTAGTAATAATAATAAAACAACAACAACAACAAACAAACAAACAAGCAAACAAAAACAAAAAAAACCCCATAGCTCAGATGCAGCTTCATTCAGTGTTTTAACATGATTACTTTACAATTAGGTATTATTGTGCTGTCCATTTTTGAGAACGGTATGATTTCTAAATGTTGTGTTAATTTCTTTTTTTTTCTTTCCGTTAATAAAAAAAAATAAAAAATTTAAAAAAAATAAAAAAAATAAAAAGCAAAACCAAAAAAAAATATATATATATAAAGTGAAAAAATAAAAATAAATTAAAAAATGATATGTGTTGATCATTACCTGAGAATGTTTATTGACAAAGCATCTTATAATCATTTGGATAAAGAACAATAATAAACGACCAAGGAACCAGGCTCCAGAGCTCCTTGGAACGCCACTAACCCTCCTCCATTTAAGAAAAAAAGAACATTGAAAAATAGAAATGATAAAGATTTTTCATTTATATAAAATGGTCACACAGATCAAATAGTTTATTAAGGAAGAACAATGCATGACAGTGTGTCACATCTAATCTATTTTGAATGTTTCACTCTTTAAGGTCCTCTTCTTCTCCACTAATTGACAGAGAAGGTAGACTAGACATGAGAGGTAAAATATAGGGAAGATTCCCTCCAATTAAAAGGGAGAAGTGGGAAAATGGTGAAAAAGAAAAATGAAGGACACAGGGCCCATAACACAGTTGTATCTTCGTAGTAATACAGAAGCAGTAAATTAAAAGGTCGTAGAAGCTGGCATTCATTGATGGTTTGCTTGCTTTGTCTAGCTGTTAATAGTGAAGGCTCATTTGTCTGACTTGGATCATCCTTTGACTGGTCATGGATCTTTGAGCAAGTCACTTTGTTTCTCTAATTTACCCAACTGAAAAACCATAGCACTACCCCATAGCATTGTGAGTATTCATTGTGACAATTTATGTAACACATAACACACACACACACACACAAAAAAGGAGAATTCAATAAGTTGCTAATTTGTAGTTCTAAGGCCAAGAATTTGTCCCAATCAAAGCAAGTCTATAGAAATGTTCAATCTAGGGCATCCAGGGAAAGATACCTCAGTTCAAAAAGGCCAGTTAAGTCCAGGGTTTCTCTCTCAAGTGAAAGGGCACATTGCAAACACAGTCTGATCTTCTCTCTCATCTGGAGGGCCACATGGTGAACACAGCGACATTTGCTAGCTTTCTCTCCTGGCTTCCCGTTTGATGAAGCTCCCCGGGAGGCATGTTCCTTTGTCATCTCCAAAGGTTGCTGTCTGGTGGACACTGCTTCTCGTGGCTACATCATTCTGCTCTGCTCTCTCTGAATCTCCTTCATTCTCCAAAATGCTACCTCTTTTATAGGACTTCAGAAACTTATCAAGACCCACCCAATTGGGTGGAGACATGTCGTCACCTAATCCAGTTTAACAACCACTCTTGATTAAATCACATCTCCAGGAAGATGATCTGATTACGGTTTCAAACATACCGTAGTAAATAAGGATTGTTCTGCCTTTATGAAACAGGATTTAGATTAAAACATGGCTTTTCTAGGTACATACATCCTTTCAAACCAGCACACCTCTTATTCAGAGTTCTGAATCAATATATCTATTAAAGTCTTAATCAATGACTACTTCTTACTGAATAATATTTTAAGGGCCAGGCAAGCTGCTAATACTTACCCAAGTTTCAGAAAATAAAATGTGTTTTTGGACCACACCCTTTTCATTAATATACATATATCTAAATACTTATTACATCACTAAACTGTACCATTTGGTTATTTATAGTTTAAGCACCTAGATTCTCCTCCAGGATTTCTCAAGGTAGCTAGTGCTCCATATTTCTATCTCATAAATTATATAAATAAAAAATATTGGCAAGAAATTGAGAATGTCTATGGGATCTTCACAATAATAAAAGCACATGACTTTTGCCAAAGAAGGTTTAGAAAAAGGCTGCCAAAAACTATAATTCTGATGGTCCCTCAAAATGCTGAAACCTTGCCTATAATAAGGTAATTAATCAACCAACTCTGTGTCATTTCACTGGGCAGTGTGAGAAAAGCTGAAAAGAAAAAGAAAAGTGAACTAAGCCCCCTTTGAGATGTTTAAAGCTGAATTCAGGAACAAGATCTGATATTCAACAATTAGCCTCAGTTGTACAATTCTGAGTTCCAAGAAAACAGACATCAGCATGCACTGAGGTAGATTCTTAGAAGATAACTCTAGGGCTGCATGGAGAATGGACTGAAGAAAAGATTAGTTGAAAAGATATCTACCTGTAAAGGAGAATGCTGAAAAGTTTCAGAAAAGAGATAATGAAGGCCTGAACTAGGGCACTGACTGTGGAAATGCAATGTAAAAGCCAGATTCAAAAGATATTTATGAATAAGGATTAATAAGTGAATGATTGGATGTGCAAGATGTGATGTCAGGAGACGAGGTCGGTGCTGATGACTCTATCTTGGGAAATAGGGGGCCTGTGATGCTTCCTGAGATAGGAATTGACTGTCTTCAAGATTTCCATGATGCGCGATTCCCTGGCAGTGCTTATAGAGAGAATTCATCCTGATATCTCAATTACTGTAAGTAAGCAGGATGTGTCAGTTATAGCAAAAAAGGGTGGCACTGGTACCAGACTCCTTACTTTACTGAGGCAAGGTGTTTTCACACTGCCAGAGCTTGAAGTAAACATAAAAGGGTAAGCTTTCATGCCACCTGGCATGAAGCTTTCATATTTTATTCTCCATTTTTCATTTCCTTATGAGTTTTCAGAATTTCAACGCTTTAAATAGATTTGACAGACTGATGTCATTTGAACTATTTTATGATGATTAAGCCAAGTATTCAGTACTATAATTATATGACTAGAACATAATGAAAAGGATGAATGAAAAAGTTTGTTTAAGGATTACTTATAAAACAAACAAATAAAAACAAAACACCTCAGATTAATTTAGGATAATAAGGAATAAACCAAAACTCGTATAGCACTAGAGTAAGAGTAAAGATATGTTGGTTTGTATCACAATTTATACAAACTATCTCTGCCTCCTGGATCTCAAGTTCCATCATCACCCACATCCCCTGTAGCTCCAATCTCTTCTCTGAGCATTCTTTTTATCTTCTAGCTTGACTGGAATCTAGTTTTCTCCTACAGATACTGTGATAACAGTAGCTGTGTCATGTGACGCCTGCTTTCTCCTATGATACCAGGCTCAGAGTAGGAGTAGGTAAGTTCCTTAAACTTCTTTGTCACTAGTAAACGAATCTTTCATTCTCCTTATATCTTCTGAATTTAAAATCTCATGTCACAAATTAGATCGTTCACTTCACTACCTCTTCTTCTGCCATCTTCCATATCCTTGGGCACTCCTCTCTATTTCTTTAAGACTATGTTCTGATCTCTCACTCCTTCCCTCTGATACCATCCCTATAATGCAATTAGGAGCCTTCAGTTTCCATGAATCAATAGCAATATCTGATCCATAATTTCCTCTTCTTCAATTATTTGTCTTCCACCCTACTTCACCCACCATATTGAGCAAACTCTCAGTTAAAATTGTGCATTCAATTCTCCGATACCTTCTTATATTTCCTCTTCACTCCCTCAGGACTTCAACATCCAAAAAAAAAAAAAATAGTTTAGACTGTTCAAAAACACTTTCTCTATTAATATTATTATATGTTTACTGTGTCTTTCATTCCTTCCATGTCTATACATCCTTCATTATCTTGCATGGGTTCTTATTCAATAATCCCCACCTGTACTTACTCCATTCCTTGTCCCTAACTTCCTTTAGCATTATCATTAATAAAGTCACAACACTGATCAAATCAAGTGCTTTTCCTGCTCAGCACTTGCACTCATGTAGAAGAATATGTTGGTAGTGCTCACATTAAATATTTCATGACTAGCAACTATAGGCTTTCCCTGTACTTTCTTTCTCCTACTTTCCCAATAGACTATAATATGTCTTTCTATCTCTACTTAAATTTCCCATATGTCCTCATCTTTATTCACATGTGATGAACTGGCCTCATAACTTACTGAGACATACAGAAAATAACTTTTCAAAACTCTAGTATTCATCTACCAACTTATATTCATTTCTGCCCTTTCTATGATAAGCATTGCACTGTTTTCCTAACTAGTGTTAATCCTGCCTTCAATGAACAAAAGCTCACCCTCAATCACCTACTTTAGGATAGGCTCCAGAAATGATCTTTATCTCTTCTACTATGTATTTTCTGCACATAAGAAAACATCCTGTAATTTCTCCCTTCTTAAAAACAACAATGCATTCCCCACCTCCTCCTTGGGCTAGCAATGCATGTCTCTTCTTGCTTTTATGGCCAAATTCCTTAAAGTATTTGTCCCCAATTTTTTTCCTCCCATTCTCTCTTGCACACCATCAGTTTGATTTTGTCTGCACCTGAATTATTCAACTAAAATTGTTATGGTTAATGCCACTAATGATCTCTACATTTTGTTTGTAGACACGATGCAGTTAATTGCTCAAATCTCACTGAAATACTTTCTTAAGTTCCAGTGCAATTCATTCTTGATTTTTCTCCGTCATTGGCAAACAATCTTTACATGGTTTATTTTTCTATTTCCTGTCATCTCCTTGTATTATTGACATTGTAGTGCTATAGGAATCAGTACTTGGGACACTTCTTTCCATTTACCATTATTCCCTTGATGATTTCTTCCAGGTTTTTAACATTATCATGAATGGTATCAAGATACATCAGCATGCACCAAAGCAGCATGGTTAGATTGTGTAGATAAAATACCATTTATTAGATGGTATCTAAAGAAGGAAATAGGAGGAAAATCCCAACTTTATAATCTCAGATTACTGATTCTCAACTTTATATTGTTATCATTTCTATCTCTCATAAACTTTAGACTTGTATGTCCAATTGATAGTAAAACATCCACATTTGTATGTATGATAAACATTTCAAGATTTTAGTGTTCAAAGTCAAGTTCCTAATCATAATCTCTATCACCTATATAGTCCTTACTATGTGCCAGAAAAATGCTCTAGGAGTTTGACATATTTTATGTACTTACCCTTCATGACAACCCTATGAGGTAGTTGCTATTATAAATGATGAAACTAGGGTATATAGAAATTAAGTAAATTGCCCAAGGTGGTGGCAACAGGGAGCAATCGATTTCCGCCTGTTGGAGATTGAATCATATCCCCCACAATAAAACATGTTCAAGTCAATCTTCATTCGTGAGAGTATGTAGCCATTTGCAAATAGGACCATTGAAGATGTCATGGATTAAGGTATGAACTCATTTGTGGATAGGATCTTCGAAGATCCTATTTAAATGAGGCCAAATTGAACCGGGTGGGCCTTATCTGTATGAATGGAGTCCTTATAAGGAAATTTAATTGTAATAAGGCAGTAGAAGCCAGAAATCAGAAGCATACCCAGAATTTAGCAGAAATATGAGAAAGGACCCCAAGAAGAGAGAGCTCACCAGGTGATGAGGGATTGCCAGAATGCTACAGAATCTGGGAGAAAGCAATTATTCCTGATGTCAGACTTCTAGTTTCCCAAATCACTAGACAACAAATCCTACTTATTTGAGCTAAGAATTGATAGGTATTTGTTATAGCAACCTGGCAAAGTAAGACAACAATTTACCTTGTCAGTGGGGTTTTTCTTGATGTCCTGTACCATTCATGGTTCCATGGAGAAAACAAACTGATCTAAAGATTTTAAGCCAAAAAAGGATTTAATACACAGAATTAAGTTTAGGAAAGAAGGAATTAGAACAACTGGGGAAGTAAGCTCTAGCTTGTCCTTCCAGGAATGATCCTAGATTGCAGTGCCACTGCAAGGCATAGAAAAAAACTGCTTCAAAATCATAGCTGTCAGCAGAAAAGAGTAGAAGTAGGAGAAAATGGCCTCCACCTCATGTCTACTTTTCGAAGCCTACCCAAATGCAATAAATTACTGGAATTTTTGTCCTCTGAATCCTTAGATTCAAGTGTGTTTGGGAAATGTATATTTTAACTTTCCAGATGCTGTTGAACAGAGGCACAAGAGGATATGAAAATGGTTACTTCAGACAAATAGATCATGTAGTACACTATGCTTAAAAAATAATACGCATTATCTTACCCTGTTTCTAACTCCTGCTGGACTCTGTTACCAATGACATATTCCAAGTTTATTCTCGAATGTCCGTTCACATCAGTGGGACCAATGGGTAATTGGAGCTGAAGGGATACAGACTGTGCAACAGGACTAGATACAAAAACTCAAAAGTGGACAGCACAATAATACCTAATTGTAAAGTAATTATGTTAAAACACTGAATGAAGCTGCATCTGAGCTATAGGTTTTTTTTTTTACTATTATTATTACTTTTATTTCTTTTCTCTATAATAACATTCTATATCTTTTTCTGTTGTGTTGCTAGTTCTTCTAAACCGATGCAAATGTACTAAGAAATGATGATCATGCATCTATGTGATGATGTTAAGAATTACTGATTGCATATGTAGAATGGTATGATTTCTAAATGTTGGGTTAATTTCTTTTTTCCCGTTAATTAATAAAAATAATAATAATAATAATAATAATAATAATAATAATATGCCACATTAACACCACTACCAATTCCCCCTTTCTTCTGTTTTTTCCAAAGCACTTGTCAAAATCTCATACTGGTGCGATAGTGGCCCAGTGGCAGAATTCTCGCCTGCCATACTGGTGACCTGGGTTTATTTCCCAGTGACTGGCTATGTAAAAACAAAAAAAAAGGCTCATACATTGTATGTTATATTTATTTTTTAAAGTTCATTTTTCCCTATTGGCCTTTTTGTTCGTTTTGTACCTGTGACCCAAGAACTTAAATGATATCTATCAAAATATGGCCATAAAAATATTTGTTGAATGAATGTGTAAATCTAAGGCCCATCTTATTTCCATCATAACATTTTGACCCCCATATCAGAATAATATTAATCAGGTATAATATTATATAATACATTAATATTATATAATGCATTACATTATAATAACTAATAAGAGTATTAATGATACAACTTATGATCATGTATGTGCCTAATAAAATTCATCACATAGAGCAGATCCTATGTTTATCAAGCAATAATATTTATAGTTTTTTTTTCCTTTTCCTCAGTTTTATTACACATTTCTTTAAGCATTCATGCAAGTACCACGTAGTTGTACATCTCCTTTCTGAACTGTAACAACTCACCCTAATACTCCATTCGTTAATTTTCACAAAACCCCTCCATTTTAACTTCTACTCTGACTCTATGTTCTAAAATGTATAGTATATTTTTGACACTTTTTATACACATTTCAATGTCTCCAGAAGATATAGTGAACAGACTGCCAATAGCTAAAGATGGTATACAATGTTCACAACAGATACAGGTAAAAAAGAGAAATCCTAGTACAAATGTGTAGGATATGCATTGTGTAAACTGTAGCTGAGTCCAAATTCGGCAGGAAAGAGTGCATTTATGTTCATGATTTTTGCAAGAATTTTGGAAACAGAAGTGTCAACCATCTCATCACCCATAAAATTTGTAAACTCTATATCATTTTCTCAATGTATAATCACCTATCTTGCCTAAGGGTAGGCCTTACAACTCCTTGAAGTTTGGGTGTTGGCAGGATCAGCCAGATTTGGCTAGATGAAAGGTAAGTGCCTAGTAAATTAAAAATGTTTTCAGCTTGTCAGGAACTGAAAAGATAGAAAGAAAACCAGAGTATATCAAATGAAATAATTTAAGAGGTTAATTCAATCCAATTAAAATTTTGTTGATTTCTAATTCTTAGTAGTCTAATAGACAAAATAGATTCTACCCAAAAAAATCATTGAGATTGTACACTATGGTGAACTTGTCTTCTTTATATACTCTTTGAATTTATTTTTTTGTTAGAGAAGCTGTAGGTTTGTGGAAAAAAAATCTTACTTACAGAGTCCTTTTTCTCAATTAGATGAGCTGATTTCCAGTTCTGGCTAAGTCAAGGCAGAGCAGTGGTACAGAGCACATTTTTCAGTATCTAGATGGATATTCTATGTCCATTGCACATTATACCTGCCACAATCTCCACTATTTCTTAACTTAGTTTATTTAATATAGAATGTATTTTTATGACTCAAAATATAATTTAAAATATTTGTACAAATATTGTCAGTTGTTTTATATATTCAGTTTGCTTTTATATGCTTTTATACAATTTCCATGCTCACCATTCCTTCAACAGTTTCTTCCAAAATAATTTTGTGATTTTAATTAAATATAGGAAAAGCATTACAGTGTAGTTCACTATCTTCATTACAATATTTAATATTGTATGACATTTTATTATGTTTATGACTTACATATTTATGATTTACAAACTTAGTCTCAAATAATTAGAAAGTAAAACTAAGAAAATCACTGTCTTAGTTTGTTAGAGCTGATGTGAGCAAAACTACACAATGGGTTGGGTAAAGCAACAAGACTTTGTTGGCTTATGCTTTTGGAGGCTGGAAGTTCAATATCAAAGTATCCTTGCTTTCTTCCAGAATCTGTAGCATTCCGATAATCCTCTCTTTCTTCTGCAGGTCTCTGCTGACTTCTATTAGATTCTGTCTTCTACTGCCATATCCAGCTTCCTTTGCTCATAAAGACTTGAGTCATATTTGATTGAGGCCCATCATTGTTCAATTTGGCTACACCTTAACTAAAAATAACATCTTCAAAGGTCTTCTTTACAAATGGGTTCATAATCACAGGATTGCAGCACAAGAAGAGCATGTCTTTTGTGGCGTACATGATTCAATCTTCAACAATCATCCACCAATTGCTATTTATTTATTTTTTTTCATGAATATGCACCGGGAATTGAACTTGGGTCTCCGTCATGGCAGGCAAGAACTCTGCCACTGAGCCACCGTTGCCTGCCCTGCCAATTGTCTTTTATATGTCTGTAAAAATGGAGCATAGAGATAAATTTTTATATTTCCTCTAATTTCATCAATGGTACATGCATGCATTTAACTCTGATGGAAATTATCTTTAATAGGAAGATATTTGCAATGTAGTTTCATAATCAACCTGAAAGAAACAGCCTAAAGGAAATTTTAGTTTTACTTTTAGAGTAGGGAATTCCAGCATTTTTGAGAAATGGATATTAGTATTGAGGTTCATGGAGCATCTGATGCACACTACTATTAAACCTCAGAAGTCAGGAGATTTTATATTTTTCCCTGTCTAAATCAATAATATCTCCAGGGTTATTAGCCTCTGGCATGCGTGACACATGGGGAATATCAATAAACTGTGCCCATATAACTCATTATTCTGAAGATTAAATATGCTGTGGCATGGAGTGGAGCTAGAAGCAACTCAGACTTCAATAACCACTTCTGTCTTTCCTACATTCCTACATTTTTAATATATCTTTCCTACATCTCCCATGGATGATATCTCACAGTAATAGGATGTGACAACTGTAAGTAATAGCAGTTGTATTTGGAATATCTTACTTGTTAAGATATTTTCTAAATAAAATATTTGGTATGTAATTGTGATATTTACATCCTGTTCTTACTTATCTATCCTGGGCAAGTGTAAATGGAAATTTTCACCCAAGATTTCACACCCTAACTCTCTGTTATTTTTATTTTTTTGTATGCTGTATGATAAGGGTCACATCTCATATTTTTTCCATGTGAGTATCTCCTTATTGTAGCACCATTTGTTGAATTTTTTTCTTGCATATTTGTTTGTTTGTTGTTTGTTTGCTTGTTTGTTTGGGAAATGCATGGGCCAGGAATGGAGTCTGGGCCTCCCACATGGCAGGCAAGAATTCTACCACTGAACTTCCCTTGCACTCACCTTAACTCTCTTTTGAATGCGTAAAGTTTACTTAAACTAAATCCTACAAAATATTAGAATCCCATGTTAGAGTATGAAATTACGTGTTTTCTATTCTCAGTTGTTTCTCAAATACAAATTTTTGAATCCATTCCAACTAGTTTTAGTTAAAAAAAAAAGATAATAATTAAAAGTGAATAAGCTGTCCCTGGAATCTTCAGGAGGTTCTAGAGAAAAATACTTTGTAAGCTATACAAAAACACAGACAAGAGCATGAATTTTGATCATGGTTCTCTTTTACTGAAGACATCACTGATACAACTTCTGGTAGCTTGACAGGCTAACTCTTGGGACTGGAATCTAGGGTTTCTGCCATTTTTTTGAGTTGGAAAACACAATACTTCTACTATTGACTTTCCTAGAAATTGACTGCCTCTCCCTTTACCACCTCTCCAAGCTAGGACGTCAACACATGATGTTCAGTTCCTTATTCCATTTTATATGATTAAGTCTGATTGGGGGGACTTAGTCTACAGGTTTTAACACTATTACAGGAGTACCCAGGAAATATGGGTTTATTTGTCATTGATGTTTTAAATACTGGTGTTTAAAATGTGGGAAATTTAGAATGTGGGAAACTAAAAAAAAGTTGTCAAGTTGTTAAAAGATATGTTTCAGAATTGGACAGCTTCGAATGATTCCACACCCTGTTCTATACACTAAATTGTAAAAAACAGAGTAATTTGGGAAACTCTTTACAAATATACATACTCAGTTCCTGTAACATGCTTCTAAGGTAAATTCATAGATATATTAGTAGTATAGTAGTAGAATTTAGTAGTGGTGAGCAAGAGAATCTGAAGTGTACTGTGGGTTGTGCTGAGGGTTGTAAAAACTTCACAAAATTTAATATGCATTAGGACCACTTAGGATATTGTTAGAAACTAATATGCCTGGGCCAGGTTCCAGAGATTTCAATACAGTAGATGCCGGGGGGGCGGGGGTACAATAATCTGCCTCTTAAGAAGTTTCAGAAATCCTGATAGAGACGGCCCAAGAACTGTATGTGTGATATTCTGTTGAACACAGGTATAAAGTAAAAATAAATGTGATAAACAATCAAAACTTAAAATAATGGATAATTCCAGAAAGGAAAAAAGTAACGCAAACTTTTTGGATAATGTAACGACAGTATGGAAACAGTGTTAGTTTTGCCAATCTAAAGAATTCTTATTTCTCTCTTTAAAATGTAATTATTTTAACTACAGGTGGAACAGGAAAAGTTTTGCTTTTTAAATTAAATTTCATATATTACACATGAAATGCTATCTATTTTTAAAAGGTACAAGTAGTAGAGAAGTATGTAACATAAAACCTGGTGTTCATTATTAGAGCTTAGAAAAAGTCTGTTCCCCCAATAATTATGGCAATGCAGTATGATTTATTTGAGAAAATTTTGGTATATTTTATATGTTGTGTTCAAACATACACCAATGTACACATTTATTCTACAATTAGGTTCCTATTGCACTTATTATTTTGTGACATGCTGCCTTTTCTATTGGTTGGAATAACTTTTCAGGTCAATATGTATTATTCTATATTCTTCATAATTGATTACTAATGTATAGCTTTCCAGAAAATGGGTTCCACTTATTGTCCAAATTGATTACTAATGTATAGCTTTCCAGAAAATGGGTTCCACTTATTGTCCAATTTGAGCATCTCCTTTTTAAATAGTAAGATTAATTGAACAAAAATTTATTATGAAAATTAAATATCTGTCATCCTTACTATTGTGATAATTTAATAGAGTTTGCTCTATTAACGTATATTTATAAAATATACTTATTGTGATGATTTAAGGTTGTGATATGTAATATAATATATCCTATAAAATACTGTATTTTGTATCTTCTTTTCTTTCATTCTATAAGCTTTATATTATAGTTTCCTCATTCATTAATCTAGTCTTCTTCATAAATTACATTAGTTTTCTTAATTTATTAATATTGTATTTTAAATATGTTTTTCTCTAGGTGAAAGAATAGTTTCTGTATCATTTTATCCTTATATATAAACATGGGAGTTCATGCTTATACTATTTTGCCTAATAATTGATAAACAGCATTAACTTCCTCTGAAAAATCAGGAAAAAAATCTTTACTATGATTCAACTGACTCTTCTTCCCACAGCCCCCTCCCATTTGTTACAATGACCTAAAAGTTCATTTCCAGACTTTCAACATGTTTAAGAAATAATGTGTCTAACTTTAGAACACTCCAAAAATTGTATTTCAAAATTTAAAGTTTTATGAAAATCAATTATTCATGTTATTTACATCTACTTCATTTCTAATCTGTAACAACCACAACAACCAAAGTAAAGAATGGTATTTCCACGTTTGTTTGGAAGCATACCTGGTGAGAAGAGACATATTCATATAGAAGTTTTCAGGGAGACTCTGAAGTAAGATGCTCTAGAGACTGGTGGTCTCTGCGAAAAAGAGCAAAGCATTTCGTAGGGATCTGAAAATAAATTTTCTATCTGTATCATTTAGGTCTGAGGACCTGCTTTTTGATGAACACTTTGCCGGCAAGAAGTTAAGTTTTAGGCAAGTAAACACCTACATCAGCATATCTCGACATGGTGATGTAAGAAAATATTTGAGAGGAAATTATATATATATGTATATATATATACTTTTTCTTCCTGATATCATCTCTCAGAGTAGTACTTCTCATAAGATATTTCTAAAAACTAAATAAAACGATGTGAAATCAACAGTGTCGGATATCCAATTTTTTTTTTAATAAAAAGCAAATGAGCCCCAAATAATCAACCAACTAAATTTTAGTGAACCTGAGTGCTATATTCTGAATCTTATGCTTTATAAACCATTGCATTAAGACCAAGTTCAGTTTTATACACAGGATAATATGAAGAAGCCAAGAGGACATACACATGGTTTGAGACTGTTAATTTGAGGAAATACAAAAAATCCAGCTTGGTAATGCAAAACATGGAAATGCTCAAAACCACTAGAATTCTCACAGAAATTCCTAGAATTCTCACAGGCTCTCCTTTGGTATCTATTCCTTGATGAGGGTAATATGCTTATTTTCTATTTTTTCCTTGGTACTTGGCATTGAGTCCTTTACACTGCTCTGTTTTCCTGGCAGCAGTAGGCTTGGTACTTTTCTGTTTTCCAATACAGAATCTGGCAAGTGAACTCTAATATCATTTTGCTCCAGACCCAACCTTAGGGATCCGCTTTATTTGAAGTACAGGATTTCAACTGGAAGTCAGGCTACACTTTTCCATTCCTGAATTTTGGAGCTCACTCATCTGTAATTCCTCTGCTGCTTTAGGAATTTCTTTCTCACCTCTCTGGAAGATGTGCCTAGCTAGTATTCAGCCCTTGTCCCCCTCTAACTGACCTACTCCTCCATTGCTGCTTTTAGTACCTGGGTGTCAATCATCATGTTAAATCTGAATGTCTCACGATGGTAAGATGAAAGCTCACTCCTCAGACAAAATATTAATATTTCCTTAAATCTAGATTCATACTGGTTCTAGTAAGTGCATTTGAAGTGACAGATGTCTTTGGCCATTACCAAAAACTACATAAAGCATTAGGCAGCAGGGACTAGAACAAATGAAGAGTGCACAGAAGAGACAAAACAAGAGTTCCTAGAAACACCTATACCTTTTTCTGTTGTTGAAAGCTTTAATAAGGAAACAATCAAATATTAGGAGATTTACATTTTTTTTCTTTTAGAAGAGGAATTGTGACAAATGCTGAAAATGATGAAAAGAAAATGTGATAGAGCCCTGTTTGTGAGCTTAAATAACCGGTCTCAGGAAGTCAGTATAAAACTGAGGTAGCTTTGTTATAATACAGCAATGCTTCTCCAATGAAAAAGTCACAGTGTAAATGTGGGATTTGGGGAATTGAAGGCAGACAATTGTAGAATCCTTCATCATTTGGCTCATAGAGAGTGTCGGGAATGTGAAAGAGAATATGTCCCTTTTGTTTCAAGCTAAATGCATTTCTGAGTGAACGAGGAAGGATGAATGTGAAATCTGATGCCACTCCAGACACTTCTGGACCATTACAAACGGAACCAAAAACATACCAAAATCATTCTCTGCTTTATAAAGACACACTATTGCCTCTGGCAAGAGACTATTTTTGTTTTAAGGACATGGATATATGGGAGATATATCGGTAAGATAAACAAGAACAGATGGAAAATTCATTAACTACTCTCCTCCTGCATAATACAAGGTGACTGCAAATGTGTTCAAAATGGATGCGAAGCAGCTTCAGTTCTTTGCCTCTTTACATTTGTCAATACCTCTGTTTTACTGTTCTGTTGAGCTAGGTGTGCTGGTTTGAAAGGATGTATGTCCCCTAGAAAAGCCATGTTTTAATCCTAATCCCATATTGTAAAGGTAGCCATTTCTTCTAATCCCTATTCAGCACTGTATGTTTGAAATTTTAATTAGATCATCTCCCTGGTGACGTGACTCAATCAAGTCTCCACCCACTCTAGTTGGGTCTTGATTAGTTTACTGGAATCCTATAAAAGAGGAAACATTTTGGAGAAAGAAGGAAATTCAGAAAGAGCAGAGAATGCTGCAGCATCATGAAACAGAGAGTCCATCAGCCAGCAACCTTTGGAGATGAAGAAGGAAAATACCTCCCGGGGAGCTTCATGAAACAGGAAGCCAGGAGAGAAAACTAGCAGATGACACAGTGTTTGCCATGTGCCATTTCAGCTGAGAGAGAAACCCTGACTGTGTTTACCATGCACCTTTTCAGTTGAGAGAGAAACCCTGAACTTCATCGGCCTTCTTGAACCTTGGTATCTTTATCTGGATGCCTTTGATTGGACATTTCTATAGACTTGTTTTAATTGGGACATTTTCTTGGCCTTAGAAATGTAAATTAGCCACTTATTAAATTCCCCTTTTTAAAAGCCTTTCCAATTCTGGTATATTGCATTCTGGGAGCCAGCAAACTAGAACACTAGGCAAGAGAGAATGGAAATCAGAAAATTAAACTGATGTGTACTGCAGAAATTTTGGGGGTTTCTTACTAGGGTTCTTAATGAAGGATTTTGTGATTTTAAAAATAATGAATTGCCCCGTGTGTGAACGGACTGTGGTAGGCAGAATGATGTCCTCTCAAAGATGTTCGTATCCTAATACCTAGAAGCTCGATGTCATCTTACATGGCAAATGGTAATTAAGGTTAGAGATGGAATTAAATTTACTAATTAGCTTACTTTATTCTAGATTATGCATATGGGATCAATGTATTCCCAAGTCCTTTTTAATTTTTTTAAGATGCAGATTGTTGTTTATTTTATATCAACCCTTTAAAAGCATTTACATTCTTTCTTAATGCAATTTTATTGAGATATATTCACATATCTCAAAGTATACAATCAATGGTTCAGTTTCATCATAGTTGTACATTCACCATTATCAATGATTTTGAATATTTTCAGTACTTAAAAACAATAAAAGTAAGAATAAAAATAAAAATAAAAGTGAAAAAAGAACAACCAAAATATCCTATACCCCATCCTGCCATTATTAATAAATTTATTATCTTTATTTTCTTACTCATCTATCCATATACTGTAAAAGGGAATATCAGTCACAAGGTTTTCACAATCATGTGGTCGCACTATAAAAGCTACATAGTTGTGCTGGTTTGAAACTATTTTATGCCTCACAAAAGCCACAATCTTCTAATCCAATCTTGTGACTATAGATTTATTGTGGGTGGGATCTTCTAATTAGATTGTTTCCATAGAGATATGACTTACCGAATTCAAGGTGAGTCTTAATCCTTTAACTGGAGTCCTCTATGAAGAGAATCAAAGGCAGAAAGCAGAGAACTCAGAAATGACAGAGAGCAAAGACATGAAACTATATACAAACATCTGGATATACAAAAGGAGCTTAGAGAGCCATTTGAACCCAGAAGCTGGGAAAGAAGGAAAGCAGATGTCACCATATGCTTTCCCATATAACAAAGAAACCTAGGACATGATCAGCTTTTCTTGAGATAGGTTATCCCTTTGATGGTGCCTTAATTTGAACATTTTCACAGCCTTAGAACTGTAGCTCATAATTTAATATATCCCGTTTATAAAACTCAATTCATTTCTGGTATATTGCATTCTTGCAGCTTTAGCAAACATACAATCATCTTCAAGCATCAAGGCTACTAGATGACAGCTCAGTTTCAGGCATTTCCCTCTAGTTACTCCAATACACCAAAACTGAAAAGGGATATCTACATATTGCATAAGTATAACCTCCAAAATGATCTCTTGACTCTATTTGAAATCTCTTAGCCACTGAAACTTTATTTTGCCTCATTTCTCTTCCCCTTTTGGTCAAGAAGTCTCAATCTCATGATGTCAGAGCCAGGCTCACTGCTGGGAATCAGGTCCACATTGCCAGGGAGATTTACACCCCTCAGAATCATATCCCACATAGGAGGGAGGGGAATGAGAGTGAGTGGCTTGCCAGAGAAGCCACATTGGAGCAATAAAAGAGGTCCTCTGAGGGGGAGTCTTAGGCATAATTATAAGTTGTCTTAGCTTCTCATTTGCAGGAATAAGTTTTATAAGGACGAGCCCCCAAATTGAAGGCCTACCCATTAATTTGGCAGTGCCCAATGTTTGCGAGAATATCATGTCTTCCCCAGGTGGAGAAGTTCAATATTTTTTGCATTTTTCCTCAGTCTCTCAACAGGACTTTATAAAAACTTTTTTATCTTCTGCCCAGATCACTAGGGGATATTTCTGGGTTACACACTAACCTGTACAAACAAGCAAGAGCTCACTCCCTATTCAAGCTTCCACGTATTTATAGTGTTCGCATAAACTGATCATAGATGTTAAATTACATAATGCACTAAAGAAAATACAGATTTCGCACCAAATAAACATCTCTTTCTTTGGTCTCACCCAGAAGTTGAAGTTTTAGAATACAGTCAATATCATCTTTTACCCTTTAATCTAATTTACCTAAGTCCTAACCAGACTGGCTTCATTCATATCTCTAATTGAAGTCTGATATCTATTTTAGCTTTTTAAAACATTTGCTGTATGGATTAATGCTGACTTTCATAGATTCAGAACTCTAGCTCTGAGTTTTAGGTGTCACACAGATACTGAAATTCCAAGGAATGGCCAGGTTATACACAAAGAGCTCAGCATTTAAGAATTTAGAAATAACAATTGCAACTCAGGAATAGATGCAACTGCTGTAAGAGCTTACAATCTTGGAATCTTTACAGTAAGACTTCCACTGAAAACCTATGCTCTTGGATCCTATTCCCAGAGTTTGCATATTATAGTTAGTCCATATTAGTGAGGTATTATAATAACTGTTTCTGGTTTATTTCACTCAACATACAGTCATCAAGTTTCATTCACACATTTGCATGCCTCAAAACTTCCTTCCTTCTTGCAGCCACTCAATATTTCATTATATGCATACACCACAGTTCGCCTTCAGGCCACCTCCATCCATTGCAAATTGTGAATATTGCCACCATAAACACCAGTGTGCAAATGTCCATTTGTGTTCCTGCTTTCACTTCTTCCAAGTATGTAACTAATAGTGGAGTTGCAGGATCATATGGCAACCTTATACTTAGCCTCCTATGAAACCCCCACACTGCCCTCCAGAAGGGCTGCACCATTCTACTTCCCTACCAACAATGAGTAGTACATCTCTCTCTCCACATTTTCCCCATCATTTATAACTTTCTGTTTATTTTATGCAATTTTATTCACACACTGTACAATCCATTCTAAGTAAATATTCAATGGTTCCCAGTATAATTATAATGATACCTTCACCACCATCTATATGAGGATATTTCCACTTCTTCTGCAAAGAAAGAAGATGAAGAAAAAAAAAAAAGAAGAATAACAAAGAAAAGAAGAAGCAACAACAATACCAAGAGTCTCATACACCTTCCTTATATCTTTTTTTATTAATGTTTAACTTTGGCATATTGTCTTGTTACAATTAATGGAAACGTATTATAATGTTACTGTTAACTATAGACCCTAGTTAGTATTGATCATTCTTTTCCCATATATCACTGCATTTTCAACACCTTGAATGTTGACATTCATTTGTTCCTCTCATGTAAAAACATTCTTATATTTGCACATTTCATCATTACCACTGTCCACACTAGGCTTCACTAAGTTTTACCGTCCTAGTCTTTTTCTTCTACCTTTCTTTCTGGTTTCATACATGCCCTTAGCCTTCCTCTTTCAATCATACTCACACTCGGCTTTGTTCAGTGTACTTACAATATTGTGATACCATCAGATAGTACTATGATTTCCATTTCTGGATTTTTACAATAATTCTGTTGAACATTCTGTATTTCTCCAGCATCAAATATCCAATCTCTACTCTTTTTTTCTTCTGATAACCTGTGTTCTCAAGTTTAATTCTCCAAGTACACTCATTAATGTTAGTTCATATTCTGTGAGACCAGACAGTATTTGTCCTTTTGCTTCTGGCTAATTTCACACAACAATGTCCTCAAGTTTCATTCATGCTGTTACATACATCATGACTTTATTCTGATATATCATATCTTATTTTTTCTCTTTTAACCCTTACTGATAAACTCCATTTCTTCACTCTTCTCCAGACTGCTCCTCCCTATCTGCCTGTAGTGCTCCCTTTAGTACTTCTTATAGAGCAGGTTTCTTGTTCACACATTTTCTCAGTGTCTATTTGTCTGAAAATATTATAAACTTGTTCTCATTTTTGAAACAGAGTTTCACTGGATACAGAATTCTTTGTTTTCAGTTTTTCTCTTTCAATTTCTTAAATATATTATAACACTGCTTTCTTGCCTACATGAATTCTTCTGAGAAATCTGCAATAGTCTTATTAAGGTTCCCTTGCATGTAATGAATTACTTTTTTCTTGCTGCTTCCAGAATTCCATCATTGTCTTTGACATTTGACAATTTGATTAATAACTGTCTTGGAGTAGATCTACTCAAATCTATTCTGTTTGGG
This sequence comes from Tamandua tetradactyla, assembly GCF_023851605.1. Lineage (NCBI taxonomy): Eukaryota > Metazoa > Chordata > Mammalia > Pilosa > Myrmecophagidae > Tamandua > Tamandua tetradactyla. The sequence continues at coordinate 29,962,485 of NC_135345.1, read as the reverse complement.
GTATGCTGCACTTCTTTGATCTGTAATTTAATGTCTTTCATAAAAGATGGGAAATTTTCAATGCTTATTTCCTCCATTATTCTTTCTACCCCATTTCCATTTTCTTCTCCTCCTGGACACACATAACACATATTTGCATGCCTATTGTTATCATTCATTTCCTTGAGACCCTGTTCGTATTTTCCCTACCTGTTCTTTTTTATATAAGACAACAAATATCCTGTCCTCTAGTTCGCTGATCTTTTCTTCTGCCTCTTCAAATCTGCTGTTCTAAGTCTCCTTAGACAAGTGTTTTTCAACTCTCCTATTCTGCCTTTCATTCCCAAAAGTTTTGTCATTTGATTTTTCAAGCTTTCAAGTTCTTGTTGGTATTTACCCAATGTCTTCTTAATATCTTTCATTTCTTTTGATTTCATTTCATATCTTCCCTAACTTGTTGATTTGATCTTTTTAATTATGTTAGCAAGGTTGTGTGAACAACTATAATTAGTTGTTTCAACTCATATATCAGTGTTAGTTTGTTGCCTTCTCTGGGCCATATATCTGCTTTTCCAAGTATGATTGAAATATTTTTGCTGGTGTCTAGGCATCTGATTTCTTTGATTAGTTTATTCTGGCATTCATTTTCACTCTTTTACCAAGGATTTTCTTATTGGTTGTCTTTATTCTCTTTCTGATTTTTGGTATTCAATTCAACTTATTCTAGACCTCTAACATTGCTTCTGCTTAAATGGTCAGAATTTTTTAGCTCTTGTTTTTCTTGTTCTTGCCCTGTTTATATTGAACATTTTTGAGGAGGGCCTCACCATATCTATTTGACCCCAATCAGATTTTTTCCAGACAAGGCAGGACCAGGTCTCAGGAAGAGGGTATAATTAGGTAGCAATTTACCCTAAGAATGAGACCAAGTAGGTTGTCTGACTTTCCTGTGGAGCCTCTAAACTCTGTGTTTTTCCTATCCTGCCCAGCACGTGGCACTTTTCAGCCCTCAGCTCCCCACTGGCAAAAAATGATATGAAGCCTTTAATTTTCAGCCTGCCAAGGGTATGCTTTAGACAGAGGCTGATGTGGAAGGCAAGCTTAAGCTGTTCTGATCCCCAGCCATTAGGTCTGAATTCTCTGAAGGAAGGCCACCAATTGAGTTGGGCTCCACCCCACACCCTTTTCCTTGGGGAAGGTACACTCTTTAGGGAATTATTTCTTCACTCGACATGTTACTTTGTCTGTCAGACTTGTCTTAACTCCACCCTTCCCTGGATCAGTCCTGACATTTGAAAATTCCTGAGGCTTTCTCAAGTGAGCTAGATAGAATTTTACAAAAAAAAAAAAAAAAAAAAAAAGGAAAAAAGAATCCCTTTTCAGAGTCAGTCCCCAGCCTCCAACTTTTGTCAGTCAAGAGCCAGAGTTGGTATCTGCTTCTATGTGCCCCTTTTCTTGGGTGCAAAGCCCTTCTCCAGCATTCCGAACTTAGCTCATTCCCAAAGCTTCCTTTTTCCTTTCTTAGTCAGTTCCATCTCCTCTCTGCTAGACAAGATCTCAGGGTTACTTTCCTACTTTCTCTGGGTTTATCTGTGCTAAGAGTCTGTATTCAACAGTACAAATCTGTACAATAAAACCACATTTGGAGCTTGATTGAGCTACCTTCCCTTTCTTCCAGCAGAGATTGCTTCTTTTTCTCTAATAGCCTACCTGACAACGGGGGAGTGTCTGCCTCTGAAGTTTTGGGGCTCTACTTAGAGTTATATTCTGTAACCTTGGCCCTTCCACCTATTCCAGACTGGTGTATACATTGTGTCCAGTCATGGATGTCCTCCAAATATTTGATCCAGACAGTTCCTCGCTATTTACTAGCTGCTCTGGAGGACTAATTAAATTCCACGTTTCCCTATGTCATCATCTTTCCCCACTTCTGCAAGAGTTCTTAAAAATAGAAGGGGAAGTCAGAGTAATGTAATGTGAGAAAGACCCAAACTTTTATTGCTGTGTCTTCTATTGAAGATAGAAGAAGGGGACCATGAGACAGAAATGCAGATAATCTCTAAGAATTTCATAAGGGCAAGGATATTGATTCACTTCTATAGTCTCCATAGTGAATTCTGTCCTGCTTACATTTTGGTTTTAATTTAGTGAGACTTGTGCTAGAATTCTGACCTACAGAATTATAAGACTATAAATGTATGCTATTTGAAGACACCAAATTTGTGGTGATTTTTTTATAGCAATAATAGAAAACTAATGACCTTATATGCATTTGATTTCTTTGATACACAGATGCTTATAAAGGAAAATTTAGGTTACATCTAAATTTACTTCAGAAATGAATCAAGGGTATGCTAGGATAACATTTACTTAATGAAACTGACCCTTTCTGAACATTCATTATTGTGTTAGATTCATTGTCAACTTGGCCAGGTGAGTATACCTAATCTTGTTGCTGCGGACATAAGCCAATGGCAGGTGAACCTCATCTGTTGCCAATTACATCTGCAGTCGGCTAGGAGGTGTGTCTGCTGCAATGAGTGATGTTTGACTTAATTGGCTGGTGCTTAAATGAGAGATCGCAGCGTAGCACTGCTAAGCAGCTTGGCATTCCTCATCTCAGCACTAGCAGCTCAGCCCAGGCCTTTGGAGATGCAGAAAGAAGTCACCCCGGGGAAAGTTGTTGGAACCCAGTGTCCTGGAGAGAAGACCAGCAGAGAACATCCTGTGCCTTCCACATAAGAAAGAACCTCAGTGAAATGTTAGCTGCCTTTCCTCTGAAGAACCAACAAAATAAATCCCCTTTTATTAAAAGCCAATCCATCTCTGGTGTGTTGCATTACAGCAGCTAGCAAACTAGAACAATTATTTAGTCAAAAGATTAGTCAGTTAAACTGTCAATCATAATTTGAATGAGCATCAGTTCTGTACCAGGCATCATGGTACCATACTTGCCTTCTCCAATGTTAATCTTTCATCTTTTCTTTTTTAGCTTTTGAGAAAATTGTTGTCACAAATATTCCCTGAAATATTTTTATTAAAGTAAAATTTAACTTCCTATGCCTGTAAATCACAGTTCAGTTTCTTTGGACTTTCTGCCTAATTTTTCTCCAATTTGTCATTTGAACATCCACCCTATTGCCCCACAATTTGTGAGTCTTTCAGTTCCAGCCGTAGAGATGGGAGAGAAAGCAAACGTGAAGGATCTCATGATAGATTTTTCAAGGCCAGGCTTAAACGTGGCATACAAAACATTGTGGACATTCCATTTGGAAATAATAAGTAATGTGGCCACAGGTAATTGTGAGAAAGACTTATGATAGTAATCATCCTTTATACATAGGAAGAGACAATGGGATTGGAGAGGAACTTGCTGATAACAGAGTCCGTTTTTGTGGGTTGGCGTCTCTTCTCACACATGAAATATACTCAGCCCATCCCCAAGTAGGAATAATCAAAACTTCTTCAACCAATTAAAATTCAGTATTTGTAGTAAAGTGCAGTCCTTTCCATCTCCCTCAAAGATCCTAAAACATAAAAAAATGTATCTGCCCTGCTTTCCTCTCAAATAGTGGAAGTATCTCAGCATAACTAAACACTCAGATTTGGAGGACAAAGAAGGAAATAACTATGTTTACCCATTGTGGACTATTTTAAATATTTCACATAACCCTTAAGAGGAAGTTGTAGCTGGAACTACGGACTTAATTCTTAATCTACCAGAGGATATGAATCTTACAGCCATTGTGTAGATAAACCTGGTTGTAGAAGCTTTAAATATTTGCAGATTGGCCTAGAGAAAAGTCAATTTTTTTCTCTTTTAATTAAATTTAATCAGTTTTGTGGGACTATGTGTTGATAGCATAAAGTCAATAATAATCACACAAATATTTATATATGTATAAAATGTTAATATCATGAGCAGCATATTAGTCCTTATATGAAATCATCCTGGATAGATAGGATCAATGCAAATTGGTCTAAAAATCATCTTTATGAAATGATAAGAATAGAAGCTTTTTTTTTTAAAAGTAGCCTGATTCTGGCCTTTTTAAATTTCCTCTGAATAAAGAGAGCAGGTAGATGGACATTTTATTCACTTCATTGTGGCTATTAAGTTTTACAAACATATCACATGCTTTAGGAATTTCCCAAATTAGAGTCAGAATATTCAGGTTATTGTTATTTTATTATACATGTTCTTATGTTAGTTATTTCGTAAATCTCAGTATTTATTTATATAATATTCCTGCTATATTTTATACTTTAACCCTCCTCTTTTGTAAGACAAATGGAGAGACGCATTATTTTAAAGAGGCAAGTATGATTTTGAAAGTATTTTAGAAGAGATATGGAAGCTACTTGATGAGGGTTTTGTTCCTTTTAGCCCAGAGATCACACACTTAGTAGGTGTCAGAACAAAGGATCAAATTCAGGGTTGTTTTTATCCAATAGTTATGATTGTTCTTTTTACTGATCCAAGATGTCTTTTTAAAACATAAAATCTTTAAAAAATAGGTTCTTGGTTAATGAAAAAGAAAAGCAAATAATGTTTATTAACATCCAATATTGAATATTAACATTCAATATTTTATAATGTAATAATTATAAATTATTACATTTATAATTTAATTTAACCCACCCACAAATTAGGAATCCCTTCTCAATAATGGTCCTAATACCCAAGGTTAAATGCAAGCCCTGACCATGTCCCAGCACCACTGGCCTTTTTATTTCCTCCCCCTTCTACCATAAACACATTCCCCTCTCAGGGCCAGTATACCCTGCTTGGTCTTCCCCAAAGTCTCTTTTTACAGAGTTCAGAATACCTGCTTACCTAGCATTCATCCTTCAAGTCCCAGTCCAATTTCTCTTTAAAGAAGTTTTATCTGACCTCTCTGCCCATTACTCTCTTTTCTCTTTGATCGTGTTTTTCTCACAGGAAAATCTATCTTACTATCTATTGATCTGACTCTTTTCCAAAACTGGAATATAAACTATATGAGGAAAAATTTTATTTCTTATCCTTACGTCCCAGGCATCTGAAACAGTCAGTGCATAGTTGTTGAATTACTATATAAATATACAAATAAAGATACAGATTGTAATAAAGTTCAGAATTTCTTAGAGGTAATTGGTATTGTACAGGTATGTAAAACTTACTCTGATTACAAAGTCTATCTCACTTGCTGGCATGTCACTGTTTTCCTAAAACTTTATTTGCAGATTATTTTGGAAAAAGCTGATTAATTCTATATTTCACCTAAGGAAGTTTGCTAAGCTGTAGGCAAAGAAAGGTTTACACCATAAAGAGGCCAATACTATAGATTCACACACAAATGATATTGGGCAGATTTTGTGTTCTCCTCTTGTTAGAATATTTATGTTTTATAATAAAAGCAAAGTGGCAATTTTTTTCCTTTAAAATTTCATGCAAGACACACATTAAAAAATAATCGTTTAATAAAGCCAGTCACTCTGAAGAAAAAAATTCATATTGATAATGTCATTGATTAAATGGTACCAAGCACCAAAGAGATCTGACAATGGGACAGTTTAATATATTTATATACTGGAAACTCTCATTCACTGCTTTTATTTTTATATCCCCTCATGTTCTTACTATTTCTGTCACTGAAATTTTAAAGCATCTCATGTTATGGTTCTTCAGAATATGATCTCTCATTTTAATGACCAATGATACCCGGCTTAATGTGATGAACTACAGGGGAATTGAAAGGGGCAATGATAGACAATTTTTACTTTAAAAATACTGACAACAAACAAAATATGTTTGGCAGCAGAAATCAGTCCTAAGGGTGATATAATCAGTCATAGAAAAAACATGAAATTTAAAAGCAAAATTACTTGTTAGACATATTTACTGTTTCATGAAACAAAGTGGTACCTATAAAAATAAATTATTTCTGTCTTATTGTACATCAACTGTAAAAGGCAATGTTGGGAAACTAAAAAAAAAAATATGCAAAGCTAATATATTATTTAAAACATATTTAAGAACTAATTGACAATAGCAACTTGAGCAGCATGATGTTTGCTTGATTATAGGAAACATCTGTCAACACTACAGCTTTATTTGGAATTATTGCAGTGAATGTTTATAGTGGTTTTACTTCAGCTTCCTGGGATCTCAGCAATGTTAGCATGCAAACCAAAGGAATAGCATGGTGATGTCATGAAAATGCAATGCTTTATATGGTTTCTGGTTGAAGGCAGTGAAATGTGCTGGTGTAGCTTTCAAAATATCCTAGTTCCCTCAAATCTTCATTTCTCTTTTAAATTGAGAAAAATCATCCAATTACATTTAAACTATACAGAATTCAATATACTTTCACATACATTAGCACTGTTCACAACAAGTCAAAGTCTTTAGATTTCTTTCTGTTTCCGGAATTCTAGAAATTAAACAGTGTATCTGGTGTCATAATCAACACAAATTAAAGTCAGCACAGCTCCTCTAACAAGAATTGCTGTAAATATGTATGGATTTGAAATATTTGTAAGTCAAGTTATATTTCCTTTATGACTTCCAGACTTCCACACTTTGTTCTAATAACTGTTTCAGATTGATCACCATTTGATCTCTGTATTAGTTAGGGTTCTCTAGAGAAACAGAATCAACAGGGAACACTTGCAAATATAAAATTTATGAAAGTGTCTCCTGTGACCACAGGAACGCAGAGTCCAAAATCCACAGGGCAAGCTGTGAAGCCGATGACTCCGATGGAGGGTCTGGATGAACTCCACAGGAGAGGCTCACCAGCCAAAGCAGGAATGGAACCTGTCTCCTCTGAGTCCTCCTTAAAAGGCTTCCCATGATTGGATTTAGCATCACTAATTGCAGAAGACACTCCCCTTTGGCTGATTACAAATGGAATCAGCTGTGGATGTAGCTGACGTGATCATGACCTAATCCTATGAAATGTCCTCATTGCAACAGACAGGCCAGCGCTTGCCCAATCAGATGAACAGGTACCACAACTTGGCCAAGTTGACACCTGTCCCTAACCATGACAATCTCCAATAGTGCTTTGACTTCAAGAAATTTGTCATGCTTATACCTCACTACCTCTATAACAGTACATTACTGAAAATGAAGTTGTTATTTTCTGAATATGTGCTTAAAATAGTGGTGTTGCAAAGGCGTTATAAACAAATTGCAAAATTGAGTCCCTCTGTAATGTTCTGGATATGGTTGATATGCACCCACCCCAAAGAATGGGAATGACATATGGTGGACATTATTTTGAAATTGCTTCCACATTTCTAAATCATAATTACACTCATGCCAATTTGGCATGCATCAAGTGGAAATAAAACGGCTTTTTCATTTTTTATCTAAGTCAACAAAATAGCATAGTTCAGTTGATATTCTTGGAAGAGTTTATGTAGGTATGCATTTCTTTTTAATTAAAAAAAAATAAAAGTAGGTCTTTTTGATGAGGTTATTTAAGTTAAAGTGTGGTCCACCTTAATCAGAATGGGTCTTAATCCTATTACTAAAATCTTTTATAAGTTCAATGAAATACAGACATGAGAAAGAGAGAGAGAAAGTCATAGAGAGAGTGGCCAGAAACTAGGCATCAATGGAAACTGGAAGAGAAGGGAGAGGCCAGGAGATTCCTCCATGTGCCTTAACATGTGACAAGCTAAGGAAAGAGGATTACCAGCAGCAACCCCCAGAATGCCACAGTATTTGGGGTAAAAGCATCATCTTGATGGTACCCTGATTTGGATATTCCCTTAGACTCAAAATGGTGAGCAATTAAATTTCCATTGTCTATGCAGAACCATTGCATGGTTTGCTTGAGCAGCTCAGGAAATTTAAATAACTCCATTCCTCCATTTTCAAAGCCAGTAATGCCCTAATTATTATTTTTACATCAAATAACTCTCACCTCTGTTTCCATCCTCACATCTCCTCTGACTCTGCCTCTGACTCTCTGGCCTCCCTCTTTCACTTTAAGAAACCTTGTGATTACATTGGTTCCACGTGGATAATCCAGGATAATCTCTGCATGCCCAGATGCTTAACTCAATCATCCTTTTTCCGTGTAAGATGACATATTCATGGTTTCAGAGACTCAGTCATGGACATCTTTGGTGGGTCATTATTCTGTCTACCATCACATTGATAAGAAATGTTTGCTATTAGTCCTATTTCTCATACTGCATTGTACCTCAGGAAGGTGATCTGAGCCAGATGTTTGAAGCTGATGGAAAGTCAGTGCTATATAATTGGCACCATGTAGGTCAAGATTAAAGCAAAGAAATAAAAAAAAAAGAGCTTCTAGAAAAAATAAATGGGCAAATTTATTATATTGACTCCCCCAGTAATTTTGCTTGCTTTTTAGTTTACTCTCTAATGATTTAATATTTCCTTTGATTAGTTACTTTAATGAAGATTAAAAATTTTAAAAGAAATGGTCCTTCTGATTTTTAATTATCCATTTGTCTATTGCATATCAATGACCTCCTAAAATTTTCTTATAGATTTTTTTAGCAGCCATATTGCTATTTACCAAGTAAATGAGAGAAAGAGTCTATACGGTGATTAGTCTGAAAGATAGCTAAACTCATTTATTTGGGCTCTAAATACATTTTAAAAATAATTTTCCTTATATAGGTCAAATATAAGTGGGCTGTGTAGTCCTTCCTGAATGTCCTAGTGCAAGATTGCCTTCTTTGGCTTACACAGTTAGAAGCTAAATGTAACTGCATTACTTTTTTTTAAATATTCAAATATAAGAACTATGAGATGTGTTTTATTATGTGGTTGTATTAACTTTGTCAAAAATATGTAGGGCGGGCCACGGTGGCTCAGCAGGTAAGAGTGCTTGCCTGCCATCCCCGAGGACCCGGGTTCGATTCCCGGTGCCTGCCCATGTAAAAAAAAAAAAATGTAGTATATATTATTTTAATTATGGCAAATTGATAGTTATATTTTAAATCTTTATAATACACTATTATTTCAATGGACAATTTTAGTAAAATATCATAATGAGTTCTTATATCTACCCATAAAATTTAGTTCCATGAACTGGATTAAATGGCATTTGTTTATAAATTCAATGAATAGTACAAGGCCAAGCCTGTGCCTTATAATTAAAACAAATATAATAGTAATAAACTCTATAGGTTTAGTGAAAATAAGAGAAATAAAAGGTAAAAAAGAGCAATGCTTAAATATTTAGTCCCATTTTTTAAAGCAAACTACTGATTCATCTTACTGTGATTCTTTAGATCATTTATTTTTATTAAATCAACTTCTCAAAAAATATACAATAGCGAAAAACTGTATGAATTCAACGCCAAGGTTTTCACATTTTTCTAAGAAGAGTCTCATTAAGGGTTGAATTATACTTATTCATTTGAAGAAAGGATCTACTTATTTATTTTCAATAAACTGCCATAGAGTAAAATATTATAGTAACAAAATAGTCACAATTTATCTGGGAAGAATAAGCAATATTCTATGGAAGATCACAACTAAAATTACTTTTCCCTTTAACCTTCTTAGGTACCTAAATGTAGGTGAGGAGAGACTCCTCTATTTAATTAATAAAGTCTACATGATTCTACACTCAAAAACAAATTTCAGCCTTCTCCTTACAGCTTGTAGGAATAAAGTGAAGAGATTGTGTTCAATCCCAAACAACTTAAAAGAATAATAAGCAGACTAAACCATATATTTTCATACTTTGAAAATCAGTATCAGAGAATAAGAATTCCTGAGAGAAAGAAGCAAAGTAGGTGATCGCCTGTTCAGAGAATCCATGTTCCAGTGCAGTTCAAAGGGTCCGAAAGAGAACCTAGTTGTTTGAAGTTAAGGAGAGAAAGTGAAGAATCTGAAGACTCCAAAGCAAGTATAATTTGCAGGGAAGAATAGCAGAGAGGTGGCTGTTGGCACAGAGAAAACAGAGCTGTTCAGAGAATGAGAGAGAGTAGGTGAGGTAGTGAGCTTTGGAGATGTACAGAGGGTTCTCCAAAAGTCTTCAGCTGAATACTGATCCGGACATTCATATGAAAAAAAAAAAAAAAATACAGAAAATCTAGGGAAAGAATCACCAGGCCAGAATAGGCAAAACAAATTCCATAACTCATTGAGCACAAGAAATAATTCATCTTCCCAACAGCAACTGAAGAAAACCTTCACAATTAACTGGAGCCTTGGGTAGAATACCCAGGAAGGAAAGTAAAAAAGATCCAGACCACAGCTTCTGTGGTCCCAACTACTAAAGTTTACAAGCTAGTCTTGAAGGAATCAAACTGCTTCTAAGTATACTGGTTGCATCCAAGGATAAAACTCAACTATTTATAACAATTCAAACATATAAAGTGCCCGAAAAGATACAATTCAAAATTTCTGGCATCCAACCAATAATCACTATATAGGCAGAGAAGCAGAAAAATATTACTGGAAGTGTGGGGAAAAAATGATCTATCAAAACTGGTCCACAGATGACACATATATTAGAATTAACAGACAAGGAGGTTAAAAAATCATTTAATATAATTGTATTTTGCATATTCAGAAATCTAAAGGTAAGATTGAATATATGAAGAAAGATATAGAAATGGATAGATAAATAGATATGCATACATACGTTCTGGAATTTTAGAATGTGCTAATATCCATTTTTCTCAATTTTATAATGAGGAAATTGACACTGTAGGCTGGTCCACGCTACCTAGTTAGTATCAGAGGGATAACTAGAGCCTAGATCTCCTAATGAAGCATCACCTTAATGCTATTTTAACTCCATTACCAGGTGAGAACTTTGTAAAAATTTTAATAACATGTTTTATTTAATCCAATATAGACAAATATTTTAATATGCACTCAAAATATAAATTTGTAGTTAATATTTTCTTACTAAGTCTCTGTAATCCAGTGTGCATTATATACTTACAGCACATTTCAGATTGTATTAGTCACTTTTCAGTTCTTCAAAGCCACATGTTTTTAGTGGCTGCTGGGCATTGAACAAAGCATTTCTAAATGCTTATTGAATGCTGTGGAGCAATTTGCTACAAGGGTACATCATGAGAACACCGTACCAGGTCACAAAAGAAACTTTCAACAAAGTATCTCTTTATTACCTGCACAGAATAAAGAGTCCAGAGAATGAGAGTAATCTTGTCACTTACACAGCACAAACATTCCAAACGAGCAAGAGAAGAAGTCCCAACACGGCCTGTCTCCTGCAGAGGCCCAAACTTCTCTGCGAAGGTCAATAGATGGCAGCTCCACATATACTACGTTGCCTCAGAGAAGAGAGACAATTCTATTTTGTTTTGTTTTTTAAAAAGTAAAGTTTTGTTCACACACAATATCATCCATCCTAAGTGTACAATCAATGGGTCTTGGTACACTAAAATAGTTAATGCATCCACAATCACAATCTATATGAAAAAAATTCCCATTTCTTCTGAAAAGAAGGAATAAGAAAATAATTTGATACCTATGCCTTAAATCCCCTTATTATTCATATTTAGCTTTGGTATAGTGTCTTTGTTACACTTCATGAAAGAATATTACAATGTTACTGTTAAATATAGACATTGGTTTGCATTAATTCTAATTTTCCAGTTTATCATCTATTTTGAACACCTTATAATAGTGACATATATTTATTTCAGTTCATGTGAAAACTTTCTTATATTTGTACAATGAGCCACCATTATCTCCTACTCTAGAGTTTGCTAAGTTATACTGTCCCAATTTTTACCTTCTAGCATTCCTTCTGGTTAATACATGCTCCTAACCTTCCTTTTTCAACCATACTCCTACTCGGCTTTGTTATACTTACACTATTGTGCTACCATCACACAGTATTATGCTATCCATTTTTGATCCTTTACAATCAATCTTGTTAAACATTTGGTACTCCTTAAGCCTCAATTACCCAATCTCTACCATCTTTCTATCTCCTGATAACCTGTGCTCTCAGATTTAACAGAGTTTGCTATTTTAGCTCATTCATATTAGTGAGACTGTAGAGTAGTTGTCCTTGGTTTCTGGCTTATTTTCATCAGCATAATGTCCTCAAAGTTCATCCATGTTGTTGCATGCGTCATGACCTCATTCCATCTTACAGCTGCATAATATACCATTGTATGCATATGTGACATTTTGTTATCCACTCATCAATTCGTGGACATTTGGGCTGTTTCCATCTATCGGAATCATGAATAATGCTGCTATAAACATCATTGTGCAAATGTCGATTTGTGTCCCTGCTTTCAGTTCTTCTGAGTGTATACCTAGTAATGAGATTGCTGGATCCTATGGCAATTACATATTAGCTTCCTGAGGAACCACCAATCTGCTGTCCATTCTACATTCCCAATAACAGTGAGTAAGTGTACTTATTTCTCTACATCCTCTCTAGCACCTGTAGTGCTTTTTTTTTTTTTTTTATATAACAACCATTCTAGTAAGTGTGATATGGTATCTCATTGTGGTTTTGACATGCAGTTCCATAATAACTAGTGAAGTTGAACATCTTATATGCCTTTTTCCATTTTTATTTTCTCTTTGTAAAAGTGTCTATCCATGTCTTTTATTCATTTCTAATTGAGCTGTTTGCCTTTTTGAGGTTGATTTGTAGGAGTCTTTCTTTATTCTGTTATCAGATACGTGGTTTCAGAAAATTTTCTCCCATTGAATATGCTGCCTTTTTATTTTCTTGACAAAGTCCTTTGATGCCCCAAAAGTACTCAATTTTGAGGTGTTTCCATTTATCCATTTCTGTCTTCATTGTTTATGCTTTGGGTTTAAGGTCTGGGAAACCACCTTCTACCATAAGATCTTTAAGATCTCTTCCTACAAAATTTCTTGTAAGAATCTTATGGCTTAGCTCTAGAGTTTATGTCTTTGATTCCATTTTGAGTTAATTTTGGTAAAAGATGTGAGATAGGAATCCTTTTTCATTCTTTTGGATATGGATATCCAGTTGTCCCAGCTCCATTTGTTAAAGAGGCTGTTATGACCTAGTTCAGTGAACTTGGCTGCCTTGTTAAAAATCAGTTATCTGGGGGTGCAGACAAGGTGGTAGAATTCTTGCCTGCCATGCTGGAGACCTGGGTTTGATTTCCAGTCCATATAGTCCCCTTGCCAAAAAAAAAAAAAAAAAAAATCAAAAAATGGTGCTGCACTAACAGGATAGTCACATGAAAAGAAGAATGAAATGTGACTCCCACCTTACAGAATATATATATAAAAAAAATCAATTGTGTGTAGATGAGAGGGTCTATTTCCGAGCTCTCAGTTAGATAGCATTAGTCAGTATATCCATCTTTATTCCAGGACTATGCTGTTTTAACAATTGTAGCTTTGTACATGCTTTTAAGGCAGGAAGTGTGAGACCTCCAATTTCATCTTTCTTTCTGAAGATGTTTTTACCTATTTGGAGCACCCTCCTCTTTCAAATAAATTTGATTATTTGCTTTTCTATTTCTGTAAAGTAAGGTATTAGGATTTTGATTGGTATTGCATTGAATCTATAAATCATTTTGGATAGAATTGACATCTTACCTATATTTAGTCTTCCATTTATTTAGGTTTTCCTAGATTCATTTTATTAGTGTTTTGTAGTTTTCTTTCTATAGGTCCTTTATGTCCTTGGTTAAATTTTTTCCTGGATATTTGATTTTTTTCTTTTGTTATTTTAAATGTTATTCCACAGTTTGTTCATTACTGGTGTATAAAAATGCTACTGATTTCTTTGTGCTTATCTTGTATCCTGTCACTTTGCTAAACTCATTTATAAGCTCTATTAGCTTAGTTGTAGATTTGAGGGGACTTTCTACATTAGGGTCAGGCCATCTCCAAACAGTGACAGTTCTTCTTTCCAATTTGGATGCCTTTTATTTCTTTTTTCTTGCCTAGTGTCTCCAACTAGAACTTCTAGAACAATGTTAAATGACAATGGTATCAGCGGACATCCTTTTTGTTCTACCCCAGGACAACTCTGAGACCAAAGAACACACTAGAAAGAAGATTACCCATGAGTTTAATTAAGGCCTTATTGACAGGAGGAAAAAATTTCCAATGGCAGCCAGTTGGGAGATGAAAGTCTGCACTCTTCCCAAAGCCAAGAGAGGAAAAGGGAGATAGACACATGCCCAGGAAACACCTCATAAAGTTTAACAGTCTCACAAGATTTGGTTACAGTGGAGTTTCAGTAGACTTTGTGAGATTTGTTTATTAGGGAAGGGTGATTTTACATTCTTTGACCTTTACCATCTGACCTGGTCATGTAGGTGGTTATGTGAGTTGCTCTCAAAGCGGAGGAGGGGGCAAGACTCAGGACCTGGATACTTACAATCCACCCCCCCACACACACAGCAGACTATGTTGACCATAAGACAGACATTGCATTCATTAACAGTTTGAGATAATAGAACATTAGGAGTTCCATAGACAGAGATAACAACTGCACAAAGTGAGGCCACCATGGGTAAGATATAGAACTAAGTCATTTCACTGATAATTGATAAGACCTGTGATTTCAGTCCTAAATGAAAAGTATTTTTTTCCAGATTTTTCTGATGTGCTGAATTCTGACAGACTGTCAGGGTATTCTATGCTGTCCAGTTCAAAGGATTACAGCCCAAGGCAGGCCAGGGGCACGCGATAGCAGCAGTCAGTGCACATTCACCATTATGATCTATTGTAGAGCGGTATTTGCTGCTACATTAAAGGAAAAAAGAATACAAGCTAAATTTCCATTAGTAGAGAGACTCCACGCCTTTTCCCCCTGCAATTGCAGGGAGCTCATTGGAGTCAAAACCACAGTTAGCCTGGGCATAATAAATATCCACGGAGTCATATGTACTGTGCCTTCAGATGTGGGTGGTCTTAGATTACATATACGATTTTTGGCATTTTGTGTATAAACTGTGTTCTAATATTAAATTTTGGCTGACCCCAGTGTCCCAGAGACCCAGGAATCCCAATCGGCATGGCTGCATGAGTTAGGATCATAGCCAATTAACCTTATTTTCCCCAATTTCTAAGTTTGTGGCGCAGACAAGAGCACGTTATGTTCATTACCTCACTATAGCTGCAGCATTGCTGGCCATTTTACCTGAATTTTCAGCACCTGCATGCCTGCATGCCTCCACCATTACCAGTTCAACAAAGGGTGAGTAGTGGCTCGGGGTCATGAATTCAAGCTGGTGAGGGCTAGAAACAACCTGCATGTCCTCTGCTGCAGAGATTGCTTATCACCTTTTAATTGCTCTTTTAAAAACCATTGATTCCTTCACTTAACCCTGCTGATGTAGGGGCTATAAGGCAAATGAAATGTCCAGAAGACATCATGTTCAGTACTCTAGGCTTTCTCTATCACTGCTCACATGTGTGAGAAGCAAATGCACTGACCTTTCCTAAGCTATGTATTGTTACTCTTTAGTTAGCTTTCCTTTCTGGAAAGGCCAGCAACAGTCCAGTGGCCATATCTACAGCAATAAAAAGTATATATTCCAATATAATCTACCTGCCACCTAGTGACAGGAATCTGTTCACGGCTAATATGAGGCATCTTTGTGTATCACAGCTGACAGGAAAGGTAGGCATCCATGACTTCTTTCAGTTGATTTCCATTGATGGGCAGCTGGAATTGCTGTGCCAGTCTCCACAGAGCCTGGTACCTTTGGTGTCCTGTCTTTTTACGCAACCATTTGCAAGCCCCATGTCATGTTGGCTTTAAGCTACAAATTTTTACTAAAGCATTTGATTCAATATTGCCAGGTAAAGAATCAATGTTATCGGCAGAGAATGAAACATGGTTACTTTTCACTTGTAGTCCAGATGTCTTCCCACATCTCTTTTCACCATAGAGGGTGGCTGACAACAGTCCATTGGTTTTACTTTCACACGGGACCACCTGCACTTTCAGGTCCTGGTACATGACTCAATTGCCAGTACAAATAGTTCATGCATCTTCTGGTTCATGAACCATGAGCATCCATAAAGCCCTTAATTCTGCCTATTGGCTGTTTTGTATAGTCCAAGTTTCCCACCATATAATGTCCATATTAGGTTGCACAGCTACTGCCATCCTGGCTGCAAGTTGTTTGTGTGCTGATCTATCAGTGCATCAGGCATACTTAGGCATGCTTCCACATACATCAATGTTGGGCACAGAAACAACTACCTGGGAGGATCAGCTGGGAGGTGCAGCAAACATTGTTCTTCCACACAGGAAACTGGTCTAAGGATTCATGCATTCATGCATTGTTGAAAATGCTGCACTGTATCAGATAAGCTTTCCATTTTATTAACATGCTCAATTATGCATTGCCAGAGTGAAGCTTAATGACCGTGTCCCATATCCATCCCTGTATGGGGATGGCTGTTTTTAATTTCGCAGGGCAATTCTGAGCTAGTCATTTAACTTACAGTAAGGCATTATAGGCATTATGCAGTCCTTTTCCTAACGGACTGTACTGTAGTATAGCCCTTTAAACTTCCTTTGCTTTTGTCTTTGACGCAAGCCCAACCCAAAGGCAATATTGGTACTGGTTGTATCTAAAGCCACATCTGGCTTTTTCAAAAGTAGCCTGGTAGGAGGTATTTCATTCTCAGGAATAGCTTTTCCTAATCATAATATACACAGGTTTTAATATATAAGCTGAGTGATGAATGAAAGTTTTCCAATACCTCCCAAATCCCAAGAAAGCCACCTATGGTTGTTTTGGCATAGGTAACATAGGAAAACAGTGTACCTTATTAATTACTACAAAAGAAATGAATTTTACATTTCCCAACAATATAATACCCAAGAATTTGATAGGCCAGCCAAATTATTGTAGTCCACCATGATCAATTATCGATCCCACTTGTTTAGATGAAATAAAAATGACACTGAGGGTTTTTTAGTTCTGAAAAATAATTTAATGAAATTTCATTACATTTTTCTATTTAGCTAAGTCCTTTGCTACAGGCCCATGGTAGATGGTCAGGCTTTGTGAATAGCCTCATGAAATTTTTTTGTGAAAACAGGTTGACTTGTCATATTAAAGAAATACTAAAGAATTGAGTGTAAACCCTTGTAGTAAAGTGACAACCTTTGGAAATGTGGTATACAAAGGGGGTGTCACTCCATCCCCTGTCTCTCAAATTTCTTTTTTTCTTCTTTTCATCATCAGATAAAGAATCTATAGGATCCTAAGCCTTTGGATTGTAGTAAGGGGAAGTCAGGGTATTCCCTCTTACTCTAACATAGCAGCATACTAATATATCTAAGCTCTTATCTACAGGGCTTAGCCTCTAATTCAATGCATTATCCAGATCTGCTGGTTTCTCTGTATTTCTGAAACAGTCTGCTGGAACATCCCTGTGAACTTGTAGATTTCTCTGTCTTCCTTGATTCAGCCCATCATAGCTGGCCACACCATACACAACAGCCAACCAACTGCAACACAGGTGACCAGGGGTATTAGCTAAGGCTCTCTGAAAAAAAACAAACAAAACAGAATCAGCTGGAGATAACTGTAAATAAGAAATTTATAAAAGTGTCTCATGTAACCATGGGGATGTAGAGTTCAAGGTCTGTAGGGCAGGCTGCAAGCTGGCAGATCCAATGAAGTTCCTCATGTACTCTCAGGAGAGGCTGCCTAACTAAAGTAGGAAGACTTATTGTCTCTTCTGAGTTCTCCTTAAAAGCCTTCCAGTAATTAGATGAAGTGTCACCCATTGCAGAAGACACTCCCACCGTGGTCATGATTTAAGTCCATATTTCCTCATAGCAACAGACCAGCCAGCGCTTGCCTGAGAACTGGGCACCAGCACCTGACCAAGTCGACACATGAACCTGACCGACCATGACAGTCCACCCCTTTGTCAACTTGACAGCTACACACATCACCTTAAACCATACTTAATTTCTAAAGAGAAAACAATAGCAGACACATTTTTTCCTCACCTAACAATACTTAACTGTCCTAAGTACAACCAGAAATGCATTAAATCTCTCCAAAATAGGATGTAAGTCTTTGGGTGATATTCATTCTTAAACTTGATATCTTATAACTTAAATACTATAACATGAACAAAACAGTTTATGTTGTGATAAAGAGGACAAAAAAAGAGGAAAACAAAGATATTTGATTTATATCTAAAACATACATACTAATTACAAAGCAAAGAAGAAATATTCATACCATCACAGTCCTCATTTATGTAACTGATTGCATGGTTGCAGTTCATATTTATCAGTACCTTCTTTCATTACCCATTCTCTGTTCCCTTTACCCTCAGCAAGCACTTCATCTGGTCATGGTTCTTTACATGGTGGGGTGACCCAAACCTTCATTCCTAAGGCTTCAGAGCCATTGGTAGTTCTGCCTGGATTGGGTTATTGCAGTTTTCCATTGATTTTAATCACATGATATAGCAAAACTAAGAGACACCCTAGAGGATCTCCTATACTCTAGAAAATCTCTTCTTTACCACCACAAGAGGATAAAAATAATTTAAAAGTAAATAGAGCATCAGTGAGCCATGGGATAAACTGAAATGTCTTGGTAATAGGTAATGTCTGTCCTTAAAGGTGTGAAAAAAGAGAGTTGGAAAGAAAATGACGTGCTGGAAAATAATATCTCTAACTTTCCCCACTTGGTGAAAAATATAAATTAAAAGCCCAAGATGTTCATCAAAGCCCAACTTTAAGAAATTAGAAGAAAACAACATCAAGTCAAATGATAATGAAATTGCTTAAAACCAGTAATAAAGAGAAAAAAAATTACCAGAAATGAAAAGACGCATCATACACAGAGGAGTAAAAAATATAGGACAACAGACTTCTTGTAGATAAAATACAAGCCAGAAGACAGTGGAACAAATATTTTTAAATCAGTGAAAGAAAACAAAATACAAAACAAGAGGACAAAACAAAAAAATCAACTTTCAACTAAGAATCCTTTACATAAAAATAATATATTTTAAACATTTTTTATATGCTGCATGGTAGGGTCACATTTCATTATTTTCCCATGAGATCATCCCATTATTGTAGCACCATTTGTTGATTTTTTGTTTGTTCATTTGTTTTATGTTTGTCTTGCTTGTTTGCTTGTTTTTAGGAAAATGCATAGACGAGGAATCAAACCAGGGTCTCCCTCATGAAAGGTGAGAATTCTACCACTGAACTACTGTTGCATCCCCTAAAAATAATATCTTTTAGAAAACCAAGGTAAAATAATTTTTTTCATATAAAACAAAGCTTAAAATTTTCATTACCAGCAAACATACACTACAAATTAAAAGAAGTCATTCACATAGAAAAAAATTAATACCAGATGGAAATCTGCATGCATACATAGTACTGAAAATGGCAAAGACAAGCATTAATATAAATAATTTTATCTCATTTTAAAGTATCTGTAAAGGATAATTGGCAGTCTAATTAAAAAATATTAATATATTTTGGTAAAGGATAATTGGCAGTCTAATTAAAAAATATTAATATATTTTGGATTTAAAATATGTAAATATTATAAGTATATACAACAATAAATACAAGGAAATACAGAATGAGAACATGCTGCTATAATATTCTTATATTATTCATGAAGTGGTATAAAATCACAAAAGGTTAGGCTATGATCAGTTAAAGGTGAACACTCTAAATCCTAGAGCAACCATCAAATTAGAAAAATAACAAGAGTTATAGATAGTAACCCAACACTAATATAGATATCAAATAAAGTTGACATGCCAAAGAATAAAGACAGAATCCAATATTGAAGTGTATAAAACCACATTTTAGTGAAGGAAAGCAACAGAATATGCACAAGTGTTAAAGCAAGAAAATGTTTTAAAGCCAAAGACTGCTTCACATCAAGACATCAGGAGATACTGAACACAGACTTCAACAGTTCTCCCTTTGCCTCATCATAATGAACTCACTTTTTATTTCAGATTAGAAAGCACTAAATTATGCACCAAAAATGCCTCAGAACTAAGAACCCCAGCATGAGTCTTTACTCTGATTTCTTATACTCTTCTGGTCACATAGGTATTCTATTGCTCTATCACCAGCCCTAACGACAGAACCCGATGGAGAGCTCATCAAAACCAGATACAAAGCATCAATCTTGCTGTTATCTATGAATGATATTGACCAGCTGGTCCAAAATGCCAATCTTGTCTCAGACACATGTTAAGTAAACATTATAGATCAATTTAGTTTTTGCACAATCAGTAGTCAACGCCATGTAGGTAAATTTCTTACTTCAGCAGAAGAGATCAGTTCAATTCTGGTCTCAAGTAATAAAAACTTCAAAGATCCTATTTATAAACGGATTCTCACCCACAGGAATGCATGATTAAGACTAAATATAACTTGATGGGGGATGTAATTAAATCACAACAGCCCATACAACAAAATCTACTTGTTCAACATATTACAAATTATTTTTTCATAGAAATATAGTTTAGAGACCATGACTTAATTATTTCTGGATTTCAAATGTCTTCAGGACAAACAAATTCCTCTACTCAGGATACATGATTTAACAAAAAAAAAGTTACCAGCAATAGGTCTTGTTTAAGATTTGTCCAAAACTCACCAATTGTAGCATAGTTTGAGTGGTTAACATTCAACTGTGACACTACCCTGCCCAAGAGAATCTCAACGGAGTGTACTGTCTACTTGAAAATTTCCATAGACTGTGCGACTCATAATGCTCTCTTAATTGTATAATCTAGGCATCTTTAAAAATCCCCAGGCATTCTCTGGGATACATTAGAATAATAACATTTTATAATCATTTATTTCAGGGAGCAGGTTTTTCCCATCTCTAGGTTTGAGCATCTTTTCTGAATGTATACTCTAATTGCAAAATCCAGTTTATCTGGGTCATGTTATTCTAACAGTTTGCCAGACTTATCCTGCTATAAAGAAAAGGATGCTTTCAAGGTGTTCTATCCAAACTAGGACATTTTATTCTTTAGAATTCTTTTCCTCTTTAAAAAGGAATTCTGCATAATCAATATTCCAGTTCCACACTGCTAATGTTTCAGAGTCCTTTTGCCAGTTCTGCTTGACATACCAGATATCTTGCTTCCATTGAGAACTAACTGCTAGATAGCAATTAGTAAATAAATTTAGGGACCCAAATTATTGAATCCCACATTATCAGGATATATAAATAGACTAGTGGTCACTTTAAAATGGACTTTGGTTTAAGTAGAACATAGCACTTCCCATAACCATTCACATAAAATGTCTGAATTTTCTTAATCCCAGGAATGCAATCCTACAAAGTTATCCCAAATTCTTGTCTGTTGTCAGTGATTCAAGTACACCAAGCACACCAATTATCCCTTAATCTCTTTCCATTTCCATCCACAACAAGTCAAATAGAAAATTTTACACATGATAAATGATCAGATGGGCCATGCAGTAAATAACCTTTAACCATTGCATCCTATTACCTTTCTTCAAAATTAATGGCCACACAGTGTTCATTCAGAGTATTGTTAAACTTCTCTGGACTTGAAGAAATAGATATCCCAAGACAGGTCTTTGTTATCCTGCAAAGTAAAGACCAAAAGTGTTTTTTTGATACAGTCATAGATAAAACTCCTGTTAATTCATTTTGTGATTGTACACCATTTCTAGTAGTGTGCTTGTTAGATTGATCATCACCCAGTTCATTTTTGGTTCTTTAAAATAGGAGGAGATTTAAGTAAAATGTCAGGTAAGGGAGAAGGCACTTAGATAAATACATTCATTTATCATACTTTCAACATTTAAGCAGATTTAAATCTGTATCCTTTCCACAATAGCCTTCCCACATCTTTGTAAAGTAATTCTATCGCTTAAGGTGGCTTAGCAGTCGGCCAAAACAGCATTATAGTCTTCGTGAACAATAGTCCTAAAATGGATTCTTCTACAATACCACTTCATCCAGACATTAGTAAAAGGGGCTTTTTCAAGAGATCCTGTCCTTCATATAAAACTTATTTTTCCATTACCACTTCTGTATTAAAAGTAGGCATTTTTTTATTGAATGCTGGAGACTTATTGAAATCTTTCTCTTTCTGAAGTTTGTCTAAGCTTAGATATATCAAAAAGATTTGCCTTGTGATTTCATATCAAGAGAAGTTTGAGAAGAGAAAAATTATGGGTCCTTTTAGCTTCCCAAAAACTCCATCAAGGATTAGATAGCTAACTCAACAATTTTCCTCTGTCTAACAATTTTTAGTTAGCCATCTAGACTTCCAAATGTAAGGGCTGATGCTATCTCATTTTTAATTTTCTTCCTTTTTTTTTCTTGTAGACTCTTAATTTAATTATTATTTGAAGTCCCATATTGGGAACCTAGGAAAACAAATCCTCAATTGCTTCTGTTACATCCTCTGAAGTACCAATAGCAAAACCCCATATGGTACCCATTCTGATGAAGTTGCTTTTAGCACAATATCAATTAGAATTTTAAAGTGATGATGTATATCACAAAGTTTGCCTCATAGCAAGTGACTCAGAGAAGAGGGCACATACAACAATCTTACCGATACTGAAGCACCATATCAGATGTACATTCTCTCTCTTTGGTCAGGAAACACTGATGTGTTTCTGCAACACTTCAAGACAGTGGAGTCTATTATATAGCTTCTTATACCCTGATCACAAAGGAGTAGTCCTGCTATGTAACAAGTTCCCAATGGCCAGAACTTCTGGGGACTTAATTGAAATCAGCTGAAAACCATCAAGCACACTGTAATGAATAAACAATATAATATTGACAAGGCAATACAAATAACCTGAGATTGACTTCAGACCCAGGGCTGCAAAACAACAGTACTAATCAATCTATTTCATGCCTTGACTGGGATCAGTGTCTGCAGATGAATTATTTCAGCAAGAGCACTCAGGCCAAGTCTAGGCCTGCTCAAATGAGCACTCAGAGCACACCAACAAAGGAGAAAAATACAATCATAAAAGTACTCAATGAACCATAAAAAGAGGGGGAAAAAAAGAAAAGGTACACAAAGAATATATGAGATAAGTAGAAAAAATAGCAAAACAGTAGATTTAAATCCATGGAAATTAATAACCGCATACAACGTAAGTATGTAAATAACACAATTATAATATAGTGACTGTCAAATTGGTTGTAAAAATATAGTCATAATATGCTATCTACTAGAAATCAATTTTAACTGTAAAGACATAAATGATTTAAAAGTAAAAGGATGAAAATACATACATGTGCTAACACTAATCAAAAGTAAACTGGAGCAGGCCACAGTGGCTCAGCAAGCAGAATTCCTGAGACTCGGGTTCATTTCCCAGTGCCTGCTCATGTTAAAAAAAAAAAAAAAAAAAGTAAACTGGAGTGGCTATGTTAATATCATAAGAAAATAGATTTCAGAACAAACGATATAATGAGTCAAAAAATGCATATTTCATAAGAAGGGTTAAATTCATCAAAAGGATATAATAAACCTAACTGATTATGCAAGTAATAACGGAATTTTAAAATACATGAGAAAAAAACCTGATAGAAATAAAAAGAACCATAGATGAATTCACAAATAGAGTCAGATATTGAAACAACCCTAATTCAATGATTGATACAGCAAGTGGAGAACATGAAGTTAGTATATAGAACACTTAAGTAATAGGTGGTATTAAATCTGTATGTATCCCAGAAATCAAAGTCTTAAGGCTGATCTACGCCTAGGGTTATGGACCCTTTGGAAATCTATTTCAATGAAGCTACTTCTGTTAAGGTGTGACACGCCTCATTCAGCATGGAGCTTAATTCCCTTACTGAAGTCCTTTATAATGGACTAATATATATATGAAGGAGAAGGAGAGAGAGAGAGAGAGAGAGAGAGAGAGAGAGAGAGAGAGAGAGAGAGAGAGAGAGAGAAGCCTTGGAAGTAAGAAGCTAAAAGCAACAAAACCCAGAAGAGAAGGAACTGAAGAGAAGGGAAAGGCTAGCAGACACCACCATGCGCCTTGCCAGGTGATAGAAAAGTCAAAGATTGCTGGCAGCCAGTCTTTATTATGAAAGATGTTGAAATTTTGTCAAATGCTTTTTCTGCATCTATTAAGATAGACATTCAAATTTTTATATTCTATCATTATGATTACATTTATTAATTTTCATATGTTAAATTAATCTTACAGCCCTGGGATAAATCCTCCTTGGCAGTGTTATGTAATAATTTTTATGTTGCTGAATTCAATTTGCTAGTGAGTTGTTGAGATTTTTTGTGTTTGTATTCATGGAAGATATTGGTCTGTAAGTTTATTTTATTGTGATGCCTTTGGTTGTACTATCAGGGTCATATTTACCTTATAAAATGTTAGGATACTGCTTCCTTCTTTTTTTTGGAGAGTTGTAAACAATTGATATTAATTGTTCTTTCAATGTCTGATAGAATTCAACAGTGAAGCTAATCCATACCTGCGGGTGTAAACCTATTAAAAGTAGGACCTTTTGATAAGGTTACTTCAGTTAAGGTGTAACTCAGGTGAGCCTAATCCTATTAATAGAGTCCTTTAAAAATGGGATGAATAAAGAGAGAGAGAGAGAAAGAGAGAAAACCATGGAAGCAAGAAGCAAAAAAACCAGGAAATCCAGAATATAAGAGACAAGTAGATGCTGTCAAATATCTCACCATGTGGCAGTGGAATCAAAGATTGCCAGTAGCCAGTCTTCAGAAAGAAAGCATCGCCTGGATTTGGACATTTTTTTCAGCTTCATAACTGTAAGCTAAAAAATTCCCCTTGTTAAGCCAACCCATTTCATGGTATTTGCTTTCAGCAGCCTAGCAAACTAAAACAATATGGTATCAATAAACATGACCTAATAAATGCTTGTAGATCACTCACACAATAGCAGAATACATATTCTTTTCAAGAATACAAAGAACATTTCCCAAGATGTGCCGTATTCTGACCAATGAAACAAGCCTCAGGTTTAATAGGAATCAGATATTACAAAGTATGTTCTTTTAAGTCAATGATTAATAATATTTTCCATATTTGGAATATGTCTGAGTGACCAAAACCAATCCATGTGTTTCCTCTTCATAAGTTACTTAAAATAAAACAACCTCAGCTTTTTGAAGGAAGCGATTTTATGTGAATTAATCTATGAGAACCTTAAAAATTACAGCTTTGGTGAAAATGTTTCACATTTCCAGCCATCTTAAAATTTTAAACTCAAAGAGGGCATATTAAAAATAAGTTATTTATATGAGATTATCATTATGACCATAATTTATTTTAAATCTGATAAGATATATTCTTATATTAAAATTTTGAAGCAGATAGATTGGCTTTAATTTTGGTTACATAGTGTCAGGTTATTTGAGGACTTGTGTTTCAGTCAGCTTTCATTTCATATTAGTGCTGCTCTAATATTTTTTCAGATCTCATCCTTTTTCCATGTGCAATTTACTTTTACTGAGTAATAAACAAATAAGACTGGTTATAATCTTTGAGAACTACATTTGAGCAAGTTAAGCGCTCACTTAATGTCTAAAAACTACAGAGTTTGAGCCAAATACTTCTATTTAAAAGCTTTTCTTTTAAGTGCTTGTGACTCTAGGTCAACATTCTGTGGTTTGTAGAAACCGATATTCAGAATAAATGTCTAATTACCTTTTTTATATACTCTAAATTTCTGCACAGAGGAAATATCAGCATTTACAAGTTTATTTATATTTCATTATATGCCTTGACCAATTAATATTTCTGTGGTTGGCATAGATTATACAGTATTATTATGATCACTATTGAAACCTCATAAAATAGTACATATTAGGCTTAATTTCTAAACTAAACACATGAAAGTAAAAGCATTGCCCTTCTCTACAAAGCTGGGAGAAAATAAAGTTAAGTACTATTACATTTATTTCACTAGATGAAGAAAATAGACTGTGTTGTTACTGAGTTAAGGACTCACATATTCCGACATTCCCATACTGATTCCATGGCACACGATGGCCACTCAGTCAGGGTCATCTGATATCTAGAGAGCTCTTCAAGACCGAGGCTTCAGTCTTGTTTATGGAATCCTGACTTGTTTCTCTATGTTTTAGTTTCCTTAGCTATAAAATGGCAAAGCAGTATGGGGTATTGTGAGGATAAATGAGATACTGAATTTAGTGTGCTTATCACAAGAACTGGAGCTGAATTTAGTAGGGTTAAGTAAATAGACTTGACTTCCAGGAGGTCACACAATTATATAAAAGCAATCCAGGAGGCAAGAGTAGTTCTACTCACTTGGCCTTCAAATCCTGCCTTCTATTTTTTAAAATATCAGATATACTCTAACACAAATAGTATAAATATATATCCATGAATACAGACAATTACATAGACTTATTTTTAGGGAAGAAAATTTTACATCATAATTCAGAGACGTAGATGTTTACTTGGGGGGTCTTTCCAGTTAGAAAACTGCAAATCGTTTTATTCTCTTTTCCATCTCTTATCCAAATCAACTCTGGAGATAATTGGCTATAAAGTTTTTTGACTTTACTGAAATTAGGAACTAGAATATGTAATAGCAATAATTGATTTGACTGGCTTGAGGCTAACATTATAATTTACAGAGTGGAAAAACGCAAAATTTAGTGAGATTCAAGCATTGACAGGGACTACTCTGTCTTTTTTCTTTCTTTCTTTCTTCATTCTTTCTTTCCTTCCTTCCCTCCTTTTTTCCCCCTTCCTTCCTTCCTTTTTATCTTCTTGTTCTTCTTTTTGCAAATTGATATGTGTCAGGTTTCTATGGCACTTATAAGGTTGATTTTAGCAATTCCAAAAGGTGAAAGGTGAAATTGGAGTTAAAGTGAAATCTAATTCAGTCTAGACAAATATTCTTGTACCTGAATACCCAATTATTTAATGGAACATTCTATAAAAATGTGCTCTTCATTTTGAAGTCTAATTGTAATATTACTTCTTCATTAACTTCCTTAGTGGGTATCATCTTACTCAGCAATTCAATAGGATATGGATTGTACCAAGTTATAGAACAGTTAAATACATTATGAATAAGACTTATTTTTGGGAAAGATAACCTTACATCATAATTCAGAGATGCAGAACTGATGTAGGATAATAAAAAGATGCATACTAAAAGATAAGCTTCTATTTTATTGAATATGTTTTGATATGTTAGAAACAGCATATGTGAATATTAAGCTGAATAAAATGAAACAATGGAATAAATCTTAGCGAATTGTTGATAAACGACATCATAATAAATCAGTTTGGATCCAGTTGAGAGAGAACTTAACAGAGTGAGAAAGCATGCCATGCTAATCAATGTATATCTTTGTAAGAATCCCCTTATGTAAAATAGAAATCTAATTGTCAGCCAATCAGAACATTTCTTCATTTGCTTCTGTTTATCCTATTTCAGTTCTTTCATTCCACCCCAGTGGAGCTCCTTTTCACATGCAGTTTGGATTTTGCTCAGTTCATGAATCTTGCACTGTTCAAATGAGCCATATGAACAATATGTTATATACTATTGTATTTCAACAGTTTTGGTGTCAGAAGTAGAATCCAGAGAAGACCCCAGTGGCCCCCCAGAGGCAGTGAGAGGACTACGGGTAAGTATCCCCGGATCTCCTTTGCTCTCTTTGCTTCTCTAACAGCTCCTGGAAGTCAACAAGTGAATTACTATTACATCTGATTTGCAAAAGCTGAACTAAACTCATTACCTTTTATTTGAGCAGCATTAAAGTCTGGGGATCAAACTAAGGCTAAGATGTTCTCTAATGGAATACAGCTGGGAATCAGATATGGGACTGATTAGAGTTCCACCCGAAGCAGGTCTGGGGCTCAGACAGCATAATTTGAGGTCTCAAATAACATGGATTCTTCTTTGTCAAAAAATTCAGTCTAAGGCTCCCCTGGTTGTTATGCTCATTGAATACATTTTTTAAAATGTATTCATTTTAAGCTGAAGCTTGTCTATTTTTACAAAAACAGATGTTCTATATGTTCTGGCTAAAACTAGCTTGGAGTTATGGTGGCCATACTGGGGAAGTTTTAATTTAGATTTCAAGTTTAGCTCATTTGAAAGATACCTGAAAAAATAAAATTAATAAAATGAAGTAAAGAACCCATTATTGGTATTTGGAGGTTGCTAGAGGGCAATCTGTCTACACAATAGTTTACAGATTCCTTAGAAAAAGAAGAGGTCAAAAACTGATAAGTGGGGAAGGAACTGCAAACAAATTCTATTGCTCTCCCAACTTCCCTTTATCTATCCTTTACCCCATAGCTGTCCTAACTGGTTGCTCCTAATCCCTGGAGGGAAAATGATCTGTTCTAGTCTTCTTTGAAGATTAAGCCTTCTACTTTCAGCCAGCATCTAATTTAACCCTTAGACTTGAACTAATGTAAGAGCTATAATCAAATATTTTCCCAGAGAAGAGCAACAAATATTCATGGAAGAATTCAAAATTCTTTTGGTGCATATGACCCAGAGCTACCAGACCGATATCAGCTTGTACACAAGTTTGTCTGAACTGTAGCTGCTAAATTGACAAAAGGTGAATGGCCTGACCCAGAGAGGAATCTATAGAATCCTTCTCTCTACAATAAATCTGAGGGTTAAATATGTCTGAGAAATGATATAAAATTTATATAAGATTATACATCAGGGCAAAGAAAATCTTACAATTCCCCTCCACGAATATCAATTGGAAAGCTGTAGCTCTCATATTGATGATTTATTCTCAACTTTCCCATCTGCCAAAACAAAATTCTAATAAAAGTTGTAAGTGAGAAAACACAATTCATTGTATGAATTAGTGAATTCTGTACATCTATGTTTTCCGTGTTTCTGTGATTTTATGTCTAACTCATGGCTGAAAATTTTTTAATTGGAGCTTTAAGTTCTTTATTTGTGTCTGTCTTCATATTTTATGTGAGATATTTTTCTACATCTAGAGGTTATTCTCAAATTAGTTTATAAAACTTCTTTAAAGAGCTATATTCAAATTGACTTAAAGATAAACACACACTTATCAATACTCCGAAAGTCCAGAAATCAAGGAAACTGAATTTGTAATATTCCTGATGTGGAATAAAAGAGCATATTCATAAAATTAAGCCCAAATTTTTAAAATGCATCAAGTTCATGTAATTTAGGCAAACCTCTGCCGAGCAGGATGCATTTAATATTGTTAGTTAAATGAAAACAGTTATATCTTCTGAGTTTTCAATCTTAAGTAAAATCAAAGCATATAATTTTATTCTACTTTATTCCTAGACATACTTCCTAAATTTAGTGATCAAATAAGCTAACATTATCTCTATTAGTTGTTTAAGGTGATGAAAAATGAACATAAGTTTGTTTTTAACCAACTGAATTACTATTCTAAAAAATTGTATTTCAAGAAAAATTGTGTTTTATAAGATGCTGGCTTTAAGGCATTTTCCAAGAACTTTTTGCAATTTAAATATGTAAGGTATTCAAAGTGTATTTTTGTTAAGGGAAAAGAGAATGGATTTCTTCTAGAGTAAATTGATTGATTGTTAAAAAAGTGAGGAAACAGAGAAGTATGGACCAAACCCTAAATAGATGCAGAAATCATATAAGGTTTGCAAAAATAAATTGTATTTGTCATGGTAAAGTTGGCTAAGACTCAACAGATAAAAGGCTTTTAAAGGAGTTTTCATATCAAATAGTATATTCATATATTCGTATGGAATTAGATGTTTTCTTTGTAAAAGTGGCAAAATTTCATTAGATTATTGGTTGGCTCTGAGTAAGAGTTTGTAAAAGTTTTTTGTAAACATCTGAGAAATCTACTTGGAAAACAAAGAATTTATATCTTATCAGAATAATATTCATATTGACCTCCTCATCCTTTACTGTTTTAGAAAATGTCTTTTAACTTTTCCATGAGCTAAGTCTTTTGCTTTGCTTTTCTTTCCTTTTTGCAATCATTTTAACTCCTTCATTTCTGAAATCTTTTATTGTCCCTTGTTTAAATAAGAAACCAAATGCTCAACTGACAGCTTTAGACAGTTTGCTTTTCTAAAACCAAACCCCAAACATGCTGTCTACTTGATCTCAAATTGTCTTTGAGATTTGTCAAAAGGCCCTTGGAAAATCCCGAAGGGATTTCACCTTGTTAAAATAGGTGCTAAAAATAGCTTTATTTGTTATACTATGTGCTACATGAGGTGTCAAATTGTTAAATTTGTATGGGCAAAATGGTACTAATAATATATATTTCAGAAATTATATGACGTACCTAGAGATTTGCCAACATTCCTACTACCTATGAGATGTCCTAATACTGCTCTTCCTGATATTAGACAACAGAACAGAGCTGTTGGTCATAATTTCAGTTATTCCTGAAAAAAAAAATTGTTATATTTCATGGAAACAACCAAATTGTTTTCTCAGTTGAATTTATTAAATGAGTTTTCATCAGAACTTTCCATTTTTTTTAAATAAAACAAGTTATGGATATTTAATCTGTTTTGCCATCCACAGAGATTTTTATCCTGATACATCCCTGAAAACACTTGCAATCAGGCCACCTTGTTTCATCTTCAATAAATAGGAATGGCCCAGAAACTCATGAGAAAGATCACCCTAGGTATTCTGAGGAACAGGCTTCTAATGATATTGCTTAAATAACTTTGTGATTGTACTGGTGGGTTGGCTCAAGAGCTTAAGAATTTTAATGAAGAAGCCAATGAGTTCATGAGCTTGTTAACACAAGATCGAACAGAAAAGGGATTAAATAACTGAGTGAACTGATAAAGATTATTATGGATTTGTTTAGATTATTGTTGACATTATAATATTCTGTTTCCTAGACAGAAAGAATCTCCTTACTCTTTTGGCTTAAATTATCTGTACTTCATAAAATATCTTTTCCTGATGCCTAATTTCTCTATAATTCAGAAACCCTTATAGTGTTCTTATTTTATTCCAATATAATAATTTGCATAGGTTCGATAAGAATCTGCCCTCCCTATTAACAGGTCAAATTTGGAGACATTGGTTATATAAACAAAACTTTGACTGGATTGCTATGTTTGAGAATGATGCTTATTTAATTAGACTTGACAAGAGAATTTTGAGTAGCTATTGTTGAATTTATAGAGCCAAGGCTAATAAACTCCTGTTGAAAAACTTGTCTGATACCTGGCTTCAGAGTTCCCAGCCTTATAAGTGAGAGAAGAAGGTTATTTCCTAGCAGGTATAAAAAAGATAGGATAATTGGGGGATTTAGAGGAATTTGCTTAACTTTACAGCTACTGCTGTAGTATACCTGTAGTGAAATGTGATATCTTGTTCTTACCTTGGCTTCTTAACCTCAAGAGACTTTTAAAAACCCAATCTGAGGTTCTAGCAAAGCAAATTTTAAAAACCTGGTATGATAACTCGTCATTCTTGCTGTAGCTGTGTGAATGATTTAAGCCAAATCTAATGAAACCAGCCCTATTTTATGATAAAAAACTTTATTCAAGGCTGTCTTTAATCGAAAGGATGGTGACTACAGAGAAAAATTTTGTGTTTCAATGAAAAAGTATAGCACACTCCTGTGGGTTATCAATTCCTATTGCTGTTCATTGTCTGAGCTATTTTGCATCCCCCCCAGCCCCCTTTGCAGATCACTGTGTTTCTTACCTGTAAATGGGCTTGGATCCTGTGATCTCACATATATTTACTACCCTAAATGCCAGTCAGATAGCGAACTTAGGATCTTTTATACATCAGTCCTCCAACTTACAAAAAATGGATAATACCCCTAATTCCTCAATGTACCATAATATAAAGTTCTATCCTTTCATGAGCACCATCACACCTTCCCTAGGAACATATGGCCTGGACTGAGCAGTTGAAATGTATCTAAAGTTATGAAATAGAACTTTACGCCCGCTCTTAATGTTCTCCAGGCCCTCCAGGCTAAAGTCAGCAACTTAGCATTGGTGGTCTTGCAAAACAGATGGGCTCCAGATAGCTGGGCTGACCATAAACAATGTTACTTTTATGTTCATTAGTCTAGCATAATGATAAATAGCCTAAATATTTTTAAGGAGCAAGATGTTTCATGGTACCAGTAAGTTTAGATATCTCAGACCTATTTCCTAACATAGATGGTTGATTGAATGGAATATGGGGACAACTAGTACACTTTGGATTTGTGTTTTTAATTGTGATTCTCAGCCTATATACTTTTATTTCTAATTGTACAAACTTTGCCTCGAGATTCTATTCAAGTTGCTCATCACCCTTAAGACATATGTTTCCTCTTAAGATAGATAATAAGACAAATGAAATTGAAATGGGACTATTTCTAGTGAACTGAGACTAGAAATAAAAGGGAAAATAAAAATAGACACATTGCCATAGAGATAGGGCTATGCCCATAATCTTTTCAACAGAGTAGGTAATCCCACTCCAGGGATCTCAAATGTAATTGAATAACTACTCAACGAACCTTACTACAACTGAGAAAGGGAAACAAACTTGAAAAGTGAAAAAGAAAAAAGATATAAAACAAATGACCAAGTCTACTTGAATTTCCATCAAGAAAGTAAGTCAATGTCACTGACTGGAGTGTTTTGGTCAAGTTTCCAAGGAGATCTTTGGAAAATTACAAATGGGGGCATGCTAAGTAAAATAAAATGGCTGTCTGCCTTCGGCATTGTTGGAAGGGTCCCTTTTCTGAGAAAGGATTTTCTAGAAGACAAAATAATTGCCCTGCATGAGCTTTCTGAGAAAATGAAACAATGGAATAAATCGTACAGAATTGCAGATAAGTAATACCTGGTAACAAACCATTTGGGGACCAATAGAAGTAGCTAATAAAATAGGATGAGAATGGACAAGCATACCACACTAATCAATGTATGTCTACTCCCCACTTTGTAAGACCCCCATATGTAAATGGAAACTTAAATGTTTGCTAGCTGGGACATTTCCTCATTTGTTGCCTCCTTTGTCCTGTTCCTCCTATTGTAAACTGCTCAAATAAATTGACATAAATAATAACTTTTTATATTTTATTTTAACAACTCTAAGAATTATTTTAAACAGCAATCTCTTCTTCATGTGTAAACAGGAGCTATAGAACATTTTGCCAAATTAAATTGGAGTCCATATATGCTACTTATCCTGGCAATGCAGCTTCTTGTCCCACCTGCCCCTATATTTTCAGATGGAGATAAAAGGTACCAAACGGAAGTAAGAAAAAATAGTGCAGATTACATGATATTTATTCCATAATGAACCCCTTAATGCTGTATTTTAGTTCCTACAGTTAAATAAATGAATGTCAGAAACTAGAGAAATCATATTTTGAGAGAAACTGGATGAGAATCAAGCAAGGGATGATGTCCAATTGTGTAAGGCTTTGGCTAAAGCAGAGCAATTTCAGCAATTGCTACATTAAGTGAGACATGGACTAGGGAGGAGGCCATTGTCTTCTTATGTGGAAACCCTGGCATAAGGGTAATGTGAATATTCTGGAGGATCTGGAAGACAGTATCATTGGTGTGGTCTATGCTGTTTTCACACAAAGAAGGGCTAAGCTGGTAGCTTCACTGGATTTAGACAATCTCAAGTGAAGGTCAATTCAGGGAAGAAATAACAGCATGGACATCTTATGGGGCCTCCAGTTGAAAGACTGGTTTATAAGCATATGGTGAAGCACTGTATGGGTACTTCCAGGAATAAAAAGGGGACACTTAAAGGTCAGTGAATTACCAACAATTATGCCAGTGGAGAGCTATCCCATTAAAATTTGCATTTGAAAAGAAAGTAAAGTTATTTCACAGTCATGGGCTAGAAAGACCTTGGACACATAAATTATATGTTGCTCTATTTAATTGTATTAGTTAGGTTATTCTCAGTAAAGCCATTTTTTTTATAAAGTCCTAATTTAAATAGCACTTCCAAGTACTATTACATAATGCCCTCTTAGACAAATATTACTTGTCTCTAACGTTCAGGGACAAAAGAGTGATACAGTCTGCAAAACCAGACAACTGACTTTTTCTCTCATTGAAAAAATTCTGTATCGGTTTTCAATCTTTTTTTTTTTTTGAGCATGACATGAGTTAAAAAGAAACAACAAAAACCTATTTTTCTTAGAGAAGCAAGAGTGAAACCAGAATTAAGGGAAAATGGAAAATTGTTATGCAGAGAAATGTCTTCTTTTGCAGAAAGGTGCTTTGTTTATTAATTAAATAATCTTAAGCGGGTTTCTTTTGCACTCTGGGACTTTTCTGTGCATTTAACAGATTCTTTAAGTCTCTAAGAGGAAGATTTAAGATGCAAAGTTTCTTAATATATTTGACCACAATACTTTTTGTTCTTAAAGGAAAAGTAATATGTTATAAAATCAGAGTTCTATGACCCAAATTTAGAAGAATGATTTTCAAATCCCTTAACATCATTTTCTGGAGTTTTTAAAGATTATTGTAAGTCATGAAGTTGATGCTACAAATATCTTGCAGATAGTTGATATAAAGACCAGCTAAGTTCTCTCCCTACCCAGATGATAAAGAACTCAGAATTCCATGAAAGGAAAAAGCTGATTATCAGAAAGAAAATAAAACAAGTATCAGGTCAAATCCTGTTTGATGGTTAAATCCCATTTCATGGAATTGTTTTTTGTGTGGGGCCATTCGTAAGTTTCTTCTATATATTGTTGACTCAAGTCTGAAGAAAAAAACAAGATTTTTTTTTCTTTCTTTACTGATTTTCTTTCTGTTACTATGTGATCATTTTCCCTGTAATCTGCTGAATTTCATTCTTTCCATTTATTACTCATTGTTTGCATTCTGGATCTCTTGGAATTCACATTGGATGCATATAGATAACAACTTTAATTGCTATAACACTTTCCCTTAAAATGTATATTTTACACATCTATTGTCAGAGTGATATCTTAAAGTTAAGAACATATTCCAACAGAATGGAATACATGCCATATTTCTCCTTATTCTAAGGTGCATATTTCTCACATTTAAAATACCCGCAATTGGGATGCATCTTATAACCCATGGCATCATGCAATTGTATTGACCTAGTAGTGGTTAAGTTATAGTTATGTCTATTTGTGTGTGAACAGCAAAAACATCTGCATCAAAGCATTCAAGGTCGGGTTCAATTGACTTAGAAGAAAATTGTACAGATAAAACTGGAGTTGTCTTTTAATGCACAGGAACCAAATGGCTGTGGGAAAATGGTGAATAAAACATATTTAGCAATATGTCAAGGTGGGAGTCAAAAGAAGGCTGGATCTGCATAAAGCCTAAATTAATTCAAGAATCTAGAGCCAATGGCTTTCAGCCCTTTTGTTGATTCTTTTAAGAAACAGCTGCATAATAATAATCTTGATGACATGCAAAGATCCGAGGAAAACCAGCCATGTGAAAGCTAAATTAAAAAGGGTTTTAAGAAATTTGGAATTTAAAAGTGTGTTTTAGGGTAGTCCACCGTGACTCAGCAGACAAAGTCTGCTGGGTCTGTCATGCTGGAGACCCGGGTTCTATTCCTGATGCCTGCCCATGCAAAAAAAAAAAAAAAAAAAAAACAGCATTAACTATTATTCTGATAGTTAGAATTTCATTGGCTTTAATTCATGCATTTTTCAGGCCCAACTCTGCTTCACATGCACTAAAACAAAGAAAAACTCTTCCCACATGGACTATGAAACACTCTCTCATCACTGAGAATTTTATTTTCTGAAAAACCTATTTTCAATTTAACTTAATGATTTTTTATCATGCATCACACCAATAGTTAATGTTGTTTTAATTTTTGTAAAAACAAGTAACTTTCTCAGCTTGGGAATATTAGTCAAAATAGAAAATACTTAAAAGCTTACATTGCATTTTTAAATTTACAGTATTATAAGCTGAAGAGAGGACTATTTTGTTCTTTCTTAGCTAATATATAATTTAATAGCAACATCAAATGCAACCCAAAAGTATTATCTCCCCAATTTCTAATAAAATTCTAAAATCCATAAAGAAGAGAAAATATTCAAGAACAGCTAGTATACTTTTTTGAAGGAGAATCAAAAAGGAGGACTTGTGCTGGTAGATATAAAAATATTTCATGCGTCTATATAAAATTATATAATGCGATTTTGATGGTAGAATGGACACGCAGATCAATGAGGCAGAATAGAAAGTATTAATATGTAATATTGCATATAAAAATTTGCATTTCAAATCAGTGTGGAAGTTACATATTATTCAGTAATAATTTCTAAAAAAACTATTTACAAACACAAAAATCATACATTTTAAATTTCTATGAATACTATTTATGATACTACTTCTATAAAAAAAGCAACTTGCAATATAATGTACTACAGCAGTGTATGTTTGTTTAATTGAGAACAGAAATTCTTTGAAATAATTCATATCAAAAGGGTAATAGAGGTTTTACCTCCAAAGAATAGGAATTGGAATTGGAAGTGGAGAGAGGCAAAAAGTACGTTAGATTTAATTGCCAGGTTTGATCTTCTAAAATGATATTTTTCCAGACATTATGTAATAAAAAGGGAGCAAATTAAAACAAATCAAACCTTAAAATAACTTTTGATTTTAAAGAACACTACTTTTATTGCTCTTCCATCTATGAGTAGTATTTGTGATAAAGACATCAATAAAAATAAACTCCTGGTCTTATTAGTATGGCATTCATATCTCATAAATGATTCACCTGGGAAATTATCATTGAACCATAATAAAGTAGAAACTGAAATAATAAAATTGTACATTTAAAGTAATTGTGTAGATATATTAACTGCAGTATAATATCAGACCCATTTTTCTTTTACAAAGCTTGCTTGCTCTCATGGAAAATGAGCTTGTTTTACAAACATACCTATAAAATAGTCTATTTGTACAGGGTACAGAAATCTGAAGCAAGCATTCCCTGACCTAACATGTAAACAACTTTAGAACTGCTCATTATCTTTATCACTCTGTTTCAGAATCTTATTTGTATTCTTGTTTATAGTGATTGAATACCTATGTAGCTTCTCTTTGGGTGAACCCTGATCTAATAAATTTGAAAGTTATTGTACATTGCATAAAAAGGATTTAGGTCACACAGGCTGTGAGTAAGAATCAAAATCATGATTTTTTTTTGTTTTTGTTTTTGGGGGAAGGGAGGAGAGGGAAAGGAATGTGCTTCAACTGTCCTCATATGTTTGGAAGATAATGTGTCTCAGTATTCAATTTCTTTACTCAGTCACAAGTGAAATAATTACATTCTCTTCCTCCAAAAAGTAGGTGAGAATGAAAGTTTCTGAAGTTTTTCAACCCAAAAAATACTGTCCTATAAATTCAAAACTTACTAGAAAACTCCTTGTAATTATTCACCGTCATATTTCTATCTAAATCTTCATCTCGGTGTTTTTCTCATTAACACACCACAGACACATATCTCAGCCCTTCTAAATAATCCTGAAATGAAATAGTAGAAATACAAATTTGTAGAACATCAGTTGATACTCTATTATAAGACCTGTATAATATGCCTTAATATTTTTATTAGATTAACTGACATCTGTCGTTTCTTTTCATCAATCACAACCCTAGCCCAGACTCTCATGGTTGGTCCCTTTACAAGCAAGCTCATTTCTCCACAAAAAATATCAACCAAATGCTACTGGTATAATAATGGTTAGTGACGAAATCCATATGGCTGGAAGATAGATTGACTCTATTAGCAAAATGAGATGAAAAAGGAAGTTTAGTCCAGAATTACATGATTTTGAAATCAATCTATTATAAAATACCATAAGACTTTCTTTTTTAGTCTTACAGTTTTAGAAATAATATTAAATATAAAAATCTGTGTACCCCTTAATTATCAATTCTTTTATTTTCTTAGTAACTACATAATTATTTATCTGAACAAAAGCTTAATAATTGCTGACAACTGTCAACCTGGCAGTACATTTTCTTGTTCTGTTTTAACTGTCAACAAAGAACCAAGATAAGTTTGAGCAATATTTCATGCAAAATTACACTTTTTCGAGTTGCAGACTCAAACACAGAAACATCAACCTTGAACTGAGAAATAAACAATATCATAAACTAGTTTGTATTCATGTATTAAGTTAAAAGCTTAGCATATTGCCAACATCAAGAGACATGCCATTTAAGTATCATATATGTCAACATGAAAATAATTTGGACATCTTTCTATTTGTTATAAAAGTGTGGCAGTAGGGAATAATTACCGGGAATTAGACATAGTAAATTGAAGCAATGTTTTAAATTTGAAATAGATACACAGGTTAAAGTTCATTATTAATCCTCCCTCTAAATTTCTCTCTGTATTATATTATCCTTTTCATCATTTAGTGTTAATATACTGACAACATGGTGACTTTTAAAAGTAATAAAGTGTCGCATCACTCTGTTCTTCAACTTTGTTAGAAAGCTTAAATGCACTGCATTTTTTAGATCTTGTTTTTGTTTGTTTTTACTTTTTAAATTGTTGGACCGAAGGAGCTTTCATTGAGCTCTTGTGCCTCAAAAAGTTTTTGGTATAAAAGTGATAGCAGCAGTTTCTGGAGGGTAGCCACTGGGGATAGAAACCAACACAAAGCTACTTGATTCAACTCTTAAAAAATGATTCCGCAAGTTATCATAAAAAACATTTTTAAAGCAACTGGGGATATATTTTTTATCGGCACAAAATCCCGTGCAAGAGAATCAGCTTAATCATGACTCAGGGGGAGAGGCGCACAGTGAAAAGTCCATTGCCAAAGGCACAAAAGTAACACCACAGTATTGCACCTGGCCGGAAGGCAGAGAGAAAGGAAATGGACAATGCTGCAGTGATTTTCATCATAGACATGCATAGATACAGCAGAGTATGCAATTAAAACAAAAAGGACCTAGGCCCCAAAATAATCATTCCTGGTTTATACTGATTAACACAGCAGTTTGTCTTATAGCTTACCTATCACTCAGCTATCCCATTCAACTGAATCTGTGTGCCTCAGAACAACCAGGGACTCAAAGATAGCTGAAACCATCATTTATAATAAGTGAGAAATGGTGGATAGGAGGCAGAGAGGAGGGTCACTTTCCTGAGTTTTATTCCTGAATTTCCTCCTTGATTCATCACAGATAATCTCCCTACCTGGATTTCTAATTGCTATAGCTTTGATTACCTCTTGACCAGTAATCAGATTGTGACTTTCTTAAGGCTCTTTCCCTATCATAGCCATGTCATAGAATGGATGCTCAGTACATATTTGAAAAAGATTCTATTGTTTGTCTGAATTCTAGATCTTTTATACCCACATCCACTAGATTTTAATAGCATTGTTTATTCATTTTTATACTTCTATGAAAGATACACTATAGCATCGATCTGAATACTTTTTCAAAAACAATTTTATTTGGATGTTTAAACATTAACTGAAATAAATGAGGTACTATTTTACATTTTGGGGAAACAGAAGGGACTTTAAAATTGTAATGTATGCTTTATTATGGACAATTTCTTCTAAATTATGATTTGAACAGTAAGATTATTTTTTAAAAAAAACAATGTTAGGGAAGGGAAAAAACAGTTCTGCTTTTTTGAAAGCAATTCCTTTCATTTAACTTTGAAACATCTCCTAAACATACATATTTTAGTGATGCAATTTTTGAGGTCAGTTCCTTTCATTTAACTTAGAAATATCTTCCAAACTCCTGTTTATGTATATTTTTTCTTATAGTGATAAGGATGAGTGGGCAAGTGAAGGAGAGAAGCTGAAGAAATATGTTTTCATGTATGCGCAAGTGTGTGTATGCATGAATCTAGAGTTCAATATATTTAAATACATAATACTATAAAAGTGGTT
Organism: Tamandua tetradactyla; assembly: GCF_023851605.1. Taxonomy (NCBI): domain Eukaryota; kingdom Metazoa; phylum Chordata; class Mammalia; order Pilosa; family Myrmecophagidae; genus Tamandua; species Tamandua tetradactyla. The sequence continues at coordinate 29,922,623 of NC_135345.1, read as the reverse complement.
CTTTACACCATATAACAAAGCTGCTGAAAAAATTCTCATGTCTTTTGCACTTCATGCAATCTTCTCAAATAACTTTTGAATTTTTCAGCTATAAGCATTGATATTTATCTTTCTCTGGCCTATGCAAAAAAATAAAATGAATCAGTATCAAACTGCTATATTTAGAGGTATATTTTATCCCTTTTCCTAATGACCAGTTTAACACAAGTAGTTAATTCATCAGTAAAATGATGTTTCTTTTCTATCCCTTAGGTTTTGGGAGCAAGAAATAATAAAAACATGTAAACATGTTATAATTGTGAATGACGTATTAGTATTCTTTACTAATGAGTATCAGTATTCATTAATATTATTATTGAGTAGTAATATTATAGACCATATTATAGGAATTCCTTTGTTAGAAAGTAGCATATAATAGTATCATCTAGATTAAACTCTAGAAGCAACAATTTACAACATTTTAAAGGTTTTCATGGAAAATAAAGTATCTATGTATGCTATCAGGTTTTAGGGAAACACAAGAGCCCAAGAAGTTGTCATGGGTTCCCATTTCCATCTCTTAATCCTGTATGTCCCTCCATATCTTCTTCAGTCCTATTCTAATTAAGCCCAATCTTTCTGTTACCAAAAGCCTGAAATTGAGACTATTTCACATGCCCCACAATATGGCTTCTTCATAATATTAAGTTAGTTGATCATTCTATGCCCCAATTTCAGGCTTTCAGTAAAGAACTCTGATTGACCCCATTTGGAACACAATCTCAGTCCTTATCTAAGCTTAACAGCTGGTGAGCCTTACTGCTTTGGGTGTTTGTGGAGATCTGTTATGCAGGTAAGATAGGCAGTCACACATAAAGTACCCAAAGGCATATATTCTCTTTCACTTGTACAATAAAGACTGAAAACTTCTGAGTTACAAAGATTCTGTCTTTACATTCACTATGCATTGTCACAGGAGGAATGTGAAATTTATACATCTATAAATTTAATATTGAAGCCAGGTGAGGGCAAAATTCAGAGTAAAATAACACACAACTAGGTTCACTCCAATGGTACAAAATCACTTTTTTTTTTTTAATTCAGTGGTACTATATATTTCTATAATCCACTGGCAATCCCAATAACCTGATTTCAGATCATGGATGTACCTTTGTGATATAAATTTACATCAGATTATAGTGGCCGGTTGCCCTTTTCCTTTGTCTTTGAAACTGGGACCTAGTTTTATCTTGGTTGCCATATTTGTGTTATATTTAACTCTGAGCAAGTCTTTGCTACCTTTCTTTCATTTAAGTACTGAAAGAAATGATAGAAAAGAAATGAATCACATTTCTGCATCTGCATTATGACAACTTTGATTTGTTTTCATATAAGTAAATCTTCATTTGCAGATTGGATTTTATGAGAAAAGATGAACAGCTAGTTGGCATTTCTTGTAGTTTTTAACAAAACATCCTCTCTGTAAATTTTTTAAATACCACTTGTGATGGTTAGGTTTATGTGTCAACTTGGCCAGGCCATGGTACCCAGTTTTCAGGTCAAGCAAGCAAATGGCTTAACCATTACTGTAAGGGCATTTCAAGGACTTCAATCTTCAGTAAGATGATTGCATCTATGACTGATTACATCTAAAATCAGCTAAGGAGAGCAACTCCAGCAATGTAAGGCATTTAATTCAATCAGGTGAAGGCTTTAAAAGAAGTCAAGAAATAATTTATATCTCCACTTTAGCCAGCCAGCCTCTCCTAAGAAATTCATTGAAAATCTTCATCAGAGTTGCCAGCTTGTGGCCTGATCTACAGAATTTGGATTTGTGGATCCTCACAGTTGCATGAGAAACTTCATAAAATCTCATAATTAAAGTTCTCTCCTCTTGGTTCCATTTCCCTGGAGAATCCTGGCTAGTACAAGACTTTAATATAATCACACAGAAAAGGAAAATAAATTAAAAAGTTAAAACAGTTGTAGTGGATAGCACAGTTAGGCACTGATTACCCACAAAAAACAAATAGTCATTTTAGAAAAGTGGTATCTTTTGTTCATTCCTTAATATTCCTTCACAGTTAAGACCCAGGGGGAATCGCATATATCATAATTGTCATAGAAATTAGAAGAGGACAAAGTAGCTTCCAACTTGATTTCAAAATCTTTCATGTTTGTGAGCTGTATTGAGTGAGATTTTTGGTTAGGGTTTCTCAACCTCAGTACTATTGACAATAGCTATAGACAATGCAGTGTTGTCAAAGATCTATCCTGCTCACAGTAGGTTGTTTAGCAACATCCTTGGCCTCTATCCAAGATCAGTCAACAGCAACTCCCCCATCTCTCACAGTTATGACAACCAAAGCTATCTCTTAGATATTCTAAACGTCCCTCGGAGGACAAAATCACCCTATTTCAGAGCTTCTGCTTTAGATTATTCCTAAAATTAACCTGAAAAGTTGAGCTGTTAATGAAGTAGAATATAGAAAATAAAACAATCCTAAAATGATGTTTAGAATTTGCAGAAAATAGGTAGGAACTGCAATCTTTCAACAAACTTTATTTATTGATACAAAACGATGTAATAATGTAAAGCTACCGTAAATCTCTGTGGAATACCACAATAACAAAACATCAAAATTTATATGAATGTTTTCCCTACTACACATATAGAAAATCTACTGAAAAAAACTTTGTAAATAAGCTGAAAAGTAGGGACAATGCTTTTATCATTCCAAAACTACCTTGACAAATATTTCAAGAAAGAAGAAACAGTCATACATTTTCCACATTATCATCAGTTCAGGAAGAGAAAATGACAAAACATGTTTTAATTATATCAATTAACCACAAATTGAATGATGAGTTTAGCTTGAAACTATTTATTTACTATATAAAAATGACATTGGTTAAACAATAATTATTGTAATGATATGAAAACCATGAAGTAGAGCTTGCTTATAAATATATCTCTGGACTTTTAAGCTTTAATCATTAAGCAATTCTATGTCCAGAGATTTCATGTTTATGGATAAACTTGGTTTGCTATTAAATTCAAACTCATTATTTGTTTTTCTTTTCTTTCCTAGAGCATTCCAAATCTGCCTTCACATGGTAAAGAAGTCAGTGCAATTTATCCACCACAATATTTTAGTGGTTTTGCCATTCTCAGCAAACAATCAGTCCAGTCCAACAGAGATTGAAGCTATTATCTGTTACAGATATTTAGTTTTCAAATGATCAGTTTTCTTCTAAAGTTTTGTTTCTTGAAAAATGATAGACAACACTGGTTTATGTGTCAATGAAATAACATAAAAATGTTATAGTGGTTTTAACATTGATGGGCAAAACTTCAACTAAGAATGAAACTGCTTATTTCATATATGATATTTTTCAGCAAGGGAATGAACTTGAATAGAACTCTTAAAAAGGCAAGATATTTCTTTAACCATAAAACTTTAGCAAGGTTGGAGAAAACACAAAGAAACTCTATTTGAAGAGCTTATGTCCCAGGTTCTGATTTATCTTGACTTTCCTGTATGCCATAAACCATAGTGAGATCCTAAATTGACTCTTCCCTAGTGATGCAAATGAAAGAATTAATCAAGAGATGAGAATAGTTTCTAATATGTGCTATGCATTTTCCTTGTCAACCTATAACTAATCACAGGAGGCTATAGCTTGAGGGATTGTTGTTAGTATTAGATGAATAAGTATCAGAGCCAATTAATTAAAACTAGGAAGAAATCATTTTTTAGTGGCATAAAACCTGGAAGGGGTTCTTTCCATCAAAAATCCAGGGGCTGTAAACCTTTCCCTTGGTCTGTCACTACAAAGATGAACCCCTTAAAACTTAGATTGGACCAGAAAAAAGTAAATAGGTAAAATAGTACTCTGCAGCAGGCATTTTGAAGAGTAAAAATTGAAAATTACAGCATGGTTAAGATTCTGTTAAGAGAAAAGAGGAATAATTAGAGCTAACAAAAAACACTTCAAAGATCAAAGGGGAGCAATTGCAAAAATAGAGGAATAGCTGTGCAATTAATTGCTTTAAGAGATACTTTATAAAAATGAGGGCATGGGGCAGGCAGAAGGAGAAGGAGACTATATATATATTTTTTTCTTTTTTGTTTTTTTGTTTTTTTGTTTTTTGCTTGGACAGGCACCGGGAAATGAACCCAGGTCTCCAACATGGCAGGTGAGAACTCTGCCTGATGAGCCACCATGGCCAGCCCGAGACCATATGTTTTTTGAAGCAACTATTCCATATTAAAATTATGTGGCTGACAAAATAAAAGAGTCAATAAATTTTACAGAACCATAAAGAGAAAAAGAGGCCCGACAAGGTGAAAGGCATTTCCACAGGCCACGATTAAATAAATGCCACAATTGAAGTGCAATTTTCTAATTTCAGATTTGGTATTTTGATAATGCTCATACATGTGCACATATACAAACAATGGTATATAGGTCTATGTGTAAATTTATACACATATATATGTGCACACATATATATACATTTTGAAGTTAAACATGCAATAAATTGTATATTGCCTTCATTCCATGTGAAGATTTAATAACACTTGACAAATCATTTTAAGTTCTAAGGGTGTCTCCAAACATTTGAGCTGAGTACACGAGTGGAGGCAACTGCAGCAAAGATTATGAGATCCAGAATGGAAAAATCCAGTATAGTATCATCCCACAGAATATTGCTATGGCAAATCTTAAAATTTTGTGTGTTTTACATATTTTATAGCAGGGCTTATCCAAGTGTGTCCCACCAACATCAGCATCACATGGGAAACTGTTAGACATATAATCAGGCCCCACTCCACAGCTACTAAATCAGGAACTGTGAGGGAAGCTCAATAATCCAGGTATTTACAAGCTCTCCAAGTGATTATGCTACACACTAAAGTTTCAGAACCACCCCTGTTAAGCAATATTTGGGGATATATTAATTCTAAAATTAATGTTAAATACTTGATAAAAATACATTAAAAATACATGCATGTACATTAGATAAGTTATAAACCCTCATTTTAAAATGCATGATTAGTGCTCCTCCCGAAGGCCCTAGTTTACGTCACTTTAGCATATTTTGCAGTTTGCTTGCAGAGGAGCTGCAGGGGTAGTGCTGTGAGAAACCCCAAAGGTAACAGTGTTGGGACTTCTGGTATGGACTGGGCATCACTGCCACTGATCAGATGGCTGGCAGTAACATTCTGACAGAGAGAATGAATTTTGACTCAAGAGAAAAATAGGCATTTAGCTGTCACGCACTTGGGATCCAGCAAGGTTAATTTTCCTTGAGCATGAGGACTAGGTTAGCTGGAGGAGTCCCTGAGCAAGCAAATTTCAAACAGTGATTACTTTCTTGCCAACTTACCTGGACCACATCCCTGACTTAGACATCCTAGGATTTGGGTTTTCCATTCTTTTTTTTCCCTCTTGTTATCTAAACATCTAAGACATCCATTACATACATTTTTCACAAAAATCCTTTGTGATGAATCAGAAAGCAACTAAATGACTCATTAAAATCAGAGCTAAAGTCATTACCAACAATCACAAGACGAAAAGAAAAATTGTTTCCCCTTCTTGCACTACAAGAAGTACTCAGTGTTCATGTAACACATTTGACTATGCGACATGTCCTCATCTTACCCTGGAGAAAGTCACCCTCATGGTTAAAATGGCAGAATCATCCTTTTTTTTTTTTTTTTTTTTTTTTTTCATGGGCAGGCACCGGGAATAGAACCCAGGTCCTTGGGCATGGCAGGCAAGCACTCTTACCTGCTGAGCCACCGTGGCCCAGAATCATTCTTTTCAAGATAGCAATGGGAAAAAAAAAGTTTGGTATCAAAATATAATGACTGCTCATATTCTGCTGCAACAGGAAGAAAAACATTTTATTATTAAAAACGGTTTTGTAAAAGTTAGATTGAAAAGAAAAGAAAGCAAAAACAAAGACAATCAGGAGGCTATGATAGCATCTCAGACTTGAGGTATTTGTGCCCTAATTTTGGTTAGTATCAATAGACATACAAAGGGGAAGATATGAGTAGATTAAATTGTATTTTCTGAATGCCCATTATAAACCATTCTGTGATGTCTATTTTTCTCATGCATTCTCTTATTTATTTTCTCATAACAATTCTGTTGGGCAATCTTATTAACACTGTGTACAAGGCTAAACAAGGTTCAGAAAAGTTAAATAAAATGTAAAAAAATGACTAGTATATGTTAAAACCAGATGTTTTTTTTCTTTTTAACCAGGACTGACTGATCACAAAGCCATACTCTTTCTCTAAACCAAAGGTCAGCAAACTTTTTCTGTAAATATGTTTGGATTTGTGAACCACACGATCTTTGTGGAAGCTCAATACTGTCATTTTAATGTGAAAATTGCTCCAGTTAATGTCTAAATAAATGAATATGACTGTGATCTAATAAATCATTATTTATGAAAAGAGTTTGCAAGTACATGAATTTGGCCCATGTACCATAGTTTCCTGATCCCTGCTCCAAACTACCATATAGTATGACTAGAGTAAAAACAATCGATGTCCATTCATATTTCTTTCATCAAGCTGTTGCACTCATCTCCCAACTGCTAATTGGTCACTCTTCCCTAGAGAATATTCTACAATTGTAACATTCCATACTTCAAATGCAAGAAGCACTCAGAAAACCAATTAACAAAATCCCCCCTTTGTCTCTGTCTAGTTTTCTCTTATTAGGGCCAGCCTAATTCAATATGAGTTCATCTTAACTAATAACCCTTTCCAAGGCTTTATTTCAAAATAGGATCACATTTATTGGACTAGGGGCTAGGACTTGAACATATCCTTTGGAGTACACAATTCAAACCATACTATTATATAAATAAACAGTGTACCTGTGCTGCAGTAGCACTGTATTCACAAAAACAGGTGGACTGACCTTGCCCTATAAAACAAAGAAAGAGCTAAAAACAAATAGTTATAAAAAATTTTTATCATAGGCAGATATCTGTGTTTGAAATAATTTTAGAGTATATTTGAAAGCAATCAAACGTTTTATATGTTCATTGACCTCAGCTAACCCTGTTGAAATAAAAACAATTTCAATATTTTATATTTCCTTTTTTAGTATTAATCATGTGATTTTTTCTCAATATTATAGCACCAGTGTCATGTATTATACACTAAAAAACAATTATATATTTGTCTGTCTTTCACAAACTAAGAGAGAGACTCAAAAATGTCATAAAATAAATGAACAAAACTAATTTTTTTTGCATTTAAACCAATTTGCAATAATCATAGGTATGATTTTTGAAAAAAAAAGCTCAAAATAGATGTTAATTAATTTATTTGAACTTTAGTTTGTATCCTTTAGATGCCAAACAATTCACAATTTGAAGTGTATAATTTAATGACTTACTTTCAACCATGAATTTCCACAAACATCACCACAGTCACTTCTAGAACATTTTTATTATTTTAAAGAGAAACCTTGCATGCTTTAGCTATCATCCTTCTAATCAACACCACCCATACCTAAGCATCCACTAAACTACTTTCTGTCTTTATATAGAGTTCCCTATTTAGGACTTTTGTAAAAATGCAATCATTTAGTAATAGTATTTTTTGCTTTTTTTAAAATTTATTTTGTTTTTGACTGGATTTTTTCATTTAATGTTTACAAGATATGTCAATGTTGTGCCACATACCAATACCTCATTTCTTTTTATGTCTGGATAATATTCCATTGTATGGTGTGCCAGCTTGAATGTGTTATGTACCCTAGAAAAGCCATTTTCAAATCCTGATCTGATCTTGTAGGGGCAGTCATTTCTTTTAATCTTGATTCAATAGTGTAGGTTAGAAACTTAATTAGATGATCTCCACAGAGATGTGACATGCCCGATTGTGTGTGTGACCTTTTGGTTAGATGGAGATGTGACTCCACCCATTTCAGGTGGATTTTGATTTGTTTACTGGAATCCTTTTAGAGAGGAAACATTTTGGAGAGAGTCAGAAAAAACAGAACCCACAGAGCCAACAGAGCCCACATAGCCAGAAACGCTGGGAGAACAGATGCTTCACAGAACAGAGACACTGATTATTGGAGATGCTTGGAGTTCAACAAACATCACCATGAGATGTTAAACAAGTCAAAAACTGGAGAAAGCTAAGGGAAGTCAGGAGATGAAAGTCAGCCCCTGAGAAGTAAAGTGAGGACCCCCCCACAGGAACAGAGGCTGAAAGCAACATAGCCCAGGAGCAGATGCCAGCCAGATGACTTACCAAAGCAACTGAACCCAGGAGCAAGGGACCAGTAAAGAACCAGCATGAAGTCTCTGCTGACAGAGGTGATTCAGATGCATTGGCCTTTCTTGAGTTAAGGTATCTTTCCCTGGATAACATAGTTTGGACATTTCCATAGGCCTAGAATTGTAAACTTGTAACTTATTAATTACCCTTTTAAAAAGCCATTTCAGTTCTGGAATATTGCATTCTGGCAGCTTGCAGACTAATACATATGGATGTACCATATTTTGTTACCAATTTTTTTTGTTGATGGACATTTGGCTATTATGTATAATGCTGATACATAGAGCCATGTACACATTTCTTCATGAAAATATGTTTTTTTTTTTTCTCTCTTGGGTATAAACCTAGGAATAGAATGTCTGGGTCTTAGGATAACTCTATATTTATTTGTTTGAGGAACTGCCAGACTATTTTCCCAAGTGGCTGTACTGTTTTACGTTCCCCTCAACACTATATGAAGATTCTTATTTTTCCATAGTCTTACCAACAGTTCTTATTATCTGGCTTTTTAAATTCTAAATATTCTGAGCAGAAAGGGATAAATTATGGTTTTCATTTTCATTTCCTTGATGATTAACAAAGTTGAGCATCTTTTCATGGCTATTTGTTTATCTCTGCAGAAATATCTAGTCAGATCCTTTGTCTAGTTTTTAAATGGATTGTCTTTTTACTATGAAGTGGTTAGACTTCTTTATATAATCTATTTACTAGCCCCTTATAAGATATCTGCTTTGCAAACATGTGCTCTTATTCTATGATGGAAGAATCATCTTATTCTCTGGCACTATCTTTTGAAGCACAGGAATTTTTGACCTAGGAATTCTAATTTACACCATTTTTCTTTTGTTGTTAATGCTATTGGTACCATACCAAGAGCCCCTTAATAATGCAAAGTCATAAAGATTTTCCCCTATGTTTTCTTCTAAGAGTTTTATAGTTTTTGTTCTTACATTTAGTTTCTCATCCATTTTGAGGTCATCTGTGTTATGATAAGAGGTAAAGTTTATTTGACACAGGGCTATCCAGTTTTTCCAGCACCATTTTTGAAAAGAGTATTGTACCTTGAATAGTTTTGACTCCTTTGTCAAAAACGTTTGGTCATGGATAAGTGGCTTTATTTCTGCACTCTCAATTCTATTGTAGGGGTCTATAGTTACATCCTTATGCCAGTACCACAGTGTACTGACTACCATTACTTTTTAGTAAGCTTTAAATTGGGAAGCACGGGTCCTCCTGCTTTTTCTTCTTTTTCAGGATCGTTTTGGCTATCTGGAGTCATTTGTAATTCCACATGAATTGAAGAGTCAGTTTAACAATTTCTATGAAGGATTTATCAGGGATTCTGATAGGGATTGCATTGACTCTGTAGATCCATTTTGGGGTTATTGCCACCTTAATGACATGGAGTCTCTCAACCTTTGAACATGGTTTGCTTTTTCTTTTAATTAGATCTTTTTAAATTTCTTTAAGCAATGTTTTATAGTTTTCTATATGTTTCACATTTGTTTTGATAACTTTGTTCCCAAGCATTTTATTATTTTTCCTGCTATTGTGAATGCAATCATTTCCTTAATTTCATTTTCAGATGTTCATTGCAAGTATAGAGAAATACAATGGATTTTGTATCATGTATCCTGAAATTTTACTGAATTATTTGTTATTTCTAAGAGATTTGAAGTGCATCCTTAGGATTTTCTATAAATAAGATTTTTGCAGATTAAGTTTACTTCTTCCTTATCAATCTGGGTGCCATTTCTTTCTTGATCCTTTCCTATCTTCCTCCTTCCCTTCCCTCTTTCCTTCTTCCTTCCTCTCCTCCATAATTTCCATCCTCCTTCTCTCCCTTCCATCCTTTAATTCTCCCTTCCTTTTGTTTTTCTTTTTTGCCAACTTTCCCTAGCTCGAACTTCCTGTATCATGTTGACTAGAAGTGGTAAGTGTGCACAACCTTTTGTTGTTCCTGATTTTGGGAGAAAACATTCAGCCTTTAACCATTAGTATGCTAATAACAGTGGGTTTTTTGTAGATGTCTTTTATCATGGTGAGAAAGTTTTCTTCTATTCTTAGTTTTTTGAGTGTTTTATAATCAAAGAGGGTTGTATTCTGTCCAACCCCCTTTTTACATCTATTGAGATAATTAGAATTTTATTCTATTGATATATTAATTAGTTTTTGTATGTTAAATTAATATTGCTTGCCTGGGATAAATCTTTCTTGGTCATCTTGTATAACAGTTTTCATATATTGCTGGATTCAATTTGATGGTGAGTTTTTAAAGATTTTTGTGTCATATTCATTGGAGATATTGGTCTGTAGATTTATTTTCTTGTGATGCCCTTGCTTGTGGTATCAGGGTCATATTTGCCTTATAAAATATGTTAGGAAATATGACATCCTCTTCAATTTTTGGAAGAGTTTGACAATTGGTATTAATTGTTCTTTGAATGTTTGGTAGAATTCAGCAGTGAAGCTATTTGGGTAGAGTGGTGGTTTAGTATCGTATGTATCCCAGAAAATCACGTTCTTAAGGCAAATCCATACCTGTTGGTGTACAACTATTGCAAGTCTTGATTTGTGCATTTTTTTTCAGCTTCCAAACTGTAAGCTAATAAATTCCCATTGTTGAGCCAACCCATTTCATGATATCTGCTTTAAGCAGCCTAAGAAACTAAAATAAGTGGGTTTTTCTTTTGGACTGTGTTTTTTGATTGTCTGTTTTTTTTTCAATTATTGATTCTACTTGTTTGCTTGTTTTAGGTTGATTCAAATTGCCTGTTTCTTTAAAAATATTTTTTATTGTGAAATCTTCACTCACATACATTCAATGTGTATGACAATGTGATGTGCAATTAATAGCTAACAATAGCATCACATAGTTGTGTATTCATCACCATGATCATTTGCCTGTTTCTTCTTGAGTCAGTTTTGGAAGTCTCTGTCTTTTTAGGAGTTTTTCCATTTCATCTAAGTTATCTAATTCAGTGGTGACCAATTATTCTAGACTTCTCTTATAACCCTTTCATTTCTGGTTCTTGTAATTTGAGTCTTCTCTCTCTCTCTTTCTCTTTGTTTAACTAGCTAAAGTTTTGTCTTTTTTTCTTTATCTCAAAGAACCAACTTTTAAATGCATTGATTATCTGTATTATTTTTCTCTTCTCAATTTCATTTATTTCTGCTTTAATCTTAATATAGCCTTCCTTCTGTTTACTTTAGGTTGAGATTGCTCTTCTTTTACCAATATCTTGTTGTAAATTTTGGTTATTGATTTGATGTATTTCTTCTTTCTTGAGATAGACATTTGTAGCTATCAAATTCCCTGTAACCACTGCTATAACTGTGTTCCATAAGTTTTGGCATGTTGTGTCATCATTATCATTCACCTGAATGTACTTTGTTTTGCTTTTTTATATTTTCTTTGACTCAGTTTATTTAGGAGTGTGATATATGGTGTATATATATTTGGTTGTATCCCAGATTTTATCCTGTTATTGATTTCTAATATAATTATCCCGGTGGTCAGAGGTTTTGCTTTGTATTATTCTTTCCTATCAAATCTACTGAGATTTGCTTTATAGTCAAATATATGGTCTATCCCAGAGAACAGAATTTCCAAGTGCACTTGTGAAGAATGTATATTCTGTTTGTGTTGACCTAATATGCCTGTTAAGCCAGTTGATTTATAGTGTTGTTCAAGTCTTCTATTTATCTGGTATTTTTCTGCCTGGATCATCTATACATTAATGGATGTGCAGTATTGAAGCCAATACATTCCTGTTGCTTATGCCAAACAAGATGTGATATTTGTCATGGCAAAAAAGATAAACTAAGACAACTAGCAATTGTTACATTATTTTATAAATAATGAAAAACTATTATTTTAAGATTATGGCCAGGAATCACAATCCAGCATATTCATTATATTTCTCTAAATTCACCTTTCCCAAGTTTTATAGACAAAAAAAGAGTATTTTCTAATTACTATTTCTTGAAACCTCTTTTACATAATTGACATTGACTGCAAGATCATATTCACTTATTCCTTTACTTGCTCATTCACTTATTTGTTCCTTTATTTTCACTTTTCTTTTCAAATGAATGCAACCAAATATGAATTCTACGTCCCAGGATATAATTTACAGAGAAGGTAAAATTAATTTAAAACATTTTGATTTAAACTATTCAGTCTCTTGTCTTAAGTGGATATTTTCCTACCTTTAAGAAGCTTAATAATTATTTTCAAGTTTGAATACTCTTTTCAAGAATAAAAATATTGCAATACAGAAGTTAATACATATACATTCTTCCCCTTAAGAGTTACTAATATTTTTACTAAACTCTCCAAGTATTGTCTGTGCTTCCTTTTTCTTCTTAATTCAAATATAAAATCAATAGTTTTTTAAAAGATTAAATAGTATACAATAATTGATCTCCAATCCCTCTCAAATTACTAAACTTAAAAACTCTGCTCATTTGACTATGGAAATGCAGATGGCATAATTCTCAGAAGTCTTGTGTTGATGGACTCACAGGACTAATTCTTATATTTGGGCCGTGGAGATACACGATGTGAGTCCCATTTGGTGACCTATGAAAAGTGCATGTGCAAATGCCCCAAGTTTTCTTCCCATGCCACTGTAATCATAGAAAAGATTTTGTGTTGAATTTGTATATACAAAAAACAAAAGCATCTTAGATTACTGGAGCAAATTTTCCCCATCTATTTCCCTGTATATACAGTGCACTTTCCATGAATGGGAAATAAATATTTTTCATGTTAAGTTGTTGAGATTTGGGGGTCTGTTTGTTGCCACAATTTAGTCTACTCATCAAAACTTGTACGGTGAAGACACTGTAGAAACATTTCTAAAGCAGCAAAGCAGAATAAGTAAAGAAAAATAACCCCAAAACATATGATATATATGACACACACACACACACACACACACACACACACACATATAAGGCAGTCTTCTTTAAACACATTTTTTGAAATCTGTTTTCTTGGTTGAGATTGCCTCATGATTTCCAAGCCATTAAATATTATTCTACAACATATTTTTTAACGACTACATGGTATTATAGGTAAGGTTCTATCAAAATGTATTCAATATCATATTCTTAGCCAATTAGGTTGTTTAAAATTTATTTTTTATTGCACACCATGTTTCAGGGAAAGTGTTATAGCTATAGCTTAAATTTGTCTATAATTTCTTCTATAAAATAAATAGTTGGAGATAAAATTTATTGTTTGAATGTGATGACATGCTAAGACTTTTACCAAAGTATTCCGGTCAATGTACCAATTTGTATCACCACAAATATTAGGAGCATGTTTTTTTAGATTTCAGTATTTTTCAGAAGCCTCAACTTATTCTAAATTCTTCATCTTAATGACATCTGATCAGAAAATGGGAGCATTATTTTTCCTATATTTATAAATGTTTCAACTTTGCATCTTGTATATGCTTTGAAATAAGTAAATATAATTATTTTTCAGAGACATTGATGTTGCTGGGCATTGGCTCCAATTCAATTCAACAACTGTTTATTAAGTGCTATGTACGTGGCTCATCTCTAAAGCATTGAATAATCCAACATTTGGTTTAAGTATTGTATTGAAAAATCAACTCAAAATCTTCCAGTAATCTTTTGTTTTATTCAGATAATTAACAATTTGTGTCCACTAAGTTCCAGGCCATTTTAAATTTTCATTTCCTTTCAAGAAATTATCTATGTCAGAATCTCTTTTCAAGAGATCATATATAGAATTTCTTTGAAACCTATTTTTTTTCTTGACTCTGAATTAACATGCCTGGTAATGTATTTAGTCTCCTTTTCATTTCATTTATTGGGAGCTAAATATTCCAAACTTCATTCCAGAAGCAATATATAATCAAACAATATATAGGCAATATATTGTCATTATTCTTCCCAATTTCAATACTTATGTGAAAACTCTACATGAAGTTGGTTCTTATCCCTGATCCCATCTATTGCAGCTTCAAGATGGGTATATTGGATGAAAACAATGATTTCTAATGTAGTTCCCACAAAATTGTAGGGCTGTAGTTCCCTCAAAAGAGACATGTTGGAAACTGAGCATGATTGTAAAGCCGGGGAAGAGACCACAATCACATGGGTATTTACTACAATATTCATTTCTCTAATTATTCTTATGTAGTTCCAAATATTTTTCCAATCATTACAGACATCAATCTTAATGGTGATTACCATGGTGTTTTAAATTTCTGTTGGTCTTTTCTAACTAAGGTTAAGGTACTTGAAGCCATCCACTGTGGCTGTGTCATTTACCAATTTTCCCTTAAGCCAAGCACGGCATCTGACACATAGTGGATTCTTAATATATGAAGGGAGTGAACACATAATTGGTGAGCATTGTTCTAGTAAAAGATATTTGTAACCCATATTTTAACATTTGCTCTTTAGGATATTTTGACAGCAAATAATGTTAAAATAATTCAAAATGATTAAACATCGTATGTGGCAGCCCTGCATATTACAGATACAAAAAAAATATTACCCTTGATTTTAAGGAGCCTGTAGCCAAGCAGGGAGAGCAACTTTTAGATGAATACACAGTGTATGGTAATAGGAAAATTGAAGGTTTGTTGACCAGATGCGGAGATGATACTACAGAATGAAATTCAACTCAAAAATGGTTTATGTAACAAACTATTCCATTCAAGCAAGTAAAAAGTATGGGTTTCTAATCACATGTTTTTCTGAGCAACAGACTTCAAAGAATCAAGTTAGGTTCCAGACCTTTTGTGGTAGAGCTATATAGGAAAAGAGATATACCAAATGGTAGCAGAGCAGACATGTAGATTCTTCACGTCAACAATGAATGCTCCTTTTTTTGAGTTATTGTACATCAACTTTTCAAATGAGTCCACCAAACTATTTCATATTTTCCTTCCTTTTTTTCAGATTTTTTTTTAAGAATTTATATGAAAAAAATTTAAAAAAAGAATTTATCAGAACCATTGATAATATATCACTACTCATCCAGGCCTACCATATCACATGTGGCTTGACTGTCTGAGGAAAAGTTTGTATACATGAGACAGGATTTTCCTCTGCTCAGTGAGAATTCATCTAGAGTTTAAAGTGAGATCATCCTCATTCACAAAAATGTAACTTAAATGAAACAATCTAATAAGTAGTCCAGATTACCACTCTCAGAATTGAGTTAATAGGAGCAAAAGGTTCAATTTGCCCTTCCTGTATATGGGAAAGGAAAAGAACTGATAAATATAACATTAATGTAATCAGTGACCAGGTAGCAGGACATACCATGATTTAACCAAACTTTAAGGATCTTTAATTCTGAGATTCATTCATTAAACTGACCTCTATCTGTTTTGTAAAATTGTTTGGGGTTATCAGTTTATCTATTAGATCATATAAGGCAGGAAAAAATGTTTTGTATCTTCATATAAAATGTGAGCTGTAAACAGATATTTATTAACTCTATCTAACAGAGAATGTGCTGTCTTCTTCTTCTTCTTCTTCATTAATTTCATTAAATATTTGCCAAAAGAATTTCCTTAAAAATGGTCTTAATTAATTTAAATATAAGCTCTACCAACTTACAATCATCATTACCACCACCACTAGGAAAGAATGTATTTGATGTTTTAGCAGTGTTTGTGTATACATTAGGAGGGACACTATTTTGTTATGGGTGAAAAGGAGCTTCTGGAGTCAAGTCCCTGAGTTCAAGAACCAGCCTCTGTCACTTGTTAGCTGTCACTTTAATACACTCTCCCAATTTCTCTGTGGTTCAGTTTTACAACTGTAAAATAACAACGTCTACCACCAAGGGTCGTTGTAAGCATTAAATAAGTTAACAGGTACTAGACAAAGTTAAGAGTCTGGCACGTCATATTACTAAGAAAGCTGTGTTCTGCCAATATAATAGAGTAATACAAATATATTAGCTTTCTGATCAGACATGTCGAATATCTGATTGATTATTTCATACATCAAGATCCATACTAATAAAGGCCTAAAGGACAAACAATTGCATGGAAGAGGAAACACGGAGGAGTAGACAAAATTTTATAGTATTCTGTAGTCTCTTTTCTCTTCCCTTTTCCCCAAAATGTAAATTCTGAGATCAGAATATTATTCCAGTGATGGAATAGATTGGTGTTCTCTTGAAAATGCTAAAATATTAATTTCAGGAACACTGTGATAAGAGTGTTGACAATTTTTTAAAAGTATGAGTCAATATTCTCTGGTACAATCAGAGATAGGAATCAATATATATTAGTTTAATGTCAAAAGCTAGACACGTAACTTTAAAAATGGGAAATTGTTTTCTCGGTGAAAACTTGAATGATTTTTTTCTTAAAGTGGAAGATCATTTCAAAGTCTAAGTTATCGCTGGTGATTGCCATAAATGAATTTTCAAGTTTTACCCATATATTTTGAGATATTAAATTATTTACTCTTCTGGTGTTTGCCATTTACAATATTCATTTATTAAGATTTTTACTTGTAAAATAAATTTAATTGGGTTTTAAATTTGCAGGGTTGTTTGTGAAGTAATCAGTTAACCATTTATATGATCATATTTCTTGTAATATAATCTTCAATTTTCACTCACCATTATACCGGAGTACAGAATGGTGATTTTATATACTAGCTGTGATTAAAATTGTAAAAAAAGGAGCAAAAATTCTGCTCCCAATTGAACTTATAAAATGTTGTCTACATCTGGGTCTATGGTCTTCCTTTAATAAGAATTACCAACATTTGGAAGAAGGGATTTGACTATCACCAATCACTAAGCTATGTCCACTCTCCCTATTGATGTAGAGAGACAAATAAGGGAACCGGGAGGTCAGCGGTGGTCCTCTACTCTTTCACTGCCATGTTTATGTTTGGATGTGAGAACTCCTTATTTATACTCTACTTTGTATATATTTGCTGATTTACACTCGTGCCTATCTAATAATTGGAGAGAAATATCAACTTGGAATGAAGGCGCCAGAGTGTCACAGAACACCCTCCTCCCATTTGATGAATCAAGGATTTTGAAATCCTACAGATACATTTGTACAACCACAGAACCTAGATCGACTTGCATCATCTTACAATTACCTGACTCAAGAGAACTATTTGATGCCTCCTGAATCAAGAAATAGGGCATGTACAAAGATACCACCTGCAGCTGAGGCAGGAGATGTTTGAGTCTCAGCAAACGAAGTCCAAATCAGGGAATTGGAGAGTGGGGAAGCTTTTCAAGCCCCTGGAAAAACTTACTGCCAAATAAGTTACAGCACTTGTATTTTTCCCTCATAGAGGCACTGACAGTGGATCAGAGCCACCCAGGGATTCCAAAAAAAAAAAAATCAACAGGAGAAAATGGCAAGCTTTTCCAGTTAAAAAAGATGCTTTTTTCCCCATGAATGCCCCTTATATATTCAACAAGGCGTAAGAGCACAAATAAAGACCCGTGTAATGTATGTCTGAATATTAATAAGCCATAAATCAAGCTGACAAATTGTTTAAAAATGTTTCATTTTCTTACCTTGATAAACATATATTGTAAAATCTGTGTGAGGCTATGGATTTTACCAAAGAAAATCAAGTTTAATTATTAAGCATGTCTGAATATTTTATAGATGGGCAAGTGATGTTTAAGTGAGTAATAAACGGCAATAAGTACATAATAAAATTTTTATGTATTTATCTCACATAAACTATTCTTGCCTTTATTTAAGAAAAATAATAATTATGCCATAGTTATCACAATTTTCACACAATTTGTGTTCAAAAGATAGTAATAATATAGAATTTACAAATAAAATCGAATTATATTAAAACTACAAGTGTGTATATTTGCTTAAAAGTATAAACTAAATTGTGTAAATAAATCATGTTCATGTTTCAAAAATTATCTTTTTTCTCAATTACTCAAAGTTCCTTATAACATACTAAACAAAAATTATGAATAATGAATATAAAATCTTTATATGAAAATGACAAAGCTCAATTTTAAATTATAAAAAATATTTTAACAATTTAAGTATAAAAACATAATCATTTACAGACTAGCAATATATTATCATTTAACCATTTGGCACCTCATTTAATGCACATTATGTTTAGACATATTTAATACATATATATGTGTATACACACATTTAAGAGTAATATACTCTTATAAATTGTTTATTAAAAATGTTTTTTAGTCACTATGTGTTACTGTTGAAAACATATCAGTAATTCTGAAACACAAATTAGAGCAGCACAAAATGGAAATTTGACACCCCTGGGGGGGAAATATTTCATTAAGCAAGAATCTATTGAATTCACGCTCTCAGAAAAGGTGGATTTGACAAGTTAATTAGTTTTTTTCCCTACTGGAGCATTTCCACATGTAACCTGAAATTCAAAGTGTTTGTTGTATAACTTCAACCCTGAAAATAGAGAATCTGTGAACATTCATGGCATTGTGATGCAATCACTTTTTACTCAAAAGATGAAACAGAAAAGGATGTGGAAAGCTTTTTTTTTCTTGATATTGAATAGTATTAGTTAGAAGAATAGATGTACTGGAGTTACAGGTTCTGCTGTGCAAACGATAAGCCAAGAAGTTTGATAAATTTACCCCTCAAATTTTCTTTAATTTAAAAGGAGAACTCAAGAGAACCTCCAATATTCTTTGACCTGAGAAATTAAAAGGATGAAGATGCCAGTAACTGATATGGGTAAGACTCTGGGAGTCTTTTAGTCTTGATAGACTGAAAGGATTTAAAATGAAGAAAAAAGGAATATGTACAGAAATGGGTATTCTAGGTAGAGAGAAAAATTAAGCAAATAAGAAATACAGAGTAGGGTGGCTGCTTATTTTGGAGCTGCAGTGAATCACTGTAACAGGAATGTATCAATATACAGTATTATAGTGGCTGATACTGAAAACTGAAGTATGGTGACTGATACCAAAGAACTTTGAATATTGGCTAAAATGTTCTCACTTTTTCAGAAAGTAGCTGAGAGAGACTGGTTTATTGAAGGGGAAAGTTCATCATTGTTTGGATTTTGTTAGAAAATGTATTCCAATTAAACTGTTCGTATTAGAAACATCTTCCCTGAGATATCTGTCTGAAAGAGGCCAAACATTATCTTAGATAGTATACTAAAATTTGAGTTATTCAGTAAATCAGCATATATATTTTTATACTATACTGATAAAAAGATCCCAAATTTCTGTTTCAATCAACAATGTCTATGTGATAGCCTTGAATATTGGATAGAACATCTTATTACTAATTTAATGAGCACATGTTTAAATAATTTTACTTTTGAGCCCTAAGTAATGATATATCTACATAATTGGACACATATTTGCTTCTGTAAATTGTTTTCATATATAGTTTATCTTATTTTTCTGTTTGGGTAATTAACTCATTTCTTTATGAATATACCATATATATTGTAACCATTTTCCAGTTTATGCTTGCTTATTGTTTTCTGTCTTTAGCATTAGATTTATTATTACTAAAATGTACATATGGATAAAATAAAGGGTTGGGGTCCTAGCTCGTCTATCGATATGCTAGTCTTGGGTAGTTCTGTTTCTCTACAAATGAAGGTCATCACTATCTCTGCGCAAATTAACTATTGTAGGCTTTGCTAGAATGCAAAGAAAGGGTTAAGGGATAAGGAATAGACTTCCAGTTGTGTCAAAATGAAGAGGGCTATACAAAAAGTGGCATTATAAATGCCCCCAAGTTTCCCAAATTCTTTAGAGATTAGTCATCTGATTTTAGGCTGGGGCTAAGTGTAACTACAAATAAGAGAGAACACTTTCAATTTACCCCTAAGTGACTTCAGTATTCATCTACTGAGTGAGAAAATGACTGTGAGTAATCTTGGTATGTGCATTAGTTTGACTGGAGAGAAGTGAAGATTAAGATGTCTCAATCACAGAAACAACGTGGTACCATAAAGAGAATCTTAAGTACCCTGTAACAGGGTATTAGCCTTTCCCCAACATGAATTTTTCATAATAGCTGATACTGCCAGAATTTACTTCATTCAAAAGAGTAAAATAACTAAAGTGAAACCAACATGAATTGGTATATATATAAAAAAGGGAACAAAACAAAGAGAGGAGATGGATAGGAAAAATACAAAGGGAAAGAAAAATATGGTAGATAAAGAGAATCAATTAAAAATAGTGTAATTGAAGACATAAAATTGTTAACCAAATACCACCATAAGTTTAAAAAATAAATCAACGATTTCATTATACAAAAAGAGCACAAAATGGAGACACAAGATTTATCAAAAATGATATAAGAACAGCCTAACTCAAAAAGAAGCAGAAAGAAAATGCAATGTTACCACAAAAATAAAGGTGTGCTGGTTAGTATCTCTCATGTGCCCCAGAAAAGAGCACGTTCTTTTACTACCTTTCTGTGGGTGCAGACCAATTGTGGGTGGGACCGTTTGGTTAGATTATTTCAATTAAGATGTGACCCAGCCCATTCAAGGTGGGTTGTAATCATTTTTTTTTATTAATTAAAAAAAGAATTAGCAAAACAATTAGAAATCATTCCATTCTACATGTACAGTCAGTAATTCTTAATAAGATCACATAGTTGCATATTCATCATTTCTTAGTACATTTGCATCGATTTAGAAAAAGAAATAAAAAGACAACAGAATAAGAATTAAAACAATAATAGAAAGAAAAAAAAAAAACAAAAACAAAAAACCTATACCTCACATGCAGCTTCATTCAGTGTTTTAACATAATTGCATTACAATTGGGTAGTATTGTGCTGTCCATTTCTGAGTTTTTATATCCAGTCCCGTTGTACAGTCTGTATCCCTTTAGCTCCAATTATCCCTTCTCTTTTTTTTTTTTTAATTAACAGAAAAAAAGAAATTAACCCAACATTTAGAAATCATACCATTCTACATATGCAATCAGTAATTCTTAACATCCTCACATAGATGCGTGATCATCATTTCTTAGTACATTTGCATCGGTTTAGAAGAACTAGCAACATAACCGAAAAAGATATAGAATGTTAATATAGAGAAAAAAATAAAAGTAATAATAGTAAAATCAAAACAAAACAAAAACCTATAGCTCAGATGCAGCTTCATTCAGTGTTTTAACATGATTACTTTACAATTAGGTATTATTGTGCTGTCCATTTTTGAGTTTTTGTATCTAGTCCTGTTACACCATCTGTATCCCTTCAACTCCAATTGCCCATTATCTTACCCTGTTTCTACCTCCTGCTGGACTCTGTTATCAAGGACATATTCCAAATTTATTCTCGAATGTCTGTTCACATCAGTGGGACCATACAGTATTTGTCCTTTAGTTTTTGGCTAGACTCACTCAGCATAATGTTCTCTAGGTCCATCCATGTTATTACATGCTTCATAAGTTTATCCTGTCTTAAAGCTGCATAGTATTCCATCGTATGTATATACCACAGTTTGTTTAGCCACTCTTCTGTTGATGGAGATTTCGGCTGTTTCCATCTCTTTGCAATTGTAAATAACGCTGCTATAAACATTGGTGTGCAAATGTCCGTTTGTGTCTTTGCCCTTAAGTTCTTTGAGTAGATACCCAGCAATGGTATTGCTGGGTCGTATGGCAGTTCTATATTCAGCTTTTTGAGGAACCGCCAAACTGCCTTCCACAGTGGTTGCACCATTTGACATTCCCACCAACAGTGGATAAGTGTGCCTCTTTCTCTGCATCCTCTCCAGCACTTGTCATTTTCTGTTTTGTTGATAATGGCCATTCTGGTGGGTGTGAGATGATATCTCATTGTGGTTTTGATTTGCATTTCTCTAATGGCCAGGGACATTGAGCATCTCTTCATGTGCCTTTTGGCCATTTGTATTTCCTCTTCTGATAGGTGTCTGTTCAAGTCTTTTTCCCATTTTGTAATTGGGTTGGCTGTCTTTTTGTTGTTGAGATGAACAATCTCTTTATAAATTCTGGATACTAGACCTTTATCTGATATATCATTTCCAAATATTGTCTCCCATTGTGTAGGCTGTCTTTCTACTTTCTTGATGAAGTTCTTTGATGCACAAAAGTGTTTAATTTTGAGGAGCTCCCATTTATTTATTTCCTTCTTCAGTGTTCTTGCTTTAGGTTTAAGGTCCATAAAACCGCCTCCAGTTGTAAGCTCCGTAAGATATCTCCCAACATTTTCCTCTAACTGTTTTATGGTCTTAGACTTAATGTTTAGATCTTTGATCCATTTTGAGTTAACTTTTGTATAGGGTGTGAGAGATGGGTCTTCTTTCATTCTTTTGCATATGGATATCCAGTTCTCTAGGCACCATTTATTGAAGAGACTGTTCTGTCCCAGGTGAGTTGTCTTGACTGCCTTATCAAAGATCAAATGTCCATAGATGAGAGGGTCTATATCTGAGCATTCTATTCAATTCCATTGGTCGATATATCTATCTTTATGCCAATACCATGCTGTTTTGACCACTGTGGCTTCATAATATGCCTTAAAGTCAGGCAGCGCGAGACCTCCAGCTTTGTTTTTTTTCCTCAAGATGTTTTTAGCAATTCGGGGCACCCTGCCCTTCCAGATAAATTTGCTTATTGGTTTTTCTATTTCTGAAAAATAAGTTGTTGGGATTTTGATTGGTATTGCATTGAATCTGTAAATCAATTTAGGTAGGATTGACATCTTAACTTTATTTAGTCTTCCAATCCATGAACACGGTATGCCCTTCCATCTATTTAGGTGTTCTGTGATTTCTTTTAGCAGTTTTTTGTAGTTTTCTTTATATAGGTTTTTTGTCTCTTTAGTTAAATTTATTCCTAGGTATTTTATTCTTTTAGTTGCGATTGTAAATGGGATTCGTTTCTTGATTTCCCCCTCAGCTTGTTCATTACTAGTGTATAGAAATGCTACAGATTTTTGAATGTTGATCTTGTAACCTGCTACTTTGCTGTACTCATTTATTAGCTCTAGTAGTTTTGTTGTGGATTTTTCTGGGTTTTCGACATATAGTATCATATCGTCTGCAAACAGTGATAGTTTTACTTCTTCCTTTCCAATTTTGATGCCTTGTATTTCTTTTTCTTGTCTAATTGCTCTGGCTAGAACCTCCAACACAATGTTGAATAATAGTGGTGATAGTGGACATCCTTGGGTTGTAATCATTTTACAATAGTCCGGAAGGAGAGGACAAGAGCTCAGAGAAGGCCCAAAGAAGCAAAACGATGAGTTTAAGAGAAGGTCATAGAGGGAAGCCCTGGAGAAACTAAATGGGACTAGGATACATGTACAGAAACTGAGAGAGGGGCCAAGGAAGCCAGAAGCTGAAAGCATTGAAACCCAGGAGAGAAGGACCAGCAAGCATCAGCCATGTGCCTTCCCATGTGACAGAGGTGTCCAGATCCCGGAAGCATTTCTTCAGCAAAGGTATCCTTCTGTGATGCCTTAATTTGGACATTTTTCACAACCTCATAATTGTAACTCATAATCTAATAAATCATAATTGTTGCAAACCATTCCATTTCTGATATATTGCATTTCGGCGGCTTTAGCAAACTGAAACAACGGAGTGAGTAAATTATTCAATGCAGAAGAAATAAACAAAAAGTTGAAATATGAATCTGAACAAAGTGGCTAATGTGAAAGAATATATGATATACATAATTGGTTTCTTCCCAAAATTTTAAATTTATGTTCCAAAACTTTTATGAAAAAAAATTCTAATACTTAAAATATTGAGACAGACCCATCAATAATGAGACATTTCTGAATAAAGTTAGTGCCTTTGGGAGGCACGAATAAAAATAATTTAGCAACGAAGCCAAATTTCAAATCACCCATAAAAAGAAAATAATCAAATTATTACATTTTACTCAAATTAATCCAGGGTAACATTTAGTTATGGAAGACAATTGAGAAATGTCTTAAAAAGTATTTTAAAAAGAAGGAAAGAATGAAAAGGCTTTATATTCAGCCAAACTGAAATTCAGGTGGAAAAGAAAATGAAAATTCAAAAACATTTGAAATCACAAAAATAAATAATGTTGTGAAAAAGAAACACAGATCAAGTAATGAAGACATTTAAAAATAAACCACAGTATAAACTATAGAAGAATGTGAACCAACATATATGGGTGACAATAGTAAGTATAACTAAGTTAAACCCACGTCTTAAAAAAAATAAACAAATAAAGCACCCATAATTTGGATACAAAGAAAAATTACAATAATTTAAATTTACACAGGGACAGTGAAGATTAAAAAATGAGCAAAGCCATGCCAGGCAAATAAAAACTTGATATTCAGGAATCACTACCTTTAAATCCAACAACTAAAATCAGAGTTAAAAAAAAAAAAGCTCACATAAGGCTAAAACATTTATCTTCTAATGATAAGATATCTAACCCCAGAATGAAAAATGCTATGTTATAATATCTGTGAACCATAAATATCATCTTTTATAAGATAAAATTGATGACAGTATAAAGAAAATAGATAGAAATAAATTATAAAAGGAAATTTTCACCCAGTTATCTCAGTCATATGATATCCAGTGAATACAAACTCAAAAAAAAAATCTTAATGTAAAATAAACTAAATCTAATAATACGCATCATACCCTAATCCTTAGAAATTACCTGGTACTGGGCACAATAAGTACTTCATTTGCCTTAATTAACCTAATCCTTCAGGAAACCTGTGAGGTTACTGAGGCTGAGAGAGATGAGGTAGAATCTCTAATGCAACTATTAAGTGGTAGAAGCTGAGCATCAGTCTGGGTTTGTTCAGGCAATTCCCCTTAATCTTCATCACTGTGCAACTAGAACTGTGTATCTGGTCTTTCAGTGAAGTAAGCCAAAATAAGTGCATTTTGCATTCGACTCAGATGAGTAGAAATCCAACCTATGTATTTACGCCCTTAAATAGCTACAGCTGGTCTTGCGGTTGAAAAACCTGGTGTAAATTTCTCCTAGTATAATTTTATTCTAAAACAGTGTGTGAAAAAAGAAATTTGTGTTGAAAATTCTTCCAAATTTGTTTTGTAATCATTCAGAATTTCCTTCCAGGGCTGGGTATTTCTTAACAGAAGTAATATAAGCACAAGCAAATATGGCTTGAATGTTGCCTCATTTCTTACAGAAAGTAACGTGAAGACTTTGATAAAATTCAATTCTAATTTTAATTTTCCTGTATAATGAAATCTCAGCAGAAATATTAAAATTTTTAGCCCGAAATTATAACAATCACATAATTGTCAAGTGAGTTAAATCTAAGTAGCATATATAAAAATTACACTGAAAAGAAGAGCATAACTTATTTTCAAGTGTGCAGATAATGCTTCAACAAAATTTTAGTAAAAACAAAATCAACAAATTCCAAAAAGCAGGACTAGTGCAGATACTTCTCCCTGATCATAACTCAATAATACTGGAAAAAAACTAACAGAGTGATTACAACAAAGACTGCAGTGAATATCTTTGAACATGTATCATTTTCCTTATATGTATACAAGTAATTTCTAGAAGTGGAATTAATGGGTAAAAGACCATACGAATTTTGAATTTTGAATCTCCACAGACGTTTATAAATTGAACTCCACATCTAGGTAAGAGAATGTTAATAGAACTTTTTTTTAAGTTTTCCAAATCTGAGAGTGCGAAAAGATCATTTCTTTTTTTATTAACATAAAAATCCAAGCCATAACTTTTCTTCTGTGCATGGCTATATGTTTCGATTAGCATTAATCAGATTTTATAATAATTCTTATTTAATACATATTTATAATTTATTCATATTTTAAGTCATAATCTTACTAAGTATCAAAATTCTAGTCATTTTTGGAGGGTTAATGTCCATAATCTTCGCAAAAAATTCACAAGATTCAAAAATAATAATTAAATCTCTCATCCATATTGTGATAGAATATAGACAAAAATACCTGGAATTTAGTGTCAAGTCTATCCTTTTATTCTCATATAAGACCAATAACTGTATTTCTCGCCTTGATTCATATAAGAAAAAGAAGCCTGAGAAATATATCTTTTGCCTAATTTAGATGACTCGGAATCCAACCATTTATTTTACACTTTCTTAAAGAGCTAATAGGATGCCCTGCAATTTCTTCTTGCCCAAATTTAATCTGAAACACAGACATGAAAAAATATCCTCATTAAAAATCATCCAGTTGATATTTAGAATCAATTAAATCATTTTATTCAACGCCTGGTGCTTCCTTAATACAGAAGGGATTTACTAACTTCTAATGACCTTAAATTGGCAACAGAGACAGGAAACCATGTCAGCACTATTTGACTAGATTCGTATGTTCTTCATCAGGATGTCGATGTATCTAACATTTTTAACAGTAAGTTATTTGGAAACAAAATGTTCCTGGGCATTAATGATTCATTTCTGTAATAGATAGAACAAACTTCAACTTAAATTTTGAATCACACCCCACTCTCCCCCATTATCAAGTTTCCTTACCTAAATCCTCATTTTCTTTCAGGTATTAAATTAGCTATAAATTAGAGTCATCACCATTCAAATAGTCGCAGAAGATCTGGAATATGTGTTGCTGGAAAGATAGCATCACTTCAATTTGGCAAGTTTAACATAGTGCAAGTAGAAATAAACCATGCAGCCACCTAAAGTGCAAAGTAGGGAATTCATTCACTCTAAGAGATGATATTCTTGAGAAAATAATGTCTTTTATAAAAACAATTTCTAGAAAGACCTAGTCTGTCTAGGGTAATAGGATAGTACCCTTACTACTTTTATAATTGTTATATTTGACTGTGATTAATTGTCTATTCAGCTTCCTCTCTAATAAATTGCAATTTTCCCCAGTATTTACTTTCAGGTCTTTACATAATAGAATATCATAAGCACCAGTATTTTAACTTTCCCATCTGGTGGATTGCATGTGTGTCTGAATCGTATGAGGCTTTGGAGCTTTTCTGTCTCACAAGTCAGATTTCAGAAAATGGGAGTGAAAACTATTATTAATCTTCCCAAACATCACAGGGCCTTCATTACAACCTGTCTGCGCCCCTTTATCTTCAGGTTTGCTTGTTTATTGCGTAATTTCCAAATATTTATTCTGGATAAGAAGAGAAGGTTCTTGTGCATAGTGGTTTCACTTTCAACCACCACATTTATGGATCTTGCTTGGAATCACAAGTTTTAGGTGATGCAATATTCTGAAACAAAATCCAATGTCATCTTCACTTTGAATACTAACAAACATAAAATGGGGAAAATGGGGACTGAAATAGTGCTTTAGTGATTGTGGAAGCTGAATCACTTTCACTTAGACACAGATCCATTTCTTTTCCCCCACCTTCCTTGTTTTATCTCTCCGTTATTTATTCTGTGGTCTTAATATCTGCTTCTTTGGAGTTTTGTCTAGCATAAAAAAGTCAATCATAGGCCATTTTAGTTGCTCACTGCTGTAGATATGGATCATATTCTCCTATAAATTTTCCATAAAGGTTTTTTTTTAAATAGTAAGATGGCAGGGCTAAAGAATTGTCACCTGTAAATGTAAGTCCCCTTTGGTTCAGGATACTAAATTGCTGTAATGATACTGGCTCAAATTTGAATTTATATATGTATGTAGATATCGTTTCCAACTCAATTTTCCTGGTTGAAAAAAGTGAAATAAGATTGTATATAAAGGACATGTCAAGGTTGAGAAGTAAGCACAATCTAGCATCAGGAATAGGCATTAAGATTTCTCAATTAAAAGCTGTATTTCCATCTCTTCCCCTCATTTGTTCCATATCCTTAGGTTAAGTAATTCAGCCTAGAACCCAACTGCATATTGGCTAAGAAAGAAACACAAGTATGAAAAATACATACAGCTCAAGTATGTTTAAACTATCAAAGGAAACATAGCATCTTTTTGTGCCATCTATAATCTAATAGCTTCTATTTAAAATTGTAAGTCAACCTGTATTTTTTCAAAAGTGAAAGTGTCTCTTTTTTTTTTTTTTTTTTTTTGAGTCACCCTGTTTTGGTTATTTAGCTGAAGTTTCAAGAAAAAGGGGAATTAGGACTTGTACAAAATCACTTCTTACCTATTTAAAACAAACAGAAAATTATGAAGAAAACACGCAAATATGAATGCTCTTATCCTTTAAAAATAATATGACACACTCAATTGGAACACATTCTGTTAGTTTCTTTTTTTCCAACATAAAAAAAGAACTATTCCCATTCAGATCTTAAATATATAATGCCCATTCTCTGTGAGAGAGTAAAAGAGAACAAGACTGAGCATGAGAAAGAGAAAGAAATTTTGATTGGGATGTGATATATTCACAGGTTTGTGAAAAAAAATTGAACAAAACTTGGTTTGGGGGAGAGCCTTTTGTACTAAATAACAGATTTTATTCAGAAGCGACCTGCCTTCTGTGCAAGTATCTAATTTCTTATTAAAATTCTTAAATTTTCTTTTCATTCATATAAAGTGCATTTATTATCTTAAGTTCTTCATTATATTGTAATAATCTGCTTCCATTTCGAAAATGACATACACAATAATCTAATTAATCCCATTGATATATCCTTTTTAAAAATATTGTGTTTGGGATATTTAGGTAAGAGAAAAGCAATATTAAGCAAAGGGATTTACATACTCTTGGACACAGATGCCAGATTTAAAATGCCAGCATCACCTTTCATAATTGAAAGCAAGCTACCTTTGCAAAGAATCATTTATTAAAACCAAACCACCATTTCAATAAAGCATTAGGTTTGCTGCATTGAATGCCTCCTGGGCAGCACTCTGAAATAATAGTGAATTGCTATTCTAATCCACAATGGAACATTTTAATAAGTGTGATAAATGATTCACAGAGAGCTTCAGATTTCAATGTCAGTGGAATTAGAATCAGGCAGAGGCTGGCCCTAGGTGATGGATGTAGAGGATTTTAGTGGTAAACACTTTGCAATGTCAGGACAAAACCAGCTTATGGAACTCTCACAGGCAAAATTTATGTCCATTTGTCACCTTGCCACCTGAGGGTAAAAATGTAGAAAAGCACTAGTCTTAATTTAACAGGTATTATACTCTCTTATATTCTATAACCCTTCAAAATGATATAAAACAAAGAAATTAAAAGGAAGCATTCATAAAAGTAAATGGTTTTACATTCATAAACTTAAGATTGCATCATAGTCTCAGTTTTACAAAATATTGGAGAGGTATACTCAACAGAAGCTAAATTCTTGAATTTTATTCTTTTTCACTTTTTAAATATTTTTCTTTATTTATCCAAGTTTTATGAGGACATAAATGCATATGTGGGACTTCTTTAAAAAGAAAACAACAAATGCAAATCACACATTTACAGACATAATCTCCAGTGATCATGTTAATAAGTTAGAACACAGATTTAAAACCAATCAGGAAATAATGAATTTTTAAAAATTCAAGGCACTATACAAAATAATGCATCATGTACTCTCATGCAAATTAAAAAAATGGATCTATGCACATTACCTCCAATGATGTCCTCGCATGTCTTTTTAAATGTTTCCAAGGAAACAAGCATCTGATTTATGCCTAAGTTCTCTATGCTAACATTTCCCTTACTCTTCGCCTGAAGTGTAGCATGTATTGCAGAAGTATAATGTTGATATATATACAAATTATTGTTGATATCAATATATTAGGTCAGAGTGAAATGTAAAAGAAGAAATCTAAAGGACTAAGATCAAAATAAGGCCAGTAAAGCTCAATATAAAATATTTTTTTCCAATTTTTTAATTCATAAAAACTTGGAACACTATATATTTTAATGTCACTATGAAGAAATAACAGCTGCAAAAATTAACAGAATAAAGTACTTTTGAAATATACTTAAATGTTTTGATTTTGGTTGTTGTTGATACCCTAAGGCAGAGCTTGACAAAATTTAATGTCCATAGAATTATCTGGAACCTCTTTATATGAAGATTCTGATGCAGTAGGAAGGGCAAATCAGATCAGAGGTGTTGCATTCTTCATGAGCTCCAAATCAAGCTTTTGCTGCTGCTACACAGACCATATCTTGTACAGGAATACACTAAGGACACATCAAAAACTTCACCATGGACATAATCTGCAGGAAATTTGAGGACTGAAAAGCAACTGCTCTATGTTAGTCATAAATAAATAAAGTATAAACTATGGATATTAAGTATGCAATTAGACCATCTTCATATAAACTCAATGTGCAATTAGTACCATTATTCCTCATCTTTAAGTCTAAAACACTATTAATCATTTGTGATGATTAAATGAGATGAAAAATGGAAAGTACTTAGCATGGCTCCTGCCAAGTTGTAAACCTTCAATAAATATTATTTTTATTATGATGGAAAAGTCACTGATCTGGAGGTAGAAAACTTGGATTTTTACATTCAGCTCTTCCATTTAAGAGTTAAGATATCCTTTACACTTTAAAATAATTTAAATTTTCTGATCCGGGTTTTGTCATCTATAAAATGTGTATAATATCCTAAATTTGTTAAGATAATGCATATGAAAATACTTCATAAACCCTAGAATTATGCAAGTTCAAGGTATAACTTTTATTCCTTTAAGTGTTAAAGGTTTAAAAGAAGCAACTGCTTTTAAATTCGGCAAATATTAGTACAGATTCAGCAGCAAACAAGTAATTTTTATGATTCATTGTTCATCTTACCCTACTAAAAGTTCCCCAATAAAATTTTGATGAAATGAGGGCAAATGAGAAACTGGTGAGGTTTACATGGGTTTTATTACTGATTAGACATGGAACTAAAGCAGAAACATACCCAAATAAATTCCCTTACTTTTGAATAATAATATATCTGCTAGTAATATGCCATGTCTCTTTCTGTGCTCATGAAAACGTATTTTATTGTGAGGAAGTCAAAAGGAATCAGTTCCATCATACATGAGCATGAACAAAGGAGACATTCAGTAAGTAGCTGTTGAAAAAGAATTCAAACATAGAGGTTTATTCCTGGTTCTATTTCTGTCTTGTATTCGTCCTTAAAAGTATACTTGGTCTCTTTATTCTTCAGTTTCAATATAAAATGGGGCCATCAATATAGAACTTGCTACTTGGAGACATTACCTTGAACTATGAGAATTAACCAAAACGATGACAGGTAAGTGTTTTGAACTGCTTTTAAAAGAAAAGTTCTATAAAAACACAAATGTCTCAGGGTATGAAAGTGCTTTTGAAAGTGGAGAAAATAATAGCTGAGAGAGGGAGAGGTTAGTAATGAGGGAAAGAAAGATCAGAAAGGAGAGGAGGTTAGAGATCAAGAGTTACAGCCTCTTTCATTTCACGGAGCAGCACCAGGCAAGGACACTGCTCATCTTCTCTGGATATAGTTAAAAGGTCTTGTGTTACATATTTATTAATGACTTGGAAATAAGAATAGCCATGCAATTAATTAAATACAAATAGGCAGGTGTTACTGACACCAGTAAGACTAAAGCATTGGAGGTTAAAAAGGCAGTAAAGAAATAAGCTAGTAAGAGTCAACCTTGAAGTCCATAAGATAGCACCTCAAAGAAAAGCTGTAGTGGCAAAATTAAAAATCAATAAACTGTGATTTATTTTACCAAAAAATGTTGTATTTCCCAAAATACCAAAAGCAATGATATTATTATAAATGTGAGTTAATAGTCCTGTGAAAAGTCAAAATACTGAACCAAGTAGAAAGGATACCAAGTTTTGTTAAATTATTTAATTTAGTTATAAGCCCATTTAATCTAGCAGTTAATGTTATTGCTATAATTCTAGATATTTGTATGCAATGGATATGAAAGCGGTTGTGAAAAAACTATCCAAGAACAGATTAAGTAGCTCATGGTTCAAAACACTGAGCTATAAATTCATGGTATGAGAAATGAAGTTAAGAATCTTCAGTCATGTCTCTAGACAAATGTAAACAGTTACTTAGCAAATATCTATCCCTACATACTCTTGCCTCCCTGGTTAAATTGTACTAAAGTGTTAACAAAAACTTTGGGTCATGGCACTATATTTTATGGAAAATAAAAGCCTATCCTCTTTCCAAAACATAAAAAATAAAGAAAATACATTGTTGAGTTTAGGAGATCAATTTGAGATTACTCATCAAAATATATACATTTACAAACCTTTTATCCACCCAAGTTTAATCTAAGGAATCTGTTTGATATACTCAGTTGTAGTATGATGCATGCATGCAAGACATATTTCCTGCAATATTATTTACATAGTGAAAAAAACCAGTAACAACCTAAATGTACTTCAATAAGGAAAGCACGGTATAACTACAGCATAGAATAATATACAGCAACTAAAAAGCTGAAATGACATTTGTTCTACTAACTTAATGAGATATGGCATAAATAAAACTACTAAGTGATCCATGCATCTAGAATAATAATTTGAAAATATGTTGTATGTGTGTTGTGTCTAGAGAAAAAGACCTGGAATAACGTATGACAACATTTTCATCATAGTCACTCATAGGCCTGGAGTTGAAGTCAGGAGAGGAGAGGTGGTCACAACAATATAAACATCATTATTATTTTTAGTGAGAGTTTTGCACTGTTTGAATTTTTCAGGCATTACTTTTAGAAAAGTAATAAAACTGGAAAATTATACAGATGAAATCCCATACTGATAATTTTAAAGGACTTCATCTTGGTTCAACATCCCTAATGCAAGTTGAAAAATAATGCATATAATGAGATATGTATCTGAATGCATTTATCATCATACCATCACTGACATGAACTGAAATTAGCTCTCTGGAAGACCCATGAATTGAGTGGCATGTGCGCTGAGTTACAGAATATAGAAATAATAGACTGCCCAAGTAAGAAATTCTTCTCTTTGTCACAGATTTGGATTCTGCAATGTGAATAGGGAAAAATCAGTATTTTGTTTTGAAAGAAAATGATTGGGAAAAAAGATAGCATTCTAGGTAGGCCTTGTTTTTCTTTAGAATTTAAGATCACTCAACTAAAGCATTGAAATTTATGAGCTTGTTTAGTTTTATAAACCCAATCTTCACCACTCCATTTAAAAGTACCTCAGTTTCTTGGCTGTATGGGGAAAATGTCTTTCAGTGCATCTAATGGAATACAGTGGTGGCTTATTTTGTGAATCATATATATTTCTCTGTAAATTCATAAATGAGAATTATAGTATTTGGGAAGACCATTTTCTTCCACTGATAAGTAAAGATATCAATGAAAACTGGCCAATGTGTAATAAGTAACTCATTCCACACTCTGCTGGAATTTTCTTTCTGTAATCAGCTACTTTTATAATAGAAAGTCCCCCTTTGTTCCTCATCTTTCCTACCTTCTACCCTTAAAATCTCCCTATTTAATTAATATCGTATGCTTTACCTCTTCCTTAAGTACTTGTACTTTAAGGAATGGTCTTTAAATCTCCACTAAAAAAGGGCATCAAATTTCTGGTTAAATAGAAATAAGATGAAAATCTGATATTTATAATATTCTTTGTTCAACTAGTATCAAATATAAAGAGATGGATAATAAAATTATATATTTTTAGAAACTCAAACTTTATTTTTTCTGATCACATTAATATGCAGTAGATTTTTTTTTTTTTTTTTGCATGGGCAGGTACCAGGAATTGAACCCGGGTCTCCGACATGGCAGCAAGAACTCTGCCTGATGAGCCACCATGGCCCGCCTGATATGCAATAGATTTTGAGAGTCACAAGGCTTATAAAATATTTTATGACCAAATGTTGTAATAGTATCCAACCCCTGCCTTGGAATGTATATTCTTCATCCATGTCACAATGATCTTTAGCTAATAAGCACTATCTAAGGGAGCTGGGTATTTAGTACTTGCTATTCTGGACATATTTTCTAAAAAGTAATATGTAATGTATGATAACACCAGGACCTGACTAAAATCTTAAAAAGTCAATAATAATAATAGCTTGAATAAATGTGTGAAATTTTTAAGAATATTTCCATGATATTCATGATATAAATCCATTTGAATTTCCTAGAATAGATTTTTTTGAAAATGTTAGATTTTTTTCTGTACTAGTCATCTTTTCATTCATTCAGGAATTTGAAAATGTATTTTTAAATAAACTTTCATGAATTCATAGTTATTGCTTAGCAGTTTTAAAAATTAGTAAATATCTATTGGGGTTTGGAACTGTATATACCCCCCAAAAAACATGCTGTCAAATTAATTCATTCCTGTGGATATGAACCCATTTTAAGGAGGACCTCAACCTGAATGGATATTAATCTTATTACTGAAGTCTTTTATAAGCAGAATGAAATTCAGCCAGAGAGAGAAAAAAAAAGCCATTCAGAGAGAGAGAAAAAAATGCCATTCAGAGAGTAGCCAGATGGGGAACATCAAAGGATCCCAGAGAGAAGGGGGAGACCAGGAGATTTCACCGTGTGCCTTGACTTACCATGTAACAAGCTAAGGATCATGGGTCCCCAGTAGCCAACCCCAGAATTCCACAGACTTTGGGAAGAAAGTATCACCTTAGTGATGTCTTTATTTGGACATCTAGCCTCAAAACTGTGAGCTAATACATTCCCATTGTTTAAACCAACCCATTGCATGGTATTTGCTTTAGCAATGAGGAAACCAAGACAAGAGCCTAAACTGAAAAATTGTGCAGAGTTGCATAGTAGTACTTTTCACTGTTTGCAGTTCAAATAATTGCAAATTAGTAATAATTTCCCTATAATTGTAGATATAAAACTTAAAGTATTACATCAGAAAATCATCTTTCAATATCGTAAAAGATGGTTTAGGGCATGTGCTGGTTTGAAAGGATTTATGTACTCTAGCCAAGCCATATTTAATCCTAAACAATCATGTGGGAGCAACTGTTTCTGTTAATCTCTATTCAGTGCTATAGGTTGGAAACTTGATTGGGTTATCTCCATGGAGATGTGACTCAGTCAATGTGAGTATTAAACTCGATTAGATAGAGACATGCCTTGGCCCATTCTACGTGGGTCTTGATTAGTTTACTGGAATCCTCTAAAAAAAGAAACATGTTGGAGAAACAAGGCAGATTCAGAGACAGCAGAGCAGAATGACATAGCCACAAGAAGCAGAGAGTCTACCAGCTCATGATCTTTGGAGATGAAGAAGGAAAACTCCTCCTGGGGAGCTTCATGAAATAAGAAGCCAGGAGAGGAAGCTAGCAGATGATTCCATGTTCGCCATGTGCCCTTCCAGCCAAGAAAAAACCTTGACTGTGTTTGCCATGTTCCTTTCCAGATGAGAGACAAATTCTGACCATGTTTGCCATGTGCCTTTCCACTTGTGAGAGAAACCCTGAACTTCATAGGCCTTCCTGAACCAAAGTATTTTTCCCTGGATACCTTATATTGGACATTTATATAGACTTGTTTTAATTGGGACATTTTCTTGGCCTTAGAACTATAAACTAGCAACTTATTAAATTCCCCTTTTAAAAAACCATTCTGTTTCTGGCATATTATATTCCGGCAGGTAGCAAACTAGAACAGGGCAAAATAAATCTATTAACTCTATAAGGAATGCTAAATGAGACTATCCATATAGTAATCATGTAATTGAAAAGTTTACTAAGTCTTGGCTTGGAGGACTAGTTAAATTGAGATTGTGAACTAGGAGAGAAAAATAAATAGGGATTCTGGGAATTTATTTGCTTGGAGGAAAAATAAAGAAAATTCAGTTGAAATAGTTATGCCTAAATGTAATTTATTCCTGGATTTAAAATCTTAAAAAGTTGCATAATAATGTGCTTCAATAATTCAAGTTATTTGAATTTCTCCACTGCATATATGGAGGTATAGAGTTAAACAGAAAAGAAATATATATTTTTAAACTTAACATTATTAAATAATGACAATAACTAATATTTGTTTACTTTGGTGCCTAATATGCATCAGGAATTTTGTTAATTGTGTATACATTGCCTAATTTAGTCTTACCTATTATGCTTAGTTAGTTACATACTACTATTTCTCCTTTAGATGTGATGGAGGCCTGCTCAGATATTAAATGATAGATTACCTAATAGAATAAATACTATATAGTCACTTAAATTGGAATTGAAATATATATATAATAGAAATAATCTTAATATATAATTTTCATGTTATATATTAATATGTATATAGTAATATTATATTATATGATAGAATATATTCAATGCATACATAAAATAATCTGATTAAATAAATAATAGGTATTTCTGTGTTTTAGTATTACAAATTATTAAAATTCCATTTTTATTATCTTTTATATTCCACATTTTCTACAAAAATGACATGTATATCTTTTCTAAGCAAAAGAATTCCAATAATTATTTCATAAAATCAGATATTTTTTAAACGCCTATATAGAAATCCACTGCAATACCCAATTAATAAAGGACATATAGATACTATTTTAAGGTGATTTATACTGCTTTTCTCTCTGAAACAATGCTATAATCAATCTTTTAGGAGAAAGAGTCATTTTTTTTAAATAAAAAATCATTAAAGAGAAACTACAATAACAAGAGTCATTTATTAAGTCCTTTGTTTGGCAATATTAATGGGACAAAATCAAGGATGATCTCAAGATTTTTGTCATTATCTTTGTTGGAGATAAAGAGGAGGGGTCCTTATCTCAAATCCTTAGAATCTGGCCTGGGTCTCTCACTGCTTTTAATAAATTGAATAATTTGGAAATAACCCATGCAAATTCAGGGTCTAGTCTTTAAAAAGGCTGATAGCTTCCATTCTTCTCTCTTAGAACACAGTTTGAGGCAAAACAGGCAGCCAGGTAGAGAGGCCCAGCTAGAAGAAATTCCTTTGGTCAGCCTCTGATGCATTCACAGCTGACAGCCAGACCAACTGCTAACCATGTGAGTGAGCCGTCATAGAAGTGGATCTTCCAGATTTAGTTGTTCCACCCAGGTGATGTCACATGGTGGAGAATAAGTTGTCCCTGTTAAGCCTGCCTAAGCTCTAAAATCATGAGCAAATAAATCATTGTTGCTTTAAGCCTCTACATTTAAGAATGGTTTGTTATGTAGTAAGAAAGAAGGAGAACATATATAGGAATTTGGTGACCTGAAATTATACACTGAATTTAAAACATGCATGTTCTAGTTTGCAAGCTGTCAGAATGCAGTATACCAGAAATGAAATGGCTTTTACAAAAGGGAATTGAATAAGTTGCAAGTTTACAGTTCCAAAGCTGTGAAAATATCCAAATTAAAGAAAGGCTATAAAAATGTCCGATCTAAGGCATCCAAGGAAAGATACATTGGTTCAAGAAGGCTGATTACATTCAAAGTTTCTCTCTCAACTGGAAAGGCACATGGCAAACATGGTGTTGTCTGCTAGTTTTCTCCCCAGGCTTCTTGTTTGATGAAGCTCCCCTAGGGGCATTTTCCTTCTTCATCCCCAAAGGTTTCTGGACTCTTGTGGTTCTCATGGCTCTGCCGCAACTCTCAAGCTTTTTCCAAATGATTTCCTCTTTTAAAAGATTCCAGTAAACTAATCAAGACCTACCTGGAATGGGTGGAGTCACATCTCTCTCTAATGAAAGGTTGATATTCACAATTGGGTGTGTCACATCTCCCTAGAGATAATCTAATCACGTTTCCATCCTACAGTGCTGAGCAGGAATTAAAAGAAGTGGCTGCCCCCATGTATGGATCAGAATTAAAACATGGCTTTTCTGGGGCACATAACCCTTTCAAACCAGCACAATGTATATCCTCTAATGTTGAGGATTATCCTTGCATAACACATTTGTAAGCTATTTTTACTTTCTTAAATCATTTAAAAATATTACTCTCTTAAAATCAGTATAGGGCAGGCCACTGTGTCTCCACAGGTGAGTTCTCGCTTGCTATGCCGGAGACCTTGGTTCAATTACCGGTGCCTGCCCATGCAAAAAAAAAAAAAAATGTACAACCCCATCTCTGGAATAAAATAATTCATATTTTGACTTCTTATATGCATTTCTATAGTTGCATGGAATCTTAAACCAATCGGGCAAAGATAAACCACTTGTTAAAGTATATAACATGTTGATGGTGCATAAAAGTGTCTTCCCCTATTCATCCCTTTGGTCTTCTTAAGGATCTTTCCCCTTGATATTTGTTGGAGTCAATTAGCCAAATTCTTTGATAGTGTCCATAAGCCTTCCTTATGAGTTTAGAGAATTCTCTCTTAATGCCTCTTCTGCAACTTTTATTGAAATGACTCCAAGGCCCTGATGCCAGTTTTATTCTTGCTATTCTTTTCGATCTCTGTGTTGTCCATCTTAATGTATGATAACAACAATACTCATAATAATTTTATTCAAGTTAAAATTCCTTTTTTGGTGACTATCCAAATGCTTGATATTGTAAGTAGTGTTTTTGTGACAAAGTATTATGAATCCAGGCTCAACTTCTTTCTACAAATAGTCATTATGGTGGTTTGAAGCTGTATGTACCCCAGAAAAACTTGCTTTTAAGTTTGATCCATTCCTGTGGGTGTGAACCTATTGTAAGTAGTTCCTCTTGCTGAGATACTTCAATTAAGATATGTCCCACCTCAATCAGGATGGGTCTTAAACTGCTTACTGGAGTCCTTGATAAAACTATCATATTCAGACAGAGGGGAGAAAGCCACAGGAGGCAAGAAGCTATATAAACAGAACCCAGAAAAGTAGGGAGACACCAGGAGATACTACCATGTGGCTTGCTGTTCTAGTTTACTAGCTGCTGGAATGCGATGCATCAGAAATGGGATGGCTTTAAAAAAAAAATTAATAAGTTACAAATTTATAGCTCTAAGGCCATGAAAATCTCCAAATTAAAGCAAGTCTATAAAGATGTCCAAACCAAGTCACCATCAAGAGTTTACCTTCACTTAAGAAAGGCCGATGGATTTAGGGTTTCTCTCTCAACTGGAAAGGCACCTGCAAACATGGCGATATCTGCTAGCTTTCTCTCCAGACCTCTTGCTTCATGAAACTTGTCCAGGGGCATTCTTCTTCATCTCCAAAGGCTGCTGGTTGGTGGACTCTTTAGTTCTTGTGTCTCTCCTGCTCTCATCATTCTCAAGTTTTCTCCAAATTCTTCCTCTTTTAAAGCATTCCAGTAAAGGAGTCAAGACCCATCTGGAATGGGTGGAATCACATCTACCTCTCTTCAAAAGTTAATACCCACAATTAGGTGAGTCACATCTCAACCTAATTGAGTTTCCAGCCTATAGTACTGAATAGGGATTAGAAGAAACTGTTGCATCTGCAAGTGTAATTAGAATTAAAACATGGGTTTTCTAGAGTGCATAAATCCTTTCATACAGAACATTTGCTATGTGACAGAGGAGCTAAGGATTTGCAAGTATTTCCAGATCCAGCACACCACAGTCTTTGGGGAGATGGGGGGAATACCTTGGTGATGTCTTGATTTTGACTTTCTATTAGTTTCAAAATCATAAGCTAATGAATCCCCATTGTTTAATCCAACTCATTTCATGTTATTTGCTTGATTAGCCTATGTGCTGGTTTGAAAGGATGTATGTCCCCTAGAAAAGCCATTTTTTAATCTAAATCCCATTTCATAAAGGCAGATTAATTCCTATTCAATACTGTAGGTTTGAAACTGTAATCAGATCATCTCCCTGGGGATGTGATTTAATCAAGAGTGGCTGTTAAACTGGATTAGGTGATGACATGTTTCCACCCATTTGGGTGTATCTTGAGTCTCTGGAGTCCTATAAAAGAGGAAACATTTTGGAGAATGAAGGAGATTGGGAGAGAGAGCAGAGAATGCTGCAGCACCACGAAGCAGAGTCCATGAGCCAGTGACCTTTGGAGATGAAGAAGGAAAACACCTCCCGGGGAGCTTCATGAAACTGGAATCCAAGAGAGAAAGCTAGCAGATGATGCCATGTTCACCATGTGCCCTTTCAGCTGAGAGAGAAACCCTGACTGTGTTCACCATGTGCCTTCTCACTTGAGAGAGAGACCCTGAACTTCATTGGCCTTCTTGAATCAAAGTATCTTTCTCTGGATGCTTTTGATTGGACATTTCTATAGACTTGCTTTAATTGGGATGTTTTCTCAGCCTTAGAACTATAAACTAGCAACTTATTAAATTCCCCTTTTTAAAAGCCATTCTGTTTCTGGTATATTGCATTCCAGCAGCTAGTAAGCTAGAACAGCCTAGGAAACTAAAACAGTCATTGCAGCCACATTACTCGCAGCATCATAGCAGGTTTTCCATTGGATATGCAGAAGGTTCTTTCCCAAGGACTTGCAACTTTCTTTATAGTATAAGATATACAGTTATAGTAGGCAAAAAAATGTAATAATGTCATAGGAATGATAGGAATCACTAATTATGTAAGGTCAATCAAGAAATATTGACCGCATTACCGTTCTCTCAGGGTGAACAGGTGTGTCCTCAATCATCTTAATAAATGACTTTACCTCATAGTGTTATAGTGAGTCTTAACTGAGAATTAGAAGATGCACGGTACATAGGAACACAAATAATATTGCCATTGTTTATATTTGTCAGTGTTGTTGAAGTTGGTGAGTTGGAATTGAAGAATGTCTTTAAATTCAATGTATAAAGAGAATCTCTCCACCAAAAAGTCTAATGTGAACAAAGGCTTGTGTCCGCAGAAATGTAAATTGATCCATTGAAAAATAAGATAAAATAAAGCATAAATAGGGTATCAAAAGCTCATAAGTCAGGCTGAAGTCATACTGCAATGCATAGGTGCCAGGACCTATGATTTAGTGGACAATGAGGATTTGCTTTTTAAAAGATTTTGATTAGGGGAGTGATTGACTGGAGTTAGTTTATATTTTAGGAAGAACAACCTTGCAGTGGCTACCACAATGAATAGGAAGCAGATGGAGAGAAGGGCAGAAATCAAGTCCAAGCCTCTTGAAATACTCAAGTTCAGTGGTTTTCAAACTATGTTCCATGAGCATGCAGGTGGGGAAACACATTAGAGGGTAAGGCTATAGCTTTCTAACCCCATTCATCACAATAGCTAACATAATAGGTTTCTGTAGAAGACTTTTGAGTTTAAGTCTAGTTATCAGCACTGAAGTGTGAATGGGAGGTTAGGAAGTTGACATGAAAGCACGTATAAACTTTAAAAAAATATGGTGATATGTAAAGAAAAACTATTAGCTGAAAAGTAGGCCAGTTTCATTTTAGAAGAGTGGAGGAAGAGAGAACGGGCCTGGATGTGATATGTACACCGAAAAATGTGTAATTAATAAACACAGCAGAAAGTCCATAAGTATTTTGTGCCTAAAGAGTACCAGGTACTGTTTTAAGTGCTTGACTGGGTATTAACTCTTCCATGTCTCATAATAACATTATAACATTGATACTATTATTTTTACCATCAGTATCTTTTAACTGACCTACTCCAAGCACAGAAAGGTTAAATATCTTGCTTAACGTTACATAGCTAGTAAGTGTCAGAACTAGGACTCAAATCATGGAAGCACTTTTAGATTCCTTGGCTCAACCATGAATCTAGTACCTGTCAGTACTAGCACACTCTCAATTCTTTATTTGCACTCTGGTTTTCCAGACACTCTGAACTCTGGATTGAACACATGTCTTTTTAAAATGCTTCTTTCACTTGTACATGGCAGGGTGCCATCTATTAATTCCCAGCTCTTGAAGCAATGGGATGCAGGATATTCTAAGTACAGAAAAAACTACATGAAAATTACAATTGTCATTATATTGTTCCTCCTTTCTGCTGAACTCTGTAGATCCTTATCGCATCACTGTGCCGCTGTCAAGAGGAATGACATCATGAGTCTCAATTGACCTGTGTCTCAGCTCTTTTGCCACAAACTCCTTTTGAGGTTCTTTCAATATCCTCTTCGTAGATGCATAACAGTAGGTAGAAGCAGAAATTAGCAAATATAGATATATGCTCATTTCTCAAATTACTTTTTTGCAAGTTAAAGGGCATTTCATGTATTTGAATAAAAATGCAGACCTTAATTCATGTACTTAAGCAGATTTGGAATTTGCTGTTCAGGCTGTTTCAACTCTCTGCAGATAAGTCAATCCACCCTATAATATGATAAAAAGAGCAAATGTACCTCCCGAGACATTTGACTTGAAGCATAATTGAATATTTTGTTGTGGTTATGTTCCTAAGAGCTAGTTAAATGGGAAACTTGGTTTTGGAGGGTAATTTAACTTATGAAATAAAAATGTGAAGTTTTTTTAAAGAAGAAATATTCTTTATCAAATATTAATGAACTAAATTGAATATCATTAAAATAATATCAATCACTGCAGGCACAAATAAAAACCATGTTTATAGTTGTCAACGAACTGTAAAGGGGAATTTCTAATGGAGACATATTTTGATTAATATCCAAAATAAATTAGAGATCAGTTCCAGGTATACTAGTAAAACAAACAAATAACTTTTGTTTGAGACAACGACAAATTGAGACAACATTGTCTTTCATGTATTGTATTTGTACAGGGTTTTTCTCAATATAATCAATTTTTATCCACCTTCGAAAGAAAACCTGAAAAAAAACTCAAATGAAAAATTTAAATTTTATAATTTAAGTTTAACAATTTCATTAAAAATGTAGGTTCTTGAAGGTTACAATTTCCCTGTCAGCTACCTCTACTTTCAAGAAGATGAATGAAAATTTTAATTAATAGCTAATTTCAAAATGACATGATAGTTTATTTTAGCCCAACTAGCAATTTTCTTGATAGTTTAAGATTAATATCTTCAAATTATCAACCCCAATATTTGAAGCGGAAATGATATAGCAAAGTTAACTTAACAAGCTTGACCTAAAAAAAGTTAACTGTTTCTGAGAACCTATAGAATATATTTTTAACATGATTTAAAGAAATTCACTTCTAGCTAATGAAATATTAGAAATTATTT
Organism: Tamandua tetradactyla; assembly: GCF_023851605.1. Lineage (NCBI taxonomy): Eukaryota > Metazoa > Chordata > Mammalia > Pilosa > Myrmecophagidae > Tamandua > Tamandua tetradactyla. The sequence goes on along the minus strand of NC_135345.1, from coordinate 29,879,340 downwards.
TGATTCTTCATCACCAAATAAGTCAAAACATTCTTAAATACAGTATCTTGTCCAATATTGTTGGTATTCTATTCTATATCAGAAGAATAACTTTAAAAGAAAGAACTATTCTGATCCAGTATAATGTGGATGGTATGAAGTTAGAGTAAATCATAAATATCAGATTAATTTTTACCAGTGTGGCTCTGTTTAGTGAATTGTGACCTCTAAAAGTTGTGGCAAGGACCATTTGTGGGTAGGAAGGGGCGGGGAATGGCGTAATTGTTGCCAACCTGGGGCAGGAGGAAGGCGACACATTTTAAACAAATCTTCCTACTTGAGGATGAATGAACTCTCAAAAGCAGTCTGAATTGTGCAGAAAGAAAAAAAAATGAGAATGAGGTTGCTTTTTAGAAATTAAGCTAATGACTGACTGGTTGAAAATATTGGTTATTGGTAAAATAACCAATATTTTAAACCGATCTTACTGTACTCCAAAGGATCCCATAATTAGGATCTAGAAGCAAGTAAATGACCCTTAAAAACTTAATATCTAAAATAGAGCTTCTTATCAAATGACACTTGATTCTATAGGCATTCTTTCTATGTAAAATTGACAAGAAAGACACTTTTCCTACTTGTCTTTACATGAGCACACAATTTAAATATTCAAGAAGCTTTTCTTTTTGCATTAATGATATCATTGGATAGAATAAGCACAACTGGTAAAATTTCTTTGATTTGAAAAATCAATATTCTAGGAGGTCAGTCCCTCAGTTCCACATGGAAATCTACATATGACTGCCTCATGGCACGGCATCTGGCTTTACCCAGAGCTAGGGTCCTTAAGAGAGAGAAGGAGAGGCAAAGGGGCACCTAAGGAGCTGTAGTGCTTTATAAACTAATTTCAGAAGTAATATCCCATCACTTCTATCATATTCTTTTTGTTAAAAATGAGTTACTAAATCCATCCCACACTTAAACATGGGGAGTTGAACAAAAGCCTGACTATTCAAAGAGGGGTGGTGGTGGATCATTGGGGCCATTTTAGAAGCTGTCCACCATACTGATCTTTGTCCACTTTTAACAATCAAATCCCAGTGAAAAAGATCCAGGAATATGGCACATTATAATTTAAATCTTACAAATAAAATATAGGAGATACCATCGGAGGTGAATCACTTTGTCTAGTCTCTGCATTTTACAAATTAGAAAGTCGAGACTCAGAGAGAAAAAATTACTTCCTGAGATAGAGTTCAAGTGACAGCAAAGATCTTGAGGCTCTATCCTACAAGTTGTCACTTTTTAAAATCTATTTTGAAATCATTTTAGAATTACAGAGGGATTTTAAAGCTGGTTTAAGGAGTTCCCAAATGACTTTCAGTCAGCATATTCTACTATTGGAGTCCTATATAAACCACAGCATTACTTAAAAAGTAATCAATCCATTTTTGTAAGCCTCTATTCATAGTTTATTGTCATTTATTATAGTTAATTCAGATTCCATTAGTTTTTTCACTTATGTTCTTTTACTTTTTCAGAATCCAATCCAAGATACCACATTGCATTCAGTTATCATGTCTCTTCAGTCTCCTCTGGTCTGTGTTCGTTTTTTAGTCTTTCCTTATTTATCATGACCTTGAAGCTTTTTATGATTTCTAATCAGGCATTTTGTAGAATGTCCTATAAGTTTGACTGGCCTCATATTTTTCGTAACTGGAGCGTTATTATAGATTCTGGGCAAGGATAACATAGAAGCGATATGCCATTCTCAGCATATAATATCAGGGGTCACATAATATTAAGATGACTTATTACTGATGATGTTAAACTTATTTTCTTTGTTAAGTGGTATCAACCAGTTTTTTTTTTTTTTTTACCTCATAAAAAGTTGCTGTTTTTCCCTTCCATTCTCTATTCATCACAAGAAAGTCACTATAGCCACCCTGTGCTCAAACAGAGAGTTAAACTCTTGTTTCCTATACAGAGAAGTGTTGTAGTAGAGTAAATGTGTCCCTTCAAAGGACATGCTCTTAACCTTAAACCATGTGCTTGTGGATGTGAATTTATTTGTAACTAAGACCTATTGAAGATGTTATTATTAGTTAAAATGTGGCCAACAGAATCAGGGTGGGTCTTAATCCATATGGCTGGAGGCCTTTATAAAGAGAAGATACTGGAAACCAAGAGCCAGAGAAACCCACCCACAAAGAACCTGAAGCAAGCAGACACAAGGAAAATGTATTTGCCATGTCACAGGAAGTAGAGATATAAGCAAGAGCCTAAGGACTGAGGCAAGCAAGCATGAGAATGCTATATATATCAAATAATTTTTTAACATGTGTTAAAAACTCCACAGCAGAATAAAAAAATTTTAAAAACCCATGGAACTTCACTACACAAATGGTGAACCCTAAGTTAAACCATGGACTATAATTATTAGTATATTTATAAAAATGTGCTTTCATCAATTTAACAACTGCCTCTCACCAATACAAAGTGTTAACAACAGGGTGGTATGCAAAATACAGGGAATCCTGTATTTTGTGCATAATTGTTCTGTAGACCCATAACTCCTCTAATAAAGAAAAAAAAGAAAAAAGCCTCTATAGCCTTTAATCAATGTTTTGGGAAGATCACTTTGAGGCTATGCAAATATCTTGCTAAAAATTTGCGCAGGAATATTAGCATTCATCAGTGCCTATAGTAATTATAACTGTGCTATTCCAATGGTAATTTACTATTACCCTCATTATTTCTACATTTGTTATTTGAATTTTTCCTTAAAAACATTTGTCCTCTCTCACCCATTTATTTATTTATTGAATCATTCATTCTTTCAATATGGACTCATGGATACATATTTTTTACTTTCGGTGATAATCCAATATTACCATTATTTTTTGTTGCTCAAACTATTCCAGCTTTCGCTTTTGGGAGCTATTCAATGTTGTTTCATTATCCTTTGACATATACTATTTTCTTTTAGCATTATCTTACTTTTTGGCACTACAAGATGCTCCAGGCTCATGAATCTCTGCCTAGTCCTAGAGGTAGCTATGTCCCCAGGGAAAATTGATCTCTCTTAATGGAGAATAGTATTTAGGAAATAAGATATGCACCTAAATACTGCACCTGGGTATCATAGCTCTAGGCCCTCTCAACAGACACATCTAGGAAATATATGTATGTGCACTTGTATGTGTGTGTGTATTTCCATGTCTATATATATGCATGTTTAATACATATAAATATAAATGAACATAAAAATATGAGGCCAGCAAATGAACTCATGCTGCTATCTTGGACTCTACCTAGCATCACAGATCTATTCTGGTCTTTTCCCATTGCTGATTCCCCTTGCTGATTTGCGTGTCATAATTTTTAAACCAATTTCTCCCATATTTCATCTGGTTAAGATTTGAAAGGTCATTAAATCTAAAAACCTATTAAGTTGTCTGAAGCAAATGCATAGAATTAGTAAACACTAAATGCGTTTTGTCCTGTGCCTCCTTGTATGAATTCACTTCATCACCAATTCTCCACTATCCGCAACACATACATTTTAAAACTGTTTCTAATTCCATGGATGACTACAACCTGTTGTATTTTATTAGACCTGAAGTTGTGGGTGAACCACATTGAAACAGTCCGGCCACCTGCTAAACTCTGACTACATCTTCTTTCCTCCCCCCCTTGCTCCCTACATTCTAAGTACATAGCCTTGCTGCTATTTAGAGAACCCACAAAGGCATTAATTAACAGCACGAATGCTGAATTTGAATTTTTCTTTTACCACTTACTAGCTCTGTGATTTTGGCAAAAATATGTAATTTTTCTGGGTTGGATCATTTTGCACATTAAGAGAGTTAATAGATTTAAAGTGCTTAGAAGGATGCCCGGACAATTGCTTAAATGCTTTATCAGTACATCTCAGTTTGCCACGGAAAATCCCAGTGTGATAGTGCAGTGGATAATAAGCTATGCCTCCCAGATTCCTCTTTAGGATTTTGGCACTCCTTTCCCAAACTGCCAGGAGTTAGGTGATGATAGCTCACAAAAGATCTGTCTTTGCTAAAGGGAGCTAACTCATCCAATGCTATGCTTCCTTCAGAAGCAGTGCATATCCAATAACTGGTTGGTGTTAGGACACAAAAGCCCCCTTGTCTCAATTTGGGACAGCTCTGAAGGACCATCCCAACCAGTTTCCATGATCTATTGAGGCCTCTGTTGCAACTGCATAGCTGTTATTTTCTCCCTCTTCTGGTTTTTGATCCCCTTACTCTCTTATGGGTGTTATTCTTAAAAATACTCATCAGGGAAACTCTTGAAAGTAGATCTTTCAAGGGAACTCAACCCAACATATTCTATTTATAACCATCACCCTAATGCCCTATCTCATTTCCTTAGATTCTTCATTTTTTGATAGAGTATTATTTTAATTGTTTATAAACCAGGTTGACCTAGTAGACTTAACTTTTTATTGTCAACATCTGTGACAACCTCATTTATCAGTGTGTGTGACATGTGAAATGAAGAAATTTCTCGTTTGACACAAAGTTAAATCTTAAAGATGACCACTTGTGACACATCTCTCTCAATACTTTAAAGAGGTGAAATAGTTAACACCTTCTCTTCAAGGACAGATTTCTGGAAGATCACTACCAATATGAACTTTTGCTCTGAAACAAGTAACTATGAATAGCTAATTCCTTTTGGTTGAAGAAATAGTTGAATGTTGCCCTTGGCAGCAATTAATTTTGATGACCGATGGTGAATATTTCCACTATAACCTGCAAGTTGAATGATCCAGCCACGCAACTAGTTGGCAGAACCTGTGAGCATTGAGAAAATCATAAATTGGACACATAGGAAATGTTCTTGGGAAATAGAAGCTGAACAGCCCTGTAGTCAAAGTACAAGAAATAGCCATTTTGTCATATATATGTATGGTATAATCTAAAAATTATACACTTTATTTGTTTGGAGAAAGCATGTGTACTGTTTTATAGCAATGAGCTTAAAAATAAAAATGCATATTTAGAGTAAAATTAAGCATGATGCTACATTTGAATTTCTGAAGAAAGAGGATAGAATTTTAACTTGCACAATAATTTGTCGTGATATTTACTGCTCCCCATAATTGCCCAAAGACAAACCTGTGGGAGAAACATCTGCATCCTCTTCAAAAGTTAGTCGTTATTTTAAAATGAAAATTCTTAAAGATGTCATTTTAACATGTGGAGCTTTGGGTTTAGTTACATATCACATTATAAAGCATGACTTTTCATTTAGATCAAAAGATTGATCTTTTTTCAACTATATGTATTCTTATGGATGATGGAAAGTTGAGTAATAGCTACTAATGTGTTGGTTCCATTCAGATGGAGATCATTACAAACAATTAGTGCAATTTTATTTTTTATATTTCAAAAATAGGAAAATCAATTACATTGATTTCAACAGTGATTTTAATGTTCTACTCAATACAAGAATAAAAATAAACCTGTTACAATTTCCTTCTGTGGAAAGTAAAGCATCTCATATATTTCTATGAATGCTGTTGTTAATGTTTTATAGTTAAGTAAAGTTTTCCTTTTATATTTGGCATTCCATGTACTAATGGATCTTGGGATGAATTGTCAAGTGATAAGTTCTTTAGATTTTTACGCTCAAAATAATTTTCTTGTTTTTCTCCATTTTTATTGGGCTAAAACTAATTATTTCCATTTACAGCTGAAGGCACTTTCTCTCACCTTTGGTGGTATCTGGTTGTCAAGGAATTTCTACTTGACATCTGTTAGGGTAGAGTTAAAACTAAGAGCAGTATCATCTTCCTGTCCTTCCCAAGCTATTGAAAGTCATTCTATCTTTCAGCACATAAATATTTTAGTATTAACTCAAGTTAAGCTATTTTATTAGTCTAATGATGGAGTTTGCCAACATACGTCCATTTCTGACTTTCCCTGTTCACCCTCAATTATAGAATATTTGGCACAGTGCAAATCACATGGTCAGAACTTATAGTAGGAATAGTGATGATCTCCTAAAGACATACAAGTGCTCATTCTTGGAACCTGAATATATATTATGTTGTATGGCAAAGGGGAATTAAGTTCCAGATGTAATTAAATTTGCTAATCAGCAGACATTAAAATCAAGAGGATATCCTGGATTATTTTGTGCATCCAATATAATCAAAAGGGTTATTAAACATGACACAGACACATCAGTGTCAGAATGATGGGATGTGAGAAAGATTCAAGTCATCCACTGCTTCCTTCAAAGATGGAAGAAGGCCAGGAACTATTGAGTGTAGGCAGTATCTAGAAGCTGGAAAAACAATGAAACAGGTCATTCTCTAGGATTTCCAGAAAGAAATGCAGCCCTGTCAACACCCTAATGAAACATTTTAGATTTCTGACCTCCAGTAAGATAAAAAATCTGTTGCTTTAAGCCACCAAATTTATGGCAATTTGTTATAGCAGCAATAGGAAATGAATTCAGAGCTGGAACAATATTCATAAAATTTTGCTCCCATTTGGCTTCTCCCTTTTTACTGTTGGTCCCTTCTGCATTTACATATTACCCTGAAAATGCTTGGAAAAGATTATTTCACTTTCCTGCTTTATCATTGCCAAATAACCCATTGTCACACACACTCTGTATTTTGATGTATTATGCTGATACCTTTTAAACAACAGATAGAATCCTTTTAAAGAATTAGTAAGATTATTTTGATGAATTGCTGGTTTGAGGATTAAACATTTATGAGCCAATTAATTACATGTCCAACTCATGCACAAACACTCACTACAGATTCTGCCAAAAATTAGGAGTTCTTGATATTATATACCTACTTATATGGTGAAGAAAATGTTACAAATGTAGCAAATTATGACCATTGAAAGAAGATATTACAAATTTTTATCTGGAAACTAGGAAATTGGCCATAATAATGGCTAGTCAATAAGGCAATGAATCCTGCCCATCAACTTTCCTCACAGAGAAATAAGAAATGCACTAATATTTGTGAAAGCAATCGAGAGCACCATTGCCCCACTTTTCCTTCTGTAAACAATGATTTAACTCCTTGATAAAGTGTGATGTTTCCTTTTTCCTCTCTGAGACACAGAAAGAGAAATGGAGAGACTCAACATAGCCATGTTTATCTTGGCAGAAAAACACAGCTGCAAACAGCAACAAAAATTGTTATTACTGTTTTTATAAAGTGATGGTATCTGCCATCTATTCCCTTTCCACTTGAGCAATTTGAGCAATTTTTATATCCATATTTTTCTTGCTGCTGGCTGACAAAGGCCACGGGCAGAACGGAGCTTACACTCCTCCCCCAACCCGTCCTGACAGAGACGCACACTCTGTATTTTGATGTATTATGCTGTCCAGAAAACAACTGCGCCTGAAGAAAGTAAAACACAGTACAATAAGCTCAGCTTTGCCTGGTGAAAGAACAGTAACACTTTATGGAAATGAGACTGGTAGCAACTCTGCACATTTTGGGATAAACTGAAAAAAACACAAGCAATAATACACAATTTACAGGTAGCCCTGGAGATAACTCATAAAAAGTCAATATATTTGGTAGTCCAAATATGGAATAATAGCATGAAGATACTTAAGCTTTTTAAACCATAGCCTATTTTTTGACAATGCATGAAAGCTATTAACGCCTTCCTTGGAAAATCTTACACACACATGCACACTCATACATGCCAGTTTTGTGGGATATTTACTGGGGAGCTCTGCCTCTACTTAGAATATCTAGGCAGACATTCCAAGTAACTGTAAAGCCTAGGTTAAGTTACTAGTTTCTGTAAGTTTGAACTATTGTTTTTAATTACTCTAGTATTAAATAGGAAGTGCGTTTTACATTTAGAAACAAATCTCATTGCTCTCTAAGCAAAGAAGTTATTCTTAGATACATTGCACCTCATGAGCTGTTTTTTTGAAGAAAAACGAAAGAAATTGTCCGTATTGAGTGAGAAGGTGGCAAAAACATGTGGCCAGGTGCAAAAGCAATGTTTTTAAATAAATTAAATTCAATTTATTTATTCATTTTTATGTCAGAAAAACACGGACAGGGTTTGCTTGTTTGTTTTGCTTTGTTTTGTCGGAAAGGCGAGATGCAGAGGAAGGAACTGCGGCCACAAGAAGAGGTCACAGGTAGGAAAGTTCTGTGACTGGGTGAAAGCCAATGACCAGACTGGAAGTGGTTTGAAAATACCGTGGAAAGGAGTTTGAATCACAGTGGTGAAAACTCAAGGTCACACTAGGATAGTGAAAGGGATGGAACAAATATGAAAAGAATAATGAGAACATATGCTCTCAAGAACGGAGAACAGAATCTGCTGAGGCACAATTTATGGATTTGTTAAAATATGTCACAGATTTGCCCCATGGTACTGGATACAAGTCAGGGTGCCAGGCAGCTCAATGTTAGAGTACTTAGCCCAAAATGCCTAAATTGGGGATTTGAGCCGCATGGTATAACCCAGGCTATGGAATCCACTTGTTGCAGTTCATTTCTGCCACTTAAAATCTCCTTACCCTTTGAATATAATTTCATCTTATTCATTTGCAGTTTTCTCATTTGTTAAATAGGTGAAATAGGTGCAGCTAATTTATAGATTATTTGAAAATTAAATAGGGTAATTTGCACAAAGAACTTATCAGAGTATCTGGCAACACAGAAAGAAGAGGGAAAATATAGCCGTTGGTATAATTATCATAGAAGAATGGCAAAACCTATCTATATTAAGAGATTCCTTTTTTTTTTAACAACATACGATTATTGATTTAGTTATATTTTAGTTAGAGTCATGCGTGTGGGAAGGTCCTTAACTCCATTCACTAATCCAATGGATATTTATTTACAGCCTATAGTGGACCAGGCCCTACTAGAGGATGCGGGGATGCAAAAGAACTGTTTTATATTTTGCTGTTTTCTCTTAGGTGGATCCATTTCTCCAGAATCTAGTCCTCACGTCTTCCATTTTGGATACAAACTTGTGTCATCGTTCTAGGATCTGAGAAGGACAAATGAAATGGGGCTCACCTTATTCAGGGAGACACAGCAGCGAACAAAACAAAGTCGCTGACCTAATGCTCTCTCATTATGGTTTGGTTGGGAAGACAAATAATCAACTAACAAGTAACAGAAATGTATAATGGCACATGGTGCTGAAGCTGAGGGAAGATTAAAACAAATATGGTCTTGGAGAGTGAGAGTAGGGTTGGGAAATGCCATTTTATTTAGAGTGGACATAAGAAATTATTTGGTCTGATGCATTTTATAAAGATCACTGGTTATTGTGTTGCCGATAGATTCTCAGGGAGTCAGGAAGTTTTCTCTTCTTTCTCTGCAAGAAACCTTGCATGGTTTGATGCTGTCTTGGACAGAAATGAAAAAAAAAAAAATGAAGTCACCTCTCAATCCTTCTATATACGGTTCCCCAACCGTATATAGCCACTAATCTAATTCTGTCACTATGGATTTATTTATATTTACAATTTATATACATGGCGTCATGCAAATTTACTACTTGTGTCTGGTTTCTTTCACTTAGGATAAAGTTTTTTTTTTAATTAGGGAAGATGTAGGTTTGCAGAAAAGTCATGTGAAAAATACAGTGTTCCTGTATGCCCTGCTAAGTTGACACTTTACATTGGTTTGGTACCTTTGTTATAGTTGATGAAAGAATATTAAAATATTGCTATTAACTATAGTCCATAGTCTACATCAGGTATATTTTTTCCTACAGACTACCCTATTATTAACACCTTGTAATAGTATTTTACATTTGTTAGAGTTCATGAGACTATTATTATATTTGTACAATTAACCACAGCCCATTGTCCACAACAGTTATGCAGTCCCACGTTTTATCTTCAAACTTTCCATGTAGTAACACACATGACCTAAAACTTCCCCTTTCGACCACATCAAAATCGTAACTCTGTGTTGTTAATTATACTCACAATAATGTGCAAACATCACCACCATCCATTTCCAAACATTTACAATGAACCTAAATAGAAATTCTGTACAAATTAAGCATAAGCTTCCCATTTTCTACCCAATTTTATCCCCCGGTAATCTATATTCTAGATCCTAACTCTATGGATTTGCTTATTATAATGAGTTGATATCAGCGAAATCATATAATATTTGCCCTTTTGTTTCCAGCTTATTTCACTCAACATAATGTGCTTCAAGTTCATGCAGGTTTTCATATGCATCAGGACTTCATTTCTTTCTATAACTGAATAATATTCCATCAATATGCTTATATCACATTTCATTCATCTATTCATTAGTTGAGAGACACTTGGGTTGCTTCCATCTTTTTGGTAACTGTGCATAATATTGCTATGATTATCAGTGTGAAAATGTCTGTTTGATTCCATACTTTCAACTCTTTTTGGTATATAACTGGTAGCAGAGTTTTTGGATCCCACACTAATTCTATACTTAACTTCCTGAGGAACCACCAAATTGTATTCTACAGTAGCTGCACCATTTTACTTTCTCACCAGCAGTGAATGAGTGTTCCTATTTCACTACATCCTCTTTAACACTTATAGCTTTCTATTTTTTTTAATAGTGGCCATTCTATCAAGTGTGAAATGAAATGATATAACATAGTGGTTTTGATTTGGATTTCCTTGATAGCTAGATATGTTTCCTATGATAGCTAAAAAACTGTCAAGTATTTTTTAGTCTTTTGTATTTCCACTTACAAAAAGTCTATTCAAATATTTTGTCCATTTGTTGTTTGTTGTTTTATTGTTGAGTTGTAGGATTTCTTTATATATATGGGATATTAAATCATTTTTGGAGATGTGGTTTAAAAATATTTTCTCCCATTGAGCCCATTGCCTTTTCACTTCATGACAAAATCCTTTGAAGTGCAAAAGTTTTTAATTTTGAGGAGTTCTCATTTACCTATTTTTTTCTTTTGTTGCTTGTGCTTTGAGTGTAAAGTTTAAGAAACCATTGCCTAAAACAAGATCCTGAAGATACTTCCCTATATTTTCTTCTAGGAGTTTTATGGCTCTGGATCTTATACATATATAGGTTTTTGATCCATTTTGAGTTAATTTTGCATATGGAGTTGAGATAAAGGTCCTTTTGGATACTTTTTCATATGGATAGCCAGTTCTCTACCACCATTTTTTGAAGAGATTATTCTGTCCTAGTTGGGTGAACTTGGCAGCCTTGTCAAATATCAATTGACCACAGATGTGGGGGTACAGTTCTGCACTCTCAATATGATTTCATTGGTCAGTATATCTATTTTTATGCCAGTACTATACTGTTTTGACCACTGAAGCTTTGCAATATGTTTTAAAGTCAGGAAGTATGAGCTACCAACTTCATTCTTTTTTTTTTAAAGATACTTTGGCTATACTTAGGGACCCTTACCTTTCCAAATGTATTTGATAAGTAGCTTTTCTATTTCTGCAGAGAAAGCTATTGGAATCTTGATTGCAATAGCAATGCAATTTAGATTGCATTGAATCTGTAAAATATTTTGGGTATAGCTGATATCTTAACAAAATTTAATCTTCCAATCCATGAACACAGAATGTCCTTCTATTTATTTAGGTCTTCTTTGACTTCCTTTAAAAATGTTTTGTAGTTTTCTGTGTAGAAGTCCTTTACAGCCTTGGTTGAATTTATTCTTAGATATTTGTTTCTTTTAGTTGCCATTGTAAAAATGGAATTTTTCTGATTTTCTCCTCAGGTTGCTCACTGCTTATGTTTAGAAACACTACTGATGTTTTTGTGTTGTGTTTGTAGCCCACCAGTTTGCTGAAATTGTTTATAAGCTCTAAAAATTTTGTTGTAATTTTTTGGGGGGACTTTCTATATATAGGATCATGTTAACTGCAAATAGTAAAAAAAAAAATACTTCTCCCTTTACAATGTGAATTGTACTTTAGGGTATCATGTTTAGGTGCATAAATTTATGTTATTTCTTCTTGGCGTATTGCCCCTTTTATTAACATAGCGTGTCCTTATTTCTTAAAATAGTTTTTCATGTAAAGTCTATTTTCTCTGATTTTAGTATATCCACCTCAGTTCTTGATTTGATTATTGTTTGTGTGGGATATCATTTTCCAACTTTTCTATTTCAATCTGTTTGTGTCTGTGGGTCAAAGGAAAGTCTCTTGAAGACAGCATATAAATTGGATCACACTTTTTATCCATTCTGCAAATCTGTGACTGTTGACTGACTGCTTAATCCATTAACATTCAATATAATTACTGTAAAGAAAGTACTTCAGACACTTTATCCTTTGGGCTTTATATGCCATTTATTACTTTTGCCTTTCTACTCTTTTATTTACACTTACTGATAATTTTCATTTCTACACTCTACTCCAAGCCTCTCTCTCCCATCTTTTCCTATCAGCCTGTGGACTTCCCTTTCGTATTTCCTGTACGGCAGGTCTTTTGTTGATGGACTCTTTCAGATCTGTTTATCTGTGAATATTTTAAACTCCCCTTCATTTTAAAAGGACAATTTTGTTAGATCATGAATTCTTGTCTTGCAGTTTTTCTCTTTCAGTACCTTAAATATATCACACCACTGCCTTGTCTCCATGATTTCTCATGAGAAGCCAGCACCTAATCTCATCGTGGTTCCCTTGTGTGTAACAAATCACTTTTCTTATACCACTTTGAGGATTCTTTCTTTTATCTTTGGCATTTGACATTCTGATTAGTATGTGTCCTGGACTAGGTCTATTCAGTTTTATTCTATTTGGAGTATGTTGTGCTTCTTGGACATATATTTTTATGTCTTTCATAAGAATTGGGAAATTTTCACCTTTTATCTTCTCAAGTACTCTTTCTGCCCCTTTTACCTTCTCTTCTTCTGGGACACTCATGACACATGCTTGTGCATTTCATGTGTTCATCCAAATCTCTGAGGCCTTGCTCAATGTTTTCCCTACTCTTCTCTAGCTGTTCTTTTGCTTAAGATTTTGATCATCCTGTCTTCTAGTTCACTTACTCCTTCTGCCTATTCAATTCTGCTCTAGTATGTCTTTAGTACTTTTCACTACTACTCTATGTCTTTCATTCCCATAATTTATGTCATAGTACTTTTTATACTTTCAAATTGTAATCACCCAGTACCTACTTAATATCCTTTAACTCTTTAGCTATATTTTTCTTCATCACCTTAAGTTGATTTAGGATATTTGTTTGAATAGTTTTGATTAGTTGTTCGAAATTTTGTCTCCTCTGAAATTTTAATTTGTTCCTTTAACTGGACCATTTCTTCCTGTTTTTTAGAGTGCTTTATAATTTTTTTGCTGATATTTAAGCAGCTTAATGAGTTTACTCAGAATGACAGTTTCTCTCTCTTGCTTAGAGATTTATTGGTTGGGTTTGTGCTAAAGCTTTTCTTTGACATTTGGTTCAACTTATTCTAAAGTGTTAGAATTGTCCAGGTTTAACTAATTAGAACTTTTCAATTCTTCTTCAGCCTTTGTATGCAGTATAATTTTAATATTGTACTGTATGTGCAATTATTTTACCAATAAGAGAAACAAATTTCTGTTCCTTCTCCTGGAATCCTGATTTGTTCTGTTTGTTTTTTGTTTTCCCTCTATAATTTTGTTACCAGTTGCTGATTTTGCCTGGAGGCCAAATTCTTAGAGAAGTGTCACCTCTAAGAGGACTTTCCCAAATCCTAGCCAAGACCAGGCCACAGAGTGGGGACAGATCAGCTCCAAAAAGCCCTGGGGAGATGATCAAGATGCCAGAACCTTAATGACAATTCCCCAAATCTGTGCTTTCATGGCCTCTCCAGCAGAAGGCACCCTTCAGCAAATGATTCCCCGCAACCCTACAGAAACCTTGCATCTTTAAACCTCTACTACCTCTGCTTCTCATGGGGGCATGTTTGAAACAATGGCCTCAGCATCCCTGTCCAAGGAAGGGATTAGATGTGATCCAGATATCTGAACTTTCCAGTCAAAAGATATGATCAGTGCTGCCTGTTCTAGGGCAAGAGGATGTCCCTTTCTATCTATAGCACCCAGCCAAGGACTGGATCCTAAGGCAATCCACATTAAGAGTGTTGGATGAGCACTGGCAGTCATTGTGGAGCAAGCTACTCCTAGTTCTTTACCACAATTTCTCAAACTTTTCATCCTGCTCTTCTCTGGAAGCTATACAGTTCTTCCCTGAACTCCAAAGACCCAAAAGAGTTGTTGCAGGCAGTTCCTACCAATATACTACCTGCTTTGAAGGAGGAATGAGTCCAGAAGTTCCCTTCTTTTCCATCTTCCCTGGAAGTTTCCCTAGAAACATTTATTTAAATATACTTGGAACATACAGAATTACATCTTCATGAAAATGTGATTGATACTTAAATACTCAGGTGCACTTCAGAAAAGTTATTAATTTTCCTTTATTAGATATATTACCTCACACTTCTTTGGAAGACCAGTTGGAGAACACTAAGTCAGCATGGAATCATAACAAAATTTTTCTTAATCTTTCCTTGGGAAGGTAAATTAGTGGAAAAGTAATTAGTGGAAAGGAAGATGTTGTCTAAAATCCTTGAATAATATCAAAATAGACTAAATAGGAACAGTTTTCTCCCTTTCAAATAAATATTTCATGGCTACATGTCCTATGAATTGCTGTAATATGCATCCCAAATACATCCAAGATTGTCTTTGGCAGTTTGGAACTGGACATACCACAGAAAATCATGTTCTTAAAGCTAATCCATTCCTGGGAATGGAAATCTATTGTAAATTGGTTTTTATGGGGCTACTTTAGCTAAGGCATGGCCCAGAGTGTGTTTTAATCTTCTTACTAAAACATTTCCGTTCTACCAATCCCCATTTGTTTGCATCCATCAATTCTATCTATAAACGTAGTATTGGTGAACATCAGCATGCTTATATTTCTGAAGAAAGGCTAATGAATGTTATTAAATTATTCAGGTGGAAAATCATTGTAGAGCTACCAAACAAGCAGTTGTTTTATTTATTATGTTACAACAGAAAAAATAATGTTTGATTTTTTTCCCCCCTGTTCTTCTCTTTTAAGTAAAGTTGCTTCCTCCTTTGTTTTATGGAGATTCAATTGAATTTTCAAATCTCACATTCAAAATTATGAAAGGAAACTATAATTTCTGGTTCCAAACATTTAAAGCTAGACATTAAAAAAAATAGAGAAAATCTGACGTACAAAAGAGAGTGGTACATATGAAGAAAAAAATATTTGAGGACCATTTTCCATTGTCTGATCTGCTATTGTATTTTAACATAAAATATTTGGAAAACCTACTCACCTTAATATTCACACTGTTTACGTTTAATTTTCCAGAGGATCTGTGAAAGTTGAAGTAGAAATGCTGATTTTTTTTTTAAACCTACATTTGGAAAGATATTAAATGCCTGACAGCAGCAGGAATGTTCAACAGCTAAATGAAAATGTGATATCCCATTATGGAAGTACATGAAGATACAGATAGATTCATATCTAGGGTTTCAGGGATTCTGATCATGCTTCTCTTATGCATTTCCTTCTCTGTGCTCAGAACTATTCTCATAGCTCTGAGAACATCTGCAAACTCAGTGTCTTTCATGGTAACTTTTTAGTCTCTATAATGGCAAACACTTTTAGCTAATTGTACAATATTTTCACTTAGCTATCTTGATCATAGACACTAGCACAAAGTTTGCTACAGTTAATGCCCTGATTATGCTTATATTCTCTTCTTTCATAAATAGAAATACTATCCACAAAGTGAATTAATTTATTATTCAATCAAATATTGAGGAAATTTATTGTAAGGATTTTGTTATTATTTAAATAATTATTTTTGCTCACTAAAATCTGGACTTTTCATGTTGTAGTGTTTATTATGCATATACACAAATTTATAATATTTTATTGATAATGTGAATTTAATTTAAGAATGTTAATGTATTTAGAGGGATAGTTTCATGCAATTTTATATTATGCATGTGAGAAGACTGAGATCCAAGAGAAAATGCTTTGTCTTACTTCTTCCCGTTAATTAGTGTTAGACCCACAGTTATATTTCCATCACTGAAAATGGTCCTTTTTTATAGTCTACATCTATATAAACTTTCTTCCCAGTGGTTCCAACTTAAATAAATTTCATTATCTGCTATACATTAAAATATTTTACTTTCATTTTGTTAAAATTTTTAAAAGATCATAAAGTGCAAGAGCAGTGAATATTTAATATATGTGCCAATTTTCTGAGCAAAAGCAATTAGTGATCAGTCTCTTTGGACAATAGCAACCCAAATATAGAAAACATAATATAGTTTTTAAATTAAATAAATATTTTTTGATATTTCAATAATTTAAAAAATTACAGCTGCAAATGAGTTTGATATATTCTTGATATAGGAATGGGTATTGAATTAATTCATAAATGCTTTAAATCACTATAATTATGAAATGAAAGATATTGATCCAAGCCTTGATATCCCAGTTCTATAATAAGCTACCTCTTGATATCCTAAGCCAAATATAGCATCTGAAAATTAATCAAATAATAGTTCTAGCACTGGTTTTTATTCTATGACGTATATAAAATACAATTTATGTATTTCCTATAGCTTTGGACTTATGTTGAGCTTTTAGTTTGGAATTAGGTTGAGATTTTTAAGGAAAAGTGTTTTTTGTTGGTTGGTTTGTTGATTATTTTTGTTTTTTGAGATAACCCTCTCAAGAAATGTGTTGGTTTAGAATATTGTTTTGTAGAGTCTAGTAACTCTGCCTGTTTGCTTTTTATTAAACTTAATGTAATCTATTTTGGTTTGGCTTGTTTAGTGGCATGAAGCAGAAGAAACAAAGTAACAAACAAATAAAAAAAATTATGGCTACCTTAAAGAGAAAACTAGAATGTACTGAATGTATTGTGAGATGATTGTGTTCAAGAAAAAGAAATCTGGCTGGCAGGAATGGAAAAGTCTCTCTCTCTCTCTCTCTGTCTCCATCTGTCTGTCTGTCTGTCTCTCTCTCTTTATCTCTCCATCTTCTACCTTTCAGAGACCACCAGTCATATCATTATTGGCTCAATTATTTCAGATTTCTCAGGGTGACAATGTTTGATCATAATTACATCTTATGGCCTTTTTATGATAACCAATGCTGTTGGACTCAAAAGTGAGTCCTCAACTAATGTGCACAGATCCTATCAGTAGGCAAAGGCATTTGAGAAGAGAAAAAGTTTATTTAGCAATGGTTATCATCAGGAAGACAGGAGAATTTTCTCTCTGAGCTGGTCAATGCAGGATACTAATTGGATTAAGCAAGTGCAGATGGGGGTAGGGATTTTAGATCTATTGCTACATTGGGATTGGCTAGTAAATATTCAAATTTAAGATTGCAAATTGGTCATTATCATTGGCTATGTCTACATTTAAATTAGGGATTGAGAGTTGGCTATTATCATTGGTGATGTTTTTTTGTTACCTTGAGGAGTGGGCTTGTGATATTGCTAGAATTTGTAATCGTCAGAATTCTTGCTTGCTTTCACGCCTGGTATTATTGTTTCCTGTTGTCTCTGCTCACTCTGATTTTGCGCACAGGGTATTTTATGTCCTAGCATCATTTTAAGGTCAGGTCTTTCCTTGTCAGTTCATATTTTGTGGATAAAAGTTAATTAAGGCTAGCTTTGTTAAAACAAGAACTTTTCTATGGGGAGGGTAGGTGGGAATTTCAGAGAAAAGAGAAATGGAGATATTTGTAACTTAGTTAGGGAAAGGGCTTCCCTAACTATTTTAAATAAATACTTTAAAGAAATACTTATTTGGTGTCTCTCAATTTGATTTTTTATGTAGGTGAGAGTTTTAAAACAATAATGTATAAAATGCAATTTCTCAAAGCAAATATCTAAGGTGAAATTCTTTCTTCTTTGTTTACTGGTTGTATGATGGTGACTAAACATAAATCCCCATAATAGATGCT
Source organism: Tamandua tetradactyla (assembly GCF_023851605.1). Lineage (NCBI taxonomy): Eukaryota > Metazoa > Chordata > Mammalia > Pilosa > Myrmecophagidae > Tamandua > Tamandua tetradactyla. Next base: position 29,861,357 of record NC_135345.1, on the reverse strand, counting down.
TGTAACCCAATTTACATAATAGCAATAATAACACTACTACAAACTTTGCAAAGTTGCTAAGATATTTAAATGAAATAATGGATGCAAAGTGCATGGCATAGGGATTGGAACAGTCAAATGAACAGATTAAGTTTTTCATAAATATTCGCAATACTATTATTACTTTAGGAATTATAATAGTGAGTAGGATCTTCATGTACAATTTGACATGAACAGAAGCAGAAATATAAAGCATAATTTATATCTGATGCCAAAGTTTCTCTGATTCATAATAAACGTTTTTCATTAAAAAAATATTTGTGGAGACCTCCCTGTTAAGCCTGAAATAACAATCCATTGTACTGGTATTACCAATTTAATTTTACTAACTATTTCAACTTCAACACCCAATTAATGAATTGTCTTCCCTTAAGTGTCCATGCAACGTGTTATCTTCTTATAGAGTGCATGACCTTATAGTAAATAAGAAAAGCAAAAGACCATCTCAGACTATGCTCATGCTGCAATTCTTTGACTGTAAAAGCATCTTAGGTATTTCAAATTTACTCTACTAAACATTTTTCTTTGTATCACTTTCCTTTCTTAACATGCTATTTAGCTAAGCAGAAATAATTTTGCTCAATTATGTATCTGAAAATTCATGTGAAAGAGGAGTCAAAAGAGAGGTCTCATTTGGTCTAATATCCAGATGAATGAATCCAAAGGTCATTTTGGATTCTTGACCAGACAATATTTCTTTTAATATCAGTGGAGCTCAAATTACCCAAATTACCATTTTCACAGTTAACATTCACCCAAAATTACCTGTAATATGTCAAATCTTCACACCTAAGATTATGTTGAAAATGGATTATATGCAGGCAACAGATTCTAGAACTGTCATTCATCTTCTCCAGAGAGCTCATTAACCTTTAAAGGTTTATACATGATTCCATAATTATCTTGCAATGGGATTTTTATTTCTACTCTATTTCATTGGGTTGCCCCTTTCTATGGCCCACCATAAGGCTGACATTCTTTTTAGCTCTTTGCACTGGCAAAGCCATTAATAATACAAAGAAGAAATATATAAAGCAAAGACTATTTCTTTAATCATCATCCATATTTCTAGCATTTCCTTTGGACTTTGGAGGAAAGAAATAGCATTGCTCCTTATGCATGTAGAATAATATCAAAGTGCCTTGAAAAATAGAAAACGATGGTATTATATTCACATTCCATAATTATTCATTTTTCCAACCCTTATCTAAATCTACTTATCTTTTAATCTCATTCATGTTACATATCTTCCATAAACTTTCCTCACTTTCATCTGTCCATATAGTTTCCAAATTGTGGATGGCCCCTCAGTCCTTGGAACTTATCCAAAAAGGTTCAAATGGAAGAGTTGGTGCTGATCCCCACATTTTACATTATTCTAACAAACAGAAAAATTAAATAAGACTAAAAGTAATTATTATCAGGCAAGCTTTTCTGTAATTGGCTTACTTTTATTGGTGGTGCAAGTCTAGGATTCTTCCACATATCAGTTTAAAAATCAGGATTTTAAATACTTTAAAGTTTTAAGAAAATATTTCAAAACATGGACTTCATGGAAGAACGCTATAAACAGCCTTTCACTGAATAGCTTTAAAAAAAATCATGTGACTCCTATGGTGTCAATCACCCAAATTAAAAGTTCACTATTGCACTAATCAGGGACTACCCCTTATATAAACCTTATACGAAGAAGAAGACAGTGATCTACTTGCAGATGACAACTAAGTCTAAATTTCCTTTATATTTCTCCCAGTACCTGGACACAAAAAAGGCGCCTCGTATATTTTTACTGACTCAACTCACCAAACGAATTATTCACTCAAGGAAGTTTCATTAGAGAATTTTGCAACTAAAATTTTCAAGCAATTTAGAACAACCTCTATAGTGATAAAAATAATTTGTATGTGGAGTACAAACTTCATGATTATTTAAGTAAAATTTTAACTAAAGACAACTCTTGTGGAATCCCTGCCTTTCTCAGGTCATGATGCACAGTACCCAGCTTGACTTTTGTTTAGCAAATCTGAGGACCTTTTAGCAGTTTCATTGATTGACTTGATTTGCCAGGGGTGCTACGTTAGACACTGCACATTGATTGGCTGAAACAACAGAAATTTATTGTCTCACAGGCTTGGAGGCTACAATTGCAAATTCAAAGTCTAGACAGGCCAGGCTTTCTCACCATACTAGAGTTTTCTTATCACAATCCTTGGGGTGATTTGGTTTGCATCTCTGCCTCCAGCCCACAGTGGTCTGTCTCTTTTGTCTCTTGTGTCTTTCTCTGAGTACCTTGCCCAATTTTTTCTTGCCTCTAATGGCTCAGGTGGTAGGGATTAAGGCTCACCTTGATTCAATTTGAACTTATCTAAGTAGTATGTTCAAAGACTTTGTTGAAAATTAGTCCACATATTAACTTACAATAGCATCTTTAAAAGTCTTATTTACCGATAAGTTCATACAAGAACACTGATTAATCATGATTCAAATCCTAACACTAACTGTGATATAAAATCATTCTGGATACAAAACATTTATTATTTGCCTTGGCATATTGAACTACACAGCGTCAGTCTCTCTCCCTTTCTCTCTCTCCCTCTGTCTCCCTCTCATTGGGACAAATTATTTTCAGAGTAAAACCTGGTACAAAATGCTAGGCCAATATTGACACTTAAAGAGATGAATTTCATACCCTTCTTTGCTAATTCACTATTCACATCTTTCATGTTGTCAACATCAACAGCTCAAAAATACAAATTGGGGCCAAGAAAAGTCAAGAATGAGGTCAACAGATGAATAGAAATTTAAGGAAGGAAAAGCAAAAAATATTTGAGAGCGGCATCAAAATTTCAGATATGACATCAAATTATTTACATACTTCATGGGTGGCTCTTAATGAAAAATTTGCCATTATGGGGGTCATTTTCATTTTCACCACATATCTAATGATATTCCATACTTCCTTGCCCCCATTTCAACCATTCAAAAAAACCCATTCCTCACTGGAAAGCAGCATAGCTTCTTACATTGGGCAAGTTGCTTTATTTCTCAGATCCTTAATTGAGAACTCTGTAAAATTAGGATAAAAATATACGGACTTCCTAAGGTTTTTTTGTAGATTGATTAAGACAATAAATATAAAATCCTGTAGATGCATCATGGAATATAATGAGAATTCTGTAAATATGCTATGATTAGGACTAATAGTCTATATTTCGAGAGTATATTTCCTGAGATTTCAGGGTTAGTATTCCTTTAAAAATAAATAAAAGAAAACTGCTCAGACTAGCAAAAATAAATATTGTAAGGATACAGATAAGAATGTATAAGAATAGGAAATGAAGTAAATTTGGTCTTATGGAAAGAAAAAGGGTATGAGAGTTATAAGCAATGTTTTAAAATTCTCTTCCCTTAATGGCAGCATGTTATTCCTCAGTTCTGTTTCACTAAGAAACAGACTATGCATTTTTCCTTTATTTTCTGTTCTTATTAAATTAAATTTCATTGCTATGTTAGTCTAGATCTTGTCAAGAAAATAGAATCCATCATAGGCATTTCAGGCAGGAAAGAATTTAATTCAGGGAATTAGGTGTTTTTGAAACATTTGGAAGTGTTAGAAGAAGAAAGGTCACTGGAAACTTCCAGTGTTCCAGAAAATCTGGAAATTTCACTATTCTCAAAAACCCATTGCTATTTTTCTTAGCTAATTTGAATAATAACATGAGTGATTGAGTATATTTCAATATTGGTATATAGGGAATACACTTCAAAATCTATCTTTGCCAAATCAGTAATGGCATTTTTAATTTTTCAACATCAACCCAAAGAACATATCAACATCTGGTATGAAATAATCATGAACACTAATCTCATCGCTCTTTTTGTCTGTTAATATAACATATCATAGAAATCCTAGGTTCCGTGGCCTTGTCTCATGCTCTCACATCAAATCCATATCATATTTCTTTGGGCAATGAGGCAAACTCCTATATTCACTATAATACTTCCCTGTTCTGTTTATCTCTGTGGCTCTTATTATCATCTGGCATATTAGGGATTTTAGTTCTTTACTTGTGAATTGTTCTGTGTTCATTAGAATATACATTTCATGATGTAAAGAACTCATGGTTGTTGTGTTCACTCCAGTATCTCCATTGTTTAGAATAAAGCTTTGAATATAGTAGGTGTTCAAAAATAGTAGTTTAATCAATGGATAATTGAATGACCTCACATATTTAATATATATCACAGTCTTCTATAAGTGTCTGTTTCTGTTTTTTGTCTTATATCCTCAAGAGAAACATTTGATTGTTTTAGAGGTACTTTTTTGATATAACCTATGGTAAGCTGAGGTTATCTAAAAATATTAGTCAAGTACCTACTCTGACCTAATCAGCTATTGTCAAAATTGAGATAATGGTTACATAGTACCTAGAATGTCTCTTCCAATTAGTTAGGTAGATTCTCTAGAGAATATGTGAGCAGGTGAAACAAACAACAAAAATTGTCTATTAAATATGTCTCTTCTGCTCTGGTCTGTGTAAAGACTCTCAACCCATTACAGAAGTGAAAAGATGGGAAGTAGGAGAGTGAATGGAAGGAATTAATGACAAACATATATTCTGCTGTACTTAATCCAAAATAAGAATCCATGTAATAGTCTTAGAAATACAGAACCTCTAGGGATGAATTAATGCTGAGTATCATCAATAAAATCATTAATTGTCTCTATATTCTGTCATTAATTAGGCAGTTTGAGGCAAAAATAAAAAGATAGCCATATGGTCTTGATAACCATTTGTACGAAATGAAATGTTCTAATCCATGTACTTCATGGCAGTTTATGAAAATGATATCCTAATATAATAAACCTTGAATGAATTATCTGGTTATAAGTAAGTAAGAATAGGGCAGAAATTTATAATACTTATAATTTCAGTCTATGGTGCTTCCAAATAAGAGCTAAAAAAGTTATGACTTAAAATGAATAGTTAGAATAAAATTAGAGTTTTATTTTCATAGCTGTACGTGTAGCACTGATGAAATAAATGATAAGCATGTTAACATTTAAGACAAAGAATCAATTTTCTATTATTCCATTATTTTAAATATTTTCAGCATTACTTTTAAAAGCTGCAAGTGATAGTGTGTAAAAAGGTATTCACTGAATATCTACTATATGTTAGGCACTATTGGATTCACTAGAGAAACAGCAGGGATGAAAACAGAGAAACTTTGCCCTTCTTAAAAGCATTATTTTACAGATTGGAGTGGGAACAGATAAGTAAGTAATCAGTCCTTTAGTCAGTTAGTGAACAAGTAAATACATCTTCAGAGAATGTAAGTGCCATGGGGAAAATAAAGTGGTGGATGTCTCCATTTCCTAGGGATGCTATAACAAAGTATCACAAACTAAATGCCTTAAAATATCAGAAATGTATGGTATCACAATTTTGGAGGCTAAAAGTTCATAATCAAGGTATCTCATGTCCATGTTTCCTCACAAGGTCACAGGGAAGATTTTATTCCAAGAGTCTCTTCTGGCTTTTGGCAATTGCTTGCCAATAGTCCAAGACAGTCTCTGCTTCAGTCTTCACTTGTTGTTCTCCCCTCTGTATGTCTGCATGTGTCTACTTATAAGGACACAAATCATCTTGGATTAAGGTCAGACCATACTCCTGAATGACCACATTTTAAATTTGCCTAATTCCATATATAATGGCCCTATTTTCAAATATGATGGCATTTTAAGATACTGGGGATTAGGATGTCAATACATAAATTTGAGGGGATAGAATTAAATTCAAAATGGATGTCCTGTTTGGATATACTTGTAATTTGTACTTTTTTAGATAGCATACTCAGAGATGATCTCTCTGATAAGATCATATTGAACATATTTGGAGAGAAATGAAGAGCAAAGGGTGAAGATATCTGTCGAAGTGCATTCCAGGCAGAGCTAACATTAGTTCGATCATAGGAAAACATGCATTTCATGGTAAAAAAAATTTGCAAAAGAACAAAGTGAGTCAAGATAGTTCAGTTATAATGCTAAGAATAAGAAGCATTCTTGAGATTCAGAATTAATCACTGAAGGCTTGTTAATTTGGGCATGAAAAATAAAATAGCAACTGAACATTTTTAAGTGAAAAATTAAAATATATCATTCATTTGAGATATTTTGCATCTTTATTATAACTTAGGATAATAAAGTTTTAAGGATAATATATGATATAAAATAAATAGAACAGGTGTAGCTCTCTTTTGTCTGCTCACATCTCAAAGTCTGTTCTCCCTCATAAGATCATATTGAACATATTTGGAAGGAAATTATGAACAAAGAATGAGGATGTCTGTGGAAGTGCATTCCAGACAAAGCCAACATAAGTTCCACCATAGGCATATTTCAAGATAAAACATTTAGTAAAAGAACAAAGAGAGTCAAGATATTTAATTTATAATGTTAAGAATAAGAGGAAAGGGCGGGCCGCGGTGGCTCAGCGGGCAAGAGTGCTTGCCTGCCGTGCCGGAGGACCCCGGTTCGATTCCCGGCCCCAGCCCATGTAAAAAACAAACAAACAAACAAAATATAATAAAACAAGAAAATGTTTAAAAATGTTTCCCTTTCTTCCTCCCTTCCTTCCTTCTCTGTCTTTCCTTCCCTTCCTCCCTCTCTCTTTAGAAAAAAAAAAAAAAAAAGAATAAGAGGAAAGAATGTTGCTTCCCTTAGGATGCACAATTCTGAAGAAATTATTCATTTTTGTGAGGTGGGGAATTAACCACTGAAGGCTTTTTAATTTGGACATGAAAAATAAAATAACAAAATTTTAAGTGAAAAATTAAAATATATCATTAATTTAAAATATTTTGCATTTTTATTATAACTTAAACGTACTGTGTTAAGGATAATATATGATATAAAATAAATAGGGCAGGCATAGCTCTCTTTCATCTGCCAACATCTCAAAGTCTGTGGGCTTCTGTATAGTCATGACTAAGAGTTAGTAACCTTTGGGTCCACAGAGTTTCACACAGTGGTATTCACAAGTGGAATTTGAATTGTTTCTTGAACAAATAAATAAGTGAACAAATGCAAGAGTATAATACATCTTACAGTGGATTTAAAAACTAATCTTGATTTCATAAAATAAGCCCTGAGTTTAATTTACTCCTCCAATTAATTTTAAATAATGCCTCCTCTGAGGTTGAATGGTTTTCAAATAAAAACCTGTATCTACCTCTCGCATGTCAACATTTCCTAATATTGTCTGAAATGAAGTGAAGTGACAAAGGCTTGAATGTGATATTTACACCTTGGATAAAGAAAGGGAGTGCTGAGCATTTGAGAAATTCTGTTTTTGAGGGATTTCTAATGATTTTTGAAAATATATATATATATATATGAATACTTTTGTAATTTCGTATACTTAATAATAAGTATAATTTTCTACAAAGAAGGAGGGGTACTTAGCAAGTTCAAAATTATATTTAACAGAACTCAATTTAGAATAAAATTGAATCAAATATTGGCAGAATGAATAATAAATTCCAAGTTTGATGTTAGTTAGTCACTGTGGACTAAGAAAGTAAAAGAAAATGTCAGCATTCAAGAAGCCGGCATTAAAGGTAATTTAGTTAATGTATCTATTTATACTGGCAAAATTTAAGGTAGCATTTGAGATGATTAATTTCAGGTGTCAACTTGGGTATGTCATAGAGCCTGGTTGTTTGGTTGAACTCTAGCCTACTTGTTACTGTAAAGGTATTTATAGATGAGATTTGCATCTATAGTCAGTTGATTGCATCTAAAATTAAGAAAGAAGATTACCCTTAGCAAAGTGGGTTATCTTCTCATCCAATCAGTCAGAGGCCTTGAAAGCCAGAACTGTGTTCCAGAGATCAGAAGAAGAGTTTCTGCCTCAACTTCAGAATTGGCTCTTGCTGGAGTATCTTACCAGCCAGCTTCACTTGGGGAATTTAGATTAAGAATATCAATATCACCTCTCTCAGTTTTAGACTGAAGTTACTAGAAAATAATTTTTTTTAAAAAAAGCCACCAATAATGAGTACTGATTTTGAGAACAAAATCAATATGTATAGATCAGAAAAATATCTCAATAACAAACTTTGGTATAGAAAGAATGGTAAAATTAATTTATACTATTTTAAAGCTCTTGTAGGGGGTCTACCTCAAAATTCTCCTTCGTTATGTTGATTTTGGCCCAATTTATAATAGGGTTAATATATGCATTTATTTATAGTGGCAAGGCATATATTTCTAGGCATTGCACTACTTAAATAATCAAAGAATGAACCCATGTCCCTTGTTTTACAAATTACATCAGCAATATTTTTTTTGTAAAGAACCATATAGCAAATATTTACAGCTTTCTCATTATACAGTTTTTCCACTACAATTACTCAATTTGATATGTATAATGAAAACATCCATAGATAATAAGTAAAGGTATAAGCATAGTTGAGCTCCAATAAAATTTTGTTTACTGAAACAGATGTTGAGTCAGATCTGACTCACAAGATGTAGTTTGCAGACATCTGTTCCATCAGAATATTTTATATTAGGCCCGAAGGCAAAAAGTAACAAGGGGAGCAACAAAGTAAGACAATGATAATGGAACAGAGGTAGGAATATAGATTAAAATTGCAAACAGAATAGTCAGGATTGGCTTCCTTAAGAGGATGCTACACAAGCAAAGGTTAGAAGGAGGTGAAATAAAAAGTCATGCATCGACCTAGCAGATTTTTTCCTAGTAGTTGAAATGCCCAGTCCATCGAAACATATCTAGCTGCCTTAACAATGAATACAGAGGCCAGAGGTTCTGGAGTGGAGTGATCAAAGGGTATTCTATGGCTGAGCTATTAAAGACTTATACGTAATTGTACGGTTGTCTGGTTTTATTCTGAGAGAAATAGGGAGCTGTCATTCATAACAAAATATAAAAATAATTATGCAATTCACAATTCTGTATAATAGCTGTATTTGCTTTGTACAACTGTTAAGGAGAATAAATTAGATAATAAAATTAAATAATTTAGTAAAATAATTAGTACCTGGTAAGCGTTCAATTATACACTGCAATTAATGTTGGTGTTGGTACTTTATTGCTTATTAAAATTAGTGAATAAAAGATGTAAATATGACAAGAACAACAAAGATATATAAATTCCAGGGGCAGAAACATGATTGGCAGAAAAAGCAATTATTTTTTTCTCTTTTTTGATAATGTGTGCCTTGGCTGGCCACTAGACTCCTATGATAGGTTTCTTGCATAAATGACGCAATTATTTTTGACCCCATATTGGTGCTTGTTTGTAATATGGCCTTAAAGCTCCTTCCTTTAACAGGTGATGTCTATTTTTCCAGTACTTGAATTTGGCTTGGCTTTGTGACTTGCTTTGGTGAATAGTGGGTGGCAAAGGTGGTATGCCAGTTCTGACATTGGTCTCAGAATCTTGTTTTTGTGAGCAAGTCCAGGCTAGCCTAGAGAACAACAACAGATGTACCCACTTATCTCTACATAATTCTAGCTGATAACAAGGCAACCACCAGACATGTGAGTGAGGCTGTCCTAGATATCCAGCACTTGACTGATAACAAACAAATGAACAAATCCACCTGACAACCGGGGCTTAGATTAGCAATACTGCCCAATTGATCTATAGACTTACAGGTAAAATTAAATGGGTATTGTTTTAAACTTTTGAATTTTGGGGTGGTTTGTTACAAATCAAAGAATAACTAATGTAGTTAATGAGCAGTTTCAAGCTTTCACTGAAGTATGGAATGGAAGACTGGATTCCAAGGAAAGGGAGTTTGGAATAATTGTGATTAAAAAAAAAGTCAAGTCAAGTGAGCTATATTTCAGAAAATCCCTGGCCATTTTCAAGATGCAAACGCAATGAAGCCTTGGGCAATCTTAAATGAAGAACACAGAAATCAGTTCATTATCAAAAGTCTCATGTATGATCAGGAGAAAGAACCCAGTATCATTATTTGCAGTTAAGATGTCTTTAGCATACTGAAGCTGCCCTACCTATTTTAAATCTCCTTCCTTAAAGTGCTGCTGTTTTTTTTTTAATAGTAAATTCAGTAACTAAACTTTGATATATCTAATTCAGATATTCCCATAGGAGATGAAAAAGTAAGATTAGGCCATCTAGCAATAGCCAGGGAAACTAACTACCTTAAAGGAATTTATGAAAATGTTGATAATTAGAGTTGCTATGTAAGGACTTATTGACTAAAACCATGTATTTATTTGTATAAAACTGCTTCTATTATATTTAGCTGAGGCTATGTACTAATTGAAAATTTGTGCATGATGAAAATTTGTAATGATGAAGATGTGAAGTAAGATACATTCACTTACACATACATTAAAATATATTTTAACAATGGGTTATTTGTATATAAAAGCGTATTTTTCTGGTTTTGTTTAGAGGTAAGCTACATTATTCTGAGCTAAAGTATTTTAAATTATTTTAAGTACAAATATATAGCACCTTCAAAGTAAAAGGTAGCAAATTATATGGTCAATAAATACATATTAAGTGTACATCCTATTCTGACTTCTCTATTATGAAATACTGTATGTGGAAAAGTAACAAAAATGTAAACATTATAGGTATTATCCTGAATTAGTGATTTGATTATTAGTTGCCATGTAACAAATCATCCCCGAGACATCAGCAACAGTGACAAAGTTACCGTCTTTTCCAGTGAATGCGAGTCAGGGATTCAGAAAGGGCTCAGATTCTGGCACAAAGCCTCTCACATCATTTAATTCAGGTAGTGGCCAAAGGTGGAATAGCAAGAGGCTGGAATCTCTGGAAATTCACTAGGCATTTCTCTGCCTTTCCCTCCTCTCTCTTCAGGTACTTGGAAGGTCTCCTTATGAGCTAGTTTGGATTTTCCTTATAACATGGGAGCCTCAGGGTAATAAGACATCTATATAGCAGCTCAAGCCTCCAAAATCTGCGTCCCACCAAACAAGATAGAAGCTACATCGCCTTTCATGACCTGGCCTCGGAAGTCATGCAGTGTCACTTCCAATGCATCCTATGGGAGTTACAGTCCACCCAACTTCAAGGAGTAAAGAGTTCCCTTCTACCGAGTGTAGAAATGGCAAAGTCACCATGTAGAAAAACATATAGGGTATGTTGCATGGAAATTTTGCTGTGATCGTCTCTGGAAATTTCTGTTTGCACAGGAAGCAGGGAAATTAGTCCAAATATTCCAGGTAGATGCCCTTTTCTCTCTGCAGAACCAAAATAGAAATTTATTCTCCACGGGATGCATTGAGCATTATCAATATGTCAAGATCTCACATACTGTTCTCAAACAAAATATATCTCCCTTTTGATCTTCATTTTATAGCTATTTTGTGAGACTCCAGGTGGAAAGCAGCTAATCCAAACACAGTATTAAAGAAATTTCTAGTTACCTGCACCAGCAAATTAGCAGGTTGGTTAAAGATATCTCTAAGTATCTTGGAACAATAACACTTAAAACAAGACAGACTGTAAGCAATTTACTGAAACAATTATTTCAAGAGTAAAAAGAAAACACTATCCTTATTTCAATTAATTATAAAAGTGACCTTTCTATTTGCCTGTTGTTCTTGTAATTGTCCTGGATAACTAAACTAGCATTTTTTTCCCAAAGTAAAAAAATAAATAAATAAATATTATCATTCTTTTTTTGAAATTTAAAATATGTGAAAATGGGGACAAATTAAGATGGTAAATGTAGTATTACTTTGTTTATGCCGCCAATTATAGAACTCCCAGAGAAGCAGTAAAAGTGAAATGTGTCTTCAAAGTAAAGATAAAAACATGAACTAACCTCATTTTTAGTCCAGGAAAGATACAATTAATGTTATATATGGGAATTTTTACTATTCCACAAAAGAAGCTCAAACTTATCCTCTTCATAAACATGTTATGTTGTGATTATGAAGATATTTATAAATAATTTATAGTAATATCTTAGTGCCATTATTTCTTATCATGGAATATCAGTGCAATTTCCTATGTTTCCCAGAAGGAAAGCACTGTCATAACAGAGGTAAATGCTTTCTCGTGAACGGTTTATTGTGAAATGCTGCAAATTATTCAGTTTTTAATCTCAATCAAGTAATAAAATCATGTAACTGACTGACTCCTTGCTTAACTCATCTTGAACATTTTAATGTTGCCAGAGTAGAAACTCCATGAGGGTGAAGATATTTGACTGTGTTATTCTCTGATGCATCCCAAGCCCCTAGAGTTACGTCTGCCCCACAGTAGGTAGCTCCAACGGGTGCCTCTGGTACAAGTATCACATGCCTTAGGCCCAGTTCTGACTTCAACTCAGCTGTGCTGGAAGGTATTGATTCACCTTAGCTATCAGTACTAACCTTAAGCATGTCTCTGAGTCTTTCCATCTGGACCCCAGGACCTTCCCCAAGGTTTCTGTAGCCTTAGATGCTGGAAAAATTTCAGCCCAGAATTATCCCAGAGTTAATGCCCTGGGGACAGTTCTCAAACTCTAGCAATAAGAACTGCTGGACCATGCTCCAGGCTTCCATTTTTCAATTGTATACATCTGGGAGGCATCTGGTATGCTTTGCAAGAATGCACGCTATCCGTAAAGCATCTGCACTTGTGATCGCCTACCAAACTATCCGCAATCAAGTCCTCATCCTAGACACTACTTTTGGGGTAACCTGAACAAAACAAGAGTCTGCATGTATTAATACACAAATATAAAGATAGTTCTCTGTTTTGGAAACAGGTTTTCAGAATTACACATGGTGCTTTTATTTTATTTTTTGTTTTGGGGGGGGCGGTGCATGATCTAGGAGTTGAACCAGGGTCTCCCACATGGAAGGCGAACATTCTACCACTGAATGCTTTTAATTTTTGTAATGCACTAGCTGAAGGTAGCTGGAGGTAAGATGATGGCATATCTGAAGACTTAAAAAAAAAAAACATGGATTTAAGATAGATATCTTCAAATTTGTCTAATGTAACAATGGGAGATATCTACTACCAGAGGGAGTGGAGATGCATACTCTCTAATAAATGCCTTGATTTGTTCTCTTAGTAAGGAAAAATGTTTGAAATAAGAATGGCATAGAGATTTTGCAGCTTTCTATTCTCCAGTGTTTTGACAAAATCATATTACCGAGATCAACTATTACTTAAATATATGTGGACAATCTAAGGTACGTTGGTCAATTGAGAGTATAATTGCTACCTCCTAGTTCACATTTATAACCTGTGTCCATTCATTTCTTTCTAAGTTAAGCAAATATTTCTTGAACTCAAACTTTTCTATACACTGAAAAATATAGATAGCAACTAACTATCAAGAAATAATGAATGTGAGAGACTGAGGTATACATATTTTTCCTTCATATTAAAATGTTATAAATCCATGTTTATATTTTATGTAATCCAATTAAATTAATCTTAGAAAAATAAATGCATACGTTATTTAAAAAACAGTTTTATTTAGAGAAATGAATTGGTAAAAATTGGAACTTGTTAGTCTTTAGAAAAGTAGTACAGTACCCATCTAATTAAAAATTAGTTCAATATAGAAGAAAGGCACTGAGAAGACATTCAGTGTATTTAGATATGTATTGTCGGTTGAAAATTAAATACATTTCATTGACAGAAGGTGAGTAGGCAGTAAGACCAAAATGGAAATAGACTTTAGTGAGACTATTTGAGCTATACCTCAATGTAAGAGTTGTATTTCAGGAGAACATTTTCCTCATTCGGAGCATAAGTTAATTCTTCCATAATAAGTATCACCAGAATATTCCCAAATCAAATTTATTTTATTGTTAAGAATTAATTTTTCTACTATTTTAGCCATTATTTTACTGTTAAGAATATGAAAGAAAGTATTGGTTAAAGATTTTTCAAAGATCATAATCCTCCTTGGAGGATTATTATTATTATTATTATTATTATTGACAGTCAAAAAATGCTTTCCAAATCCCAGTTTTTAAAACAGATGCATGAATGAGTAACAATTGTAATATTTTTCTGTTGCTTTAAATTACTAGTAAGCTCCTAGTTTAGTAGGACAATAGAGTCATTTCTAGGTACTTACCGTTTGCACATCGAAGACTATTCTGCACATCAGAAAAAAAATGACTTCATCTTTTCTCTCTGTAGGAAAATGTGAGTATTCCTGCTTGTGTGTATTTGTTTATGGAATATTAAGTTCCATATTCTCTGCTAGTCTCTGGGAATACAAAAGTAAACTGGGCACAACTATTTAGTTCAAGATTTTTATAGTCCAGTGGTAACATATACAAGGTAATGGGAAATATCAGTGGGTAAAGTGTGACCATTTACTTGATGCTATAATAGTATAAAGGAGTATGTTGGCCCTCATCTCAGAAGATCAGTAAGACAATCATGTGAAGGAAAGTAAAATCTAAGAGATTAGTAAATGTAGGCAAGGTAAAAGAGAAAGAAAGAGGAGTTTAATTTGTATAAGGGCCAGAGGTAGGATTCTGGTATATCTGGAGACTTTAAAAACCATCAAAATAGTTGAAGTCAAAAATCTGAGGTACTGATTGTAAGACAAAAGGTTAAAGAATAAATAAAACTAGGAGTGCAAGTGTAGTTCAGTGGTAGAATTCTCACCTGTCATGCAGGAGACCCGGCTTAAATTCCAACCCCACCCAAAGAAAATACAACAAATGGTACTGCAATAATGGGAAACCCACATGGAAAAAGAATGAAATGTGACCCCCACTATACACCATACAAAAAAAAAAAAAGAATAGATTAAGCTAATTGTAGGTAAACTTGCAAAACCGTCTATGAAGCTGTTATACTTTATCCTGAAAACAAATAGAAAACACTAAAGGATTTTATGGCAGGAAGTCACATGGCCTAATTATATATTGGAAGTAATGATTTAGTATTTATTCTATACTTCTATCCAGTGAACTATCTTCATCATTTCTGACAGGTGGTCTTCTAGCCTTACCTAGAATAATTCTAGGGTTGGACATCCCGAAGTACTACAAGGGAGCTCATTTTACTTGTTCCAAAATCATAATTGTACATTGAAAGCAGGAATTAGAAAGATAAGCCTTACCTAGTACTAAGAAATAATCATGTAAGGTTCTATTTGAAATATAAAGGGATTTATAGCTGTTCTAGTTTGCTGGCTGTCAGATTGCAATATACCAGAAACGGAATGGCTTTTGAAAAGGGGAATTTAATAAATTGCTAGTTTATCAGTCTAAGGTCGAGAAAATGTCACAATTACAAGTCTATAGAAATGTCCAATCAAAGGCACCCAGGAAGGATACCTTGGTTCAAGAAGGCCGATGAAGTTCAAGGTTTGTCTCTCAAGTGAGAAGGTACATGGTGAATACAGTCACAGTTTCTCTCTCAGTTGGAAGGGCACATGGCGAGCAAGGTGTCAGCTGCTAGCTTTCTCTCCTGGCGGATTTCTGTTTTATGAAGCTCCCCAGGAGGCGTTTTCCTTCTTCATCTCCAAAGGTCCCTGACTTGTGGGCACTCTGCATCTTGCCACTACGTTGATCTCTGCTTTCTCTGAATCTACTAGCTTTCTCTCTTGTCATTCTGTTTTATAGGATTCCAGCAAACTAATCAAGACCTACCCCAATGGGTGGAGACATGTCATTATCGAATCCAGTTTAACAACCACTCTTGATTAAATCACAGCTTCAGGGAGATTATCTAATTACAGTTTCAAATACACAGTATTGAATAGGGATTATTCTGCCTTTATGAAATGGGATTTTGATTAAAACATGGCTTTTCTAGGGAACATACACCTTTTCAAACCAGCACAGTAGCCATGATCAGAAGTATTCAGTTCAGTAAATGTGTTCTTTCTTGAGATTGTAATTATAATAGCTATATATTATATAAATATATAATGCCTGGAAATATATAGAAAAAAACTAAATATATAGTGTTAATTAGAGGTTATGGGTTTACAGAAAAATCATGCATAAAATACAGAGTTCCCATATACCAAACAATTATTTACACTTTGTATTAGTATAGTGTACTTGTTATAATTCGTAAAAACATTTTTATAATTTTGCTATTAACTACAGTCCACCATTTAAAATAGAGTTCACTGTGTTGTGCAGTTTTATATCTGTTTATTTCTTTTATGCTAATTCTAATAACATATATACAATCTAAAATTTCTCCATTTAACCACATTCAAGTAAACAATTCAGTACTGTGAATTATAGTCACAATTTTGTGCTACTGTTACCACCAACATTACCAAAACTTTTCTACCATCCCAAATAAAAATTATGGATTTTTTAAGTATTAATTTACCCCCATTCCATTCCCTGGTAAACTATATTGCAGATTCTGACATGATGAGTTTGCTTATCTTAATTATTTCATATCAGTGATATCATACAATATTTGTCCAATTTTGCCTGCATTATGTCCTCATTCCCATTGAACTTCAAGGTTCATTCCCATTGTGACATGTATCTGAACTTTATTGCTCCATTCCTGTGCCAATATTATATGTTTGTATAAAAATCATTTAAAGTATTTTTTTAACAAAAATCACTCCCCACCTCTGTGTCAGTTGTCATTTTAAGCAGAGAAGGCTATCAATAAATAATCATTCACTATGATTAGGTTGTATGCAACCTCACAGATAATTTGTCTGAAGGCAAACGCCTGTGTTATGCATCGTGAGGGATGCATCAAAGGCAAGAATTCTAAGTCACACAGTTTCCAATCACTCATTGAGACCAAAATTATAATCTAGAAGATATGCTATAAAGAAAGCAAAACCAAACTAAATAAATAAATTCAATGCATTGAATTTATCTTTTCATTTCTCATCTAAAAGCAAAAAAATTGGAAAAAATTGACTATATTAAGCATATTTAAAAATGGCATTTTAACCATCCTGGTGATGGTTTCTTAGGCTTAGCATTTCACTCAGTAGTGCCTACTATACTTTAGACAGATGCTATATTATGTGTATATAGATTTCATATATGTGTGTGCATACTTTTTTAATGGGAAGAAGGAAGTAGAAGAAAGGTAATTGACAAAGAAAAAAATAAGGAAGAATAAAAGAAATAGGTTGTAACATTTATTTTTATAGCTTAAGCTATCAAAGTATTTGATTCATATAATTTGCAGGTTGTGCTTTAGGAATTAACTTCAGTGCACATTGAACAAATGCTTGTTTTTCTCTTCCAAGAAAATTCATTGAAGTATAAGATTAAGATAATTGTAGAAAACTCCTCTTTCGCTACATTTAAAATCAGGGTGGTACAACAGACACAATTCTTTCTCTCTTTTCCTCTTTTCTCCTTTGGGTATTAAATTGACAACTTAAAAATAGAGAATATTACTTTCTTGAACCTGTCATGCATGCGCTTTTATCACTGCTGAGTAAATCTTTGAAATCAACAGGAGGGTCAAGCACAGAAGAGGTACATGAACATGTAGTAGGAAATAAAAACTCCCTGCATGTTCTTTCATTTGATTAAGTATCAAAATTTGATGTTAGATGTTCTTGGTACGAGTATAATACTTTGAGTCAAATTTTCCAATGTATAAATCAGGCACATAGTAAGTTTCATTGGATTTGAGTTTGTTCTGGTTTGGTTTGATTTCAATTAGTCCACACGTGTTTACTAAGTATTTGCTATCTGTCTTGCACTGTCAGGCAGATGGGATTAAATAATTTAAAATGAAGTTCCTGTCCTCAAAGTCTAATCAGTAATTAGAATACTACATATTTCTTTCCTTATAAACACAAGAAGCTGTTTTTGTTTGTATTGTGATGAAGAGGTCAGTATTGGATTCTTTTACTTTTATTGTGTGGGAATCTCCAGGTTTTATTATTATGGTTGCTGTCTGTTTTGTTTTGTTTTTAATGGTTGCCGTTGGGCTAGCAGAGCCATTTTCCCCTCACACAAAGAAAGCAGAGAGGCAGAGGGAAGTGTCTAGAAGTTTGAGTTTCCACATTCCCATCATCCTTTTCACAGTGCCTCCCCAACAATGGGATATATTAGGATATGTAATTATGTTTCAAAGCTCCCTAGAGGACCACACAATAGGGCTGAGGCTTGGACTTCACCTGAAATTGTTTAATTTCTTCTTGAGAGCATTTCGTTAACAAATTACATGCATGCCCATGAATTCTTATGCCATGTTCTACTTCAGTGAAAACAGACTTCAAATAGGGCCATTCAGTAGATAATTTCAATATTCTCTACAAAATTAAGGAGACTACAAAACGTAGAGCAGAAGACTAGGCTTAATCTTCAACACTTACAAATATCTTAGCTTTAAGGTGGAAAGACTTTTAGATTATATATTTTTTGTTCCTAAATGATTATCACATGGCTTTAGGATGGGTAATCCCCCATGACATGATCTGGGGTTCTCCTGAGGGCTGAGGCCGCAGAAATTCAGATTTTATGAATGAAATTTTTTGTAGAATGGATTAAATAACCATATTTTAAAAATTACTTATTGCACATTTTTTCTTGTTCTGTTTCATCTAGGAATTGACATCTAGAAGAGGAGAACTTATTTAAAATTATTTGTTTTCTTTTAAATCTTAGTAGAGAATCTTTATACAGTGTTATATTCTAGCATACCTTAACCTGTTTTTGACTTGTTTTGTCCCATCTTTCTGTAAGAAAAAAATTAAGTTTAGGTTTCATACAGATGGCGCACGATGAGAGAGACGGAACTAACTAAACAAACGGCTGCAAAACAGCTCAAACTGGTCTTGCAGGCAGGGAAAGGAAAAGACCTCTGATGCAAGCCTAGAATTGACTCCGAATCCTTATTTGGGTAAAAACAAGTTTAAATAAATAATGACCGGGGTCACTGGAACGTAAAGCATAATCAAAAGCAGGGACTCTCAGCAGGAAATTTGAAATAGTTAGGCTGCTCAAATAGGCTCTAACCTCCGGAGTATCTCATCAGTGGAGAAACAGGGGAGGGACCTGTGTGCTAGGCTTAGGAAATAAATATTGCTGCTTTTGGTTGCTCGGCGTGCCAGCCACCACACTTCGATTGTACACCCTTTCTTGTAAGATTGTGAAATAACTTCTTTTCTTCTTCACAATTTATTGAATGTTAATTCTCTTTCAGGTACAGCTTTCTTTCTAACATCTGTAAATCCAATTGCTCAAAAAGAAACAAACAAAAAAAGGAGTCTGCTGAAAATAAATGAGGTAATATCTATGATGTTTGTACTTTTCCTGTGTCTTCACTAAACAGTGTCTTTGACGGTTCCTTTAGATTACTATTTTACCTATGTTTTGAGAACCATATTAGCGTATCTTCCATGAAGGAGACCATAGAATGACTGAACTGCTTGGGAAAATAAATTGGACCACAAATAGAAGCTCATGTTTTAATTACACTTTTGCTATGCACTGTGAGACCTTAAGCAAATTGCTAACATCCAAATATAAAACTAAAACACATAATGGAGTTAAGATTTCTTAGAATTGCTTCTATGGGCCTATAATATTTGATTCTATGGTTTCCTCTCCCAAGCCATTTGAGCCACTCTCTCTTGTGCTGAATTGCTCCAAAGCAGAACCTGAAGCAAAGGCTTATATATGAATGGATTAACTAGTAATAATCTCAGAGGCAAGAGTGAAGCGGGGTGAAATGGAAAGAAGAGAGTCAATCCTAGGATGCATTATGAAGTTGGCCACTCACAGGCACAAATTGAGCACAATGGGTCCTCAATCTCCTAGGAGCCTCTGAGAAGTTTAAGAGTGGCAGCTCAGAACAGTCCATCTGGGCTTGTGAGAAGCATTGATCCATTGTCTCTCATGTCCCCTTAATAATAGTTAAGCCCCAGGATGCTACACTTCCAGTTTCTCTATGCTGAGGTTTAAACCATTATCTGCTGGATTCCAACTCAGCAGGACAAAAATGAACTTAGGTTGAATGAAATAAGCTGTGTTTTGGACCAAGGTGAGGTATTTTCAAGCTGTACCTGCAGGAATTTGGTCATGGTACCAGTGATTGGTCTATGGGGTGAGGTCCTAAGTATTTGATATAGTACAGAAGCAATGTCTGAGACACACCCTATTGTCTCTTTTGGCTTCCTCATTGTTGTTGCATGAGTTTTCCTTCTGATATTATGCATATATTTCAAGTATGTTTTTGCTCTCCATATCTTGAAATAAATTTTGTTTGGGCAGAAACACTGGATTGTAAGCCCCATGTATATGCTATCAAATGCTGAATTCTTCTCTTCTGCATCTTTATTAGTTAGCATAATCACTGATAAATTATATATTCTTGATATAACTGTTTCCTGACAGAATAAAACAAAGAATTAATAAATTCCACTTTTTTTATCTGAAAAGTAAATGGAGATGTTTGTACAAAGGCAGAGAACATTCCAAACCTACAAACATTGTGAAGTTTGCATCATTTTCACTGGATTCCTTGTACTTTAGAGAGTCTAAGAAGATCTTTAGATTTGTCAAATAAACAACATGATCAGGCAGACAGATTTGATCCTGCTCTTTAGAGACAATGCTGAAAGGTTGAATAAGCTTGGTTCTTAATTTAAAAGACCCAACTTTTAATAAGTAATTCAGTCTTACATTTTATTTTCCTATATAACAGCTCATGTAAGCAGCCATTAAAGTCAACCTAATTCTGCTCTCCTTAATGCTTGCTGGTTTGTTCATTTCATTATTTTTCAGCCCCTTATGCATCATTCTTAGACCCAAACAAGTTTTTATGAAATTAGCTATTAATAGCCATACAGTTAATGAAAAATTATATTTATAGCAGTTCAAATTGTTATAGTCCTTTTTATAAACCAGACTTTCTTGGTAAATTTGAGTATTACAAGATTGCTTGATATTATGAAGGTAAGAGATAAAAAGCTCAGTTTAGTTCAATACATATTTATTGAGTATCTTCTGCCACTAATATTTGAGTTACTGATAGAGCCATTAACCAGCATGTTTTATTGGTATTCAGTATGTTGATATAAGTAATCAAATTCTTTTTCTACATCAGTTTCTTTGCCCTATTTGACCACTAATTACACAAAGATATAACAGCCAGCATTAAGCATTTATGAACATTATGAATTTCTGTGGAACCTTAAAAATGAAGTTGGCTATTGCATTTATTGAATAATTGCATAGTAATAAAATATTGGTAATATTATTGATTAATTTTTACCATATCTGATCTGGGTGCATCACTAAGGACCAGAATTTGTGTTGAAACCCTAAGTAAGGTGATTCTTAACTGAAATTAGGAATGAACAGAATGGTGAACTCAATTCATGTTCATGTCTTCCTAAGTAACCAAACTCATACAGGGTGAATCCAGTTAAGCCAATTCTCATTAATACATTTTGGGGGGGTGGACACAGAAGCCCAATTCTTTTTCTTTATTTTCCTTATCTATGATTCTTATCATAAAAAATAAAAGGGAGGAGAGTATGAAACTTCAGCTTTTTATAAAGAGGTTTCCAGTTTAAAGAGTTGAATTTTAGAGTTAAAATTAAGATATTAGACCATAAAGTTTCCAAGTATTAGTGTTAGCTCAGTGGAAAAACAAGTTATTTGAGCTTTTTTTCTTGTCAGGGCATAAGGAATGAGTTAAATATGTATAAAGTCAGAGGGGAAGGATATATATGCCTCTATAAACTCATCAGTAAAACCCCTAATGGATATTACTAGGGCTCATCAAACTGAAAGCTTGGATGAGCTGCACTGCATATCTCATTTTCTAGGGTGACTAAGAAAACGGGACTATTTTGACTAAGCTTTAGTTAGAGATGAGTAGAATGTGTGAATGTACCTGATTGTTATGCATCTCTTCCAGGACAGGCCCATAAGAACTTCCTTTCTATGATTAAGGCTCTCTTTATCATGTGTTGACTAAAAAGAGATGACACTGAAGGTGTTTAGGAAGATGGAACCACAAGACGGAAAAAGCCTGACCCAATGTAAAGCACATCCTTGCCCCTTTAACTCCCCATATTCCTACCTACGTTGGACTGTGGTACCAACAAAAAAATGCATTTTTATTGTAATAAGCCACTGGAGCATCGGAATTGATTTCTTACTGCAAATAGCATTATTTGCCATTTACTAATGAAAATTTAGTTAGATTTTGGCCTGGTAGAATGTATGAGGGGACAGCATATATTTTGAGTATTTGTTCCATTTTCAAATTCCAAATTTCTATGGCCCCAAGTAGATTCCTTTTATCTAACTCCTATAGATGATCAGTAGAAAAATGGACAATAAGGTTGGTATCAAGATAAGTAACCCCCTAAAACTCCCTTCTACCAGTCATTTTGGATAAAATTGAAGAATGGAAACCAAAGGCAAATATGAAGAAATGCCTGCCCAAATGATTCTTTGGATAGAAGCTATAAGCAGAGAATAAATCATGCATAATCACATAGACAAATCAAAGGATGATCTGTTATGTGACTTTTTGAATTTAGGTTTCAGGGAAAGAAATACCTTATAAAACTCAATTGAGCCTCCTTCTCCATAAGGATTCTCTTGATTTGAAATATTGAACTCTAAGAGGATGCTATAAACATATTCAAACAAACTGTGTAGGAGGCATTTTCTATAATAGAACACGACTGCAGCTGATTATGATCTTTGAAGTCTCTATCCTTGGAGTTTCAGGCCATTGAAAGTTGGCTGTAATAGAAGCTATGTCTCTAGCTAGCAGTAGCAAAGCAGATTTGTGGAATTTAAAAGAAGAAACTTTAAAATTATAAATCACATTATACCATATAATGTAAAGTCCCTGAGGCCTTCCTAGGAAATGCTTACATTTCAGTTTTCATGGTAAAAAGGGAGGATAATTTAAAGAGAACTCGAACTTAACTCAATTAACTTAAATTAACTCAAACTTAAGGCTAGGAAACCTTTGCGGAAAGGTCTGACATTTGATTAAGGTTTAGAAGATATCACAGTCCTAATTTAAAAAATGAAACTAAGTAAAATGAGTTTTAAAAATTAAGGAAGTTATTTGATACTGCTCATCATAAATGAATCAGCAACTAGGAGTAGATTTTTGTGATGCCACTTTCATTGTAGTAAAAACTCACAAAGGCCTATCTACCCTAAATTCAGAAAATCTAAATGAAAAGCAAACTGAACTAAGAACAAAAACAACAAAGAAAAGAGATGCTATTTTGACCATTATCGGTATGACTTCATTAGCAACCTAAGAATGGAGAACCAAATTTGCAAGTGAAATTGGTGTTTAAGAAATAAATGCATTCGACATTCTATCTGTAAAACAGTTAATTTGTGGAATATATGGAAATAGTAGTGGCTTATCATAATGGTTAAGCTACCCAAATAAAATTCAAGCAAAAATTTAATTTCAGAAAATATTGTAAAATACCATGCACAATGGCTACTTTTTATTTTTTAGTATTCCATAAAATATATGGTGAAACAAAAGATGTGAAAATATAAAAATGAAGATAAAAGATGGAAAAAATATGAAGATAATTTTTAATAGGAAAAATGTCATACTTCCAAGGCAATCATTCCTTATTTGATTGCAAAGACTGTATTGGTGATCATTTGTCATCTAAACTTTTGTTTCAGTCACTGTCTTTAAATTACATAACAATAATTTCTACAAAAGTGGAAAAATCAATAGTTATAAGCTCCAAAGATATTCAACAGCATTACTATTTTATTTCTGTTATAAGGGTTTTGATTCCTAGCATTTCCTTCTGATTTTTTTTAACTCCAACCTCTGTGCTTGCATTACCCCTCTGTTTTTGAATACTGCCCACTTTTAACAGTAGCAACCTTACAGTATTCATCATAGTAATAATTTTATATTTCTGGTCTGATAATTCGAATATGTCTGCCATATCTGAGTCTGATTCTGGTGCTCATTCTGTCTCTTAAGACTGTGTTTTTTGTTTGTTTGTTTGTCTTTTAGCGTGTCATAATTTTTGCTCAAATCCATACATGCTATACTAGTAAAAAGGAGCTGAGGCTTTTATTCTGAGGTTTGTGATTTTTCTGGCTAGGCATTAGGCTATGTTTACTATTTTTGGCAGGTGTCTTTGGTTTCTCTAGAGACTTCTGAAATAAAGTCTGAGCATTGCACTTCTTTCCATCTTACTATCCAGATATTCTATGGGAGCTGTATTGATGTGGTTGTAAGGTATGGGGTAGCAGAAACCTTCTATACTCCCATGATGAGGCCTCAATCTTTTATTGAATCTGTGCATCTGTGCTATGACCTTCAAAAGTGCTTTCTTAGCACCAACCACCATCCCTAGGTGAGACTAAAAGGCCAGAGGGGCTTGGAGTAGGGAAATTCCCTTCTCTCATTTGGATTAGGCTCTGGTAAAATCTAAATCCATTTGTCCCTTTTGTGTGTAAAATGGCTTCTTTTGAGTGTGTAGTCCATTGCTAGGGAGAGAAGAATGTTCTGGGTTTATTTGAGCACAGAATGCTCTGGGTTTATTTCATAATAGTCACTTTTACTCTCTGCCTGCTGAGCACTTGAGGGACATTCTTGTCAATATCTCCAAGGTAAGAACTTGGAGGCAAAGCACACACACACACATAAAAGGTAAAGGCTCCCCCTAAGACAGGGTGGTCTGGAGTTTTTTGCACTCAGTCTAGTCCACACTGAACCTCCATATATTGGGCATTTACAGTGTCAGTGTTCCTACTGGTAATGGCTCTAGCAGGCAGACTTCTGTTCCTTGGCTTCTCTTTCAAGGAAGCTGTGATTCTCTGTATCTGCCACTCTCTCTAAATCAGGACATCAGTTTGCCCTGTGACTACAATTCTTTAATGGATCTAAGATTCTCTAATGGATCTAAAAACTTGTTTTTCATTTTTTTCTTGTTGTTAGGATAAGAAAGATAAGTTCCAAGTTCTTTACATGCCAGATCAAAAACTAAAAGTCATATTACTCTTTTTAAATGAGTTTCTTAGTTTTATGTAAGATCAAATAACAAAATATTACATCTTCTACACCACAATACTTATCAAAAGGGGAAATTAAAATGACTTTAAAAATTCTCCCTGCTTTTTTAATTTTTGCAAAATCTGTGGTAAAAGAAATATTGCCAAAAGGCATTTCATATTCATTATGATAATATTACTGGGCAATGATTTATTTAGTCAATCAGATTATAAAAGTGTGGGAATATTATGCAAAGGAACCAAATGAAGAAAGTCTACTTGTAAAGTTAAAAAAAAAAATCATTGCTCTCTTATTACCCATAAGCCAGCTACATTTTTCTTTTTAAAGGTCAATCAATGACAGCATGAACTTTTTCTTTCCCAATACTGAAAAGCAGCAATAAATTGCTTTCACTATACACATTGGAACTGTATACTCTTGGATAGGTTTTAATTCCAAAAATCATAGTAAGTGACCTTCTTTATAATATCACTATTGTTTGTCTAGTTTCAAAGATGGTCGCTGTGACAGTATTCTCAAATTTTCACAATTCTGATATTTCTTGTCAAGTTGTCAGTCACAAAGTGAATTTATATTAAAGCAGATCTTTCTTCAAGAATTTCAAGTTAAAAGTTCAATTTGAATCTAAAGCAATAGAGGGCTCCATAAAATATAGTTCCTGTCATAGAGATTTTTTTTTAATTAAGAAATGTCAATACCTGAAGAATTTTAATGGAGCACATATATATCTAATGCATTTAAACTTTGCCAAATAAAGTTAAAAATATTCTGTTTTCAATCTACAGAATCATTCTTTTATTCCTTGGTCCCATCACACACCATTGCAGATAACATGTGCTGAATGCAGTTTGCAAGATTGATATTGTTCAATCAGCACTGACTATCTGGAAACACACTGCAAAGGAAATTGCACACTACCTAGGTTAGAGTTGATAAAGAGTTTACAAAAGGTAATTTAGCTTATTTATTGATAGGTGCATTGTCCTTAAAAGAATTGCAATAGAACCCCAACTAATCTCATGTAAGTTAATATCCCCTAAGGTGAAATTGCTTTTGGGTGATTGTGATCAGGTCCCTTAAAAGTTTACTCTAGCGATTGTTAGATATTATTGTTTATCAGAATTGCTTATGAAACTTCTGGTTATAAAACAAACCCTTGAGCCTTAAACCTGAATTAATGAATCTAAAATGCTTGGGGTGAGGGTGGAAGGAGGGCACAATATAAGGTTTAGGGAAAAAAAAATGAAGTCCTAGTGTTTCTACTTGTGCCAAAAAGTGAGAGGGACTGATTAAAATTATAATATCATCATTATTTTAGTTTTATTTAGGTCAATTTTTCATCTTCCTTCATATGCTCTGAAAAAGAGTATAACAGTTTTTCACTTGATTCAATTTCATAATCATACTTTTCAGCTAATCAGGAAACTGGCTTTCTGATTGCCCCAATACTCAATATGATAATGGTTATGAATGGGTTGCAGCTATAGAAGTAGAGAAAATAGCATGGGCTTTGAGGCAAAGGGATTTGCATTTAACTATTGACTCATCTATTTTAAGCTATGTGACATTTGGCAAGTTACTCAACTTTTATGAGACTCAGTTTCCTCTGGTTAATAATAATAATGTTTAATATTAGATTGATAATGTTAATGAAAGAAGTTTAAATTTAAACATATAAGAAAATATATACATTCATAATAACATATATATAATAACTTGTCTATTAGTTAAGATAATATATGTCCTTATAAATAGAGTAATTATAGATAGCTGACTTAATATCAAAATATCTCAGCACTTGATTTATTTAACTCTTTTCTTCTATATACCCGTTTAGCTTGCTTCTCACTTTTTTTGGGAATTTATTAAGCTATTAGCCTTTTAGTAAAGATATTTTTGCCATCCTATTTAAAATTGCACCCACTGCTGTTCTCTCCCTTTTCTATAACTTACTTCATTCGATAGTTTTTATCACTACCTAAAATCCTCAATATTTTATTTATTTTGGGTGTTTCATATCTTGCATCTACTCTGTACTGCAAGGTCCATAAGAGGATATGCCTATGTCTATATCTATTGCTGTAGAAACTATAAAAATGCTTATATATGAAAATTACTCAAAATAGTATTTGTTGATGGATAAAAAAGTCAGCTGAGAAACACAAAAGCATGTCACAAATTAGATGCTAGTTTGGGCTACTGAGCCATAGCATACAAGGATATCTTATAAACAAGTATATTTCTAAATTTCATGAATCATTTGGGAATCTTTTTAAAAATGAAGACTATCATTCAACAGGTCTGGGTGGCACCTGAGATTCTGCATTTCTACAAAACCCAATTGATGCCAGTAGTGCTGGTACTTGGACTTCACTTTTCAAACAAGGTTATAAGCTATTGCAGATTTATCAAAACCATAAAAAATAATAAAGAATGTTATATAAGAATATCTGGCCATTTAAAGGCTGCTTTGCTGCCTTTCAAAAGTGTGTGAAGCATTTTGTTTGAGTTATAGTGTGCCAGATTTTCATGGGTAACTAACATGTTACTACTGAGAAGTTTTAGACAACAAGTCATGATATGAAGGGGAGAAGAATGCTACTAGTTGCTACTAAGATAACTCTAAAAAAGATGGGGACTCTGTGTGTGACATCTAGTTCCTATAGCAGATAAAGATGTAGTCAAGCTGATTTCCACCAGTCATGGCGTACCTTCCATGTAGGCACCTCAACCTGCCCCTAATATATGTAAACTTCTTAAAGATTGGGAAGTAAATCACATGAAATGAAGGCTAGAGGGTCCTTCCAGGCTGCTAAACCCAAGATTAAGAATGAAAATGTATAATGAATTATCAGAAACTTGCAATTGTGTATATGATTCAGCTTGGTGAAATGTAGAAACGTTTTCTCAGTGATTAAGAAACCTTACTTAAAAGGTCACTGATAAGAGAGCAAAATGTAAAGATGGTCATTAATGAACTCTGTGACAAGTTTCAAATTGTTAATGTTTTAAACTCATCAAATAAATAACCAAAATAAAAATTACACTCATAAGCTTGTAAAATAGAGAACATAATGCTTTTAATTATTCTGTTTAAGAGCAAGAGGAAGTTTATGACTCCTTCTCACATTTTTTATTTCCTGTGAGAAAAGAAATTGCTTTGAGGAAAGTTGGGTAATTAAGCTTTTGTGCAACCAGTGATTTATAAAAAACAGGAAATGCCCAATAACAATTAAGAAGTCTGTTTCCTCTTTAATACTGACTTAATGTTAATATGTTTAACATAATAAATACCAAAGTCTTTTGAAAAATTATCAAGTCAAGGAGACAGACCCTAATAAACCTTTTTTTTTTACTATTATTATTATTTTTATTTTTTTTTCCTCTATATTGACCCTAATAAACCTTTAAAGAGCCCACAATTTAACTGTGTCTTCAAGTGTGTTGGTTAGATTCTGGTGTCAGCTTGGCCAAGTGATGATGCCCAGTTGTATGGTGAGATAAGCACTACCCTGACTATTGCTGCAAGGATATTTCATGGCGGATACATAAACTGGAAGGCTGGTGTATTAAATCACCAGTCAGTTGATTGATTGCATCTGTGGCTGATCACATCTGCCATCAACTAAGCCATGCCTCTCACCAAGGAGATAATCCACTCACTTCAATAAGGAGGAAGAGAGACTTTTTCACTACTTCTTCAGCCAGTAAGCCTCTCCTGTGTAGTTCATCCAGACCTTTCATCAGAGCTGCCAGCTTCACAGCCTGCCCTATAAAATTTTCAGGTTTCTCTAAGGAACCCTGACTAATATAGCATGTTACCAGGTACTTCATGTAAAAGGATTTGGGTCCAACATGGCTATGAAGACAGTCACATTTAGGCAATTTCATAGGTCAGTGTAGCTGATCTTTTCATGGAGTGACATATCAAAAGGAAAGTGAAATTCATACAGTATCTATAGGATAATATGGTCATGGAAATAAGAACATATATTTGTCCTTGGTATAATGAACCAGAAAGTATCAAATTGCCTAATTAATTTTCTTAGGAAATGCAACTAGGTACAAAATGAAGGGTGAGGAACCCTCATTCTCAAATATTCCTAAAACAGGCACATGATTTTGAAAGAGAACAGAATGGTTGCCTTTCTCCATATCTTTTTATTATCACCTGTGAAGTGATGACCAAAATTACATAGTTCACAACTACACGTTAATGAGTATATTCTCCACAGTAGAATGCTCTGCTTGAAAGATTTTTTTTTCTTATTTGCACCAAGATTCACAGTCTTCAACTCATTCTAAATATTAGTTTTCCAGATGCCATCTTATTTGTAGTAGCAGGGATGAATCACAGTGCTTAAACTCAGGTATGAAGTTTGAGTTCCCATTCATAGCTTCCATTTTGCTGTTCTCGAAGAAAACTCAATTTCAGTCCTTTTCATCATCATCTATGACTGAGGTAATGCCAAGTTCTGGCATCATAATGCCAAAACCTAGGTGGATAGAGATGTTGAAGGCACTGGCTTCTTGGTGAGGTTGCAAAGATTGCTTCTAAAATGTTTATAGCCTTGTTTACATAAACCTCAATTTCTGGTAGCTTTGTTTGTGTATGCCTATCATTTGTCAACTTGCTTAATTCACAGAG
Organism: Tamandua tetradactyla; assembly: GCF_023851605.1. NCBI lineage: Eukaryota > Metazoa > Chordata > Mammalia > Pilosa > Myrmecophagidae > Tamandua > Tamandua tetradactyla. Next base: position 29,831,665 of record NC_135345.1, on the reverse strand, counting down.
ATTCACAATACAATCACTTCATTCTTATATCTTACTCAATTACTGAGGTCAAGACAACAGCTACATGTCCCTGATGTGTGGGGAACTATCCATAACTCTTATCTATTCTCCCTAATCTAAGAAAATCTTTAAGACTGAAAGAAAATTTGCCTTCTTATTTCTTCAAGACTCTTGGGTCTATTCTATGAATTTCCCACTGAAGAACCCAGCATTTTCTCAAACGTGAGTTTAGGTTTAAGGACTAAATCTCCCCTGGAACAAGAAAACACAAGTTTTCTTTCTGCTTAACACATGGAAAGAAATGAGAAAATATTGTGGCAAATTAATAAAGTGAAAGTTAATAAAACTATTGGCCATATATATTTTACCCATAAGTTTGTTCCCATCTTCCTTTCTGTTATTGGAATTTATGATCACCACAAAGTTATTGTGCATGCACACTGACATGTTTCATTTTTCTTTCTATTACTATCTTTAAATAGTATGTATTCTTTCACACAAATATGTCTATAGCTACATTATATCTATATCAATTCATTTAATCAATGTTTGTGGGAAAATCTTATATGCATTTAAACTCTTTTAACCTGCTTGTTGTACAGTAACCAGTTAATTTCATCTGCAAAGTTTGTCAGCGACATTGTGAATGAAAACTTTCAAAGGCTCTTATTCAAAGGTGATGAACTAGCATTCACAGGCTCCGTCCTCATTCTCCCTCAAAAGGAGGGAACATTAATCTGATTGGTCACGTTCCTATCTCTGGCTGAGCCGTGTATGTTGAAGTGTAGACTTTCTGCTTTTTGTCATGCCTATGGTTGTGGTTCTCCCTCACTCCATCTTCTGTATGATATTCGTGTTACAGAAATGGTAAGCGGAAAGATCCAAGGCCAAACCCAGCTTTGTTTTTTTCTGCTCTCTTCTTGAACATATCTAAAATAACAAATGGTCTAGGTAGAAATCACACACACATGAACATCATGAAACTAAATCCAGCTAAATAATTATCTACTATTTTAGAAATTTTTATTTAATACCTGTTGCTGGCTTGATCTCCTTGCCAAATGACTAGAAAACGGTTTCATTTTTGTGAGAAGGAATTACATCCAACTCAGTGAGTCATTTTTGTTTACCAGAGAGCTCTTCACTTAAGTTTTAACATCAAGCACAACTTAAACTTGAAAGCAGAATCTTTTTTTTTAATCACTGTTCTTGTCTTTATCTTAACTAGGGACCTCATAAGAAGGGAATATCACTGGCCCAAGGGATGTCTTGATTTCCCTTTACTACCTGGTGCTAAGAAGTAAATACCCCTTAGTTTCTACATAGTTAATACTTGGATCTCTCTTTCTACTAGACACTTGATTTTGTATGAAAGAGTCACGTTTTTTCCCAGACATCTTCTCATCTTAAATACTTTCTTACTCTCCTTATTGTTTTGGGTTGCAGCAAAGATTAAGTTCCTCGTATCCGCTGTGCTTGTCCTACCATGTAGCTTGTGAACATGATATACCTTCTTCCAGGAATGCTGTTTTCTTCTTTCCATAATCACTATTCTTCATTTCTTTTTTAACTCAAATACAACTTCCTCATAGAACCATTCCTTGGTGCCCCAAATCAGGCCAAGACCCCTTGTTTATTTAAAATATTGAGCCTTTAAAATATTAACCTTTATTATTAATAAAAAGGAAAGGTTTATTAATAATAAAGATTAATATTTTAAAGGCTTAATATTTTAAATTAATTAATTTAATTATTAATAAAAAGGAAAGATTTATTAATCTTTCCTTTAGACAACTTAATCCAGTTGTAATTTTTCATCTGCTTTTTAAGATAATATGGCTCACCTATGGGGCTGTAAGCTTTATGAAGTCAGAACTCTGCCTGTTCTTGTTCCACATTGCTCACCCTAGCCCTAGAACATCAATACATTTTTGAAAAAATGAATTACTCTTCTATAGCATATCATACATCCTTTTCACATAATGTTAAACATTTAGTTTAGTCTGTGCTACATAATTATATTTGTACATGTTGTCATCCTTTCTTATTCCAGCTTCCTTGAAGACCTTAATTTTGCATATATTTACTCATGAAATCTGGTAGAATACCAAATTGTAGGTTCTTAATACAAATTTGTAAGTTTTTGAATCCATGTACGCAGTGCTTTCTAATAATTTACTACCTAGTTTATGTAAACTTTTGTAGAGAAATATAATGGCATCTCTATGTTTAACACAATCCATCATTAATAATGGCATCTCTACCTAATTTCAAAACTGTAAGTATTTAAGATAGGGTAAGGACAATTATCCATTATGAAAACAGTATAGTTATTTTTTTTTATTTAGGGATAATTTCTTTAGAACTTATAAAATTAAAACTAATTAAGGAGCTGGGCTTAACTATGTAAGTGCATTAAAAGAATTGATTTAAAGTGTCTGTATCATGGTAATCCATAAAAATAGGAATCCATTTTTTTTTTCTTTTGACAAGCAGCTTAACAATGCCAAGGGAAATCAAATTTCTGACAATTATAGTGTCTTATATTTTACTATTAGATATTTGAAAACACGCATTGATTTTCTTATGGTGCTGCCAGACACAAAGGAATACAAGAATTATAGATAACAAATACTTCCTTAAAATGGTACAATTTATTCCAAAGACATTTCTGGAAATGCAGAAGCTGAGTAAAACATACAGTGAGCTGAAGTAAATATTTGGAGTTGTTGACCAGTATATGATCTTGACATCTACATTTCCTTCATATTACATCTATGTATGCATTTTATTTCATTTATTTATTATTTAAATTTTTCTTGAAGTAATATGCCTAACTTTGCCAGGTTATTTTACCCTGAATTTGTTTGTTCTAGAGATAAAATTGTTTGTGAAATAGGGTGATATTTATATCATACATATCAGAGACCTAGCGAATAGATATATGTCAGGACATAATATATGTGTCAGGACAATGATATTTCTTCATTCCCCGGCAGATGACAGGTTAGCTGTATGCTGCAATCTCCTCAAGGCTCAAGCCAAGAATGGAGTGAAAATGGGAACATGGGTATCTGAACGTTTCATTTGCTTCCTTGATTCCCCCCAATTCCATAGGAGCAAAAAAGGAGACCACACACTTTTATACAGGCCTGGGCTTAATCAGTAAATAGAATCTTATGAGACTTAGACCTGCTTATGTGTTTATAATCTTAATTTAGAAATTAAAATTTGAAAATTCATGTTCTGTTTTAATCATGTAAAAAGTCCTAATAACACTCCTCTTTTCTGAAAGTCAGAAGGATGCAAGCTTCATGAAGACAAGGGTTTTACCTTGGTCATGTAACAATGTTTTTGGTCACCCAAGGGTATTAGACTCTTCTAGTGCTCATATTTACTCTATTTTCTTCTCTTACAGGAAAAAAAATGGATTCCTAATTTTATCTCTAGAATAAACAAATTCAGAGATAGCCCCCCACTTGTTCCAGTGACACCTGGCTATGGTGATTAGTTCAGGCCAAATAGTGTGGACACAAATAATACGGGACCCTTTGAGGAGAAAATATTTATTGCCTGGGTAAGACTCTCCAATATTCCTGACTCAACCCAGCAGTCATGGAAAGGAACTTGTGTTGAGATGACAAAGTTGCAAGACTTAAGAAACCTGAATTGAGCCTCTTTTCACACTGGATGGTTACTTGAGAGATGGCATAAGTGGAAAATAAATCTTTGTAGTGTTTAGCCATGTAGATTTGGAAATTCATTTTTGCTTTTGCTTTGCTTTCACAAGAAAATATAGCATACTGTAACTGATACTGTAAGGGTCAAAAATAGTACTTGACCCATATAAGTGTGTATTCAATTCTATTGCAGCATAATGCATTGCCAAAACATAGTGATTTAAAATAACTCTCATTTATTAATTCACATTCTGTAGGTAAGAAGGTGACCATGAAATGGCTGGATACTCTGTTCTAAAAATTATGAGGTTGAAATCAAGGTGAGGGCCAGGCTGAGTTTTCATCAGGAGGCTCTGAGAAAAAAAATAAAAAATTACTTACCAGCTCATTCTTGTTGTTAGCAGATTTTAGTTTCTTATGCATGTAGTATGGAACTCCTCTTTCCTTCCTGACTGTCAGCCAAGGCCACCATCACCAGCTATGTGGCTGCATCCTTTGCTACATGGCTGTTTTGGTTTGCCAGTGCTGCTGGAATGCAATGTACCAGAAATGGATTGACTTTTATAAAGGGGATGTATTAAGTTATAGGTTACAATTCTAAGGCCATGAAACTGTCCAAATTAAGGCACCAACAACAGGATACTTTCTCTCAAGAAAGGTTGATTGGGTCTGGGATTTCTCTGTCATGTGGGAAGGTGCAGGGCAGCAACCTCTGCTGTCCTTCTCTCTTGGCTTCTGGGTTCAAACAGCTTTCTCAGTTCCTTCTGAATCTCCAGATGTGCGTGGCTTAGTTTTATTCCTCTGACCTCTATGTCAGCTCTGAGCTCTCTTTATGTTTTCTGCTTTTTATTTTCTTCATACAGGACTCCAATAAAATAATTAAAGCTCATCTTGAATGGGCAGGATCACATCTCCATCTAATCAAAAGGTCCTACCCACAATTGGATGGGTCTCATCTCCATGGAAACAACCTAATCAAAAGGTCCCACCCAAATAAAATATTGGACTAGGATTAAAAGAACACGGCTTTTCTGGAGTACATAGCAATTTCAAACCAGCACAATGGCCCACTCTGCAAATTGGCAGTGGTGAAACAAATCTTCCCTATATTTTGAATCTCAATTTCCCCTTCTTCTGAACACTAAGATTTAAAGAGTTTGTGTGATCAGTTCAGGCACGTCTTGATAATCTCCATTTTAATTAATTTAAAGCCCACTTATTAGTAATCTTAACTGCATTTGCAAACTCCATTTGGCCATTTTAATATTGCATAGTTATTGGAGTGATTTCAACATATTAACAGATCTGACCCACATTCATGGGAAAGAATTTATGTAAGGGAAAATTTGGTCTTTGGGGCTCATCATATTATACTGCCTACCATAAATTGCTTGGAAAAAATTGTACAGAAAAATAAATGAGAGAAGAGATTCATGATCATATACAAAGAAAGCAAACCACACAGAGATACACAGATACATACAAAATTCCATTAAAATAATTACTGAAAAAGCAGTTTTGAACTGAGTAATCTTGCACAGTAACACCTATGCACAGATATTCTACACTTAATTTGAGGCACAAGAAAATATCATATTTTTTGAGGAAAAATCATGTTAATTCTTTCCTGCTTTGGAAGTTCTTTGCAAAACTGAGAACAAGTATCACATCCTCAAAATGATCTTTCCTATTAATCATTCAGATGTTATATAAAATTTTACTCTTGGAGGACCTATTAAGACTCCATATTAGACTAAGAGTCAGTGAACTTGTGTTCTAGTGTTCTGTGTATGTAATCTAAAAGCTTACTCATCACACTGTTTTGAAATGACTTCTTAATCATTTGCCTGCCACTTCATCTTTAAACCCTACCACACGGTATATACTAGATAAATTGTTTTTTAATCCTTGTAAAGCCTTTCAATGTTCTCTGTTTTTTGAACTTCCACAGTCTTCACTCTTCTCTTACTTGCTTTTCGTATTGTACTGTGAAAGTTTAAAAAGTTTTGTTCTCTTGAATAGATAACATGTTCCTTTAAGGGAGATAGTCTTTCCTTTATTCTGCAAATCCATGGATCAAAATAATTTATAACTAAAATGATATATGTTATTAATTATAGAATGCAATATAGCATAGCTATATTGGGGCTGCTGTAACAAAGTACCACATGCTAGTTGGCTTAAACAAAAGAAAATTATTGTCTCATGGGTCTAGAAGCTAAGCGTCTGAAAGTAAGGTGTCAAAAGGGCCTTGTATCCTCTTAAAGTGGAGAATCCATTCCATGCTTCTCTCCTAGCTTCTTGTAGGTGGCTGGCTGTTCTAGTTTGCTAAAGCTGCTAGAATGCAACATACCAGAGATGGATTGGCTTTTAATAAAGGAAGATTTATTTAGTTAAAAACTTACAGTTCTTCAGAGGAAAGACAGCTAACTTTCATCTGAGGTTTTCTTTTACACAGGAAGGCACAGGGCGATTTTAGCTGGCCTTCTCTCCTCGTTTCTGGGTTCCCACAGCTTTCTCCGGAGTAGGGGTGATTCCTTTCACCTCCAAAGGCCTGGGCTGAGCTGAGGCATGCTGAGCGGCTTGGACTGTGCTGCATTGAGCTCTAATCATCCAGCCAATTAAATCAAACATCATTCAATGCAGCAGGTGCTCCCCCTAGCTAACCAAAGATGTAATCAGTGACAGATGAGCTTCCAATGCCATTGGCAACAGAACTAGGTCAAGTTGCCATCTTGTGTGAACCTAACTACCACACTGGCAAAACATGGTATACCTTGGCTTGTGGTGGTATAACTCATCTCTGCCTCCATCACATGACCCTCTCTATCTCTGTCTCTATCTCTCTGTCTGTGCCCAAATTTCCTTTCCTTGTAAGACTGCCCTACTGGACTAGGCTCCACTGCTATTCAGTATGGCCTCATCTTAACCAATAAATAACATCTTCAAAGATCCTACTTACAAATTAGTTCACATCATTGGACTGGGGCCAATACTTGAGCATGTCTTTTTAGTATAGATATGTTTGTACTAATATAAATAAATGATTTAATAACTAAATGCATGGAGGAGAGAGAACAAATCTTACTTACAGAAAATTTTCAAATAATTATATGTATACACTACCCTTACCAGAAGGTGGCACTGAATTCCCTTCACTTTGAGTGCGGGAGTTAATGACTCCTAAAGAATCAAATGTGGAGAAGAAGAAAAGCAGTGAGTTTACAGTGAAGAAACCTAGAAAATATTACTATAATCAAATTAGACACACTAAATGTCATGCGATGAGAAGTCACTTGCCCTCTATGGTTGTCTTCTCCCAAAGCTATTTATAATTCCTGTCTGATCACGGGAAATAGAGGCACATTCTACAAATTACTAGACCAGAAGTCTTCAAGTTTCTCAAAGTTATAGAACACAAGAAAAGACTGAGAAACTCTCATAGAGAGGAAGAAACAAGGGAGACATGAAAATTAAATGCAACGAGATAGCCAGAACTGGCTCCTGGAACAGTAAAGTCATATTATCAGACAAAATTGGTCAAGTATGAATAGAGCTTGTGGTTTAGTTAATACTAACGTGCCAATGTTAATTTCTTAGTTTCTAAAAATATACCATGAATATGTAAGATCGGTAACATTAGAGGAAATGGGTAAACAGTATATGGAAACTCTCCTTGCAACCTTCCCATAAACCTAAAATTATTCCAAAATAAAAAATTTAAACATTTATTAGAATTAGCTCTATCTCGCTATCTATCTATATCCAAATCCATAGCCATACCCATGGGCGTTTCTACATATCTACTTAAATAAGGCTCATTCAAAGTGTCCCTCAATAAAGGGAAATGAATACACTTGCATGCGCATACACACCCCACAAAATTAAATCAACATAACAGTAAGAACACAAACTCTGATATCAAAGTCTCTGAACTAGAATTTTAATTGCTTACACCATTCATAGTATAGATCTGCTCATTGGCAGATTACTTGATGGCTCTAAATCCCGACTGAGCTTGTTATCTGCCGGATAACAATAATGATATTCCTTATACCACAGACTTTTTTGTGATTATTCTGAGATTTAAATGTGATAATGCATGCAAAGTTTTAAGTATTGGCACAGGGTAATTGCTTGTTAGGTAGTTAGCTATTAATATAATTATACTTGACATCTAATCTGACTCTACCATGAAAAGCCATTTTCAATATCCTCATAGAGTAAGAATGAGAGTTAATATGCATTGAGCAACTACTTAGTGCTAAGTATTATTCTAAATACATTATTATGTAATTTCTGTAACAAAAAAATTACTAAACGCCCATTATACATATGATAAAACAATGGTTAAGAGAGTTTTTTCCAAATTTAGAACACTAGTGGAGAAAGGAGCTGGATGTTTAGGTGGGCTTCCTTAACTCCAAAACCCATGTTTCCTACAGCAAGTCCCTTTCCAATGGATATTTTTATTCATAAGTACATGGTAACTAGAGTAACTGAATATTAACAAAAAGTAGAGCCATGAATGCCATATGGGATTCTCTTAATAAACGCATATTTATATTTTAATTCATAATTGTTAGTTAATAGAGTCCGAGAAGAAAAAATATTTTTATATAAAATTATGGACTTATGAAATAGACTTTCAGCTCCATAAATATTTTTCATAAATACTTAATATTTCTAATTGCCTTCACAGTCTTGTTTTGTTGAATTAAAAAAAATAGCTTTGGAAATTTGCATGCTTGTCATTTATCATATTCCTGCTTTTAAAATCTAGTTATACTTTCCATCAAAAAAAAAACATGAAAGAAAGAATGAACAAGCTGTAGTAGTAGTAAGCATAATGACATTTAGATTAAAGGACCATAAAATCTTTATAGATTAAGAAGAGTACTTTTTCCTAATAAAAACTGCTTTTATAGAAGATAGAAAATATGCCATTAAATGGATAATTTGCACAGCATATATATCACAACTAACAAGATTACACTGAAAAATGGAAAATATTTTAATGTTAAAACTGAGTTGTTCTGAGAACGCATGCAAGACATGGAAGCTTGCATAATAGGGTGACTAAAGCATCAAATATGGCATAAGGAGAAATGGGTACCTGGAGGGAATTTTTCAGGCCCCAAATTCTCAAGTGCTGGACATGGTTAGGTAGCTTATGCTTCCTATGGTATGCTTTTCCAGGGAGCTCAACAAGGACTTGCTTCGCCTTTACACTGCGCTTCTATCAGTGGAGTTAACAGGTCTCTCCCATGTGTTCAAGAATCATCCTTCCCTTTGCTATTTGTTAGCTGCTACTTTCCTTTTCTCTTTCTTAGGCTCTCTCTGAGGATATTTGCTGCTGAAATTTAATTCCCTCTTAAGCATACCAGGGAGGCACATGGGTGAGCTCCATACTATGTCCTGAAAACAGGCAGTGTCCCATCTGGAAGTGGGGGGAAAATGTTCCTTTCATTGCTCTGTTATATGTTATCACACGGGAACCACACTGTTTACACCTCCAATGCCATGCAGTTAATTATTGAAATTGTCTTTTAGTTTTTAGGTGGTGTCTTACCACCACCAGCAGCAGCAGCAACACAACCCCAATAGATTTTGTCTCTCTGTCTCTAAAGACTCAAGACCGTAGTCTTGAGTCTTTAGACGCTATGACTGGAGAAGAACAGTGTTGATATACGCCCTCCTATACAAACACATGGGCGGTCTTTCAAGGAAGGTGGTCACTATTAACTGAAAGATGCTTTTGTTTAATTTTTATGTATGCAAGGACCAAGAAGAAGTTGAATTGCTCTGTATAAAATGCTGTTAAAAGAATTTAGAAATATAAAGTGCTCAGGAAAAATCCTGGGTAGAGATTAAAGGAGAGGAAGAAGAGAGAAGAGGAAAGAAGAAACTTGTGACTGGAGAATAAAACTGAGTAAATGTTTCTATATTTGTTCACTGTAAGATTTATAAAAGAAACATTCCTGCTTTCTTTCCCAGATAAAAAACTACAGAAAATAAGCATTGCTACTCATGTTATGGCTAAAGGGTTTTTCCTGGGGAACCTGAATAGGTGTTGAGTTTTACACTGAGGTATAAACAAAGGGCAAAAATACATGGGAACTACAAAAAGAAAGGATAACAATTAACATCATTTTATAAAATTGACAGATATAAGAATTGTCCAAATTTACCCATGATAAGGCTTTCTTATCAAGTCACTTGCACCTTTCCTATCAAGTCACCTGATACTCTTAACTTTATTGGATGAACTCAGTAATAGGAACCATCTCAATCCTTTCTTCAAAACGATTTCTGGCATCAGTTCTGATAACATTTTAGTATCAGTGATGCGTATAGTGCTAGCTCCAGGAGGTAAGCCTTGCCCACAGAAATAAATGTGTAAATATGCACATCTATGGTTATGAATAGTTTCATTCATTGCCTATGATGAAGGTATTTCTCTTAAGGAACAAATTATAAATATAATTTAAATTATACTATTATATTTTGCTTCTCTTTGTATTAAAGTTATTTTTTTAAGAAATAAGTGATAATAGTAAAAGAAGAAAGCTCTACCACATAGTTTTCTTTTCACAGAAGAGAATACCTGAGCTCTAATCTGAAAGAATTAGTAGTTTGTTTTGTGGCATAAATAAAACAATTTTTCAAGATGCTACGGATTTCCTTTCCTGTTGGTAATGAAAAGTTAGCCGTACCTTGGGCTTGAGAATAAAATGTAACCACTAATTTTCAAATAATAAGGGTCAGAAAACGTTTCAGAAGTGAGATTGCTCCATATGGATGCTAACTACCCTCAAGGCATCGTCCTATTACACTGGATAAAAGGATTATCTATAGGGAGAAAGGCTCTAGTTGGAGAATCTGTTCATCCTGAGGAGGTGGTTAATAGGACCAGAATCAATTCTCTTATGTGGGGGTGTGCGCCAAAAGGATAATCTACGTGACTTTCAATGGATGAACCAGGAGAATAAAAGTGTTCCCTCAGGGAACCAGCATATAAACCCCTCTACAAAGAGAGTTAACACCTGCACAGATCAGTGACCACCAGCAGAGAGAGGAGCACAAGCCTTGCCTGTGAATGGACAATACCTTTAGTCCTTTTTCCTTTCTTGCTTCTTCAACATAATTTCCTAAAGGACCTGAACCTTGACGAAGGAGACACCTGATATCTCAGACAGACCAAAGGCGGACTGCTCCCCCTTCCTCCAGCCACTGAATCAGCCCGTGCTCTGAAAGAGTTAAGGACACATGATTTAGACCAAATTACAGATTAAAGCTTTAAATCGGTCTCTTTTAATAAGAAAAAATTAGCCTGAAAGCCACAGAATCTTTAAGCAATATTTTTAACTTATAGAAAATAATGATACTCATTATTAAAGTCAGGATTTGATCCTTGCACTGTTCTATATTGCATATACTTGAAATAAGTAATTAGTAAAAGGAATTACAAAAATTACAACATGGTTGTATTGATTAAGTTGAACATTTCGATAAATTAATTCAAAACCAAGGTGAAGTACGCTTTCAGTTGTTAGCAAATAAATATCCTCAGATTCTGCCAGAATTCTCTTTTTTTAATACAGGAATATATATGTGTGTGTGTATAAGTATTGATCATCACCATATTTCTGACTCCCCTATTGATGTTATAACAAATAACCGAATTCAAGCAACGAAAAAACCTTACTCATCAGATATTAATTTATGTGAAAACCTATGCAATTATGCTGTGCATAATGTTAAAACATTAATAAATTAAAATTTAGCGTATTCCATTATATAACTTTTAGTAAAAATACCAGTAAGCTAGTGGATGCTATAAAAATTTTGTAACGGAGTCTAAACAGTGTCAGGATAAACTCAGCTTATTTCTGATGACTTCTTTATCTAGTGTTCTTTGTAATGTTAACACATACTCATAAAAATGACAGACATAAGGCAAAATAATACATCTTCTATATAACTAAATACATAAAATATCATTAATTATAGTTTTAATATTATGTCTTTTTATTTTAATGGAAAAATTCCTCAGAAATTATTTAATGGCTAAAATTTACTTGCCTTTATTAAGAGCCAGCCTGTATGCAAAGCATTTTATATGCATTTATCTTATAAACAGAAGTAAACCTATAAGGGAGATATTATTAAACCCCATTTACAGTTAGAGAAAATTGACTGAGTAGCTACGCAATTCATTCACAGGCCCAGAGCCTGGATGATGTTTTTTTCCATTGGAATCAGTGCTGACACTGTTCATTGCAACTGAAAACACCAAATTAAATAATTTAAACACCAGGAACAATTTGTTATATTGCTTAAGTTTCAAGGTGAGTAATACAGTTGCTCAGAATATCACTATGAACATAAATGCTTTTTGTCCTTTTCTTTCTGCCATTTTTGTCCTGTCTGCACTCGGAATATTTCTCTTCACTGACACAAGACAGATATATCACTTCCCAGAATAGCACCCAATGCTATTAATGCCTAGCAGAAGAAGAGTGGTTATCATTCTATGTGCATCTCTTCTATCAGGGGAAAAAAGTTTCCTAAAACCATTCCTTCTCTCCTCCACATAACTTATTCTAATGTGTAATTGCAAAGGTTGGCTCCTATAAGCCATAATATTCCATTTGAAAGGAAAGGAGGAAAGGAATGGAAAAAAGAAAGAAAAAGAAGAAAGATTGTTATTGAGAGGTTAGACAAATCAGGATAACCCATATAAAAGTGAGCTGCACACTTAAACAAAATTGAGTCTCTGCCAGCAAAAAACAGAGAAGACATGGCTATTATGATTTAATTGGCATCCAACAATTACTTCTAAGCCATATACGGATTGGATACCTTATATTCTGGTTTAAAAAATCCTGGGCTGAATGGTACTTAGAACCATTAGAGTGGATGTGCGGACAGCATGTAGAACAAAACCAATATTTAAGAGATAAGCACAGAAGAAACAAGCCAAGGATACTCGTATGAACTAGAATGGTAAGAAGAAAATTAGATAGATTAAGACCTCTTAATCCCAGGAGGAAGATACTAATCAAGAAGGGAATGGTTAAGTATGTTAAATTCTTCGGGTACAACAATAAATATGTGCAGAAGGAAGTTTCTGTGTAAATAGTGGCACATAAAGTTTTCCCTTCATCCCATTGTTGAAGGCAAGAATTCCCACCTCAAAGCCAAAAACAGAAATCATCAAATTCCTTTCCAGGTAGACAGGTCTACCTACTATCATTTAAGTATGTAGTGTCACACACTAGTTTCCAACTCTGAGGTTTACTTATGCTGTAGGGCAAATTGGGAATGCTGTCACTCAACTCTTCCACCTATGTAATCCCAGCCATTCTTCAATGACTATTTTGAGTCCCATTGTCAGTACAGCAATGTTCAATATGAATAGTGCTACACAGTGACTCTTTTCTTAATCACTGAAGACCATGCTGATCTTTCCAGGGCATCCCAGAAGTTGAGAACCTAGGAATTTAAATCAGAAATCTAAATTCAAATTTCTCCTCTGATATCTGCTTGTGTGATCATAGGCAGATCAACATGTTGCCCCAGTCTCAGTTTCTTCATTTCCCAACTGGGGCTTCATAATTTCTCTTTCATAAGAGGCATGTTTTACATATTTAAATTAGATAGTGTACTTGGAGTGCTTGGCACAGTACCTGATAAATAGCAAGAGTTCAGTAACTGGTGCTAAAAAATGCAGTTGATTTAAGGACAAATCACTTTCTAGTTTTTTAAATTGTTCCTCTCCCATATCTTTCAAGTCTACTATTAGATTCACAAATATGAGTTCATTTCTCTAGCTAAGTGGTTTTAGGGATCAATCCAGCTTAAGGAAGCAGTTCTCATCTTTCAGTCTTCATAATAACCACATATAGACTTGGTTAAGATGAAGATGTTCTGGCTCCCCTTAGAGATTTTGATATGCAATCTCTATATTTGTGGCCATGTAATGTAAGTTTAATACGCAGTCTAGGTGATTCCAGTCAGGTAATGGATGGCATGCAGGGCATTATTTTACAGTCAAAATATAATAGGGAGCATGATTTGATAAAAACTTGCATAGAGGGGACGAAATAATAAGCTCGCAATGCTGCCAGCTATGCCATGTTATAAGTTCCACAGTTTTGCAGGTATAACTTCAAAAAAATATATGAGGAGGATAATACCCAAAATTAATTTGCATATGTTAAAATAGCATGCAAATCTGAGAATTCTAAACTCTTTGAAGAATTTGCCATTGATTCCTTTGTGTCACCCAACAGTGCTTGAAACATAGTACATATTCAATAAAAATTTATTTGTACATTGATTTACTCTCACAATTTAGTACTAAAGTGAGTAGTTCTTGAAAACAGTTTATATGCAATTGTAATTGCATTCCAAGTCAAAATAAAGATAGCTGTTTAAATATACCAATGTAGAATGATGTTTGGATGTAAGGTGTTTCATATTTTTCTTAGTTTCATTTATAAGTGCAGAGTAATAAACTTTCTAACATTTCTCTAAAATATTAATAACTATTTTTATAGATTTTCTTAAGCAATCATAGAAGCAAAGACAATACAAAGTTAATATAGTGAGTAGGTTATGCATTCCCTCCTGGGACACATTATATTCCCTGCATTACATTTGTTTAACTCTCCAGGGCTACATTTTTCCAATAATGTGCATGGATAGTTCCATTATCATCTAAGGTAGTTGAACATTAATGAATCACTCAGCATAAGAAGAATAATGTACCAAATCTCTCTACATTTTCTAGGAATTCACGTAACAGTAGTTGAGTAAGTATGAACGAAGCTCCCTTGAATAGTCATTCTTATTTTTTACCTGGCTTGCCTCACACACTAGTGTGAAGGCATTATTAAATACATTGGATTTCTAAGATAGCCTCTCCAGATAAGAGATATGGATTCTCATTGGAGTGTTTTATTGGAATATGGAAAATTAAATGCAATCTATTTTATATTCTCCTTTTCAAATGAACCATGTGAGCAAGCCAGATAAAACAAAGTAAGATAAAATCTCTAGAAGTCCAGATAAATTCACATGAGGAATGGAATCTCTGTTTCATTAGATGGACAGAATGCCTTGATTTTTTAAGATGATCCTTATCATATTGAAGGGAATCAGTTTAGGAAATAACTATAATAGTTGTATTTTTTTTTTTTCTTTTTGACATGTTGGGACTCATAAGATCCCCATAAAACATACACAGGAGCAAAATTTTTTTTGACGAGTGGATTTCTGATGTTTGATGCTGGGAGAGATTTCCATTATAAATCAAGATTTGTCACTTTAAACTTTTTGCAATAAAAAGCATACTTTTCCAAAGTCTCTGACCTCCTGGTGTTCACACCTATGTATATGACCTCACATTGACCATGTAGTGGATCTAGTGACTTGCTTTTTACAAGCAGTATAAAACTGATATGAGGGGATCTCACTTACAACTTGGCATTTTCTTTCTCTTATTTTCCCATGCTGATGGCACCAGCTGTGGTGTTGTGTGGTGACTTATGGAGAGAGATTTAAGGGCAGCTTTCAGCCAAATGTCAGTGAGGAGCTAAAGACTGCCAGCCAAATACCAGGAGGAATTGTATCATGCCAGCATCCTTGTAAGTGGCCTTGGAAGTGAATCTTCCACTAGAATAGTTGAGAGATGATATAACCATGGCCAACCCCTTAGTTAAAGCCTTTTGAAAGACTTGGGGCCCGATGAACCACTTACCTCATGCCCATTTTCCTGACCCACAGACATTGAAATCATAACATAATTTTCCTTAAATCTCTAAGTTTGGGGATAATTTGTTATGCAGTAATAAATAAATTTGATATACTCCCATTTCACTGGAACTGTTTTATATAAAAATAATATAAAAGAAGAGAAAATATGTTTGCTTTATCATGTTCCATTTTAGTAAATGTTTTTTGTCAAAGTTTGATGTCTATGTATTTTCGAATGAGTGATATTTTCACAAAATAGCTACATTTTCCACAATGGTCCTATTTTTCTCTTATACATTTGGTGTTGAAGAAAATTGAAACACAGAAATTAAACTGAAATGCTCTTTAAATGTTTTTTTTTTAAATTACTAAAATTCTCTCAATATAATATGTAGACAACCAGTTTCTTTTAGCATTTGTATATGTGAATTGAATGTGGAATTGGAATTAAGGAGAAATTAATAATTTTATATTTGTAAGCTCTTAAAAATCAGAGCATTGAATAATCTAAAAGACAAATATACCTCATTGCTTTAAGACTACAGTAAATTATTAACATATTTTATAAAAACAAAACTTAGGGGAATATTACAAAATATTAACGTAGTTTTAAATACATACTCATACACATACAAAGGCATTTTTCAATTTCCAAATATAATCCTTCAGCATTCTCACTGGGAGAAAATTCCATAATATGAAGTGTTATTACACAAAATACATAAGTTCAGGTTACTTATTCTTGAATATCTCACTTGCTAGTTTAGAAGAAAGTCAATATTACTAAACCATCCCTTCAAGTAAAAGCTATTTGAAATTAGTGATGTCAGCAATATGGTGATGCAAAAATCCCCTGGAAAAATCTCCCCTCAGAATCAATTATAAAAAGGAAAATCCTTCTTTCTTGGAACTGTGAAGGATGATAGAGACTGGAGAAGGACTCCACAAATGCTGAATAAAAAAAAAAAAAGACAATCTCCAATGTCAGGGAGGTGACTTTTCTCCCTGAAGCACCCATGCCGGCTCTGGACCCTTACTCTCCCTTGGTCCCATTCTGTTTGGTTGCTGCACAGAGGCTTTATGGCCCAGGACACTCCTGCTATGGATGGAGACTGTAGAGCCATTTGCAGCAGTGAGCTAGAACTTCATGCTCATCCAGGCTCAGGGATCCAAGTCTGATGATGTCCCTTTGAGTTTTTAGAGTATTGGGATAGCTAGAAGGAAATACCTGAAACTGTTGAACTGTAATCTAATAGTTTTGATTTTTGAAGATGATTGTACAACTATATAGCTTTTATGGTTGCATGATTTTTCAAACTTTGTGACTGACACTCCCTTTTTCCAGTGTGTGGACAGAAGAGGAAGAAAATAAGGACAATAAATAAATAAATAATGGGGGGGTGTGTTAAGGGATAAGGGATGTTTTGGGTTTTCTTTTTTATTTTATTTTTACTCTTATTATTTTTTGGAGTAATGAAAATGTCCAAAAAATGATGGTGGCGATGAATGCATAACTATATGATAATACTGTAAGCCCTTGTTTGTATATTCTGGATGGCTATAGGATATGTGAATATATATCTCAGTAAAATTGCATTTAAAAAGCTAACAGTGGAGAAACTAGAAAAAGAGCAGCAAACTCCTCCCAAAGCAAGCAGAAGGAAAGAAATACCAAATATTAGAGAAGAAATAAATGAGTTATATAATTAGAAAAACACAATAGAGGGCATAAACAAAATCAAAAGTTGATTCTTTTTAATGATCGATAAAATTGACAAACCCATAGCTAGACTGATGAAGAAAATAAGAGAGGAGAAACAAATAAATAAAATAAGAAATGAGGAGGACATTATTACTATTACTACATAATGAATAAGGATCATAAGATGAGATTATGAATAAATTAGACAACCAAATATGATGAACAAATTCCTAGAAACAGATGAACAACCTACACCAACATTAGAAGATGTATAAGACCTCAACAGACCAATTACTAGTAAAACGATTGAATCAGTCATCAAAAGTTCCCAACAAAGAAAAACCCAGAACCACAAGGCTTCGCAGGTGAATTCTACCAAACATTCCAAGAATTAATGCCAATCTTGGTCAATTTTTTTCCAAAAAATGAATAGGTGGTAACACTACATATATCATTCTATGAGGTAAAAATCAACATAACGTCAAAGTCAGATAAACATACTACAAGAAAAGAAAATTTATACCAATTTGTCTCATATAGAATGCAACATAAGAAAATCAATTAATGTAATACACCACTTTAACAAAATGAAGGATAAAAACCACATGATCTGATGCAGAGAAGGCATTTGACAAAATCCATCATTCTTTCTTGTTAGAAATATTTAGAAAAAATAGCAATAGAAAGAAACTTCCTCAATATAATAGAGGATATATATTAAAAATTCGCAGCTAGCATCATATTCAATGATGAAAGCATGACATTTGCACTCCAAGATCTCGGAAAAGATTAGCATATCCACTGTCATCACTGATATTCAACATTATCCTGGAAATTCTAGCCAGAGCAGTTAGGCAAAAAAGGAAATGAAAAGCATCCAAATTGTAAAGAAAGAGGGACAATTTTCCTTATTTGCAGATGACATGGTCCTTATTTAGAAAGTCCCAAAAAACTACAAAAAATTTACTAGATCTAATAAACAAATTCAAGTAAGTGATGGGCACAAACCAATATGAAAATGTCAGTAGTGTGTCTATCAATTGCAATGAACAATCAATAGAATTGTTTCCTGATGAGGAAAACAAGAAACATATTCCATTGATGATAGGAAATAATCATATATCTAGTAATAAATTTACCCAAGATTGTAAAAGATATACACAGAAAACTACCAAATGTTGCCAAAAGAAGTCAAAGAACACCTAAATGAGCATTCCACATTCATGGATTTGAAGACTAAATATTAAGATATCAATTATACACAAAATGATTTACAAATTCAGCGCAATTCCAATCAAAACTCCAATAGACTACTTTGCAGAAGTGGAAAACCCACTTATCAAATATATTTGGAAAAATAAGGGGCCCTGAATGGCCAATAGCATTTTGAAAAAGAAGAAAGAGGTTGGAGAACTCACATGGCCTGACTTTAAAGCATATTACAAAGCTACAGTGGTCAAAATAGCATGGTACTTATACTAGAATAGATACATTTTACACTGGATTCAAAATGAGAGTTGAAAAATAAATCCTCATACCTATGGCCAATTGATTTTTTTTGACAAGGCTGCGAAGTTCACTCAATTGGGAAATGATATTATTTTCGACAAACGTTATTGGAGAAATTGTATATCCATATGCAAAAGTATGAAGGAGGACCCATATTTCATACAATATATAAATAATAACTCAAAATGGATCAAAGTGAGTCTTCCTGGAAGCATGGGAGATGACTCCCAGGGATAAGTCTGGTCCTGGCACCATGGGATCAACAAAGCCATCCTGATCAAAAGCGGGGAAAGAATTGTAACAAAATAATGTATCAGTGGCTGAGAGAGAGAGTTCAAAGAGAGTCAAGAGGCTACTCTGGAGGTCACTCTTATGCATGCTTCAGTTAGACATTGCCACGTATCATAGTTTGCCAAATCCCAACCAAAATCATTCCTGCCAATCCTAAAGAAAACCTAGGACATTATATAAGATTCTACAGTGGTTCCATGCACTAAGAAACCTGCAACCTCCGGATGTATCTCTGGACCAAATAAATTGTGAAATGCACACGGGCCAGACTTTCCAGGATATCAACTAATTCCATCCCCCATCCCATATTATAGACAACTCCTTCCAACATGAAAAGGTTAGAATGGACATAGCCCAAATACCCCTAAAAAGTGGGAGAAAGATCAAAAGTGATGGTGGAGTTTTACAGAGAAGGTAAGGTTCAACAGATGAATATGAGTGCTGAATCACTATATTGATATTTCTTTCAGTCTCCAGTACCTTAGAGCAGCTAGAAGTAAAAACAAAAATTGTGGAATAACTCTCATCTAACTCTGAAATCTGTTCTACAACTAATTGTTGTGATATACTTTGAAGTTTATTGCTCTTATGTATATGTATGTTATATTTCACAATTTTAAAAAGCTAAAAAAAGATGTAAAAAATATTTTAAAAAAAGGATCAAAGACCAAACTTAGGAACCAAGACTATAAAACTCCTAGATAATGAAATATCTCCATAATCTTGTGTTAAGTAATGATTTCTTAGACTTTTCACTCAAAGCACAAGCAACAAAAGAAGAAAATAGATAAATGGGTCATCATCAAAATTAAAAAAAAATGCATCAAAGGACTTTATCACAAAAGTTAAAAGACAATCTATTCAATTGGAGAAAATATTTGGAAACTACATATCCAATAAGGGTTTAATTTCTAAAACATATAAAGAAATCCTGCAGCTCAACAATAAAAGACAAACAACCCAATTTAAAAACAGCTAAAAGACTTTAGTAGATACCTCTTCAAAGAGGATAAACAAATGGTTAGAACACATATAAAAATATGCTCAACATCATTAGATATTAGAGAAATGCAAATGAAAGCCATAATTGTATGCTAATTCACAATCACGAGACTGACTATAAAGAAAAAATATATATATTGTTGGAGAGGATATGAAGAAATAGGAACACTCTTTGATGCTTGGTGGGAATATAAAATGGTACAGCCACTATGGAATACAGTTTGGTAATTTCTCAGAAAGTTAAATGTAGAATAATGATATGACCTGGCAATCTATCTACTAGGTATGTACCCAAAACAACTGAAGGCAGGTTCGCTAACAGAAATTTTCATACCAATGTTCATAGCCAAAAGATGGAATGAACCCAAGTGTCCATCAAGCAATGAATGGATAAACAAAATCTGGTATATACATATAAATATAGATACATACACACACACACGCACACACACACACACGATGGAATATTATTCAGCTGTAAAAAAGAAACAAGTTCTGATGTATGCAACAACATGGTTGTATCTTTAAGATACATGATTCTAAACTTTTCATTGTATTCTTTGATATGTTATTATCTCTACCCCAATGGAACAGTTCCTTTTGGTTTAAATTTGACAAAATCACATATGCTGAGCATCAACTCTAACATTTCTGTTAATATTTTTAATATCATAAGTTTGGCATCCAAATTTTAAATGTCTTCCCAAAGGACACTTTATTTTAGCTTGCAACTTATTAGTGCCAGTAGGCAGTAATCTCTTTAAATATGTTAGGGTGTTTTATGATGATAAAATTAATTACATTGTGATTATAATTAACATCATTGTATTATGTATGTGAATGTGGTTAAAGGGGGAAATTTTAAGTTGTAATATGTTACTATAACAAAAATTAAAAGATTAAACATATACACACTGAGCACTATTATAAATGATGGACTACAGTTAATAGTACAATTATAAAAATATTCTTTTGTGAATTATAGTAACTATATCACACTAATACCTGGCATTTATAATAAGGCCCTCTATGGGGAAAAATACTCCCTAATGAAAACTGTGGACTATAGTTAATAGTTCAGTCATAATATTCTTTCATCACTTGTAGCATAGATAAGGAATCACACTAGTACAAAGTATAAATAATAGTTGTGGGGTAATAAGGGAATGCTGTCTTTTTATACATGATTTTTCTGTAACGTACAACTTCTCTAATTAAAGGAAATAGAGAAAAAAATTAAAACATTTGAAGTCAAATTCTATAGTTTTTTAATTCAACCAACTTATTTAAACACAACTATTAAAACTATAGGAAAAGAAATGACTAATTACATGAAGTAAAATAAATTTCTTATATGAAATACAGTGTAGATACAATTAAAATTGTCGGTAAGAATTCAAATGGAGATGTTTTGCAAGAATCTAATGCCAAGTAAGGAAAATTCATTCTAATTTCCACATCCAAATATTCAGAACTACTTCATTTGTTTTGTTTTGTTGTAAAGAAATCTGGCCACAACCTGTCTAAAGATTGAATTAGCAATATTTTAATTGGGAAAAATTACTTTGCACTTTGTTAATAATGAACACACTAATTATATGATTTGAATCTTACAATAATCCTAATATTTCTAATTAATTTTTAGAATGGTGAAAGTCATTTTTTAAAGTCTTTGACCTTTTTTGAGCATTTTGATGAGTTATTTGAGAGAATCTTACTTCTTATAGAAAAGAACAACTTTAAACAGACTCTGAGATTGTATCCTTTTTCCTTGGTAATTCTTACTATTGCCCTGCATGCACTATTTTTACTTCAACTATAAAAACTTACTTTCACACTCTTGCATTATACTTAAAAATAAATATGTTAGTATCTTATATTGTTACCCAAAATGTAGGCCTGTTTGGGGCAAGTAAACACAGGAGGCATTTAATTTCTTTATATCATACTATGTATAAATTAGACTAGACTTTATATCATACTGAACAATTTCAGATAAGTTCACATATATAATAAACTTAAAATTGACTTATCTGTATATAAAATTTGGCAAGGCATTATTCCCTTAAAGTTAGCCTTTTTTAAGTATGTTTTTTTGTTGTTGTTGAGATTTTATTGACATATATTCACACACCATACAAACCATCCAAAGTATACAATCACAGGTTACAGTATCATCACATAGTTGTAACATACATTCCCAGGATCAACTTTAGAACCTTTTCATTACTGCAGAAAATAAATCCCAAATCTTCCCATACCCCATTTTACCCAATTATTGTTGATCCATAGAATCAGAATGGTACATTTGTTATTGTTGATGAAAGAGTGTGGAAACATTACTGTTAACTCTATTCCATAGTTTGCAGTAGGTACATTTTCCTCATACACCCCTCAATTAATAACTCTTTGTATTAATGCTGTACATTTGTCCTAGTTCATGAAAGAACTTTTTAATATTTGTACAATTAACCACAGTCATAGTCTACCACAAGATTCACTGTTATACATTCCTATGTTTTGACCTTCAGCTTTTCTTCTGGTGACATACATGATTTTAAACTTTTCATTATATGTTTTGATATGCTATTATCTCTACCCCAATGAAACAGTTTCTTTTGGTTTAAATTTGACAAAAATCACATATGCTGGGCATCAACTCTAACATTTCTGTTAATATTTTAAACTTCTCTGCTCCTTCTTCCTTGTGTAAGGCCA
This sequence comes from Tamandua tetradactyla, assembly GCF_023851605.1. NCBI lineage: Eukaryota > Metazoa > Chordata > Mammalia > Pilosa > Myrmecophagidae > Tamandua > Tamandua tetradactyla. Next base: position 29,809,000 of record NC_135345.1, on the reverse strand, counting down.
GATATTAATGTAATTAATGTATCATTTGACTTTTTCCATATAATAAGTTAAAATTTGGCATCCAAATTTTAAATGTCTTCCCAGTGGACATTCATTTTAGTTTATAATTTATTAATACCAATAGGCAGTAATCTCTTTAAAGATGTTAGGGTGTTTTATGATCATAAAACTTAATTCAGCTAGCCATCATAGAATTTCTCTGAAATTCATTTCATGAAAAGGTAAAGTATGCCTAAATCCCTGTACTTTGGAAACTATTTTTTTCTATACATGAGGTATAGTATTGGTTCTCTACCGTTTTTATGATTATCCAGACTTTTTTTTCCTATAGTTCTAATCAGGAAAAGTAACAGCAGTATTTCATGTACTTCTATTATACCATTTCAAGTGTTTCCTTTCTAAGCTTCTATAAAACTTAGCAAACACACTCATACACACACAAACACATAGGCACAACTAAATAAGGTTATTCTATTTGTGCAATGGCAACATATAGGAAGGATGTAAGACTGTAGGAAGAAGTAGGCAGAACATTCATTATATAGAGCTGTGAACCTCAGGAAGGGATACACATACAAAGCATGTAGAAAGAAAGGCACATTTTCCCCCTATCGCACTGCACAGTGCAGTGTGGCATCCCAAATATCATTAATTTTAAGATGATCAGTTGACATAGGGACCTTCAAGTATAGAGCACAAATCTGTAAAGTTCTACCACCTACACCATAGTTTCAGATTGCTAAAGCTGCCAGAATGCAATATACCAAAAATGGATTGGCTTTTACAAAGAGGATTTTTGAATCTACAGATTATAATTCTAAAATCATGAAAATTTTCAAAGGAAGGCACCAATAAGAGAATACCTTCTCTGAGAAAAGGCAGCTGGCATCTGGGTTTCTTCTGTCACTTGGGAAGGCACATGGTGATGTCAGCAGTCCTTCTCTCCTATATTCTGGTTTCAAATGGCTCTTTCAGCTCCTGTGGGTCCTTCTTGATTCTCCCTGGGGTAATGTATCTCTTTCAATGACTCCAGTAAGTGGACTAAGATACACCTTGAATGGGCAGTGTAACATCTTCATGGAAACAACATAGTCAAAAGTTTCCACCCAACAACAGGTCTGCCCCCACAAGAATGGATTAAAAGAACATAATCTTTTCTGGGGTACATAACAGTTTCAAACCAGCACATTCCACCCTCTGGACCTTAAAAAGACATTTCTTTCCATATACACAATACTTTCATTCCATCACAATATCACAAAAGCCTTAAACCATTTCAGTAACAATACAAAATCAAATTCAAAGTAAAAAAAGTGCAAAACCTCATCAAAATCAGCTACAGGCATGGTTTGTCCTAAGGCAAAATTGTGTTCTGGTTGTGGACCTGTGAAACTCAGAACAAGTTGTTTGTTTCCAATATACAAAGAAGGGATAGTCATAGGATAAACATTCCCATTTCTGTATGGAGAAATTGGAAGGAAAATAGAGACCAAAGGTCATAAACCGTTCCAAAAACCTGCAGGGCAAAATCCAATAGATTTCAAAATCTGAGAGTTCACTTTATAGGATGCCAGTATATCCTCATGGCTTGAGACAGTGGCAACCCCACCCTTTCCAAGGGCTTACACACACCCTATACTCTCCAAACACTGGGGTGAAGGTTCCAACATTAGAGGACATTGGAGAGACCATCTTAGTCTCAGCCCCACCTTCTTCAAGCATCTGGGTAGAACCCTGGCTCTCTTCCATCTTTGGGGTACACACTTAACCCCTTCTGAAAAGTGGGGTGGTGGCCAGGCTCTCTCCAATCTCCAGTGAATGTGTTCCACCCCCTCTGAGATGTAGGGCACCAAAATGTTTTATGAACATTAATGCAGGAGGCCAATCCTCTCTGTCTGGGGCAGACTTACCCTTTCTATGTGCATAGGTGAGTCCACTCTCCTGGCCCAAGATTTCTTGACTCCAGAACTTAACTACCTTGATTCCATCTTTGAAGTTATTTCTCCTTCAATTTGTCCTTTTTCTGAACTTGTTAATCCAGACTGGTAGTGATTCCATTCATACAAATATTGCAAAAAATTTGTTGGCTTAGCATGCAACATACAGGCGTCAAAACTAACTGACAATAGGACTTTCCACAAATCCTTGGAGAACTCCATTTCCAATCCTGGCTTATGCTGAAATGGCTGACTGTTTCCATGTTAGGTTAAATCCTCACATGGACACTATTTTCTGGGGACTCATTTTCCAAAAGTTCAGATATTTCCAAAGTATCAGTTTCTGGTTTCTTTGTACCCAAGAGTTCAGCTTACCCCTTTCCTCTCATGTTTTCAGCCTCATGTCTTTCCAACTGACAGAGGTGTTCCAGGTGGTATCAGCCTTTCTGTGGTGAAGGTAACCTCTTGCTGGTGCCTTAATTTGGACATTTTCACAGCCTTAGAACTGTAAATTTGCAACTTAATAAATTCCCTTTTTAAAAGCCATTCTGTTTTTGGTATATTGCATTCTAGCAGTTTTAACAAAATAAAAACTTTCCTTCCAGTTTTCAATGACACTTTCATCATACCTGTCTAAGGCCTCATTTGATGTACTTTTAGCATCCATATTTCTGCCAACAGTCTATTCAAAGCAATCCAGGCCTTCTCTATCAAGATTTCACAATTCTTCCAGAATCTTCCCCTTACCCATTTTTAAGGTTCTCCAGCATTTTTGGTATTTGCAAATCACAGTACCACATTCCCTGGTACCAATTTCTGTTTTGGTTTGCTAAAGGTTCTGGAATTCAATCTACCAGAAATGGATTGGCTTTTATAAATGGGATGTATTTAATTGCAAGTTACAATTCTAAGGTCATGAAAATGTCCAAATTAAAGCACCAATAAAAGGATATCTTCTTGGAGGAAAGGCAGCTGACATCTGGGTTTCCTCTGTCGCATGGGAATACACATGGTGATTTTTGCCATCCTCATTTCCCAGCTTCTGGTTTCAAATGGCTCTCTCAGCTACTGTGATTCATTCTTTCATCTCCCAGGGACATTTTCTCTCTTTAAAATGGACTACAGTAAGTTTATTAAGGCCCATCTTGAATAGGCACAGTAGCATTGCCACGAAAACAACCTAATTAAAAGGTCCCACCCAATAATAGGTCTGCCCCCATGAAATTGATTAAAAGAACATAGTTTTTATCTGGGGTACATAACAGATTCAAACTGGCACACTAGTATTATTAAGAATTAAGTTGTTCAATGGCACTCATATTAGAGAAGGTGGGTTTGAACATAAGAGTATAGAATGCCCCCTAAAGAACCATGCACTCATAATGATGATGACAAGCCATCCTAGTTTTGATTCTAAGAGGGCAGATTCTTGGCAGTGATGGTCTCCTGACTTCATAATATAAATCACAGTATTTAAACCTACTGGAAATTCTTCAATGCCTCTCATTGTTAGGATTAAATTCAAACCATTGAACATTTCACTTGCACCAAGTCTGATACAATTTCATGGCTGCCTTCCTCTGTGTTCTCACTTTGGCAGCTGCCTCCTCACTCTATGCTCTGGCTATACCAGCTGTTTTGTTAGTTTCTTGAAAACAAAAACTATTTCCTCCCTTGGAAAATTTTGTCTGTTATTCTGTGAACATTATACCTTTCCAACACGCTATCTCCTTGCTTATCAGAGCTAACTCCCCATTCATTATTCAATTTAAGCATAAGTGCCACTTTTTCAGAGGAACAGAGAACTCACTGTCTCATAGGTAAGCAATTGCTTGGCACACTACATTTCTCTTTTGCAGTGTTATCAAAAAGGCTTGTAGCAGGTATTACCTGAAATTTATTTTGTGCTCTATTTCCTGTTTTCACCATTGCTTCATCTTTCTATTAAGAGTTACCTTTCTACATGCCCTGTCCTCAGTTTTTTTAAGCTTGTATGACTTTAAAAAGAGCCCATTTTTCTAACTTTATTTCATATTCATGTCTTTATATTCAAAATAGAAGAAAGATATTGGCAGTCACATTGCTTTTGAATCACAAGTGCCGTGCATTTTGAACAATAAAAGGAGTTTTCATTTTAAATCTTAGCTTTTTAATAACAAGCACTTTGATATGACCATTTAATGTTTCTCCTCTATTACAGGGGACAAATTGTATAATATGCTCTTATTATTTTCTTAACGTTTTTTATTGTGAAATATACCTACAAAAAAGTGATAAATTTCAAAGTACATTGTAGCAGGTAGTTATAGAAAAATTTCAAAGTTGATATGGGACACAGCAATTTCAGGTTTTTCCCTTTAGCTGCTCCAAGATACTGGAGACTAAAAAAATATTAATATAATGATTCATCAGTCATACTCATTTGTTAAATTCTGTCTTCTCTGTTATAGCCCCTCCTTTGATCTTTCTCCCAATCTTTACCAATATTTCAGCTATGCCCATTCTAACTTTTTCATATTGGAAAGGGGTGTCATCAGTATTGGTAGGGGGTTGGAAATAGTTGATGTTCTTGGCGAGGCTGGTTCCTCTGGGTTTCAGGACTTATCAGCCTAGGAACAATCTGGAGGTTGTAGGTTTCTGGAAAGTAAACTTAATGCATGAAATTTTTGTAGAATCTCAGATAAGGCCTTAAGTATTCTTTAAGAATAGCAGAAATGGTGTTGGTTGGGGTTTAGCAATCCATGGCAATTAGCAATATGTAGGTGAAACTTCCATAAGTGTAGCCTCCAAGATAACCTCTCAATTCTGTTTGAACTCTAAGTCACTGATACCTTATTTTGTTCCAATTATTTCCCCCTTTTGGTCTGGAAGGCATTGTCAATCCCACAGTGCCAGGGCTGCACTTATCCATTAAAATCACGTCACATTGCCAGGGAGATTTTTAATCCTTGATGTCTTGTCCCATGTAGGGGGGAAAGCAATGATTTTATTCACAGAGTTGGGTTTATAAAGACAAAGGCCACATCTGAGCAATAAAAGAGGTTTTCTAGAAGTCACTTTTAGGCATAACTAGAGGTAGAGGTAGGCTAGCTTCTCCACTACAGAAATAAGTTTCATAAAAACAAGCCTCAACGTTAAGGGATTGGCCTATTGAATTGGGAGTCCCTAATGTTTGAGACAGTTTCAGGGGTTTTCTGATGGGAAAGTTTAATAATTCCATATGTTTTCTCCAGTCCCTCAAGGGACTTTGCCGATACTTTTTAATTATCTGCTCAACATACTCTGGGATGTATCTAGGTATTACATTAAGCTCTACAGAATTACAAGCCCTTCCTCCCATTCTGGGCTCCATGTGTTTGGGTTGTTAACTGAGCTATCCAGGCAGGTTCAGCTAGATTATGTGCTACAGGAAATCTAGGTTTTGAACAAAATAAACCTCTTTTATTTTGTTCTCATACATTAGGTGAAACTCTAAAATACAGACAATATTTTCCTTTACCCTGTGTTCTAGTTTGCTAGCTGCCAGAATGCAATATATCAGAAACAGAATGGGTTTTTAAAAAGGGAATTTAATAAGTTTCCAGTTTCCAGTTCTATGGTGGTGAAATTGTCCAAATTAAAACAAGTCTCTAGAAATGTCCAATCTAAGGCATCCAAGGAAAGACACCTTGGTTCAAGGAGGCCGATGACATTCAACGCTCTCTCTCAGTTGGAAGGGAAGAAGGCGAACATGGTGGCATCTGCTAGCTTTCTCTCCAGGCCTCTTGTTTCATGAAACTCCCTGGGAGGTGTTTCCCTTCTTCATCTCCAAGGGTCACTGGCTGGTGGATTCTGTGGTTCTCTTGTCCTTTCTTCATGGTTCTGTGGCTCTCTCCTTGATCTTAAAAGGATCTCTTTCCAAAATGTCTCCTCTTTTATAGGATTCCAGTAAACTAATCAAGACCCACATAGAATGGGTGAAGACATGTCTCCAACTAATCAAGTTTAATACCCACAATTGACTGAGTCACATCTCCATGGAGATCACTTAATCAAGCTTCCAAACTATAGTACTGAATAGGGATTAGAAGAAGCAGTTGCTCCCATAAATTGCTCCCACATGGCTTTTCTGGGGTACATAAAGGCTTTCAAACTGGCACATCATGCATTTTGATTTACCTTAGGCTTGACTTGATTAGCTTCATTCTTATTTCTAATTGAAGCCAGATTTCATTTTTGGTTTCCATAGCAATTGTTGCATTTAGCAATGCTGACTTTCAGAGCTGCAGAACACCAACTCTTAATCATAGGAAGTCATTAAGACTTCCCAAAGTTCCAGGTAAATACCAGGTAGTACATATATAGCACAGTATCTCAAAATCTAAAAATAAAAAATTAAAATTTTGTTTGAAATAAGGCATTCTTTAGTCCAGCTGTCCCATCTGAGAATTGGACACATGCACAACTATAAAATGCAATTTATTTAAGGAATATTTTATAATCTGTTGCTCGATGTTCCTATTTATGTTTAACTTCATTTTTTTCTAGAGATAAATTTAGTGGCATTTTATCAACTGATAATATGAGTACAGAAATGATATATTATTGAATACAACTATTACTCCTAAAATATTTTGCTCAGGCAACTTAAAGGCAGGGCAGTCATACAGTTTTACGAGGTTTCACTTTGGGATGACTTTGATAAGATCACTTTATGTGAGGTCTTTTCCTTAGTTTTCTAGCTGGGTAAATTCTGTACCTTCAGGCAGAGATACTAAAGACAAGATGACAGAATACAAAAGTTAAGTACATATTTCGTAAGTAGGTTGTTAATGCTGAATAAAGGATGATAGAAATATTTTCAAGGATTTCAAGAATGTTACTTGATTTATTGTCATCCCCAACTACAATCCATCTTTACTTTACTTTATGAGAAACGTAATATATTATCCTCATTTGGCATATCATTGTATTGACATTTAATTGGTCAGCAAACATTCACTTAGTATAATGAGCTACAGATAATAAAGGGATAAAATCTAAAAATCAATTATATAGATATGAAAATAACAAAGGAGTATTTACTAAATCAGGGAATGTTCACTGTTAGGTTTGAGCTTGACTCCTCTGGAACATTTTGGTGGGTAGAAAGGACAGAGAAAGAAGAAGAAACAGGATCCAGAAAAAAAGGAAACTAACATGAGCAAGGAGCCTAACAATGCTTGTGTAATCTGAGACTGAGACAACAGGATGTACAATTTAGCAGCTAAAATTAGAACATAGGAGCAGTCTTTCCTTGCCTATTCTAATGCTTCAGTAGCTGTCTTGTAGTCTAGGCACAATTACCTGCACATATTTGTTGTACTAACTAGTTAGAATGTTTCTCTAGTTATTAACTATGATTTGATTATTAATTTAATATTTTAGCCACAAATCTAAATGCAATCTTATCAATGTAATTTTGGATAGGAGTAAGAGATGATAAGAATGCTTTCATAGTCAGGTTCATGTGTCAACTTGGCTAAGTGGTGGTACCTGTTTGTCTGATTGGGCAGGTGCTGGCCTGTCTGTTGCAATGTGGACGTTTCATAGAATTAAATCATGATCATGTCAGCTGCATCCACAGCTGATTCCATTTGTAATCAGCCAAGGGGAGTGTCTTCTGCAATCAGTGATGCTCAGTCTAATCACTGGAAGCCTTTTAAGGAGGATTCAGATGACACAGGTTCTCTTCCTGCTTCGGCCAGCGAGCCTCTCCTGTGGATCATCCAGACCCTCCATCGGAAGCATCGGCTTCACAGCCTGCCCTGTGGATTTTGGACTCTGCATTCCCACGGACATGTGAGACATTTTTATAAATTTTATATTTACGAGTGTTCCCTGTTGATTCTGTTTCTCTAGAGAACCCTAACTAATACAAATGCTCAGGAACACCTTGATATCATGATATTAATTAAAATTTATAAATTCGTAATAAAAATGAGGGAATATTATCTTCATTAGATTTTATTTTACAGGTCATTTCTCAGATCTCTAGTGAATTTCCCACAGAGCTCTTTCAATTTTTTTTCTTCTCTCCTGATAGTTCAACACCATATCTCCTTTTTATTTAATTTTTGGTTTGTCAGATTTTGCCTTCATTATAAGATTAATATAATGGTAGGTGCTCACCCACATTTCCATTCCTATTACTACTCAAAATTCAGCTCTCCATGACTCTTGAATAAACTATTGCCATATTCTCTACTCTAGTATTATTCCTCTTCAATTTATCATAAAACCCAGTCGCAGAATTATTAACAAAAGCATGACTGAATTCATGATAATCCACAATTTCGAATATTAATAAACTACTTATTACTTATTTATGAAGTCAAATGCTTGATTCCATGGATCTGCTTATTCTAGCATTTCAGCTTTGATTTTCCTTGTTAACTCATATTTTTGCTGGTCATTTACTTCTTTCCAAATGAGATGATTTCCTCCAACTTTATTTATTTAATCTCTATGATTTGCCAGAATTTGGTAGATGAACAAATTCACATCATGCTTTCAAATCTTGCTTACTTATATTCTGCTTAAGCCAGGCCCACCCAAATAATAACATTTTTAATCAGTTCTAAGTCAGTTGATTAGTATTCTTACATATATTCTAAAAATCCATTTTTCTATGTAAATAACATAATCAGGGGTTGTGTTTGATTTCACATAATATTTACAGTCTTTAGGATTACAATGGGAAATTTTGGGGAGTGATTTTTTAATTCTGCTTGCCAGTGGGCAAGGTGAACACTGCATCACATTTTCTGAGGTTACCCCAAAGATCATCAGTGTTACATCTGCCACACATCATTGGTTAAAAGTGAGTCACTGGAGTGGACAATGGTGGCCTAGTGGTAGAGTTCTCACCTGCCATGCCTGAGACCTGGGTTTGATTCCTGGTGCCTTCCCATGCGAAAAAAAAAAGTCAGTCACTGTGGTCAGCTCAGATTCAATGGAAGAATGAAAGAGGGTATAGAACCCACCTTTTAACCAAGAGGAGTGTCAAAGAATTCGCAAGCATGTTTAAAACTGCTTCACCATTAGTAAATGCATTTTACTAAACTACCTGAAGTGGATTTCATCATCTACAGCTACAATTTATGATCATTATATCGTAATATAGAAGTGCCACACAGATATTTGTAGCACGCAGAATAGGAATATCTAACCCAGACTTGGGATCAGAAAGACCTTCTTAAAGGAAATATCCAACTTGACATGTGAAGTATAAGTAGAAGCTCAGCATGCCAAAAATCGGGTGAGAGAAGACTGTTCTTTGCAAAGGGAAGAGAATGTGTGATATTCCAAGCTTGAGAGAAAATGCAGTTTATTTGGGTATCAAAATAAGTTCATATAAAAGAAATACTGTATTAAAGATAGGTGAATGGAAGGAAATAAGAGTCTAGCAGGGACCAAGCCTGAAAGGACCTTGTAAGCCACATTAAGGAGTTTAAAATAATAAGGAGTTAAAGAAGAGAAGCATCAGGGAATGGCAATTTTATATGGTAAGGGAAAAAATTACAGAGTGAATTGAGGGTCAATCCCTAGAAGTTTTAATAAGTGACGCCAAAATCTAAGACATAGAGCTGTTCTATTAATGGATCTTTACCCTTGCCACAAGCGGATAAGTAATTCTGATGTCCACCTGACTACCTCTATAAATCTCTGTCACTTGTTCCTGGAATCCTACAACCATATTCAGCCTAACTATGTGGATGAGCCCCCTCACCCTACCCTGTTCTCTGTTACTACCCTCTCTGCATAGCAGCTTTGAGCACTGGACTGGATTTCCTTCAGGTATCAGTATATGCATCTTGCCCACATATATACCTGCTAGTTTCAGGTCCTAACATTTTGACTGCTTTTTCGGGCTGTTTGCAGTGAGTCAGGGTAATCTGATATATAATATTGCACTGCTTATTAATATAGTTATGTGGTTGCTTTCAGAGCACCTCTCCTACCTATGCTTTTAGTCAGAGATAGATTTTCCTGGCATTTGAACACTATCGATGTAATGAATAATAATAATAATAACAATAATAGCAATGTACACAGAGCTACCACTTTTCAAGCTTTTCAAATTAATTTTTATAGTGTACTTTTATCTTAATTACACTCCCTCCAGCTCTGTGTGGCCAAAACTGAAACAGAACATGCATAATTTTTCTATCCTTCTCCTTGTCCTTTAAGTCTCAGGTTAAATGTTTCTTCCTCAAAGGTTACTCTCACATCCTAGCCATAAATCTAAATTTCATCCTTTATGTTACATTCTTTCATCACACTCCATGCTGTCGCCTTTAAAATTATATATTGATTTTTCTATTGTTTGTTTAATGTCTACCTCTCCCAAGATTTCTCACAAGAAGTCTTCTTCTTTTACTTAAGACTGTATTACTAGCATCTGATATGTTTTTAAATAAATATTTGTTAAATCACTGTATGGTTCATTGGCCCTGCTGGGTTGCTGTATGGAAGTAGAAATGAAGAGTTCTTCAAAGTACATAAAAATAAGTATCTTCAGGATAATTTGCAATTTGTATTGATTTGTAAGACAAAGTATAAGTTAAAGTTTCTAAGTAAATGCCACAACCATAATGCTTCCCTCTCCACTCTCAGAGAAGATGCACATACTTACAACCTTATATATGGGAATCCTGAGGCTGCTATTGGAGTTGATAAACATGCTTCAGCGTCTCCAGTATCATGTGAGAAGAGTTAGGGAAGATTTTTACTACTTACATATCTTATCTGTAATTGTGCAATTGGAAAAGCCTTTAATGTCTAATTGGCATTTTAATTTTTTTTCTCCAAAATGAGACCCATGAGCTTTCTGTCAATGTGCTCTTCCCATAGTTTTCCTAATTCCTGCCAACCTACTCTTCTCATAGTTTTCCGAATTTCAAAATAAGGAGCCTCTGTTCTCCTAGTTTCTTAAACCAAAAGCCCCGAAACAATCTTGATTTTTTATTTTCTCTCATATCTCAGACCCAATCCATCATCATGTGCTATAGACTCTTCCTTTGAAATGCACTCAGAATCTGGTTCTTCTCATCACTTCAGCACTCCAGCCTGGTTGTGGAAGCTAGCACTATCTGTCACCCTTATCAGATCAGCATCCTTATCTGCATCATCCCTCACTTCTTATCAAGTCTTCTGCTTCAGCCTTGCCATTCACATTCTATTCCATTAAGCAGCCAGGGTGATTAAATTATGTGACTCCTCTGCTCAAAACCTTCCAGTGATGTCCCATATCACTCAGAGACCTTTCTAAAATTCTTTGAATGCCTGATCTGCCTACTTAATACTTCCCTATGCCTTCATTTCCTACCCACACTCTCCTTGCTCCAACTGCCTTGCTCTTCCTTCAACTCACCAGGGATCTTGCAACTGGCTTTTTCCTTAGCTTGAAAGTTTCTTTTGCCCTATGTCCACATGATATTTCATGACTCTTTCATTTTCTTATTTCAGGCTATCTAAAGAAAGTCTACATAATAAAATAGGTCTTCTTTGACCATTTTATATAACATAGCACATCATATGTGCTTAGTCTCTCTGTCAGAATAGATTCACCCAAATTGTCCTGATACAAGGTTTGAAGTTTTGGAGGTTTTAAGAAGGTAGTCTCAAGGAGAAAATGAAAGAGAACTCGGAAGTGAAATAGAGGAGATAAGGCAATAGAGGAGAGAAAGGGAAGTGCATAATGAGCAGGATAAAACTACAGGAACCTGCTAGGGAACTCAGAAGAATTCACAGCGCAAATGTCTATCATGGAAAAATAGCTGCTCTTGGAGCGACTCCTCAGCTTTCTGTTCCTCCCATTTGTAGGTCCAGTGTGTGCTAACAACCACCAAATGACCTCAACCACAGATTCTTGCAGTAAGAAAATCCACCTGCATAGAGACATAAGGGTATTGAGATGTGGACAGGGCTCTTAAAATGTACGCTATGCCCTCCTTGCATGACTTATCACCACTTAATATAGTACATTAATTGTTTACCATGCTCCTTCCCCAAAACAATATAGATGCCTTCAGAGGAGAGATGTTATTTTGGTCATAGCTCAATTGTCACTCTCTAGAGCATGCCAGGCACTTGGTAGAATTCCAAAAATTGTCAGTTGACTGAATGAAATCAAAGTTAGGATTCATATCACTAGATTCTCAAACATTGTTTCTTCCTAATGGACATACATTATGCTGGACATTTTCAGGAGATATGAGGCATAAAATTATGTGGTATATATAGCATGTGTCTAGAAAGGCTTCTGGGAGGTTTTATCTGTTCAGTAACAGAATTCCGTGAATTCTTATCTTCTTTTTTTTTTCTGAATCTTATTCAGAAAAATATGCTACCAAGAAGTTCAATTTCTTATACCCTAAAGTGCATCTAGAAATAGACATTATGTAAATATTTAAGACAGTATTAATTTTTCTAAACATTGCCATATTTGAGCAAAACAGATGCCCATTCTACCTTTTCCTGAGAGCCATGACAGGATAGTTAGGAAAATGGAGTGGTTAAAATAGCAATGTGAAGTTAGATAGCCTATTTGAGAAGAGGTCACCATTGAAGGGGAGGCATATTTGAATCTAGGACCCATGATATGCTTGAAATTTGGAAAGCTAACCTTTGTAAATTCCAGTTTCCTTCTCTGTAAAGTGGATACAATAATATCCCCTTTTGATGAGAGAGTTGCATAGAATAACTGAAAAATATTACATAAAGTATACATTTATAGGTTTTCTTTAATGGTTAATACTTATTTTAAATTTTTAACTTATTTATTTTTTAAAACCTCACTGCATTAGCCCAGGTGTTCTCAAATTGAAGTTCATAGACAATCAAATTGGCATTGTTAGAAAGACAAATTCTTGACCACTATCCATATATCATCAACTCATTGAGAAACTCTAGGTGTGGGTTTGGCCATCTATATTTTAATAAATAAATATGCACTTACATATGATGTATAATAAAGTTTGAGATCCACTCCTTAAGTGTCTCACTTGATTTTCATAACCTTAGAGTCAACTGGCAAGACACTTAACTGGCATCCGCTGGATCCTTGGCTTCTGGTTTCAAACAGCTTCCCCAGGGACATTTTCTTTCTGCAACTCCAAATGTCTCTGTCTATGTAGGATCTGAGCTTTTTCCAAAATGGTTCCATCTTAAAGCACTCCTGTAAGTGGATTAAGACCTACCTTGAATGGGTGGAGGCACATCTTCATGAAAAACACCCAATCAAAAAGTCCTACACAAAATTGGGTGAGTCACATCTCCAGGAAACAACTTAATCAAAAAGATCCCACACAAACAAAAATTTGTCCTCACAAGATTGGACTAGGAAAAAGAATATGGCTTTTCTGGTGGTACAAAACAGGTTCAAACTAGCACATTGAGTAAAATGTTTTTATTCCACCTTTTAATATTACAAAACTCTGGAGAAAATGAAGTTGAATTAGAAGGAAAGAAATCAGTTTTGGCTAAAAATGTTCACTTCCATTTCTTGCAGATCTCCTATTACTTTTCTCTTAAATTAAGATAGTTTTCAAAATCAATATTTTTTTGTTGTATTGTTTGCTAATCCAGTTCTTCAAAATATTTAACTTATTTTTCTTCATCTACTCCAATCCTCAACTCCTCACTACTATTTTACTCTATTTTAAAAAATAATAATAATATTAAGTAATTTTATAATTATGAATATTTATTCTCTGTAAAAATATTTTCTTCTCTGCCCTGATTGATCATATCTAAAAATTATCAAGTATGGTAGATGGCAAAAATAACCGCACGTTCTTTTAGTGCCATCAAAATGTGGAGTCTATATCTTCACCCCTTTAGTCTGGGCAGCCCTTGTGACTTACTTTGGCTTACAGAGTATGGCAGAAGGGACATTATATGAGTTCAAAACCTATATCTGAAGAGCTTTTGTACACTTTTACTCTTGCTCTGAGATGATCATGTTAACAAGCTTCAGGTATGCCTGTTGAAGGATGATAGACAAGGTGGAGAAAAATTGTCTCAACTGTCCCATACAAAGCCATCCAAAAGAGCCAAGCCTAGCCTAATGTTCAGTTGATTGCAGCTAAATAAACCAACCAAGATGAGCCAATAATATCACTTACAAAAGAATAACCAACCCAGCAGATGAGCTAAATAAATAGTTGTGTAGACAAGACTCTAAGATGTCCCTCAAGGTTTCTCCTTCACCTGGTGTACACATAACTGTATAATTCCCTGCACAGTGAATTTGACAGATTTTACTTAAATGATTACATTATGTTATACAGCACAGTTGACCTTAACATAGGGAGATTATCTTGGTGAACCTGGCATTTATCCTCTAAAAATATTCTCTGGCTTCAAACAGAGTTGTCAGAAATACTTGACATGTTCTCCATGGTTGAGACAGAGAGGGCTGTGTGGTATCCACTGGAAAGTAACCTTTAAGAGTTAGAAATTGTTACCAATAACCAGCCAGCAAGACAATGGGACTTCAGTTTCCAACCACAAGAAAATACATTCCTGCAACAACCTGAGAGATCTTGGAGGTGGATCTTGCCATAATCAAACCTACAGATGAGAACACATCTAGGCCACACCTTGATTTCAATCTTATTAGACCCTGAGTGGAACTAGGACATGCCAGACTCCTGACCCACAGTAATTGTGGGATAATAATACTATGTTGTTTTAAGCCTATAAATTTCTGATAATTTCTTACACAGCAATAGCAAACCAGTGCAAATATTGTTATTTAAACTGCTAAGATTTTGTGGCACTTTATTATAAAGCAAACACTGAGACAATGAGAGGAGAAACCATTAAATTATAATAGTTGGAGGGTCCATTGTTGAGATCAGAGCTACATCTCCGATGTAGGAACACATCCTACAATCAGGAATCTGAAAATATTCGTGCTGAATTACAAACTTTCTCCTCATACTCCTCTTTTAAGGAAAAATTGCTCTCTTCTTCTTGGTTATTTTTCTCAATTATAACTAAGAGTCCAATAGCTACAAGCTTAATAGTTCGTGGCAACAGAGACTCCAAAGAGTCTATATTTTAGAGTTTTTTTTTTGCTTAATCTTGAAGATTTCTCTGAATGTATCCATAGTAACAGCCACTCGAGCATAATTTGTGGGTCACTTACAGAAATTCAAGACACTCATTTACATACCTGGTTCATGCCCCCATTAAGCTCCTTGTCTCTCATTTGCTTTTCCGTTTCTTTTCCTATATCCCATCTAAGAGAGTAACTTAAACATAAAAAGATTATCAATAAGAATTGTAGTAAATTAATTGCAAAACCATGATTTCAGAAAAGGGCAAAAATATGCTGTAAAATGGTAGCTCTTGGCTTTCCATCAAGAGATAGCAGCTAATCATCCACCTACTAAAATCAAAAGGAAAGTAAAATCAATGATTTTAGCTCATCTTTATCTTTTGTCTAGGATTACTCTTGATAATTGAGTACAATGAGACTCAATTGCAAACATATGTTTAACAAGGGTTATTAAGGCTAATGGATAGAAGATTCTCATAGCAAAGATTTGATCCTCATTATATGCAGTTTTGCCTATTAGCTTCCATAGAAATAAATCTATGAGGCAAGATACAGTCAGGGAGAAAGGAAAAAAATTAGTGAGTACCAGAGAAATTAAACAGGTAAATTGAGAATATAGACAATTCTTGGAAAATGTCAAACATTACTTATAATTTTTTAGAGTTAACATGCTTTCAAAACAAAATATTTCTTATATTATCTGTGTCAGAAAATTTTCTTCAATTTTATTACTTTATCTTGGAAATATTTCTTTCACTAGCATTTAAGCTGTTGCAAGTTTTCAAAGTTATGGACTTAAAGTTCTTTATAGGAGAATTTCTTTTGTTAGCTTAATTATAACTCTGAATATTCTGCTAAATGCTTAGAATAAAGAAACAAGAGTTAGCATAAACCAAATGAATTTTTTTTTGTCTGCAGTCTGTTATTATAAACAAGTTTCAACTATAATTCTAACTTACAATAGCTAGCTATCTATGGCCCAATAGGTAAAAATAAAATAGGTTTCTGTTTTGTTTAAGTTTATGGCCAAAAGAGTTCTTCTATTAGATTTGTAGATACATTTTATCTTCTGGTTGGTTTAATCCAGAATTGAAGGCAAAAAATTGTTGAGATAAAAGTGATAGAACTGTGAACTCAAATCGAAGAAAAATTGTGTAGAACTAAGAAAAAAAATTGATGATATATGTAAATAATAACTAAACACAAAATGAGTTATCAGGAACATGAGAGCATGCATCACTGTTTTCAAATTATTGGAAAAAATGAAAGCCAAGAATATCCCATAATACTTCCTAATTTATGAGATCACTTTTCTTAAAATATCAGGCCAGATCAAAAACACAATTACTGTCAAATTGAGACTAACTGCTTATTGACTTTTTGTGACATGTGAGAATGCTCGAAATAAAGCTTTAAAAGTTTAAGGAAGTGCTTTAAGAAAAACTGGAGATAGAATCACCATTCTGGAAATGGACTATGTCAAGAGATCAGAAAAGAGCAAAGGGTTGGAAACTGAAGGCAGAGAGATCATATGTGCAAGCAAGAGTAATACAGAAAAATTAATAATTACTTTGAAGATGGTGATGATGATGGTGATGATGATAATAATAAAATAATAATCAGAATATCTAGCCACACTGGTCAGCAGCATTTCCAAATGACAAAAATCAAATGGAACTGAGGCGTGGCTTTGCCATTAAAGAGAACCATCCTCACATTCACCAAAGTCCTAAAGCTTCCTCTTAAGTCATTTTGGTAAATCTTATTTCATGTTTGTCCTAAAGTTCATTTGAGTGTGTAACCCTTAAAGGAAAATGAATCAGCATCGCCTGTGTGCCAGACCCTGAGGTTGGTGCTATATATACAGCAGGGGACAAGACACAGTCATAAAATTCCTAATGAAATGATTGTTCACTCATTTCATATGTACTTTGTATTCTCTATTGACTAATAGCTTCATGGAATAGTCCATAAAAGTATGTGAACACCCCCATTTACAGAAAAGCATTTCAATTATCTGATACACCCAAACTCTATTGTAAGTTCTTGTGTAGAGACTGAATGATGTTAATCTTTGTAAGAGCACATTTTAACCTAATAGGTGCTAATAAAATGTTTCTTTTTAAAAAAACTCTTATTGCTACAACAACGTACAAGCATATATATTCTTGACATAAAAATATTCCATGCATGGTGTATAATCAGTGGCTCACAATATCATCACATAGTTGTATATTCATCACCATGATCATTTTTTAGAACATTTACATCACTTCAGAGAAAGAAATAAAAAGAAAAAAGAAAATATGTATACATACCATACCCCTTACCCCTTCATCTCATTAACCACTAGTATTTCTAACTATCTAATATATATATTAATAAAATGTTTCTTGAATTACTACAGACGACCATAGTCCTATCATTCTAAGTTCTAGATTGATTGGTTTCTCTACCCCTTCTCTTTTCACTTGGTTTCCAGAATGTGTGACTTATCTCCTTCCACTGGTATTATGATTTTAAAAATATATTTATTGTAGTAAAATTACCTCAGAAATCACATTGATTTTGAATGCATAGCTCAATAAATTTCTGCAAAGAAAATACACCATACTTAAGAAATGGAATACTACGATTTCTTCAGAAGTCCCCTTACTATTCTGTCCATTCTCCCAAAAGATAATAGCTATCCTTCTAACACCATAAATTAATGGTTTGGTTTTGAAATGGAATCATACAGTAGTTTGTCTGGCTAAACACTGAGTTCGTGTGATTCATCCATCTCATTGCCTTTACCAAGTGTTCCATGCCCCAAGATTACTGCATTAGTTACTTTTTTCTCAAATAAAATATTTCACTTCCTAGGATCTTTGAATTTGCTGTTCTTACTGTGAATATGCTCTTCCAAGAGTTATTTAAATGGTTTCTTCATATAGGTGTCTGTCCATATCTCATCTCTTTAGTAAATCTTCCCCAAATTTATCATTCCATCAATTCACATGACTCTCTATCACTTTTTTCTGCCTTATTTTTCTGTATAGCATCATCTCTACCTAATATTATATTATATATTTAGATTTTTGTTGTTGTTGTTGTTGATTGTCTATCACCTCCCACTAGACAATCAATTCCTTGAGGGCAAGGGGTTTTTGCTGAATGTTTCCTTTTCTATCTCCTTCCTGTAGATCAGTTCTATGTCCTTTCTGGAACCGATGATACCCTGTCCTAATGAATAAATGAAAACGAAAGTGGTGTATTTCTGAGATTGTTCTCATCTCATTGTTTACCAGATCACCACTCTATCATAGGTGGCCTGTCCATTGCTCGTCTATCAGGAAAGCCAGTGCTCATGATTTTCTTGCCCAGAGATTCATTAGGCTGGTTTTAGAAACCAGAGACCATAACAGCAGACAATAGTGATTGGTGGAGTGCAAGTGTGAGTAGGTGTGCTGGTTTGAAAGGATGTATGTACCCTAGAAAAGACATGTTTTAATCCTAATCCCATTTTATGAATCCAGTTGTTTCTTCTAATCCTTATTCAGTACTGTATGTTCAAATCTGTTATTAGATCATCTCCCTGGAGATGTGAATCAATCAAGATTAGTTGTTGAACTGGATTAGGTGGAGATGTGTCTCTGCCCATTCGGTTAGGTCTTGATTAGTTTACTGGAGTCCTATAAAAGAGGAAACATTTTGGAGATTCCAAAAGAGCAGAGAATGCTGCAGCACCATGAAGCAGAGAGTCCACCAGCCAGTACCTTGGAGATGAAGAAGGAAAATGACTTCTGAGTTGCTTCATGAAACAGGAAGCCAGGAGAGAAAGCTAGCAGATGATGCCGTGTTGGCCATGTGCCCTTCCAGCTGAGAGAGAAGCCCTGACTGTGTTCACCATGTGCCTTCTCACTTAAGAGAGAAACCCTGAACTTCATTGGCCTTCTTGAACCAAGGTATCTTTCCTTGGATGCCTTTGATTGGACATTTCTATAGACTTGTTTTAATCGGGACATTTTCTTGGCCTTAGAACTGTAAACTAACAATTTATTAAATTCCCCTTTTCAAAAGCCATCCCATTTCTGGTGTACTGCATTCTGGCAGCTAGCAAACTAGAGCAGTAGGTGAAGAAGGGCTAGAATGTGGAGGGAAAATAAGGGACAGGAATAATGGAAAGCTCTGAATTAGTTTCCCATGGAGTGAAACTCTTGGTAGCAACTAGAAAAACAATCTCATATCTCTTTCTTTTGATAAGTAATTAGAAGAACAAATACCAGGGGAATTAGGAAGATAACTGCAAGGGATAAAGTGATATGCAAGAGGTTAAAGTGACATAGCAACAAAAATGGAAGGGCAGAAAAAAAAATGACTGTCAACATCATGTGACCGTGTCATTTTGCTAGCTATGTTAAAGTAAAAAATATGTCTTCTTTGGATGGTTTAGGAGGTATTATAGAATTTTAATACGCAGTACAGATACTGCTCTATAATTAGAAAAACTGAATTTGAATATTTTAATGAATTATTTCATTGGCCAAAGCTATATTATATTTCTTCTTTGGGACATATTTTCATCATCAAAAAAGTAAAATTTTTGACAATCAATTTTCTGAGATTCTTTCTAATTTCAAATGTCTAAAATCCTTGTGTGAATGGCTAAATTCAAAGAGTATTTCCTCTGTCTAGCATTTCTTAGTACAAGTAATCTTGTGATATCAAACTTAATATCTTCCAGATAAGTCTGAAATATTAGAGTATCCCCAGTGGAATCAGTAGGCAATGACAGATCGAGCAGAGTGTCATTGGCATAACAGTGATGAATCAGGCTATTTTGTTGGAAAATTGAAGCCCATGATAGATAGAGAGTAAGAAACTTATTTGGTGAGCAGGCAATCTCTCATGATAAAACAGATTTCCCCGTCAGACACACCAACATTTTGGGTCCTTCTAAAACCTTAAAACCCTATATCTTTCTGATCAATCACCTCTTTGCTAACTAAGATGTGTATAAATAGAATGTGCAAGTAAGAGTGGTTAAAATTATGGTTCTTGAAAAAGACTGGAACCATTTCGCTGATTTAGTTAAAATTCCCCATTAAGAACCTTCATCATAAAACCAAAATAAGGAAAGAAGAGCAGATGACTTTGTAAAACACTTACTAATTAATAATCTTTTTCTCTTCTTTATAAATAGACCTATACATACTTTGACATATATATTTGAAAAACAGAATAAAAATTGGACAGAAAGTTCACAAAGTAGAGTAATAAACGTCATAGGCAAAAGCAAGCTTATTAACCCTTTCTTTGTGACAATAGGACACCATTATGGTGGAACGGTGGGCATGCCTTTATATATCCCCAGCAACCCCCTCATGTCACCTTGAGAGTGGGTGGAGCCTGTGAGTCACTTTTGTTTTAATTAGAGAACCTCTAGGTTTACAGAAAAAACATGCATATAATAGAGAGCTCCCATATGCTACCTTATTATTAATCCCTTGCTTTAGTGGGGTATATTTTTTACAATTCAAAAATGAAAAAACATTTTTATAATTATATTATTCACATTTTTCAAAAATGAAAAACCATTTTTATAATTATACTATTAACAATAGTCCATCATTTATAGTAGGGTGCATTGTTTGAACTGTTCACTATGATTCATTTTTGATCTGAAGAAAGTGATGAAGGTGATAAGATGTCACTCTTTTGTTTAGGTTTTGTAATAAAGCAAAGATACTGAGATTTATTTACCATCATCAGATTATGTTATATATGATGTGATAGAAAACTGGAAATAGACTTTCTCCTGCTGGTCATGAAATGGTAAGTTGCAAAATGGCTATGTGGTAAGGAACTGCAGGTGAACTTTAGGGGGTGAGAATGGTCCCCAACTAACAGCCAGCAAGAAATAGGGTCCTCAGTCCATTAGCCATAACAGGATGAATTTTGCCAAAAACCTGAATGAGCTTGGAAGCAGATTCTTCCCCACTCAAGCCTCCAGAATATCATGCAGCCAGAACAACAGGTAAGCAGGCTTGGGAGACCCACAGCAAAGGAGCTTACTAAATTATGGCCAGGAACTTCACCCATGAGAGATAGATAGTCTGGGATAACTGGTGTGTGTTGTTTTTAGCCATCAAGTTTGTTGTCATTTGTTATGCATCAATAGAAAAAATATATAGCATTATGAAAAGGGCTATTTTAAATATATTCTGCACTATACAGTAAATAAATGTATATGAATAGAAAATAATGTGACATGTTGATTGCACCTCAGTCAGAAGCTATTTTATCAGTCCACCTAATTTCATTGCCTGCTTTCTCTCTACCATTGGAGTATATTAGGCATATGACGAGGAATGTCAAAAGAGATATTTGTTCATTGTCTTAAAAAATCTTAGGGACAGACTCCATAGAAGAAAAGAAAAGTTGATATACCAAAAAGAAAATGTGGACAAATAGCAAAGTATAATTGAAGTTGGATTATCATTTACACACAGGTGTATTATAAATTGACCACTGTTGCTTACAAAATTTTGCATAATACGTTTTATAAGATATTTATCATTTTATAAATAATTGTTGGAAAGTCATGATTTGGATAAAATTGTCTACAGTGAGCTATGAAAGTCATTTAAATTTTGATTTGTGTGTGTTTATGTGTGTGTATTTTCTTCATTAGACGTTAAAGACCAGGTGCTAGGTTAAATATGGTAGAAATCCCTAACAGAGTCAGTAGATAGGAGGGTACGGCTAAGTAAAGCATCTGTAGCCTGTCCATATATAATGAAAACAAACCACTTACACTTTCCACCTGTGTCAATTTATCTGCCTTTTTTATAAATTCTCATAAACTACAAGAGAATCAAAAACCTACAATTTATCTTTCCTCTAATTCAGGTATATTATCTTTTTTTGATCTGTGGGTTTGGAAAGGAATTACCAATAAATTAAAGTTTACAGAATTTTCTATTTAAATAGTTTGCAATTCTTAAAAATTCAATATAATGTAGGAATCATATTCTCCAGATTTGGTGGGAAAAAAAACATAAATCAAGAGAAAGAAATACAAGTTCACATTCCCATTGTGTAAGGCAGTGACATACATGTTTAGGCATTCGGATGCTTGTGGAATCAGAAAACTATTCAGCATACTGGAAGTATGATGTGATAAATTCCAGTCTCTGGGGCAGGTGACACCTAGAGTTTCCACAGTGAATGAAGTCGCTACAGGTTTAGAATATAGAGAAGCTTTAGGAAAGAAGTGCATCTTTGCTTATGAGAGGGCAGACGCCTAATAAAGTGGATTCAAAGGTGAAAAATATATCATTTCAAGAAAAGGAGATCCCATATTTAAAGCAAATAAACTGGTTCTATGTATGACAGTATGGACACTGATCTGGAAAGGCTCAGTTATACAGAAGCATAATGAAAAATAAGGTAATCTTGAACTATTTACTTGAGATACTCTGTGGAATTACCAATCAGTGAAAGGACTATTATATTCCTGAGTATAAGAGTTTCCTTCCTCTTTAATGAAGGAAAGTATGCATATGAGATAATTTAATTACTTTTGTTATATTGCAGTGGAGAAGGTAGTTTAAAGAGTCGACAGCTTGCTTAAAATCCAGGCTTTGTCACATCTTGATGTGCACAAAATTGATCATTCTGTTATTTAATATGTATGCTCCATTTTCAAATGGAACAATTAAAGTACCTTTTTTAAGATTATAATAAATGAGGTCCTTGGATGTATACCCAATTCTTAGTAAGTGCTCAATGATTATAAGCATTTGTTTTTCCTAACCTAGATATATAGTATTGGTATATATATATACACACACGCACACACACACACACACACACACACACACACACATATATATATACACACATACACAGTAGGTTTTTCAAAAATAGAGGTTTCTTCATTTTATACTTTTTTTGTAGTCTTTTGTGTTTTTTAATACAGAAACAGTTGTGGGAGGAAAAGAATTAGACAAATGAATGCCATTATTCTAAAGACCAGATAGATTTTAGAAGATAAAAGTACAACATTCCCTAAGGTATAATTTTACCTCATACTTATTAATTGGAATTTTCCAAAATGTGCCAATTATCTCAAATTGTTAGGTTGTCAAAAACAGTAAATTATAAATCCACACTCTCTTATTTTTTCATGAAATTTTTCAAAAGGTAAATGTGTATAAACAAAGCCTTGGTCATATCATTTTCATTTCATAAGCGGATAGAAGTATAATGCACATTTCTTTAATTCAGGCATTTAGACTCTGCTCCCAGAAAATCGGACTGTGGTCGTACACAGTTCTACCACCCCTGCCTTTGCCGGGAAAGTAAGCCTTTGCTTTCAGATTTTGCAAATCCCCTAAGTTGAAATTTCAAGCCACTGACTTCTGAATTAAAAATCAATCTGGATCAGAGACTTGGAATGGTCCACCTGGATTTAAGCTCCAGTTGCACCATAGGAACCAAATATTTCCTTTGCTGTGTTGAAAATTGTGAGCTATGCTCTATGACAAATATCCTTTTGATTAAATACCCACTCATATTTGTCAAGGTTCTGTCAAGTGAAAATTTCAGATTCTAAGGGGACCCTTATCCTCCAATTATTTTGTTCAGAACATTTGGTGTTTTGATTTCTGGGAAAGTTTGCTTTTCTGCAGTATGAATGAGTCTTGCCAAGTACTGAGATGATTAGTACCAACAGTAATAATTGAGCCATCATGCAAGGGGAACATTTGAATATGGATGGATTCTCAGCACTTGCTCTATTAAAAAAAACACACACAAAAAACTCTTCTATGGAAACCAAGGAACCATCACAGCTGTCAAACTGCAATTTTGTTTTATTATTAGAAGTTTCAAGAAAATAACATTTCAACCTAATAGCCTAGGTTTTTTTTTTTAATATTATAAGAAAAAAACATGTTACAATTCTGAACTTGCCCGCTTCAAATGAGTGACTAATTCCAAAAAATAAAGAAAACCCTCAAAAAAAGTATTCCTTGAATTAAAGTTAACATATTTATAGAAAAATTAAGTAACCCTCAGCATCACGGCAAAGTGGAAAAAAAAAGTATGGTTTTGTTTTTTGTCAGTTTGTTTTTAATTCTTTTCAGGTTGTGCGAGTATGATTTGAAATTAAAGGACTTCTTTTGTTCCTGTTAGAGTGATGAGTAATCGCTAGAGGTCCCTTCTAGAGTTTTTACATTTTTATTTCCACAAAATATTTAAATGGAATAATGTTTTCTTATTGTCTCCTCAGAAAATAATTCACAGAGGCCAACAATATAATCATTGCTTCAACAAATATTTATCGTATTCTGACTGCATGCAGAGATGGTGTTAGCCATGAGGGATGTCTTGGAGAATGGATGTTACATGACTCTGGCCATTATGCACCTTGTATTCTGGTAGATGGAATTGAATTAAGTATAGAAGTCCAGAAGTAACTGATTAAAAGGGTGATAAGCATTATGTAGTGGAAATATTAGGTGCCATGAGCATTTATGGCTGAGAAA
This sequence comes from Tamandua tetradactyla, assembly GCF_023851605.1. Lineage (NCBI taxonomy): Eukaryota > Metazoa > Chordata > Mammalia > Pilosa > Myrmecophagidae > Tamandua > Tamandua tetradactyla. The sequence goes on along the minus strand of NC_135345.1, from coordinate 29,784,437 downwards.
TTTGGCATACTCTTAAGGATCAGCAATGGCTTACAAAGGAAGTGATGTTTGAGCGTGTTTGGTACAGGCATTATAAGTGCATGGTACGGAAATTTTTTAAAAGACCTGAAGCAGATAGGAGCATCACCAAGTCAGGGCATGATGGTTTCTACCCAGAAAATAATGTGAGAGGGCTGTATTATAATGATAAAGATCATTTCTATCAGATCTGCCACCTTCAATGATACCTCCCCAGACGGTTCCAGCATTGGTTCCTGTCCTTAGCCGTTATGAGTACCTCTTGGCATTTATTTCTCTTACATGCAGCTTTCGTGGCATCTGGTTAACTGCAATTCCAAGTGGCTACAGCTCCTTCTTCTGCTTTGAATATTTATAGCTGCCCTGCTAGAAAACTTGTTAGTAATCAATTCATATCTTTTTCTTCTAGGAATCCAAAATTTCCTCCTACTGTCCCATAATGCTAAACAGATTTTCTTGAGAATTTTTTTTGTAACCCTATCTTGATGTATTGTGGGAAACTTCATGTATTTGCAATCTGTGGGCTAAAATTGACTTGCAAACACGTTCAGTTTGGCCCATCTAGTGTTGGCACACACACTATTAAAAAATAATTATTTGTTTAATATTTTAAAATTTATACATTTCACATAACTATTTGGACCTCATTTTTTTTAAATGTTATGACAGTATTAAATTACCATATCAATCAGAAGAAGATGGGTGTGTGGGCATATTTTAGGCAGGGATGGGGCTTTCTCTGGTTCACCACATTCCAACATTCTCTGTGGATACTGGACACTGTGACCAATTGTCCCTGCCATCTAATACACTTAACTCTATTAAGAAACCTCAGTGACACCTGCATTCACTTAAATTGCAGCCCTTCCTATAGGCAGGCTAACGTGTCATATTCCTTGCTGCATTTGTATTTCCTTTATACTGTATTGGATATCTATCGATACTCTTCACTTATGTTGATCCTTATACTATCCTATTTATGCTTAAACTTTATGTTTATATTGTGAGGAATGGTTTTCTATGCCCTTGGAATGTGTCTGTATAGAATCTTTTGCTTATTTCTTTGAGCATAAGCCTGACAAAACAGTTTAATTTCTCTTCACATATTATCCCCTCCCTTAAATGAGGATTTCTATGCCTAATCAAACACTGTGACAGTCCTGAATATGTCATAGTCTTCTAAGATTGGTGCTTAAGTTAATTTTAAAGGTAACTCTGGTCCTTATTATACTATAACTTCTATTTTTTTACGCTCCACTTCTCATATTATAAAATATGTATATGTCTATTCCCAGTGCCTGCCTATGCAAAATAATATGCATATGTCTAATAATAAACATGTGATCATTATTCACAGCCAAGGGTGACAAATTTATTATATTAATGATCCAACTATGGTCACAACAAGTACACTATTAAGGGTATATAGTTCAGATCTGAATCTGTTATATTCATTAGTGACTCTAGGAATCACTGATGTAAAATATTTTTAGTATCTTCTGAAGTATCATTTCAAAGGGGAGATTAGCAAAACTATTGTTATTACCACTGCCATCACTACTACTTCTGACTTCTACATTGAACTGCGTTATATGAAGCTAGGTCCTAAGCGTGGTGCTAAGAGTCTTACAAATATTAGTTAATGCACATTCAAACTGGGCTAATGAAAAGCCATGTTTGAAAATGGTTGCACATAGTCTTAGGTAGGGATAACAGTAAAATCCACCATAACTTTATGCAGTTTAGTTTTAAAACCATCTATCAAAATAGTTCAGATCATATAGACCCTCCTGTCCTTGTATTCAGATCATGTAAATTGAAGCTGATTTTATAATGTATTATAGGCACAGAATCACGATAATATATTCAATATATAATATATTCTAATATATTCTAAGGAGCATAATCATATCTACATTTATTAAAACTATGGATTGTATGATATCCTCACTGATTTTTATTGTTTTATGATATTTTGAAATGTTTACTCCTAACTGCAATTTCATGAGTACATTTGCAAAGTGATCAGATCAATGAATGTGTTATAAGTTTTTTGCCTATTTTTGGAGATTAAACTCTTAAGTTTTATCCTTGAGATCAAAGTTCCCAAGGACAATTTTTTTGTTGCAATATGCAAAGCTGTTTTCTTATGGGAAATAAAAAGAGAATGACAAAAATGAGATCACTTTGAAAAACTCACCCATATGTGAAACTTGTGGTTGAGTTCTTACTTCCTTTGCACGTCTCAAAGTTTATAGGAACTGATACATTATAAAACAGTCCTTTTGGGATATAAGCAAATCGTCTATCTCAACACAACCCCTGTGAAAATTCTGGACTGTTAGATATATGCAATTCTTTTGTTCTTTCTACTCAGCAGTTATCCCTACTGATACAGTCAGTGTTTCATCTCAGCACGAAATAACATCAGATAACACTGCGCTCTGAAAAGTAGATAAAATGAGGACTCTCAAATAAGAGTGAATTAGAAATTTTTCCACAGTAGCAGCCAGGAGTTAGAAACATGAAACTGACAACTGTACTACAGGGGGGGTTTACAAAGAGTGTTCCACTCCAACTCCTTAGTCTTCACAGAGGCTATTAGTACTGGAAAGTGCCAGACAGCGAATGATAAAGATGGCCATGACAGATTTATGATTTGAAGCAAAACCAAATGTCTAGTAGATAGCCATCTTGATGACGGTTTTTAAATATAAAAACAAATAAGCAAGGCATTTCCTCAAACTGAAAAGTTTGCTAGACTGGTCAGAGGAGGGGGGCTTATCTTCTGCTTCTCTGTGGTACTGATAGATTTTACAAAGAAATATGATTTTTAGAATTCCTAGGGAAGAGAGCATATTTTGTAATGAATAAAATCTTTTCCCTTTGGCTCCTATTTGTAGAACAAACTGAAATATATTCTTGGAGGTTGTACAATCTGTTCTGAGTCTCTTAAAAAGTTTACTCGACTCCCTCTTATATTGTAGCTTCTTTATTTTAACCCTTGAGAATAAAGGGAGAAAATCATTGAAAATCAAACATTTCATTCATTTTTTAGTGAACATCAGTTTTACAATTTTCATGGTTGATTTTTTTCTTCTAAGAACATCATTATTTATTTTGGTCTGTTTTGAGCTATTAAAAAGTTATAGACATATATATTTCAGATGGTACCAACATGTAAATATAAAGTATTTTAGTCATAAAAGAAAAGTTTTCAGGTTTCTGATTTGCTTTCATTTCTAGTGAGCTCAACATTTTTGCTTCCATCATTACAAATGTAGTTTTAAAAGCATGATCAATCTCAGTTGAGACAATGACTTTCACTGAGTTCTTATTCTGGGTCAAATACTTTGCTAAACCAGAAAGGAACCTAAATCTATATAGTTTCTGCCTTTTCAGAATGTATTGTGTCCTTTTTTTATTATTATTAGGGTGGGGATTACATAAAATTAAGCTAGTCATTGAAATTAAGTGTGAAAGAGTACTGCAATAAAGAAGCACACAGCCTAGTTTATTAGTCCATTATCTAATGTATGGAAGTTGAAGAAGAAGTCAATACATAAAAATCACATAAAAAGAACAGAACAAGGAGAGAAGGGATAACAATCATATAAATGTGTGTGTGTGTGTGTGTGTGTGTATGTGTATAAATATTTTTATTACTCTGCCTTACAAGGTGATTATTATGTATCATATTACCTTAAAATATATTTCATTATATCATATTATAGATTATATAGCATGTGTTCCTCTGAACAAAATAAGCTCAACAAACCCTCTGTATGTTCTAAATTGCTGTATTACCTCACTGTTGGTCTACCATAGACAGCATATTATATTCTTTATTTGAATTTGTATGTACACCCTTTTCAATTCCGTGAAATAGGCATTTCTTTACTTTAGAAAAGGTGACATTGAGGCAGGCTCAGCAGCATTAAAAAAAATCCCCCCCAAAAAGCAGAGTTAGAACCCAGTCCTGATGTATCCAACACCAAAACTCACTCTTAAACAACTCTGTACTTTCCTGCTCTTTATTTCTACTAGATATGAATTTGTCCCAATGACCCTACAGTTTTCAATTTAATTGGCAGTTCTTTAAGTTTTCTGAAAGGACATGGAGCACATTTCATTTTGCTATGACTCTCAGAAACTTGACTGCATAACCTGCCATCCGGGATTTTCTCCAGCTTTACTTGGTAAATGTTAACTGAGGAACTATTTCATCAGCTCTTGCTTACTCGGTTCTGAAATACCTTTGAACCATGTTTTTTTCTTTTTCTTTACTTTTTCCTTCAGATGAGCTAATACAGAGTTTTCACAGTGATCATAGCACTTAAACTATATAAACTGACACCCCCCCAAAAGTATCATGCCTGTGTTTTTAGCTGCAATTTAGAGAAGAAACTTTTGGAAGCTGGTCCATCTATGGTAAGAATAGATATATTGCTTTGAGGAGGCAAAGTTCTCACAGCCCCTATTTAAGTTAATAAAAATGATTGTTTAAACAGTTTAAATGTTGAGAGTTGATATCTAGCAGAGTGAAATTCAGTAATTTATGGTAGGTCTCTTTGTTTCAACAGATTCAAGTAAAGAAGTTCTTGCTAAATGAACAAGGATTAAAAACAAGTTTTCATTGATGTTTTCATGTGGATTAAATGAATTTGAAGGAAGCTAAGGGGAAAGTGAACAAAAAATTATACTGGTTGTCTGATATTTGTAGGAAACGTTAGTTTCTACTGATTACTTGCCTTTCATTCTCAAACAATGTTCTTCTAAACTATGGTTTTCTAAAAGAGTAACTGTAGGTTAGAAAAGGTAATTTGATTTGTCACAAGCTAGAATCAATCAAATCTCAAAGTGACTTGGAAATTTCAGGTTAATTTAATTCATAAGTTAAAAGCACAATAGAAAATTACTGAAAATGTTTAGAGATATTATTATTTGTGTGCATGTGACAAGATTTAATCTATGTTTGTATGAAACTAGTAAATATTTGGTATTGAACCTTTCCTTGGGGCATAAATGGAAAAACAAGTTTCTGCTTTCCAGGTGCTCTGCTAAAAAGCTCAAATTTTGATTTTATTGCTTTCAAAACTTCTACCTCTTCATTCAAACACAGTTTTTCTAAGGATTGTAGACAGGCCCATAAAAGTGAACAAGAAAAGGGGATTATTATTTTATCACAGTTATATATAGGGTCTTAGGGAATGCTGAATACCTGACTCAAGAAATCTTAAAGATGTAGCCTATTTTTCAAAAAATTGATCTCTTTCTCTCTCTCCCCCATTCTCACACACATGCACAGATTTTGCTGAAAAATTAATATTTTATCTGGTGAATGAAAGTGTCCTTGAGAAGCTCTAAAGAATAGTTTTCTGTTCACATTAACAAGAAAACTATGGATTATATTTTAAATAAGACATTAATATAGTTATAAAATAGTTATCAAGATAATAAAACACTATTACTCATCTCATAAAATGGATTTTTAAAACACCATTAGGCATTTTTGCTGAGGATCCTGTTACCTTGCCTAATTCTCAGTCCTTCTCAGCTATGCGCATTCTGCAAAATATCTGTTGTATTAGTTTTCCATGTCAACTATAGAACCAATGAGACAAGACCAGAGAGCATTTTAAATTTCTGCGTTTTTATAAATTAAGAAGAAAGTTAAAGTAGCTTTTTGTTTGTATAGCAACAAAAATAGCAAATCATAAATACGTCCAAGAAAAGCACAGACTATTGATCGTTTCTTCTCCTGCCTGAATGGATTGGACCCATCGACTTTCTCATTTTAGGAGAGGGATTCCAAGTCGCCTTTGGAATGGGTGTTCTTCCTGCATCTTGACGGGGTCTGCATTCCTAATACATTTCTGTAAGCCAATAATGACTCTCTCCTGACTTCTCCTTATCTCTGAATGTCATTCCTCACCCCCTTTGACATACATGAAATCATTGACCCTCTCCTTGGGATTTTGATATCTGCCTAAAAGTAGGCTAAGTTTGTAAGACCTATTCTCGATTAATAAATGCTTTCCCATTCAGGGAGTATTATTTTCTGTTAACCTTTAACCTATAATAAGTGGTATAATTGTCAGTCAGAGAAGAGGGCCAGCCCCAAAGAAATGTCAGCCCTCTCTCCAGTAAGGGTTTCGGGGTCACCAACAGAAGCACAACTTACATAGGCCCTGGAAAGAACAAAGTTTTACTTACTTAGAGAAAAAACAGTGCAAACTCCGTTTCATTAGTGGGTGTTAGTTTCCCAGAGCTATCTGGTCTCAATCCATAGTCATTGCAAGAAAATGTTCTAGACACAGAACCCCTCTTTTGTGTTTGTGTGCTGTAGTGGAGAAATCTGTTCCCTCCCTATCAGGGACAGATATACCACCTGGATGTGGGCTAGATATCAAACCAGATATCTTGTGAATACTTATGTATGTTCAAGACTAGGGGAAAGAATCTACTGGCAATCCCCCCATCTACTAGGAATCCGTCTAGGCTGACACATGTCCTGAGCATAGGGTGCATTTCTGGGTCCAAGGGAAAGCAGACACCAGTAGGTCTGTGCTCTCCCACGGTATTCAATTTCTGACCATTGGCTCTAATAGTGACGGTGATATGAAATGCGAAAAGGTAAAACTCTTTTGGAAAGTGATTTAACATGTTTTCATATATTTTGGCCATTGGTAGGTTATCTCAAGATAATAATTTCAGTTAGAGGAGAAGAATATTTGGAGTTTGCCTTTCAATTTTATCTACAATGGTAAAAATCTGGAGCAACATGTTGTTAAATAAAAACATGTTTTAAATTATATGTCATCAATTAAATGTATTTTATTTGTATATTTAACTGACACAGGCATAAATAAAATGTTGCAATGAAAAATATATTTATGATGGCATAATTTTTTTTTATAAAAACCATATCTTCATGCAAACCATAATAAGTTCTGTATAAAAAATACCACATACATACACAAACATAGAGGCGTGACCAGTGGAGTCTATAATGGAATATTGGAGAAAATGACTAGTTGACTGATTAGGGTGGAATTTGGTTAATTAATCAATTTTTAAACTCTGTTTCTATTGTTGTAATGTTATATATGCATAGTGAATAGAACAATCAATGAGTGTGTTTTTGAGAAACATTTATTAAGTAAATATTAGCATACAGTGCATGGATGTTAAGCACTGATTACAAAGCTTTTCATATAAAATAGGTGTAAACATGCAGCCAACTGAATATAAATGCTACATTCTCACATGAAATGTAACACGTCAGAGTCTGTTCAAGTTTATTTGAGGTATTGTAGAACATGTCCTTAAAGGGTATATATTTTTTCTTTTAATAACCACATTTGTTCATTTAGACCAAACAAATTCAAAACTACTTTTCTTTTTTTTTTTTTTTTTGTTTTTGTGGGAGGGTTTAGTAAGAACAAGGGTTGGTGGTGAAATAAGTATCACGATGAAATTTCTAGATCTCTATTTTCATGGACTCTTGAAGAAAATATTTGCATAAAACAAAATGAAGCATGCAATTTTAAAGAATTGGTAGACTTGTCCATGTGTCTAGACTTCTCTATGAACTTTAATGGAGCTGGGACAAATGAAATTAAATTTGAAGGTATAAAAACTGAAGCACACATACCATGACACAACTAATCCCTGCATGTCTGCTATGGGATAAGCACTATTTCAGACTGAGTTTCCAATGGCAAAAAAGACTGAATGCATGCCCTCATGAAATTTAATTGTATTTTGGAGTCACAAATAATAAAGAAATACACAAATATGCAGTATAATTGAGGGAGTGGAAAGTATTGTGAAAAATAGAAAACTGATGAGTTAGTTTTTTTTTTATCTTAGAATTAAAAGGCTAATATCACTTTGAGCAATTATAATAAATAAAACAGTATTATTTTCAGAGTGAAAATTGCATTACAAGGGTTTCTTTTTTACTAGTAGAAGATGATCAATCATATCCTACCTTTGCTTATAGCAAAATTGACCATATGATAGGATACATAAAAAGGAACCAAAAATATATTTGAAAATAATAAAGTTTAAAGTCTCTGTGAAATATACACAAAAAAGTCTTCAATTAATTAGCATAATCCTTAACTTGAAAATTCTTTAAAATACTACAACTGAACATAGTTAATCATTGAGGTGTACCTCTCAATCTGTAGCGGATTTAGGTTGAATAATCCATCTCACAATTTGATTAATTTCTTTGCATTGTGTAAATAATTTCACATTGCTTTAAATAATATTATATCTAAACTTGTCTTTGCATTTTTTGTAAAGTACTACAACACTAATTTGACTTTGGAAGATGTAAAAAATGCTATAAATATCTCATTATAATAAATAAAAATATATCTCATCTTCACAGATTTTGTATACAGCAGTGCTTTGCTTTGATTTGTCAAATTTATTTAATGCTATTATTTCTCTTTAAATTTTTGCTATGACTTTATAATAAGGCGTATCCTCTATGGCTTTCTATGGTTCTCGTATGGGAATTCACTGAGAGGAAAATCAAGCTTCATGATTCAGGGTATGGATTTTGAGAGCAAGCTGATTTGAATCCTGACCCTGCCAATTAGCTGAGTAAAGTTGAACAAGTCATTCAAAATGTTTATACCTCTATTTTTTCATCTCTGATGTAGAAAATATAATACCAACCTCACAATGTGATGAATGAATTAATATATCAAAAGCACTTAGTACAGTTTCTGACATATAGTAACTGCCTTACAAGTCTTGGTAACATTTATTCTTTATTGCATGCTGAGTATGAAACTTCCAAGAGGAATTACATATAATATTTTGGCATGGCCACTGTATTGAATTATGTGTGTTAAAGAATGATAAGAAGAGAAACAAAACTAGCAAAATTGGAAAGCAAAAAAAAAAACTGAGTGCTATAGTAAAACACTAAATCACAAAAGAAAGAATGTGTTTCTTTGGGAAAAATACATACATATACACATCATGCTACCACTATCTGAGTAAAGTGGATAGAATATTTTAAAATTTGAATAATGATTCTGAGATCACCTTCATAACTGCTAACACATATTTCATTTAAGTTAACAAAGGATGGGTAACTATAGCTACTCTTTGACCTATAGGCAAAGAAAAAAGTTCAACATTTATATAAGAAATAATTTTAGGAAAAAAGCAATCTGGCCATAATGTGATAGTTAAAAGACTATAGACTGTGAAAATGACCTGTGCAAATGAAAATGAAAAAAAAAAAAAAAACAGGGCCAAGAGTTGAAATAACAGAAAAAGGCAGAGGCCAAGTGATCATGGCAAAGGCATAATATCTTATATTGTCTTGAATACTCTGAATGAAGTACTGAGTATGTGCTCACTAAATTTTAGCTGTCAGGTTTGATTGTGAGCATTGACAGGGTAAAGAGAGGAAAAAGTTTAAAGACAGATGTGCATTTTCTTCCTGGGCATTTAGGATGCAAATAATGCCATTAACTTAGATTTAAAGGCGGGAAAGAAGGCTTTCCAGGAGGATTAAGAAATGAAGCTAGTGCATTTTCAAGCCACATAAATTGGCATAGCACGTATAATGCATTTCAAATAAGTAGCTCTCTTTAAATAAGTATTAATTTTAGTGATCTAAAGTAGCTTACTTTAGCCACATGCTGCTGAAATATATCCTATCGTAGTTACATCTTTTACTATAAAATAGACATATTAATTATATAATTGCAATTCAATGTGTACCTTTTTTAACAGTGTATATCACAAAGTGATATTGAATTGAAGTTAGGAAACTAATCCTGACTCTCATGGGGAAAATGAAAATGCCAATGTAGAAAAACATGAGAAGGAAATTTGTTTCGAAAACTACGTCTTCAAGAATGAGTTGGAAAGTAAAAGAAGAATCAGAGATGGGAGTGAGGAAGAAGACTAGAAGGGCTTCAAGAGGACTGTGTATTAAATTTAGTGTGTACTGGGATTATAATGAGGATAAAAGAATTTTGCCATATCTGCATTTATTTTTGTAGTGCTTTCTTCTTTCTTATTTTCCATTTTCTCTTTAAATTAAAGGCAGAATTTTACTTTGATCCACTAAAAAGCTAGTTAATGATTATAATTTATATGCTAGCATAGGGCAATAGCTATTTATATAATTATTACCCGGGGCACCTGCTCCAATTTTTCATGTATTATGCTAACAGTGTTTCTTGTCTTAATTAAAATTGTTAATTGCTGGTGATACAAACAGCAAAAGAAGAGCTAGTAACATATGCACAAAATTTTACAATATGTGCATAACTTTGTCAAACTGATGAACTAAGCATGAAAGTACCTGAAACACTTTGGAACAGTTGCAAATTTTCAATGAAACCTAAGATTGTTCTCTGAGCATCAGACTAGGTTAAAACATGATTGTCCCCTGCTTTTATATATTTTGCTTTTCACCTAATTGTTGAACATTTATGAAATAAGAACACCGCTGTCTCCATTAAAATGTTTTACATTTGGCTTCCTAACATGCTTTTCCAGTATGGTTTTGCATTTTTAATTTTAATTTTTTTTAATTTAAAATTTAAAAGTTCACACCAAAAACATGTTCTTAGCATATTTTTCTATCAAGCATCCATTCATTGACTACAATGCTCATAAATAAGGAAATGGGGAGTGGCAGGAGTTTTATGTTTTAAAAAAAGTGTGAATAATCTTTTCTACCATGTCTTTGAGGAAGGAATCCACAGATGACAGAGGCATTATAACTTTCACATAGAGATAGCATGGTCTAGGTCAAGAAAATAAAGTTCTTTACTCCTCAAATATCCTAGATGCATTTTCTCCTTTAGGCCACCATATCAGGACACTTCTGGCTTTTTAATCATCATACCAAAACTAAATTGAACAGAAAAAACAAAAAATGAATGAGGGGATAGAAAAACAACATATATATGTGCGTGTGTGTGGTCTTTATAAAGTAGAAAAGTGCTATCTTACTGGAAATTGTGTCCTTTTGTGGAAAGCAAGTTGGAATTTAGGAGATCAAGTCTTTAGTTCCCTGCTCTTCCTGTTGCTGTTTTTTTCTGCTCAAATATTGCATTCTTGCAGAGGGAGCTTACCCAACAACCTGGTCCAATGGCCTTATTTTTGTACTAATTTCTTGGAAATTAGTACACACATATTTGCTGTGCTGGTTTGAGAGTAACATGTACCCCAGAAAAGCCACCTTTTAATCCTGATCCTGATTCAATCTTGTGGGGGCACCCATTTATTTTAATCTTAATTCGATACAGAATTTCATAACTTTTGATTAGATTATCTCTATGGAGATCTGACATGCCCAGTTGTGTGTGTGACCTTTTGATTAGATGGACATGTAACTCCACACCATCCACAAGGTGGGTCTTGTTTACATTACTAGAGTCTTTAAAAGGGGAAACATTTTTGAGAAACTTTAGCAATGACAGAGCCACCAGAAACTCAGAGGTGAGCTGACACAGATGCTGGCACTTGGAGAACAGAGACATGGATTTTTGGAGCTGACCAGATGTTGCCATGAGATGCTAAACAAGCTAGAACCTGAGAGAGCCAAGGGAAGCCAAGAGATGAAAGCCAGCCCTGGAGAAGCAAAGTGAGGAACCCCCACAGGAACAGAGGCTGAAAGTAATGGAGCCCAGGAGCAAGAGACCAGCAGATGCCAGCCATATGTCTACCCAGCCGACAGAAGTGTTCCTGATCCATCAACCTACCTTGAATTAAGGTATCTTTTACTGAATGCCTTAGTTTGGTCATTTTTATACGTTTAGCACTGTAAACTTGTAACTTATTAAATCCCCCCTTTTAAAAGCTGGTTCAGTTTTGATACATCACATTCTGACAACTTGCAAATTAGTACACTTGCTATCACATAACTCTTTCATTTTTCTTAGTAGCCCCTTTTGATTTTTGAAATGATTATATTCATATGTTTATTGGTATATTAAAATGAAAGAGCTATGAGAGCAGGTTCCATGCCTGTCCTTCTTGCTTGTATTCACAGTTCCTAGAACAGTACCTGGTCCTTGATTGAAAATTGTTGTTGATAGGTTTTTCACTAAGAAAGAGTAGCGTCTTGGCAATGCAGTTGGGTTGATTCATCTCCCATCTTATAAATCCTAGAAGTTCAGATTAATGGAAAATTAAAGAGAATCTATAATATGGAATGGTCATTTCACCTTGATGGTGGAACTACTTTTCTATTTGTGTGGATCAGATATAACCTTCACGTCATCCATATCATTGGGTAAGACAAAGTTGAGAGTGATAAATGTCAGAATTGGGAGTCAAAAAAAAAAAAAGATTGAAGAGGTACAACAAGGGACTGAAAATAACAAGAATAAGAAAAAGGAACTTACATGGCATTAAACTTGCAGCCCAAATGCAGAAATATCATTTTTTTCCTCTAAAACTTATCTATCTGTATACATATACATATATTCACATGATTTAAATATATATTTAATATAATTCTCTTTCTCTCAAAGAGGAAGGGAGGGAAAGAGAGAGAGAGCCAGAGAGAGGCAGAATTAATATATTTGAAATATGGTTCATAAAACAGATGCGGCTGGATTATGAGACACTTTTTCTGGCATTTGTGTATGTTCATATGCTACCCTGATTCATTATATGAAACAGAAAAATTGAACCTATCAGAAAATTCCTCTTCTTCAGTCCCATGTGCACTCTGATTCAAGGAATCTTAGATTAAGTATTTCCCAGATTTGGTGGGTGCTGTCATTCTCCTTTTAATTCACCCAGTGTTTTTCAATAAGTCAGAATACAGTTCCCTTCAATTTCTCATGCGATTACGAATCCATTTCAGTGGGAACATGCATTCTCAGTTATATATGGCTTTCTGGGACATGCATGAAAATGTTGAGAAGGAAAATTAGTAGCAGGAGGAATTTTGAAAGCAGAAGGTACTGGATGTTATATATTCTATGCACCACATTTTTTTTTGGTGTACCAGCAAACAAGAAAGTAGAGATAGAAGAGAGATGAAATGATAGTGCACAATTTGAACATGAGAGGAAAAAGCAAGTCTTATTTCTAGTCGCAGTGATGGAAACATAATTCTGACAAGTAGAGCAGGCAATAACTCAAAGATTGATTCTCAGGGAAGAAGGTAGGGGAGAGAAATAGTGACATCACATTTTAAAGAGACAGACTCAGAAACTAAAACTTTGTATGAGGGAGGTATTTCAAGGGCATGCTTGTTTTCTGCTTAATTAAATGTTATTGCATTGTATCTATTTTTTTCTCCTTGTTTTTTAATAAGTGAACATGGCTATGAGCTATCCATGATGCTACATATATATCAAAGTTACAACTTGTAACTTCTTTCTAATACCCCATGGTGTCATTTGCCATATTTTATCTACCCACTTTCCAGAGAAAGGCCAATCAAATTGCTTCCAGTTCTTTTCCCTGGCTGAGAACACTGCTGCAATGAATAACATTGTATATATCTCCATATGGAGCTTCAGAGAACGACTGCCAATCCCCACAATCTCACCAACAGTGAAAACTCACATCCCTACCATCACTTGGCATTTTCTAGCTTTTTCATTATTGCCAGCCCAATAGGCAAAGCCATGTCTTATTGTTATTCTACGTTGTTTTCTCTGTTCAAATTGAAGAGTTTCTTCTTCTGTAAACTGACTTTTTTGCTTCCTTTGCTTGTTTGTTTTTATTGTTATGTCCTTTAATTGTTGATTTGTAGCAATTCTCTGTAACTGCTAGTTATGCATTCTTGCCATTTCTAGATATTTTGAGAATATTTTCATAGTCTATTATATATCTTTTAATTATGATCATAATTCCATCCAATGAATGGAAAAATAATTTCTAATCATATTCATAATATTTTTGGCTTTCTTTTAGTACTTCTGAAGTTTTGTTTAAGAAGTTCTTGTGCAACCCAGGTCAGAAAGATATGTTGTAATTTTATCCATTATTGTATATTATTTGATTCTCATAATTAAAGCCTTACTCCAACCAGAGCCCATTTTTATGTGTGCAATTAACAAGAAATATAAAAGTATATTCAATTCTCCTAGAACCATATACTAAACATTCTTCTATGCCCCAATATATAAAATATTGGTGCCCACTTTAGAGTACTATAAATTTCCCCCATGTATCTGTGGTTATTGTAAGCTTTCATTTCTTTCCTCAACAGTTTAATTCTCTCGCACTCTCTCTTTTATCTGATTTAGGGTGTGTGGTAGTTAGATTCAGTTGTCAACTTGGCCAGGTGAAGGTGCCATTGACTCATGTGGACATGAGTCAATGGCATGTGAACCTTATCTGTTGCTCATTATATCTGCAATCAGCTAGGAGGCGTGCCTGCTGCAATGAATGATGCTTGATTTAATTGGCTGGTGCTTAAATGAGAGAGCTCAATGTAGCACAGCCCAGGCAGCTCAGCATACGTCATCTCAGCACTTGCAGCTCAGCCCAGGCCTTTGGAGATGCAGAAAGAAATCACTCCCTGGGAAAGTTGTTGGAACCCAGAGACCTGGAAAGAAGGCCAGCAGAGATCATCCTGTGCCTTCCCACGTAAGGAAGAACCTCAGTTGAAAGTTAGCTGCCTTTCCTCTGAAGAACTAATGAAATAAATCCCCTTTTATTAAAAGCCAATCCGTCTCTGGTGTGTTACATTCTGGCACTAGCCAACTAGAACAGAGCACATAATTTTTTTCATTTTAACTATATTTGAGTGCATAATTCAGTAGTATTAATTATATTCACTACATATTCTAACATCACTGATATTCATTATTTTTCATTTTTCATTATCTCAAACAAAAACTATGTACTCTTTAAGCTACAACTTGCTTTTCCTTCCCTACAACTCCCTTAGTCCCCCCAAAACCTAAAAATAACACAACCTGTCTCTATGAAGTTTGCTTCTGTGTATTTCATATACGTGAGATCATACAAAAGCTGTCTTTTAGTGTCTGGCTTATTTCATACAACATGATGTCTCCAAGTTTACCCACATGGCAGAATGCATCAGAAATGTGTTCTTTTTGTGACTGAATAATATCCCACTGTTTGCATATGCCACATTTTTTATCCATTCATCCTTTGATGGACACTTTGGTTACTTCCAAATTTTGGCTACTGTGGAAAAGGATGCTATAAACATAGGTGCATGAATATCTGTTCAAGTCCCTGCTTTCAGTTCTTTTAGGGTTATACCAAGAAGTGTGATTTCCATGTTACATAGTAATTCTATTTTCAATATTCTGAGGAGCTGCCAAACTGTTTTTCAGTGGTTGAATCGGCAGCGTATAAGGATTCCTGTTTATATTCACCCTCCCCAATACATTTATAGTATTCTTTTTTTTTTATTATAGTCACCTTAGTGTGGAAAAACTATCTCTTCAACAAATTGCGTTAGTAGAATGTGATGTTCCCATACAAAAGAATGAAATTAGGTCTCTACCTCACACAATATATACAACTTAACTCTAAATGGGTAAAAGACCTAAACATAAGAATTAAAACCATAAAACTCATAGAAGAAAACATAGGAGAGGCACCTTCATAGTACTGGATTTGGTAGTGATTTCTTAGATATGACAACCAAAGCATGAGCAACAAAAGTAAAAACAGAAAACATGGACTTTCTCAGAAATATAAACTTCTATACATTAAAGGACATCATCAAGGAAGTAAGAATATAACCTACAGAATTGAGAGAAAATAATTATGTACCATATATCCAATAAGGGTTTAATACAGAATATATAAAGAACTGCTACAATTCAATACAAAGATCAGTCACCCAATTAAAAAAAAAAGGACTTGACTAAACCTTTCTCTAAAGTTGATACACAAATGGCCAAAAAGCAAATTAAAAGATTCTTAACCTCATTGGTTATTATGGAAATTCAAATCAAACAAACCTTAATTTTCTCTTTTTGTGTTGACACAGTATACATTATTATTATTTTGTTCTTAATATTATCACTGTTATGACTTTGACATTTTATTTTTCCTCTCTAGATAAATCCCTCTCCTTACTAGTTATCTTTATTTTCTTAGTTGACTTAAATACCCATTGCCCTATATTTGTATGTACATAAGAGTAAGTTTATAAAGGTTCTTAAAAAATGAAATCAGTATTGTCATTTTATTGAAATCATGGATTACCTTATGGTGATAAGACATCCCTTTTATTATTAGATTTTTACTATAAGAGAATGTACTACCTGTGTTCCAACAGTTTTCCTGAATGTTTTAATTAATTCCAAGAACATGCTGGTTCTTTAGGATTTGTTCAGGTAAATGGATCTATTATATTCAAATGATAATAAGCTTCTTTATCTTACTACAACTTACTGTACTATAGTTTATTGTTCTTAACTATAAATAGTTGATATTTGACTGAAGATGCAATTGAGTCAAATTGTTAACTCATCAATTATTTATAACTAGGTTTAACTAAATTATAATTTTTTTCTTGAGTTTTCCTCAGCGCTGTGGCTTACATTGTACAAGGATTCTTTGATAGGTAGAAGTTTGCTTGCGTGATGCTTTATGTTTTATTGTAGTTTGATCTCCTTAAAAACAAAAGTTGCATTGCTTCATTTTGAGTCAATGACAATGCATCTCCTGTGGTTTTTCATTCTGTGTTCTGTGCAAAACCTGTTCACATGAACTTACCAATTTTTGACCAGAGAAGGGAAGGTTTCACAAGGTCATGAATTTCGTTATTTCCTTTTATTAATAAATACTAGATCACTCATAGCTGTTTCCTTTCTCAATTTAACAATATTGCATCATTTTTATATACTTTCACTCAGACCATATTAAATCCCATTAGGAATATTATTGATGTTTCTAACAGCCTAATTCTTTTAAAATCCTGGTACCAAAAGAATCCTGGTCTGGAACAGATTCAATTCCATGGCTTTTCTGATTGAAACTTTTGCAAAACATCCTGATGAGAATAACTAAGAAGCCAGAAATAAAACCACATCTGAATATCAAAAACTAAGTGAAAGTAAACCATGATCTCATGGTCCAGCAAGGCAGTAATCATTTCGATGATGCAATTGCTGTATTTTCCAAAACATTCTTCATAATTTTACCATAATATAGTGTCATGGCCATGGCCATCAGGAGTGACTTCCCAGAATTGTTGTAATTAGTCTCATAAAAGTGAGCAGATGCTAATAATATGCAATGCTCTTCAACTCCTGTCAATAAAAGGAAGTGGAGGAATTATGTCATAGAATGTTTGAGTCTGATAAATTTGACCCAAATATAAGCAAATATCCATCATGTTTTCCAGTTAAAATGGACAGTGGAAATTAAAGTAACAGTCCCATAACTTTGAACAATTATGGATAGTATATTTTTAAAAAGAAATAACACAGAATTCCTATATTTAATATTATACACCCTATTACAGAAGATAAAGTTTATTTTTAAACAATCATGATATAAACTAGATGGATGGTTATAGATTATCTGAGTGCTTCCAACAGCTGTAGATAAATAAAATCGACTCTGAGAATCTTGGGATGCTAATGAAGTTTCTTATCATCTAACAAGTCATTACACACATGTGGTATAGAGATGAATCTAATATGCAGATGCATTCTATAGTGCAGAAGTGTTGCTGCAAAGTAGCTACTTAGCTAGAAACTGCATTTCCAAGTCTCCTTGCACCATATAGGGTCTTTTTTTTCACTTTTGTCTAAAGAACAATGAAATATGGAAACAATGGATGTATGTCATTTTCAAGGCATTTCTTGTAAAACCCATGTGGTATTAGGGTTTTTCAGAAAAACAGAATCTGTATTATACTATGCTACACACACGCACACACACATACAACAAATACACACACAGAGATTTAGTTTATGTAATTGGGTCATATGATGATAGTGTCTGGCAGATCCAAACTCTGTAGAACTGGCCACAAGCTGGAAATTCTGATTAAAGTTGTTGAATCCTTCAACCAAATTCCCCAGGGAAGAGGGAAATAAATCTAACTTTTTGTTATATATAGGTAACCTGAAACAAAATACCTGCTTCTCAACTAACAAAAGTATTCTTAAGAGTATTCAGTTGTAAAATCCTCTTACCACTCTGCTACTATGTCCTTTAGTAAGGGCAAGTTGCTTTTATAAGGCCCTGGTATATAATGTATTGAATGCTATCATATAGATGTACTATGCAAGGAATAAAACCTCAATGCATCATTTTATACCAAGGGTCAGCAAACTTTATCTGTAAAGGGCCGGATAGGAAATATTTTAATCTTTGCAACTGATGAGATCTCTGTCACAACTACTCAGCAACGTGAGCATGCCACAGAAAATATGTAAATGAATGGGTGTGGCTATGTCTCAATGAATCATCATTTACAAAAATAAGTTAAGAGTTGAATTTGTATTCACGGACCATAAATTGCCAATCTCTGCTTAGATGATTGTTTTAAGAATCATTAAATGGTAATTGTTGAGTACAATTCAACTGTGGTGAAATATCCCTTATTCTCATGTACATATATGTTACTCTCAGTTAGTGGATATAAATTTTGTTGTATCTGTAGTGTAAGAAAACTATTAACTGGTCAGTGGGATGTTCTAACAAACAGAAAATAGAATGCAAAACTGTAAAGTATTCACATTAAGAGGACCTCAAATAATACATATTTGAGTGAGGTCCTCAAATAATACATATACATCCAAGAAGATGGAGCACAGATTCCAGCTAAGAATGCAGTGTCCCAGCTTCAGTCCTGTTGTCCTGTCTGTCCAGGATTGCAGGATTGCAAGAATCTTCTGTGCATGTTAGTGTATAGACGTCTTAGACAAATGAAGTAAGCATTGATTAAAGAGATAGCAACACATGACCTAACAAATTCTACCAGGGGGGATCTTTGTGGATGCATTTGAAGGTGTTCCTGGAGTGGACAAAGTATACCATTAAATGATGACAAGTTGTAAGTAAAATAAAAGACATTAGGTCTGTATTTCCTTGGACCTTTGGGAACCTGTGTGATACCTAAGACTCAGAGTAGAAGTCCTGTAATTCTGAAAGTCAGCATTGCCACAAGTAACAACCGTTAAAAGAAACAAAAAAGAGCTCAGGCTTCAATTAGAGATAAGAATGAAGCCATTAAGGTCAGGACTAAGGTAAATCAGAATATGGGGGTAAGGAGGACATTGTCATTATTTTAAAACATCACCCACTGTATGAGACCAACGGAAGAGAAGTTTGTTTTGTGCAAAAGCTAAATTTCCTGAGGCAGGTACTCTAACTCAACCTGTCCGGACAGATCATTTAAACGACCCAAACACATGGAGCCCAAAATCGCAATGAGGGCTTGTAATTCTGCAAAGCATAACATAAAGCCCAGCTACCTCCGAGTATTTTGAGCCCAATATTTTAAAGTACTGGCAAAGTCTCTTGAGGGACGGGAAAAAAATATGAAACTATTAAACTTCATCACTGGGGAAACCTCTGATATAGTCTCAAGCATTAGGGACACCCAGTCAATAGGCCAAGCCCCTGTTCTTGAGACTTACTCTTGGTGATGCTTATTGATGTAGCACAGAATCTAAGCCTACCAATAGTAATGCCTAAGAGTTACTTCAAGAGGATCTCTTTTGTTGCTCAGATGTGGTCTCTCTCTCTAAACCCAATTCTGCAAGTAAAGTCATGACTCTTTCCCCCTACATGGGACATGAGATCCAGGGGTGAAACTCTTACTGGCAATGTGGGATATGAATCCCAGGGATAAGCCTGTCCCTGACACCATGGGATTGACAATGCCTGCTTGACCAAATGGGGAGAAAGAATTTTAACAAAAGAAGGTATCAATGGCTGAGAAAGTTGAAATAGAATCTAGAGGCTATTCTGTAGGCTACTCCTATGAAAGTTTCAGCTAGAAATTGCTATTATCATCATTTGCTGAACCCCAGCCAAAACCATTCCTGCCAACCCTAAAGGGCTTTATCTCAGATTCTACAAACTTTGCATGCACTTTGATTACTTTCCAGAAATCTACAATCTGCAGATGTGCTTCTAGGCCACACAGAAGTCTGAAACCAAAGGGCCCAGCCTCTCCGGACCATCAGCTAGTTCCATCCCACTATCCCTTTTCTAAACTGAAAAAAATTAGAATGGGCATAGCCCAAATATCTCTAAAGATTTTGGAGAAAGATTAAAGATTTGAAGGAATTATAACAGAGAAGATAGAATTTAACAAATGAATATGGCTGATGAATCATTATATTGATATTTCTTTTAGTCTCAGAGCAGCTATTCAGATCTTCAACATGGTAATATCACAACACAAAAGGAGACCCCAGGAAAGGTTCCTTCTTTCAGTTTGGTGGCTTTTGTAAATTGGCTTATTGAGTTAACCACAATAGTGGAAGCTTGCTACCTTGATTGACTGCCCTGCCAGTTGTTGCTACCAGGAAAGTCAAGTCATTCCAATAAATATAAGATAGGTTGAATAAAGAATAAGGATTAAGTAGTTAACTTAATATTTGAAAATGTGAAGCTCTTTGTGTCATCTGGAATCTCTGCATTAATCTGAGATAGGACATCACTAGGATGAAAATCCAAAAAAAATGGATTGCCAAAGGGGTTAGGTTTTGATTAATAGAAAATACATATGTGATTCAGGAGAGAGCACTAGTAATATATGTCTTATTTAATGTGTGCATTACCTATTCTTGCAAAAGATAGTAAAAAGCTCTTGCCTGAATTTTTCATTTATATAATTTACATTATATTATATGGTATATATATATACCAAAAGGAATTGAACGTAGAGTCTGAAATTGATACTTGCACACAAATAAAATAGAAGTATTATTTACAATTACCATAAGTTGAAAGAACTCAGGTGTCCATCAACACATGAATGGTTAAAGAAACATGGTATAGCCATAGAATGAAATAATACTCAGCCATGAATATAATGAAATGAAGGCACATTGCTCTGAACATGGAGGGGACAGGGCAAGTATTGATGGACTACAGTTCAGTAGCACAACTACAATAAAGACCCATTTCAGGTCAGAGGTTCTTGTTAAACTAATGTAAAACCCCAAAGCATGGACAACATTATTTCCTATAGAAATAATATGCTTATTTCTCTTTCAATGCTCTATATTCTATCTAATCTCACTCAGGAAGTGACATGCCATAGTAGAATGAGCACAGTACTGAGAATGATGAATGTGTTTCCTCCCCCTCTGTGCAACCTTATGAAAATCCAGTAACTGTTTAGGACATTGTGTTTCGTTGTTTGATGAAGTCAGTGAATGCTCATCAGTACTTGCCCTGCCCCCTCCATGTTCGGAGCAATGTGCCTTATTCATTACAGAATGTCTAATAAGGGACACAACTTCATCATCCAATAAATATGAGTAAGATTTTTTTAGGTGGGGAGAATTTTTTTATCATGAAAATAGTAGTTTTACAGGAAAATTAGAAAAAAATTCAGAGTTCCCATATACCCCTCCCATATTTAGTTTTCCCTATTATTAACACTTTGCATTTGTTACAATTGATGAAAGAATATTATTGTAGTTGTGCTACTGTATTGTAGCCCACAATTCACGTTAAGGTTTAAAAATTGTGTTGTACATTCCTATGGTTTAAAAAAAGTGTTTAATATATACAAAACCCAAATTTTCCCCTTTTAACCACATTCAGACATATAATTCTTCAGTGTTAATTACATTAAAAATTATGTGCTACCATCATCATTATCCACGACTAAACATTTTAGATCACCCCAAAAAGAAATTTCATACAAATTAAGCATTAATTCTTCATTATTTACCCCTCCACCTTGGCCTTAGGTAAACTGCATTCTAGCTTCTATGAATTTCTTTATTCCAATGATTTCATATCAGTGAGATCATACATTGGGTGGCTTTTTGTGTCAGGCTTACTTCACAAAACATGACATCATCAAGTCACATATGATGTCACATGGGTCAGAATTTCATATATTCATGGCTGAATATTATTCCATTCTATGCATATACCATATTTCTTTATCCATTCATCTGTTCATCAACATTATTTACAGTTACAGAACACTTGAGTTCTTTCAACTTTGGTAACTGTAAATAATGCTTCTATTTTATTGGTGTGCAAGTATCAATTTCAGACTCTACGTTCAATTCCTTTTGATATATACATAAAAGTGCAATTGCCAGATCACATAGTAATTCTCTATTTCACTTCCTGAGGAACTGCATCCTGTTTTCATAGTTCACCATCTTACATCCCCTTAAACAATTTATAAATGTTCCTATTTCTCCACATACTCTCCAACACTTATTTTTCCATATGTAAAGTAGTCATTCTGGCATGTTTAAAAATGTATCCCATATTGGTTTTGATTTGTATTGCACTAATGACTAATAATATTGAGCACCGTTTTTCATGTGCATTTTGGCCATTTGTATATTTTCTTTGAAGAAATATCCACTCAAGTCTTTTACCCTTTCTTTAATTGGCTCTATTTGCCCTTTTGTTCTTGCAGTGTAGGATTTCTTTATATATTCTAGTTATTAAGACATTATTGAATTTTTTCACCTCTTCTGTAGGTTGTCTTTTTACTTTCATGATTAAATACTTTGATGCAGTCCCATTTCTATTTTTTCTATCTTTTCTTTTGTTGCTTGTGAATTTGATGTAGTATATATAAAAAAACATTGTCTAACATAAGATCCTGAGGATACTTCCCTATGTTTTCTTCTAAGAGCTTTATAGTTCTTCTTCTCATATTTAGGTCTTTGATCCATTCTGAGTTAATTGTTGTATGCACTGGAAAGTAGGAGACTACCTTCATTCTTTTGCACAGGGATATCTAGTTTTTCCAGTATCATTTATTATTTCCCAAACAGTGGACTTGGATGCTTGCCAAAAATCAATTAACCATAGAATAGAGGGATTACTTCTGGACTCTGAGCCCAATTTCATTGGTCTATGTGTCTGTTCTTCTGCCAGTAGTATGTTGTTTTGAATAATATAGCTCTGTAATAAATTTTAAAATTGGAAGGTATGAGTCCTCCAACTTTGTTCTTTGTTTTCAAGATGGTTTTGGCAATTTTGAGCCCTATTTGATGATTTGATTTTACATTTCTGAAAATAAGGCTATTCAAATTTTGATTGGCATTGCATTGAATCTAAAAATTGGCTTATGGAACATTGATATTATCACAATATTTAGTCTTCCAGTCTATGAACACAGACTATCTTTCCATTTATTTAGGTCTTTTAAAATTTTATGTTATTCATGATCTGTAGCTTCCTATGTATGGGTCCTTTGCATTCGTGGTTAAAGATATTTCTAGATATCATATTTTTCTTTACTATTGTAAATGAATTACTTTTCTTGATTTATCTTCATATTGTTCAATACTAGTGTGCAGAAACACCACAGATTTCTGCATGTTGATCTTCTAGTCTACCACTGTGCAGAATTTATTTGTTAACTCTAGGTGCTTTGTTGGTGGTGGTGTTGTTTTTGATATTTCAATATATAGGATCATGTTCTCTGCAAATAAAGTTTAACTTCTCCCTTTGTAATGTGTATCCCTTTTATATCTTTTCCTTGAGTAATTGCTTTGGTTAGAACTTCCAGTATTTTGTTAAATAATTGTGTCAACAGTGTTAACAGTAGGCATCCTTGACTTGTTCCTAATCATAGAGGGCACATTTTAGGCTTTTACATTTGTGTCTGGTGTTAGCCATAGATTTTTAATAAATGCCCTTTGTGATGTTGAGGAAGATTATTTCTATTCCTGTTTTTATAGATTTCTTTAAAGAATCAGGCCAGAATTTTGTCAAATCCTTTTCTGTATCAATTGACATGATCATGTGTTGTCTTTCCCTTTTTCTATTAATATGATATGCCACATTAATTGATTTTCTTATGTTAAGTATCTATTTGCATGCTGTATATTTTTTATCCTTTTACTTTCAACCTACTTTTACGTTTGAGTTTAAGGGGGTCTCATGTAAAAAGCATATGGTTGGGTCATTCTTTTGTATCCATTCTACCAATTAGTCTTTTGACTGGAGAGTCTAATCAATTTATATTTAAAGTAACTACTGGTAATGCAGGACTTTCTTCTGCCATTTTGCGTTTGGTATCTGTAAGTCTTATACCTTTTTGTCCTTCAATTATTCCATTAATACTTATGTTCATATTTCTTTGTTTTTATATTGTACCATCTTGAGTTTGTTCTCATTTCTTTCTGTATATATTTTTCTTAGTTTCTTTGTTGTTACCATGTGCTTAAATTTAATATACTAAAATCTATATCATTCATATTTGACTTGATACCAACTTAACTTCAATGTCATGCACATATACTCTTCTTTTACCCCTCTAACTCCCCATCTTTCTGTTGGGCAGTGATAAATTATGTCTTTACACAACATATATCCTAAACCATAGAGTTATTAATTTCTATACCTTTGCATTTTAGAGTCTGTAAGAAGTAAAAGTGAAGTTACATACCCAAAAATGCAATACAATAGTTCTGATATTCATAATTACCCATATGGTTACCTTTACAGAGGTCTTTACTTATTTATACCACTTTGATTCACTGTGTAGTGCCTTTTCCTTTCAGTCAGAAGAACTTCCATTAGCATTGCTTACGGGGCAGGTGTAGCGATGAGTACCTCCCCCAGCCTTTATTTACCTGGAATGTCTTAATCTCCTTTTCATTTTTGAAAGCCAATCTCATTGGATATAAAATTCTCAGTGGGCAGTTGTTTTCTTTCAGCATTTAAATATTTCATCTCATTGTCCTCTTATCTTCATGATTTCTGATGACAAATTGGCACTTAATCTTATTGGGACTCCCTCAATTAACACATTGCTTTTATCTTACAGCTTTCAGGACTCTGTCCTCATCAGTGATATTCTACAGAATGATTGCCATTAGCTGGGCAAGGTTCTCTTCAAAATTATCCTGTTTGGGGTTTGCTGGATTTCTCAAATATGCATATCCATGTTTTTTGTTAAATTTGAGAAGTTTCCTGCTATTATTTCTTTGACTATTACCCTTCTCTCTCATTCTTCTCTTTCTTGGACTCCAGTTATGCCTATATTGGTATGCTTGATGTAGTCCCATGGGTCCCTTATACTCTTTTTTTATTTCCTTTCTTCTTTCTGATTCTTGGTATGAATCACTTTGTTTTATCTTCAAGTGAAATAATTCATTCTTTTGTCAGCTCCAAGCTGCTGTTGAATCCTTCCTCATATGATCCAACAATGATTAATCCTCATGGGTCCTTTTAGTATACTCTATGTTTTTTCCTTTTCTGCACTGTAAAGAGCAGCTGCATGAATTTCATAGTCCTTTAAAGTGATACGGGGAAAAAAATCCTTAATTCTGATGAGTTCATGTTAGAAATAAACATGATATTTTTCAAAGGAAATCACAGTATAGCTGACTTCACATAAGAATAGGTTAAACAAATTTGTTGTCTTTAATAACAAGAATGTTATCATTATAGCAAAAAATTCAAACCTGAGTGAATGTAAAATGACCAAAACCCATAGTCAAAGAGCAAGTTGACAAGGATAAAGTAATGTTTACAGGAAAGAGCAGTAAAGATGTTACGGTTCAAACATATATGTGAAAGGATTATATATGGAAATTTGCTTTATGGCTGAAATGACTTATCAAACAATATTCAGAAATGTATCTTAAGCTAGGCCTTGCATCTGTATATTTTAATCCACGATCATGGTCAGGAAAATACAGTACTCTGTCATTTTTTTTAGAGTGGAAGAAATAATATAAGAATATACAAAATGATTTGTTAGGCATTCATATATATGCTAGATAGCAAAGAATAGGAAAATTTAATGGCATTTTTAGCTGTAAATTATTTCCTATTTCAATATATTTACAGTGCAGACAGTGAAGAATTAAAAGCACACATTTTCTCTAAAAGTGTGCTTTCTCTTGTTTTAGATTTTCTAGTATGATTTTCTGTACTGACTTGAGACATCAAAAAGTCATAGATTCATTATGGAAGAACGTCTGGAAATATAGCTCCAGTGATAAACATTGAGTTACCTCCAGGCAATCATTTAAGAGATGATAATTCTCGTATGCTCTGTCATTGCTTATGAGATAAAAGTTTATGTTGTGCAGATTCATATATATAGTATGCTGAAAAAATGAATCCAGAAATATTGATGTAATCCTTTTGGTGGTGTGTTGGCATCAGAGACACATTAGGGTGTAAGAAAACAATATGGTTTTTCTTTCAACTTAAGAAATTAACCTTCAAATATGGATACCAATATATTTTCTTTCCAATTTTTCTATGTAATTATATCTGACTATTAAAAAGTATATGTATACATATATTGAAATAGTATATTTATGTGCATGTGGAAGAATGGGTGTTTGGGTAGGAGGAGGATAACTGTGGTAAGGCATATTTCATACCTGCTGATAGCCTTTAAACAGGGACAGAAAATAATTTTATCTGCTAATTGCCTATAGAAAAGTGTTTTGTTCCTGTGGATAGAACTCGAAGCAAGAGAGTCTTACATCCAATACTGAAAGATACCTCTTCCCTTGATTATGTTCGATAATAAACATTCTATCATACAATCATCTTTAAATCAGTGTGTGGTTCTCTAAACCACTCTTTGCACTTTTAGAGTTAGGTTAAGGAATAGAAGAATCTCAATTCTCCTCTTTATTTTATGTAGTTTGCTAAAAACATTCTGTAGCATGTTTATGGAATTACCATTCACTGAAATGTTTTAGAAAACCCACTACTTACCAGACCCTAGGCAAAGGGAGGGGGTGGGGAGGTTCGGGTCTGGGAAGTTTCTAGCTATTACAGAAGGCCCCAACTTGGTAAGAGAAACAGACACCTCAGGAATTACTACAGAAGTTGAATATATGATTACTTCTCCTTGAAATTAAAATTACAGAATACTTTAAAGCTCAATTCATTGAGCTATTTCAAAGGCATTTTGTTAGAATTATCAATGCATGGTTTCTTTAACCCTTAGAGTCAGGTGAACAATATATGATTATACTAATTTTACAAACAAGTGAAATGAAACTGACAGAGCTAAGGTAGCTTAGTCAAAGCTTCAAAGTCAGCGAATGACCAGAGTTGGGATTTTAACCGCTGGTAATCCTGACATTAAGCCTTTGCTTGTATACAGATTCATTTATTGATTACTCTCTTTGAGTTTTTGACAAATAAATAAACAAGGTTAAGTCATCTGAAAGAAGCGATCTCTGCTTTTCTGTTGAATGGGGTATTGGTAGCATGAACCATCTTCCAGGACAGAACTGTTTGAGAAAGACAGATGCAGAGAAATAACTGAGTACAAAAATGTCAGTACAGAAATTAATCTAAGATCATTCCCTGCAAGAAGAAGAGCTAGACTCAAATACAGCTGTGACAGCTTTGTGGCCTGTTTGATGAAGCCACATTCTTAATCAAGAGTGTTGGGGGAGTGGTTAAATCACATGCCCGTTGGAACAATGTCTAAACAGGTGCACCTGCAAATAGCCTGAAAATGAAAAAGACTTACTTCAGAAGTTTTGATTATTCTGAGTGCAGGTTCTTTGCAAAGTAGATTGTCTGATTCATACTCTTTTTGCTGCTATAGCTTATCATAGACATAACACTACAAACGGCACATAATGCAGGTCAATAGACTTGAATTAGAGACATTTCTTTTGCTTACCAATTATTCCAGATAACAACCTGGGAAGGCAAATGAAATTTTCAAGCTTAACGGGTTCCTATTCACTCATAGTGTCTTTCGGAAGCTATTTGTCCCTGTAACCTAATATGGTCAGTGTCTAAAATTAAAGTTATCAATGGCTTCTTCACATTTAAAACAAATATAAATGTCTCTTTCAACACATTTTTTATCAGTCTGAATCAGGAAAGTTAGATCCTTATATGAGGCACCAGAATGTTTGCCCCTGAAAAAGAAATAACACTTCTCTGATGTCAGCAATAGTCTCTGTCTCCTGCAGTCTTAAAATAGGGTATTATTCATTCTATTTTCTCTTTGTGATCTTAACAGTGATAAGGATTTATCCAAACTGATCAGACATGGTAATGAGAAAAGAGAAAAAAAATCTGCCAAGAAAGTTTACCTCTCACAGCAAGCTTCAAATATACTATAAACTGAAACTGTTTCCTGATGGGATTAAACTGAATTGAGAAAGACTTAGCTATTCTGATTGATTTAGGACACTTCCTTTAAGTATTGCACTCCAGACACCCTACACACTCTAAGCTGCAGAATATGTTCATAGGGTGGTTAAATAAATTGTCCCGACTTTCTTAGCAGACCCATTGCAGCGCCTTTTTAAAGAAATTTTATTGAAAAATGTTTAAATACCTTTGCAATCCATCCAAGGTGAACGATCAGTGACTTTTAGTATAATCAAAGAGTTGTGATTTTAGAATATTTCCAATACTCCAAAAAGAAAAACCCCATACCCCTTAGCAGTCACCTCTCGATCCCATCCTTCCTTAGCCTTACATAACCACTAATCTAATTCTGTCTCTATAGATTTATTTGTTTTAAAGAATACTAAAATACTACTGTTAACTGCAGTCCATAATTTGCATTAGGTATGTTTTTCCCTTATGCCATCCTATTATTAAACCTGGTAGTAGTGTCGTAAATTTGTTATACTTCATAAAATAACATTCTTATAGTTGTGCTATTAACCACAGATATCATCTATCATAGGGTCCACTGTGGCATATAGCCCCATGTTTTATCCTCATGTTTTCCTTCTAGAAACATACAAGACCTGAAACTACCCCTGTCATCCACATTTACATACATAATTCAGTGCTGCTAGTTATTCTCACAACAATGTGCTACCATCACCTATATCAATTTCTAAACTCTTACAATGAACCTAAATAGAAATTCTGTACAAATTAAGCATCAACTCCTCACTTTCTACTGCCATTCTATCTCCTGGTAACCTGTGTACTACATTCTAACTTTATGAGCTTTTTTAATATATGCAGTTCATATTAGTGAGATCATACAATACCTTTTTTTTTTTTTTTGCATGGGCTGGTACCGGGAATCAAACCCGAGTCTATGGCATGACAGGCGAGAACTCTGCCTACTGAACCACTGTGGCCTGCCCATACTTGCCCTTTTATATCTGGTTTATTTCACTCAACATAATGTGCTACAGGTTCGTCCAAGTTTCCAATGCATCAAGATTTCATTCCTTTTTACAGCTGCATCATATTCCACCACATGCTTATGCCAAATTTCGTTTATCCATTCTTTAGTTGATGGAAACTGGGTTGTTCCCATCTTTAGGCGATTGTAAATAATGCCACTATGAAAATTGGTTGGCAAATGTCTGTTCGAGTCCCTGCTTTCAGATCTTCTTCTGTGTACCTTGTATAAGGATTGCTGGGTGATATGGCAATTATTCCATTCTTAGCTAACTGAGGAACCCCCATACTGTCTTCCACACCATTTAACATTCCCACCAGCCGTAAACAAGTGTTCTGTTTTTTCTCCAACACTTGTAGCTTTCTGCTCTTTTTAATAGTAGCATTCTAATAGGTGTGAAATGATACCGCATTGTGTTTAGATTTGCATTTCCCTAATAGCTATTGATCATAAGCATTTTTACATGTCATTTACCACTTGTATTTCCTCTTTAGAAAAATGTCTACTCAAATATTTTGCCATTTTTTCATTGGGTGGCTTGTCTTTTTATTGCTGAGTTGTAGGATTTCTTTATATATTCTGGATATTGAATGCTTTTCAAATGTGTGGTTTCCAATTTTTTTGCCCATTGAATAGGCTGCCTTTTTCATGTTCTTGACAAAATCCTTTGAAGTATAGAAGTTTTAATTTTGAAACAGTCCCATTTATCTATTTTTTTTTCTGGCATTGCTTGTGCTTTGAGCATAAAGTCTAAGAAACCATTGCCTATTACAAGATCTTAAAGATGCTTCCCTACAATTCCCTCTAGGTAGTTTATAGTCCTGACACTTACATTTAGGTTTGGATTCATTTTCAGTTAATTTTTGCGTAAGGTGTGAGGTAGGAGCCTTCTTTCATTTTTTTGGATATGGATAATCAGTTCTCCCTACACCATTTGTTGAAGAGAGTATTCTATCCCATTTGGGTGAACTTGGCAGCCATAGATGTATGGGTCTATATCTGAACTGTCAATTCAACTTCATTGGTCAATATATCTATCTTTATTCCAGCACCATGCTGTTTTGAGCACTATAACTTTGTGATATGATTTAGAATCAGGACATGAGAGTCCTCCTACCTTGTTCTTCTTTTTAAGAGGTTTTTGGCTATTTGAGGCCTCACACATTTCCAAATATATTTGATAATTGGCTTTTTCAATTCTGAAAAATAGGCTATTGGAATTTGTATCATGATTGCATTGAGCCCGTAAATCACTTTGGGTAGAACTGACTTCTTAATGATATTTAGTCTTCCAATCTATGAACATAAGATGTTCTTCCATTTATTTAGGCATTCTTTAATTTCTTTAAGCAATGTTTTGTAGTTTTACCTTCGTGGTTAACTTTATCCCTAGATATTTGTTTCTTTTAGTTGCTATTGTAAATTATTATTTTTTTTGATTTCCTCCTCAGATTGCTCATTAATAATTTATAGAAACACAATTGATTTTTACTTGTTTATCTTGTACCCCACCACTTTGCTGAACTTTTATTATCTCTAGTAGCTTAGTTGTAGATTTTTTTCAGAACTTTCTATGTATCGAATCATGTAATCTGCAAATAGAGAAAGTTATACTTCTTCCTTTCCAACTTGGATGTATTTTATTACTTGTCTCCATGTATTTGCTTTTGCTAGAAATTCTAGAACAATGTTGAATAGCTTTGGCTACAATGGACATCCTTCTCTTGTTCCAAATCTTAGAGGGAAAGTCTTCAGGCTTTCAGCATTAATTATGTTAACTGTGGGTTTTTCATATATGCCTTTAATCATGTTTAGGAAACTTCCTTCTATTCCTATATTTCAAAATATTTTTATCAAGAAAGATGCTGGATTTGATTAAATACCTTTTCTGCATCATTGGGATAATCTTTTTTTTTACCTTCAATTTTTTAATGTAGTGTGTGATATCAATCGATTTTTTGTGGGTTGAATCATCCTTGAATGACTGGGGTAAAATCCACTTGATCATATCATGTAATTTTTTTGATGTGTTGTTTGATTCAATTTGCAAGTATTCTGGTGGGAATTTTTGCATCTATGAACATAGAGAAATTGGTCTGTAATTTTCTTTTCTTATATCTTTATCTGGTTTTGATATTAGGGTAATGTTAGTTCATAGAATGAATTAGGTGAGGTTCCCTCTTCAATTTTTTTGGAAAAGTTTGATCAGTACTGGTATTAATTCTTCTTGAACTGATTGGTAGAATTCACCTGTGAATTCATCTGATACTGGAATTTTCTTTGTTGGGAGGTTTTACAGCTGATCCAATCTCTACTTGTAATTGGTTTTTTGAGGTCTTCTATTTCTTCTAAAGTCAGTGTAAGTTGTCTGACTATTTCTAGGAATTTGTCCATTTCAACTAAGTTTTATAATTTGTTGGCATATAGTCATTCATAGTATCCTCTTATGATGCTTTTTATTTTTGTGGGATCAGTATGATATCCTCCTCATTTCTGTTTTTTTTTTTATTTATTTGCTTCTTCTTTCCTCTTTTTGTCAATCTAACGAATGGTTTATTAATTTAATTGATCTTCTGAAAGAATCAACCTTCGGTTTTGTTCATTGTCTCTTTTATATTCTCAGTTTCATTAACTTTTTTCTCTCAGTCTTGTTATTCCTTTCTTTCTGCTTCCTTTGACATTAGTTTGCTGATCTTTTTCTAGTTCCTCCAGGTGTGTAGTTATGTCTTTGATTTTAACTCTTTCTTCTTATTTAACATAGGTGTTTAGGTTGATAAATTGCCCTCTCAGAACTGGTTTTGCAACATCACATAAGTTTTGATGTGTTGTCTTTTTGTTTTCATGTATCTTAAGATATTTACTGATTTCTCTTGCAGTTTCTTCTCCGATGCACTGATGGTTAAAGAGTGTGCTATTGAACCTCCATATATGTGTGAATTTTCTACTTCTCTGCCTATTATTGATTTTCAGCTGAATGCCATTATAGTCATAGAAAGTGCTTTGTGGAATTTCATTCTTAAATTTATTGAGACCTGATTTGTGACCCAACTTGTTTTTTCCCAGGCAGTGATCCATGTGCGCTCGAGGAGAACATATGTCCTGCTCTTTTGGGGTACAATGTTCTGTACATGTCTAAGTGTAGTTTACTTACCATTTTGTTCAATTTCCCTGTTTCCTTACTAATCTCCTGTCTAGATGTACTGTCTATTGTTAAGAGTGGTATATTTAAGTCTTCAACTATTATTACAGAGACATCTGTTTTTCCTTCAACTTTTACAGTGTTTGCATCCTATACCCCGGGTTGCTTCATAAATATTTAGGTTATTTCTTCTTGGCGGATTGTCCCTTCTATTAATATATAGTATCCCTCTCGGTCTTTTATAACAATTTTTCATTTAAAGGCTATTTTGTCCAATATTACTGCAGTTAACCAGAACTTTTTTGGTTGCTATTCGCATTGTATATATAACTTTTGCCAGCCTTTCAATTTTCAATGTTCTTGTGTCTAAGATGATCTCTTGTAGACAGAATACAGACAGGTTATTTTTTATCCAATTTGCCAATCCATGTCTTTTGATTGAGGTAATTAATCCATTAATATTCAATATTTCTCTGTAAAGTCAGTATTTACTTCCCCCATTAACTTTCAGTTTTTATATATTCAGTCTTATTTCTGCTCTCTATTTAGCCTGACACTGTCCTCCACATCTCTCTTTCCTGTCTTTTCCTTTCAAACTCCACAGCTCATTTTAGTATTTCTTGTAGGACTGGTCTCTTGAAGAACTCCCCCAGCTTCTTTTTTATCTCTGAATATTTTAAACTCCCCCTCATTTTCGAATGAAAGTTTTGCTTTTGAAGGATAAAGAATTTTTGGCTGGCAATTTTCTCTTTTAGTATCTTAAATATATTATGTTCCTGCCTTCTTGCTTCCATGGTTTCTGATGAGAAACCAGCACTTATTCTTATTAAGCAATTCTTGTACGTAATGAATGGCTTTTTTCTTGCTGCTTTCAGAATTCTGTCTTTATTTTTGGCATTTGCCATTCTGACCAGTATGCTCTATGGAGTAGGTCTCTTACAATTTATTCTGTTTGGAGTACATGTGCTTCTTGCATATGCACACCAAGTATTTCATATTCTTTCTGTTCCTTTTTCCTTTCTTTTTACTGATGGGACACCAATGACGTGTATAGTTGTGTACTTCATCCTATTGTTCATTCCCAGAGACGCTGCTCAACTTTTTTCTATTACTTTCTCTATCTTTTCCTCTATTTATACAATTTCAGATGTCCTGTCTTCTAATTCACTGATCCTTTCTTCTACCTGTTCTAATTTGCTGTTGAATGACTCAGGTTTTTTGTTTGTTTGTTTGTTTTGCATGGGCAGGCTCTGGGAATCAAACCTGGGTCTCTGGCATGGCAGGTGAGAATTCTGCCACTGAGCCACTGTTGCCCATTGTCAGGTATGCTTTTAATCTCTTCTATTGTGACTTTCATTCCCATAACTTCTGTTATTTTTCTTTGCATGCTTTGACATTCTTATTTATGCTAATCCTGTGTCTTCTTAATAGCCTTTATTTCTTTAATATATTTTTCTTCATTGTCTTGAATTGATTTAGGAGATATGTTTGAATATTTTTATTAGTTTCCCCAAACTATGCATCCCCTCTGACTGTTTAATTTGCTCCTTTAACTGGACCTTATCTTCTGTTTCTTAATATGGCTTGCAATTTTTTCTTGATATTTAGACATCTGATTATCTTGATGAGTTTACTCTTCTGTTCAGTTTCTCTCTCTGTTGTCTAGGGTTTCATTGTTGATTCGCTTTGAGTTAAGGCTCTTTAACACTTGGATCAACTTATTCTAGATCTTCAGAGTTACCTGTGATTAAATGATCACACAGGGACAGAAGACCCCAAAGTGGGCACAGACCATTTCCAAAGGCCCCTGGGGAGAAGATCAGGAAAGACAACAAAAGTCTTTTTTATTTTCCAATTCTCTGAAGCTGTACTTTCATGTCTTGCTCATTAAATGGTTCTCCTTGGCCAATTATTCCCTGTAGCTCCACAGAGGGAGTGCGTTTTTTTCAACCTCCATGGCTCCATCCCTTGTGGGAACTGTATTAAAACAATGTCTGCAGGGGTGGGCCATGATGGCTCAGCAGGCAAGAATGCTCGCCTGCATTGCCAGAGGACCCGGGTTCGATTCCCGGTGCCTTCCCATCTGAAAAAAAAAAGTGTCTGCAGGGACACCTTTCTAGAGCAGACTAGAATCAAACTCACCAGTCAAAAGCTATACCTGGCCCTTGGCCATATCCATCCCTGTTCCTGGGTAGGAAGGCTATCATATCCCTCTTCATCCCCAGAAGGCAGCCACAGACCATACTTGCTGCTTGCATCTAGGATGGGGTATGGATGTCAGCCACTGATGCAGTGTTATTCACTCATTTATTTTTTTTGCCATACCTTTTCAGTCTCCCCATCCTGCTCTTTCCTGGATGCTGTGCAGTGTTCTATTGGCCTTGTGAGCCCTGGCCACTAGCTGGTTTTGGAGGAAGACTATGTCCTGAGCTCCCTATTCCACCATCTTCCCCATAAGTTCCCCATCCCAATTCTTGATGTTAAAAGTACCTTCTGAGATGCTATTATACACAGGCACACACACACACACACACACACACACACACACACACCACATATACACACACATAGCAAACACATAAGAACAAAAAAGAAAAAAGTCAAACATACAAAATGCAAAAGAGAAATATTTATAGGGGGTTGCATTTCTATGGAATTGTCTGTATTAATTTCACAGTTTATTAAGTTGGGCTTCTGAAATTAATATATTATTGAATATATATATATATATGGATTTTGAAATTTATTAGGAGTTACCATAACCAACAAATGAAACATTTCCTTTAAAAAAATTATGTTTATATGCAACAATATGTTCTAAAGAGACCTGTTGTGAGCATACTATTGCAACATCAGAATTTTTTTGTCCCCCTCCAGGAAACATTATTTTTGCAGTTCTTTCACATATGTATAAATTTAATAATTCTTAAACAATTTTCTGACTTCATGAAAACTAGATGATAAAGCACAATTACATTAGCTGATATGCTGGTATACACATCACACTGGTAGAATGGGTAGGTGGGAAGAGCTTGAATCTCGAAGTCAGACAGACTTTGATTTAAGTTTTTTGTTGATGATTAATAACAATTGACCTTGAACAAGTGACTCAAGGTCCTTTGGTTTCAGGTTCCTTATCTATAATATAGATATACGAAAGCTTTTCTGTGTGCCGCTATTACCTATAAATACTATGAATACATAATTAATATCTGAAGAGAACTCAATTTTCAAGCTTTTAAAATATCTCAAGTTTTCTTGTAGCTAATTATAACATCTTAGTTTTGTTTTGTTTTTTTCTAATATTGGTGAGTATTCTTTCAATTGGTAAGCTCTTAAGGAGGGAAGTCTAAGAGCAGATCATCTTCAGTTCTATAACAGAGACTAAAGTCTGACATACCCTCCCTCCTTCTGCATGCATGTTTGATCTTTGGTTAACTTCCTAGTATAGTGCCTGGAAGCCAAGATGTTTTCTGTCACTTATGTTATTAGGTAGCATAGCTAATGTTAGCAATGACAGTTGTCTAGTAAATTACATATGAACTGGCAGAATTATAAACTCTGTTGGGGGCTCCATGTGTGTGCTTCTCTTAGCATGCTTCTTGTAAATGGCTATGTCCCTTATGGGGATATTGGAAGCTATATCCCTAGAATTGTTCCAAGTTTGACTTTTTTGGTACATGAAGCTTTTAAGCTAGAGTACCTTCCATGTCTGCTGAATGTGGGGTTCGTGCCTTTGCACCTCAGCCCTGGCCCACAGGGGAGGTGGCTTCTGGACAGCTAAATGTCCTTTTGCGTTCTATCCAAGGAATGCCATCAAATGAAACACTGCATTTCGTACTCCTGGGCAAGTTGCGACTTGTATCATTTGGTTTTCTGAGTAGACTGTTGCCGTGCGTGGTCTTTTCAGTTTAAAAGTCATGGTTGTTAAGGATGACTAATGCATCATCTGCTTGCAACTATGTTGAACAAATTTTAATCAGATGATTTGGCAAATCTTGGGGAGGGGGGAATTATATTTTAATTATATAATTCATTTCCCACTCAAGAATTTCTTCTGGTTTTATACATTTCCTCTTAAATTGTATGCATTTCTTCCTTTTAGAAGAAATTAACATATTAATACTTCTAAAAGATTTTCCTAATTTAATGCCAGCTCTTCATTGCTCTCCCTTGCAATTTCTACTGGTAATATGCTTCAGTCATATTTTAAAAGTTTTAACAGATGATGCATAAATGTTTGTCTATCTTTCCCCCAATTTCCCGTTGCACATCATTTTGCTACCTTAAATGAAATCATTGAAACCTGGGTTTTAATAGTTCTCAGTATTTCAGAGCAAAATTATATGTAAAGATAAAATTATTTCTTCTAAATTCATAGGGCAGAATATTTCTATTGCTTTAACAAAACAATGCTTCTTTAATAATTGTTTTAACTGTCTAAATCCATGACTCAAGAAAAAAAAATACTTCTAATGCTTTATTTTCTAATAAATACAATTGAATAATCAAAGGATTTGCTCATTTTGGAAGGGGATGCAGGACATTATTTCTTCTGAGAAGTATATATTATGCAACACTGATAGCAAATGCAAAATATTTGGGGACTAAGGTTATAATTTTACAAAGTAATGGGATGTGTATGGCATTTTTAGAAGTATTTGTTAAAACTTCAAAATTCTTTCTTCTATCTGTACTATATACTATTATAATGTCCCTAAATTGTTCATTTTCCAACAATGAAATAATCTAAAATTATTTTAGCATAATATTTCAATAAGGAGTCATGTGAAATGGAAGTTTCTATTTCTCCCATTTTTAGTGATAAGATTCTAAAACTAGAATAACTAATCTTCTCAAGCCCAGTAACATTTATTGAGCACTGAATATTTCTGAGGATTATTCTTTCCATTTGCCACATAGGAGAAAAGGAAGAGCTCACAGGAACTCAACTACTCTAAGACAGTCCTACACCACTGTTATTTTTGTAGTTGAGGAGATAGAAGAATTCATAGATTAAGGAATTTGTTCTATATCATATGGTTCAATGAGGAGTGGAGTTGGTTTTGGAACCCAGGCAGTTTGATAGAAAACTGTACGTGTTGTTAGAATATAGGATTTCGCTTTGTATCTGTATCTGCATGAGTGAATCTTTTTTTTTTAATTAAAAAATGTATTTTTAACAGCATGTTGATAAAACACTACACCAACTACAATGGGGAATAGTTATATCATATATCATTTCCCTAAAGTAACAAGTAAAATCTAATTCAAAGAAATGACTCAGGCATATAAATACAAAGCAATGAAGGAATATAAGAAGAGTTTACATGAGAGAAGTAGAAAGAGTGCTATAATTTCAAAACAGAATAAGAATTCTCATAGCTACAAAAAACACAGAACTTTTCATGGAGGAGACAAAAGTTAAATCATCTTTTAAAACATTGTGACACCCCTCCCCTGGCAAGAAAAAAGCAAAGCAGAAGCATATTCCAAAAAATAGTTGAAAACGGAACTAAAGTATGAGTGCAGATATATGAAAAACATACTATGAAGAAATAATGATTAATCAGATTGAACAAGACTACCAGATTTTGAGTTACACAACAGTGTAACAGAAAGTTAAAACAATAATTAACATTATAACAAAATACCCTTGGATTTCAGACTTAAGAGTTTAGATTTTATCCTTTAGTAAATGACATATCACGAAATCATTTTGTGCAAGATTGAGGTAGAGGCTTAGGGGATCAAAAAGATTTTATTAACAATATTTTCAAGATATTAAAGACTGAAGTAGAATTGTGGCTTGTATAATTTTAGTAGTATCGTAACAGAAAAGATAGATACTTTTAGAAAGATAATCTCTTCTTTCTCAGAAATAAAGTGCAAACCGCATGTTCTGCTATAAGCTGTAAAAGGAAATAAATCTATGTTAAGAATTCCTAGTTACTCTTTTTTATCTTAAAACTCTAAAAGTATTGACACATAACCTTCACATCTACCTAAAACAAACCCAAATGGCTGACCAATAAGAACAAATTTAATCATGACTCATCGTTTTACTATTAATTCTGTTGAAATAATTGGAATTGATTGGCCATTCCATTGGAAGGATTATTCACTGGAACCATCATCTACATCAGAAACCTGTGCCCAGTGTCAGGCAGACGGCATTTTCATTATCTACAACTTGAACCTGCACAAAAGCACTTTTTCCCCTATTATGGACCTGACCTGAACTTCACAGCTCCCAAGATGAATTCTTGCAACACTTCCCTTACTTTTTTACTTCTTTCCTGCATTTGCCATCATTATTTTCCAAAGCATTCCAAGCAAAACGTTCAAGGTAATTTTCCTTTGTTAAAATTTTTTCGTTAAAATGAAAACTAATTTTAAAAAGGACTTTTAATAAAGTGTTTAGAAATATTTAAGGCCTTGAGTCATATTTATAGTTAATTAGAACAAGGCAAGTACTAGTTAGGGCTACTTAGGGCCGTCATATTTCAACATCTATAAAATGTATAATAATATGAAGTACCATATTGTTTTATATTTGCTCACATCTAGGGTTCACACAGTTTAAAACTAATATTTGAATGTCAATTAATACACACAAAATAGCTAGAATAATCTGATTAAATTGTTTTTACTGCTTAGAATTTTTTTGGCTAAATCTGATTTTTAATATGATTGAGGCAACAATATACATACAAATAAAAATTGCTTCATCTTTTTCAGGTGTCCTTCATTTGATAAGAAATTCAATATGAATTAAGTACATTATCAGTATTAAAAATAGTATACCTAGAATATTTATAATGTATAAATTTCATTTATGTACTTATTTTTCTCTATTGAGCCTACCTATTTTTCTCACATATAATGAATATAATCTAGACATCACATTGTATCGCTATTCTCAACAAATATTCATTGTCATTTTCATGGACTTCACAGTGTGTATCATCTCAATGAGTTAAATACAGGATCAGTTAAGTACCAAACAGGAATATAAATGTAAGGGAAAATATGCTAGTTTTCTAATTATTTTTACAAATTAATCAACTGTTAGAAAACAGAAAGTTGGGATATAATTTATTGCTAAACAACAATCAGATATTCAGCCCTTCATTTGAGTCGTGATGCTGTGAAACTGTTAATTTTCATCATGAAAATAATAGGTAGAAAATATTTAGATGTCAAATTAAAACTGTGAATTCAATTAGAATTTGATTAATTTCTTGATCAAACTTAAGTGTTTCTACCTGTTTAGTTTAGGTTTTCTTATTTAATTTTATTTTTGTGACATGTAGGATTCAGAACAAAACTTATAAGATCATTACTGTATATTCCCTGAAATTCTTCTTAAAATAATTGATTAATCAAACTGTTTTAAATAATATTTAGATACTAACAATATTAAGGGAATGCATAAAATTGCAAAACATAGTTTTTGTTCAAAATGGAAAATATAATCACAGAGTCAATCCAATGTGAACTTAAATAATTAAATTAAAACAATGTTTCAATCTTATTTTTTTAAATCAGTCTTAGAAGATTTCCATCAAGCTTTATTTATTATTGAGAATAGTTTATGTGCTCTTATTACTGGCCTCATGAGCTCTTAAAAGGCTGGGTGCCATTGGCAAGGGTCAAATTCCCTAAGCGAATGAGTTACCTGAAAGTTGTGCCATCAAAGTGTGAAGCAGCCTACTACAGAGCAGTTCTCTCTACTTTTGAGATAGCTAATCATGCTAACAGAGAGAAGAGCCTTTTTTTTTATATTCTTCTGCACAGCTTTCACAGCATCTTTTTAATATTCTGTTGCACAGCTTTTATAGACCGCTCTTTGCCCTGACAAATTGTGCATCTTCCCCACTCCTGATATGCTGATGGAACTGTGGCTCTCATTTCTGCATGTGGTGTAATGCAGTCAGACTAGGACCTATGATTTCTTGTTTTACAGCACAATAGAATTGTTTGCATGACAAATTCTGCTAGTTAATCTTGTATAGCTGAGGCTAATTTTTTTTTTTCTCAATCCCATCCAGAAACTGCAAGATTGACTGCCATCATTTGAATAGCAAATTGCCTGGTTCCATCAACTTTTCATTATTATCCTAATAAAAAGATCTCAGTTTCCAAACCATGAAATAATTTTAAGATAACTGTGATGTTTATTGCAACTTTCTGTGCCCTTTTAAATACTTTCCAGAGTCAAAAGATAAGTAATTTTAGAAAAACATATATTTATGATTAAGCTGAGTAAATATAATGTGCTAGCTGTGGTGTTTGCCTGCTCTTTAGTTCTTTATGGCAATTGAGGGTGAATTCCACTGTTTCAAAGAAGAGAAACCTAATCTATTCCCTTCAGAAAGAACAGCTAGTTTCCCCTAAAGAAACATTAACAAGATCCAAAACAATGGATAATGGTTCTAATTCTGTCTTTAACAGATTCAAATGGTATATTGAGTCTCATCACATTAAATTTTGAAAGCATATTGTGAAAGATATTAATTGTTTTGAATATAAAGATAAGTGTAAAATTAAATAACTACTTTAAATGACGATTACAAAAACTGAGATTGTGTCTATAATTCATTATATTTTCTGCTCTCTAATTTTATGCTTTTTGTTGTCATTTATTGTGATTGCTATTTTTCCTTTTTATAGATATCTCGATATATATATTAAAATTTATTGTTAAATTGTTAAATACTTAAAAGTAAATGAACCCCCGTATGCTCATCATCTGTCATCAATCATCACTTCAATTCTACTTTCACTTGATGAGTCTAAAGTAAATTCTCAGGCATTGCATAATATTACCCATAAATATTTCAGGACACATCACATTTTAAAACTCAAGCTCTCTTAAAAAAAACATAACTACAATACCTTTATCAAATCTGTGATACAGTAAGAATTCTTTAATGTCATTAAATATGCAGTCAGCATTCAATTGCCTAATTGTTCTACAAATTCTTTGAAAAATATTGGTTTGATTGAATGAGTATGGTTCCATCCATTAGATGAATCAAATATTGTGTTTGGTCAATGTATCTCCTAAGTCCCTTTTGGTCTATAAGTTCCTCCTCTCTCCTGATTTTATTTCTCTTGTAATTTATTTGTAAAGAAATGGAATCAATTGTCTTAGTAGATTTCAGATACTACTGATTGTTTTCACATAATGTTGTTTAGCATTTTCTCCTACCCAGTATATTTCTGTAAAATGATAGTTCTATCAAAAACTTTATCTGATTGAAGTGTTTTTTTTTTCTGTCTTATTTTTAAATAAGACTTCATAGGTGATGCGTATTTCCATTAGGAAGCAATCATCAGCCAGGTGTCTTTTTGTATGATGTTAACAGCTACTGTGTTCATTGCCTAAATCTATTATGTTTATAGGGGCTGAAATGCTCTTATTCTGATTTTATCATTTCTTCTTTATTTTTAACCCGAGTTCCTTTAAACAGTGTAATTTCTCTTATCAGTTATTTGATTCTACCGAGGTTTAGTCTGCAGAGGCGAGGCAGAGATATGTATGAATGTATACTTTTCCCTTATTTATCAGTTTATAACAATGATCTGGTGCTTCAGTATCCTTTAAAGGTGAAAAATTAATTTTTAAAGTGTCATTATGAACTTACAGATTTTTACTTATTTTATGTGTCTTAATTCATTTTAGTCATTATTCCTATTGATGCTTGGTATAATGCATTATTTGTTTGCAATTATTCATTCCTTCACCTCCACTGAAATCCTCCTCATATCCTACAAACAGAAGAAAATTTTCTGCCTCACTGGCTCAGATTTTTTACTTATTTTGGTCAATGGAATATGAATGGACTTGATGTTTTCCATGACCCAACCTAAGCTCTTAGAGGAATTGGAGATTTCTGTCATTTCTCTTGCTTTTATTCTTGGTCTTGAAAAGTCAGAATGAACACAGGTATATATTCTTAATTGTCTGCACTGATATTCAATGCCCTTTTCTACTCCCCACCCACCAATAGGATAGGATGTATCTGCTGCATCCATTCTGACTGATCAGGGTCCACACTAAAATAAGTGCTATTTTTTGTATCAATACTTTATTGATCAAGTTATTTTTAGTTAATGTACAAGAATACCAAAGTATAATTATGTTAAAAACGAAGGGCATTTATTAACTCGCATAACCCAGGTCCAGAGGTAACTAATTGCAAAGATTAAACATCCTCAGTGTATCAGGGCTTTGTGCTGCTCAGAACTCTCTTCGGGAGAGTCTCCACACTTTCTCCTTCTAATCTGTCACTTATCTAAACTGTGTCCCTTCAATAATAATATCCAAAGGCAAGAATGTAAAGAGTTTCTCCTTAACAAGGAAAAGAAGTCTTCCATCAGACTGCCTCTTACGTCCTGTTACCCATGACAAGATTATATTTCCACTACTAAACCAGTCACCACCAAAAAAGGGATTGATTTTGTCAAATGACAATCTGGGCCAAGCATATTGCTGCTCAAAACATTTAAAATTTAAAATAAGAGGTCCATAGCAAGGAAGAATGAATAATGAAAGTTGGGTAGATAGCTAAGGGTGTTCGTCTCAGGGTATTTAGTGTTAGACAGTATTTTCACTTATGTATATATCT
This sequence comes from Tamandua tetradactyla, assembly GCF_023851605.1. Taxonomy (NCBI): domain Eukaryota; kingdom Metazoa; phylum Chordata; class Mammalia; order Pilosa; family Myrmecophagidae; genus Tamandua; species Tamandua tetradactyla. Next base: position 29,741,365 of record NC_135345.1, on the reverse strand, counting down.
TGAAGATTAATCCAAATGGGCACACAAAGCTATATTCCATTACAAATATGTAACTATAATTCATATACAATTAACCATTCCTCTAATGAATTTTGTGTTATTTCTTGACTTTTGTTACTAAATGGTATTTCAATGAAACCTTTTTATAATTTCTGCACACACTCCTGTGTGTACTTATGAAATTCATGAAAAAATAATTGCCAGACCAAATATTTAATATTGAACAGTTTGAGAGATAATGAAAATCTCCTTACAAAAAGTTTGCAACAATATATACAATCAGCAATAGCATATGACACCATTACTTCTAACCTTTCTTCAGCTATACATTATCAATGCTTTTTATCTTTGTCATAAATTCAATCTGATAGATGAAAGTACAGTTTCTTCTTGTTGTTTTATCGTGTGTATCTCTAACTTTGGGTGGAGTTATGCCTCTTTTCATGTATTTGTAAGGCATTTCTATTTATTTTGAAACCTGCTAACTTTCTGAACTCGCATATTCATATCATCTTATTTCACAATAGGTACCCCTTTGGGGTAATAGCAGAACATGCCTAAATTTTATTTTCCATATTGGAAAATAAATAAGTGAAAATAGACAATATAATCTTCATAGAGAGGAAATAATCTAGAGACCTATACTGTTAGATATTAGCTATTAACATGTTTCATAAATCTACAATAATAAAGAACATTTAACTCAAACATTTGGGTAGAGACAAATGGAATAAAACATTATAAAACTCAGATGCATAGGAAAGTATTGTTAAGCATCTAATATGATGGAATTGCCTTCTGAATTAATAAGGAAAACACAGAAGTACTACACTAGCACTGAATAAAAAATTCACATTAAAACATCATAAAAGAAATAGACTTGAATGTAGGAAAAGTCTATATTCAGTTTAACCTTGGAAAATTCCTTTCTTCGTATATAATCAGATTAATAAATCCTTAAAGAAAATATAGTTTTGATCAGTCTAGATTCTTTCCATCGGCATACATTTATATTCTAGTGCTTTCTAGTAGAAAACACTAGGATATAAATATTGTTTCAACATGGGAAATATGTCCTGATCTCCTTTGTTTATCTGTTTCCTACTATCAACATCATCCCATATCTAAACAAGCGCTGTGCAGCTAAAATTACCACCTCTAAATAATAAACACTTTATTATTTTGACTTTTCTTCATATTCCAGCTACTGTCTCATCCTTCTGCTCCACTCCACAGAGAAGCTTTTTGACTTGTCTTCACTTTAGCTATTTCTTTACCTTTCCTTAAGTATTCAGCTACTCTCACTGAGCTCCACTTACTACCTCTGCACTGAAACTCTTCTTGAAACTGTTTCCAACATGCATTTAGCAACTACAAAGGGCACCTCTCTACTCCCACTTTGTTCACTCTCAGCATAATTTCATAAACTTCGTTCATGATATTACACTCATCACGATTATTTCTTTATTCTCTGGTCTCTCTTTTTCAGTCCCCTTTTTAGTACTTTTCTAAATGAGCTCCAAATATTGAAGTGACTGGGCATCAATATTTGTCCTCTTTTCCAGTGAACTTTTTCCCAGGTAGTTTATCTGTTTCCATAGTTTTGCATATCGTCTATGTCCCAAATTCCTAACTCTACCCTTGGTCTCTCCTTTGAATTCAAGAACTTTATGTTCATCTCCACATTTAAAATCTACTTGAATGTCTAGCAGGCATCTCAAAATCTTATGGTCAAATAGCAGCCGTAATTTTACTTTACATACACTATTCTAATTTACACTCATTTCAGTAAAAAATGCCACTATCCCAATAGCTCAAGAAATAATACTGGATTTCAGTTTTATTTGTTATAAGCCCTAATTTTGTATATACAATACATTTGCAAATATTATTGTTTCAACATGGGAAATATATCCTGATCTCCTTTGTTTATCTGTTTCCTACTATCAACATCATCCCATACCTAAACAAGAGCTGTGCAGCTAAAATTACCATCTCTAGTATTTTAGGGGGAATTGTCTTTAACAGATAGGAATTGCTCTATTGAAAGGCCATGGATGGTTTATATCTATCAACCTCAACAAATTTTTAATATTATTTTCCCAGTATCTCAATCACGTCCTATGGCTCACTGACATGGAGCCCTCAAAAGGATTCAAATATAATGGTGTAATTCATGGGTCAGAGCCTACCTAGGGGAATAGTAAGAGGATAAACTTTTTTTTAAAACACCCCTTTGTCTAGTTTCTTTATCTAATCTGTTCTGCCTCACAAACTCCCTGACAACTTTTTCTCCCTTAATAAATCACCTGCAAAAGAAAACCCTTCTGAGGCTCTGCTTCTCAACAAACTCACACTAATCTTAACAATATGGAGGGATGAAGTTAAAGTGACATGAAGGCTTCGAATTTGGTATGATTGTTGACCTTTTTGTGGAGATAAAATCTCCAAAAATGTTTGACTCAGCTCTCCATTTAGCCGGATGAAAGATAGTATCTAAATGAAACATTATCACAAAAGGTACACAGGCAGTAAGAATATTACACCTGGAAAAAAAGTAATAAGTAATTTATTAGATCTTGCAATAACATGGTAGGAAATGATAAGATGATACTGGAGTTGAAGCTAGGGGAGAGGTTGTGAAGCTATGGTAAGCAGAGACTATTATTTGTTTAAACAGCTATTGACATGGTTAAAAATTTAAATTAAAATGCTCCCTCAGTTATTCCTTTCTTTTCTGGTTAGCCAATTTCAAAAAATATTGATATTATAAATCATATAATTCAGAAACAACATAGTCCTGAAACTGCCATTGGCAGTATCATAAAATTCTTGTTTCCATAATTTTTATTTCTTGTTAATTTGATTTGTTCATCCTATGCCTCGTCCTACTGCCATCCACACCAAACTGTGTCTTAGAGGCAGAGTATGTGCCTTTTATCTTACTTTTTTTTTTAGTCTTACTTTTTAAATACAATTTTCCCAGTATCTCGAGTTTCACACATTGCATACTTAACATTATGTAAGAAAGGTTAGGAGCTTTGTGAATATCTCAAGTGATTAGTATGATTAATAATATTGTGAATATTGTTAAGACAATGCAGAAAAGTAGCTTTTATATTATCCCAACAAATATTGTCCAGGTCAAAAATACTGGAATAAGAATTAAAGAAACTAAAATAGCTGAATATATATAAGATCTTATACATAAAATGTTCAAGTATATATGGCAATATAGTGTACACAGAAGTATACTTTGTGCTAAAAGGTTACTTACTTTTTTCAATATCTGTTCCTGATATTGAAAAATGTATTTAGATATTTTCACATTGAATTCACTTCAAGGATTCCAAGTGCCAAACATGTATCCATCTCTTCTGAGTGGGAATTATAAGTCATGTATTGACAAAATCCATGTATTGACTTCTGATTATCTCATACAGTCTGGCTTCTTGATGAACCTTGAAAAGGCCGTGGATTGCTTAGATCAACCAACCTCAAGATATTTATGAGCAATAGCATTCTTTCAATTTACTCTTACAGAAAAAAAAGCAAATAAAGCTCATTGCATTTACCCATTTTCTAGATGACTCTTCATTTAATGTACCTGACTACTTATCTTATTCTTATCAGTAATTATGTGAAATGGATAATTTATATGGTTATAGATTACCTTGTCTGTTGCCTTGCAACCATCTCTAAGACAAGAGTAGTGCCTCTGTTACAATTATGTGCTGCTTGTGTGTGGCCACACTGTGGTTGTGATGGTGATTGTTTTTTATTATTTTTTGAAGGTCTTAAAAGTAGAAAAAATTTTGGCCTAAAATTGTTCAGAATTTAGATTTGTAAAATATTAAATGGCAAATATATAAAATGGCTTCTATTCTCCACCTTCATGATAGGAAAAATGTGAGACAAATTATGCATAAACTAGAATTGAAATTAGGTAACTGAAGAAAAATTATAATTCTCAATTTTAATAACTTTTCCTTTTCCTTTTCCTTTACGAAGCACTTAACCTCTCTCTTGGTCCACTCCTCTGTACGTCTCTGTTCTTGCTTGTCCTAACAATAGCAAATTAAAAATATATATTATTTCCATCTTGATGCAGTTAAGATATTTGTTTTGCTTTCAGATTTATTATAAAAATAGATGCATGAAAAGTTATCACAGAAAATGCATGGCATGCAGCAAATGGGATGAACTAGAGGATTATCTTTAAGGTAACATATTTGCACTTGGAAAAATTATAAAACAATCAAAATATAGAAGCCTGTGGTATTTTTTGGTAAAGCAAAATATGTTTAGTAACTCAGTAGTCGCCCTCACTGGATGCTTTGATTTTCAAAAAAACTATGTGTGGATTATGATAGACCTGTATCTTCAGGAAAAGACATTGGTTAATTATAGATTTCAATGTATGCTGTATTTTATAAAATGTTTTATTGCAAATGGTTTATGACATTTCTTGGAGTAAGCATGACTTATTTGGAAGTTTAAAGATCAAAATTCTTATCTTTTCTCAGAAAAGTATCATCCCTTTCATTAAAATATAATATATAACATATTTAATATGTTTTCCAGTGGGCTGAAAAAAATAGAAGTTAAAAAGAAAAGGAAAAAATTTATTATAATATGTGCAATTACATCAGGGCTTATCCTCACACTTATACTTTTCCTAAATGTTAATCTTGTTTGAATCAGAGTTTATTTCCAAAGTTTGTATAAATATTATAAATACCTGTATAAGTATTATAAATGCTGTTTACAGAAATTATAAACAGTAACTAATTTAATGTTTAGTAAGAGCATGTATTTGCTCTTTTCACTCTGGAGAAATTTTATTTTTGGCATTATAAATATACAATATTCTGTTATTTGGCAGAGCAGCGAAAATGTGTCTGACAGAATACTGAGAAATATAGGGAATAAAACCTTACTAAGTGCATGATCTATATTTTAAAAGTCCAATTTTCAGTGGTTAGAGGGGTTTTAATTTCTGAGTGTTAATTTATTCAAAGAAGAAAAAAGAGAGCAATAATTAATATGTTTTTGGAAGACTTGTCTTGATTTGGTCTGGTAATTATTTTTTAAAAGGTTTAGCACAGATTTAAATGAAAACTCTTTCAACCTGTCATGTAAATGTCAAATTAAGGGTTTCTTTTTAACATTTAAGTTTGAGAAGTGACTTCTTTTTGACAAGCCATCGCAAGTATCAAACTTCATCATAACCTGATATCAAACTCTATGAATTCATTTTTATAATCTGTTTAAAATTAAATGCTTTTGCTAGATAAAATCAAAGTAAACATAAGAGTTTTATTGATTTACTATAAGAATTACATGGCCAAAATTATATTTTTAGTTATGCATTATGCATTCAGTAGTCTTATCACTCATATTTAATTGGAAATTATAAACATACTTTTTTTACTATCAGTGTAATTTTCTTTATGTCTTACAAATTTAGTCTGAGCAAGAGGATTAAAACTTGACAAAGATTGTCACAAAGATGTCATTAAATGAGACATTATGTAATTCAACCTTGATGAAGGACTTTATGCAAAATTCATAACCTCCATTTGAGTCAAGCATTTGTATATTCATTTATCAGATAAGTACCACCTTGAGCAGTCTACTTTTTATAGCCATGATCTTTAACCTGTTTCTCATTTTTTTGAAATGATGGTGATAGGAAATACCTCCAAAATACTTAAAAACATTTTATCCGCAGTGACATTTTATAACTAGTTCACTATTGTACAGTTGCTAAGTGACTATGAGAAAGAGGTATATAAGAAATAAAAGAATAGTAGAATCTAAGGTCAGATTTGCATGAGGTTTAATCAAACTCAATCACAGCAGCACCACCTATTGGTGCTTTTATTTCAGTGTATATTCTAAACAATACTGCTAGTTCTAAATAATAGTTTGAATTAAAATCTGAACATTTTGCTTTTACTAATTCACAGAATATTGTTTCTAAAAAAGCCTTTCTTTATATGATAATATGCACATAAGAATTTCCATATATATATGGCTTTCAGGTTTATATTCTGGAAATATTAAATATATATTCCTATTAACCAGATATTCTGGAATTAAAGATTTCAATGAGGATTTCAACAAAGGATTTTTTCTGAAAATAATGCCTTTGCTCATTGCCCTATTTTTTTTTAAGGGACTAGGTAATTTAATTTTAAAACCAACATTAGAGTTTTCTTATTTTTTTGTTTCATTCCTTTTCAGGTCTAAAATCACTGTTATCTCTCATAATCTTTAATCGGTTGTAATTAGATCATGTTCCAAGCATAAAGAGTGACTGTTCTATTCTCAGGCATGGAAGCAGGCAGGAAAATAAATTCAATGAAATTCTATGAGAAAACTCTAAAATATCTCCTAATATCATGTGCCCCACAGACTTTCTCACACAATCTAAAAATTGACCAAATTAGGTTTAATTTAGCAATCCCAGGTTAATTTTATAAACTCAGATATTCCTCCCTCATGTACAGAGATTTGCAACTAAATTTTTTCTGCTTTTTTGTTAAATGATTGAAATTTCTTTAAAATAGAAATACTTCATTCCATAGTTAGTAAAAAAAAAAGACTTAAGATGTAAATGACCACTTAAACATCTTAAAATTTTAGCTGAAGAGTGATTATACAACATAGATAACTGTTTTTCATTTCCTCTTTTAGTAACAGAGAGAAAAATCAATGAAATGGGTATAGGGTTTGCTGAAATGGAGAATTGTATAATAAAGGAGTAGGAAGTTGTAGAAAATAATGGCTAAACACAAACGATCTTGATTGGCCCAAGAACCAAAAGATGAATATTCCATAATGTAATAGCTTGTTCATTTTTAGCAAACTCAAGTAGGTATACTTGACATGATTTCTGAAATTTTTTTCATATATATTGTGAACACCTAGATCTTTGTTCTCTGGGTAACACTCATATTTAAAGCTCCCTAACATCAGGCACTCTCCAAAGAAAGGTAAAACATAATGGCTCACTGTGCCCTTTCTCCCCTGTAGTATCCTATTTCAGGATTTGTGGAAGATGCAAATGCTTTAAGCTAATCATGTCTTTTTTTTTTTCTCGAATATATATTTTTATTTAGATTTGCATCGCTAACACCACGATGATAAACAGTCACAAATTTGTATCGAGGCACACAACTTTCAAGTGTGCTATTTTTCACAAGTAATCTAAGTGCAGCATTAATATCTGGTATTAGATTCACAGACGACATTCAGATTCTTCAGCTTTTGGGCATTTATTAGCATTAAAATGATTGTCTAGTCAGGCAGAGTTAAGAAATTCAAAAGCAGTTTCTTTTTCTTCTGCCAGTTCCTTTGCAGTAAGATCCATCTTCTCACATGAAAAATCATTCATAGGCTGACCCTCGAGAAACTTCCAGGTCTTATTTTGTATCACAACAGGGAATGATAGAGCAGATCATCAGGAGTGCCATTGTAGCTGCCATCAGAGTTAACATGCATGGACACTGTGCTGGTTTGAAAGGAAGTATGCCCCCCTAAGAAAAGCCATGTTTTAATATAAATCCCATTTCATAAAGGTAGAATAATTCCTATTCAATACTGTATATTTGAAACTGTAATCAGATCATCTTCCTGGATGATGGAGGAAATATTTTGGAGAATAAGAGATTCTGAGAGAGCAGAGAATGCTGCAGCACCACGAAGCAGAGAGTCCACCAGCCAGTGACCTTTGGAGATGAAGAAGGAAAACGCCTCCTGGGGAGCTTCATGAAACCGGAAGCCAGGAGAGAAAGCTAGCAGATGATGCTGTGTTTGCCATGTGCCCTTCCAGCTGAGAGACAAGCCCTGACTGTGTTTGCCATGTGCCTTCTCACTTGAGAGAAAACCCTGAACTTCATTGGCCTTCAAGATAGAACCAAGGTATCTTTCCCTGGATGCCTTTGATTGGACATTTCTATAGACTTGGTTTAATTGGGACATATTCTTGGCCTTAGAACTGTAAACTAGTAATTTATTAAATTCCCCTTGTTAAAAGCCATTCTGTTTCTGGTATACCGCATTCCAGCAGCTAGCAAACTAGAACAGACAGAAACTCCCTTCTGGGGTCCCAAACCATCTATCTCTGACATGGTCACAGATAGCATTCGCAGCAGACATTGCACTGGATGGTTTTCAAGCCTAGATGATGGAAGTGCGGCGCTGCTGCACAGTTATAACGATGTCTCCCTTAAGCCAGCTTTCATCTTCCAGCGGTTCATAAACACCAACTTCCTTCCCTTGCAATTCACCTTGGCATGGCTGTCATCTGGATACAGAGTGAAGGAATGGTTTTCCTGAATGATGACATCCTTTATATTATCAGCAGTCACTCCAAGTTTAAGGGCAATTTGAGATTTAGCTCTGTTTTGATCTAAAGGCGTTAAGCAATGGAAGTTCTCATTTGGAGTAGATGGAGCCAACTTTGAAGCAGTCAGGCTGTTAGTATTGGCTGGGTTTCCTACAACAACCTTAACTGATTTCTTGGCATAATTTTCCAAGGCTGCACCTGGGACTTTGAAGATGTCCATATTTGCTTTCAGTAAATCTTTCCTCTCCATGCCATGCATTCTTGGTGTGGAACCCATGAGAACGGTCATGCCCAAGTCTTTAAAGGCAAAGACTTCTTTATCTGTTATGATGACATTTTTCAGAAGAGGAAATGTAGTCTTGTAGTTCCATAAGGATCGCTTCCAGGACCCCCATATGGGGTTGATATCCAACAGCACAAAAATCAGAGGCTGGTCTTTACCAAAGATGGAGACATTTCCAAAACATACAGCACTGAATATGCAATTTGATATACATTATATGTATATGCCTATTTCCCGGAAACATGCGTCCTGTATTTTGAGAGTATGTAATTTTAATCTTCACCAATAATTTTTGCACTACAATATGTGGTCTGTCTTCTTCTTTTAATCACCTAAATAAGCGTTCCTATGTGTCTCCTCACATCTCTCTTATTTTCTCTGTGTGTTTATCTTTCTATCTATCCATCTATCTATTATCTATCATTCTCTGTTTGCATAAATCCTCAAAATATGAAAATATATGTTTACATATATGTGTTTTTATTCTAATACAATGGACTCATGTTATGGATGCACTGTGGTTCTAACCATTTACTTCAATATGCATTTTTATGGTCTACCGTGTGGCTGGGACATACCTCTTTCATTGCTAACTGTTAGACAGCATATCACTGCTGTAACCTTTAGGACTATCGCAATGCCTAGCACATAATAGGTCTTGATAAGTAAATATTTATCAATTGAAAAATTCAACTATTACATTTTATCTTTTCACTTCCTTTGTGCTGAATACCTGAGTTTCACCCTCCTTTGGCCGCAAACAATTTTGAGATTGGGCAATTTGGAAATTTTCAAATTTCCAAAGGAATATACACTTTAAAAAATCACTGGTTATATTTCCAACTTGAAATAAAAGTTACATCTTCATACTGATGACTTTTAAATGTGTTTTGAAACCTGATCCATTTTGTGAAGAGAAGACTGTGATCTCCCATTTCTTATGAATTCTGCGTGTATGGACACTACCATCTCACAGTTCAAGCATACATCTGTAAATGTACATTCACCCACACCATAATGTATTCAGTTTCCATGTTTGGTGAAAACATTAGCCCATTAAACTGGCTCCCTTTCACTAATTGCACATTTCCATTCAAATCGTCTCACTGCTTCCAAGTATACAATTCATGTATTTCTCTTTCGCAAAATAGGCAGCAGAACAAAGATATTAAAACCTGTCAGTTTGAAGTAGTAGAATGCGATGGACAAAAATACATATCTGCAGAGACTGATAGTTAAAAGGGGAATAAGGTGAAGGTAAAGATTGGCAAACTTTAGATGGGTTTTCACTTCATGATTAAATAAATTTTAATAAGTGTAATATCTCTGCCTAGATCATCTGATGGCACATTTCTGAGCTTCAGCCTCATCTTTAAGCAGACAAATTGACTTTTCTTGATACATTTCTCCTTGACTCAGTTTTTGAGAAGAAAGATGATATTGCAGGAGACAATTTTGTTACTGCATCCTTCATTCAAGAGTAAGATTACATAGCTACAGACTTCCTCCTGAATCATTTCCATGGATGTCCAGAATTAAATATTTCTCAAAAAGAAATAATCAGACACACTTTTTTAAACAAATGTTCATTCCTAAAATAAGCTTTTCTATCATGATATTTTGATCCTAATTTTACAATTTGCTTGATTCACAGTAACTAAGTCAGAGACATATATCACATTCCACAAACTACAAGTAAAGTATATGTGCCCATATTCATTTTTAGTAGAATACAGATATTAACAAGTATATGTATCTAGTCTTAAACCTAGCTAGTAGCAGTTTATGAAATTAAAGAAAACAATCTTTGTGCTTTTAATTTTATACCCTGAATTATGCATAGAACAATCAATAGTCTGAAAATGAATATCTCTTTCTTCTTAGAAAATAGAACTAATGCAAGAGAGTACCCGTTTGAAAAATCTATGTATTTTGCCTCCAATCATTTATTTGAATGGATTTTTATTGCCCAAATAAAGCTCTTTCTGTCATTAAATGTTTTTCATTATTGCAGTCACATTGAACTTTATTGAAGAGAAGTCATTTTTTTTCCAAGCATTTAATCTTTGAGTAACTTTTAGTCTCTTTTTCTTTAAATGAGTAAACATGTTTCAACCATTCTTTTCTCTCAAAATTCTACTTCAAATTATTTTTGCCTGAATACGTTTCACCAAGCACCCTATATAATAATCATGAACTGTCAATTCCCTGTAATTTTGAGGCAATTTCCATATGTTACACCGTTATTATGTTCTCATAAGCTAATTGGTGATTATATCTAAATAGCGATGCTTGGAAATGGTACATACTCATGAAGAAAAATTATCTGTAATTTTCCTTGTTAACCTTTTTTTTTCCACACAGATATTTTATACTTCATTTATATCAAATGCAAAAAGATTTTGATAGCATGTCCAGTATATAATAGGTTAAATTCTTAGCTACATTAACATTAAGTGCATATAATGAACAATCACTGTTCTACAAATGATTCTCTTTTCCTATTGATCCCACAGATCCAAGTCACAAAAGCCACTTAGAATATGTCTTATGAGGAGGCATACTAGAAAATGAGATGACTGTCCCTCTCTTGTGCTTACATTAGATGAAACAAGAACGGTTGCAGTACTGTAAATTTCTTCCAGCCAAAGATGAGTAGGAACATACCTATAGCTGAACAATTTGGGTTTATTGTTCTTTGCATGCATGAAAGAACTGACATCCTGGAGGAACCATGGAGTGTCTCAGAGGATGTTAGAAAGGACTTATTATTAGATTTGGGCTCATGTTAGATGATTTTTGAGAGAATGTAAGGAAGTTGGGCTTTGCTCTGAATTAAGGGCTGTCAGGAAGCAGGGGTAATTCTGTGATTGGGTGTCCTGTTACATCTTATGTAAAAGGAGGAAAGGTTAAACTGAGGCTAAAGCTGTAATTGGAAAAGAAGCAGCAGTCAGATTAGTCAGGAGAAAGGAATATTTAGTCATTTTTGTGGCTTGGATATTGTGCATATTTTGCCAGTGCTTACACATGATTATGGAATGGTCTTTGTTTTTTTTTTTTTTTTTGATCCACCGTGGTTTCATGACCAATTCTGATGCTGGTGGTATTTGAAATTGTTTGTTTTCAACAAGTGAACTCCAAGGTCTAGCTTTGAACGTGAAATTTACAGAAGTAGCTTGGTCAAGCTGATAATACCAAACCAGCTCCTGTGACAGCAGGAGTTGCTTTTCTATTTCCCAGTATTTATAATCACAGCCAAGCTTTTTAGCTTTTCATACCATAAGGACAGCCATTGTACTAGAAGATGGAGATATTATGAAGGGAAATCACTCATTTGTGACCCACTTTCCCTTGACTTTCATTCCATTGTAGTCCTACTGAGCTTCTTTCTGTCCTCTAAAATGCATGGCAATTTCCCACCTTAGGGCCTTTTAGCATGTTTGCCTATAATCCTCAAATTGTACATGCATACTTGTTGTTCATGTCCTGGCTTAAATATTTTAGAAGTAACCTTTTTCATCATGCAATAGAAAAATAGACTCAACTCTCAATTCCATTACTCTCTTATTTTTCCATTACACTTATTAATCTCTGAAAATATCTTGCTTATTTATCTTTTATTTATTTATCTGTCTGGATACTCTCCTTTTCCCAAAATGATCATTTCCATGAACTCAGGAATCATGTATTTACTCCTCCGTCACCTGGCACATTTATTGAATATTTATTGGTGAATGAATAAATGAAAAATGTGATTTAATTTTTTACTCCTGTATCCTTTAATATATTCACTGTTACGTGCTCAGTTGAAGAAGGGAATTTTCCCAGTTAGAGAGATATCATTGTACAGCAAATCAATATAAAAGTTCCATCATCCTAGTTAGAGTCTTCAAAAGAATCCTATATTTCCCAGGAAATAGCATGTAGGGAAGAAAGGACCTTTGGAGCCTTGATGCATGGACATATTGTTAGCACTCCCATATATTATCTTTCTTTTCTTCCAAGGCTATGAATAGCAATTAAACTTCATTGTTTTTATACTTAAAAAGAAGAGTTAATTTCATGACACTCTTTATGAGCTAAGGGTTCTTACTTAGGGGCAATTGCAAGCAGTCCTGAAAAAGCTAATTTAGCTGACTATGGAAGATTGAGCCTGGAAAATGACATTCCTTGACAAACTGACCTGCCTAATCCTGCTGCAGATATCAGAGCATGTGTGTAACCAGAGATAACAAAACCAAAAAGCACATCCTCCCCTTGGTGTCAGGAGAGCCTCCTGCTGACTTCCCTCTTGGTGACAAGGTTAGGCAGTCTCTCAGGATCCTGGCACAGGATACTCAACCTTTTTCTTTAGGCTCAACCTGTCATACAGAAGAAAAGCAAACTGAGGATATCAGTTGTCCTGAGATTATTTAACTAGAAAGTTGGCCGCTTTCAAGATATCATAAGCAAAGTATAGTCATATGATCTGTGTATTTCACTTCGGTCCTACCATTAGGATCCCATCCTATACATAATCAGCAGCTCTCTTGTAGATCATGTGGCAATGGAACCCTACTGAAAGTGCAATTATCCATGGCATTTCTACACATCTTGTATGAACTTTTGTTCTGGGCTATCTGCTTAAGCTCATTTACACAGCAAGCAGCCTTGGAAGATACAGACAGGACCCTGCTCTGAGGTTCTTGATCAGGATGACACAGAAAATGTCTCCCTTCAGAATAATGGCTGAATAGTTTCACTAGCAGCTCTTTTAAAAGTTTCCAAAACACAGAATCCCTCACTGTGACAAACAAACCCACTGTATGTTAGCATCACCTGGGCCTCTCTCCACCTTGTCACAGTAGGAATTGGGAAGGAGTGAACGGAACTCAGTGAAAACATGATGCTCACGCATCATGACTGTCTTTGACTCAGGACATGCATATCTTCTGCCAGGACCAATGAAACTGTGGCAGGCTAATTTGATAGGCTTCAAACCGAGTAAAATGTCACTCTCTCCATAGTTCTAGATAGCCCTATTCACGGTAAAAGCAGTTCCAGTTGTGTAAACCCACAACTTCTTTAACAAAGAAAAAAAAAAGCTGTTCCATATACTATGGTGGAGACAAAAATAAATAAATAATTATAACTAAACTAAATAATTATCTTTAATTTGTGTTTTTTTTTTTTTTAAAGAGAGAGGGAGGAAGGGAAGGAAAGACAGAGAAGGAAGGAAGGATAGAAGGAAGGAAGGGAGGAAGAAAGGGAAACATCTTTAAACATTTTCTTGTTTTATTATATTTTGTTTGTTTTTTACATGGGCTGGGGCCGGGAATCGAACCGGGGTCCTCCGGCATAGCAGGCAAGCACTCTTGCCCGCTGAGCCACCGCGGCCCGCCCTAATTTGTGTTTTAGATCTGCCTTGGACAAGCCTCTTCTTATGTCTGGGCCTCTTTTTATTATCTATAAAAGTTTACACATTACTGGTCACTCACACGCTTCTGGATAGTTAAGATTGATTGAGGGCTGTGCACAATTCCATGCAAATTTAGCTATATGTTTACCCCTTTTAAAATTCATGTTATCAAAGAGATATAGGTGGTTGAATATGAAAATGAATAATGAAAATCTTGAATTATTTTTATTTCTGTAATTAAAAGAAAAGTAAATTAATCACAAGCCAGTATTGAGCTATTTCTAATTATAGATTATTTATAACTGTCCTTTTAACTAGTGATGATTCATGCCAAAATATTTCCTTTGAAAACGTATGGATTGGGCAATAACTAAGATTCCTTCTAAGGCTTGAATTTCTCTATGTACTTATATATGCCTACTTTAAGAATATGCTTAAACTCAAAACTAGTTTGTAGTAGAAATACACTCACTCATCATCTCTATTTGACAAGAAAAATGCATCTCTTTTTGTGTTTAATGTGCTATCAGGAAGTGACTTCATTACTGGGGAAAATCTTACTTATTTTAGTAGCTCATGTCAAGCACCTTAATCACCACATTTTTCTTATATAAAACACATGTGGAAAAGTCATGAGATAGTGTCATTAATGTCTCCCATTTTCACATGAGCAACCATTACTTAAAGCAATCACAAAGGTGACCTTCAGTGTTGCCCCAAAAATTATCCATGGAATCTGAGCTCTTTCTCCAGGAATGTGTACTAAAGAGAATGTGATTTTTTATGGTAGTCTTTGCATGAGTGATAAAGTCAAAATGCAGTGGGAAATGCACAGAGAAATAAACTGAAGGTGATTAATGGCTACACTGTAGCCATGCGTTATAAATTTAAAAACAAATATGGAAAGTCACTATATCCATTATATCTTTTGGAATAATGGGATTATGGGAGAAAAAGATAAGGAAAGTTGACTTTTGGAAAAACAAACTACATTCAGCTACTCAGTATGAAATGCTGTCTTCATGTGATAATTTATTTCCTAGTAATGACGGTATCTTTTAAAATATGATTAGCTAACCATAGCAATCTGCTTATAGAATCTATTTCAAAATACGTAGAATATAAATTTTGTTACTTTTTAAAGAAATTTTAAAGCTATATTACTTAGTCAATATTTAATTCTTAATATTAAAATACTGGGTGATGCAACCGTTGCTCAATCACAGAGTTCCCACCTGCCATACTGGAGACCTGGGTTCGATTCCCGGTGCCTGCCCATGCAAAAAAAAATAATAAAAATAAAATAAAATAGCCTACTGAAGTATCAAATTTGTAATATATTCAATGGAAGAATATAATAGGAAATTTACTATCAGTCTGATAAATCTGACATGCAAATGACACTTGTGGTGACCTAGAACAGCGCTATGTAGCCGAAGATAATGATGCTATTAATATCCCCTTTACAAATACCTATAATTTGTCATATTTTAAACCATGGAAAATTTATCCTGCATCAAATGCACCTCAACAGGATTACATATCATTGACATTAGGGTTAATTTGCAGCCTTTTGAGTGTGTGTGTGTGTGCATAAAGCTGTAAAGCAAAAAGAAAACCTCTGCATAAAATAATCTATCTATTTAAATTGAAAGTAAAATCATTTTTCAACATCATAGAAGTTTTATCTTCGATTTAACTTGACCGTAGTGCTTTTTAGTATTCCAAGAGAAAATGCTTCCTGGGATTGGTTTTGCCACTACCTACAAGCTATTGAAAATTGGAAATTGCTGCTTCTATCTGAAGCTTTGGGAGCCCATCCTCGTCTTGCAGAATCTTAGCCTGGTGAAAGCAGTACCTTCCCTTCTTTTTCTGAAACTCTTCTCTTAAGTTATTAACTGTCTCCCCCTTCATGGACACGTGCCTGAAATTTTTGAGAGCTCTATTAATATATCTATAGAGTATCTGCATGGCCAAGGTTTGAAATAAGAACTTGTCCAGTGAGTTGTGCTCCAGAAATGAAATGGTTCCCTCTTTTTCATATCCTTCTCCCCTTCTCTGAGAGAGCAAGTGCCAATTTGGTTGTAGTCAACAGAAAAATAGCATTGACTCAGCTCTCAGTTTCCAGTTGATCTCAGTTTTATGAAAAATTATCCACCCAAGCCATGTCTCTTCTTATTCATTAACATTACATGGAGGTTATTTGTCATTGTCATCTTTGTATTGAGCTAATTTGTGTAAATGCTGTAGTTAACAGTGAACACATTAGTGTAAATCGTGAACAAGGAATGAAATGGAACTGGCATTCAAAAAAATATATTGAAACACCATTTCTTCACAGTGAGGCAAAATGATCTTCAATACTTAAATTCTGTGTTACTAATCATCAAATTTACTGATCATTGGAGAAGAGTACAAATGTTACCAGTATTATTGTAAGTATGCAAAACACATCCAACAATTTTATACCATATAAATGGCCTTTCAAAGTGCTGTGTTCAACACCCCCTCTAATTTCACAACCCTACAATGGTTCCCATTATTAATTACTTTGTGCCATTCATACCCTTGCTTGCTTCTTAGCCCTGGTGTCTAATACCCTTTCCTTCATTTGGATCCTAAAAGAACCATTAGCTAACACCAGAAGATCACAAGTTGTTGGTTGCTCTTTAATATACTTTAATAGAAGCATGGACCTCTTAGCTTGCATTCAGCCTTTCTAAAAATATGACTGGGACCACTGCTCACAGATGTTTTGCTTTGTTTTGTTTCTTATGATGTATCCCTTCTATTTGGATGGTGAATTTGGATGGCAAAAGACAGATTTCTCATGAAGAGAAAGTTTATCTTCCATCTAAAACAATAATTTTTTTTTGTAGAACTACCTCATGTTCTTATCTCATTTCGCAATTTTGATAACTTAAGGGTGCTGTTTTCAACACTTCTTTTGAGTTCAATGTGAGTATACTGTTATATCTTGGTGACAAATAAGGTTCTTAGTGACAAATAAGGTTCATAAAATATTTCCTTATTTCTATGCTGTTTTTTCCCAAGAAAACTATATTATAAATATAAGAATATACATAATTTGACAATGCGACAACATTAAAATAATTAAGAAAGATGAAACACCGAGAATCTAAGAATAGGAAAGAAAAAGGTGCTATATGGAAGTTAATTACAAATTATATTTTATGAACTATGGTACATATATATATATATATATATATAAGAAACAGGCCAGGGTTTGTCTCTAAGTTTTCTAGCTACCACTACAAAAGGGAAAATCCATTAAAAGGCAGATTTCACAGCATCCAACAGGTAAAACCAAAGCTCAGGGAAAGCCTAAGTATTGATGGATCTGAACAAAGACGTGAATACTTCCCAAGGGTTCTGCTAGGTAGACATTTTACAATGTTATATATAACACTTATATGATACATTCATAATTTAGTCTAATCTTAAAAGATAAGGAGGCACTAAAACACAAGCTCGGCTTTAATTGTTAGTACTTTATTTTAACAGTAGTATTCTGAAGAGAATCATTCCAAAATTCATTATTTCAAATCAAATTGGAGACAGGTGGGTTGAGTTCATACTTACAGACAGATATAAAGGACATGTTGGTTAATTAGCAGCTTCATCATCTTTCACCATTGACAGAGTTTTAAAATGATCTATGATTATTGTCATGGGTCATAAATGTGCCCCAATTTTCACAGGATTTTACTGATTTTAACATTGAAAGACCTATATCCTTGGAAATTCCTGTCCCAATCAAAACAGTACAGTTGGGCATGACAGGACCATTACCACATTAGTTACTGTGCCTGAAATATTCTTCTCAGACTTTCATTTTTATTATGCTACATCAAATCACTCCTCTACAGGCAGTTATCACAATCCTAGTAATGATTCTTCATACCCCAAGACCGACATTTTCACAAAACTTACCTTATAAGTGTTGAAGTACTTATTTCATTCTTCTGTTTAGATATTTAACTCCCATCTGGGTGAGGTCAAGTGCCATGTATTATACATTTTTTAACTCCAGACACCGTTAGTGTTTTGCACAAAGAAATCTTTAAATGAGTGCTTGGTAAAAGGAAATCAATTCATTTATTCATTCTAGAATGAATTAATATTCTATATGTATTAAAAACTACTCTGTATAAAGCATTTTGGGAAGAGCTAGTTGCATAATCTATGACTATGCAAAGCTCTGGCATCTCAAGCCATTTTTCCTCATATTCTCAGAAGGCCATCTCTTCATGAGAGCTATAATTTGCGTTTGTGATAAAAATATGAAAATCTGGATGAGCTCAGAATCCACAAATAGCTACGATATGGTAAACTGCAAGGGATGAATGCCACTGTGTTTTAGAATACACACTATGTAAGATTGGATATTGAGGAATTATATCAAGAAATAAAATAAGCACTCACTTCGAGAAAAGATAAAGCTGCTGGTGAAGTATTTGGAGTAAGAAGAAGTATTTTAATTGAGAGCACTACACAAATTTTCCCAACAGGACCAAGTCACCCCTGAATATATGGACATTCCCTATAAAGCACAGGGTCAAATGAAAGAATAGTGAGTCTTGCACATGACATAGTAAACAGGTAAATTTTAAAAAAAAATGTCTTAATGATTTGACTGAATGAGCGAGGACCATTCTCTGATCTAATTAAAATTTGTCATAATTTACTCCATGAAAGAATTTTCTAGTTTCTACATTTACAAAATTGATTCAGTAGCTTTGAGAATCTGCCATATGCTAGACAAAATTCTAGGTAGTGGAAATACAAAGAAAAATAAGAAAGAAGTCTATTTGGAGGAAGCAGAACTTTAATTAACCACTCACACTTTGGAGGTACTTCTATGAAGTTCAAGAACTGTATAAGGTAACTATAATTTTATGCAAATACAGACCCATCACAAATAGTTATTGCATTTGTACCCTATACAGTTGAGGAAACTGGACAATAGAAATTTAAGTAACCTAATCAAGTTTACATAGCTTTTACATGGTAGACACAGGATTTGATCCAAATAGTTGGGTTTCAGGGTCTACCTAAATTCAAAAATAATGTTGTTACGAATTACTAGGTATTTCTAATAAAGTACTATTAGTTACAAATAAGAAGCATACAAAAGAAGGATCGCTATTAAAATACATTTGGGACTGGTCAGATAATTTAAGTGAGCAAAGTAAGTTGGATAGACAATGGCAAATTGCAACATCACTAGACCTTATTCAAAAGAACATGGTTCAGGAGCCAGCAACTGAAGAGCACATGGCTTATTTAAAAAAAAAAGTAAGCTTTTTTTACAAGCTACAATTACAATTCACAATTGGTTGTATAAATTCAGGAATACAGGTCCAGTTTTTATCAGATCTTCCTTTTTTTAGAAATCCAGATTTTTATGTCAAGTCCCCTTCTGTTTGAGTGTAGGAAACTAAAGTTAAATAAAGTGCCTTAGTTACTACTGTAGAGCATATCTGTGTGCTGGAGACAGTCTCCAAGGAATCATCGTGTGTCCTATGATAGTGAAGGTACATACGTATCTATATACGTGTGTTGGAAGGAGCAGACTGAAATTGGTCACTGTGCTGGTTTGAAGCTGCTATGTACCCCAGAAAAGGCCATGTTCTTTTATTCTTTCCCAGTGGGGGCAGAACTACTGTGGGTGGAAACTTTTAATTAGGTTGTTTCAATTGAGTGTGACCCAGTCTACTCAAGGTGGAACTTAATCCTTTACTGGAGTCCTTTTCTTTTAGCTTTAAGACTATTCACTAATCTTAAATATTTACAGTTTATGAATTAAAATATCAATTTATTACCTAATTATGTAGTTGGGATTTGGTGGAGGGAAGATGCTTCACATGTTACTTTTCAACTTTTATGTTCAATGGAAATGAATTCCAGGTTCTTTTTCTGAATTTTTACATAATTATTTCTAGATATTTGAACCACATAGTTATTTGGTTGTCTTAGGCAATTTCAATGGCAGCCCTATCAACAGGCTTTCCAGTTTTTCATCTCTGAAAATACCTTCTTAGCTATGGCCCCATAACAGACCCTAAATAACTTATTGTGGAAAACACATTCCAGTACAAATAATAATAAAATTGAGTGACCTCAAATGAATACCAATAGCATTCCAGTGGAAAAGTATAGATAATAATAATGAAGACTGATTGACCATGGAATCTCTTTAAGAAACAAAATAATGGGAGACATGGAGCCACAGAAAGGATTATTTATAAAGACTGTAACAAGGAGATGTGATACCTTCACTTAAATAACAAACAAACAATCAAAACTCCTTTAGGTTTTGAATACCACTATTTTGTTAGTCCCCAAATGAAACGTTAAAGCTTTATGGATAACTTAAGCTTTAATGGAGAGATAGAAACACTCAGAGATGCAAGCAAGCACCCACAGAAACTGAAAGAGCCAGAATCTGAAAACAATGAAACACTTTGAGAAGTATTTCTGCAGAGAACCATAAGCAGATGTTGGCCATGCGTCTTAAGAGGAACATGGAAGGCCAGCAATCTTTATTAAGAAAAGGTATCTTCCTCTTGATGCCTTACTTTGGACATTTCGAATTTGTAAACTAATACATCTCCGTTGTAAAAGGCAACCCCTTTCTGGTATATTGCATTTTGGTAACTTTAGCAAACCTAAACAGTCCCATATCCTAAAAATCTACTAAATTTAGAAAACCACAGGGAGTCTGAAATATTGTTTGCAAGTTGCAGAACAGCAAAAAGTAAGGCTAAAGAGGCCAGTAGATATCATTCAGTTGGAGATTTTATCTACTTCATCAGAAAATAAAGACTTTTTCCACAAGGTATAAGTCTTTAGAGATGAGTATGAAGATACAGCCCATATTTTGGAAGGCTCAATCTCAAAGCAGTATTAAGAATACAGTGAAGTAGGATAAGACTGAAAGCAACATCAGTTGTTAGATGATTCACCTAGGAAAGAGAGACAAAGACCTGAACTAAAGAAGTCACTTGGAATAATTAATGATAAAATGTAAAATGTGTTTCATCAAAAATTAAAATTATTTGTGCCTCAAAGGGTATGCTTTAGCTTTCTAGCTGCTAACACGAATATCATATGTGGGCTGACTTAACAACAGGAGTTTATTGGCTCATGGCTTCAAAGGTAATTGACTTGCTTCTTCAGGGGGTTGTCATCTTCTACTTGGCCAGCAACCTCTGGACATCCTTGGCTTTTCCATAGTAATGCGCGTGGTGATGTCTTTTCCTTTTTGGGTTCTGTTGACTTCAGGCTTCTGGCTGCTCCCATGTCTTCTCTGTCCATCTCAGTTTTACTCTCCTTATAAATAACTCCAGTAATCCATGTTAAAGCCCAGCCTAATTCAGCTGGGCCACACCATAACTGAAGTAACGCCTGAAGAGAATTAGGTTTACAATGTGTTCCCCCATCAACCAGAATGAGGACAAAGAATGGGAACATGTCTAAACTGGGGTGTACAATTCAGCCCACCAAATGATACCATTAAGAAAGTAAAAAGACTGCCCATAAAATGGGAGAACATGTGTGTAAATCATATATCTGATGAAGGACTTGTACATAGAATATAGAAAGAACGCTTACAACTCATTAATAAAAATAACTCAATTAAAAATAGGCAAAGAATCTGAAAAGATATTTATTCAAATAAAATAGAAAAATGTTCAATAAACATGCAAAAAGATGTTTAAAACCACTAGTCATCAGGGAAATGCAAAACAAAATCATGGTGACATACCATTTCATACCCGCTAGTTGGTGTGTATGCAAAAAGACAGATAATAACAAGGCTTGGAAAGGATGTGCAGCAATTGGAACACTAATGCCTTACTAGAGGTAAAATGAAATGGTGAATCTATTTTATTTTATTTTGTACAGTTTGGAAGTGGTTGAAAAGGTTAAATACAGATTTTCTAAATATATATCCATGACAAACGAAACATATATCATATATCATAAATAAACAACTCTAGTTTGGGGAGTTGTTTAGAAGATTGACTGTGCTAGAGGCAAGTAACTAATTAATTATAGAAATTGAATGGCGAAGTAGTCCAAGATGACTTCCAGCTTTCTGGTTTGGGTGACAAGCTGAGTGGAGGTTCAACTCGCCAAGAATGGAGGAGGAGAGCACATGAAATGGTTGGCCATGATTTTTCAAGGACCTACCTCAGTCACATCTAGAATCCTAAAAGGATTGTCTCTAAATAGACTTCTGTTTATTTTTCTGTAGCTGCTGTTTTGCTTTGACTTCCAATTTATAAGCTCCCCTAAGCAATATCAAAGCATGGCTGTTTAACATATTTTTACCACACCAACTTTTAATTGAAAGATATTCTTAGGGTTAGTCACAAGATATTCCAGTGCCATTTAAAATGTGTATGATAAATAGAATTTTTGAAATATCATCTTTAAAAATAGACTAGAGTCAAATCTTTCAGTAATTTAATTCATGATGTCTGATAGGCACAACAGTGAAATTTCATTCAACCTTTAAAAAGCTTAAGCGGAAAGTTTAATGAAGACATAGTTAGACTCATATTTCTTCACAAGTGCCCTGACATTATAGCCCTCCTGCTTTCAACATTTAATTCCAGTGTTACTGCTTGAAATCTTGCTAAAATCACCTTCACTTGTTTGTCCCCTTCCTCTCCTTCAGATAAGTATAGAAACAGTAGTTATGAGCTTTCTCTTAAAGTTTTTTTTTTATAAAAAGGATCTAGAGATTAAAAGGACTCTTGTTCTACAATTCTTTTCTTAGAAAAGTTTTGTAATGGTTAAAACAAAAGTTTCAATGTATTTCTGTGAAAGACAAATGAAATTGGTAAATTTTCCCTACTCCTTGGTGGTTACATGTTTCCCAATGACATAAGGAAGGTGAGTTGAAAAAATATTTAACTTTACTATATCAGGCTTTACTTTGAAGAAGAGCTACACCAACTGAAAGAAATAGAGTTACTTACTATGTAATTTTAAACATAATTTCACAAATGAACAAAGTTAGTCAGCTATTAGTGAATAATTAACTAAGAATGTACCTCTTAACATGGAAGAATAATTTCCTTCCCACACACTACCTAAGTATTTTTCAGGTTACATGCAGTTAAAAGAACAGTTACCAAAAATAAGCTGAAAACAAATCAGAAAAAAGGCATTTGGTTTAAATAAACAAGCTTGCAGCTTGACTCAATCATTTTATAAAGTCTACTGTCATTATTTCCTAATATAAGTAAGCCTTACATTTGACATTAGTTTTTCTCTAGACAAAAGGTATGAAGAGAAATCTTTGACAAGCTACATTCCAAGCGTATTTAGAGAACATAAGCAGGAAACCAAGGTGAGGATATCCCCACATATAGCTGCTCCTATATTCTGCTATTAACCATTTTACAATTTCATATACGTTTATCTAAGACTTCAGTGCAAAAATCAGTGCGGCATGTAATTAGTCTGGTTAGTAGTATCAGCTTGGTAGTTTTATAATTCAGGTTCCTCCAGAGAAATAACCAATATGCATATACACACATAAATATATTAATGAAAGTTTAATGAAGATGTAGACTCATATTTCTTTACAAGTGCCCTGACATCATAGTCCTTCTACTTTCAACATTTAATTCCAGTGTTATTAATTGAAACCTTGCTAAAATCACTTACATACACACACACACACACACACAGGTAAGGAGATTTATTTTACAGGAGTGGCTTACAAGACTCTGAAGGCAGGGAAGTCCAAAATCCATAAGGAAGGTGGCAGTCCAGAAATTCCAGTAAGTCTTGATGTTCTAGACATCAGTCTGAAATCTATAGGGCAGGCAGGAAGGGGGGTGAAACTCAAGAGTTGGTGTTGTAGATTTGATGCTGGATTTTTTCTTCTTTATACCTCAGGTTTTTTTCTCTTAAAACCCCCAACTGATTATTTAAGGCCTACCGGTATGTGAAAGATAATCGAATTGATTTAAAATTAACTGATGGTAGATATTAATCACATCTACAAAATACCATCACAGCAACATCTAGAATCATGTTTGACCAAACAACTGAACACCAAATTAATCATCAGTGTTTAAATTCATATATGTTGAACTCATCTGAATTTGATAGTTATGTGATCTTCGGCAAGTTACTTTACCTTCCCCATTTCATATCTTTCTATTTAAAATATTGATAAGTAATTTTATCTCTTCTGTGGATCATGTAGAATTGAATGAACTAGCATGCTGCTTTGAATAGAGGTATTGTTCATTTACTATTATTGGCTGTAATAGTTTTAATCTAACTATCACATAGGCCATGTGTTTTATAATAGTGAGCAGAAGTATTGCAAATAGCCAACTATATCAGTTTTGTTAATATAAAATAGATGTACTAAATCAGTGAATTCTGTTTAATTAGTAGAGGCTAAAAGATAGGATAATAGAGAAAAAAACTGCAGAATTTTACTTTCTTAAAATCTTAATGAAACTAATTTGTTATATTATGCCAACACCTTTAAAGACAATGGAACTTGCCTTCCAAGTTCACTGGAAAACATCATGGGATAGCTATGTATTTCCTGAAACATTTCCTCAGAGCCAATCCTGATTTACTTGTTGACTGGGTTAGAGCATCATTTTTGCGGTACAATAGCAAGACGATTTCATGCAAATTAAGCAGTGAGTTCTCCAGAAATAGATAAAGGCTGAGGTTATAAGAAGATGAGTTGGATTTCGATTAAAGAAGGTGCACTGAGATACATTTCAGGAATTTGCATACACAAAAGATCCTGTGTATATAAAGGTGTTAATACAATGAAATGGATGTAGCAGTGAATGAGAGTTATGCACTAATTATTTGTTTTTTCTGGAAAATTAACCTATGTACTCCTAACTTCTCTTTTAGTTGAGGTTGTCATGTTACTGAGATAGAAGTATCATGTGGACAAAAATGATGTATACTCCTACCACTTGCAGGCCTGGCCAAAAAATAAGGACAAAAACTAATTCTGCATGCTGTTTACTCTTTACATTTCTCTTGGATGCTGAATGTGAAAGTCAAGTATTGAAGATGACAGAAACCCATAAGATTGTGTCTCTACATGACTTTGTGGATCAGAACTCCTCTCCCTCGTGGGAAACACACTGGAATGCATATGTGAAAGACAAATACGCTTCTATTATAATTGAGCTATGATACATATGTAAATCATTTTGTTATATACCTAGCATTACACACCCACCCAATAAAATGGACCAGCAGCAGTACTAATTCACTTTGGCCAATGCCACAAGGAAGGATCCCAAGACTCAGTATATTTGGGTCTAATTGTTCTAGAAAATTAACCTTGTAAATTTTCTAGGATTGGAAGTATTTTTGCAATTGTCTTCCTTACTACTTCTTTCTGTTTCTTATGTCCAAGAAGGGAGAGGATATCCAATGTGTTTAGCCAGGAGAGAAATAGTTTATGGTAATCCTTGACACTGATTTGTTGTCTGAATAATAGTCTTTTTACAACCCTGCCATGATGAAATTTTCTGAAAGTTATGATATTAATAGTCTGAATAGAAGAATATTTTTGCAAATAAATAGGAGCCCTTTTCTGAACTCTGTTTTATGTAAGGCCCTTTTCAGCATGATTGCTTTCTATAAGTATCCTCTTCTGTAGAACGTGATCTCACTTATCAAACCCCATTTTTGAAATAATTGATCAATTTGAACAATACCAGCATTGCCATCTGACTTTGAGAGTCGCATGACTACTGCCTCACTGCCACACTATCACATTGAATCCCATTTGATGTATATCAGCACAGAAAATACCAGCACAAACTTGTCATATCCCATTTGGACAGTATGCAATAGCATGTTGGATACCCTTCAAAGATAAATTTATAGTTATATGGAATACATCATCACTATTTCCCTTAAATACTTTCCCTCATTTTCACAGCCTTTTAGTTTTGAAGTTCTGGAATCCATGATTTGTGTACAATCTCAATGACCAAATTATGACAGATTTTTTTAATGGATAGGATAATGCTGGAGAGATGTTATAAATTCCAGGGACTATTGAATGACTAAGACCTATACTCTAAACCATGAAGGAGAACTATGAACTATTTTATTTTAAATATATGGAGAAAATATTAGGAAGAATTTGTAATTTTAAACTTTATGTTGTAGTGTTTTATGCATGCAAAAAATGCAAATGTCTTAAATCAAAATCTTGATGAGTTTTCACCATGGACAGCAACCAGATAGGGAACAGAATATTACCACATCCTTGCAGTCATCTAAGCTTTTCTTACAAGATTTATCTTCCATTATGTAACTAATAACATGACTTACAGGGTACAAATTAGATTAATTTGCTTTTTTTATGTAAGATAAATTGAATCATGCCAATTGCATTTTTGTGTCGTTTTATTTTCTTTCACTCAATATTATATTTGTGAGAGGTATTCATCTCCTGTGAAATATGAAGTTTTAGATTGCTCATTCTGACTGTGATAGTAGCACATTATGTGAAAGTATCATAATTTATTTATCCATTTAACTATTTATGAGCATTTGAATTTTTGAAAACTTGTGGTATTACCAAGAGTGCAGCAATGTAGATTTGTGCCCATGATTTTTGATGAACACGTGCACATTTCTTTTGAGTATTGTATTAGTCAGGATTTTCTAGGGAAACAGAATAAAATATAAGTATCTGTAAATATGAAATTTTTATAAAAATTGTCTCAAAAGACTGTGAGGATGAGGAATTTCAAATTCTGCAGAGAAGGCATCAAGCTGTGAACTCTGGTGAAGGTTTTCAATGAATTCTCCAGGAAAAGTTGGCTGGCTAAAGTAGAGATGGAAATTTTCTCTTTTAATTGCTGAAATCATCAGCTCTCCTCTTAAGGCCTTAAACTGATTGGATGATGTCTCAATTCATTGTAGGTGTGGTCAGCCATAGATGGAATTGTCCTACAGGTGGTTTAAGTCCACAAAATGTCCTCACAGTAACAATCAGGCCACTGCTGCTTGACCAAGCAACTGGACACCATAACCTGGCCAAGTTGACACTTGAACTTAACCATCACAGTATGTACTTAAGATTAGAAACTCTGGCATAGGATATGCAGTTGCTTAACTTTGTAAATACTTGCAATTTGACAAAGTGATTCTATTGATTTATATTCTCACCAATACGGAATGAGGATTCTCTTTGTTCCTCTTTATCATTGACAATTGATATTTTCAACTTTCACATTTTAGCTTTCTAGCAGGTTAACAGATATAATAATGTGGTTTTTAATTTTTATTTCCCCCTGATTATTAAAATTGGACACATCTTGATATGTTTTTTGGCCACTTTGATATTTTCTTTAGTTACACATCTGTTCACATCTTTGCCCATTATCTATTGGCTTGTCTTCTTTTTTTATTTGATGAGCAAGTATTCACTATATATGTATCATATATTCATTATATATATTTTATATATAAAAGGGTAAAAGTCCTTTTTTGTGTGTGTATGCATTGTAAATGTCTTCCCCCACTCTGTGGGTGGCCTTTTAATTCTCTCAGTAGTGTGCTTTGATTAGCAAAACTTATTAATTTTAACTAAGTCAAATTTATTCATTTTTTCTATTATGGTTAGTACTTTTTGCATTAACATTTATTTAATGCTAATAATTCAATATTTATATATTTTGACTTGATGATTTTAGTGTAATTGTAGATTAAGTGGATTGAGGGATAAATAAGCACTTCATAAGTCTGTGCTTCCATTTTGTTCAATGCCTAAGATCTTTGATATAAAAAGATATTCCCTAAATGGTCATGCTGTAACAAAATCCACTTAATTCTTCCTTTCTTTTTAATATGCTGTATGGCAGGGGTCACATTTCATTCTTTTTTACATGTGAGTATCTCCTTATTGCAGGAGCATTTGCTAAATTGATGCTTGTTTGGTTTTTCATGTGTGTGGTTGCTTGTTTGTTTGGGAAGCGCATGGGCTGGAAATAGAACCTGGGTCTCCCACATGGTAGGTCAGAATTCTACTGCTGAACTACCCTTACACCCCCACTTTATTCTCTTTTTATCTTGAGATACAGCAATGGAAATCTTCTAAAGATCTTAAAAAGAGTCCTTGATCATATATTAGAGGATGGAAGATCCAGATAAAACTGTCTCTAAAAAATCTCTCTAAATACATTTCTTTGGCTCTAAAATAAGACAACATGGTAGTGTCTAAATCCTCTATCCACAGAAATGACCCTTTTTCTTATTAAACCTCTCCTGATACACCATTTAAATAAAGAATACATTTGTAAAAGCATTGATTGGAAGGTTAGGAAAAATGGCATTCATTCATTCATTTATTCATTCAAATATTCAACAAGTAATTAACATTTCCTAGCAATGAATCATACTTCTTAACACCATACCTTAATGGCCTCATTATCTTTAAAGACTCAGATATTGTTACAGTCAAGGGAGATAAATATGATATTAAAGGTATGGGGAAAATTAAATGAGAGTAAAGAGGAGAATGTAAATAATTCTGACTAAGAAAATCTACAAAGGTTTAATGATAGAAGTGAACATCTAGCTTGTAAAGCCTTGATGAATGGTTAGAAGTTAATGAAGCAAACTATCCGATGAAATACAGATACAACTAAATTAACTTAAAATATATACAAAACATATATTTGTCTTTAAACAAACCCTTCTTTTCTGTAGTACTTTGCATTACCCATATACCTAAAATTAAAGTCACTTAGCCAAAGCAATTTGTTTTTCCATGGTGTTGGAAAGAAAGTTAAAATTTTGTTAATATGAAAACCACATGAAAGAGACACTGAAGTATTTGAGAATTTTCCACTGAAGCCTTCACTTTCATCTCCTTGATGCTGCAGCCCTTTATTCCCTTCCTTTTTGATAAGCTTACCTGCCAGCTGTTCCTCTTCACCATTCTTGATATAAGACTGCACAAACAATAGATGCTTGTTCCCAAGAACAATTCTTTAATTCCCATTTCTGAAAACAGCAGAACGTCAACAGATTTCTTCCTGCTAATGTGTGAGAATAAAACTCCATACTCTTCTCTCCTTCCCCAAGTCTCAATGCTTCTCTAGAGCCTTTTCACACCAAACACTTTTCAATAAATTCCTTCTTTTCCTTTCCTTTTTTCTAACTACTTATATATCCATCACCATCCACCATATGTAGGCAGATGGATAGAAATGGAGAGAGATGATGTTGAAGATGATGATGGAGCAGCAGCAACAGCAGAGGAAGAAGAAAGAGAAGGGAAAGAATAAAGAGGGAGGGAAGGTAGAAGAGGTGGAGGGGGATGTGAGGAAGAAAAGATCGAGGAAATCATATGACATTTCAGTTTTCTTTTTTTTTTCACATGGACAGGCACCGGGAATCGAACCCGGGTCCTTAGACATGGCAGGCAAGCGTTCTTGCCTGCTGAGCCACCGTGGCCCACCCTCAGTTTTCTTGTACTGAATTTCTTGTACTCCGTACCCACCTAAATCAAACAGTTATTTTTTCATCAAGAAATTCTGAACTAATTGTTACATTGTTAATCAGCAAAAAAAAAAAAAAGGAGATGCATTCTGAAAAAATACTCTCTGCAAGGGTGACCCAATTTAAGAGGTATCCAAGAAGCCTGGAAAAATGTTCCAAGAAACCTGAAAAATAGGGCGCTCAATTAATGCATGATTCTGGTGACCCCTGATTGGGCTTCAAGATATTTCCATTTCTTCTGCTCCATTCTTAGCAACTAGTGGAAACATTCCTAACATAATTAGTAATTTTATGATCAATCAAAAGTAAGCAACAGGGTGCTGTTTGGATAAGCAGCAGTTGGGAAACATGCAAGCTCCAGGAAGAAATGTCAATCACCATACAAGCAAAGGATGGTAATGACAGTGAAGTATTAGTGTAGAAACAGATTACCACTGGAGGACCAAAACCTCCTTCATAGCTGGTCACTGAGAATTATTCACATAAGTTCATTGCAAGGCCCAGAATTGATGATACTTGTAGCTATGCCCTCCATTTTTTGGATATCTTTGAAATACTAATCCCTTTGGACATCTCGCTAAAAGCTGCGAAAATAATTATAAAAAAGTGTCAATTCATTTCTGTTATTACTCCATAGTACCTCATGTGAAAATGGAAATCATGCCCAAATCAGCAAGCTAATTTGATTGCATTCAGATTGAATAAAATAAGAACACATTTTGCTTTTATTTTTAACTTCCAGAAAGTGAAAGACAGGGAAGAAGTTCACTAGAATATCATTCCCTAAAACACAGATTAGTTCTTTTGCCAAAGAATCTTAGATATACTTTTGCTAATGTTGCTAATATAACCCGATGAATTTTGGAATTCTTATCTTGACAGTACCTTGAGGCTTATAGACTAATCCTTGCAAAAAGTATGCCTGTCAAGACATTGGCATCATTTTAAAAAGCTCATTTCTCAAAACCGTTTTAAAAATGAAGAACATATTTACTTTGTCAATAGCTTAGAATTTGCATTTTTGTTATATTTTTCAATATCAGGCTTTTATCTATGCTGCCGTTGTACTAAATGCAAAATAATGAAGTCCATTTATAAAAGGAACTATATTGGATTGGATAAGAGGAAGACTCAATCATGCACATTTACTTTTCCTTTTAAATTAAACATTTTAATACTTCTTAGCAGGTATCAAAAGTGGATATAAGTCATCTTAATTGTTTAGCATTTTATTGTACATTGACCAATACTCAGCTGACACAGGTGATTAGATTACCTGAAGAATATGAATAGCAACGTGCTGAGGAACTAGAAAAGGTGAACAAAAGGTATATTGTTATAAATAAATTAGTTATGTATTATTTATGTTACACAAATTTAAGCAATGCATTATACATGAGGAGAAATTTACTATATTTGGAGCAAAAATAATTTGAACAGTCTCTCAGGACCTTTATTAATATTTCAATACCAGTATTATTCTGCTGTATAATTGATTTTTGGAGAATATTTTGCATATATTTACCTAAATCTAATGACTAAAAGTCAAAAATGTTAGAGTATGCATAAGTTTGATATTCCTTGCCCTGGAACAAGTTCCAGAGTCGGTGGCCAAACTGAAAGCTATTGCCAATCTGGGAGACCTTTCAGTAAATTTGAGAATCAACTCCTTATAGAACATCTGCAGAGGATTCTATCTTTCACCTTATGCTTATATCCAGCTGTGTGAGCAAAAGGAAGACTCAAAGTCTGTGGCTTTCCCTTGTATTTCAAAATTTATGAAATCTTGATTTCTTTTATTTGGGTAAGGTTGTTTAATTTTCACTTATTTTAAATGAGACAGTTAGATTAACTACTTTTCAGCAAAAATGAAATCATTATTCCAAAATAAGTGACTTTGTTAGCAATTTAGAGCACTGAATTTATTATATTCCAAGTGATTTGATTTTTCCTCTTAAACCAGTACTTTGATTTCCCGTTTGAAAAAGTGGAAGTGGGCTGCAAATGTTTGCAAAACTAAGGCTAAGTGATTTATATGTAAAAAGGTACTCAATAAATATCTGTGAAAAGAATGTCTAAACATCATAATTCACTGGACTTTTGTGAGAGGCATTGTAGTAGTTTAATTGAAAACTTAGTTGTTCTTTGTCCTCAATATCTGAAGAAGTTGGAATTTCCTATAAGAAGGTCTTTTGTTCTTCATGGTGGGACCAGGACTACACATAATCATTCAAGGTGAGGCCAGCCACTCTTGCTGTCTTAGGGTAGGGGTGGGTTGACCACATCAAAAAGTACAACTATATGATTAGATTATTGGGGTTTTGAGTCCCATCATATCAGACCATATCAGCCGAACTCCCTGACCACTAGGAGGGAAGGGGTCTGTAGATTAATTTCAACTGAGTGTACAGGTGTACATAGATTCTATCAGTCATGCTATGTAATAAGACCCCATATAAACTTTGGACACTTGGATTCCCAATGAACTTCCATGATTAAGAAGATCTATCACTGTGCTGGGAGGTGGCACATTCTGGGTCTATGTGGAGAGGGCATGGAAGCTTGGATTTGAGACCCTTCCAGACTTTCATTTGGCTTCTCACATACAGTTTTATTGTAATAAAGCTATAGTCTAAATACAATGATTATTGTGAATTCTGTGAGTCATTCTAGGAGTTATCTAATCAAAGAGGGGAGATGCCCACATCCGTAGCCAGTAAGTCAGAAGTGTGGGTGGCCTGGGTCACAAACTTGTAGCTGGACTCTGAAGAGGAATCTTGCAGAGGATAGCCCTTAACCTATGGGATCTAGCCTAATTCTGGATAGTTAGATTCAGAATTTAATTGAGTTACCACCGTTTCAAAACTACTGATTGAAATTTTTCACACACATAGTTGGTCTCAGAATCTCTGTTGGAATTTGCAGAGGTTCGTGATAACCTTAATAGGCATTGTGCTAGGTTTCTAACAAGCATGATAAGAAAGAGTCATATAGCAAGTCTTGACCACAAGCTTGATATAATAAAAACATTAGGTAACTGTTTTAGTTTGGTAATGCTGCTGGAATGCAATATACCAGAAATGGAGCGGCCTTTTTAAAGGGGAATTATTAAGTTATAAATTCACAGTTCTAAGGCCTTAAAAATGCCCAAATTAAGGCATCTGGAGAAACATACTTTGACTCCAGAAAAGCCAATCATGTTGGGATCAGTTCTGTCAGCTGGGAAGGCACATGGCTAGTGACCGCTTGTCTTTTGACTTCTAGTTTGAAACAGCTACAATGGGGGCATTTTCCTTCTGCATCTCCGAATGTCTCTATCTGTGTTGACTCTGGTTCCTATGTGGCTTCTGTCAGCTCTCAGCTCTTGGTGTCTCCTGGGGCTTCTGCATTTCCAAACATCTGTATCCTGGGCATCTAAGCTTTCTCCATTGTCACTCCTAGTATCTCCAAATATCTATGTCTCTTTTGGCTATGAAGCAACTATGCTGTCTCCAAAATGTCTCCCCTTTTGAAGGACTACAGTAAACTAATCAAGAGTCATCTTGAATGGGATGAATCACATCTTAATCTAATTAAAAGGCCACATCCACAGTTGAGTGGGTCAGTCTCCATGAAAACAATCTAATCATAGGTTTCCACCCTAAACAATCGGTCTAAACCCACAAGATTGGATTAGGAAAATAATATGGCTTTTCTAGGGTACATGACAGTTTCAAACTAGCACATTCCATCCTTGGAGCCCCTAAAAGATATATTATTTCCATATATAAAATACACTTATTTCATCACAATATCACAAAGGCCTTAAAACATTCAGTAAGAGTATAAATACAATAAAAAGTCAGAAACAGCACAAAATCTCATCAAAGTCAGTTACAGGCATGTCTGTTCTAAAGCAAAAATTCTCCTCTGGCTGTCAACCTGTGAAACTCAGAACAAGTTTTCTGCCAATATACAAAAGAGGGAAGGTCATAGATAAATGTTCCCATTGTCATAAGCAGAAATACATAAAAAAAAAAAAAAAACAGGGATCAGCAGAACCAACTAATTCTGAAAATTTGCAGGACAAACTCTATTAGATGTCCAAATCTGAGAATCATTTATAGAATGATACTTTTCTCCTCGGGGTCTTAAAGTGTGGCAGTCCCATCCTCCTTAAGAGCTTATGCAGTGACCCTGTTCACTTGAAATGCTGGGGTGAGGGCTGCAACATTGGGAGGGGGCATTGAGGAAACCATGCTTTTCTTGACTCCACCCTCTTCAAGCATCAAGGCAAAACCCGGGCTCTCTGCTATCTCCAGGGCACATACTAAATCACTTCAGAGCAGCTGCAAGCTCTCCCCAGTCCCCAAGGAATATGCTCCACGACCTCTGAGGCCCAGGGCAGCAAACTTTTCTTGAGCAATGAAGTGAAAGGCCCACTTCTGGAGCAAACTCACCCTCTCCACATTTATGGGTGGATCCACTCTTCTAGCCTGAGATTGTCTAGCTCCATAACATCGTTTGTAAAAATACACTTTTGTAAGAGAAAGTTTTCAGAGATTCTCAAATAATATCAGATTTCTGTCTCTTTCATACCCTTATAAGGTTATGTCTGAAAACAGTTGCTTTGAGTAGGATATTTTTTCTATCTAGGAGACAAAATAACCTCCCCAAACAGAATGAAATAGAGACTTAGATTCTATTAAGAGTAGCAAACAACCTTATCATGACTTTGTCATGGGTTTTGAAGAAAACTTGTTGATAGTTTGGAAAGTTCCCAGGTTATAGCCCATCCTTCCTTCTGCATTATTATTTTTGTCATTAGTCATTTATTCATCATTTCTTCAATGAATATTTATTAGGTACCTACTCTAGGCTAGGCTTTCTGTTAGGTATTGTGGAATTGAGGAACAGATAGCAACATAAAAATATATATTTTTTTTTCTGCTAGGTTGCCAAATAAATATTTAGGTGTGAGAAAAAGTGTGGATAAAGTCAAGCTCAGAAGCACAGGGTGTTACAGGGACACGGAAAAAGAGTCCTGAACCCAGATACTTGATTGGTTGCATTCAAAAACCACTTCCCTAGGGGTGAAGGAAGCTATTCCTGCATTTTTGAGAAATGACCTGGAGGAAAAGGGTACAAGAAGGGAATTTCTGACAGCAGAAATAGCAAATGTAAAAATTGTAGAGTTTGGAAAAAACATAAAATATTTGAGATGCTACACGGAATTACACATGGCTGGAGGAAAGGGAGGGCAGGGAAGAAAGAATGGATTTGTAAGGGATGGATGATGGTCTTAGAGAAGAGTCAAGTATTCAGCTCTGCATCTTCTCACAGTCCTAGAGAACATTGGAAGATGGCACTAGGGGCCCAGATAAATGCTACTTAAGTGCACAGAGGAATGATGAAAACTTAGATGAGCCAATGAAAATTGTGACCACAAAGATGTGTTAGAAATTTGTAGACCCTAAGAATCATGCCAATGAGGGTAGGAAGTCAAATAAAAACTTGGTAGACCAACTGTTCTTTAGAGAACTGTTTCAATATTTTTATAATAAATGTCAAGTTTGGGAGATATACCACTACTTTTGAGAATAAAAATATATTCTCAAAAGTAATATGAATGATGTTTTGTATTCCAGTCAATATGAAAAGTTTGAATATAACTTTCCAACCACGTAAGTTTTGATTTCAAGGAAGCATTTTTCATGGTCTATTTGAAACACCTCTTTAAATATTTTAGACTTCTCATCCAAAAAGGAGTGCCAGCATGAAGCTGGGACAGCGTGCACCAGGTCTTTACTGGTGGCCTCGTCTAATGTCAGGGTTACCAAACACATTGACTGGTCAGTGCTTATGCCAACCAGGTTATTAAGCTTCTTAATGCCTCTCTGTTTTGATCTAGGATCATTCTTCAGAATGTACCTAAAACATTGCAGTCATACTCCTTTCCTTTCTGATCATGAAAAGTTTAGAAGACAAATGCAGGGCAGTGAAAAACTTATAAAAATTTTTATACTAAATCTACTTGCATGGAGAGTATGGAACTTTATGTTGCAAATAAGATAAATATGATAAAGGCAATAATTACACATGCCAACTTATAAATGACACCGTAAGGAAAATACAACTAATTCCAAAAGCTACCCAAGCATTTATAATAAAATGTTTTTTTTTTAAAGAAAGTTAACATGACTGATAGTTTCTTTAACTTTATTATGGACCCTGGATAAAATCTGAAAAGAAAAAAAAAAAAACAAAAACAAAGTGCTACATTATTATAAAATATGAACATCATTTCTTTCTTTATGTAGTCCCCTGACATCTCACATTCCTGAAATAAGAAGAACTGACCCCTCAGTTACTAAGAACTAATAAAAGCTCATGATGATGTGCCTTTAGAAAAATGTTTTTTACTTCTATTTTTCATACAAGTGTCCATGAGTTTCCATTTCTCTTCCTAAAACTTATTTCTCCATATGGAGTATATTGGTATATATTGACAGGCAGGCTAAAAAAGTAAAAAAGCAAAAAGAAGCTACTTTTTCAATATATCCTTCTTAACAGTTTACAATCCCAATGTTTAAAATGTTTTTGCTGAAGGCTATAGCCAAAATTTATAGAACCAATACAGGAGAAAATGACAGATAAGTAGTATTTTTATTTACACAGTTATCCATTAGCACAGATATTCTTAGGTCCCTGTTTGAGTTTTCATCATACATTCCATTTTTAAAAAGAACTTCAAGATGAATTAGCCTTAAAATTCTTTAGCTTTGAGGCAAATCTTGCTTTCTCGATATAGTTTAGATGATTCTGAGCAATTTTGAAAATCAAATATGGGTATGTTTTCTAGTTAGTCCTAAAGCATTTTATACAATTTGAACTATATTCTCTTTGAAACATCAGTTTTATCTGACTGTTAATCTATAAAGTAAAAAGAAATGTTTAGAGATCATTTTAACACCATGTGAAATAGAAAAATGGTTTCAGATCTAGATTGGGAGCATGTTATATTGTTTCACTGCTTATGGACTTAGAGTTGCTTCACAATGTAGGAGCAGTTCTGTAGTATCAGTAACATTGACTATCAAACTAACAACATCTCTATGAGTTTACCGTGTTCTATTCAATTGCAGTCCTGTTAGAACAAGGGTGATGTGGGGGTTGACAGCTAGAATGCTTTCCAAATTCATTGGTATGAACTGGGAAAACACAGCCTACCTTAAAAGACCATGGTTAAATTTGTCACTTGTAAACCAAAGTATTATTCTAGATCTATCCAATATTGTGTTTATTGTACTGAGACTAATTACAGAACCATTTTTTGTGGGAATTGTACTCCATTTCCTTATAAGCAAAGTTTTATTGATGTGAAAAGTAACTTTAAAAAGCAAATGAGTAAAGAACAAAATGAGTATGGCAGACAAACTCTGATCATTTTTAAGAGGGGTTGATACATTTATTGCCCACCCCCCCACCCCCCACTGTATCAGGTCATCTGCATAGAAAATATTTTAAAATGTCTGGATTACGAGAGGTGCTGATATTTCACTGGCCATTTATATTTAGAATACGAGTTCCAAAATCGTAGAAGCATTGGGGAAAAGAAAGAAATGTAATATGATAGTTTGCGTGGTGATCTGCATTGCTTAGTAAAGGCTTGAATTCATCTTCGTAGGTCTGAGAGCTCTCTCATTTTGGGCAAAACACTTTGGGGGTCCTTTTCATTTTTCTAATGTGAAGTAAGATACTCTTATGGCATAGTCAATAAGATGTTAAACACACTTTGCATAATAGTGAGGAGTTGTTTACAATGTGAATTGTATTGTGTCTCTACAGATATGTTAACTGGGAAGAAAGTCAAGGAAATGGAGTATGAAAATGCAAAGTATTGTTTGATCACCAAGTTGCAATATGAGAAAATGAACAGGGATCATCCTGTGTAGGAAGAACTTTCTACAGAAATTACAATTATTTTCTTATGTAATACTCAGTATATAAAAATTACCACATTTTGTGTGCAGCCAGCTGGTGTGATCAATTTCTGTTGAGAAATGCTCTATTACATTCTTTAAAAGCAAACAGTAAATAAAGATAGGTAAGCTATGTTTTGTTAACTTGTTTTTTTTGTTGTTGTTATTGTTGTTGTTTTTAGGATTTCTCAGATTCTTTGAGCATTCTGATGCTACCTGTGAATATCTAAAAGGAGAAATCATAGACATTTTCTCCCAAACGTATTTCCTTTTTTGGGTCATAATTTTTTTGTTATTTGTTTTAACATCTTTAAGGGTAATGATCTTTGAAACATACTTTGATAAAACATGCCAAAGATAAATATCAAGTTATCAAGTTATATACAAATAGTGAGTCTCTCTCTCTCACTCTCTCTTTCTTTTTCATCTGCTGCCTGTTTTCTTTCTCTCTCCCTTCCTTTCTTTCCCTTCCCTCTCTCTCAGGTACCATAGGCAGCAATTTGAATAGTGCCATTCAGAATAATCATCAGAATAATAATATAATGGACATCAGATCACTAACAACTGGAAGAACCCACTTGCTAATTTTTACTCTGTCTCCATAAGGGATATTAGAAGATGATAATGGCATCATTTCTTTCTGTTGCTGGGAACAACCCCTAGCATTTAAAAGCCTTGCAAGATTCTGTATCTAACCTCCCAGTAAATATTGGCCAACTGTTTAAAATTTATGATTTATTATGGAAATTAATGTGGACATCATTAAGTTTTTCCTGGATATTCTTCAGAGAAGTTTAAGCAGATGTGCAATCCATGAGTCAATTATAGAAGAGAAATGAGATTTCTGGGATTTCATCACTGATTCTCAAATACTATAAGGTGCTTTTGCTCTTGAAAATAACATTTTTCATCTTTTTAGTATCTTCAACTCTAAGGACATCTTGAGACAAGCTGAATAATATAGAATCATTAAGCAAAATGGATGTTTTCCCCTCTGTTCAATAGTTAAAAAAATCTACGCAGAAATATGGGAGTAGGTGGGTTTAGATCACTAAATGGAAGTTGTGATAACCCAGAATGTGCTCTGAGACTTCCAAGAGAAAGTCAGGAAGGCAGGAGGAGAATGACCACCAGTTGTTTTTAATCAAACACAATTCTGAACAACAACAGCCTTATGTTGGGGGAGAAAGGGGTCACTAATTTTTATCTTCACTATATGAATGCCTTTTTGAAAAGTAAATTCAGAGTTCATCACTTCAAGGGATGGAATTTATTCCTTCACTCCTACAACTGGGCTTGGCCATTGGACTAGCTTTGGCCAGTTGTGTTTTAGTTAGTAAGCTGCTGTAAGGTGATATACCAAAAGTGGAAGGGGTTTAAAAAGGGGGATTTATTAAGCTGCAAGTTTACAGTTCTAAGCCCATGAAAATATCCAAATTAAAAGCAAGGCTATAAAAATGTCCAATCAAAGGCACCCAAGGAAAGATATCTGGTTCAAGAAGCCTGGTGCCATTCAAGGTTTCTTTCTCAGCTGGAAAGGCATATGGAGACATCTGCTAGCTTTCTTCCCAGGAATCTTCAGTAGCTTCCCTGGGGCACTGTCTGTTCAGTTGACTCTGTCAGTTCTGGTGGCTCTAAAGCTTTTTCCAAAATGATTCCCCCTTGAAGGGTTCCAGTAAGCAACCCCACCTTGAATGGGTGGAGACACATTTCCATGGAAATCATCTAATGAAAAGTTACCACCCACGATTGGCTGGGTCACATCTCCAGGGAAACAACCAAAAAGCTCCCACCCAGCAATATTGAATGAGGATTAAAGAACTTGGCTTTTAACAGATTCAAACTGGCACAGGGTGATAGCAAAGGTAACAGGTAGAGGCTGGAAAAGAGCTTATACTTTGTGCCTGACCGTGTCTATGTTTAGAATTCTGAGACCACCATGTAAACAGTGCTTATCTAGCCTATCAGAGAATGAAAAACCATCTCATTGAGGAGTCATTTTATCAGGCGACCCACAAATCTGCAGGAAAGCTAATGTGTGAATGAAGCCAGCTTAGTTCATCCAGCCATGAGTGAACTTTCCAAGAAACCACAGACATGTGAGAAAGCCATCAGAACTGGCCTAGATTAGAACAATACAGACAACTCACAGAATTGTGAGCTAACTAGAGCAGTTATTGTTTTAGGGTACTAATGAAAAAAACCCTGCAACTAGGTCTCATCATTCTGTAATTTCCCTAAAGCACAGTCTGAAATTCGCATTTTCATCTACAAAGGAATTTTTAAGGATGCACTCTCAGAAAAAACCCATGAAGGAATGAGAGAAGCAGAATAATGAAGCAGAAGCTGAGCAAAGATGAAGTTTCAGGTGTAATGGTACCTCAGCCTGGTGCCTTGAGTAATTCTAGAGAACAAAGTGCACCACAGAGTTTATTCCACCTTGTAGACAGGAGTGCAAGGTCCAGCTTTTGACTATCAGACATCCCTGGAGTCATGGGGGGAGGGTGGTAGGAAGAAATGAACTGTAAGGAAAATAAACTGGAGTTGTCAAGGGAAATTTCAGAGAATGTTACAGACGTGAAATTTTAATACTAATGTAGGTTGTACATGGAGGGCTGGGGGTGGGGTGGGGGCATGGAGGAACCATTAAAAGTGATCTCAAGGTGGGGAGAGGTGCAGGGGTAGATAAGTGGTAGAAATTTCGCCTGCCATGTGGGAGACCAGGTTTCTATTCCTGGCCCATGCACTTCCCAAACAAACAAACAAACAAACAAGCAAACAAATGAAAAACCAAACAAACAAAAATTAAACAAACACGCTGCAATAAGGGGATACTCACAGGGGAAAATAATGAAATGTGACCCCACCATGAAGCATACAAAAAAAAAGTTATCTCAGGGTATCTGGACAAATACCAAAGATGATGTCACCCTAATTCATATTAACACTATTCTTGGGGGATGGAGTAAATTAATAGGTTTGATTTCCTCTTATATTCCCCTCCAGGCTAATTTAGGCCAATACCTTAATAGAAGAAATGGTGCCTTGCTGCTAACTAATTTTTTTTTTAATTTTCAAGTTTCCTAATACAAGAATTGCAGATTGTCTCCTTATAATCATTGAAAATTTCAATCAAGTCTTTGCTAGAATCCAAAAGAAGATGAAGTAAAAACAAAAACATTAAGAGAAAAAATTTGATATATGGAAAGCAAGAATTTAGAGAAATAATGGGACATTAAAATTTAGGATTTTACACTTGAGGGAAAATGCAAATTGATCTTGAGGAATATGTATTTTCTAATATTCAACCACAAAATGTACAGGTTTGACAGTAGTAGAAGCAATAGTTAACAAGAGGGGATTTTTATAACTAGTAAATACTCATCTCAGAGCTTCATGTAGGAAAGATACAGGATGGCAATTTGGGCATGGTCAAGTACAAAAGCCTCCTCTTACCTTCTCTTTTTCTCAGACGATATTGGTCTCTCCATCTTTTCTTAAAAAAACTAAATCCTAACTTTCCTTTCTACTTTTGGACTGGATCTGTATTTCATTTTCTGAACAGCTGACCAGAGCTAGGAGCTCTATGTTTTAATTTATTTGAATTAACTTTCACAAAGTCCACTTGTATAAACATCAATGCCAAAACTGTGCAGTGTTTTACATTATATTATTTTTTAAAAACACATTTGGGTCAAGAAGGACATAAGGGGCACTTTGAGATTAATCTAGAATTTATAGTTTAGAAACTTTCTTAGTAAAAGAAATTCCTGAGTTCATTACTTG
Organism: Tamandua tetradactyla; assembly: GCF_023851605.1. Lineage (NCBI taxonomy): Eukaryota > Metazoa > Chordata > Mammalia > Pilosa > Myrmecophagidae > Tamandua > Tamandua tetradactyla. Next base: position 29,700,020 of record NC_135345.1, on the reverse strand, counting down.
TATAGGCTGATGTTTAGTGACGTTTATTATAAATAAATGCAAATAAGCAATATTTCATATGTATATTTGCATACTCTGTTCAGTAGTGAATTTACTATGAAACTACTAAAGTGTAGACTTCTGGGCTCCTAATCTGCATGAGCCAAGACACCAAACCTGACTTTGTTCTTATATTTTTGTATTCTTTTGCTAAATGAGGTCACCCAGAATCAGATCAGCTTCAGGTCCACACAACCCTGATCTGCCCTGGTCTATAAAGAATTACCAGTTATCAAAATCATTCCCTTTTCTACAAATAACATTCTTAGATGTATGCCTTTGCCACACTTACTCCACACCTCCTGTGGGCATTCAGATGTTCTACATATTTTGAAATCCAAATCCTGGGCAGCATTACCATTTCTTTTATTTCCACTTACCATGGTATAATCCCACCCACCCCATCTACAATTCTCTTCTACCCCATTTCTTTGATCCTCCCTCCATGGTGTTGGATTACTATTCTCCCAAATGATCCCAGGTAACTAAAAGACCAGCTCATTTAAAGTCATGGCTATTCAACTATTCAAATGCAGGTTCAAATTCAGCTATCATGGAGAAAATGCTGACAGATACCCTGCCATGTGCTTTTAATGTCCACTTAAGTAACCTGTACAACTCTAGCTGCTATAATCACCAGAATCATTCTTAATAATATCCCAATAATTAGTAGTAACAGGAAATAACTCTCAGCCCCATCTTAAACCTTATATCTAGAGTCTAATTTCTCACCACATTCATGAAGACTACCCTGATATAAGGCATCATCACATTTTCCCTGAATTTTTGCCCTGGTTCATTCATTGGTGCCCCTACTTCTTCCTTTGACTGCTCTTCAGAGTCTCTTCTCTAGTGAGTCATCAGAAATGATGCTGCTACAAATTGAATCAGTTTATGTCTTTCATCTACTAGTAACCATTCAAAGGCTAACTATCCAGTTCAGAGTGAGATACAGTCTCCAGAGCTGTCCACAAAATCCTGCTCTTCCCTCATTTGCTCTCATCTCAGACCTCCCCGGCCATACATCCTCTTTATCCTTCTTCTAACCCATCAGCAATATGTGTTCAGAGACTTTGTACTTGCTGTTTCCCCTTCCTGGAATCCCCTTCCCTGGATTTCTTCCCAGTGCCTCCATTTGTCTTTGGTTATTTGTTCAAATACCATCTTCTTGTTGAGTCTTTCCCTAGCTCACCTGTCTAGGAATAGACACTTCCCACACACTCGTTCCAATCCACTTTTCTCCTGTACCTTTCATCTGATGTCAGTAAGATTTAGTTGGTATTTTCTGTTAATGCACTAGAATGAAAGGTCCAGCTTCCTTTCACTGCCTTATCTCTAACACCTAGAAAAGACCCTAGTGGCTAGTAGGAACAAAATTAATAGTTCATGAATGAAAGAGTAAGTTGTGGCTAAAAATGTTTCTGTACAATACGGAACAGTTTTTATTTTCCTAGGTTTCCTTAGTTGATAAGTGTTTCTTCTAACAAGAAGTTAAGATTAAATTGAAACTTTTATTTTAAAAAAAGAGAGGGCATAGAGGATAAAAATAAGAATTATAAGACAGAAAGAGGAAGAGAAGGAGAAGGCTGAGGGTGGAAAGGAGGGAGGAATAGGATGACCTCATTCACTAAAAGTCAGGAAAACCGAAGTAAGCATTAAGGCTTGGACATGGGTTCAGGCTGTATTAGTTCAAATCCTGCCTCAAATGTTATTAATTATTTGAATTTATGCAAGTTATTGACCTTGCTATGCTTCAGTCTCCATAATTTTAAAATGGGGCTGGTATGGGCATCGCATTCCTAGTGTTTTATTTAATTATTCATAATTAAAGGGATTAATACACAAATTGCCTGACACAAGATATCTAAAGAATAAATGTTATTCATTATTAACTTTAAGATATTTTATTGCAGAATATAATAGGGAGGAGACAAAGCTTCTAAGGATCAGTTTTGAATGAGTACTAGCTTGACTGCAAAACAACACCTTCAATTATTTTTGAATATAGATCTCTATACTATTATAGTGATCAACTAACAGTTATAATAATATCTGATAATGGGCATGATTCTGTACATATGTACACATACTAATTTATTTAATCCTTACATGAAAGTTAGGAGGTGATGACTACTGTTCCCCCATTTTACAAATAAGAAAATCAAACCATGTTATTTAACTTCTCTAAGCAAGAAAATAAACCCAAATGGTGTTCTTTGTTCTTGTTGTTGTTATTAGTAGTAGTAGTTTTTATCTTCTTTCCCCTCAATTATATTCAGAATCCTTTAACTAGAACTGGACAGATAAGAAAAGTGGGTCTCTTTGCAAAAGAATGATTTAAGATTGGTTGTGTCTGTTTGCCTAACACATCTCACTCTTTCGTAGACATGATGTTCTATTTTATTCTGCCCTTTCTGTTGTCTATAATGTTGAGAAGTCATTTCCTTAGATACTTCTGCAGGATATTAGTCAGGGATCTCCAGAAAAAAAAAAAAAAAAAAACAGAACCAGCAGGGTGCATGTGTGTGTGTGTGTGTATATATATAATGAGATTTATTTTAAAGAACTGGCTCATATAATTGGTGAACTGGTAAATCAGAGATCCTAGAACAGGTGAACAGGCTGTAAATTCCAGTAAGAGTGATGTCGCCATCTTGATTTTAAAATTCTTTTGAGAGACTGGCAGTCTGGAAATTCTGAGGAGAATTGATGTGGTAATCTTAGGCCAGAATTTCTTCTTCTCTCTGGACCCCTCAGTTCTTTGCTCTTAAGGCCTCCAACTGATTGCTGAGATACACCCATGTCATGGAGGGTAATCTCCTCCACTTAAAGTCAACCAGACATAGATGCCAGTCCCATCTGGAAAATACCTGCACAGCAACATCTAAGCCCAGTGATTAACTAAGTAATTGGACACCATAACCTATCCAAGTAAAGAGATAAAATTAACCATCTCATCCAGAAATATAGGCAGTGAGTTTGGTGAAAAATTCTAATTTCTACTGCAAAATTTTCTTACTTTCCTCCAGTTGGTATAATTTTCAAATATTAATTGGAGCAATACTGATGCATTATGTATGACTTTGTGACCACTTTAAATTATAAACACATGCATATTTAATCAGAATCATTGCATAATTGTTACCTGAAACTGTGGATATGATTTTGTCACCTTTCATTGCATTGTCTGAGAAAGTTTGACCTCCATGTACAGTCATCACACACAGATATGCTACCACATTCCCACCAGGTCAACATTGATTTTATATTCTCTTTCATCTCTCCCACTTCACTCTTTCTTCTAGCATCCTGCTGGTTAGTCTCATGAACTGCAGAGTGTATAGATATTTTTAAAATGTCATTTTTAATTTGCATACTCACCAAGGCTATGTGTTTGATCCTAAGAAATTCACAGTTTTTATAAGTTCTAAGAAACTATTTAAAAAGCATAAATTAAAATTTACATACATCCATTTGTATGGTAGAAGTGGAGAAATATTTCCTTACTTTTCAGGTGTTGCAGAATTCCTGTATTCTGCCTTATAAATGCTATTTGGTAATTACATGAAATAAACATTATGAATGAAATAGAATGTCTATCTGAATTTCCAAGTTTCAAATATTGGAGCATTTTAATTTTGTTGAGGCATTCATCCATTTAACATGTATTTACTGAAAGATTATTACGTATTTGGCAACCTAGATGTGTTGATTGGCTTCGTGGAGTTTCTAGATTAGTAGAAGTTAAAGAGAAGATAATTTCAAATAATAGAAAAATGTGATTACTGGGAAACACATAGATAGGCAGCTACTCAATTTTGGGGGAATAAAAAAAGTTTCCTTAGAGCATAAAGATGAACAGGAATAGACAAAAGTTATAAGGAGAGGAAGGGGGTGGAGTTACAAATGAGGGGACGTATTAAGAGTCTGCTTAGGAAAGAGAACAAGTTGTCAAAAGCTGAGAAAGAGAAAAGTGTGGCCAAGAAATCAAAGTTTACTAAATCCCAGAGTAAAAGGATGACTCATCTGCTCTACCACTTACCTAAATCATTTCTTACTAATTTAGGAAAAACAGGAAAATCCCAATGTCTGCTGGCCTAACATAACTTGCTGCCTTAATATCATTTTCCAATGTTTCTAATTGTATAATATCCACATTCCACCAAGCTGTAGATTCTTGTCCCAAATGCACTCTGCCCAATCTTCATACTTGTCTTTCATTAATTCACATGCTCACAGCTTTTATTCAGCTATGCTTTCACCTTATAAATAAATAAAGAAAATATTTAATGATTTTCTAGAATGACCAGGGCAAGAGAGATAAAGTTCCTTCCTTCACGGAATATTTTAGTTGTAGAGTCTAACATAACAAGCAAATAAACTATGTGCAAATATTATTATCCAATATAAATATAATTATATATATATATATATATAATTTCAGATAATGAAATGTCATGAAGAAAATAAAAGTAGATGACAAGAATCAAATGGAAGTGATTGAATGTTATTTCAGTTGGGTTAGAGAGAGAAGCTGTCTCTGAAAAAGTTATCCTAGATAATATACTTAGTAATTCATTCAACAAATGTGCATTGTGAATTAGTTATCTAAAAGGTAAAGTGATAGGTATTTATGTACAATTCCACAGTCTTGTTTCAGAAAGAGAACTGACTTAAATCACTATCTACATGAATGGAGAGTCAACCCTTTCCTTTACTTTAACAGCTGCATTAGCTAGGGTTCTCTAGAGAAACAGAATCGGCAGGAGATATCTGTAAATATAAAACTTGTAAAAGTGTCTCACACAACCGTGGGAATGTAAAATTCCAAGACCTGTAGGGTAGGCCAAGAGCTGGCAGCTACAATAAAGGTCCTCAATGAACTCTCAGGAAAGGCTGGCTGGCTGAAGCAGGAAGAGTGATTGTCTCTTATGAATCCTCCTTAAAAGCCGTCTGGTGATTAGATTAAGCATCACTCATTGCAGAAGACATTCCCTTCGGCTGATTGCAAATGCAATCAACTGTGGAAGCAGCCAACATGGTCACGATTTAAGTCCATGAAATGTCCTCATAGCAACTGACAGGCTAGCACTTGCCTGACCAGATAACCGGGTACCACCACCTGACCAAGGTGACACGTGAACCTGACCATCACAGACTCTTTTTGTTCCCATGAGGATAAACTTCTTTCATGGAAAATCAGCTTCTGTAGACAAAGGGACAACCTAGAAATGCAACTGCCATTGATTAGAAATTTTTTACAGTTTGAACTTTCTCGGTTATGGGCATGGGCTTGTTTGAATTTCTGGTGAACTTCAGTGCTAAACATGCCCCTCTGGGGACCAGTTCACCTTAAAAAATGTCATCCACTACCTCTACTGCATTTATTCCCTACTTCCTACTTGAAGTCCAAGTGTGATTAATACCCACACTGCTCAAGTTAATTCAGCATGATGATTTTACTATGGCCTGTAATAGTCAACAAATTATTATTTTTAAATAAATGGCTATATTAATCAGAAAGTATTTAGTCATGTTATAAATTCAGATTTGCTTCTATATCTCAGTGTCATGACAATAAGGATTTATTTCTCATTAATCCTTCCTGTCTAATTCATGTTGGTGGAATCTTTGCTTTGCCTAGTCAGTCAATCAGGAACCAAGATGGGCAGATATCTACCATCTTGTGACACCAACCTGTTAACACTTGGCTTTAGGTTTTGTCACCACAGAAGATGAGAGAACAAGAAATCATGTTATTTCTTGCCTGCCTGAAATCAGGGGTATATATTAAAAGAAAAACAAAGATCTAAATTTAGGCACAAATTTATTCAATACCCTATCTCCATTACATTATTTGTGTCCATTTATTAAATTTGTATAGAGTTTACAAAATGCATCACTATGCTTGATCTCATGTAATCTTCGCTAAAATTCCCTTCACCAAGAATTTTTATCTGCATTTTGTAGAAGAGTAATTACAGTCTAATAGCACTTATATTGCAAGTCCAAGGTCACAGTCAGTAGGGAAAAGAAAACTATGTCTCAAAAACAGAATTACTTCTTTTTGTCGAAATAAACCCATTTCATATCTCGCTATGACATATCTACCTTACTTGGCTTTTGGTTACTAAACTTATGTAGAATCATAGATTTTATAAAGCTCAATTACAACTTTCAGATAATCTGCAACAATACATGCATTTTACAGGTGAGAACATCAAAGGCAAGGAAAGTTAAATGGTTCACCTAATGTACTCAGCGAATTTAGATTCTTCTAACTTCAAAATCTATGTTCAATCACTCTAAACTGGCACCTCCTGGTGTATGCCAACATTATTTTAGACTAGCATAACTTGATATTAAAATTTGAAAACTAATCACAGGAAAGAGAATTTTACACTGATCTCAATCATCAACGTAAATGTAAAAATCCCAAATAGCATATTGATATTCTGAATCCAGTAATGCATATAAGGATAATACATAATGATTCAGTTTCGATTATCTGGTGAGTAAAAACATGTATAACAGTAGAAGATTAACCCAAGTTTAGCCATGTTAAAGATTAAAGGACAATGAAAGATCTGCCTTAATTTCCCAAACTCACAATTGCCAAACAGTAAAAGATATCCAAGTGTTCCTCTATAGGTGAATGAATAAACAAAATGGTCTATACACACAATAGGATATTCAGCCATGAAAAAAGAATGAAGTTCTGATACATGTGACAACATGGATGAATCTTGATATCTTGTAAAGTGAAAAATGAGATATAGCATGATAAATGTATGATCTCACTGATAAGAAATAATTAGAATAAGCAAATCCATAGAGTTAGAAACTTGAATGTAAGTTACTAGGGGCCAAGGTGGGGGTAAGGAATGGAGAGTTAATTTTTAATTAAAGCAAAATTTCTGCTTGAGGTGTTAGAAAAGCTTTAGTAATGAATAATCGTTATGGTAACACAACATTGTGAATATAATTAACACCACTGAGCTATCTGAATGTGGTTAAAAGGGGAATTTTAAGTGGCTGGCATATATGTTGAGAGAACAAAACTATTTCAAAAAAATAGCTTTTTTTTTTTGGCATGGCCGGGCATTGGGAATTGAACCCGGGTCTCTGGCATGGCAGGTGAGAACTCTGCCTGCTGAGCCGCCGTGGCCCACCCAAAACATAGTATTTTGTAACATAAATTCTGAATACTAATATAAACTATGGACAATAGCTAACAGTATTTTATAACAATATTTTCTCATCGATTGTAACAAAGTTACCACACAAATGGAAAATGTTAAATATAGGGATTAATATATGGGAACTCTGCATTTTGTGCACGATCTATCTGCAAATTTACAACTTGCCTAAAAACAACAAAAAATACTGTTCAATGGGTTGGCTTAAGCAAGGGAATTTATTGGCACAGTTTTGAGATGCGGACAAGTCCAGATTGAGGTATCAGCAAGGCAATGCTTTTTCTCCAAAGAGTGTGACATTTTGTGGCTGGTTGCTGGTGATGCTCAGGTCTTCACTTTTCTGACACATGGCAATGCACAGGGCAATGTCTTCTTTCTCTTCTGGGCTCCTCTGACTTCCAACTGCTGCTCCTCCAAATGGCTTTGTTCTCATAAAGCCTCCTGTGTTAGGATAAAGTTCCAATCATATCCATTTGAGCCATATTTAACTAAAAATAACACCTTCAAAAAGTCTTATTTCAATGGGCTCATATCCACAGGATTGGATTCAGAGCATGTCTTTTTCTGGGATACACAATTCCACCTACCATACGACCATTTTCATAGATGAAAAATATTTATAAAATCAAATAATTCATGTAAAAATAAAAAGATACAAAGCTGACGTGCCATTTCAAAAATGCAAAACAGTATCTCCAAAACTTAGAGCAGACTGATGACTCCCTTAATAGTAATATATGGGAAACTTTCTTCAAATCCTAGTTAATATCAAATTGTGTGCTAGTACCATTTTGATTCAATATTGTACTTTAGTACCTAGCCAATGCAGTATGACAAGTAAATAAAATGAATGTTTATCAGTATTGGAAAGGAAGAAACAATATTTCAAAATTCACAGATGATTTGACTTGGTATACTGAAATTCCAAAGCACTTAACTGAATAAACAGAGGACTTAATTAATTAATTAACTCAACAATGTTGCTGGACATGAAATATATATAATACAAACATTGCAGTGCTATATTCCAGTAATAAGTAGTCAGAAAATAACATTTTTTAAATGACACCATTGCAATCTATGCAAAAGTATCAAAAATCTAGGAATTCCTTTAACTTGAAAACAAAAGCTTTCTATTGAAAAAATTATAAACCTTTTGATAAAAATTACAGGTCAAAAATTTTTGAGCATTGAAAAATTCAAACTCAGATTTGAAAAGATGGTGATTCTGTCCAATTATACATAAATTGGAATGCAATATAGAATAAAATATATATCACTACTGGTGATTTAAAACTCTTGGTACCATAGAAAACTGTTCTTAAAGTTAATATATTCCTCTGTGTGTGGATCCATACATGCAAGACTTTAGAAAGTAGAACTTCTCTCTTTCTAAAGTTCTAGAAATGCATATATGTAGGAACTTAAGATGTGATCCAACTCATTTCAGATCAGTCATAATTCTCTTACTGGAGTCCTTTGAAATTCAGACAGAGAGAGAGAAAGCCATGGAAGTAAGAAATTGAAAGCAATGAAACCTGGAAGAGAAGGGATAAATCAGCAGATGTCATCATGTGCCTTGCCATGTGACAGAAGAGTTCAGGATCACCAGCAACTGGTCTTTAGGAAGAAGGTATCATTTTGATGATGCCTCAATTTGGACATTTTCATGGCGTCAAAACTGTAAGGCTGTGAGTTAATACAGTCCCAAAATCAAAGCCAATGCGTGCTATGATATCTGCTTTTGGCAGCTTAGCAAACTAAAACAACTATTTTAAAGGGGCTCTAGTTTTAATTTTCAATGTTAAACTTCCCATAAATATGATTGTTTAGATATTAAATAGGTTTGACAGGAAGGGCATGGTAAAACATTCTGAGAAACTGTGACCCTTCAGTATATAAACCATTTCAATAACATATTCATCAATATATTAATGAGTAGACACTTTCTTCAAACACTGGTGCAAGGGACTCTAATCATAGATTATTTCTAATAAGTCTAATTGTAAAAGAATAAATTTAAATATGTGCGGTGTATGGAGCTTTTCAAAGGAATTTCAAAGAGGCAAAATGTTCTTGATTATTGTAAGTTTTCACATTTGTTTTGATACATTTCAGAGGAAATGGCAATAGAGCTATCTTTGTCAAAAACTGTTCCATTTTACAGTGGTCATCCTGGACTGGGGTTTTTGAGATAATTAACCCCAATAGAAAATGATTTGTGGGAATATTTTCTCAATGGTACCATTTTAAATACAAAAGAGAGAAGTCACTCTATTACATTGGAGATTACTTTGATTTTCAAAGTGCTTCAGTGTCACATAAAAATGTGTTAGTAACCCAAATTCTCAGGCCTCACTTCAGGCCTACTTGATCAGGTATTCTGGCGCAGGGCCTGTCAAATCATATTTTAATAAAAACTTTAGGTGATTCTGATTTATGCTGAAGTTTGAAATGCACTGCCTAAGTACATTAAAGTTTAGCTCTTTTATGGAACCATATTGAGACAGTCTCTAGCTTCTGGAAGACAGGAATTTTGAAATAATAATTTTGAAATAGTCTTAGGAAAAAGCCTGCTATGATATTATCAAAAGTTGTTCTGATAATGAAGATATTTCTATTTAACCTTCCAATAGCCTTTTAAGATAAAGAAATATTTGGATTCTCAATATCTATGCCAAATCTTTTCAGTTCTCCCCCAGATAAACAAACTTTCTACAACATTCACAACAAAAATCAAATAATGGGTATTACGATTAATAATGAAATAGTCCTAATAACTTCCTACTTGATATTTTGAGAACATTCACAGTTTTGACAGCTGATAAAACAGTATTTAATTTAGTGTTTAATATTTAGAATTTAAGAAATCTGCTGTCTGAATCTGTCGATTTTTTTCCTTGTTGCCTTAATTTTAAATTGCTTTATGCAACTTAATGCACAAACACAGGTTTTGTAATGATTATTCGGATACTTTTTAAAAATATGCCTATGGTTAAGCTAACTAACACATCCATTTTTGGTGGTTCTAAAATGTATTGTCTGTTTTCTTAAATTATAATACTAAAAAAAAGATGAAATAGAGGTGTGGCATCTGATATGTAAGAAAACCATTAAATACTTAGCTATCTATCTACAGACGTTTGTTTGAATAATAGATTGAATAATAGAATTTCTTTGTTTGTTTTTAGTGGAAAAAAATACCAATCTGAGTTTTGACTGTTTTGCTTTTTTAATGAGATTTTAAAACATACCCCTGAACTAGATATAAATGAATCCCCATGCCCCACCCGCATGTCTGTTCTTGAATCAGCAATGACTGAGAAAGAGACCTTGAGTTCTAAGACAGTTGAATTGCAACACATAAATTCAACATACACACAAGTTGTCATACTTTCACTCAAGTGTATAAGGGAAACAGAAGATGACAAAGAAAAATAGCACAACAGTTACACAGAGAACAGGAAAGAAAAAGGAAAGTGAATCCTAATGACATTTGAGCCCCCAATTTCAGTTGGTTCATAAAGCTCAGATGTTTTCTGGCTTTTGTATTCTTTGTAACACACTTGTATCTATATGATATATTGTACTTTTTTGTAAAAAATACTTCCTGGTATATTTATGTTACTGTCTTTAACAGAGTAATAACATACACTTCTGAAGTAGAAAACATACTAAAGAACAAAAAGTTCTAGAAATGCATTATATATATATATACTATGTATTATATATATATATATATGTATTATATGTATATACTGCTATATCTTACTGTACCAATGTGGATAAAAAGAGAGTGACACTTGAATGGAAAATGTGGACACAAATAGCAGATATTCACTACAAAATCTGCAAATACTATCAATTTCAGTGATTTGAGCATACTGCAGAATATTCTAAAACACTTGTTCATCAACTCTGAAAGCAAGAAATATTTCTGATCAGTGGTATCAAAATAAAATATTTCTTATTTTTTCTCACAGCACACAATGAAATTCTTCCAAGTCACTAATTTGACCAATATCTACTAAGTACACATCTGTAAGACACGTGGTAGAAAATATATAAATTATTCCTTAACTTTCTTAAGCATAGAAATCAAGTGGTGAGTTTGTTATTACACATCTTCTATCAAAAAAAAAAAAATTGTTCTTCAATGAGTCTAGGGAAAAGGCCCCCAAATTTGTATTTTAACAAACCCAAAGGTGATCTCATGTTTCAGGACCAAGACTTGGAGTAAGGGCAGGAGAATACAAAGTGAAAACAATGTGACTATCCTCAAAATTCCTAAATTTTAAAGCATTGAATGTGTTAATCACCTTGTGATATTGGTGCAAGCTTATTAACCTCAAAAACAGGGTATGTTATATTTTGGTTACTCAAGAATGAGCTTTTGGTTTCAGTTCTAACATGTAAAATGTTGGAAGTGTCATTCCTGTCCTTTTAACTACAAATAACCGAACAAATAGAAAAACCAATGACTCTTCCTTGGCCTGTCAGAGAACATATGTCCATGGGCAAACTGCTGCTCAAAATTTGGAGAAACAGGCAAATCCAGAGAGCCCAAACTTATATCTGCTTACTTGGAGCAGAAGATGGTAGTGCCATAAATTGGTAAGAAAACATAAACTGCAATTTTAAGAAACTACTGGAAGCTGAGTGTGAACTTGCTTGACGGTGAGAAACTCATTGGACTACAGTGTATGGAGCATGCCCACATTTGTGGGGAAAGAGGTTACCTACAGAAATACCACCAGGTGCTCATGGTGAAGGAGGAAGAAAGATTGTGTTATAGCTCTGCTAGAGAGAAGTGGAAGAATAATCATTGTGAAATACACCCAGAGCATTTCCACAACACAATCCTGCTCTACAGTAGGAAAAAAAACTGCACCAGAGACCTATTGCACCTTGGAGGAGGGAATTTCTTGAACTTCAGTCCTTCCCTCTTAGCTTTTGTCTCACTTGAGTGGAGAAGAAATGGAAGCTAATAAACACTTGTGAAGTCTACAGCCTTGGAACACAGGCCCAGTAAGAGACTGATCTTAAGACATAAGATTTAAGATTTTCCCCTATACCTTGCCGTTGCAGCAACAATGATGCAATATTATAACAGCAGATTATAGGTAAAAGAGCTGCTTGAAATACAGACATGGTGGCCAGTATTCTAGCAGCAATTTTGAATTATGAGGCAATTTGAAGGTGTAAACCACCCATCTAATAAGGGTGAAGCAGAAAAAATTAAAGTTTTTTTTTTTTTATTGATTTCGTGGAAACTTCTGGACTACTTAACACCAAACTTGTTTTAGGTACAAATAAACTCATGTGTTTAAGTTCACTATGGTCACACCACTTTAGGCAGTTGCTAAAAGCAATTTCTAACTAGCCTACCATATGACTCGGCAAATTGTTTAATCTCTCTATGTCTCAGGTTCCTCATCTGTAAGCTATGGATGCAATTACTACTTATTTTATTGTGTCATTATAAGAAGCAAGTTAATGTATTTAGTTTGGTTCCTGGAACTCAGTATGTTGTTTAAAGTTTAAACTATTGTTAACATCATTAGTATAATTATTCTCCTTCTAATATCAGAAGTGGAGGAATACCACAGAAGGGCAATTGCCCTTCAAATATTTGGAATTCCTCTGATTCACCAGCTTTATGCACACATTGCCCTTCATTTTATCCTTTAATTATTCTAAAAGAACTTCAGTTTTTTGCTTGTGTGTGTTAGTGTTTTTCAATCAATCACCATCAGTTTTGTGAAAAATTACACATGCCATATATATATATATATATATATATATATATATATATTCTATACATATATACGTATATAGAATATATATATATATATTCTATGCATTTCTTCTACCATCTTTTTGCTCATGCCATTCCTTCTTCCTAGACTGATAATTCCCCAACCTCTCTGTCTACATAAATATTTCACAACTTTCAAGCCCTGGTGAAAATGTCACCTACCTCAAGTCTTTCTCCATCCTTCAAAATAGAATTAATTTTTGCAACAAAGAAATCCCTTAGCACTTCACAAATTTCTATAAGAAGTTTTGTTTCTTTCGATGTACCATCCTTCTACCAGACTTTAAATTCCTTGAGGAAAGAAACCATTTCTTATTTATTATGATATCACTGATTACTGAATGAATGGAGTATATGCATATTTGTCACTCTATTAGTTTTCTGGGGCTGTCCCAACAAATTACCACAAACTGGGTGGCTTAAAACAATAGAAATGTATTCTCTTAAATTTCTGGTGGCCAAAAGGTATTGACAGGGCTGCACTTTCCCCAGAGGCTCTGGGGAAGAATCCATTCTTTGCCTGTTCTAGCTTTTGATGTCTTCCATGTATCTCCTGGCTTTTATTGTCTTGAGGTCACATCTCTCCATTCTCTGTCTCTTTCTGTGTCTCTTTTATGTATTGTATTAGTTAGTGTTCTCTAGAGAAACAGAATCCACAGGGAACACTCACAAATATAAAATTTATGAAAGTGTCTCACGTGACTGCGGGAACACAGAGTCCAAAATCCGCAGGGCAAGTTGTGAAGCCAACGACTCCGATGGAAGGTCTGGAGGAACTCCACAGAAGAGGCTTGCCAGCGGAAGCAGGAATAGAGACTGTCTCTTCTGAATCTTCCTTAAAAAGCTTCCTGTGATTAGATTAAGCATCACTCATTGCAGAAGACACTCCTCTTTGGCTGATTACAAATGGAATCAGCTGTGGATGCAGCTGACATGATCATGATCTAATTCTATGAAATGTCCTCATTGCAACAGAGAGGCCAGCACTTGCCCAACCAGACAAACAGGTACCACAACTTGGCCAAGTTGACACATGCACCTGACCATGACATGTATCTATCCCAAAACTCCTCTGGCCTCTCTCTCTTATACAGATACATGTGATTGCATTTCCCCAGAGGCTCTGGGGAAGAATCCATTACTTGCCTCTTCTATATTTTGATGGCTTCCATATATTTCCTGGCTTTTCTTGTCTTGAGGTCACATCTCTCCATTCTCGGTCTCTGTCTGTGTTTTTTATGTATCTATACCAAAACTCTCTCAGATATATGTGATTGCCTTTATGACCCACTAGAATAATCCAGAAGTATCCCCTTTCAAGATCTCCCACATAAGATAATATTCACTCTTTTGCCATATAGAGTGATATTCACAGGTACTAGGGATTAGAATACGAACATATCTTTTTTGGGATCAACATTTAGACCACTATATTTGCCTTTCTCTTTCATTCTTATTGCATGTGGTAAATTTACCCTTATCATATTCCAGGAACCCACAGTTGATATGCTTACACAGACAAATTATTCTTGTTAGTGATATTTGAAATTGATGAGCTAATCACACAATATTAATGACTGATACGCTTGCTGCTGTTACCATTCTTGTTATTTTTGTTTTAACACTGATATGAGGAAACCATTAAGAGTTGGAGAGCTGGAACTTACATGCAATGAGATGAATTCAAGGAAAAATATTAGAAGCATTGTTGCTAATTTAAATAAAGAAGAAAATTGAAGATAAGTGACTGATGCATTTATAGTCCAGGTAATGTATTTTAAAAATAAGTGAATCTGAATTATATTGAAAGTACCATTTGCCCACCTCCCAGATTGCACTGTAGACAGTCCTACTCACGGACAGTGCTCATGAAAGCTGGACCTAACTGATGACTGCCTAGGGTTCAACATTAACCACAACATGCATAAAATATTCTGAATTTTAGATGCACTGCACACTTTAATTTAGGTTAAGGACTTTCCCTCTTTTGGAGGGAAGGAGTTCTTCATGCTATCCTATCACTTGCCTAGGAGTAGAAAATATCAATTAATCAGTCTGAGTTGAGACTAAAAAGGATACTGGGAAGAGATATCCAACTGTCTATTCACTTACTCACCAGAAGTTTAACATGTTGGGGAACATCTTGTATTATTTGGAATCTATCCATCATTAAACATAAATGAGAAGGAGACTGTGATACATAAATGTGCTAATTCCAAATGGATACATGTATTAAAGACTCTATAACCATCTGGACTCAATCTGGGCCCCAGAATGTTCCCATTTATCAAATTATAATTCCCATACAATATTTTATATCTGTAATTCAATGTTGATTAAAACAGAATTGTGTTCAATTTGTCAAAGTGGGATTCATTAGTAATGTAGTAAGTGAACAGATTTTTGTGGATTTTTGTGGAAATATTTGTGGATTATTCTTGTCTCTCTCTGTCTCTTCCCCTATCTTTCAACTCCTCTTCTTTCTCATAGTTTATCTACATCCTAACAGTTTCAAAGTTGAATTAAAGTTCCACCTTTTTCATAAAGTCTTCTTATCCTCTACCACCACTTCATTAAATAATGAACTCTTCCTTTTCTAAAATTGGAGGCATTACCTTTATAATTGCCTATCGTGGGAATTTTGACATAACAGACTCTCAACAACAGAAAGTCTTTAGGTTCCCATCCTCTTAGTAAAACGATGACTTCTATTTATCCTGAAACAATCATTTGCCTAAAGAAGTCATACAAATTGACTTGATTTTCAAAAGGAATGGAAACAAAAATGCATCATATTTAAAAGAGGGTATGAATTTCTAAAAGATATTACAAAAGACAGATTTTAAGAGATAATCTATTTGACCTCAAGGTGTCCCTTCGCATTATAGGAGGACTCATTCCTTAGACTGTCTTTTCTATCTATACTCACTTCCTAATTTCCTTCTTCCACAGCATCCAAGTTCATAACTCCAGGAATTATAACTTCACTTAACTCCCTATGTGGGTATCCAGGTGCTGTTTGAATATTTCCTTTGTAATACATATATAATAAGAGCTGAAACAAATTTTAAACTCCATCCTTCTTGCAAACCTAGTCTCCTCCCAATTTTCCTCATCTTAGTAATGGCATTTCTGTTCCTCCAGTGACTCTGGTAAAAAATCTTGGAAGTAACCTTGAAACCTACTTTTCTTTACATGCTTTATTGAATTTAGTAGCAGATTCTACAGCACAGTTCTTCAAAAATACTTCTTAAATCAAACTACTCTCCATTAATACTATGCTAGATCAAGCCAACATCATATCTAAGCTTGGTCTCTTTAATTTCCTCTCAAATGGTCCTCTGTCTTTCAATATCATCACTGTTCACATATCTATAACTGTATCTATAAGTCTAACTTTCCTAAGGGATCAAATGTTTGTTTAAAAGAGTGAATTTGATCCAGATACTTCTTTGATCAAATACACCAAGTCTTGCCAGCACACTTATAAAAATACCCCAATTTTCCCCTTGACTTAAAAAGTCTAACATGGACTGGTTAGACTGAAATCCATACGTGGGTAGGACTGACTCCCTCAACCTCTCATCGCCTATCACCTCTTAATAGAGTGGCAGCCACACCTTTTTCAAGGGCTTACACAGAGGCTATACACTCTCAAAGAAACTCTTGTTTCTTCCATGCGTTCCAGCTGTATTTTTTTAATGTTTTTTAAATTGTGAACTATATCATATATACAAAAAAGCAATACATTTCCAACTACATTTTAACAAGTAACTATAGTACAGATTTTAAAGTTTTGTATGGGTTATAGCTCCACGATGTTTCATTTTTTTCTTCTAGCTACTCCAAGACACTGAAAACAAACAGAGATATCAATTTAATGATTCAGCAGTCATAATCATTTGTTAAATACTATCTTCTCTGTTATACTCCTCCTTCTCTTTAAATAACATATATGCATAAAAGCAATAAATTTCAAAGTACAGCACAACAATTAGTTGTAGAACAGATTTCAGAGTTTGATATGGGTTGCAATGCCACGATTTTAGGTTTTTATTTCTAGCTGCTCTAAGGTCCTATAGGCTAAAAGAAATATCAGTATAATGATTCAGTACTCAAATCATTTGTTAGAACTGAACTTCCCTATGTAATTCCACCATCACCTTAATTTTTCAGAACCTCTCCTGCAGTGGTATCATTGCACTTACCTCTCATTATCTTCTAGAGAGCCCATGACTCTTTCCTCTCATACAGATGTCAGTTTAAATTTTCTGTCATCAGAAAGCCATTTCCTGCTTGCTTAAGCTAATAGAAGTTCCCCATAAATGGAAAGTGTCTCCATTTTTTCTGTACTTCATCTTGCACTCATCACAATGTGATATCATGTAAATAAAACCTATATGTGTGTATTATGGGTAACAGTGATTTACTGCTTTTTGCAATCTTTCTCCCAGTGAAAAGAATGTGTTATGACAGCATGATAGTATTATTATAAACTATAACACTTGCCATATAGTAGTTGCAGGTCTTAGTTTGCTTGAGCTGCCATCATGAATCCCATGCAATTGAGTGCCTTAAACAGGAAATGTTTATTAGTTTAGAGTTTCAGAGGCAAGAAGTTCAGCATCAAAATATTGAAAGGTTTTATTTTCATCCTGAAGACTGTAGCATTTTGGTGCTGGCTGCCAGTGATCCTTGAGATACCTTGGCTTTCCCTTCATGCGGTGATGCCTTCACCTTTCTTTTGCTCTTCCTTTTTCTGCTTCTGGCTTCTGACTCTTTATAAGACCTCCAATAATCCAGGTTAAGACCCACTCTCTAAACTATATTTCTACCATCCCAAACCTCCTGTATTCCAGTTGATGCCAAATCCCTTATTCTATTTAAAAGTCCACAATTTTGAGAGTGCTTCTTGATTCCTCTCCTTCTCTTGCACCCTGATTTCAATGCCTCAGGAATTCCAGTTGCCTCTACCTTCTAAATATATCCAAACTCTGGCAAACTCTCATTATTCTTTTGCTACCACTCTGTTCTAAACCACAGTCATCTTCATGCTGGGATTATTGCCATATTCTTTGAAGTCGTTTCCCTGCCTAACTTACCTGAGCTTTACTAGCCAGTGATTCTATTATACTGTAAGTCAGATCATTTTTTCCTTTGCTTAAAATCTTACAAGGACCCTATTTTATTCTAAAAGTCAGTTTCTACAATGTCTTCCCAGGACCAACATGATTTGCCCCTGTGCTCCATTACCATCTCATTCTTGTTACTTTTTCTTTTCCTCACTTGCTTCTGCACGTTGGCCTTCTGGCTGTCTCTTGAACCTAATGAACACAGCACCACTGCATCCTTAGGGCATTTGCTGTTGATCTTTCTGCCTAGAGCATGCTTCTGTCAGGTTTGCTTTTGGCTCACTGTTTCAACTCCTTCAGCTCTCTGCACAGATATTACCTTCTTAATGAAGCTGATCCGCACATATTTATATAATATGCTCCGATCCAGAAGACCTTACCCTTCTAATTCTGTACTCCTGTATTTTCTTTCTGCACAGTTCGTATTATTTCTAACGCATGATATGTTAGCATTTATGTTGGTGGTGCATTATTTGTCTGTAGTGTATTATTTGCCTTTTTCACAAGAATATATGCTGTCTGAGTACAGTATATCTGTTGTTTACTGATACATTTCTGCAGCTGAAACAAAAAAATTATGTCTGGCATGGTAAATCCCACAGGATAGCCCTTATATTATATTTGTTATATAAGCATTTTAGGAATCCTTACAAATAAAGAAAAAAAATAGGAAAGAGGAAAATACAAAATAAGGGACACGATGTAAATAAACAACTAAAAACTTGAGAAATAAAAATAGAAATACATATATAAAAAGAAAAATTCAACATAAAATCAAATACATATTTAAAAAAAGAGCAAGATACCACTTTGGGCCATTAATTCAGAAGCACGTCTATCTTTTAATTCTTAATAAGCGTATAAACAATAGGCATTATACACAGAACGTAAAACAGGAGTTTAGCCATGTTCTCTCCCCTTTCTCGTGTGTTTCCTTCATAAATGGAAGTCTTAATCCTATTCTTGTGAATCCTATTTTTGAGAAAATACTTGACTATGATTATGACTCACAATAACGGGTTGAATTGTATATAACCAAACCTAGGTGGGAGTCCTAATTCCCAGAACCTCAGAACATTATTTTATTTGTAAATAGGGTCTTTAAGAATGTCATTAGTTAAGATGAGAACAAAATGATCAGTGTACTTAGAAGAGAAAGTTTGGACATAGTGAAAGAGTAGATGGCCATGTGATAACAGAAGAAAAGAGTGTGTTATGCCACAATCAAGGAATTCCAAGGATTGCCAGTCACTGTCAGAAGTTAAGAAGAGAAGAGAAGAATAGGACAGATTTTCTTCCTGTAGGCTTTAGAGGAAGTATGGGCTTCCAAATTTTGATTTTGATCTTCTAGACCAAGAACTGTAAGACAATATATTTCTGTTATTTTAAGACATTCAGATTGTCTTTAAATTTAATTGCTCATTTATTTGTCACACTCACTATTCTGTGAGCTCATTGAGAGGAAGGAACAATTTGTTTTTGTTATTTTTGTGCCTATTAGGGCTGCCTTTCGCACAGCAGGTGGTCAATAAATGCTCTTTAAACACATAAACAAATGAATTGATACTGCAGACTCTTCAGCAGAGGCTTCACCTTCACTTCCTTCCAAGGAGGCCACAGTCCCCATAAAATAAAATTGCTCTCTCCCATAGGAACCGCAATAAAGAAGATCTGTGTATCATTCCCTCAGGGTCTTTACAAACTGAATGACTAATAAGAATTAATTGCCCCTTATTTCGTAATACCTTTGCAACAAAACGGTTTTTAAATTGCTATAATCTCAAGTGCGATGCTTTCAGATTTTAAATACTGTTACAGAGCTAGAGAAGGGGATTTATTTTTTTTAATATACATGACCTGGATTGTATTACCGTTCATAGGAAAATGCCTAATCTCTTTATATGGAAGATGACTTGGTCTGGAATTATGTTTATTTCTTAATTCACTGAGGAAGCCTCAGTAACAAATGAAGTACTCAGACACTGGAGGTAGAGGCTCTCAACTTTGAAGAACCTGATTCATATAACCTGAGGGAAAAAAAGTGAAAGTACATCTAAAGGATAATACCGTATGTGTTTTCTAAACAAAATTACCTGTTTATCACGTGCTTCTCGAAAAGTATCTGCAATAGAAATTATACCTGAAAAAAGAATCTTAAAAATCACCATTAATGTTGGAAGACACTAATGGTGAGGAAAAGTGGATATATATGATATAAAACATAAGGTGAAAAGAAAATGAGAGTGCTCAAGAAAGCCATGGGGAGGCTTAAACCCATGAAAGTAATAGCTGGAGAAAATTACTTTTGGGGCATAATAGAGAAGGACAAGACAAATTAGGCAAATATGGGAAGTGGGAAGAACATGGTGGCTAAAAGTCACATACATCAAAGACGAGCGAAAAAATCAGGGGATATTTAGGTAAATGAATCCATGGAAGAGGAAGAACTGTGCATTTATAGGATGACTAAACTCAAGAAAATGTTAATCAGCTCAGAATAGAGCTTTATATTTTGCCCACCAGTACCCAATATTTGAAAATGTTGAAACAGAGTGGCAAAAATCAGATAAACAAGGTTGAGAGACAAGCTACTATATCCAAAAGTGCTCTCAACAGTCAAAATAGCTGATGCAAAATTTTGGATACTGCAAAGATTAGGCCTGTAAATTTCTCTTTGATACGTACTTCTACGGTGGTGTTTAGCTTAAGTTCCTCATCACTGTAGATTAGAGCAATGAATTGCATAGAGATAAAGCAGAGGAGACCAAGCATTAGGGAAAAAAAAAGCTATAGCTGGAAATCTCACTAAAGAGAGAATATGAAACAATATATAAAGAAATAAATATCAGATGTTTTAAAGCATCTGATAGACTGCAATTTTAATCACAATAAATCACCTTGCTGAATAACAAGTTAGTCATATAGCAGCCGTATTTTCTTTCCCTTGTTTCAATTATAAGCCTGTGACTGGAAATGTTAATCTCACAGGTAGAGGACAAGAATCATTTTAAAACTCTATGTAGTTTGGATTTCGTTAACTATTATAGTGTGGTATCTGTCATAGCAGCCTTAGCAGACTTAACACCATGTAATAAAATGCTTTATTTTAATAAAATAACCTTGAGTCATTAACAAATTTGTTTAGGGAATAATTTCAAAAGTAATGATACAATGCGAAACTGTTGGGATATAAAGATTCAATCTTCAATTATCTAGAAGTTTATTTTATTATTGGCAGGTAATGACACATGAAACAGACACTATGATTTTCTGATTTCTTGTAAAAATTCTAGCATAAAACCTAAATGAAAGTTAATTTGGCATAAGAGCTTAAAGAAAACCTAGTTGATTGAATACTGGACTATAAACCAGAAATTCTGGAGTTCTGTTTCTTATATTTTGTCAGACTCACTGTGCAACCTTCGGCAAATAACTTTATCTCTCAATGTTTTCCTTAGCTGAATTGTGATTTAAAACAGTGATTGTATTTAGAATGAAGATTTAGTGTGTCTGGAACATTTTATAGCTCTTGTGGAGGAGTGACTTGTATGCATCCAAAACATTTTGTAGCTTTGCTCTCTTAACTCATGCCTAAGGGAGTTAATTGTGATGCTTGCTAGCTTCTCTGTGAGTGGGAGAGGACAGAGCTTTGTACAGTTTGTCTTGAGTAAGGGTGAAATAATACCATTCTTTAGGGACTGCATTTCTATATGGTTTTGACTCAGTCCAAATAAACGACTTACCTGTAAGATATGCTTAAGTGATACTGGTTATCAAAGGGATAAAACAAAGCAAAAACAGCCACATGTAGGATAGTAGTGTCTATATCACAAAGCAATAATGGAATAATTCTGGCTCTCAAAGGCTACGAGGACATTAAAAGAAAGATGAACTCATTGGTATGTGGGTCCTACTTCCAAATTGCAGGTGCATCACCTTAAGAATAATATTATCAAAGGGTCCTTGGAACCTTTTGGGCAGCCCAGCAAAATTATCACGTCTTACTGTGTCTCCTACTATATCTTAGCGCAATATCACATGAAGAAACTGTGACTAAGAGTGATTCAGTAACTTCCCAGGGGTTCTTTATGCCAGAGAAGAGCTTACATCTAATTCCAAATCTGATTCCAAAACTCTCGTTGATGAGAACATTATCTCTGATTTGTTTAAAGAAATGCTGTCCTATTTCACCATCATAAAATCATTTATTTTAACACTATGTTTCTATTTAACAACTTATGATACTGGAAAATGCATGGGATTTGGAATTAGAGAGCTAGATTTAAATCTGAGGTTTGCCATTTGAGAGCTGTGTGATTTAGAAATGTTACTTAACCCCTCAAAATTTTAATCTCCTCTTGTGTAGGTGAACAGCAAGTAGTCTCAGAATTGTTTAGATAAAAGAGATGATATGTTCAAGAATTACTTTTTAAACGATGAGGTACAAAACATACATCGTTCTTACTACACCACATACCAAGGGAAATAACGATTTTGGGAAAATCATGTAAACTGCCTCTTTTGAATTTTTAAAAAATCAAACAGGATGAAAAAATCACTTTGCTAAAAAAGGTAGCAGTCCAATTTCAAAAGAACCACCATTTTTAATGATGCTGCTGAGGTAGAATTATATATGCTCTCGTGGGTTTCTGCGAGTGCTACTCTGTCCCTTTCCTCAGAACAGGAGAGAATGACAACATCAATAGGCTCCTTTTCTCCTCTCTCCTTTTTAATGGTGCTTCGCATTGAATGAGACTTTAGTCAAAACTGGGGACAAGAATGGTATTTTTCTCTTGCAATGAAAGGAAAAGAGTTCAGAGTCAGTCTATTTGTGCTTAAAGAGCATCACATATTATCTAACAACTTTTAGCTACTACTACCTTGCCCAAGGAAAGACTGAGATATCAGACTTCATAGTTAAGGAGGCTACTTAGGGACTCTAGGGGGTTATGGTGTTCTTACTCTTTAACAAGTTTAAGTAACAAATCCCACAATGCTGCTCTACAAAACCCCTTTTTCATTCCACTTACTCTCCCTCTCCATTTCCTCTCCTGAGCCTTAGTTTCATGGCCACTTCAGTTTCTTGAAAATTGTTTTTCTTCCCCTATCCATGTGAATTACTGCAGGCCAAATTCTGTTCTTGCAAGTACATGACAGTCAAGAGGCCCTGCTAGCCTGTATCTAAAGGCTGAATTTAGCACTGTGGGTGGTGGATCTTCTCTAACAAGTGTAAACAAACCCATCAGAAAGACTAACTCAGTTAGGCAAGTGTTTGGGAGGGTTTTTAGTAGAGGGGCCAGACGAGAATTTTTATGTGGTTCTCAAAGACCTGTGCTTTCCTTTTTTTTTATCTCTTTCTTTTTATTTACTATACAGCCATTCGTATTGTGATTTGTGTAAACAACTGCAGGTTACTTAAAAGCTTGCAGGGTTATTGAGAGACATTTTATCTTGTTACAATAAGATTTTGTTTTTTGTAAATACGAATATTTGAAGGGATTTTAAAATTCTCTTTTCATAATACACTTAGGAAAGATTAGTTAATTAGATAAAGATTGATAGATTCAATTTTATGGATACTACAGTAGGGATTTGTCAATAAGAGAGCTGATTTGATTATTATAAATCAACCTCCCTATATTCACTTTATTAAAAAAATGTGTAAAGAAGTATTTTTAAAAATCGAAGGGAATTCTCAATATGATCCAGTAGAATTTCAGTATCTCCATTGCCCCTTGTTAGAATTTGGGACCAAAGAAATTTTCTTCAAATACAACTCTCAATCTACCAATCTTTTCTTAATAGTTTCAATAAGTCTATAACTGCATATAAATTGGTGAAAAGAGATATTTGAGCATAAAATTTAGGAAAAGAAATTAACTCAATTATTTGCATCCTGGAAAGGGAATGAATATATATAAATACACTTTTCCAAAAGATAAGCTGGTCACAACACTAATTCAGTAAGATGTTAACAAGTGCTTATTCTAAAATATGGTTCTATTATTGCGCTGGTTTGAAAGGATGTATGTTCCCTAGAAAAGCCATGTTTTTATCAAAATCCCATTTTGTAAAAACAGAATAATCCCTATTCAATACTGTATGTTTGAAACTATAATCCGATCATCTCCCTGGAGAAGTGATTTAATCAAAAGTGGTTGTTAAACTGTATTAGGTGATGACATGTTTGCACCATTCGGGTGAGTCTTGATTAGCTTCTGAAGTCCTACAAAAGAGGAAACATTTTGAAGAATGAAAGATTCAAACACAACAGAGCAGAATGACATAGCCACAAGAAGCAGAGTCTGCCAACTGCGACCTTTGGAGATGAAGAAGGAAAATGCCTCCTGGGGAGCTTCATGAAACAGGAAGCAAGGAGAAGAAGCTAGCAGATAATGCTGTGTTGGCCATATGCCCTTCCAGATGAAAGAGGAATCCTGACCGTGTTCACCATGTGCCTTCTCACTTGAGAGAGAAACTCTGACTGTGTTTGCCATGTGCCCTTCCACTTGAGAGAGAAACCCGTGAACTTCATCAGCCCTCTTGAACTAAGGTATCTTTCCTTGGTTGCCTTTGACTGGACATTTCTATAGACTTTTTTTACTTGGGACATTTTCTCAGCCTTGGAACTGTAAACTAGCAACTTATTAAATTCCCCTTTTTAAAAGCCATTCTTTTTCTGGTGTATTACATTCCAGCAGCTAGCAAACTAGAACAATTATATAATAAATTGAAGAACATTGAACTAAAATTTAAAATATTTCTTGAATGAAACGTTTACTAGATTTTGATATACTACTCATTATTATGAGCATCCAAGAAAGGGATATAAGAATCACTGTTACTCCAAATTATTGAATCTTGTTGCCATCTCCATCCCTCTGGGGGAGGGTTTGTGAAGTTGAAGTCATCACTAATATCTATTAATTTGTAAAACTTGCATTCCATGGTGCATATTTTGAGAAATGCTGCTTTAAGTCATTCAATCCATAAATTGTCAGTTGACATGCAGAAGATATCTGTTTAGGAAGCTTATGTATTATGTTATTTAGGATCGATTATCAAACATATGTACATACAGTACAATTATGCACATTAGTATACTTATATGTGCAAAAATGTTTCTTGGATCATGTATTACTCTATCATATAGTCCTGTTTTCACTTGAATTGTGTTTTAAAATGGAGTTAGTTAGCATGCTGTCACTATCTCCAAATAGCTGCGTTCCCTCAGGTAAGTCATTATCAACATTGCACCTTAGTTCCTGTATTTATAAAGTGAAGTTCGTGGGCCACTTTAGAACTAAGGGGGGCTTTTTTTAAAAAGTAAAGGCCAGGCCTCACCCTCTGCAGATTTTTATTAAATTAGCCAAGATATTTTTAAAAGCTCCCTAGGAGGTTTTAATGTTATCTAGGAAGACACATACTTTGTTAAATGATTATTTATCTTAAGTGCAGTTATTTGTGTTATACCTTTGATCCATTAGATGCTACCATATATATTGTATGTTTCATAAAGTCTGACTGAGTATGTTGTGCCAAGTCTATGTAATGTCCACATTTTGAAAGACAGCTATGTAGAAGTGATAAAGTGAAGATGGATGAGCATGACAAACTCTCTTTCCTCAATGTGGATGCCAAGAACTTGGCTGCCTTCAGTGTTTTGAGCCCTAAATTACAAAAATATGCCTAGAATAGGAAAATAATTTTTAAAGTGACCAATTTGAAGCTTATTTATAGCTTTGACTCTCTGCTCCTCACAAACATCTCTGAGCTTTTTCCAATTGGTTTTCTAATGAAGCGTTAGGAGAGCAATCCTTAGCCAATTAAGTCAATTCTCACTCTACACTAGTTGGCCAACTGAGAACAGGTAACTTAAAATGAGTTCTTAGAAGCATGGAGAGTGCTCTCAGGATAAAGATATAAGGGAGTGAAGAAATCAGGATAGAGAACAGAAAAATCTGTGCAAAGATATTGATTTAGCTAAAGTATTCCCACATCTTAATACAGCAGGAATCTCTGGGGCATAAGTGTCACCAAAGATGTGTCCCTTCCTTGAGGCAAGGAGATCAGACTTTTAAACCCCTATATCAGTTGGCCATTGACTGAGGCTTGGAATGCCAACAGGGGAGCAAAACCTAAAGGGAATCACTGACCAGATGGGATAAATCAAGGGTAATTTTCTATAGAGGGATGAAGTTGTAAACTGTTGGCCGTCAACACTCACAGAAGCCCTAGACCCTATGCCCTATACCAAGAAAAGAGACCTGGGTAGGAACCAGTAGAGTCTATCATGTTTGGAATAACTACATGCAATTTGTTACAAGTACATAAATAATATTCTGTACTTCCGCTCTTTATAGTCTATTCTAGATTTTTCTCCTTCTCAGATAGCATTTTGCAGGTCTATGAGGTGACTTAGTTCCTCATCTCTTAAAGACCCTGTATCTAAGATTTCTATACTTGTTTGGTAAAAAGTAAACAATGAGCAAAAAGAGATGTCCTAGATGAAGGTGGAAATGCCAAATATACATCCTTTGCCATAATATGTCCCAACAATCTTATCACCTATAATGAACATATTCAATTTACCCCTTTACTATGGTAACACTTCTCTGTTGCTAATGTTTTTTTACAACAGGTTGCCTATAATTATCACAAGGCAACTGTAGTTTTAAGTTTTCTAATCTCTTACTGTGGTCCATGGTAGAAACATCCCTCCCCTGGGAACTGAGACTTCTAGAAGCACAGAGCTTCAAGTCGCAAGTATAGGAAAGACAAAAATCCTTAAATTGGTCACTTGGAAGGCAGGGCCATTCCTACTTCAATCTCTTGGCTCCTGGATCCATGTATTTTACCATTTTAGGACAGCATCAGATATAATACTATAATATAAAACTAAGTTGTGTAGTACCCCAGCCTTGCATATCAGCTATGCATTAAAGAATCAAAGAAAATGTTTGAGTCTGCAGCAATGGTATAGGAGACCATGTGTCAGTAAACCAGACATTCTGTAAACTTTCAGCGATGTTGTGTGAGGTGCCACAGGCAAACAAGAAATACCATAACTGGAATTTTTGTCTATCTTGAACTGACACATTTCCCTTCCTAGATGGGCTCCAATCTGATTAGTTTACCTCCAACTGTTTGATTACTGTTATCTGGGATCCCAAATTAGTACATAAGCCTTAATCTCTGTTACTGACATGTTGTATAGTCATCAAGAATGGTAGTTAAACTACTCTTGGTGAGAAGAAATCTGTACTATTAGACCAGGAATAATCTCAATCTATGAGAGAGGGTGCCCTGTTTTGCAGAAGCATGGGAGACAAACTAAAAAAAACTAACTAAATCAACAATTTTCCCCTATAATTGACTGTTCTGAGACCTTTCCTCAGTGGACACTCTCTCGTGAGTATTAGTGTACAAAAAAAAACTGTACACTTATGTTTCCATGCTAGTAGGTTTTTCCACACATCTCTTCCTTAAATATCCTTGTAGCTAATATTCCAACATTGCCTTTTCCAGACCTCTCACCAAACAGATGAGCCATTTGCTACCACCCATGGATATTAAATATCCTATTTTTGGTTCATTTATCTCTTACTTAAAGTGGATGCCATTGAATGCATTGCCCAATTTTTACATAATGATAATATTCCCCCTTGCTGTTATCTTTCAGGGCTATCATAAGAAAGCTATAGTTCAGCAAAATAACATGTTTTGCTCACACGAGCAAACCAAGGTGATCTGTCTATGCTCAGTCTTTGATCTCCTTCTTCACCTGATCATAAAGAATCCTACTTGATGCCATACATGTGAACTGAGGCACAGGTGTTGGTGCAACATTGGTAGATGGTATGGGGATCTGGATCAATGGATCATGTAGCTCATTCATATACCCTAAAGCTGTTTGAGCTGGATCCTGGAAGTATTTTTTCCATCCTAAAATTGATTGCAGCTAGGTCTAACTGGTCATATAATGTGGTGAACTGTGTAATACCCAGATCATGATGGGCATTCCTAATTGCATAGTCGCTTGATGTCTCATAGTCAGATGCTCAATCTCTACCAGGGTCCAGAGCATGCTAAAAACTCCTTTTCAAATGTGTGTAAATCTCTACTGCAGATAATCTGGCCTTGTTCCGTAAACCTTGGAGCCTGCACTGCCAGTCATATATAGGCCTATGCCAGAGACTCCATTGGACATCTTTTATCTACCACAAATAACTTTAGTATCATTGTGCCAGCCAGTTGATGGCTTAACCAACAGTCCACACCAGTTTCAGAATCATTTCTTGCTCTGGGCTACACTCAAAATTAGCAGTCATTCACATTACCTCATAATTGTTTCAGAACAGTACTTTGAGGTACAAAATATGCTGTCTATAAATCTGAAAGGGGTTTAATAACTATTTAAGCTATTTCTCTCATGTATTGGCCTTCCCTGGACTTCTGAAATTGTTGCTAATGTGTCAGGTATCTTAGTCATTGTAAAGTTCATCTTCTTAATGAGTATGGGAAAGTTTTTCCATCAATAGCCGCATAGTATATACCAGTGACAATGTTAATTCTTTTCTTGTAAGTATACCTCATCTGCTATAGCAGTTGCGATTGATTTAATTTTACAGTTGTCCTGTGTAGTCAGCCCTGAACTCAAATGTCTTTATGGGTTGGAATAATGAATGAAATGATGATGTGATGGTGACCACCACCCCTGCATCCTTTAAGTTTTTGATAGTGGTACCAATTTCCCTTTGGGTATGATGTTGCTCATGGTTTAATGTACCTTCTGGGAATAGTCATGCTTTACTATATTTTCTGGGGGGAAGGCTTCCCTTAATCTTTCCCACTACGATGGATCTTACTCCACAGGCACCAAACCATATGCGGGTTCTGCCAATTTCTAAGATTATCCATGACAGCTATCCATTTGAAAACTGGGGAATGGTAATCACATGCATTCATGGACCTAGAGGATCCCTTGTTAGCTGGACCTGGGCTAAGTTATCTTTATGACTGGCTATGCCTGCCACAACAGACGCAATGGCAATTTAGGTCTTCTGTATCTCTGTCAGTAGTACTCTTTTTCAAATAGTAATTGAAGTCTGAAGATCTCCCTTTACCTAAATGTACAGTTACCCACATTAATGGCCATGGATGTCTTGAGGGGAAGAGGAGGACCACTACATTAGATGCTCGCTTTGTGATTCCAGGGACTTTCTTCGTAGGGGGCTGCTTCTCTCTCAATCAGTTGGTTTTTGGTTAAGAAATGGTTAATTTGTGGAAACTGGGGAAGGGGCGTTGTATAACCAATGAATCAGAAGACTTTAATCTTTTATTCATTCAATCTTAATTTCTTTTCATCATAGATGTTAAGAAATATCCTTTTATTCTACACAGCTATATTGTCCCCTAAATCGCCTTGTCTTATTAACTCTCTTCAAAAATCTTTATGGGTTGGACTCTACCAGTTTCTGTTTCAATATCATTGTCCATTACGTACTTAAGAGTATCTCACTTTTGCCATTTGACAGCTGCTATTTCAGGATCTTATTTTCCCAAATGCTTTTAGGGAGCTCAATTTTCTAACAGCACCTCCTACTCTTTTTCTAAAGTATATGGAGAACCACCTTTAAACTTCTTAACAATGTTGGTATAGCACTCACCAGCATGTTCATTGTTACTTGGGCAAAGGGATGTCCTCTAGACCAGTTTTTCTCAACCGGTAGCATTTTTTTTTTCCTAACAGTGGAAATGTCTAGATACATTTGTGGTTGTCACAAATGCAGAGGGCCCTCTAAAAATGTCCTCTAGCTCTCACATTTAAAAATTTGTGAATATGAGATTACAACCCAGCATAGAATTTAACAATTTTACCATGTTTCTCAGTCTTTGTGGGTATTATTTCCCTTAGACTTTCAAATATCACTGTATCGCACAATATAGTGGATCCTTTTTACCCATATCTTATCCTAGATTACAAAAAGAGTTTAGAGCAGATCAGGGATTGTCAGTACTCCACCTAGCAGCAGTTTGGTAGGTACTTATCGCCATCTTCCAACAAGTTGTGCAACTCCAGGATTCCATCCTTAATGTCTCGTTACTTGGCCTCTGTCTGCCACCAACTATCTTTGGTCGTATTCCCAAAGAAGTACCTCATATGAGGACTATTGTGTATGCGATTTTTTTAAGATGTGTGAAAGCTGAAAGGGAGAGAGAAGATCAGAATCTGTCAGGCTAAGGAAATAACAGTGACAAAAATACTCGAGCCAAAAAAATAAAAACCAACAGACAAAAAATAAGATTTAAAAAGAAAAGAACAACACAAAGAATACTACAGCTAGCCATTGCAAGGGCGTACACTAAGCTTTCAAAAAACAATAAAAAGGAAGGTTCTGCTGGATCTGGGTGAGTTCAGATAGAATGTGATTTTGAGATGAAGCAGAAGAGGTAAGTAAGGACTAGATCAGATAAGCTTTGAAACCTAAGATAAAAAGTTTGAATTTTATCTTAACAATGAAGAGAAGTTTTTAAAGGGATTTAAACCATGGAACAGAAGAATCTGATTTCACCTTTTTAAAAAGTGATCTTTTAAGTGTTAAGTGTCAATACACCTTTGTTATTGAAGTCCTAGACTGATGGAAAACATTAAAAAGGGAAAGCATTAAAAAAAAAAAGTATTTTCAAGCAGAGGGGATGTCATACTCTTCCTACACTGTATTAATGTTTGGTGTTAAGATCAAAGGAAGGTAAGAAACTTTGACAAATGATTTTTAAAAAAGACAAAAGATTAATAATGGAATTCTCACCTTGTTGAGCAAAGATCAGAAATCTGATTTGATTTGAAATGAGATTTTATTTTTAATCTTAGTTTTCATGCACATTGTCAGTTGCAGAGCAATTTGCACTTATTATATATGTGAAAGATACATTTAAAATATATTGGTTACTCTTAGGTGGGACATATATTGCTTCTTTTAGACCATCAGGAGGAGATTTGTGCATTGACCTGTGACAGAGAGACAAGGTTTTTATCTAGTGCAGTGTTGCACACACAATTAAATTTCAATATATATGTAAAATTTGTTGATGGACTTTTACTTCTCAAAAGACCAGAAAAATAAGAAACATCTTCCAAACTGTTTCTATGATTTTATTTCATGTCTTTTATTGTCATAGAATTTCTTGATTAAATTAAAATATTATGTTGGCCAAATATATTTTTAGGAAGACCTAACATAAGTGATGAGTTTTAAGTAACGCTCTGTTGAACAGAAATGAAGTGTTCATTCAGTAGAAAATGATAGTTACATGTTTTCCCCATTTGGGTCCAAGTCTAGACTCAATAGGAACAATTCTTATATGTATTGAGAATGCAATAAAATCCTTGATTTTTATTTAAAATTGCATATTTGCCTCATTATCTCTCTAGTTCCACTTCTTCTTAATGCAGGTTTTTAAAAAGATAGCTTGAAACATGCTGAATTTTATTCATCATTGATTTATTATTTTTAGAATAATATGCTAGTCATTTAGAACATGTCAATAACATTGCTTTAAAAAAATACAATATCCTATTAATCAAAATGAAATCTGCTGTATTCTTTATTGGTAGTATTAAGTAACTCAGCTGTTAACTATTATCGGGTTAAAAAAAAGAACAAAATTTTGAGAATCTATCTAGATAATTAAATTTGTATTCTTATTGATACTTGGTGAGAAATCGATTTCTTATTTTATGATAAATTATAATAAAATTAAAAATGAATATATGAAAATTACATCATATTCTATTTAAACTAAAACAAAATGCACACTTTTTAAAATTGCTTTGTATAGTAATATCAGTATGCCTTATATTCACAATCAATATTATAATGACCAATAGGTTTTTATTTAATTGAAATAATCATATTTTAATTAATTGTTACTGCTTATTATTACAATCCAGTCTATTAAAATCTAGATCATAAAGGTAAAAAAAGAGATAAAAAAGCATTTTTCTTCAGAATATTGGTATCCTGAAATTAATGATTCTCAAGGAGATGCTGCATTCCAGGCTGCAAACAGATCGAAGATCATGAATGTGAAATCTAAGCTATAGAATTTTGAACTGAACTATGAAATAAGTGAAGTTTCACAGATAATGAAAAGAAAATATTTTTGGAACTACATTTTTCCTGCAGGTCCTCATTATCAAGTAATGCACTGACATTTCTGTATTACGCACTCGCTTTAGGAAAGAATTGAGATTTCACTGCCTAGAGAAACAGCTGAGAGTTTTAGTCTCACTACAATTTTATGTAACTCAGCATTATAGAAAAAGAAAACTTCCTTCTAAGCTTATTTTTTATAACACAATTTTTTTTATAGACAACAACTCTAACTGTCAAGTAGCATTCCATCAGTCACAGTTTAATTATATATTTTCGAAGTGGCTCTGAAAAATAAAAAAAATGAATAAAATATTATTTTATTTGTGTTAGAGTTTGAGAATAAGAGTAAAAGAGACAGTACAAACATAGTTCTGAAAATTAAGTGAGTGAATATCTGGTATAGTAGAGAAGAAACAATACACAGGAGCCAGTACATTCATATTTTTCTCACTTGGAACTCTGAATAAGTTAGTTGAGAAATTATCTACATTTTCAAAACAACTAGTACCTTGGCAATTAACTGGGACATTTCATCAACCTTAACCCATATTCTTATATTTTAATATAAGAGAAGTATTGTTTAAAATGTTAAAATTATAGTCTATCACTTTTAGTCTATAACATTTTAGTTTATCACTTAGGTATGTATATACATGTTGTTGGGAAAAAAAAATCACTGACATGCCTTAACATTGAACCAGACACTTTGATGATGATTTTGGTGCAAATCTTTCACTTCCTGTAACACTGGCTTAATTACTTTACCATGTATTATACCTACGTAGTGAATTAGCACTCAGACACCTGGTAAAGAAAATGTCTGTCTATAGGACATATACTCCTTCCTTCATATAACAGACAGAACATTTATCAATAAAATCCTGGAGACATACATACAGACAGATAGACACGTATATCATGCTCCTAACAAAATTCCATCTAAATGGATTATTAATTGAAAGTCAGTGATATTCTGTACTTTTGGAAAGGAGACAAGTAAAACTTTACAGAACAACTTCAACTTCATGTATCTGGCTGTACTGTATTTCGGAAATCTACCTTAGACGCACCCATTAACACTTCTTTTTATCCAATAAAAGTATTCTAAGAATATTAAACTAATTTCTACTACTTATATTAAATATATATATATTCAAAAATGCAATTTTTAGCTATTTCAGTAGATTAGAACATGAATAAAAATAAAGAATTATGAACTCCTGGAAAAAAAGATTGATTTTGTATTTTTAACAAATCTCTTCATTCTCAATGCATAGTATCATTATTTATAGTTACATGTGAAATTCCACAAAATTTTGGAAAATATTCATGCATATTTCCTCATGGCTTCACACTTCCTCACTGACAGTTTCAGTTTTAAGAGTCTGGCATTGTTCAGCAAGCGAGAAGCAGAAGGTAAAATGACAATTTGATGACTGGAAACCCTCATCAGAACAACTTGATTCTGGAAAAAATAGCAAAAAACATTTTTTTTTGAAGAGTAAAGAAAGAGATGTGATGAAGACTTAATTAAGTGTTGTTTGTGATTAACCAGAAAGCTATTGGAAGAAACATCATGACAAATATATATATTTTTTTCAGAATTGAGTTTTATTTCACATTGATAGAAACTGTTAAAAAGATTTACATTTTTCTAATACAGCAAAATTTTTCAACAGAATAGGACATCTTACCATGAATAAGATGTTGCTGATATATATAACAATATAACTTTATATTTTTCAAAGTAAAGGACAATGTGTTTGTAAATGATTGTTTTAACTTTTCAAAACCATACATAAATATATATGGTTTAGCACTCTGTAATTTGTACTGCCAAATTATTTCTATTATTAATCACCCATTTATAAATATACTTATCTCCCATTCTTTTGATCAGTTGGAATGCAGCCAAATGATTAACAGTTCAAAAATATCATGCATATATTTCAATTAAATATTTGAACTGTGTGGTAATTATACCATTTGTAAAGTTCTAACTAACTTTTATTAACCAGAAATTTGTTTTCAAATAATTTTTACCAATAACCTGAATATTTTAATCATGCAAAATCAGAAGATTGCTATTTTATGTTTGCACAAAAATAAAAAAAAACGATTTTACTAAAGACAAAATTTCAAAGAAGTTTATGGGCAAAGATAATAAAGTTTTATAATGGTTTACCCCACAGTAGTTGATTTCAAATATGTACAAAATAAGTAAATTTAATCTGTCTGCTCCATGGAGAATCATTTTAGACCAAATCATCTTATAAATTATAATTTTTAAGATCAACTGTTAAGGGTGTATGGGTGGTTCAGTGGTAGAATGCTCACCTTCCATGCGGGAGACCCGGGTTCGATTCCCAGACCATGCACCTCCCCATCCCCCAAAAAAGATCAAGTGTTAAATGTTTCAGAATATACTAGAGGGTGATCTAATTATTCTTCCAGTTGATTACAGAAAATTAAAGTCACTGAATTATTCCTGTTACCTGAACTAAAGATTATAATAGCTGGATAGGTCTAAATTTGAACTAAGATATCATTGAAGAAATAAGTAGTACAGAAGTTTTAAGTGATATCTGGTTTCATTATAAGTATAAACACATCATAGATATCATATGTGTGTGATTCAGAATATCAAATTACAGAATTCATTAACTGTAGATGTCTATGGCAGGGAAGCAATATTTGGTCTCCTATGAAGGATAATAAAAGAAAGACACATCTCTTTTCTAGAGAGGAAAAAGGAAATTAAATGGAAATGATAGGGAAAAAAATGTCTGGTCTCCAAAATAAATAGGGTCATTTATTGAGTAGAGCAATGGTATTACTCTTCATTAACACTTAAATGTAGAATCCCTTTTATTAGGAATGATAGAATACTATCTCATTCTTATTTTATATTATAATTATTATGCATATATGAATATGTATATACAAATGCAGCCACTGTCAGATGACTAGGCAATTTTGGACTTGTAAAGTTGTGAATTCATAAATTGCTATGGAAAAAGTGAATCCACTTCTGGTATATTGCATTTTGTCAGCTTTAGCAAACCAAATCAAGGAGTAATAATGATTGCTATCTATACTGCTACAATATTCTGTGCTAAAAAGAAAATAAGTGTGACATTTAACCTTACAAATTGTCCTCCAATGGATTTATTATTGTCATTTTAGAGATAAAGAAACTGAGACCTTTCCAAGTTCATGTGAGTAAATTTTGCAAGAGGATTCAAATATTTCAATATAAACATAGATAACTTGCTGTGTATAATATAGCATAGTAAAAAAAGGACAAAGAAACTGAAATAAAATAGATGTGAATCCAAATCCTCATTTTGGCCCTAATTAGATGTGTCCTTGTTTTAGGTTGTTAAAGCTACTGGAATGCAATATACTAGAAATGGAATGGCTTTTTAAAAAGGAATTTAATATGTAATAAATTTATAGTTCTAAGGCTGTGAAAATTTCCCAATTAAGGCACCAACAAGAGGTTACCTTCACTCAAGAAAGGCTGATGCCAACCAGAACACTTCTATCAGCTGGGAAAGCACATGGCTGTCATCAGCTGGTCCTTGTTACTGGTTCTGTTGCTTCCAGCTTCTGATGCCAATGGTTTCCTCTCTAAGCATCTGTGGGCCTTTATTTAGTTCCTCCGGGACACAACCCTGGGTTCTGGCTTGCTTAGTATCTCATGGGAAGGCACATGGTGAGGTCTGCTGGACTCAGCTCATGTCTAGGCATCTGCTCTCTGTCAGCACTCCAAGCATCTCCAAATATTTCAGTTGGCTCTGAAGCAACCATTCTCCAACTGTCTGCATCTACATTTCCAAATGTCTGTCTGCCACTGCATCAGCTCTGAGCTTTCTCTAAAAAGTTTCCTCTTATAAAATTCTCCAGTAAACTAATCAAGATGCATCCTGAATAGGTGGAGTCACATCTCCATATAACCAAAAGGCCACACGCAGAATTGTCCACGCCGCATCCGCATCTCTGTGAAGATAATCTAATGAAAAGGGTTCCCACCCTACAATATTGTCAGTATTAAAGGTTATGACTTTTCTGGGGTACAAAACACTTTCAAACTCGCATGGTCCTTTATCAAATTAAACTCTTTAAGACTCAATTCCCTTATTCTTTTTTTGAGGGGTGCATGGTCCGGGAATCAAACTTGGGACTCCAGCATGGAAGGTGAGCATTATACAACGGAACCCCCCGTGTACCCCCTTCCTTTATTCTTTAGAAGGGACATTACATAAGAAACATTTGTGTTTCACTTCCTTCCTAAATAAATTATAATCCAGAGTTTATTGTTTGCTCAGGAATGAAGGAGGATTTATCCAGCTTCAGAATAAATAACCATTTCTCTTTATTTTCAACCATACAAGCAGATTTTATTGGCTTATAAGCAACATTGTTTTAAAAGCATGAGTTTTTTCCTCATTTAAATTATTTTTAAATTGCTAGAATATGGATTTTTCCAGTTTATGCTCAGGTTAATAATGCTATGTCCAATATTTGTCATTTTAATGGCTTTTAATTGTCTTTTGGTCAATATAAGCATAATTAAATGTGACTCTTGCAGTTTGTTCACATATAGGCATCATAATACGAACTTCGAACCATGCAGAGAAAGTTGAACAGCATACATAATTAACAGCTTTCTATTTGTACTGAAATATTTTGATATTATTTTTATTCTTGGTTAAA
Organism: Tamandua tetradactyla; assembly: GCF_023851605.1. NCBI lineage: Eukaryota > Metazoa > Chordata > Mammalia > Pilosa > Myrmecophagidae > Tamandua > Tamandua tetradactyla. The sequence continues at coordinate 29,662,954 of NC_135345.1, read as the reverse complement.
TTTTATATGCAACAGCCATCATAGAATTCTAGAACTGTGGTTTCTTAGAGACCACTAAGTAATTTATCCTCATTTATCAGAAGAAAGTAAATTAAGATCCAGAAATGTTAAATGATTTCCTATAAAATATGCATATTAACAGAGTGAAGAAAGAAATATGAAATAACATATTAGTCATTTTCAGCAATTAATTTATTACACATTCTATATTTCACCAACTTATGCACATGTGTATCATAGAGGTTTTAGTGAATTTAAGTAAACATAATTTAGACATTTCTCTACTACTATAAAATATAGTAAGATTAGTAACATATTCTTAGTGATTAAGATGAATCATGATTGTTGTTTAATGGATAACTGCTTTCATTAATAGTTTATTACAAATATCATTTTTGAGAAACCATTCTCTATTTTTTACAAATTTAAATTTATATTTAGTTCGTAAAAGGTTCTTAGCTATCATATTTTTATAGCTTAAAATGTTGATTAATTATGTTATGGTTTTATAGAAAATCACATATCACCTCATATTTTAAAAATACTTCACCACATTTGCTTTCTCTATTTTTATACACTGTCTCTATATAGAGAAATATAGTACCTTTTAATTTTTTGTTGAAGCATTTTATTTAGTTGCAGGCACTATAACATTTCACCTTTAAATATTTCGACATATATTGTCTAAAAGCAGATTAATCCCCAACATAAGCACAGTGCAGTTATCACACTGAGATAACAAGTATAAAATTCTGCTCTCTAATACTCAAATATCTCTGCTTTTTTCCTCAAAGATGCTTTTGAAACTGCCTTCTGACTTCAGAATTCAATGATAATGAATTAATTTTAATTGCAAGGCCCATATTGAGTTTCCTTAATCTGGAATAATTCACTATACACCTTTGTTTTTTCTTTCTTTATACTGGCATCTTTACAAGTCCTAGCCCAGTTGTTTTGCATTCTCCATTTATTTTAAATCATTTCTTAGAATTATTCTGTAGTTATATCTATAGCATTTTTTTTGGCACAAAGATTATGGATTATCCAGAATTGTAAACACTTTATAGCTCATTTTTAATGGTTCTCCTTTATCACATGCTATTTGTTCAAAGCTTTTTTAATTTAAAGAACTTTAGAGTTTCCAGTTATTGAACTTCACCTAAAATTAAAACAGACGAACATTCAAAAAATTCATAAACAAGATTAGTTTAAAGCACGTCTCTATAGATTGCAATTCATTTCCAGACCATGGAGAAACCCATAAATTTATATGGTGGTGAGGAAAATTTAAAAGTCATTTTGCTTGTTTTTAGAATGTTTTCTCCCTTCTTCTCTCTTAGGGCAGGCCCTTTCAGCTTAGTTTCACTTTGGACCCAAGTTTTATTGCAGCAAGTGATCCTAGGAAAAGATAAATTTTAATTATTATTATTATTTTATTCCTAGAGCCTAGTTTCAATTATTACTCAGTAGTTGCTTAATGATAATGTTCAAAGAAGTGGAAAGTTGTGGTGGTTTGGGACTGTATATGCTCCCGGAAAAACATGTTCTTAAAATTATTCCATTCCTGTGGGTCTGAACCCATTGTAAACAGGACTTCTGATGAGGCTACTTTAGCTAAGGTAAGATCCATACCTCATTCAGGATGGATCTTAATCTTATTCCTGGAGTCATTTATAATTAGAATGAAGAGAGAGTAAGCAAGTTAGAGAGAGAGAAAGAGAGATAGTGCCAAGGGAGCAAGAAGCTGAAAGCAATGAAATCCAGAAGAAAAGGGAAAGACCAGCAGATGCAGTCTTGTATCTTGCCAAATGGCAGAGAAGCCAAGGATTTCCAACCTGTCTTGGGAAGAAAGCATCACTTTGATGATGCCTTGATTTGGATATTTTCCTGGCCTCAAAACTGTGAGTGAATAAATTTCCATGGTTTAACCTGAACCATTTCATGCTATTTGCTTTAAGGTGCCTAGAGAACTAAAACAAGAGTGAATGAGATTTTGCTAGTATCACCAGCTGGTTACCCGGTCATATCCAGTGGTAATCTCATTACCTTTGACAGGACAAGTCGGCACATTTGAGTGACATTCTCTAAGTTGAACCTAGAGGACATCCCAGCTATCACTGCTGGGTCAAAGTCCAGTTGGGCCATCAGGAAACAGTGTTCAGATTAGTAATGTTAACATTTGGCACTAGGAGGGAACAGATTTAAAAGGGCAGAATGCAGTGCAGTTCATGACAGGGAAATCTGTTAGCTTAAGTCAAAGACTCATAGGCAAGAAATAAAATTTCATAGGCAGGACCAAAATTCTCAGGGCATGAGCTACCAAGAACAATATACAGTCCCAATCTTAAAAGAATAAAGCACTTGTATAATTTAAGAGAAATGAGGTATAATATGGATACATGATATCAGAAAGGTGGTTCATTCATTCATTCATCAAAAACTTATCAAATACTTACAAAGTATCTATTATTACTATGAATATATGAAGTATTTTTTAATTACTGGTATAATATTGTCTTATAATATAATTATTTATAAGGTTGATATTGTTATTTCCATTGACAGATGAGGATTCTGAGCCTCAGAGAGCCACCTGTTGGTCAGAATTGGCAAATGTAGGACTTGAACTCAAGTGTGTTTGATTCCAATGCCCATAAACATAGTATTTTACACAAATGGAAAACTGTGTAAGATTGTGTTTGGAAGTTATTTTTTCCAATTAAGTCCAAAATTTTTTGACTCTGTATAAGTAGAAGTGAGGCTCTAAAACTACATTTACCTAGATTATATAAACTTCAAATAATTAGTATGACCTAGCATATGTCTAATAGTTTTAATTGTGAAGAACAAAGTAAATTTAATAGATATAAGCCTCCTTGTTGGGTAACAATTCAAGGATAAAATTTAGACTGAACTACTGGAAAGTTAATAACTAGTTCAATTATAGTGGACCAGTGCTCCTTACATCTATTCTATTAAAGTCCCAATTTCACACTAGGGATAGGGTCAGGGATAAATATGTGAAGTGAGATAAATAGTTCTGTGTATAGGGAGAAAAAGAAGAAAAGGAGGTGAAAAACTGGCTTATTAAGAGCCAATTTTTACATGTATTCATTTAATTTGTCTATTTTATAAATTAGATCAGTAAGGCTGATAGTGACTAAGAAGACTACAAATGGCCAGCCATATATTAAATCTGTGATTTTAATCCAACCCCACGTGTATTTTTTGCTTACGCTATTTCAAACTGTGTCTAAGAATCACGTGCAGGGAAACAGCACCCCTCTTAAAGCCATTCTTTGGACACTCTATTGAAATATCTGACCTCTTCAGAGAGGTTAGGATGCAATTTCTGAAGGCTACCCCCATCTTAAGGGTTTTATTTTTTCTAATTCATTTTGTGATAATCCCACTGTTTCAATATTCAGTTCCTCAGTGAGATACAATCTTCTTTAAAATGCCTCAGGGCCATAGGTGAAAAGAATAGCATCAACAACAAAAAAATATTGATTGCTCAAGATGTTTTAAGCCCTTTTCATTTAACTTAGTCAATCCTCCTATTCTATACATATATAATATTTTAATCTCCATATTTCAGATCAGAAATATGAAGATGAGAACTAGTAAATAATTTCCCCATGGGTACCCACTGCCCAAATAAGCATGTAAGCAGTGGACTGTATATTGGGTAGTTAAGGGTTTTTTGGGGAATTAAATTGCAAAATACAAATAAAATACATGGCACCATACCAGGCAGTGATCACTTATTATAAGTGTTCTTTAGTAATAAAATATTCCTATTATGCACTCCCCAAGCTAAAGGATTTTTCAGTCTCTCAGGAGCCCTGTTATGTGCCTGAATGAACATACTGATAGAGTACAGTATACATGAGATGTTTATTGAAATAGTCTTTCAAGGAAATATAATAGATTAGAGAAACAAAGACTGTTTCTATTTGGAGTGATCAGTTATATGGTAGAATAGGGTTTTGTAGCTGGTTTTCCTATTCAGAGAAATAGTTTTCTTCTCATACTTCACATCTGTAAATTGAGTCTTTCAGAGTAATCTATTTAACCATTCCCAATCCAAAACCTCTGGTTCTGTTCTAATTTCCATATTCACTGAAAATTAAAAAATATATATCTTTTGTGATTAATTTAACTGAAAAAGTAAAATAACTTTCATTTTGCAATTTTAATAGATTCATTTGGACAGTGCTTTATACATGTTTGCTAAGATTTATCAGGGAGGAATGTAGCAATCAAAAACCCCAAAATGCTAATCTTTTATACTTGCCTTCTTATTTCCACTCATTTATATAATGTTATTGTATTGAATATTGGCAAGCACCGTTCCAAATAACTAGGTATTAGGATACCTGTATATCAAATTTGACAAAGGTAAAACATGCACAGATTGCATTGTTTCTCAAAGTCACACATGTAACAAATGAAGAGATAGGACTCCAAATAAAGATTGCAACTACTGAATTATCTAAGGTCCTATTTTTAGTTAATTCACTCATGTGTACCTGTCAATCCATTCAAAAAATACTTCTTGAGTGTTTATTATATGGTAATTGCTGTTTTGGGTACTATGAGTACCCAGATGAATAAGAAAACACAGGATAACCCTAGGAGTTTATGTTCTCTTAAATGGCCATACCTGGATATTTTTTATATACCAGATAGAACACTGACAGGATTCCTAAGCTAATCTCTACACTTTCACTCTATTATCTGTCATCTCAAAATGAAATATTTTAATTAACTAAAAAATATAACTTCAATCATTGTTGAAATTCTGTAACCAAGCACCATTTCAATCTTTAAAGTAGCAAATAGAACTTTGACTGAATGTTTTCGTTTATAAATTGTTATATTTTGCACGGTTCAAGACACTGACTGGCCAGAAGTGCTCATAATTATACTTATTTTTTTCTAAATTGTATGAGAAAAATCCATCTCTGACTAACAGAGAGTACACAGAAGAGTTTGGCTTACATAAAAAGGAAAAGTAAGTATGTTGGTTAAAAAAGATGGTGGCCAAGAAAGATCAAATGGAGTCAAGAGGCTGTTCTGGAGGTCTCCAGAACGTGACAATTAGTTAATTGTCATGCTTTACGGAATCTCACTCCTGTTGACTTTTAAGAACACCTAGGGCTCAAACTGAGACTCTATAAAGGCTTCATGCACTGGGTTTGCCTTCTTGGAACATATCATTCCCTGTGGATTCCTAGGTCAGATAAATCCAGAAACCCAGAGGGACCAATCTCCTCAGGATTATCAATTAATCACATCCCCCTATCCTTTAGTGTGACACACCTTTTAAACATGAAAAAGTCAAAACAGCCATTCCCCAAAGATCCCTATAGAATGGGAGAAGGATTAAAGGAGGAGGAAGTAAAACAGAGAAAATGGGATTTAACAATTGAATATGGCTGTTAAATCACTATACTAACATTCCTTCTAGCCTTCAGTGTTTGGGAGCAGTCAGAAGACAAAATCTGAAAATGACTGAATGGTTGCCCATGACAGATTCTGGCATAAAACAGAATGTAGTCTACTCCAGTTTGAAACTACTGGCAAAGGGCTCTAGTCATTCCAGCATGAGGCATACCAACATACCTTGAATCGAACAGTGTGGCATTGGACATTTGACATACTACATACAGCTGGTCCAGCTGGGTTTAAACATTTTCTTCTTATGGAATGGAAGGAAGTAGGTTGAGTCAGTTTACTAGATGTCATTCCAACATTGGTGTCAGTTTGGTAGATGTCATTTCAACATTGATGGTTGGCGGGTTTGGGGGTGGGTGAAGAATTTCCCTGGGGTATAAGAGTATTTGACTTACAGAAGATGGTTGATGATGCTTGCATAAATTTTTAAAATTTCACACATTCAATATTCTGGGGAAGCATATAAACTGAGGCTTATTCTTTTACATTTACAGAGAATAAGGTTCATTGAAAACTAAAATTTTCCTTTTACTTTGTTTGAATTTTGATAATCCTAGTCAGAAAACTAAGCAGAAATCCCTTTGTCTATATTTTTGTTATTAAACTGTGCATTATAAGTAAGACCTTAGGGATAGCCCAGTAGATTAAAGGTGGACATCTTCCAGTACACCCAGTTTCTACCCCAGTTTTCTTTTTGTAAATTTCACTGCTCTGCTGCCAACTTTAATCAGGATGCTGCTAAAATAAACCTGATCCCTTAATCCATGATCAGAAGGCTCATCTAAGATTGTAAAAATTCTTTCAAGGGATTAACTTAATGGTAATGCAATTTTGAGTGGAATATCAATAGGTAACCCTTTGGCAATGCAGCTGACCCTTCCTCATTCTTTTTCTTTTTTTCTAACTGTGCCCAAACATAAAGTTTTGGTATTTAAAAATAGAATATAATATTCCAAACGTTAATCTCAATGAAAGACAGTATTACAGAGTATGCAGAGCTATCTGAAAATAATATGCAATTAAACATTAAAAGCCATTAAAATAGCATTAATGGTTAAAGGCAAATGTTTTTATGAAATAGATGAATAAAAGTGATAAGAATTCCTTTCACATCAACGTATTTGATATTTTCTTCCCAAGGTCCCACTGGGGTTTAACTTTCATTAGATAGCCTCTTGCTGTCTCCAAATGCTAGGCTTTTGGATGAAAGTTTTGCTGTACAGCTCTTGTTCTTACAATCATTTCTTTGTTGTGTTGCACTCCATACAAATTTTCTAAAAAATATGATAATCAAATGAATGAACTTCCTAAAGTCTTGCAAAATATGGCATTTAAAAAGTGAGTATGGAGACATTTTGAATATAAATAATCATAGTAAGTTCACATTTTTAGAGCACTTTATAATTTAAAGAGCCCCTTAAAACATATGTAATTTGATTCGCAAGTTAAGGCAGACAGGTAGATAAGTCATTTACCAATTGTTTCCATTGGTAACTTAAATTCAATTGCTTGTATAAGCGAATCATATATGCAAAATATCTCCAAAGCAACATTTAAACCAGTGTTAGGGCAAACAATTGGACACTATAACCTAGCCCCAGTTGACACATAAAATTTATCATCACAGGTAATAAAGTGCAAAGAGGGATACGGGTCAAATTTTAGTCAAAATGAATTCTGTGTACATTTCATTGCCCAAAGTGGGGACCCTTACCACTTACAGAGAGCACTCTCATTATCTGAAACTTTTTCCTGTAACCCATTTTTTCATCTATTCTAGAGCTATCAAGAAAATTTTCTACTTCATGAATCTATCAGTCAGGTACTTTACTGCTTTCATTGCATCCAAGATAGACTACATTCATTTGATTCAGGAAAAAAAAAAAAACTGAGGGTTCCAAAGAGAAGAAGAAGAAATTATGCCTTGAAATTATACCCTCTGCTATCTCCTTCATTCTGTTTCTTAGGATCCTTGACAGAATTCTTGGACCACTATCTTCTATAAAATCTCCCTCTTATGGGCTGTTTATTCTCATTTACATGATTTTTCAGCCTTAATTGTACATCCATTTATAATATGACCAAGATCACTTTACCACTTAGTTTTCTCTCTCTGAGAATTCTCAGGATGCCTTATGGACATTGCTCTTTCTTTTATACATTTTGTCTTACCTTCTATTCTCTCTTAAAACATTTAGAATTCTCTGCACTACACATTTAAACATAATCAACTGACACAGTTCTAAATTTTGGAATGGCTGCATAGTGTTCATAATGTTGTTAACCATTCCAATATTGAAGAGTAATTGTTTGGTTTGTAATTTTCTCTCTAACATGAATGAGAGTTGTGTGTATGTTTGTGTGTATGCGTGTGTTGTTGTGGGTGAAATATTTGTATGTGTCTGTATGTCTTGCTAGAATGTTGCCTAAAAAAATCTGTAAACCATCATAATTTCACCAATGATTTTCCCCATATTCCATTTTCCCATATATCTATAAGCAAAAGTTGCTCTGGACAATTTGTGGCAGGCTACTTTATATATTTGGATTATGCAGGGCAGTTTCTTCAATAAATTATCAATGATTTGTTTGGCATTGAAGCTTTGCATTAGCTAAGGTTTTGAAAGTAAAAGACATAGAAAGGACGCTTATAATAACAGAATATTTAGGCCACAAATAACTTCCTGATAAATCATTTATTTCAGTAGAGTCTTGTGCCATAAGGAAAACAACACAATCACTTCTATTTTAGAGTGGAGGATTATGAGTAGTGGAGAAATCAGTTGCTTGCATAAGGTCAGAGGAATTGGGACCAGGAACCAACCTTTCTGAATGCTTCATAACTACATTTTCTAGAAAAACAAAGGGAAGGATTTATTGCATTTAGAAAATAGAACACTATATCTCATGGAAAAGTTACATTTAACTTACAATGTATTAGACATTTTATTTTTCAGTCTATAAAACATAAGCTTAGAAAATTTTCTTTTCGAATAATCAGAGGGACATAAGACATTTAGTCTACCCCTTAAATCCTACATATGTCAGCAAGAGGAGGCAAGAAGGTTTTTACTTCTCTTACATTTTTAGCTAATCAAGTGGTCCATCAACATAAGAATATTGTCTTCCAAGCCCAGTGTTTTAATCCAATTTCCCACTGCCTTTCAGTCCTTTAAAAAAGAAGCTGCATCAATTCAGATAGGATTAAACTATTAAACCCTTCAGAAAGGGAGTTGCTTTCATGTATAAAGCATAGTGATGGATTTTGATGGGTAACCTAAAGGAACATGGACCACAATTCTATTACCAATCTAATGAACTATCCATTACCGTAGTAGACAACTTTTATCATTGTTTGATGCAAATGAGTCACTGTTCAATACGCCTGCTAAGTGCATGTCCCACAGCATTACCCAGTTGACTGGACCCTTACATAAAAATGGATATTTCAATTTGACAATACAAAAACATAAACATTTCTTTGGAGGCTTAATACCTCTCCAAACGAAAAATGTCAGTATTCCGTAAGTCATAGTTTTGATTTTCAATTTCTGTCTGTAAGGCAAATTTAAAAATATGCTTATCTGTTTCTACATCCTTTCCTTAAAGGCATAGTTGAAATTCTCATATACTTTAGCTACTTAACAACTTTGAATACTTTCAATTGGGTTTTTTTTCCTCACCTAAAGTGTTCACTAGACTCAAAGGTAGTACAGAAATTAGTTTTTCCAACCTTCCATATAGCTAGGGTGCAGGTGTATGCTATTGGTTCTGCCAATCAGATGCTCACATGTGAAGAATTATCCCCTGAGTTCCACAGAGTCCTTTCTGGCAAAAAGGGCGAGAAGATTATACTTTTTTAGAGGTAACAGTGGCCAGGTTCCTAATGGTAACATTTGTGGGATGTGATTTTAGGTGTCTGTATATAGCAACAGTAGCTTACTGGGCCCCACAGGTGCAGTCCAGATGTATTATTTTGGCCATTATTCCTGTCTGCATGACCCCCAGGCCTATTCCTCTGTTTTTAGGAGAATCTGTGAGCTATCTAGCATTCTTTATTATATTCAGTTTCTCTACAAATCAGGGATAGAGGACTCTTTTTTTATAACTAAGACCCCCGACTGATATAAGGAGTAATAAATCAATAAACTATGGTTCTCAAAACTGCCATTTCCTATCCAGATTTTCAAGCAAGCAGAGGCAAGTGGGTTCATTAATCACATAAACAACATAATTTTTGCCAGGTTCTATGTTTATCGTGAGAACAATGAACACTAAAAAGGCCCCAACTTTCCAGTTGTTCACAGTCTAGAAAGATAGGAAAATAAATATTTAATTATTGCACAACCAGGATATGTCTTAACAAAAAACAAATATCAATGTATTTTGGAGGCATAAAAGACTCCCAAAATTCTAGTTGCATTTTGGGAAAATGAGTAGAATTTTTCTGGGTGTAAAATGTAGAGGAAAGGCATTTCATGAAATGAGAAGAGTATGAGAAAATCCGTATAATATTAAAGTGAATGACAGATGCATAGTTCAGTGTATAAACATATAATGTTAAAGTCATAGAATATAATTAGAATATTGGGATTGATTGGAGAGTGCAATGATAGGCAGTTTGAGACCAAATTATGTTGGGTCTTAAAAAATGTATTGTAGCAGTCTGAGAAATGTCACCTTCCAGGGTATGAGACTCTGCAGATGTGATTAAATTAAAAGAAATGGAGGAAAAACACTTTATTAGCCAGTTTAATAAAAAAATCTTTCTAAGAGGGAAGCTGAAGAATAAGAGTCAGTAGTAGATGTGACAAAAGAAACAAGAGGTAGGAGGGGTGTGAGGCAGGGGCCATGAGCTGAGAAATACAGTCAGTCACTAGAAACTGAAACAAAGAAGGAAACAGGTTTATCTCAGAGTTTCAGAAGGAATCCAGCCCTGCTAACACCTTGATTTAAGATTTCTGACCTCCAGAACTTTAAGAAAATAAATCTGCATTCCTTAAAGGCATTAAGTCTGTGATAACTTGTTACATATGCCCTAGAAAGAAACGAGAGCTTATTAATTGTCATAAAGAAAGGTAGAAATATATCAGATCCTTTTTTTAGAAAGTGGTGTTGAGTGATAGCATGAAGGCCAAATGGGAGATTAGATTAGTTTAAACTTCTGTCAATAAGAAAAGAGAGGAAGAAACAAATGTGAAATTAATTATGGTGGCATAATTTTCTTATGTAAGGGATGCTGAATGTTAATAAGAGAAAGATCTCTGAGACAGTAAGCATGATGTGTAAAATATAATAAAATTTGCTATATAGTAGATACTGTGCTCTGAAATTTGCATGCATCACTTCGTTTGATTCTTATGCCAACCCTTTCAGTTGGAAGTTATTATCACAATACTCATTTTACAAAAAGAAAAATTTAAATTGGCTAAGCAAAGCAATTTGTCATAAGTCATAGAACAACTGAACTGCCATGCAATAGATCATTTCTGGTAGGAATGAAGAAATTATGATTAGGACAGTGTGGCATAAAACATAGTCTTGTTTGCTATTGGAAAGATTGGAATATCCAAAGACTCTAAGGATTCCGAGTTGCGTAATGCCTCCCTTGCTAACACAAGTACTTAGGTATATATAACTTTGGGGAGAGTATCAGTCTCCACAAACAGAATCCCAAAGGACTGTGAAGCAATTGTGGAAGCTGTATTCATCCTTTATGGCTGAAGGAGTTGTACAGTGAATTATCTTCAGGTTCTGTTATATTACATACATGCCAATGCATTCTTAAAGTCTCATTCAACTGAAAACTCATGCAGGGCAGGGGACAAATACAATGTCGCATATAATTCTGCATTCAATACATTTTTTTCCTGCAGTTGAAGCGTATTATTAAGAGAGCAATCAAGGAATTAGGAAATCTATACGGTACATCCTCTGATGGGTCAAGATATTATAAATTAAATGCATTTGAGTATCCACACTTTCAGAGAAGCACATAAGTAACTATTGCCAACGATTCTCTGGATTTTATTGAGAACAATATTTGTGGGATAAAGACTGGCTAAGAAAATATAATGTTGAAATTATATATTTTAAAAATTTAAGTAGATAGCATTTTATCTGGAAATCTTCTATATAGTTTTGCTCTAAGAGTCTGAAAAAGAAATTAGCATGTTAGAAGAGAGAAAAGTTTTCTGAGCAGTTTGGAAATTGTACCGGTTTTTCAGTATATTTAACATTTACAATGAATATTTACAATGAAAATATGGTTAGACACTCAATATTTGTTTTAAGGTACTTTGACAATTTGTGATCATAAGGGGAGTACGTATAAATGAAGTTACAGAATATTTGACCTAGAAATTTTCTGTCCAGACAATCAATCAATTATGAAGACAATTAAATTTTGGCTCAAATGAACTTGAGTGATCACTTCATATTTTCATGGGAGGTTTGCAAAACTCAGGTAAATTCTTTAATAGGTGCATGGGCATAACTGTACAATGGAGCAAAACATTGAAAGAAGGTATCATCTGATAGGTCACCCTCAGAGTAGTTTTTTTACTTAATATGTGATACAGCTATTTGGGAAAAATAGAATATTTGGAAAGAAAAAAAGAATCTGGACATTGTGGTGGGTTAAATTTGGCTGCAGATTCTCTCAATAACAGGAGGATTCTTTTCTCGTCTCTTTAAATGTGGGCTGATCTGTGACTTCCTTACCAGTAGGGTACAGGATAAGTAATGCTATCCCAAATCCATGCAACTGGCAGGTTTTGTCTTGGCCTCTTGGAGCTCTGAGCCTCTAGGTATGGAGTTTGAATTCCTTGCTGGAGAGTCCATGTGGAAAGGATCTCAAACTACATGGAGAGAGGGGTGGCCTAGTAAAGCCAACATTCAAGGTTTTACTACCAAAGTGCCAGAAATCTGATTGAAGCCAATTAAAACTTCCAGACCAGACCACCCACAAGCTGTAAAACCAAGTGACCCCAGTCTATGTCACATGGAAGAAAAGAACACCAACTGATCCTGGCTGAAATTCGTGATCTACAAAACTGAGGGACATGATACAATGGTAACTTGTATACCACCAAATTTTGGGATGCTAATGGGAAAATTACTTAACTCTTCTGCCCCTTGATTTTCTCAGCTATGAAAGGAACATAAGAATCCTATAGAAATGTTGTGCGGATTGATTGTTTTCGTGTAAGCATAGAGCTTAGATTTTCATGTATTGATTCTTACCATAGTTTCTGGTACATAGCAATAATAACTGATATTTACTGAACAATTCCTAGTTTCAAGGCACTGTGTAGGTGCCTCTCATGCAGAAAAAAAATACACTGCTAATACTCTGTGGTTGAGTAAGCCCTTTAATTTTTCTCCACTTTGGAAATAGATTTACTTCGATTCACCTGAGTTCAATCACCTCGCCCTACTTAGTGGAAAGGCAATCTTTTCAATAGAGTTCATCCGAGTTAAGGAACATTAACCAGTTACCTTCATGAATGAACAAATGACTCTGACCATATAAGCAAAAATACTTCACAATTTTAAAATTTATAGTTTATATAATGCTTTCCAAAGCATGTCATGCATTCTGATTTTGGCAAATAAGGTCAAGAAGCTTGCGGAGACTGCCGTTCCCATTTTACAGGTTAGAATCACTAGACTTAGGGATGGGAATGGCATGTGAAGGTCAATAGTAAATGTCTGAGCTGAAATGACTTCTTTCTGCCTATCCCTCAGCATTCTTTTTTTGCTCCAGAATAATAATTTGAGCAAAATAAGTCACGCTGCCTTTTTTTCAAAGTATTTTCCTCATTTTTAAATAATCAGATTGTGCACTTTTAGAAGATGCAAGGGTCTAAATGAATTAAAAAATAAAATTCTAAAACAATAATCAGAGCACAAGGCTAAGTCAACAAATGCCAGTGTTTCTAGTACAAAGTGCTGTGCGAACTTCTTTGCTCTAAAGGGAAAAAAAAGAATCCCACTTAAAGTGCTTTAACACTAAGGCTTAATTTGCAACAAGTGTCGTTTCCAGGAAACCTCTGAAGCAAGCATTTAAACCCATTCTAACCCCAAAATAAGTGACCCTGCTGTGGTATCACACACTTGAAATATTCCAGTGGATGCGGATGGCTACAATTACATGGAACCCATGTAGAAATGTGAATCTCAGTAATTCATGCAACTTAACAAAGTGTGACTTTCAAAAATCCTAGTGTAAAACTTAAATTTAAAGTACCTGATCTCCTTTGAAACAGACACTTCCTAAATGTAAATTGATAGATTCATACAGAAATGAAAAATAATTTAATGGCTGGAAAGAATATTTTCAGTCTAAAAAGTACTGTAATACCTATAAGTTTTTAATCTTGTTTTTTTAATGTATGGCAGTAGAGAATGAGGCCACACCTGCAAGTGCTAAAATTATTAATTAACAAATTAATCAGATGACGGTCATGACCACATTATGTACAAGTTCTGCAAACACTAGAGGTCATGCCAAGGATTTAATGTCCACCGTGCATGGCATTTCATCTTTCTTCCTCCACTTTTTTTTTGTGTAACTCTACGAACAGTAACTAATAAAATTGATCTTTAATTTTCTGTACAAAGGACTGAAAATAGAACTTACCTCAGATGCTGGTTATAAGTATAGAGATAAGGAAGCCTGTCTTTAAACTATTGGAGAAAAACTACAGAGATGGTAGTTAAGGGTGGGGAGTTAAAGAGCCCGGATAAATCCACATTCTATACCTTAAGAAGTAAAACCACAAGGAAATCAATTATTTCCTTTGTCTAAGACTAATTTTCATCATCAGTAAAATGAAGAAAACAATAACTCATAAGTTTGTAATAAGAATTATGTGAGCAGGTTGGAGTATAAAGAACAATTCCTGGAACACGCCCTGTGCTCAATAAGTTTAAGTTAATTTAAGTGAAATAACTGAATTTTTCATTCAAATCCAAAATTAAAATGAAGTATGATAAATTCAATAAAGGAATTCAGAAAAATGATCATTTTGAATCATGTAGAGAAAATACTTTTCTTTTTTTCATTTTTAGTGTGTGCCATTTTAACATTTTGTATGAAAATTATACAGGCACAAACTGAATAAGTAGATACCCCCATGTTATACAGAATCAGTTCTGATCATCTTAAGAGCCCCAGCTCTGTGGCAGTATTCAATTCTAAATTAAAATTACATTTTCCCATATTTTCTGTCTGACTTCAGTCTACAAGAAACTGAGCCTATATTCTCATAGAACTTTGCTCATAACTAAATAGTCACAGTTTAAGTAATAAACTTAAACATCAATATTGCCACGTATTCATTTATTCTTTATTCAATCAAAAATAGTCAATGAACGTCACTTATGAACCAGAGACTGTGATATGTATTGGGGATAAAATCAAGCATAAGAGAAACAGACTCTCCCTTCTTCTGTTAATGACTGGTGAACAAGAGCCATGCCACTCTCTCCTATTAAACACGTAGCTATGCAGTATTGATACAATATTAATTCACTTGAAATTTCCCTATTTGAAGCATAAACCATTCTCTTCATATGATCTGGTCTTGAAACCATAAAATCCCTTAGGCTGATTCACTTGTTCAAAAAGATATCGGTAGCCGTGATAAATTATACTCACAAAGAAGAAGATAATATCTGTGTCCTGTCAGGAATAGTACTTTACAATAAGCTAACGAATGCACTGTAGTTGTAAATGTACTGAGTCAGGAGGTATGTTGAATGCCTACTGGACAGTAGGTGCTCAAGATAATACTGATGGATGGGTAAATGAATGTCTGCTTCTAATAACATCAAAGACAGACCTAACAATTACCTATTATAATTGCAAATATTGCACTTTGCATATTTTTTTTCTAAATGTATTGTAGCACAGAGCTGTATGTCTGGAAGCCATCTCCCTTATGCTGAGATTTTTGTTTCATTTCATTTTGTTTTTCTTTCATGGCTGAATAAATCACAAACTTATAAGACATGTCTTCCCGGTCCCTGTAACAATCAGCAGCCCATCTAGGAATTTTCACTAGGTTTGGAGAATTAATGAAACTGTAGGAACTCAATGTAGAATTGTTCTTGTATTTTCACTTGTGCATTTTTTTAGAAAAAACATGCTCTTATCTGAATCAGAAATTCAAAAGCTTTAGTAAGCCAAATGTGATCTATTGGGGATATAGAATGATAAATACATTTTTATGGTATAATGTATGATAGATGCTCCCATAGCCACGGAATTTGAAATGAGAATCATCTGGTTCAGACATAGACATCAAAGAAAAATACTAGCAAAATGTAATGCTTGAAATTACCTTTAAATGATGAGTGGGAGTTAACTAGTTGCCAAAAGATGACAAGAACACTTAGTGAGAGGAAAAACGTAAGTGCAAGGAGACCAAATTGTTACAAAGCCTGATTCTTCAGGGAAATGGCAAGTTGTTCAAAATGGTTAGAATTAAGGGTAGAAAGAGAATCGTCATAAAAGTAAAAGCCCATTTCTTGGCTTAATCACTGACGTTTCTAAGTTCAAGTCTGCTTTCAAAGCAACAAAATTTCTTCCAACTTAAATTAGTCTGTGGCTTAAGATTTTAAAGGAGAATTGTATTAAAATCCAATAGTAAAGAGTAGAGAATCAGAGAATCATCATTTTTCATCTGGGGAAAACATTGTTTGAGTAAAATTTTCATCAGTCAAATAAATTAAAAATAAAATAAAAATAAGTGCGTGGGTTATGAAGTGTTCCCATGATACCAGATACAAAATCAAGCACTTGGTAGAAAGCCACAGAAGGTACTTTTAGGAAAAGATGTATTACAGGAAACTATACTGTAATAGAAGTAAAATAGAGTTCCTGATTTGTGCTCCTTGTAAAATGAATAAAAACTTGTAACCTATTACATAAAAGATGGTAGACAATGACAAGACAGATTTGACTGAAATGATATTAAGGGAAGAGATTAAAAAACATACATGAAATAATTAAATGAGTTAATAATAGCAAAAATACAATAACAATTATTTTAAAATTCTTTCTATGTTTTTAGAAACATAGTAAAATGTCCTAAAACTCAAATCAGTGATGGGGAGAACAATCTTAAGTTCCTAGCTCAGCATACAAGGTGAGCCATCAAAATGATAAAATCATCAGAAGAGTTTTTCTCCTAGGTGCGTTAGTGCTATCATTAGAATTAAAATTGGATTTAAACTTAGTCAAGGGTGGGGTTGGAATTAGGTTAGACCCTCTGTCAGACTGCTGCTTGAAATTACTTGAAAATTGTCAAGAACAATTTTGAAAATAAAATATTCAATTTTTTATAGGAAAAATACATTCTGAGCCGAAGAAATAATTCGCTCTGCAGATGAGAAACTCCTTCATTTACAAGACTAATTAAAGGTAGCAAAATCACACCATAAGTATCTTAATGAAAAGTCTGACATTTAACTAAAGAAAACCAAATACGTATTCAAAGTAACATGTGGATAAAAGAAAAAAAGTTTCATAAAAAGAAAAAACAAAATAAGCAATAAGGTCTGAGCTACGATATTTCATAGAATCAATGAAAATCTATGTGGTATGCATACTGCCATCATTACAGAATTTGTGGAAAACTTCCCAATTCCATTTCTGAATTAAGCACAATCCTGACACCAAAAGTGGTTAAAATCAGACTGGAATCAATCTGGCTCCACTGCTCTGTATCATTAAATTATTTATCTTTATTCCTCAGCTTTCATATGTACCAAACACAGGTAGTCATAGAACATCTTTGTCACAGGACTGTGGTGAGGATCAAACTATATAATAGATGTGAGGCAGTTAGAAGAATTGCTGGCACATGTTTGAGGCTATAAGCACAGAGTAATGTTGTTATCTCCATGCTGCTATAAAATGCATGCAAACAAAAGATTAAAAATACATGCAAACAAAAGGTTTAATGATTAGCAATTTGAATCTAGTAGTTATTAAAATAAATGACTGAAGATTTCATTCCTGAAACTCAGGGACTTTTTGCTACTGTTTTACTTAACGATAAAAAGTATTACTGTGTTCACATATGATAGCCATATTACACATTAATGGACAATAAAAATGAAATTTAAGTTGTATTAATTAAATAGATATGACCATAAAATCGATCAATCAATCTAAAAAGCGAAAGTCAATACTAAAGAACTAAGTGTCAATACCACACATCAGTCTGGATGCTCTGAGGCATTCCTTTAAGCAACAGGATCAAGCAAATCTATCAAAGTAATTCGTATTATTTAATTCTACTTCAAAGTGTCAACCCTTGAAATAATAAAACATCTTTGCATCCCACTCTCAAATAAAAATTACGCGGAATGTAATCATTAGTGTAAGTTGAAAGACTGTCATTTTCAGATGAAATGATTGTTATTCTGAGAAACTAATTTTAACAACTCAGAAATAATGAACTGATCATTATTAAACAATTTTTAACAAGGTAATTATTTAAGGATCTTTAAAAATTCACTGACCTTTATATATACATATATATATATATATATATGAGTAATCAGTTCGATTCTCTTTTAGTCATGTCACGTACACATGCTTTCTTCCAATAATAAGATGCCATAAATTTAGAAACAGAGGAAAGAGACCATAGTCCCTTTTCTGTCACTGCTGAAACAACTTTCCACAAACTTAGTGGCTGATAAAGACACAAATATATTATCTTCCAGTTGTGTAGTTCAGAAGTCTGAAGTGAGTCCTCCAAGACTAAATTCAAACCATCAGTAGTGCTATGTCATTTTGCAGATGCTTTAAGGAAATATCTGTTCTCTTGCCTTTTCCACTTTCTAGAGCTTATCACATTCTCTGGGTGAGTCTGAGGCCCAATGCAATGCTCCATTTTAAATTACTTTACAAATTCAGCGAATAAAATAATAAATTATTGTACTCCATGAAAGCTATATTTTTTATTCTATGTTTAAGGAAGATTTATAATCATCATTCTTGGCTTTCGTTTAAATAAGAAAACTTTTAGAAAGAATTGATAATTTGGAAACTTGATCAGAATATATTATTTTCATCTCTACAGGGCTTACATTCCTCTTTATTTTCCAACTTGAGCATTATTTAAAGCCCCCAGGGCTGTAATATTTCTCTAGGATCTCTCTGGAAGGTAACTGAGATTGTATAGATGAACCAAATTTGATCAACATTATCACAGGTAAGGAATGTAATAAACTGCTATCTCTACATACAGTACAGTGTTCTTCAGTTTCTCTTAGGAACTCTGAGTACTGCGACAGCTAATTTATTTAGCTCCCCAATGAGAAGGAGTCTGACAGCTGTGTTGTTATCCACCTGAGATCACACCACATTAGACATGGTAGTGGGGGAATGTTGCATACCTGTTGTCTCAGCAGGAGGAGCCCAACAGAGGAAAAGCTTCCTCCTCCCAGTCAATAAGGCTCAGAGATAATTCCCCTACAGGGAATCTCAAGGTTGGTGAAAGTTTGCTATACAGAAAACCAGAAATCATGAATGATAGTAAAGAAATTGTTCATCTATCACAACATTGTTTCCTTTGTTACTTTAATTTTTATCAAAACACTAAGTGCCTTTATAATACTTTGGTTCAGAGATTCAATGTAACGTGTATCAAATAGCATATATTTGAGGCACAGTTGCTTCCATGAAAGAGTAGTTAATTTTACATGAGCATGGAAATTATGGAGAAAAGAGCATTCCCTGTATTCTATGACTGAAGTCTAACCATCATATCAGAGGAAAAGACTGACATAAAGAAAAGTATTCTTTTTGTTATTTTATTTCCAAAATTTTAAGACAAAATCTTTTTAATAAAAATATTCTATTTCAGTAGGAAACATAAATTGCATGTTGTTTAAACTTTGCTAGATTGATTGAATAAAAGCAAGTATTGAAATACTGCTTTTGGTATCTAGATATCATTTAAAATATAGTTAATGTATCTTTGCAATATAAAAACAACCATTTTTAAGTACAAAGGAAAAATACTCTCAATGATGCTTATTTAGACTAGACAGTTTATGAAAAAGAAAAACACATATATGCACTTAAAGACCAACTTTTGCAGTAAACAAAATAAGTAGTCTCTATTTTTAAACAAAGTATCGATATTTAATGGCTATGCTAAAGATTATAGTGAGAATAAAGAGGGCAGAAAATTTATTTGGTAAGTGAACAAAGTTTTTCAAAAAATATTTTCTGTATATCATTTAGTATTTTTAATAAATGAAATAAGTGGCAATAAAATTTTAATTTGGAGAATATTTATATTTTGACTTTATATATTTTTATAATTTAAATACCTTTCCATCTTGGATTTCAAAGAGAGTTAATGTAATATGAGACTGTTTATTGTTAGATATAGCTTAAGCAAATAAAGCATAATAAAAAATACTCTCAAGACTGCTAAAATATTTCATTTCATTATTAGCATTCAATATTGTAACAAACATAATTAAGACAGTAACTCTTTGCTATATGTATATAGCACTCAAAAGCAATTCTAATTACATAATATCTCTTCAATGTACCTTTAGCTTTCCAACAGACTGCATAAGGTCTTCATTATTTTTTGTAATAAATTTGTTCCTCCTTTCATTTCTCTGTTCAGAACAATCCTATGGAACTTTGTAATAGTTACAAAGCACAAATATGATACTCTTATTTCTCTCCTCTCAAATCCCAAGTTACATTTACCATTAAGGCCCTCCGCCAGTTAGGGAAGCCATTCAGGACTGCAGGCCACTGTTCAGATGGTCCATGCTTCCACACCAGCATGCATTCATTTGTATTGAGGTCTCTTGGTGTTTTCTTTTCAAATTGGAATTAGAAGACCATTTCCTCTGTCAGTAGCCCAGAAAAGACAGCAGTTTGGCTTTTCTTCTGGGTCCCCATATCTTTACATAGCTAGTTCATTGCTTTCCTGTATGGACTTGAATTTTAAAATGATGGCCATGATGGTAAAATGAGTTCGGGGGAAGATAGCAAATGAGAGAACTAGCAATGATTGCTTTTATCAATGCAGGCCCAGGCAGGAATGCAACAGAAGACATGCTGCATAAGTTAAAATTTTTACATAGTCGTATACTGGATGACATATGTTGATAGTTAAACAAACCAAACAAAAATGAAAGCACAAAATTAATATATAGACGAACACTATTATTTTTGATAGTAGAAGGAAATTTCACTCAATAGGTATATACTGAGTGCCAAATTAATTTGCATTTTTTGTTTACATGATGAATTAAGAATCTTTGTCATCTTGCATTTGTTCACTAAAAAGCTTCATGTCTGTTAAAATTTTAAAGAATAATCTTCTGACTTATTCTCTAGTCATGCACATTCATTACAGGAGGAACAATGCTTTTGTGATTTATTACTAATCATACTAAAATTATTGAAAGCTCAATAATTCTGAAAAAGACAAGTGTGAGGATGTGTGTGGAAGAATTTCATTGAGTTAATATATTGTTGATTTTTTCCTTTATGAACTACCAAATAATTTTTTTCAGAAGGGCAATAAGTACAGTTGCAAGCTTTTTATTCCAAGATCCTTATTGATGCAAGTAACAAGAGGTGTAATTTATATTGGTTTACCTATTTTTAATGACAGAAAACATGGCGGGAAACTGGTTATACCCTATGATACACAATTTCAGGGACAAACTTGGTAGTTACCCAAACTTAGCATCTGTCTTCTCTAGAGATTTGTTAAAAAGTGGCACACAGAAAAGTGAAAATTTGTAAAAGGGAATTAAGAAATAATGTTATAATGTTTGTGGTGATAAAAACGTCATACAGCTTCAGAAAATATACATTGGTAAAATTCTCACACATGAGAGCAATTTCATGCCATGTACAAATGGCAAAGCTTCCTAAGATGATAGGGGGTTTAAATATTTAGCATATTTGTCATATAACAAATGTGTGTAACTAAAGAAAACTTAGTCTATAAAAGGAAAATGTGTAAAGGTAGCTAAATGCTTTAATGGTTTTCTGCAATAAAATCCCAATTAAAATTTGAAATCAATACCTCAAGTTGAGCCATTTTATATAACTCTCTGAACACATTAGACCTCAATAAAGTTTGATATGACATGACAATTTACAATCTCCATCTGTTCTTTCTCAACTGAGATTTCTCATTTGAACCACAGAAAAGAGACAATGAATTGAGTGATAATTTTCTCAATTCTCCCAAAGTTGATTTGTAACTAATACTCTAGATGCATCAGAAAGAACTTACTTTATTACATACAACAGATGCTTTAGGATATTAACCCCTAATTCTTCGAAGAAATGTCAGTAGAAAAAGGTTGAGAACTCTGCCCATAAACAGACCAACTATTTATATATATATATATATATATATATATAAAGGTGGGAGATGCATAAATATATATATATATGTATATATACATATGTATATAAAACTATGAATGGTAGAGGCATACATAAGAACTTAGTAGTATAGCTAAAGCTTTTGTAAAGTAGTATAGCTAAAACTTTTGTAAAGTTGTCACTTTACAAAATTTGAATTATGTAACATTTCTCTCTTAATCCCATGTTATACTGAATCCCTTCTGACAAAACAGCAGCTGCTACCCCTGAAATAGTAACTGATGACCTGCTTTTTATTGTTAAAGTACAAATAAGAGGTAGTGTTTGGTGAGAAGTTTCAATTCTATGTGATTTTGTTTTATAAGCCTCTTCCAGATTGTATTCATTCATTCTTTTCAAAAAATAGTATTGAGCACACATTACTCGCCATGCACGATTATATATTTTGAGGATTTAAGAAGTCAGTAAAGCAGACAGATCTTTGCTTATCTTAAAGTGGTGAAGGGTAGGAGTGAGGGGAGGAGACAGAATAACTGATAGAATAGAATGGAAGAGGTCAATGACAGAAGCAGAAAGCTATATTAGCTTATGGAAACAACACTGGCAAGATCTAACGGTGATTTTGACTCGTAGTTGAAGTCATAGTGAACAATGAAAAGAGATCTATTATGAAGGTAAAGTAAACAGTAATTCCTGATAAACTAAAGGTTGTTTATGAAACAAGATAATTCAAAGATAACTTCAAGGTTTTAGGTATAAACAACTAAAAAAAATAAAATCATCTAAGTCATAAAGAGGTGAATATTCCTGTTTTGAATATGATTTAGAGATGCCTATTAGAAAGCCAAGTAAAATCCCCCAATCAGCAGTTGGATATATGGTTTTGAAGTTCAGTGACATATGTCAGGGCAAAATGCTATTTAAAATCCTGCATATCATGAGATCCTCAAAGACATAAATGTAGTATTGAAGCAAGAAGCGGCCCAAAAACTGAAACCTGGGGCCTTCAGTGTCAAGATGTCTGAGGGACAAGTAGCATGGGAACCTGAAAAGTAGTGGTCATCATTTTAGAAAGAAAACTAGATGAAGTAATGTCTTTAAAACCAAGTAAAAAAATTATATTTCTGTGAGAAGGAAGTAACCAATTGTCTCAAATAGAATTTAGGCTCTTATGGATTCAAACAAGGAGAGGTAGATGTGTTAGCTTTACAATAGCAAGTATAGACAACTACAATTTACAAAATATAAAGGAGTGCAGATAAGCTAAAGTAACCAGTACAATAACAAATATAAGCAACTGTGGTGCCATGTAAAGGATGGAACTAAGCTAGAATTAAGTGAAAATAATCATTACAGTAGCAAATATAAACACTATAGTCTGTAGTTAGCTCTGAGCTGACTCTGCCTCCTTCAACAATAATCATAAGGAGGTTTCACTGTGATCATAAAACTCTAAAGTCGTAAAGCAACATAAGAGGGTACAAGGCGAGCCAGTCAGGAAGAGTCTACAATCACATGATTTAGGTTATATAGTTACACAATCATTATCAAAATCATCAGGCTTAGAATTCAGTGAGTTTCAGTAATTTCAGGTATTTTCTTTAGTTGTTCTACAATACATTACAAAGTAAAAAAAAAAAAAAGCATCTATACAACTATTTAGTCATCCTAATTGTTTGCTAATTCTTAATTTCTTAGATACAATTAAACCTACAGACATGATATAACAGTAAATTGTCAGTGACCTTGAATTTGGGTTATTAGAATTATCCAAACTCAAATACAAAAACAGAAAAAAATGAGTTTTTAAAAAGGACCAGTGAAGCTAAGAGCTGCAGGACAATACTAGACCATCTAAAATAGATGTAACTTGAGTTTAAGATGAGGGGAATTAAAAAAATAGAGACATAGACATTTTTGAGGAGATTATGGCCTTTTCATTTTAAAATAAAAGAGGTGATTGATAGAATAGAAAATAGACAATAAAATAAAGCAGTAAAGTTAATTTTTTGAAGCTATGAGTACAATTGACAAGCTCCTAACAATGAAAAAAAGGTAATATAAATTATCAATATTAGAAAAAAACTCAGCAAATATTTCCACATTTCCTACAGATGTTGATGAATAATATTGGCATGATAAAAATAACCTTATGGAAATGAGTTTAAAAGCATACATAAAAATGTTAAGCAGTTAAAAACGAAACTACTCAAAATGATACACAATGTTATAAAAATATTGAGGAATAAATGATGTACATTTTATGCAAAATCTTTGGAAAATGAGAAATGTAAAAATACTTCCAAAGTTATTTAAAGATGCCTGAAAAGTCTGCTAACAATATCTGATAACAAAACAGCAAAAAAAAATTACAGAATAGCACTTATGAACCAGAGACTCTATAGTCCCTAAAATATATACATATATCAAGTCTGATATGCATGTATCAAATTTAACCCAATAATGTAATTAAAAAGACCATGCATCATCATGAAATGGAGTTTGACCAGAAATACTAGTGTAGTTTAACATATTAAAGGAGTTAATGTAATCCAGCATATTAAAAGTTAAAAGAAGGGAAATAAAAGCACAGATTAATAAATGTAACAAAAGCATTTGAAATAAGATTAATACCATCTATTCTGCCAAGAACTAAACAACTAGGCACAATACAAACTGACAAAAACCAGATTTTAAAATTATACATAGTCAAGGATTGTGAGAAAATGGCAGAATAAGAAACTCCAGGTATCAGTCCTTCCATCAAAACATCTACTGAACTGGCAAAAACTGCCTGAATCAACTATTCTGAAACTCCGGAGTCTAGTGGAACTCTGTGTAGCATCTATAGAGGAACAGGAGGAAGAGGCTGCTAAATTGTGGTAAGTGTAAGTGAGGACCACACTCTTTGCAGTGATTATAATCCCACATCTTCCAGTTTTATTGTGATCAGCAGTGGGGATTGCAGGCCAGGTTCCTGGTACAGCTTTGCAAAGACCTTGTCCTCCAAAGTCTTGGATGTTCTGATTTCTGCCTTTGATTGCCTACTTCAGATAACTAGTAGCAAGCTGTGAGAAGGGGCCTTTGTACCAATTACTCATTAAAAAAAAGGTCAAATAGCTGCATTAAGTGAGCAAGTGCTGAATCAAGAAAGCACAGCTTCAAAAGCCATCAAAGAAGCTTTTGGCACACTTGATATACACTTACCCTCCCCTCTACAATGTAGGGTGAACCAACTTGTATTCCACTGTGGATCCCCAGCACTGTTCCAGCAGGAGCAGAGTGCCTCATCTGTGCATACTGGGATGCATATATGTCACCAATCTATAGGGAGGAATTCTAAGGGATTAATCTAGGGAATTTGTTTCAGGTTTACCCTCATAGACTTTGTCCAGAGGCAGAGAAGTTGCTTGCAGACAGCTGAGAAATCATGAGAAACAATTATGTCAAAGTCACCTGGGGCAAAAGACTATGCCCTACACAAGAAAGCAACCAGGAAGGGTGAAAGTCTATTTCAAAGGAAGTAAAGGGTGCATTATTTGAACTCCTGTCAAATATAAATCAAGGAATTCGTAAGGCCTGGAGTAAGCACAAGCCCAGGTAAAGAAGTAAACTTCATGGCTCCACATAGGCATGAATAAGATCGAGAGGTCCCTACAATTCATGTTTGCCTCAAGCTGATATTCTTCATAGGAAGACTAAGCTCTGAAAGAGACCATCAGCCAGAACAAATCCAAATTGCAAGACTGCAAGGTCCTTTGTTCTTTGATCTGTTTGTTTGGATTATTTCCTGGAATTCACGAAAACCTCTGTCATACTATCACCTAGAAAAACCTTAAGAAACAGACAGATCATGGGCTAATTCCAAGAATTATCATTTTCATTTAAAATATTGAAATTCACAGTGTGCTTCAAAAGATTACAAGACAAAGAAACCAGAAATGATGACCCATCCAAAGGAACAAGATAAAGATAAAAATGCAGAAATTGTCAACAAAGAAGACAAGACTTTGTACTTACAGAAAAAAGACTTTAAAAAAAAAAGTCCCTCAATATATTCAAAGTGATAAAGGAAAACACAGAGAAATAACTAAAGAACATGCATAAATAAATGAGTGAACAATATGAGAATCTCTTTGAGATTTGCAATAGGAATGAACACAAATACTGGAGTTGAAGAGCACAATAATCAAAATATAAAATTCCCTAGAGGGTTTCAACAGCATATTGAATGTGGTAGAAGAAAGAATCAGTGATCTCTCAGACAAGACAATTGAAATGCTGCAGGCTTACAAGTAAAAAGAATGACAAGAGAGTGAACAGAGCCTCAGAGACCTATGAGATATCATTAAGAGTACCAATATACACATATGAGGGTCTAAGAGGATGAAGAAAGAAAGTGACAAAAGGAATATTCAAAGCATGATGGCAGACAACCTCTCGAATTTAAAGAATTATATAAATACATTCAACAAGTCCAACAAGCCAGAAACAAGGTAAAATCAGCCCAGACAAACAGTAATCAAACTACCCAATGTCAATGACAAGGAAAGAGCCTTGAAATCTACAAGAGGAATGCAACAAGTTATGCATGAGGGAATCCCAATATGATGAAAAGCCAATTTCTCATCAGAATCAGCAGTGACAAGAAGGCAGTGAAATGAAATATTGAAAGCACTGAAAGAAAACAATAACCAAAAAAAAAAAAAAATTTATATCCACCAAGAATTTCTTTCAAAAATGAGGGAGAAATTAACACATTCCCTGATAAATAAAAACTAAGGAAGTTCATTACAAATAGACATGCCTTAAAATCAATGTTAAGTGTTTCTCAGACTGAAAACCACTAGACAAAGCAGTATAAGAAATAGAGAACTTCTGTAAAGGTAACTATTTGAGTAATTATAATTGCCAGATTTATTATATTTTATTATTTGGTATGCAATACTATTTCTTACTTCTTATAGTTGTTAAAGTGCAAATACACAGAAAGTGATGATAAATCAATGGTTTTGAACATAAAATGCCCAAGACAAAATTTGGAACAAATAATAAAAAAGGATCAGAGGATGGAGGGATATAGGAATAGTGTATGTATACGCTATTAAAATTAAGTTTGTATCAAATAAAATATAGATTTATTTATTTCTTTCTTATAGAGTTAGGATGTTAAATTTTAACCCCATGGTAACCACACACACACACACAACCACATTAAAAAAAAAAAAAGCACATGAGAAATATTCAGAAAAAAGTGAAGGGACCTAAAAACGTATAATATAAAAACAAACAAATAAATATGAAAATAGGCATTAATGAAAGAATGGAGGGTAAAAGAATGTAAGACTTGCAAAGGTGTAATGGCAGTATAAATTCCTGCATTATGTTACTCCTCATAATGTAAAATGGATTGAGTAGGCCACGTTGGCTCAGCAAGCAGCATTCTCACTGCCACGCCAGAGACACATGTTCAATTCCTGGTGCCCACCCATGCAAAAAAAAAAAAAAAAAAAAAAAGTAAATAGATTGAACTTTCCAGAGATTGGACAAATGGATTCAGAGCATGATTTTAGACATCAGTAGGCTGAAAGTCAGAAATGGAAAAAAATATATATACCATGCAATTAGAAAACAAAAGAGAGATAGGATGGCTCTGTTAATATTGGATACCATAGACTTTAAGCCAAAATGTGTAATAGGGACAAAGAATATCATTATATGCTGATTAAAATCACTTCAACAGGAACACGGAACAGTTGTAAATATAAACGCATCTAAAAGAATAGCCTGAAAATATATGAAGCCAATATAGAAAGACTTGAAGGGAGAAGTAGATGGTTCTACATTATTACTAAGAGACTTCCTTACACCAATTTCAATGTTTGATTGAATAACTATATAGAAGAGCAATATGGAAATTATAAGACAATTGAAGTCTTCAATGATACTCTAAAACAACTTGAAATAATGGAAATATATAGAACAATCCCCCCAATAGCAGCAGAACTTACATTCTGTCAGGATTGATCATAGGTTTGGTTCTAAAACAAGTCAAAATAATTTCCAAAATATTGAACCTCATACAAAATATCTTCTTCAACCATGATGAAATGAAGCTAGAAATTAGTAACAGCGGCAAAAATGGAAACTTGGCAAATGGGGGCAGAAATTAAGCAACACATTCTTAAACAACCAAAGGGCTAAAAATAGAAATCACAGGTAAATTAGAGGAAATACATTGAGGTGAATTATTTGAAAACAAAACATTCCAAAACCTATGGGATGCAGAAAATGCAATGCTGAGAGGGAAATTTATAACTCTAAATTACCATATTCAGAAATAAGAAAAATCTCAAACCACAGACCTAGCATCAAAATTGGGGGATCTAGAAAAAGAAGAGAAAACTAAATCCAAACTGAACAAAAGGAAAGAAATAATGAAATTTAGAGAAGTTAGAGAAGAGATAAATTAATTGGAAAATAAAAATCCAACAGCACATTAAAAAATTGCACACAATAATCAAGTGAGATTTATTCCAATCACACAAATGCAGTTCAGCATAAAAAAATGTATTAATCTAATATACCACAGTAACAAAACAAGGCTAAAAAACAACATAAAAAAAACAAACATGATCACCTCAATTGATGAAGAAAAAGACTTTTGACAAAATCTACCACATTTTAGTGATATAAACACTTGTAAAGCTAGGAATAGAAGAGCTCTTCCTCACCACAGTAAAGAACATATAAGAAAAGCACACTGATAATAGCCTACTCGATATTCAAAACATGTGACCTTCACCTCTAAGAGCAGGACAAAAGAAGGATTCTCATTGTCACTACCATTATGTAATTTTTCCTGGAAGTTCTTTCCAGAGCAGTTAGGAAAAAAAATAAAATTCATTCAAAAAAGAAAGGAAAAAATTAAATGTTCACCATCTGCAGATGACATGATCCTATAAACAGAAAATCCTGACAAATGCACAACAACAGAGTTACTAGACCTCATCAACAGATTAATCTAAGTGATGGGAAACAAGTTAAACTTTCAAAAATCAGTAGTGTTTCAATACACTTGTATAAACAATCTGAAGAAGAAATCAAGAAAAAAGTCCAATTACAATAGCAACTAAATCATAGGTCTATAAATAAAACTACCCAAAGATGTAAAGGACTTGTACACAGAAATCTACAACATCACTATAAGAAACCAAAGGAGATTGAAATAGCTGGAACTATATTCCATGTTTATGGATTGGAAGACTAAATATTGCTACGATGACAAATCAACCCAAAGCAAAGCACGTATGTAATGAACTGCCAATCGAAATTCCCTTTTTTTTCAGAAGTGGAACACCAATTATCAAACTTACATGGAATGGTAAAGTGCCTCAAATAGACAGAGCCAACTTGCAAAAAGAACAAAATTGGAGGATGCACATTTTCTGGGCCTAAAACTTATTTATTACAAAACCACAGTAATCACAAGACCAAATATGTATCAGTGGAACCATATTGAGAGTTCAGAAATCAGTGTTCATATTTATGGGCATCTGATTCTTTATAAGAGAGCAAATATTTCTCAATTAGGAAAAAATAGTCCCTGTAATAAATGATGCTGTGAAAAATGAATCTCTATCTGCAAAAGAATGAAGGTGGACCCCTACTTCACCCCATATACAAAAATCAACTCAAAATAGATCAAAGACCTAATATAAGAATGAAAACTATAAAAAAAAAACACTAGAAGAAAACATAGGAAGTATCCTTATGACTTTGTATTAAGCAATGGTTTCTTAGACTTTACACCCAAAGCACAAGCAACAAAAGAAAAACATAGAAAAATGGGGTATGATCAAAATTAAAAACTTTTGCTCCTCAAAGGACTTTATCATGAAAGTAAAAAGACAGTCTACCCAATGGGAGAAAATGAAATTGGAAACAATATATCCTAAATGGGTTTAATATCCAGAATATATAAGGAATTACTTCAATTCAACAAAAAAGAAAAATACCCTAATAAAAACGGAATAAATACTTGAATGGATATCTCTCTGAAGGAGACATATATATGGGCAAAAAGCACATGAAAAAAATGCTCAGTTTCATTAGCCATTAGAGAAATGCAAACCAAAACCACAATGAGATACCACTTCATATTCAACAGTGTGGAACAAGTTGTTACACAGTCACAGAAACACGGGCTCAGGTACAGTAAAACCTTTCAGCAAATGATTGCTTCATGAGCACAAATGGCAAAAAAGAGCAGGGGAAGAATCTCCTGAAAGGCCAACTGTTTCTTGGTGGATGGCAGCTCTGATTGCCTCACTCCATGTCAGAGGCTGAGAGACAAATCTGTACTGGCCAAGGATAGGATATTCATAAAACTCTAGAGAGAGGATACCTGTTCTGGTGTGAAATTGTTGTGCACCCCAGAGAAGCCAGGTTCTTTAATTCTCATTCAATATTGTTAGATGGGATCTTTTTATTAAGTTGTTTACATGGAGATGTGACCTACCCAACTGTGAGTGGGGCCTTTTGATTAGGTGGTTTCCATGGAGATGTATCTCCATCTATTCGAGTAGGGTTGATTACTGGAAACTTTTTCAAAGGAATCATTTTTGAAAAACATCCAGAACCCACACAACCAAAGACCTTAGGAAATTATTTGAAGAAGCCAGGAGAGAAGCTAGCAGATGCCACCATGCGCCTTCCCTACTGAAAGAGAAACTCAAACATCATTGACCCTTTCTTGAGTTAAGGTATATTTCACTGGGTGCCTTAGTTTGGACATTTTCATTGCCTTACAACTGTAAATTTGAGATTTAATAAATCCCTTTTTTAAAAGCCATTCCATTTCTGGTATATTGCATTCTGGCAGCTTTAACAAACCAGAAATGTACTTTATCACTGAAAGATTCCCACTATGATAAGTACCCCAGGCTGCAGAATTGAAACATATTAAAACATTCGTGCACAATCAAGTAAGAGAGCATAAGGAGGGGCTGGAATATGATGGCTACATGTTTCCTTGAATCCCCCATCAGCCTACCTTTCAGCCTTGTAATCAGACTTACCCTACTGTTCTACATTAGCTTCAGCAACATAAGTTAACCTCCACCTCAAACATGAAGGTGGAGAATGGGCCAGGCCCAATGGACAGTGGCTTTCAAAAATATTGATAGTAAATTTGGGGGACACCATTGCCTGCAGCTTATTAGGAGGACTTTGCTTATGCATACTATTACCATTACTCCAAACAGCATGATCTGAACTGTCCAGTGGCTGAATACATGCCCCCAAGCCCCCAGGAAACCAGCTGAAGAGATTTCACATAGAATCTGTTTGCACATTTTGTAACTAATGGGCTTATGTTAGATTTTAGTCAAGTCCTGTTCCACTTCTCTTGAGATATTAACCCACGGACATCAGGAGGTCTTAGCAGTAACACATATGCCTCCTTCTTGGGCTAGGAATAAGTCTAAAGCAATGCAATTATCCATCATTACTTTGGTAGAGAGCCTAACAATTTTTGCTGAGCCTAAAGGGTGCATAATGTTGACTCAACAAGGTCAGCCAAGGTGGCTGACTGATAGCACATCATGTATTCATTGGTGCTTACTCCCACCCAGGGCCACAATGATCTTCTGAAAGAGGACAATGTAAACTCATGGACCCCCACCCCACCCCAGACAAATCAAGTTTTACTTAGGATAATAAATTGGAAAGGTGGCTTAGGTAGTTGCCAGCTTCATTATCCTGACAGACTGTCCAGAGTTGTAGCAAAGGAGAGTGCATAGATAACAGCTGTACTCTGATCTTTGTCATATCATGAATAAAGGATTTTATGATGTTAGTTCAAACATGAAGCAGATAAAATCAACTTGGCAAAGAGGGGTGAGGAAGCAAAGAGTCAGATGGCAGATCCATCACTGAATAAGGCTCCATAGCACTCTGATGGCCTGGGTCAGCGGGATAAGGTGGTTTTTCTCCAGACTGCCCCCAGGATAATATGTGGAAAACAAAACAGGAGCAGTAACTAATCCTGACAAGGGATTTCTGCAGCCACTTCCCGTAAGAAACACTGCTTTAACCTATTTTCAGTAACTTATCTTTTCCTTCTGAGACTACCCAGTCTGTCTGTTTCTTTCCTTAATCTATAACTTAACCCCTTTCCCATCCATCTGAGTGCCTTACTTACATCTTTTGGCCCACTTTCACCCATTATTGATACAGTAGAGTTGTCAAGACTCCTCAAAGATCTCCCACAGGGACTGGAGGCCCATCCAGGGGCAGATATTGCTCACTAAACTCCATTATACACAGGTCAAGGCCCGGGGGCCCAGCTGACTGGATATTCACCCTATACATGTCAAGCATTTCTATGCCTGCTTATGTCATCTTGCAGCTCTGCCTGGTGGCCCTCAACTACCACCATCCTGTAGTCATGCAGAGGGTGTAATGGAGTAAAAAGTGGTATAATCTCCTGATCATGGCCTTAAAGGAGACTCTGAAGTGGCATTTCCTTGTTCACCATTTTAGAGGGAATCCTTATCATAATGAGTATAAGGGAAGATATGAAGCAAAGGCTGGATTTCTCTTCCAACCCCATATCCTTCTCAGGTCTGGGGAACTTCTGAGATCAGCTTCAAGAGGGTTCAAGTAAGATATCAATCCGTCCAGGGGCTTTCTGTAGTTGGCCATTAAAGTTCTCCATGGTGCTGGTGGTCTGTAGATGGTGGATGACATGGAATTTCCATCTATTTCCATGAGTCTTTGCCTAGCATTGAATGGATTGTGTGGTAAAGTGGGAATCTTGGTCATGGAAATGTTATCTGGGTACCCAAAGTGGTAGCAAAGCACCTTTTCCAAGGCCCATATATGTGTCACATCTGCACAAGGAAGTGGAAAGTCAAGACTATAGACTGAATAGGTATCTACTGGGACCAAGACATAGGGCATACCTTAAAATGGCAGAAGAGAGCTTGCCATGAGCAACCCACTGCACCACTCAACCCCAAGGAATAGCCCATAAAATGCTTTTGTTTAGGCTATGGTTTGTACTTGACATCTTTTATATTGGGCAGAATTGGGCCTCTCAATGAAGAGGTACTCTGTTTTCCTGGACCTATAATTTCATAGTGTTGGAATTTCTATGTCCAGTTTGATGGTGGATCCACCCAGTGGTAGAAGCAGCCATGAGAAATTCTGCCATTTCATGGATGTCACCAAGAGTAAATTCATTGTTTTCATCCTCTTTACAATACTCATCCTCTGCCTCTCTTTGTGGAATGTCTCCAGCTTCACTGGGTGCTAAAAGCAGCCCAGTGTATCTTTTATCAGCTAGATCATTCCATTGATGTTCATCACGAATGGGCCCTTGTCATGAGCATCAACAGGGGTAATACAGATGGTGCTTTCCCAAACAGCAAAGTATATCCACAAGTCCATTTCTCACACCAGGGACACTTTGATTCTCCAATCACATTCCTTCCATGAATCTGACCAGAATGCTAAGCTGTTGTCAGTGGCCCAGGAGTCAATAAACATTTACACAGGGATGCTTGGGGGTTAATGTTCCAGGGCTAACAGGACCACACACTTTTACCACATTGAGCACATTTGCCAGTGACAGAGGTGTTAGATAATTTGCAGGAGTGAAGTGAAATTGTGGTTGCTTCCCAGTGGACTCCAAATGGGTTCAGCTTGGCTAACTTATTAGTGAACAAGCACTGAACATCCAATGGGGCATGCTTGAGTCAGGTTTCTCAAGATTCCAGTGCAGAGAGGGAAGAGGCCTCAACTGGTATTACAATAAGATCATTGTTGAGGGGCACCTCTGCCACCTGCTCTTGCAAGTATGTCACTCCCTGGGGACCCAGATGAGCAAAATACTGAATGTATCACTTCCATTGATTAAAGGGCTGATATACAGAAGTTCATTTTGGTGCACACAGCCCTAAATATTATGACTTTCACAAAATTCATTGTGGCTTTCAGTGGTATTTGGTATGTGGTTAATGGCTTGGCCATTTTCCCCACCAAGAAGTTAGTGTTGCTACAGTTAGACAATGTGACAAAGAGATGGGGAGATTGAAAAGCATGGTCCATCACTCATCCAACCACACTGGCCAGAATTTTGGGGATAAAAGAGTATATCACTGTAGTTATCATTGGGTTGTATGGTCTTGCAGGATATCAATACCAATGATTCATTTCTTAGCAGAAAATATGACCACAGAGGTGGCCACAGCTCAAGGCGACCACAGGGTAATGGTAACCTTCCATCCTATTCTTTTGTGAAATGCCTGAAAACTGCCAATGTTCTTTGTTACTTCTGTCCTTCTGTGTGTCCCAGAAGTATGGTGGCCTGAATGCTTATATCCAAAAATGCCATGAAGGTTTGTTCACTTCCCCCAAATTATACACACTGGGGCATATGGCCTTTGGTCCCAGGGGAGTGGTCTGGGCCCTTGGCCCTACACCTATGCCAGTTTCAATTTGGTCAAGCTTGGTAAGGAGGTTCCTTCCTAGAAACAGACTCCTCAGTTGTGGCCAGAAGGAGATGTGGGAGGCTGTTTTAGTTTGCTAAGGCCAATGGGATGCAATATAGCAGAGATGGATCAGCTTTTATAAAGAGGGTTTATTTAGTTACAAATGTGCAGTTCCTTAGAGAAAAAACAGCTAGCTTTCATCTGGGTTTCTCTGTCACATGGGAAAGCACATAATGATGCCTATTGGCCCTCTTTCCCAGCTTCTGGGTTCAAATGGCTTTTCTCTGGGGTGTTTCCTCTCTACATCTTCAAGCATCTGGGTTTTTGTCAGCTTTGTGCACTGAACTGAGGTGTGATGAGCCAACTCTCTCTCTTCTAAATCCTTCTTTTAAACCTCCAGATAACTAAATTAAATGTCATCATTGTAGGAGGCATTCCTCCTAGCCGACTGCAGATGTAATAAGCCATAGATGAATTTCACATGCTGATGATTTAAGTCCACAGCAATAGAACAACTGGACACTATCATGTAGTCAAGTTGACACATGAAACTGGTTATTACAGAGGGCTTTAGGATCCTCTTGTTATTCCTCTACTCATACCTGGAGGTTGTTTGGGCAGGGGCAGATTGTCCTTCTCAAACCCATGGCCAGCCTTCAAGTTTACATTTTTCCCAAAGTTCTCCATTGGATATCCCATCTATGGTGTCCTATAGGACCCTTTTCTCCACTTGGGAAATTGAGGACCTGAGAGGAAGGGCTGGCCGTTGATCCACCTTGTGAGTTATAAAATATGCTGTGTTAACAGGTGGGTGCCTACTACCTGCTGGTCTGTTTTTTCTGTCAGTTACCATGATGGTCAACCTCCTAACACAGGAGCCCATTCCCCAAGTTGGGAGAGTGTTATAAACCAACTAAATTGTGTCTCCCATAGGAAATTCTGGGGTGAAGAGGAGAACCAGCTTGCCATGTCATTCATGAATTCCTTTTTAATAAAAGGATCTATGTCTAACCATGAAATGGGAATCTGGTGAGAGGCTAAATCTCTCCAGTTGGGATGGAATATCATATGCAACTCAGTGTGACCATGGCTTCCTACTCAATCAAGGCTAGGTGGAATTTGAGGGACTCATTTAGAGTGAGATATGCTTGTTTGACTTCCTGAATGATTCTTCAAACAGAAGCCATGGCCGTAAAGCATGTGCAGCTACATAGTCAACCAATCCTCCTATTTTGGTCTGCTAAAGCTGACAGAATGCAGAATATCAGAAGTGAGTTGAATTTTACAATGGAGATTTATCAATTTACAATTTATAATTCTGAGGTCATGAAAAATGTACAGATTAAGACATCAACAGGACAATACCTTATCTGAAGACTGGCTACTGATGAGCTTGGCTCTTCTGACAGATGCAAAGCCCATGGCAATGTCTGCTGGTCTTTCCTTCTGGTTTCTTTTGCTTCCAGCTTCTGGCTTCAGTGGCATCCTCTCTGAACTTCCGCATATTTCTTTTTTAGCTTTTACTCTCTTAGCTTCTGTATCTGAGAAGCTAAACCACAGAACTTCTTTGGGTTTTTTTCTGTCTTTTATATGTTTATAAAGGACTCCAGTAAGAGAATTAAGACCTGGGGTAGCCCTCAACTGGAATAACACAATCAAAAGATCCAGTTACAATAGGTTTATACATGCAGGGATGGATTAAAAGAACACAATATTTTTGGCACAAGCCCAGAGCCATCAGGGGTGCATAAACAGGGAGACTGGGAATAGGAAATAAGTCAAGCTGCATTCCTTGAACGCGCTACCCTCACCAGCGCAGCCCTGGGACCCACAACTCATCACGCACCCAACACACCCAAACTCCGTCACCAATCCCTGCTCCCCACGCTCCAAGTGCCCTGCCCCACCAACACCTCACACAGTACAGGCCCCACAACCCCACCCCAAGCATGTGCACACCTGCCCCAGCCAAACCACCTCTCCTTGTGCAAGCCCAGTCTCATACCACCCCTCCTGAGCCTTATGTCCCAGTCCCTGACCCCTGTAGGCAATTGCCAGACATAAAGGCTGCTGGCACTTACCTCCATACCCAGGCTACAACCACCCCCAGCCTATAGTCTCACAGCCTTATCCCACTACTCCAGAACACTGTGCATACACATGCACTGTGCATGTGTACATCAGTTCACACACTCCCAGATCCGTGCATGCACATGGCTGCCAGTCACACCCCCCAGCTCTGGGAAAGCTCTGACCTGCACAGCTGGGCCACATCCACCCCAGCCAATGCTGGCGCTAAAGGACCTGCTGCCCTAGCTCTGTGCATGCACACAAAAGGCCTGGCACCCTAGACCAGTGCATGCCTGTGCTCTGACCGCCGGATCTATTCACCTGCACAGCCACATCCACAGCCACATCCTGCTAGGCACCAGCATAGCATTCTATACCTGCACCTATACCTGTGCTGCAATGCATCACCACACTGTTTTGCCTGCCCACCCCATGCCCTGCATCCTGTTCCACATCTATCCCACAAATACAAAGCTTTAGACTACTGAAGGAAATCAACTTCCAAAGTTAACCAATCAATATATTTACAAGTTGTGAAGACAGCAGAAGATCACTAATCATATCGTGATGTGGACAGATATAGCCCAGCCTAACAATCTAATTAAAACACTGGAATAACTAAGGAAAGATGTTCATGTAACTCTACTAAATAAAATAAATGGGATAGCTAGACTTCAGGGAAGATGGCCGACTAGAGTAGCTCAAGCTTAGCCCTGCTCTATGGAAAAAGTAGAGAAGGGATAGGAGGGTGCCTGAGGCAGCAGTTCAGGAGTGCCACTGACCTGGGAGAGCTTTCTATACCACATGTAGCAGCCCTGGTTGCAGAGGCCAAGGAACTGAGCAGCAGAAAGCTGGAGGCTGGCGTGGAGGCCTGGAGAGGCAGAGGCACAGAGCACATGGGAGTGCATGGACAGGAGCATGTGACTAGGAAGTAAGCCAGGCCACATTCCATGGGTGCAGTACTCTCACCAGGGCAGCCCAGTGAGCAATGACTCACTTCACACCCACGCAGCCGAATCCCATCACCTGCTTCCATTCTCCGTGCTCCAGGCACCCTCACCCCACCAGCCCCCAGTGCGCTTACCTGCTCCACAACCCCACCCCAAGTGCAGCCCAACCCACCTCTCTTGTACCCCTCCTGAGCACTACCTTCCCCTCCTTGTTCCCTTCAGACTGTTGCCAGTGCATAAAAGGTTGTGGGCACTAACCTCCATACCTAGACTACCCCCACCCCCTGCCATAATGTCACACAGCCTCACCCCACCCTCCCTGAACTCAGCCCCTCTGTTTATGGTGCTTCCAGGCCCAAGCATGCACATGGACCCCCAATCACATCATTCAGCCCTGGGAACTGCACTTTACAGCAGTCCTAGAACTGCACAGCCCTCAGTCTCATTTCCAAGCTCTGAGAAAGTGCCAACCTGCGCAGCTGGATCACATCTGCCCCCAATCCAAAAAGGCATAATGCTGACCTGCTGCTGCCACAGCTCTACATATGCACACAAACAGCCCCATGCTTTAGACCAGCAAACACCAGGGTTAAGCCCCCCAGACCCACACAGCTACATCCTCCTTGGCCACTGGGTTCTCACATTCACAAGCATCAGTGTAACATCCCCAACCTGCACCCATACCTGCCCTGAAACAAATCACTGTACTGAGTGCTCCATTCTGTGCCCTGCTCCTTGTTGTACAACCGTCCAGCAAACACAAGACCTTAGACTAGTGAAAGAAATAAACTCCCAAAGTAAATCAATCAAAATATTTACATGCTATGACAACAGTGGAAGATAACTAAGCACATCACAATGCAGACAGATATAGCCCAGCCTAATGACCAAATTAAAACACAGGAGACACAGATGTTGGAACAACTAATCAAAGATGTTCCTATAACTTTACTTAATAAAATTAGTGGGATAGAAAATGACATAAAGGAGATCAAGAAGACAGTAGAAGAGCACAAAGGAGAATTTGAAAGAATAAATAGAAAAATAGTCAAAATCACAGAGATTAAAGACTCTGTTGGCCAAATAAAAACATACTAGAAGCACACAACACCAGATCTGAAGTGACAGATGAAAGAATAAGTGATATAGAGGACAGGATAATTGATTTCGAAGACTCAATACAGCAAATGGCAAAAAAGATGGAAACAATTGAATAAGAACTCAAGGAAATGATGGATAAAACAAAGCCCACAAATACAAGAATCAGTCACGTCCTAGAAGGAGAAGAGATGAGTAAAGGGCTAAGAAGAGTAGTTGAGGATATAATGGGGGAAAACTTCCCAACCCTCATAATGAATATAAATATACAAGTCAAAGAATCCCAAAGAACTCCAAACAGAATAAATCCGAATAGGCCTTCCCCAAGGCACAAATTAATCAGTCTGTCAAAGGTTGAAGAGAAGCAGAAAATCCTGACAGTAGCAAGAGAAAAACAATCTACTTCATACAAGGGAAATCAAATAAGACTGAGTTCAGATTATTCAACTAGTACACTGGAGGAGAGAAGGCAGTGGTATGATAAATTCAAGATCCTGAAAGAGAAAGACTTCCAGCCAAGAATTCTGTAACCAGCCAAATTGTCCTTCAAAACTGAGGGAGAGTTTAAAGTGTTCACAGACAATGAAGTCCTGAAAGAATTTGTCAACAAGAGACCAGGCCTACAAGAAATACTAAAAGGAGTTCTGCTGGATGAAAAAAAAAAATACAGGAGATGGAGGTCTGGAGGACGGCACAGAATTGAAGAATATGACTAAGGTGAATTTAAAGAATACAAAGAGAAAGAGGGAAAAGAATATATAGATCTGAAAAATAAAATTAAAAAGAAAAGATGGTTGAATCAAGAAATGCTTTTCAAGTAATAACTTAGAATGCTAACAGACTAAACTTACCAATGAAAAGGTACAGATTGGCAAAATGGATTAAGGAACATAATCTAGCTACATGCTGCTTACAAGAGACTCACCTTAGACACAAGGATACAAATAGATTGAAAGTGAAAGAATTGAAAAAGATTTTCCACACAAGTTGTAACAAAAAGAAAGTAGGAGTAGCTATACTAATATTGAAAAAAATAGAATATAAATGTAAAGACATCATAAGAGACAAAGAAGGATGTTATATACTAATTAAAGGGTCAATTCATCAAGAAGATACAACAATCATAAATGTTTCTGCTCCCAATCAAGGTGTTCCAAAGTACATGAGACAGACATTGGCAAAACTGAAGTGAGTAATAGATATTTCAACAATAAAAGTATGAGACTTCAATACACCACTCTCCTCTATAGATAGAACAACCAGAAAGAAGATCAACAAGGAAATGGAGAAGCTAAATAGCTGGATAAATGAGTTAGGCCTAACAGACATATAGAGGTCATTGCACCCGAAAGCACAAGGTTATACATTCTTCTCTAATGCTTATGGGACATTTCTATACACAAGCAATGACCTAGCTGAGGAGTCAGTTAAGGAAAAATATCTGTTCAAAATAGCAACTAAAAGAATCAAATACTTAGAAATGAACTTAACTAGGGATATACAGGACTTGTACACAGAAAACTACACAACATTGCTAAAAGAAATCAAAGGAGATCTAAATAGGTAGATAGACATTTCTTGCTCATGGATAAGAAGACCAAATATAGTTAAGATGTCAATTCTCCCCAAATAGATCTACAGATTCAACAGAGTTCCAATCAAAATTCCAGAAACCTTTGAAGATTTGGAAAAGCTAACTACAAAATTTATCTGGAAGGGAAAGAGACCCCAAATAGTTAAAAACATCCTAAAAAAGAACAAAGTGGGAGGACTAACACTCCCTGACTTTAAAATCTATTATAAACCCACAGTGGTCAAATCAGCTGACCATAGATTTGGTGGTGTGTGCCACATTGGTACTGGCACAAAGACAGAAGCATTGACCAATGGAATCAAATTGAGAGTGCAGAATTAGACCACCAAATCTATGGTCAGCTGTTTTTTGACAAGGCCCTCAAATCCTGTGAACTGGGACAAAATAATCTTTTCAATAAATGGGTATGGGAGAACTGAATATCAATACCAAAAAGAATTAAAGAGGACCCTTACCTTACACCCTATACAAAAATTAGCTCAAAGTGGATCGCACACCTAAATATAAGAACTAGCACCATAAAGCTTTTAGAAGAAAATGTAGGGAAACATCTTTGAGACCTAGTAATAGGAAGTAGCTTCCTAAAATTAACACCCAAAGCACAAGCAACAAACGAAGAATTAGATAAATGGGAACTCCTCAAAATCAAATGCTTCTGCACCTCAAAAGACATTGCCAAAAAGATGAAGAGGCAGCCAACTCAATGGTAGAAAATATTTGGAAATTACACAATGGACAAAGATTTGATATCCTATATACATAAAGAAGTCATACAATTCAGCAAAAGAACAAACAACCCAACTATAAAATGGACCAACTATAAAATGGACCAACTTTCTGAAAAGCAAATATACTGGCTCAGAAGCACATGAAGAAATGCTCATTTTCATTAACTGTAAGGGAAATGCAAATCAAGACTACGAGATACCACCTCACACCTACAAGAAAAGCTGCTATTAAAGAAACAGGAAACTATAAATGTTGGAAAGGATGTGGAGATATAGGGACACTTATACACTGCTGGTGGGAATGCAGCCACTATGATAGACAGTTTGGCTATTTAGTTTAGGAAACTAAATATTTTGTTGCCCTATGACCCATCAATAGCACTACTCGTTATATACCCAGAAGAGGTGAAAGCAGTGACATAAACGGACATTTTCACACTGACATTCATAGCAGCATTATTCAGAATTGCCAAAAGATGGAAACAATCCAAATGTCTATCAACAGACAAGTGGATTAACAAAATGTGATATACATATATATACAATGTAATATTATGCAGCAATAAGATGAAATGATTTCCTGAGGCACATGACAAGATGAATGAACCCTTGAGGACAGAATGCTGAGTGAAATAAGTCAGACACAAAAGGATAGATAATGTATGATGCAAATTTTATGACCATGGTAAGGATAAATTAAGAGGCTTATAATACAGAATATAGGGGACGTAGAGATACAGAGAAGCTAGAGATGGGTGAACGGTTAGCTAGCGAGGTTGAACTCAAATGTAAAGGAACAGATAGAAGTGAAGGCAGTTGGGTCTATAAGTAATATTATCATATTGAAAGTGAGCAAGATTGAATGGTGTTGTATAGACCGATGTGTCCAACTGATTAACACTAGAAATATAAATAAGTACTCACAAGAACTACTTCAAAGGTATGATTCATGTACTAAGAGTGTTTAAGTCTAGGGTATAGGGGAAAACTGCTATTGCATGCTATAGGCTATGTTTAATAGGAAAACATCAGCAGTACCACAGCAATACCAGGGGTAAATAACAGGGGGAGGGACAAGAGTTAAGGGGAAGTTTAGATTTCCTATTTGGTGAGGGTGTGTTTATTGGTTATCTTTCTCTTGGGAATGATGAAATTATCTAAGGTTAAGAGAGTTGATGGACTGTGGACTTTGGGCATTAATGGATGCAGGTGGTTGACGGATGCACTGACTGAGAAGTATATTGGCAAACAATGGTGTATACATATGATCGAATATTTTTCTGCCATGAAATGGAACATACTTGTGAGGCATGCAATGATGTGAATGAACTTGTGGGACATTTGGTAGGCAAAATAAGCCAGAAATGAAAAAATAATTATTGCATGGTCTCCTTTAGAAAATGTTTATAAGAAAACAGTTTGTAAGCTCTTACAGCAGGTACATTTACTTTGGAGTGGAAACTATTACTTCTGGATTTTTAAAGGCTGTTTTATATATCTATAACTGGCTATTTACAGATAAGAACAA
This sequence comes from Tamandua tetradactyla, assembly GCF_023851605.1. NCBI lineage: Eukaryota > Metazoa > Chordata > Mammalia > Pilosa > Myrmecophagidae > Tamandua > Tamandua tetradactyla. The sequence continues at coordinate 29,620,627 of NC_135345.1, read as the reverse complement.
AGCAGATCATGTCGGGATTAAGGTAATTCAGAACCCAGGGGTAAGGAAGACATTGTCTAAATCTTAGAACCACAACTACTCTTTGAGACCAAACCAAGAAAGGTTTATTTTGTTCAGAACCCAAATCTTCTGTAGCACATAAACTAACTCAACTTGTTTGGATAGCTCATTTGAACATTTGAAACACAGGGAGCCCAGAATAAGATTGAGGGTCTTTAATTTGGTATAGTTTAATGTAACTCATGGATACACCCCTAGAATATATTAAGCAGATAATCAAAAAGTTTTGGCAGGGCGGGCCGCGGTGGCTCAGCGGGCAAAGTGCTTGCCTGCTATGCCGGAGGACCTCGGTTCGATTCCCGGCCCCAGCCCATGTAACAAAAAAAAACGGAGAAACAGAATACAATAAAACAAGAAAATGTTTAAAAATGTTTCCCTTTCTTCCTTCCTTCCTTCCTTCCTTCTATCCTTCCTTCCTTCTCTCTGTCTTTCCTTTAAAAAAAAAAAAAAAAAAAAAGTTTTGGCAAAGTCCCTTGAGGGATGCTAAACAAATATGGAACTATTCAACTTTACCATCAGGGAATCCCTGATACTGTGTCAAACATTAGGGACACCCAAATCAACAGGCCAAGTCCTTGATCTTGAAGCCTCCTCTTGTGAAGCTTATGTAGGTAGCACACAACCTTAGCCTACCTGTAAGTATGCCTAACAGCTACTTCTGGAAGACCTCTTTTATTGCTCAAATGTGGCTTCACACTCTCTAAACCGAAATGAAATCATTGTCCTCCCCAGTAAGTGGGACCTGATGTCCAGGGGTGAAAGTGTCCCAGTGATGAATCCAGTCCTGGCACTGTGGGATCAACTGTTCTGTCCTGACCAAAAGGATGAAAGAAGTGTAACGAATAAAGTATCAGTGTCTGAGAGAGTTCAAATAGAGTCGAGAGGCTACTCTGGAGGTTGCTCTAATGCAAGCTTAAGTCAGACTTTGCTACCTATCATAACTTGTCAAACTTCAACCAAAACCACTCCAGGAAATCCTAAAGAACACCTGGGGCATTACATACATTTCTACAAAGGATACATGCACTAGGCTAACTTTTCAGAAACCTACAACTTCCAGATGGGTTCCTGGACAAGATAAGCCCTGAAACCTAGAGGTCCCAGCTTCTCCAGAACAGCAGCTAATTCCATCTCCTTAGTCCATATTACTGACAGCCCTTTCCAACACGACAAAAATTAGAATGACCATAGACCAAACACCCCTAAAGAGTGGGATAGAAAGGTCAAAGGTGTTGGTCAAGTTATACAGAGACGGTAAGGTTTAACAAACGAATATGATTGCTGAATCCTTAAATTGATATTTCTTTTAGTCTCCAGTGTCTTAGAGCAGCTAGAAGTAAAAACCTAAAATTGTGGAATTGTAACCCATACCAAACTCTCAATTATGTTCAACAACTAATCGTGTTGTGCTTTGAAATTTATTAAATTTATTGCTTTTTTGTATGTATGTTATTTTTCACACAAAAAAGAAAAAAAACATCGATTGTGATGATAAAAATATATGTATTCCTTCTAGCCTCTTATATTCTAGAACAGCTAGAAGGAGAAATCTGAGATGATGATGTGGTAAGCATGAAAAACTCAGGGATATGTCCTGTAACAACTTGTTGAAGAGGGCTTTGAAAACTATTGCTTTTTTCTTTCTTTTTTTTTTTAAGTTAAAAGAATATGATATTTTCTAGGGTACATATAGCTTCAAACTATCACACCTTCCTTCCCTCATTTCTTCTCCAACTTACATGGGTTGATTGGAGGATGGGGTTGTATGCAAGACCACCAGGTCTCCTCCATTTAACCTAGTTGAACAGTGTGGTAGTGTGGCACCCTCTTCATTAAGTTGAGACAGCCACAAGAGAAGAGTCTCTCCAGTCTTCTGTCCATATATATCTTTCATATCCTCTATCGTCTTCTGTGTTACAGCTTGCACTTTCATTTGAACCTGTGGGTCCCCATCTTCAGTTTTAATTCTCTCCTAAATGATGACCAGCCTCATGTTAACCTCCAGTTAAGTCTGGGTGGCCTGAGTGGATATACCCGGTCCAGAATGAGAGCAAATATAAAAGGCATGAGCCAGGGGGGTATATGATTTCACTGATATGAAGAACAAACAAGCTCAGAGAATCAGAAATTAGAGTATAGGTTACTAGGGGCTGGACACAGGGTAGGTAATAGACAGTTGTTGCTTACATTACATAGAGATTCTCTCTGGGTTATAGGAAAAGTTTTAACAGTGAATGGAGATGATGGCAGAACAGTTTTGGGAGCATAATTAACAGTACTGAGTTAGACATTTGAATGTTATTAAAAGGTGAAATTGTAGATTGTATATATATTAATAGAGTAAAACATTTTTCAAAAAGCAAATATAAGACTGTGCAATATAAATAGTGGACCCTAATATAAACCATGGACTATAGTAATAGTGCAATTACAAAAAGTTATTTCATCACTTGTAACAAATGCATGACACCAATGCAAGTTGTTAATTATAGGGTGGTATATGGGAATTCTGTATTTTATGCATGATTTTTTCTGTAAACCTACAACTACTCTAATTTTAAAAAAAGCAGTAAGTATAGAGAAAAAAATCATAAGAATTCAGCAGAGTTCTCTTCAGAAACTGTAAGACAGCTGACAATAAAATGACATATCTAAAGCACTAGCTGTAAATTCTTTCAAGTCAGAATTCTATATCCAGAGAAAAATAAGTTTTAAATTGAAGGAAAATTTGATAATTTTCAAACAAATAAAAGCTGAGCAATTGCATGGCCAGAAATCCTATGCTACGAGAAATATTAAATGAATTTCTTCAGGCAAAAGGAATATGATACCAGATAGAAATTTGTATCTGTACAGAGGAATAAGTAGGTCCAGAAATAACAAAGGTGAAGTAAATATAAAAACATTTTTCTTTACTTTTAATTGCTTTAAAAGAAAGGGACTGCCTACAGTAAAAATAGAGTGCTATAAATGAAATACAGAAATAAATAAGAAAGATAGATAAAGAGTGTGATAAGTTAAGAGCTATGTTATGACCCAGGACAACTACAAAATAGTGATTTAAAAATATGTAGAACAAATAAGTTAAAATTTGACATAATGAAATCATAAAATATATACCAGTATACCTCAGAAATATTATAGGTTTGGTTCCAGACCACTGCAATAAAACGAATATTTCAATAAAGTGAATTACACAATTTTTTAAATTTCCCAGTACATATAAAAGATTTGTGTATACTATACTGTAGTCTACTTAGTGTGCCATAGCATTATATCCAAAACCAATGTACATATGGACATATCTTATTTAAAATGTGACAAAAACACACAGAGTGAGCAAATACTCTTGGAAAAATGGCCCTGAAAGATTTGCTCAATGCAGAGTTGCCACACACTTTCAATTTGTAAGAAAAATAGAAAATGTAGTATATGTGAGGTGCAATATAGCAAAGCACAATAAAATGAGGTATGCCTGTAATTAATTATCTAAAAGAAGGAGAAAACAAGGGACAAAGAACAGTATAAACAAATAGTAAATTAACAACTTGAAAACAAAATATGTAAATTATTATATTAAAGGCAAATAGTCAAATCACTTCAGTTTAATGGTAGAGATAAGTTTGGGAAGGAAAAACAATTATATGTTGTCTAAGAATAGCCAACTTCAAATATAACAAGGGCACATTAAAAGTAAAGGATAGAGTGCAAGGGTAGTACAGTGGTAGAATTCTCATCTGCCATGCAGGAGACCCGGGTTCAATTCCTGACACATGAACGTCCCAAAAATAAATAAACAAACAAAAACAAAGAAATAAAAATTCAACAAATGATGCTGCAATAACAGGATACTCACATGGAAAAAGAATAAAACGTGACTCCTGCCATACAGCATACCAAAAAAAAAAAAAGTAGAGGATAGAGAATTATATATCACAAAAACACTAATCAAAAGAAAGTTTGAGTGACTATACTAAGATTATTTAAATATATTTCAGAATAAGAATAGACAAAGCGGGTGATGATAAAGGGACTAATTCTTTAAGAAGAAGTAGCAATCATAAATCGCATGCAACTAAAAAGCCCAGAATCACAAAACAAGACAAAAAACTGACAGAATTAGAAGGAAAATTACACAATATCACAATTATGGCGGGATACTTTATTACTCCTTTTTTGATAATCAATAAAACACTGAAAAAGTAAACAAAAAGCAAAAAGTTAGAATACTATTAACCAAAATGAACTAATGGACATTTATGCAATGCATTACACAAGCAACAACAGAATATTCATAATTTTCAAATATACATATTCTGGGCCAGTGAAAATAAAACCCCAAGAAACAAATATTAAATAATTGGGATTACACACAGAAAGTTTTTATCCACAAATTAATTAAACTAGAAACAAACAAGGAAAGATATCTGAAAAATCCCAAATAACTGGAGTTTAAACAACATATTTTCATATAACCCATCAGTCAAAAAGCAAGTAACAAGGCAAACATAAATCATAGTTTGAATTTAATGAAATGTGGCACCATTTGTAAAATTTTGTGGGGCACAGTTAAAGCAGCATTTTGAAGGAAATTTATAAATTCAAATAACAAGAAGTATATTTAATTGATAAGCAAAAAGTCCACTTTAAGAAATTAGATAAAGAAGAGTAAATTAATTTCCAAAGAAACAAAAGGCCAGGAAGAAAATACAAATAAGTACAGGAATGAATAAAACTGAAAACAGAAAGTGAATAGAAAAAAACAATGAGATCAAAATCTAGTTCATTGAAAAATCTAGTTCATCAAAATATCAACATTGAAGAATTCTATCCGAAATGATCAAATGAAAATGCAACAAAATTAACAGTGGGAATGATATGGGGGAGCATCATAAGAGATCATACTTTAATCAGGTATAACAAGGAAATATTTTCATAACTTTATGCTAGTTCCTTTGACAACTAATACAACATGGGAAAATTTCTTGAAAGACACAAATTACCAAATCTCCCTCAAGAAAATATACATGACCTGAGTATCCAAATATCTAGAAAATAAATTGAATTTATAGTAAAACACCTCCACATAAAGAAAATTCCAGAAAGTGTTGACTTCACTCGCTAATTCTGTCAAATATTAGACAAATAAATTATCTTTATTGAAAAAAACACTCTTCCAGAAAGTAGAAGGTAATTTTCTCAATATTTTTATGAGAACAACATTGCACTGATACCAAAATCAGACAAAGACAGAGCAAAAAAATAAACTAACAGGCATACACTAAAGACTAATATCGATCATGAAGATAGAGGCAAAAATGATTAATGAAACAATTCATATCAAGGATATTAGAACAATGCCAAGTGGGTTTTACCCAAGCAATGCATGATATGGTCAACATTCAAAAATCAGTCAATAGATTTCACTCTAGCAATAGTCTAAAAATACATATTACTTCAATAAATGCAGAAATATATCTGATATGGGGCAATTACAAATCAACTCCACTATTTCCCAAATGATGAAAAAGAATGCTTTCCCTATAATATTGGGAACAAGGCAAGGATATCCACTTTCATCACCTTTGTTCAATGAGGAACTGGAGATCCCAGCAAGTAAATGATAAGAAGGCAGGAAGGCACACAGATAAGAAAGGAAGAGATGTGTCGTCTTTATTTAGAGACTGTATGATTGTTTACATAGATAATCTCAAACAATTCTTTTAAAATGACTAATTTTTAGCGAGGTATCTGGACACAAAATAAATGTCCTATTAATTTCTATGTTAGCAATGAATGACTATAAATTGAATTAAAGAAAAAAACAGCACCAGGTATGAAAGTATAAATGCAAAAAACTTTGGGATAAATCTAGCAAAAATGTGCAAGATTTGTATATTTAAACTATAAATCAGTGATGTGAGAAATTAAAGAAAACTTAAATAAATGTAGAGATAAACCTCATTCATTTTTCAGAAAACACAATATTGTCAAGATTCTCTGCAATTCTTTCTGACAATATTGTCAATTCTTTCCTAACTGATCTATAGATTTGATGCACTTTCAAACAAAATCCAGTAAAATTGTGTGGAAATTTCCAAAATAATTCCAAATTTTATATGAAAAAGCAAAGGAGCTAGAATAGCCAAAAACAGTTTTGAAAAATAAAAAATAAATTTGGAGGACTCATACTTCCTGACTTTAAGACTTCTTATAAAATTAACTATTCAAGGCAGTGTGATATACGGTGGTATGGTATTTAGGTTTAGATGTCAACTTGGTCAGGTAAATGTGCCTAGTTCTGTTGCTATGAACATGAGCCAATGGTATGTGAACCTCACCTGTTGCTCATTACATCTGCAGTCGGCTAAGAGGTATGCCTGCTGTAATGAATGATATTTGATTTAATTGGCTGGTGCTTAAATGAGAGAGCTCAACGTAGCACAGCCCAAGCAGCTCAGCATACCTCATCTCAGCACTCATAGTTCAGCCCAGGCCTTTGGAGATGCAGGACCCTGGGAAAAGCTGTTGGAACCCAGACGCCTGGAGAGAAGGCCAGCAGAGATCACCCTGTGCCTTTCCAGGAAAGAAAGAACTTCAGTTGAAATTTAGCTGCCTTTCCTCTGAAGAACTAATGAAATAAACCTCCTTTTAATAAAAGCCAATCCATCTCTGGTGTGTTGCATTCTGGCAACTAGCAACTAAAACAGGTGGATAAAGAGAACAATGAAATAGAATATAAAGTCATGCAATATTTACCACTCAAATTTATAGTCAATTAATGTAAAATGGAGAAATAATATTTTTCACATACATACATCAATATGTACACAATCTGAAACAGGTCACACATCATACAAGCTGCAGAAAAATAACTTATAATGAATTCCAAATCTGAAACCATAAAAATTCTAGTCAAAATATAGGAGAAAATCACTGTGACCTTGGATTAGGTAAATATTTCTTAAAATATAAAACGTGATAGCATAAAAGAAAACAACTGACAAATGGAGGTATCAAATCTAAAATTTTCTGTTACTTGAAAGATACTGTCAAGAGAATAAAAAGTCAAGCCAAAGAATGGGAGAAAATATATACCTGATAAAAGAAATGTGTTAAGAATATTTAAAGAAAACCTCACATTCAATAATAAGGAAACAAACAACTCAAAGAATGGACAAAAGATTTGAACAGATATTTCACTAAATAAAACATAGGGTAGAAAATGAGGTCATGGAAAGGCACAACATTTCTTTGTCACTTGAGACATGCAAATTAAAACCATAAATAGATACCATTATAAGCATATTAGAGTGACAAAAGAAAAAGAAACCAAAGAAAAATCCTAGCACGGACCCTACCAAGCGTTGTTCTAGTTTACTAGCTGCCGGAATGCAATATACCAGAAAGGGAATGGCTTTTAAAAAGAGGAATTTAATAAGTTACTAGTTTACAATTCTAAGGCTGAGAAAATGTCCCAATGACAACAAGTTTATAGAAATGTCCATTCAAAGGCATCCAGGGAAAGATACCTTGGTTCATGAACACTGGCAAAGTTCAGGGTTTCTCTCTCAAGTGAGAAGGCACATGGTGGACAAAATCACAGTTTCTTTCTCATCTGGAAAGTCACATAGTGAACATGGCCAGGGTTCCTCTCTCATCTGGAAGGGCACATGGTGGACACAACGTCATCTGCTTTCTCCTGGCTTCCTGTTTCATGAAGCTCCTCAGGAGACATTTTCCTTCTTCATCTCCAGAGGTCTCTGGCTGGTGGACTCCACTTCTCGTGGCTATGTCTTTCTGCTCTGCTCTTTCTAAATCTCCTCCATTTTCCAAAATGTTTCCTCTTTTATAGGACTTCAGAAACTAATCAAGACCCACCCAAATGGGTAGAGACACGCCTCTACCTAATTCAGTTTAACAGCCACTCTTGATTAAATCGCATCTCCAGGGAGATGATCTAATTACAGTTTCAAACATACAACACTGAATAGGGATTAAAAGAAATGGCTGACTTTACAAAATAGGATTTAGTATTAAAACATGGCTTTTCTACGGTACATACATCATTTCAAACCAGCACAGCAAGGATATGGAACAACTTAAACTTTCACGCATTTCTTGTAGAAATGTAAAAGTGGCACAGCCAATGTTCCATTTGGCAGTGTTTTATAAAATTAACCATAATATACTTACCCTACCACCCAGCCAATCTATTCCTGGGTATTACTAAAGAAAAATGAAGACTCATATCCATCTAATGTCCTGTACACAAATGTACAAAATAACATTATTTATATCTATAAAAAATTTGAATCTATACATCATAAATGGATAAATAAATGCTACTATAACCATAAAATAAAATACTGCTATGCAGTTAAAATGACCAAACCTCTAGTAGGTACAACAACATGGATGACTCAAAAGACACAAATTTTTAAAGGAAAGACTACAGATCAAATTCCTACATACTATATTATTACATTTATTTGACTTATGAGAAAGGCATAAATACAGTGACTGAAATCAGAAAACAAAATCTATAAAATGCCCTCATGGCTTGGGGTTGAATCATCTCTCCCACTAAAGCCATGTTCAAGTACCATATCTTGTTCCAATGGATGTGAACTCATTTGTAAATAGCACGTCTGAGATACTTTTAGTTACAGTATGACCAAACTGAATGAGGGTGGACCTTAATCCAATATGGTTAAAATTCTTATAAGCAAATGAAATTGGACACAAATGTAGAAGCCAGAAGTAGGAAAAGCCAGAGAGAGAGTACAAGAGAGGTTACCATGTGATGGAGGATTGCCATAGATAGAATGCAACAGACATTGACACTGCTGATACCTTTATTTTGGATTTCTAGCAACCAAAACTGTGAGTTAATAAATTTCTGTTGCTAAGTCAACCAGTGTGCTGTAGTTGTCACTACATCACTGGCAAATTAAAACACTTACACAACAGAAAATATATTTTTTGAAGTGAGACAAAAGAAGAGGGGACATCAACAAATAAAAATTAAATCAGCTATCTTTACAAATTCTTTTTCAAGTCAGTTACTGTAGTTTCTCCAGACCTTCAAAATAGTTTGGAATAAGGTATTATTTTAAAAATGCACAAACTTAGTTTTAGAAATATTTAGCTACTCCTTCAGTTTTAGAAGAAATAGCTTATATTTAACCATGTAAAGAAACTGTCAGGAACATACTTAAGGAAATCATTGAATTTAGCCTTAACCTTGGCTGAGGACCATGCAGTTAGAATCGGCACATCTACTACTTAAACTTTTTGTTTTCTCTTTTTATTTTGTAACTGTCATACAAATATACCAGTTTGTAACAGCAGTTAGGTAGTTATAAAAAGGTTCGAAAATTAGCTGATAAATGATAAAAAGATATGTCCTTTAACGATTTTTAGTTTATCTAAGCATCACCTTATAATGAATGTATAATAACTAATTGCCATTCATGTTTCAAAACAGTAATTTGTAATAAGGGATTATGTAAAAGCAAAAGGGTTAATAAATGAATTTTGGACTGTGGTTTTCTGGATTGATTTCTGTTCTAGTTTGCTAGCTGCTGGAATGCAATATACCAGAAATGGAATGGCTTTTAAAAAGGGGAATTTAATGAGTTGCTAGTTTATAGTTCTAAGGCCGAGAAAATGTCCCAATTAAAACAATTCTAAAGAAATGTCCAATCAAAGGCATCTAGGGAAAGATACCTTGGTTCAAGAAGGCCGATGAAGTTCAGGGTTTCTCTCTCAAGTGAGAAGGCATATGGCGAATACAGTCAGGGCTTCTCTCTGAGCTGGAAGGGCACATGGTGAACATGGCATCACCTGCTAGCTTTCTCTCCTGGCTTCCTATTTCATAAAGCTCCCCAGGAGGCGTCTTCCTTCTTCCTCTCCAAAGGTCGCTGGCTGGTGGACTCTCTGCTTTGTAGTGTTGCTCTCTCTGAATCTCTCTGAATCCCTCATTCTCCAAAATGTTTCTGCTTTTATAGGACTTCAGAAACTAATCAAGACCTACTCAAATGGATGGAGACATGTCGTCACCTAATCCTGTTTAACAACCACTCTTGACTAAATCACATCACCCAGGGAGGTGATCTCATTACAGTTTCAAACGTACAGTATTGAATAGAGATTATTCTACCTTTATGAAATGGAAATTTGATTAAAACATGGCTTTTCTTAGGGGGCATACTTCTTTTCATACCAGCATAATTTCAAATATTTTAAAAATTTTATTCAAACCTATCATCAAATATTAAATATAATTTTTAGATTTTTACAAGAATGATTCCATTAAAAAACACTTGCTATGTTACTGCATGTTGTATACATTCTTTCCAAAAAAAAGGTTTGTGTAGTGTATTGCTTCTATTTATTTTTCTCCAAAACATCTAAAGCAGTGTGAAACTACATGAACACTAGATATTTGTTTGTTAATTGAGCATATTGAGTACCATTCTTAGTTTTTTTTTTTTCAGCAAGGGCTTACATTGACCATACCACTTTATTATATCATGACAGTTCTGTGCTGAAGTCACCTTGTCTTGGCTCCTAAGAGCTTATCATTAATTTTTCAGGAATTCTGCAAGCTTGTTGTTAAACAAAGCCATTATTAAAGATTCATTATTTAAACTTACTATGAAATAAGTAATTTTAAAACAATTGTAATAAACACTAGAAATTCATGACTTTCTAATTATTTTAACTTTTTTTTTTTTTACTATTCTACCCTTCAGTTTCAGATAATATAGTGGAAATAGTATGTAACATGTGTCACTGAGCAATTTTTCCCAACTTCAGTTTCAGAGAGATCACATTGGTAGCTTTAAATTGGTTATGGAGGGAACACTTACACCACAGAAAAGGACAGAATACACAAATCATCTTTTCCTTTTTTTGAATTCAGTTGTGAAATATTTTCTAGTACACAAGTGTATGAACCTGATTTTAGATGCTCTCTATGTGATAAACACATGTTTTACAAAAACAAAAATGAATAAGATATATATCCTTCTCTAAAACAAATAAGGATAAGAAGGTGTAGGAACTGATTGCAGGCTTGTGGGAAACTGATTTTCTGGAGTGTTGATGAAGACTATGCAAAATAGGTGATTTTAGAGCTGGACCTTGACAAATAAGTAGAGAAATAAGCAAAGGAGGTGGATAAAGCTATTCTACTCATGGAGCAAAGCATCAGCATAGGATAAGAACATGGGAGAAAATTTCATTTTAAGGAGAAAATTTAATGTCTCCAGTATAGAAGATATATAATGGAGAGGAAATGATGACTATGGAGATGTAAATTGGAAGCACTTTGTGAAGAACTTTAATACTCTATCAAGTAGCAGACAGTAATCTAAGTAGGAGGATACAATGGGATGCATATAAAAGGAAACGCATAAGTACTGTGCTTGTGTTTCAGAAAGAGAACTCAACCAAGGACACCAAGAAGTAGCATAGATTGAAAGGGCATTAGAAATTCAGAGATTTTTGTTATATTCTCAATCAGAGGGTTTTAACTAGGGTGGAAGTAATGGAAATTGTATCATAATGATTATAAATAGATATTCTTTACAAACATTAGCAATAGGATTTAATAATTCATTGGAAGAAAAACATCTGTAGAATAGGATTTCTATCACAGTAGAAATGTAAGACCTTGTGTTTTAGTCTCTTTGGCAGGTTAAAGCAGATGCTATGAAATAGGTTAGCTTAAACAATGTGAATTTATTAGCTTACAGTCTGACATCAAGAAAATGTCCAAATCAAGGCATCTTCAACTTGATGCTTTCTTCCTAGAGACTGGTCGCCAGTAATCCTTAGCTCCTTTGCCACATTGAACATTATATGGTGCCATCTGCTAGCTCATCCTTTTCTTCCCAGTTTTGTTGCTTTCAGCTTCTTGCTTCCTGTGGCTTCCTCCCTCCCTCCCTCTCTCTTTCTTTCTCTGTAATCATTCTGTTTATAAAGGACTCCAGTAATAGAATTAAGTCCCATCCTAAATGAGGTATGAAATACCTTAACTGAAGTAGACTCTTCAAAAGTCCTACTTACAATGGGTTTATACACATACAGGAATGGATAAGAACATGTTTTTTAAATCACCTTTTCTTGTTTTTTTTTTTAAATCCTAAAATATAATGTTCAAGTAACAAATAAATATTTAACATTGATAGTGCTTCATGCTATATTATATGTTTTACAGAAAAAAATAAATATGCTGATAAAAAGATAATGATGGGATTATCCAAATTAGAGGAAAAGAAGAAAGGAGATATTTGAAGTATACTTCAACAAATTCAGGATTTAGACATTGCGGTTTTTTTGTTTGTTTGTTTTTTGCATGGGCAGGCACTGTGAATCGAATCCAGGTCTCTGGTATGGCAGGCGAGAACTCTGCCTGCTAAGCTACTGTGGCCCACCATAACTTTTAGGTCCTTTTGGATATTTGAAAATGTTGCCTGGAATTTACACAAAATATCCAGGTTTGGACATTTTATTGATTTCCTAGCTCTACCATGACAATTTACTAAAATCTGTGTGGCTTAAAATCACAGATACTTATTCTCTCACAGTTTATTAAAATAGAAATCCAAAATCAAGGCATCAAAAGGTCTGTAATCCATTTACAAGGTCCAGGGATTAGGACTTGATATTTCCAAGTTGCCATACCTACTATAGGCATATATTTTACATAGCAGTGATTAATTGAAACTATTAATAGTGGAACAAATTTCAAGGAGAAAGTTCATAAACAAAAGTAAAGGAACAAGTCTGAAAACTTATAAGTGCAAAATACATAGGTAATCAAAAGAAAACCAATGAGCATCACTGAGAATGGCAGCACAGAGTTAATGGTAGAAGGAAAAGGCAAAAAAAGAGCTGTAGAATGGAAATCAAGGAAGTGGAAAAGATAAAGGGAGAAAAAAAGAGAAAAATAGCAGGATTAACATTAAAATTTAATTGCAAGTTACAAAGAAAGCTTAAATACTTGCACATAGCAAGTGTCATCCTGGGTCAAGTCCAAGGTCAATCTACTTTAGTATTCAGTTGCTTACAGATCAGTCATTGAAAGGACATGACTGCCATCCCTGAAAGTGACCTTAAATCCAGGAGGTTAACTAGTAATATTAGTACTAGAAGTAATTTTAAAATTACCTTTGTAAGTTATGAAGTGCTTCACAGTTGAGAGATATTATACCTTTATCCTGGATATTTCTATTCAAATTAATCATGCTTACAAAATAGCCCCAAGCTCACTTATTTTCACACTTTTGAAAAAGTGAATGTGTCACCAGGTGGATATAATCAAGTATAAAAACAGCACCCTATCTTAAATTATTATTGAATTACTTTATGCCCTAAATTTTAGTTCATTGTTGCAAAGTCATGCTATCCCAATTTAGGAATATCCCCATTTTCATTTCTAGCTCTTGTTTCTTAAGATGTCCATATTTTTTACATATCCAGTTTTACTTCCTGTGTGCTGTCACTTCTGAAAATGAACTAGTGTATACATCTCTGTATGTTTGTTACATGATTGCATTTGTCCTAAACTTAACTCTTGTGTGTTTTGCCAAACACTTCCATTGTCCTGATATTTTGAAGTTTGATTTTAAAAAGAAAGATGAAGTTCACTTGAACTAAGCCATTTGATCTTTTTTTAAAGATTTTGATCATGTGTACTCTCAGTTTTCAACCATTGAAACTGAAGAATCCAGCTCTCCTCATTGTACTCTTATGGGATTCAACCATTTTCTTCAGCTATTATAAACTTAACTGATTTTTTTTAATGTAATTACAAAAGAGAACAAATGTTCCTTTACATTGGAATATAATAAATTATTTTATTTTATCAAAATTAAGATCATATTATAAGCTTTGTTTATGTCAACCTTATTAATAAGGGGAAACATTGATCTTTTTTGGCAGAAATGGTAAAGATCCTTAGAAAATCTCATTGCCTCCAAAGTAGATGAGATTTTTTCTTCTAAGAAAAAAAATGCTCATAGGGAAGATGAATCAATAAGGGGCTATCATGAAAATATAAGTCAACTGTAGAGTATTTTAAGCAGGAAGAAAATCTGAGGCATAAAGCCCCATTGAAATGCTTGGTGTATGAAGACTAGAAAACTCCTGGAGGTGTCCATAAATTATCTATCAGTATTACAGGAGGTGAGCCACAGGAAGAGGCACTGTGAAACCCGACGAATACCCAACCACCAATGTCTCTGTAGCCTACATACCTGCCTGTGGTTCATTTGAGAACAAATTTCTCTTTGAATTCTAGTTTCCAAATTTCAATTGAATGTTTTTCACTGGCATAATTGGATTAGACTCCCCCTGCAAGAGAATCTTGAAAATATAGTTCCCAAACTTTTAATCCTTGAAGTAAAGAGAATTACTGTATGATTTAGGATAATTCAGGTATATTAAGCTCAGTTATAAAGAGTTTATACTTTTCTTTTGTTTTAATTTGTTATTTTGATTAAAAATATGATTGCTATATCACAGGACAAATGCAACTATCCCATATTTCACTTGTCTTTGGTACTTTGACAGTTATCTATATATATGTGTGTGTATATATATACGTGTATGTATGTATATATGGTATATTGCAGTCTCCTCCTCGAGTAAGCAGGAAGATGCATGGATCCCTCTCTAGTCAATTGCTTCTGTGCACACCCTTATTTCTCGGCTCATGAGTCCCAGTCTTCTTCATAAGTTTATTTCTTGGATGGGTATTATATGTTAATTTTTGTTTCTTTTTTGTATTTTATACATATATTATTTATTATTGGACATTGTTTATTTTTAACATTTGTTTATAGAAATATTTAAAATATTAGACAGTCTATAAAATAAAATATGAAAACAAAGATTTCAAAATATCACAGCATTTGACCTTCCAAAGTAAGTTACTTAATTTATAAAACATTTTAACTGTTCAGCTACTAAAAGCCATAAGATATGATCATTCCTCTGGTTCTAGAACAGGCAAATTTCCCTTAGGGAATGGCTTAATTATTTTCATATAATAGCACAAAAGTTATGTTGTTAATGAAATGAAAAATATGAAGAATATTAACCATGTATAGATATGATCCCCTTGGATTAGAGACTCAGATTAATTCTCTCTTCTTTTTTTTTGAAACACCTGTTATTTTTTAAAATGTCTCCATCTATATAAGCATTTCTATATCTATATACACACAGACACACAGAAGCAAATATGTGATATGTGTATCATAGTGGATTTTGTTCACAAGTTTTTTTTTTGCGGGGGTGGCATGGTGGAAATGTATGGGCCAGGAATTGAACCCAGGTTTCCTGCATGGCAGACAAGAATTCTACCACCGAATTACCCTTGAATCTGGCCTCTTGCTTTGTAAAATAGAACTGAATAAAAGAAACCTGAATTCTGCTTGGTCTTTCTTGTGTACTATTTATCTATATATGTATAGAAGAAAATCACTTTCTCCCTCCAATTTACCAAAGTTAGCCACACTTCTAAGTATAGATTTTAGAAAGAGAAATTATTTGGAAAGATGGAGTTATAACTAGGTTATAATCCCATGGCCAGTGAGGCTGATGTTTTGCTTCAAATTATTCTTGTAAAGTCATATATAGTGTATGTATTAAGTTTAAAACTAGTGGGAGAGTGAATGGCTTTGTGACAGAATAGGTATACATGTTGCAATAATTGGGTCTTCTCTTTGAGTTCTGAATAACCAATACAAAATGTAAGATCAACGACTTAGTAATTTTATGTGCTTTATTAATGCAACCACTAGCACTGCCATTGAAGAATAATGATGCAGTGTTATTTTCTCAAAAGCTTGCATTCCTTATTTGAATTTAATTGAGTGCCCAAAAATCTGACGGAATATACGAAACTTTAAGACAAAGAAAAATAATGATATTAGATTAATAAAGATTATACAATCTCTATTTTGAATGGGATGAACATGTATTTTATCACAACAGAAAATTATTTAGTTCATTCTAATATTTCAGAAATATAATTTCCAATTCCAACCATTTTAAGGTTATCCTCTAGAAATAACTTAAAGCATTTCATTTAAGTATGCATTAATTTATCTTCTGTTTTCCCAACTCTATCAGATGCAGACAAAACTTTTGTGGTGCTGTTAAAAGCACACTGATTTGGAGTTAGGAAGTCCAGATTTCAAGATGTGACAATGAAATTCAGACAACCTTGAACAAATCTCTTTATTTTCACCAAAGTCATTTCAAAGGCATATAATAAATTTTCCATGTCAAACTATAACTTAAAAATTTACAAATGGAATACAGTTTTGTTTTTATGTGGTCAGTTACTGGTCAAATAGAAATGGGTTCTCAACTGATTTTCAATATGTATTCAGTACACATGGAGTACATTCTTAGGATTGTTTAAAGGTTATGTGTCATGGAAGCTATGTGAATTGCATACTACATAGGATGAATTAGACAAAAGAGGTGATCTTTACAAGAGTCGCATAGGGTTGGTTATATTTGATCTTCCCCTGCTAAAATTAAATGCAATTTCTTTAATACTTGCCCAATCTTCCAGGGAGTCAGAGTGAGTAAAATACTTTCTTAAAGCAAGTACTTCAAACTTGAAAGGTAAATTGCCTTTCCTAAGGCGCAACATGGAACTAATATACCTAAGAAAAGGTAATTTCTCAGTGAGTTTCTTCCAGAAGAGTTGGCTAAGCAAGAGAATATTTTATATACCCAATCTCTTCATGAACTCAAGTTCAATAAAGACAAAATTCAGTCTTTTTTCCTCCAAGGGGCTGGACATTCTATACTTAATAAAATGGTAAATGCATTCACAAATTGACCATTTATGAAAACTCTCTATGTTCAAGACAGTGCTAATCATAGTTGATGATACAAACTTGAATCATGCATGAATGTAAACTTCAAATGCCTTACAAGTTATTATGCCGTGTTGGGCTAGCCCAATGGACCATGAGCAATATTCACATTATATACACTTTTCATGTCAGAAATAAAGAGCTATTTCCCAAGATGAGCAGTCATTGTGTGAGGTAGTTTGCTTTCCATTCTGTTTTTGTTCTGTGTTTCTGACCTATCAAGCATCTCTTTTACCTTCTTGAAAATAGTATCTGATTTTGTCAAATTATAAGCTCTCTGTATATGGTTATAAAATCTACTTATCTATCTGTCTGTCTATATTTGTATGAACATATAAATATGCATGTATGTTTGGGGAGTATGTGCATGTCTTCAGGTTCACAAAAGTAATCTCCTTTCTTAGGAAAAAAGACTTCAAGAGCAAATAATTATATATAGCATATAAACCTTTAGTGATTTACAAGATGCATTAGTACTACATATTAACAATTCTTATTAAAGGTGCTGATAAATCCTATAAATAACTTTTTTTAAAATGAGATTGATGCAGAAATTTGTAAAAATTAATTGACCAAAGAATTTCACATGACACATTTTTATGTCATGACTTCAGCTAGAGTACTTATACTTTGTGAAACTATTTTATAGAGCCATGGAATTTATCTTCAGTAGCAAAATGATTTCTGACAAATCAGAAACGATGCATATTTTAAGATACAACTTAAAATATATTGCAGTTTGGTATATTAAAGATATAATTAAAATTCTGGAGAGCTATTTACCATGAGTAATTTGGAAAAAAGGAACATTATCTCTCTGAACCATAGTTATCTTAAGCGTGAAGAGTGGCTGATAACTGTGCTCCAAACATTCTGAGTGTGTTTACAAAATCATGCCTAATATGCAACAGATAGTGATAAACAAAATCTAATTCATTTATCTCTGACTTAAATTTTAGTTGCTTATTTGCCATTTTAAAATATAATAACCTGTCTCTTTGCTCCAGCTCCTTGTCCCAAAACTCCACAATTATATCCTCACCCAGGAAATATAAAGGAGAGGATCAGTGATTAAGGAGACTGTTGGATTATAAAACTTAAGCAAACTCACTGTAGAAAAAATGCTCAATCTTAATATTTTAATGTTCCCTACTTCATAAATAAATAAATAAACAAATGGGGAATAAATATGAAATCATACCTACAATATCAAGAATACACCATTCTACAAATGGTATATAACATTGATGGTGGTATCATGAGAAATTCTAAGTAAAATCTTGATGGTTTATCTCCATTGTTACTGAGTTCAACTGTTTAGAACTTGGCTTTGTTGTACAAATAAGGCAAAGATGGCCCCTATGCACTGACTTTGTTTTGCTTGCTTCTTTAGAGCAGGCTAGGACCATCTGCCCAAAATCCGGTTGGCACCAAACTCAAATTCTCACACACTTGAGAGCTTTAAAAATAGCCCAGGTGAGGATGCATTAAGCCATTTAGAGCCTACCTACCTTGTATATCCTGAGAAATTGCAAGCTATATCTGCTAGCCACACATAAGACAGACCCTGGGACTTTAAAGACCCCAAGCCACTTCTGCCCTTTGAAGCTCTGACCCTGAGAATTCCAGTTGTGTTGCAGGGTGACATCACTAGACAAATAAATCTCCTCTCTGTTTCTTTTTCCTGGGATCTCCCTTGCCCTCTTCTAGGTGGTCCATCACAGCACATTCTCTGGAAGATCTCCCTAACAGCAACTGCTGATCCCAGCAGGGCTCCTCCAAGCTCCCCAAAATAGAGCTTTTATGTGCTACTGACACCTTGGGTCAATCTTTTACATGATCAGCCCCCCCAATCCTTGAACTCAGTAGACTTACAGACTAGAAATTGTTAGCTTATCCCTTAATAGACAGTCTCTCTTCTTTCTAGTGATAGAATGCTTAACTAGAAAATAGCCAACACTACATTTCCATTGCAGCTATGTGTATGTATTTTCAATGCAACTAAATCTGGATGCGTTTGAATTGTTATAACAATCTGATTTGTTTCCCTGAGGGAAATAAAGGTTTTTGTTTTCCGCATCCCTTTTGGCTGGAATAAGTATCTAATATTGAGTCATAAAGATTTATACAGAAATGGACATCAATTTAGAGGTGGTAGTGAATAAAATAGTCATAACCTGACGTCTGGACAGCCTTGTGGAGTAGACCCATTATTCCATACGCTTCTCCTCATCCAGATTGCTGCCTATGAAAGGCATAAATTCATTTCAGCTATGGTTATTTTGACTCACAAAACTTGACCTATATTATATTTAATAAATTCTTTATGCTTACCAGTCTTCTACTAAGTAAACAAGAAAATCCAAACATATTTAGCCGACTAATACACAGTGTACCATATCAGTATAAATATGACATATTGAGGCCTCTGAATTTAACTACCAATTTAAAAGAAGTACAATGATAGGGTAACTACTTAAAGTAATTTTCTGGGGCACACCTATCAAAATCCACAATTTTGAGCCTGAACACAGAGGTATCCAAGTGTGAACCCAAATGGGGAGCTGGAGCTGAAGCCAAAGCCTGAGCTGGAGCTAAAGCTGGAGCAGACACTGCAGTGTAGGAATGGCTGGAGCAAGGTAGTCAAGCCAAGAGAGGGATTCATTAACAGGATGATGTAAATCGCTGCTGAAAAAGCACTGAAAACCTCCCCCAAGAGTTTCAATGAAAAAAAATGATAATAAAGGACAACTCTTGTTTGCTCAGAACTGTGGAGGAAGGTATAGACAAGAGAAAGATCCAAGAATTATCAGGTAGGAAATTTCCATCCCCAACCACCCAGTCCTCTCCTTCCCTGTTGCTGGGTCCCACACAACTCAGGAACTGCAAAAAACAGTAGCCAGGATCCCTCCCAACTCACATAGGGGACACATATTATAGAACCTCTCACAGCAGTGACACAGATCCCCACTGATATTCTGACATGGAGACCCAAGTCCACAGAGACCCAGGTACTTCAGCCACAGGGGAAGGCAGAACACAAAAGGACAGCAGGAGGATTTTCCAAAATGAAAGATTTGGGAGAGAACTACAGAACCTTCCCTAAAAGCAGCAAGCAGCAAGGCAGAAAACAACCAATTTAACTGTTTGGGGATATAGGGGACAGGAGAGGACATTTCAAAGCCCAGATCAGTGATAGAAAAAGAGTCTGAGAATTAATGGAGAGAGACTGGGGTTCCAGTCCTGGGTTCTGGTGCTCATCCACCACCATTGAGGAAAACGGCAGCAGACAGCCTGATCCTTGTCTTGTGGAGACTGTAGACTGGAGCGGATGGAGGAATCCATTGGCAACAAGTAAACTGGGAGACACAGACCCACAATAAGTCAGACTTTGGCCAATGAATGAATGTATAGGATCCTCAAAGTGTCAGATCACTCCGGTCAGATACCACCTGGGCTCCAGGAGGTAAACAGGTTCTGAGGATGACTAAGTCACCAAAAAGCACCATCTGCTGGGCAGGTTGGAAAGTGCAGGAGAATTGCAGGCTTTACAGAGGCTCTCCAGACACTCTCCAAGGGAGCTGGTCTACACCTTCTGCATGGGAACCTGGCCCTGTTTTGGCTGAAAACTACAGATGACTCAATTGTCAAAGCAGTGCCCTAAAAAAAAAAAAAACAAAAAAAAAAAAAACAGGTCTTGCTAGCTAGT
This sequence comes from Tamandua tetradactyla, assembly GCF_023851605.1. NCBI lineage: Eukaryota > Metazoa > Chordata > Mammalia > Pilosa > Myrmecophagidae > Tamandua > Tamandua tetradactyla. Next base: position 29,599,945 of record NC_135345.1, on the reverse strand, counting down.
GCAAACAGAGCACTCCTAGACCAGCTGCTGGCTGGGGAAGTTGAACCTCAGTCCCAGCCAAAGGTCCTTCCGCATGGAAACCTGGGAATAACAAGACACATTGTGCGAACAGGCAGGATCTCAGTCAAGGTGCAAAGAGCCCGCCCCTATCCCCAGAGTCTGGGCTTACTGCACATATGGAAAACTGTGGCCTTGACTGGATTGTTGTCTGGTTGGTTCCTAGTACGTGGCTGTGGCAGTAAGGATCTTGGTGAAAAAATGTCCCACGAGCACCATTGGCTGGGAAGCAATGGAAAGTATGGTCTCTGGCAAACTGTCTAGCTCTAAACAGATCTTCAAGTAGAGTTGCACCAACTGCATGAGGTCTGGACTTTGATTTGGTGGGAATTAGTGATAAACCAAGTGCAAATAGAAATGCTCAATGCAAATCCAAGCAAAACAAAACCTTAGAGGACTGAGGAAAATCAACTTCCAAAGCAATGCTATCAAGATAATTAAATGCCTGTAGCCACAGAAAATATAAAGAATGTAAAGAAGCAGACAGATATAGCCCAGCCAAAAGACCAGATTAAAATACTGGAGGAGACACAGACTTGGAACACCTAATGAAAGATTTTCATATAGCTCTCCTAAATAAAGTCATGGGTTGACTAATGGCATGCAGGATACCCAGAAGACACTAGAAAAACATAAAGAAGAATTGAATAAATAAAAAGAAAACTAGCAGGTATTACAGAAATGAACGATACTGTAGAACAAATTAAAAATATACTGGAAATGCACAACAGTAGATTTGAAAAGGCAGAACAAAGAATAAATGAACTACAGGACAGAGCAACTGATTTCAAATGCTCAAAAGAACAAATGGTGAAAAAAGATGAAAAACTTTGAAGTGGATCTCAGGGAAATGATTGAAAACATGGAGAGCACAAATATAAACATCATTGGTGTCCCAGAAGGAGAAGAGAAGAGTAAAGGGCTAGGAAGATTTTTTTTAGAAGATCCAAAGAAATGATAGAGGATCACTACTTTGCACCCTATATAAAAATTAACTCAAAGTGGAGCAAAGAACTAAATATAAGTACTCTAAAACTCCTAGAAGAAAATATAGGAAATCTTCTTCAAGAACTGTTGAAAGGGGGTAATGTCTTAGACCTACACCCAAAGCACATACAATGAAAAAAGAAAAAAGATAAATGAGAACTCTTCAATACTCAACACTTGTGTGCTTCAAAGTACTTTATCAAAAAGGTGAAGAAGCAGCCAATTTAATAAGAGAATACTTGGCAACTGTATTAGTTAGGGTTTTCTAGAGAAACAGAATCAACATGGAAAACTTGCAAATATAAAATTTATAAAAGTGTCTCACGTGACTGCAGGAATGCAGAGTCCAAAATCCACAGGGAAGGCTGTGAAGCCGACGACTCCGATGGATGGTCTGGATGAACTCCACAGGAGAGGCTCACCAGCCAAAGCAGGAATGGAACCTTTCTCCTCTGAATCCTCCTTAAAAGGCTTCCTGTGATTAGATTTAGCATCACTAGTTGTAGAAGACACTCCCCTTTGGCTAATTACAAATGGAATCAGCTGTGGATGCAGTGGACATGATCATAACCTAATCCTAGGAAATGTACTCATTGCAACAGACAGGCCAGCACTTGCCCAATCAGATAAACAGATACCACAACTTGGCCAAGTTGACACATGTCCCTAACCATGACAGTCCACCCCTTGTCAACCTGGCACCTATGTATATATATATCACCTTAAACCATACTTAATTTCCAAATGAAAACAAATAGGCATGCATTTTTTTTCTTTTACCTGACAATACTCAACTGTCCTGCATATAACTGGAAACACATTAAATCTCTCCAGGATAGGGTGCAAATCTTTGGGCAACATTCATTCTTAAACATGACATCTTACAACTTAAATAGTATAACATGAACAAAACAGCATTACAGTCCTCGTTTCTGTAACTGATCATGTGGTCGAAGTTCATATTTATCACTACCTTCTTCCACTACCCATTCCACTTTCCCTTTACCCTCGGTGCTACCCATGGTAGCACTTCAGCTGGCCATGGTTCTTTGCCTGGTAGGGTGACCCAAACCTTCATTCCTGAAGATTCAGAGCCATTAGTAGTCTTGCCTGGATTGTGTTGTTGCCATTTTCCATTGATTTTAATCACAGGGCATGGTGGTACTAAAAGACACCCTAGGGAATCTCCTATATTCCAAGCAAACTCTTCTTTACCTCCATTATGTAGTTGCAGTCCTACTTCCTTCTGATAGTCAGGGTCAATTACCCCAGACAATAATGTAATCCTCTTCTTGGCTTGTTGATCCAGAGGCATAAGTAGCCCAAAGTGACCAGGTGGCAATCTTAACTTCCAGTTCAGTGGTATCATTGTTGCCTCCCCTGGAGGAAGCACACCCCATTTTGGAACTAAAACCTGTAGACGAGCAGAACTCAAGGTAGCAGGGACAGGAAGCAAAAATTTTCCTAGTATATTACTAGGGGTAATAGTGAGTGGTACCACACCCATTTCCACCCCTTGGTTCCTGGACCCATGGATCCTGGCTATGGGAGAAACAGCACCATACAGCGGATGCTGATTCAGAGCATACGCAGCTTCCTGGAGAACATTATCCCAGTCGTTCAAGGTATTACCACCTAGTTGGCACTATAATTGACTTTTCAAAAGGCCATTCCACCATTCTATCAATCCAGCTGCTTCTGGATGATGGGGAACATGGTAAGACCAGAGAATTTCATGAGCATGCACCCATTCCCACACTTCATTTGCTGTGAAGTGTGTTCCTTGATCTGAAGCAATGCTATGTGGAATACCATGACGATGGATAAGGCATTCTGTAAGCCCATAGATGCTAATTTTAGCAGAAGCATTGTGTGCAAGGAAAACAAACCCATATCCAGATTATGTGTCTATTCCAGTTAGAACAAATCGCTACCCCTTCCATGAAGGGAGTGGTCCAATGTAATCAACCTGCCACCATGTAGCTGGCTGGTCACCTCGGGGAATGGTGCCATATCGGGGACTGAGTGTGGGTCTCTGCTGCTGGAAGATTGGGCACTCAGCAGTGGCTGTAACCAGGTCAGCCTTGGTGAGTGGAAGTCCATGTTGCTGAGTCCATGCATAACCTCCATCTCTACCACCATGACCACTTTGTTCATGAGCCCACTGGACAATGGCAGGAGTTGCTGGGGAAAGAGGTTGGTGGTATCCAAATAACGGGTCATCTTATCCACTTGATTATTAAAATCTTCCTCTGCTGAAGTCACCCTCTGGTGTGCATTCACATGCGACACAAATATCTTCATGTTTTTAGCCCACTCAGAAAGGTCTATCTACATACTTCTTCCCCAGACCTCTTTGTCTCCAGTTTTCCAATTGTGGTCTTTCCAAGTCCCTGACCATCCAGCCGAATCATTACCAACAGCCCATGAGTCAGTATACAAACACACCTCTGGCCAGTTTTCCTTCCAAGCAAAACCAGGTGCACTGTTCGAAGTTCTGCCCACTGGGAGGATTTTCCCTCACCACTGTCCTTCAAGGACACCCCAGAAAGGGGAGAAAGGGGTTGTAATGCTGCAGCTGTCCAATTTCGGGTGGTACCTGCATATCATGCTGAACCTTCTGTAAACCAGGCCCAAGTTTTCTCTTCCTCAGTCAGTTCACTGTAAGGAACTCCCCAAGAGGCCATAGCTCTGGTCTGGGAAAGAGAAGGTAATGTGGCAGCAGGAGTGGAAACCATGGTCATTTGTGCTACTTCTTCATGTAACTTACTTGTGCCTTCAGGACCTGCTCTGGGTCTATCTTGTATATGCCATTTCCATTTTACAATAGAGTGCTGTTGTGCATGCCCAACTTTATGGCTTGGTGGGTCAGACAACACCCAACTCATGATAGGCAACTCAGGTCTCATGGTAACTTGGTGGCCCATGGTTAAGCATTCAGTCTCTACTAAGGCCCAGTAGCAGGCCAAAAGCTGTTTCTCAAAAGGAGAGTAGTTATCTGCAGCAGATGGTAAGGCTTTGCTCCAAAACCCTAAGGTTCTGAGTGGTAATTCTCCTATAGGGGACTGCCAAAGGCTCCAGGCAGCTTCTCTATTTGCCATTGACACTTCCAGCACCATTGGATCTGCTGGATCATACGGCCCAAGTGGCAGAGCAGCTTGTACAGCAACCTGGACCTATCGCAGAGCCTCCTCTTGTTCAGGTCCCCACTCAAAATTAGCAGTTTTTCTGGTCACTCGATAAATGGGCCAGAGTAGCATACCCAAATGAGGAATACGTTGTCGCCAAAATCCAAAAAGACCAACTAGGTGTTGTGCTTCTTTTTTGGTTGTGGGAGGGGCCAGATGCAGCAATTTATCCTTCACCTTAGAAGGGATATCTCGACATGCCCAACACTACTGGACACCTAGAAATTTTACTGAGGTGGAAAGCCCCTGTATTTTTGTTGGATTTATCTCCCATCCTCTGGCACGCAAATGCCTTACCAGTAAATCTAGAGTAGTTGCCACTTCCTGCTCACTAGGTCCAATCAACATGATATCATCAATATAATGGACCAAAGTGATGTCTTGTGGGAGGCAGAAACGATCAAGGTCTCTGCAAACAAGATTATGACATAGGGCTGGAGAGTTGGTATACCCCTGAGGTAGGACAGTGAAAGTATATTGCTGACCTTGCCAGCTGAGAACAAACTGTTTCTGGTTGTCCTTACTAATAGCTATTGAGAAAAAAGCATTTGCCAGATCAATAGCTGCATACCAGGTACCAGGGGATGTATTGATGTATTGATTTGCTCAAGCAATGTTACCACATCTGGAGCAGCAGCTGCAATTGGAGTTACCTGGTTGAGCTTACAATAATCCACTGTCATTCTCCAAGACCCATCTGTTTTCTGCACAGGGCAAATAGGAGAGTTGAATGGGGATGTGGTGGAAATCACCACCCCTGCATCTTTCAAGTCCTTAAGAGTGGCAGTAATCTCTGCAATCCCTCCAGGAATATAGTATTGCTTCCGATTTACTATTTTGCTTGGTAAGGGCAGTTCTAGTGGCTTCCACTTGGCCTTTTCCACCATAATAGCCCTCACTGCATGAGTTAGAAAGCCAACATGGGGATTCTGCCAGTTGCTCAGTATGTCTATGCCAATTATACATTCCAGAACTGGGGAAATAACTATAGGATGGGTTCGGGGGCCCACTGGACCCACTGTGAGATGGGCCTGAGCTAAAATTCCATTGATCACCTGGCCTCCATAAGCCTCCACTCTGACTGGTGGTCCAGAGTGATGTGTTGGGTCCCCTGAAATTAATGTCACTTCTGAACCTGTGTCTTATAATCCCCCAAATATCTGATCATTTCCTTTTCCCCAATGCACAGTTACCCTGGTAAAAGGCTGTTGGTCTCCTTGGGGAAGACTTGGAGGAATATTAACAGTATAAATTTGTGGCAGTGTAACAGATTTCTCCCCCAAAGGGACCTGGTCTCTCCTTCATTCAAGGGGCTCTGGGTCTGTGAACTGTTTCAAGTCTGGAAATTGATTAAGGGGCCGTGACTCTGTGTTTTTGTAATTCAGGTTAGACTTCTGTTCACTTGACCTAGAACTCTTTTGTTTATACAGCTCCAACAAGAATTTAATAGACTGCCCTTCTATTGTATTTCTAGGTACCCCATGATTTACTAGCCAATGCCACAAATCTCTGCATGTCATATAATTTTGATGCCTCCTTTGAGTTTGCTGTCTATTATAATAGCCACATCTACCCTGTCTTTGGTGATTAAGTGCTGCCACCTGGCTTCTGCCAACTCAGGATCTTGTCATCCCCATTGTGTTTAAGGATTCCAGCTCAGTGACAGCAGTTCCTACAGTAATATCTGACCTACAGAGAAGTGCAACCACAAAGCTCATTAGGAATGATGGTGCTAGTCTCACATATTTATTTCTCACTGTTCTGGTAAAAGGTGCATCCTCTGGATATTCCTGGGGTGTAAGAGCAGGCTTTGCATGATAAATCCATTCTAACATTCCAATCTCTCTAAGTCTCTGGATCCCCTCATCTACATTATACCAGGGCAGTTCTGGCATTTCAACCTCAGGTAATGTTGGCCACCTTTTGATCCATGTTTCAACCAACCACCCAAACAAGCTGCTAACACCTTTTCTAACTGCTCAAGCTATAACACTGAATGCAGAATCTCTGCTTAGTGGGCCCATATCAATAAATTCAGCCTGATCCAGCCTTATGTTCCTCCCACCATTATGCCACATCCTTAAAATCCATTGTCACACATATTCCTCTGATTTCTGTCTATATAAATTGGAAAACTCACACAGTTCTTTTGGAGTAGAACATACTTCCTCATGTGTGATACTTTGTACCTTACCTTTAGGGGCCTGTTGGGAATTTGGTCTAGTTATAGGTCTGGAAGAAATGAGGGGTGGTGGGGGTGGGGTCATGAAAAGAATTAGAAATATCTTCCAAGCCATTTGCTTCAGGGCCTTCATTTGCAGTTTCATCTGGTGAAACAGGATTAATCACTCTAGGGCTAATCCCTTCAGGAGGAGGTTGGGTGGTCAACTCCTCAAGGCAGGCTGGAGGTGGGGCATCTATGTCCTCAGGGCAGACTATTATAGGGTTATATAGAGAAGACTCAGCATGGCCTAGGGTTTCAACCTCACCCCCAACATCATTATCAATCCATATGTCACCATCCCATTTTTCAGGGTCCCACTCCTTTCCAATTAATGCCCTCACTTTAATGGCAGACACCATGCAAGACTGAGATTTCAGTTTATGTTGTAAAGTTGCTACTCTAACAATAAGATTCTGAGCCTGATTTTCAGAGCTCTCAAGTCTACGGCTACAGGAAATAAGATTTTCCTTCAGGATACTCACAGAAATGTCTACATCTTTCAGACAGCACTTAAGCTTCTCGTTTGAAGTCTTAAACCCATCCCTTTCACCACTTAATGTAGCCAGTGTTTCTAACAACAACCAACCAACATCTCTATAACTCTTATTTCTACAAAACTCTGTAAAGGTGTCAGAAACATTATTCCCCAGAGTCTGGCTTCATACAAGTGAAGCATTAGGAGAATCAAATGATGACATTTTGACTATCTCCTTTGCCAACTCACTCCATGAATTGGGAGTGTCATTCTGATTATGGGAATCAGAGTCCTTAGTGTCTCTGAGTCCAGTTAGAGTGGAAAACCATTCATAAAAACCCATTTTTAAGATTCTGTTTCTTGAGAACCACTCCTGGTACCAAGATGTATTAGTTAGGGTTCTCTAGAGAAACGGAATCAACAGGGAACACTTGCAAATATAAAATTTATAAAAGTGTCTCACATGACTGCAGGAACACAGAGTCCAAAATCCACAGGGCAGGCTGTGAAGCTGATGACCCCGATGGAGGGTCTGGATGAACTCCACAGGAGAGGCTCACCAGCCGAAGCAGGAATGGAACCTGTCTCTTCTGAGTCCTCCTTAAAAGGCTCCTCTGATTAGATTTAGCATCACTAATTGTAGAAGACCCTCCCCTTTGGCTAATTACAAATGGATCAGCTGTGGATGCAGCTGACGTGATCATGACCTAATCCTAGGAAATGTCCTCATTGCAACAGACAGGCCAGCACTTGCCCAATCAGATAAACAGATACCACAACTTGGCCAAGTTGACACATGTCCCTAACCATGACAGCAACCATATATATGATAAGGGTTTGATATCCAGTGTATTAGCTAGGGTTCTCAAGAGAAACAGAATCAGCAGGAGATAGCTGTAGATATGAAACTTATAAAAGTGTCTCACATAACCATGGGAATATAGAGTCCAAGGCCTGTAGGGCAGGCCACAAGCTGGCAACTCTGATGAAGGTCCTCAATGATCCCTCAGGAGAGGGTGACTGGGCAACTGTAGGAATGTAAGGGTCGAAGGTTTGTAGGGCAAGTCACAAGTTGGGAACTCCAATGAAGGGTCTGGATGAACTGCACAGGAAAGTCTCACTGACTGAAGCAAGAAGAGTGACTGTGTCTCCTGAATCCTACTTAAAAGCCTTCCAGTGATTAGTTTAGGTATTAACCATTGCAGAAGATACTCCCTTTAACTGATTACAAATGCAATCAGCTGTCAATGCAGTCCATGTGATCATGATTTAAGTCCATGGAATGTCCTCATAGCAACAGACAGTCCAGCACTTACCCAACCAGACAACCAGGCACCACCACCTGGCCAAGTTGACACATGAACCTGACCATGACATCCAGTATATATAAATTCTACAACTCGACAATAAAAGGACAAACAATCCAATTATAAATAGGCAAAAGATATTAATAGACATTTTTCCAAAGAGTAAATACAAATGGCTAAGAAGTACACAAAATGATTTTCATCTTCATTAGCTATTAGGGAATTACAAATTGAAATCACAATGAGATATCATATCACTCCTACAAGAATGGCCAGCATTAAACAAACTGGAAACTACAAATGTTGGAGAGGATGTGGAAAAGTTGGAACACTATTCACTCCTGGTGGGAATGTATATCCACCATGGGTGGCAATTTGGCAGTTCCTCAGAAAATTAAATATTGTGTGTTGCCCTATGATGCAGAAATTCTGCTACTTGGCATATAACTATAATATCTGAAAGCAGGGATATAAACAGAAGTTTTCACACCAATATATATAGAGGCATTATTCACAATTGCCAAAAGATGTAAACAATCCAAGAGCCCATAAACAGATAAGTGGATAAAAAAGGTGGTATATTCATATGGTGGAATATTATGCAGCAGTAAGAAGGAATGGGTTTCTGAAGTATGTGTCAACATGGATGGATCTTTAAGACATAATACTGAGTGAAATAAGTGAGACACAAAAGAACAAATGTTGTATGATTTCACTAAAAAGGACTAATTTGAACATGTAAATTTAGAGTCTTAAAAATGAATTATGGGTTGCCTAGAGATTGATAGAAGCTAGAGAATGGAGAGAAGTTATGTACTCATTACAGAAATGTTAAGGTTGAATGTAAATGTTTGTATGGATAGAGGTGTTGATAGCTTATTATTGGTATTATAAATAATAGTGATATATTGTAAGTGAAATTGATAGAAAGTAGCTGTTTATAAACATGTATGTAAATAAATTCTTGCTTTTTTTTTTACATTTACAAAGATAAAAACAAAATAATGGAAGGTGTGCTGGTTTGAAACCACTGTGTATCACAGAAAAACCTTCTGATTCAATAATATTGTTTGAGATATTTTTGATTAAGTTGCTTTCATGGAGATGCTTCCCACCCAATTGTGAATGGGACATTTTGATCAGATGGTTTCCATGGAGATGTGTCTGCACCCATTTAAGGTGGGCCTTAATCTGTTTAATGGAGTCCTTTATGAGGGAACCATTTTGGAAAAAGTTCAAAGCTGACACAAACAGGGACATATGGAGGTGCAGAAAGAAAATGTCTCCAGGGAAGCTGTTTGAAACCAGAAGCCAAAGGACCAGTGGACTCCAACCGCATGACTTCCCAGCTAACAGAGTTGTTCCAGATACCATCAGTCTTTGTTGAGTCAAGGTGTCTTTCTTTGAATGTCTTAGTTTGGACATTTTTATCGCCTTAGAACTGTAAACCTGTAACTTGATAAATCTCATTTATAAAAAGCCAATCCATTTCTGGTATATTGCATTCTGGCAACATTAGTGAACTAAGACATGTATCTTCAATCAAGAATATTTTTTCATTGCCATAATTCAATCATGATTTCTCCAAATGGCTCACTAATTTTCCACCTAAAATTTTTGCTTTCATTTTGTTTTCTCTGTCTTAGTAAATAGAACCTTTCTTTACTCAGTTGCTCAAGTTAAAGGACAAGAATATGGATATTCTTATTTATTTTTCTCTATTGTTTCTCATGTCAACTTGCTACTGGGTGACACTTTTAGGCATATCTCATATTTTCCTCTTTTCTATATTGTTCAGACTCCATTTCAGGCCTACATAACTTCTTGCTGGTCCTGCAATAACTTCATAATTGATATGAATTTATTCTGACCCTTTTCTAACCTGCTCCTGGTTGCCAGGGTGGTTTTCCATTAGGGTAGATATGTCACTTGTCTACTTTAAAATACTTCTCTGGCCTCTAGATGCTTCTAGAATAAAGTAGAAACTTCTCATCTTATACTTAGGACCTTATATAATTCAAATCCAGATTTTCTTCAATGCTATTGAATACCTTGCTCAGGCCTAGGACATCTTTGTCTTCTAAATGTTCCCAGCTCTTTCATGTTCCCCTGCCTTTCTTTATTTTATATTACAAGGAATATTCTCTTCTTTCTACTACTTGAAACTTTTGTATTTTAATTCTGAAGCCCTTCCAACAACATTCTCTCTAAGGAGCTTTTACTCACTTCCACCACATGATGCAGGTCACTCCCACTGCTTTCCTTCTCTGTCCTCCTATAGCAAATTGCTGACATGACAGACACCATGATTCATTATAACTGTTGATTTCTGCTTCTTCTCACAAGACTGTGTTTTTATGTTTTCAAGTGGAGGAAAATAGAGATTTTATGTCTGGAAAGACGGAACATAGCAGACTCTGGCTAATTGTTATCCAACTATTCTCCTTTTGCTCATGGACACACAGCTAAACTCTATTTCTCAGCCCTCTTTACAATAGAGTACAGTCATGCAGCTGCATTTTGGCTAATGTAGTATATTGTCAAAATACACAAAATCTTTTGGAGGACTATAAGGACCTAGGAGTGTGGGAAATTCACTATACTAAATGAGCATATATCTCTGGATTGCTGCTTGCAGAAGATCAGCTGAACCAGGAACATCTGTGATGAACTCTTATATGAGTAAAAATGAATCTTATTGCTTCTCTACTGATTTTGTTGCTCTTACAAAAGTTGTTCTACTCTGATTAATACATAGCTATTTCATAAGAATCTGGTGCCAAAGTTGGACTGGTAAATATGATTCATAAAACTCTCTTTACTCTGGTTTGGATATCCACTGAATTGTATAAGCACCAGTAAGCAAATACTAAATGATTTGGGCACAGATACTTACCACAGTGCTGAAAGTGGGGATGGATGGGTAGTGAAGTCGAAATAGCTTAAAGAAACTGGGTCCTTTCTTGAGCCAGTCACAAATGAGTCATAACAGATTTTGAGACAGACTTTGTTTCAAACATCATATTCCTGTGTCTCAGATAAATTTTATTTTCTGCATTATAAAAAGATTGAAGGCCTTCCCTCATCATTCTTCCAGCACAAACTAATGCTCCTCTTCCTGCTTGAGTCATACCCAGGAAGGAATGGAATAATGAAAAGAATGAGAGATTTGGACTCCAGTGGGTTTGAAAAAGGTTCTATCAACTTTTTGATTTATTACTATCAGTAACTTCTTATTATTAAGGATTTGAAGCTTCATATTTATGCTCTAAAAATAGTGATCATAATGTACGTTTAACATAGTTGTGAAAGATTTAAGTTTAAATGAGTTAATTTAAATGAGTTAATGAATTAATGTGTGTCTATAGTGATTTCTCTACATCATTTCCAGCACTTGTTACTTTCCACTTTTAAAAATAAGTCATCAAAGGGGGCTAGAAATAATACCCCATTGTGCTTTTGGTTTGCTTCTCCATAATGGAAAAATATGTTGTTTTAGCTTGCTAAAGCTGCTGAAATGCAGATACCATAAAATGGCTATCATTTAACAATAAGGATTTATTAGCTTTCAGGTTTATAGTTGTAGGGCCATGAAAATGTCCAAATCAAGATGATACGTGGACTTCTATGTTAGATAGCAAGGCACATGGCAGCATCAGTTGGCCTCTCCCTTCTCTTACAGGCTTCACTGCTTTCAACTTCTTGTTTCTGTGTCTTTATCTCTGTGTTTCTCTGAATTTTGTTCTCTTAGAAGGGACTTCAGTAAGAGATTAAGATCCATTCTGGGGACTTCCAAGAAGATGGTGGATAACTTCCAGGAAGATTGTGAAATAGGATAGGCTGAGTTCACCCTTGCTCTGTGGAACAATTAGAAAAATGACAGAAAAATAACCCTGGACAGTAGTTCCAGGGTATGAGTGACCAAAGAACGTCATTTACACTATATAAGGACATCCTGGATGAAAAAGCAGACAGATTAGAATGGAGAGAATGGGGAGAATTTGCTCAGTCATGACTTAACCTTGTGGCAAGTGGAAGCATGCAGGAGGGAATGGGTCCCAAAAGAGTACCTCCTGCCTGTCTCCATAGTTAGCTTGGTAGAAATTCCCACTGAGCTTTGCAGCTACAAGCTCCCTCAGGGAATCCAGAAGCCAGCAGACTTGATTTGCCTGTGTACATATCTTCTTGCAAGTGCACATTTCCTGCTCCCAACCCCTGAGACAGACCACTGTTGGCACCTGATTTTCTGGCAGAGACAGGGGTGTTTTCTATTTGAGAGGAAGAGGAGATGCAGAATGGAGCTTGTCTGACAATTGGTCAGTGAAAGAGACTCATTAGGTCCTACTACCACTCCTCTTCCCCTACTGAGGTCCAAAGGCTTCAGATGTGCATGGCCAGGGAGGTTTGGCCAAGGAAGTGAATCAAGCCATGCCACACTGCTAGTCATTTTGGGGTTGGCTGAGGGCAGGGGCAAGTGAAATTCTCATTCCAACAGTCCAAAGTCATTCCAAGCAGGACCCTGATGGCCAGCAGAGCCATTGGGCACACAGTGAGCCCCAAGCAGATTCTCTGCTGTGATGCACACTGCCCCCTCACCAGCCTGAGAGTTGGTGGCTTTGAGCCTGCACTGAGATCAACTGCCATGGCCAGAATTCCATTATGTCTCCATCCTGCTCAATTAGCTGCAGTCAGGGAGAGTGGGCCTAAGGGAACGAGGTGGGCCAAGAACATCATCTCCTGGGAAGACATGGAATGTGCAATCTGACAAACTGCTTATCTGCCTAGCTTTCAACAGATCTTCAAGTAGAAGAGATCTAGGCCTTGTTTTTCTGGGGATTTACTGACAAACCAAGAGCAAGGGAAACCTTCAATGCAAACCCAAGCAAAAACAAAACCTTAGATGAGTGAAGAAAATCGACCTTCAAAGTAATCTATCAAGATAATCAAATGTCTCAAAGCCAACAGAAAATTGTAAAGCACATGAAGATGGAGGCAGATATGGTCCAGTCATTTGACCAAACTAAAGCACCAGAAGAAACACAGAATTCAGAAAAACTAATCAAAGATGTCCATACAAATCCCTTAAATAAATTTAATGCATGGGATAATGACATAAAGTATGTCAAGAAGATCCTAGAGGAGCATAAAGAAGAATTTGAAAGAATAAATAAAAAAAATGGATCTCACCAAGATGAAAGTTACTGTAGACAAAATTAAAATTATACTAGAGACACACCACAGCAGATTTGAAGAGGCAGAAGAAAAAAATAAGTGAACCAGAGGACAGGAGAACTGAATTCAAACATACAAAAGAACAAATGGCAAATATGATGGAAAAAAATTAATTGAATCTCAGAAAATGAAGGACAACAGAAGCACACAAACAAGAATCATTGCCATCCCTGAAGAAAATTAGAAGGGAAAGGGCTAGGAAGTTTAGTTGAGGAGATAATGGGGGGAAACTTCCCAACTCTTATAGAATACATAATATGTAAATCAAAGAAGCCCAAGGAACCCAAAAGAATGAATCCAAATAGACACACCCCCAAGACAGATTACTCAGGCATTCAAATGCTGCAGAGAAGCAGAAAGTACTAAAGCAGCAAGAGAAAAGTGATTCACCACATACAAAGGGAGCCATATGCAGCTAAGTCTGGACTATTCAATAGGAACTGTGGAGGTGAATAGGTAATGATGGTATTTAAGATTCTGAAAGAGAAAGATTTCTGTCCAAGAATTCTTTATCCAGCAGAATTGTTCTTCAAAAGTGAGTGAAAGACTAAAATTTTAGCAGGTAGGCAAATGTTGAAGGATTTGTTAACAAGAGACCTGCCCTGCAAGAAATACTAACTGAAAAAAATGTTAACTGAAAAAAAAAATACAGGAATGGGAGGTCTGGAGGGGAACTCAGAACTGATAAGTATTAGTAAGGGTAATAATAATGCTGAGTGAAATATATCAGACACAAAAGGACGGATACTGTGGGACTTTGCTAATTGGACCCTGGTAAAGGTAAACTAAAAGTCTTATAATGTAGAATATAAGGGGCCTAGAGATTCACAAAAACTAGATATAGGTTAATGGTTAGCTAATGTGGTTGAACTTAAATGTAAGTAATGAAAAGAAGTGAAGACAATTCATAAGTGGGTCTATAAGTAATGTTGCCATGTTGAAGGTGAGCATGAGTGAAATGGGTTGTACAGAGCCATGTATCCCACCAATTAATGCTCAGACATAACTAAGTTCTCTCATGAATTTGTTCAAAGGTATGAATCTTGTGCAAAGAGTAAATAATAGAGGGGTATAGGGAGAAAACTACTATTGCAGGGTATGGATTATATTTAATAAGAAGACATCAATGGTACCACAGCAATACGAGGGATAAATATTTGGGGGTGGGGAGAAAAACAAAAGTTAAGAAGATATTGAATTTTCTATTTGGTGAGGTTGTGTTTATCAATTAAGTTAAATGTAAGGGAATGGACAGCAGTCAAGACAGTTCATCAGAGTGCCTATAAGTAATATTGCCAAAATGGGTTGTATAGAGTCATGTATCCCATTGATTAATGCTACAAATATAAATAACTTCTTGCATGAACTACTTCAAAAGTATGTATCTTGTACAAAGAATAAATAATAGAGGGGAATAAGGGGAAAACTACTATTGTGGGCTATCATCTATATTTACGGTAAGACATCACACCTACCAACAACATTAAGAGTAAACAATTAGGGGTAAGGGAGAAGAGTTAAGGGAAGTTTTAGATTTTCTCTTTGGTGAGGATGTGTTTACCATTTATTTTTCTCTTTAGAGCAATGAAAAGTGCCTACAATTGAAAATGTTGATGATTGTACAACTAAGTGAGGATACTGTAAAACCATGTGTTTATTTTGAACATCATATGGTTCCCAATGGATGGAAGTGGCTGAAGGGTGCAATGACTGAAAAGTAGAAAGGTGAACTGTGGTGCATACATATGATGGAATATTGTGCAGCTACAGAAAGAAAGTCATGAGACAGGTAATGTTACAATGTATTTCAAAATTTACTGATTTTTTTAAATATATGTTATATTTCACGTTTAAAAAAGTCCACTTGGGTCATTTTTCAACCGTAATAACCTAATCAAAAGTCTTGTCCACAAGAGGTTCACATTCATGTGATGGATTAACTTTAAGAACATGATCTTTCAGAGTCCACAAAGTTTCAAACTACCACAAAATGTTGAGAACCTTTGCATGTGATCATTGAACATTTGTGTATCTTCTTCTTTAGGAAAATGTCTATTCAAATTTATTGCCCTATTTTGGATGAGTCATTTGTCTTGTGTAGTTAAGTTTCAGGAATATATATATATATATATATATATATATATATATATATATATTCTTAAAATTAGGCCTTTTTAGATATATGGCTTCCAAATATTTCCTCCCACTCTGTAGGTTTCCTTTTTATTTTCTTAATAACACCGTTTGATTTGCAAAAGTTTATAATTTCTACAAAGCCCCATTTATCTATTTTTTTCTTTTGATGCTCATGGTTTTGGTGTACAATCTAAGAAAGTGTTGCTTAATACAAAGTCCTGAAGATGCTTTCCTATGTTTTCTTTAATGATTTATATAGTTTTAGCTCTCATATTAGATCTTTGATCCATTTTGAGTTCATTTTTTTTTTTTATGATGTGAGGTAGGGGTCTACCTTCATTCTGTTACAAGTGGGTAACCAATTTTCCCAGCTCCATTTATTGAAGAGACTATAATTTCCCAATTGCGTGATCTTGACAGATTTGTCAAAAATCATTTGAACATAGAGTGAGAATTTATTTACAAATTCCTGATTCCATTCCTTTCATCTGTATTTCTATCCTTGTGCCAATACCATGCTGTTTCGATGACTGTGACTTCTTATGAGTTTTAAATACAAGAAGTGTGGGTCTTTCACCTTCATTTTTTTTTCAAGGTAATTTTGGCTATTCAAAGCCCCTTACCCATCCATATGTATATGATGATTGCCTTTTCCATTTCTGCATAAAAGGCTATTGTGATTTTGATTGGGATTATATTTAATCTGTAAATCATTTTAGGTGGAATTGAACTCTTAATATTTAATCTTCTAATATATGAAAACAGAATGTCCTTCCATTTGTTTAGGTCTTCTTCAATTTCTTTCAGCAATGTTTTGAGAGTTTCCTTTGTACAATCTGATATACCCTTGATTCATTTTGTTCTAGATGTTCAATTCTCTTAGTTGCAATGGAAAATGGGATATTTCTCTTGATTCTTTTTCAGAGCATTCATTATTAGTGTATAGAAATATTCTAATCTTTACATTTTCATCTTGAGATCTGAGACTTGCTAAATTAATTAATTGGCTGATAGTTCTCTTGCAGTAATTTAAGGGCTTTCTACACATATAGTAGCATGTCATCTACAAAAAACAACAGCAACAACAAACTAATATTTGTTTTCCCTAGTTTGGATGTCTTTTATTTTATTTTATGTTATTTTATTTTATGTTATGTTATTTTATTTTATTTTATTTTATTTTATTTTATTTTATTTTATTTTTGTTGCCTAATTGTTCTGCCTAAAACTTCCATTACAATGTTGAATAATAGTAGTAATAGTAGGCATTCT
This sequence comes from Tamandua tetradactyla, assembly GCF_023851605.1. Lineage (NCBI taxonomy): Eukaryota > Metazoa > Chordata > Mammalia > Pilosa > Myrmecophagidae > Tamandua > Tamandua tetradactyla. The sequence continues at coordinate 29,583,067 of NC_135345.1, read as the reverse complement.
TTTCTTGTGCTTGATCTTCAGAGTAAAGCTTTCAATATTTCACTATTCAGTTTTATGTTAGTTGTGGATTTTTTGTATATACCCTTGATCATGTTGGGGATGTCTACTTCTAATACTAGATGTTCTGAGTGTATCTATTTAAGGGCGCTGGGTTTTGTCAAATGCCTTTTCTTTGTCAATTTAGATGATTATGTGTGTTTCCCCTTATTTCTATTAATATGGGCTAATACATTAATTGATTTTCCTATGTGAAACTACCTTGCATTCCTAGACTAAATTCATTTTCATTTTGATATGTAATTATCTTAATGTGTGTTGGATTTGGTATGCGATTATTTTGTTAAGGATTTTTACATCTACAACATTTACATTTATAACATTTATAAGTGTTATTGGATTGTAATTTTCTTATTTTGTGATATTTTAATCTTGATTTGAGAGTAGGGTGATGTTGGCCTCATAGAATGAATTAGGAAGTGATCACTCCTCTTCAATTTTTTTAAAAGTTTCAGCAGGATTGGTTTTAATTGTTCTTGGAATGTTTGGGAAAACTCACCAATGAAGCGGCATAGTCCAGAATATTACTTCGCTGGCTCATCTTTGCTTACTGATTTAATCTCCTTTCTTATTATTGGTATAATAATAAGAGATCTATTTCTCTTTAGCCATTGTAGGCAATTTGCATGTTTCTAGGAATTTGCCAATTCAATCTAGTTTTAAGTTCTTAGCATACAGTTGCTCATAATATAATCATTCTTATTTCAATGAGATAAATAGTAATAACCCCCTTTCATTTGAGATTTTAGTTATTTACATGCTCTATTTTTTTCTCAGCATGGCTACAGGTTTGTCAATTTTAAGAAACCAGCTTTTAAAGGTTTCTTTAACTGTATTATTTTCTTTTTCTCTGTTTCCATGCCTTTGCTGTAATACTTACTTCCTTCATGCTGCTCACTTTGGGTTTTGTTAGCTCATATTTTTCACGTTTTTCCTGGTGTGAGGTGAGGACACAGATTTGAGATTTTTTCTTCTTTTAATGTTAATATTTACAGTTATAAATTTTCCTCTGATAACTGTTTTTGCTGCATCCCATAAATTTTGATGTACTTCTAATTTTCATCATCTCAAGATATTTCCTTATCTCCCCTATGAATTCTTCTTTGAGCCATTGGTTGTTTAAATGTATTATCAATTTACACATATTGTGAATTTTCTCCCTTATTAAACGGGAGAACTCTAATCTATTGTATTTCAGTTACTGTGGACTTTAAATTCAGTATTTATTAATATATATATATAATTTATATAAATTATATATAAATAATTTTTATCTCTTTATTGAGACTCATTTTGTTAATATATTGTTTTTCTAGGCATCCTTTAGAACATGCTTCAGGTTTTCCTTTTACTATTTAAGCATATTTCAGAATTTTTTTTTTTTAAATCTTTGCCTGATATGTCAAAACTTTTGTCTTTTACATTGGTTTTTTTTCTTATTTATTTCTCATTCTCTTGGATAGGCATAATTTCCTGCTTCTTTATTTGTCTTATACTCTTTATTTGCAGGCCTTTAATTTTAATATTTTAATATAATGACTCTGGAATTTAGTCCCTAAACTGTCTGCTCCTTAAGTTTATTAACCAAGTACTGAATGACAGCAATTTATTTACATGATAGTAGCTAAGAAAAACAAACAAACCTATGTAAAAAAAGTTATTATTCACAGTTTACGGAAATTGGCTTTGTATTAGATAGTGCTCTCCTTTAGAGCTTAGACCTCTACCAATGAAGCTGAAAACCAGGCTAAAACAGAAACACAGAGTCTTCTCTAGAATTTTCTAAGCATTTCTTTTCCTGGACATGCAATCTTTACAAATATATCAATGCCCCCACTTGTCCTTATGAAATACACTTTCCCTTGATATGGACACTCTTTTGTATGTCTTAAAATTGGTAATCCTTTGCCCAAGGGAACTTTTATTTCATTGTTTCTTACATACACTTAGTTGTCCATAAGCTGCTTCTGTGTACAGAGCAAGTTCTGGTATGGCATGTGTGCCAGTTTGAAACTGTTTTGTATGCCATAAAGGCCAAGTTCTTTAATCCTGATTCAATATTGCTAGGTTGAATCTTTTTGATTAAGTTGTTTCCATGGAAATGTGTCCCACCAAATTGTGGGTGGGACCTTTTGATGAGGTGGTTTCCATGGAGCTGTGTCCACCTATTCAAGCTGGTGTTGCTTACCAGAGTTCTTTAGGAGGGAAACATTTTGGAGAGAGCTTCAAAGCCCACACAACCAGAGACCTTTGGAGATGAGTGCCCCCAGGAAAGCTGTTTAAATAAGAAGCCAAAGACCTCAGCAGATGCCAGCCACAGGCTTTCACAGCTGTCAGAGGTGTTCTGGATCCATTGGCCTTTCTTGAATAACCTAGTTTGAATATTTTTATAGCCATAGAACTGTAAACTTACAGCTTGATAAATTCCCTTTTGAGAAGCCATTTCACTTCTGGTATATTGCATTCTGGCAGCTTTAACAAACTAAAACAGCAAGTGAAAGATGAATGTCCTGACTTAGTAGTGTTTCAGTTTGCTAAAGTTGCTGAAATGCAATATACCAGAAATTGGTTAGTTTTTACAATGGGGATTTAATAGATAACAAATATACAGTTCTAAAGCTTTGAAAATGTCCTAATTAAGATATCAACAGGACGATACCTTCTCTAAAGTGCAGGGCACTTCTGTCAGATGGGAAGACAACATTGACCCATCTCAGGTTTCATTGCTTTCAGCTTCTGGCCTCAGTGGCTTCCACTCTGATCTTATGTGGGCTCTCTCTAAGCTTCTCAAAGTCTTTTCTCTAAGCTCCCTTTTTTGTCTTTTATCCTCTCATAAGGTCAATACCTAAATGGAATGGGCTGGGACGTATGACAATTGAAAGCTACACCCACAGGAATAGGTTAAAAGAACAGTCTTTTCTGGGGTATGTAACAGCTGCCAAACTACCACAAATAATTCATGCTGTCACAAGATAGATTAACACAGACCTACATGAAACCAAGTATGTGCACAGGTGTTACTCTGCTCTCTCTAGAACAGGACCAGCCACATATAATAAAATGCAGGCTCTCCAATACCAAGCTGGGGAGCTGGTTGGAAAGTGTCTAGTGAGAGTGCCACAAACATTTTGTATCTCATTTAAGTTGCCTTCACCTGTTTTCTTGGACTATCAGGAAGGTGGCTCTGCCAATTTCAGCTAATTGTTCAAAGATTTTGTGGGAGAATAGAAGCATGGAAAATTGTGTGCCACCACCATTGTTGACTGGACCTATCCCTACTGAAAGCATATGTGATTAGTCTGTTGTTCTGGACAACTTTTGTTTCCCACTTCTCTGAGACTATTACCCACACGCATTTTCATTTGTTACCTGAGTTCATTGATAGTACATTTTATAGCTTAATTCTATGATATTGGCAAGCATCTTGGGTTCATTTCTATATCAAAAACATATAAGCATCTGTTTTCTTTTGAAAAATAGAAAAATAACTTTGTATAATTAAGATTTTGATATTTAATAATTGACTGTATAACAGTAAAAGTAATTAATACAGGTATCTGCAATGTTAGAAAAATTATTGTAGCTGTCCATTTTAAAGAGCAGAAGTTTACTCAAAGCTTAAATCTGTATGTGCAACCACTGTAAAGGCAGGTGATAATAGTTTAATAAGGGGTCTGTTCTCCTGGAGATCAGTTTATTTTTAATTTAACAAAGAGAAATGGAGTAAATACCTGCCTTTCTTAGTCCATTTCACCTGAAAAAATTTTAATGCACCTTCAACTTACACAGAATCTATACTAATATTGAACAATCCATGTAGAGAGTGCAGGGGTAGCTCAGTTGCAGAATTCTCACCTGCCATGCAGAAGACATGAATTTGATTCCCAGTCCACAGACTTCCCAAAAACAAACAAACAAAAACTCAATAAATAGTGCTGAAATAATGGGACACTCACATGGAAAAATAATGAAGTGTGACCCCACCATACAGCATGCAAAACAAATAAATAAATAATAAACAATCTATGTAGAATATATTTTAAGGCCTTCACACCCTTCCCCAATGGAGATCAACTGTTCAATTTACCCTTGCTAATTTCAAACTGAATACTAGCATTCCTGGTGTACAACCACTATAGGCTCAACTATCTCTATTTTGTTGCTATGGCTCTAGTAAATTACTAGTTCCATAGTCCACTTTAAATGCAGTCTTTCTTTCCCACCCTAATGTCATGAGAGTTTGGCCTTTAATGAATATCCAGCATTCAATGGCTGAGACATTGCTGTAAATACATTTTAGAACACTCTTCTTTCTCACTTAATGTTATATGTTTCCCACCCTCTATATATGAGTTACTGTATACTGTGTCAGAATTGAGGTTTTTTTTGGTTTATTGTTTTAGTTCCTCAGCTGCTACAGCATATACCATACAATAGGTTGGCTTAAATAATGCGAATTTGTTGGCTCATTGGCTAAGAGAAGTCCAGAATGGAGACATCAGCAAATTAATGCTTTCTCCTCGAAGATTGCAGTGCTCTAGAGATGGCTGCTGATGATTCTTGATCCTTGACTTTTTTGTCCTATTGGCAAAGCACATGGCACTGTCTGCTCTTTTCTTTCTTTCTTTCTTTCTTTTTTTTAACATGGGCAGGCACCAGAAATTGAACCTGGGTCCTCTGGCATGGCAGGCAAGCATTCTTGCCTGCTGAGCCACCGTGGCCCGCCCTGCTCTTTTCTTTCTTATCTAGATATGTAGATGTCTAATTTCTTGTTCGAGCTTTGGCTTCCTCTTCTGTGACCCATTGCCTTTGGTTATGAGGACTTCAGTCATATTGGATGAAGGCTCACCTTCACTCAGTGTGGGCACACCTTTACCAATAATATTTCAAAGTCCTATTTACAAATGAGTTCACACTTACTGGACCAAGGTTTAGGACTTGAATATACCTTTGTGGGGGACATAATTTATTTCCCAATACTGTTTCACTCAAACCAATTCTGAGTTTGCTGTGAACCTTGGATTAGACTCTGGATAGTCAGAAAATCTTTAGAAATAACTCCTGCAGTTACAATATTTTCTCCTTACCTCCCTCCTCATTCCCAGACGCTTCTGACTTCTTTCCATTTTCAACACCATATCGCAAAAGCCTTAGCAACTATGAGAGGTAAATTATAGAAAATTGTTGTAACATGAAATTATTTTTTACTTAGTCATAAATATACACTTTCCTCATTTATTTATAATGTGATTAAAATTATGAATTAAGCATATGCTTATACCCATTCTTTTATTTAACTTAAATTCAAGAGTTCATATCTATACCCTGACTTACCTCAACTAATAACATATTCCAAAACACTATTAACAAGTGAGTTCATACCCAAAAGACTGGGGTTTTGATTCTTAACAACCACTGTTTCTGCTGTAGAGAGAAAATAATTCATTTATCTATATCTACATTTTCATAGATTTTAGTAAGTTTTTTTTTTTAAATTCTGGATATAATATACAAGCCAAACACACAACAACAAAGACTGATTCTCATTTAGGTTACTGGAAAGCAAATTGATCCAATTGTGTTCTGAAGATGTTAGCTGTGCTGTATGTATACAAACCAAAGCAAACTTTAGAAATGACAAATTCTACTCATGCTGCCATTTTAACTAGTACTAATCTAAAAGAAGAGTTGGTAGTATTTTTGTGAACGAGCTCCACTCAGAGCCTTAGCAGCATAATTGTGAATATAAAGCATTTTATGTCCTTCTCATTCCATTTCTTTAATGAAAAACTCCTTTGCCACTTGAATTGCCCTAACAGCTTCTCCTCTGTGTATCCAAATACTACAGCTTATTCAGGTTGCAGTTTAAAGTTCACTACGAATTCAATTATTCTCAAAGTCTTTTTTTTTAAGCCAATACTGAACGCTGCCTATTAAAATCTTTTCTACTCCATTCTTTCTATACATCAATATTTGTTCTATAGTGATAATTCCTATATCAAGAAATAGATCGCAAATTTTTAAAAGATGGGAAATAAGCTTTAGGAAAAAATGCTTTTCATTTTATTACTGGATACATGTTGAGTTTCTGGATATCTTTTGAGTAACTATATTTTCTTTTTGCATGATGTTTAGCATTTGCAAAGCATGGTCACAAGTTTTTGTAAAACAGCTACATGAACACAATTTATCAATAATCACTTTTACTTAATATTATTGAAAATTTCCCATTGGCTCTTTCTACTTTACACAGTTTTCCAAGAATCAATGAACATTAATAAATTAGGACACATGTTGCATTCATATATTTAAATAACAGAAAGTACCAAGTAATATGTAACAGGTAAAAATAGAAGTAGTATGAGCAATACAAACAGAGAGGGTTGCCATGATCATAAGGATGTTTATGCCTCTCTGTTTATGAAAAAGTTACAAAAAGTTTTTGGCTTCACACACAAGAAAATATGAGAGTTTGTGTATTCTTTGTGATTCAAGCCTCCCTTTTTCTGTTCCTCACTGATTAGAACATTAAAAAAAGATGACTTTATCCTAGGCCAAAGATTGGAAATACGATCACAAACAAGAGACTTTCCATCATAAAACTTATAGATTAAGCTTTCATTAAGCCATCACTAACTACAGATTATTGAAAATATAAAAAAAAAAGTAACAAGGCAGTATGGGTGGCAGGGTATCATGGCTTGATACAGACAAATAAGGGAAAAGAATCTCTTTTTTAAATGGCTAAGGAAGAACTCAGAGATAAAGTGCTATCTAAGCTGAGAAGCTCAGGTGTAGTCTAAAATTTAATCGAGCCACCTTTGCCAGAAAGATGATGGTTCATTAAGAGGGTGTTCAAAGTAGAGGGCAATTTGGAGTCAAAAAAAAAAAAATAGAAATTTTCTACAATGACAAGCTGGAAACTTGAAATTTTCCAACTTATTAAAATCCAGTAACTCCAATTTGAATAAACCTGGATTATAGTTTGGGGAGAGGCGAATAAGAAAAAGGGAGTGCAATTATATAAGATCTTTATGCAAACTACAGATTTGAGCTCCACAGCAATGACAATAAGCAGGAACATAGAACAATATTTAATAAGTTTTTCTCCCCAGAAACCCATGTGAAATGTGATAATTGGCTGAATTAAGCAATGATACTTAAAATGAAGAATAATAAAAGGATTCATGAGTTATGCAGAAGGAATGATTGGTAGATATTGATAATTTATTGAACATAGGAAAACAGATATAGCAAAGGAGTAAGGATAATGGCTAGGTTTCTGGCCTAAACATGTTGGTGAACTTGGAGTTCTGTGTCATATTATGTTGCATAAATATGTCAGCGTTAATTTTTCTCTTCTCACACTGATGTACAATTGGATTATATCCGTGTTTTTCTAGGAACATTTTTATCTACAGTCCCTGCTTTACAGTACAACCGGTAGTATAATAACTAGGTGCTATTTATGTGTGGTTTACTTTTAAGGGATAATACCAAACTACTTTATAGAATGTCTTCAAGCATTTCCACCCCAATCATCAGTATGTAAGGGGTCCTGTGATACATACTCTTCAGCACTTGGTATTAGCAAACTTTTTCCCTAATTAACTTCTTGTGAAATGGTATTGAGTTATTTTCTTGATTTTTATTTCCCACATCTTGGATAATATTGAAGATGGTTTCTTATGTTTATTGGCAACAAATGTCAATCAGAAAATAAAGCAAGAGATACAAGACAGAATGAGATACACAAAGGCAATGGATTCATGAAGTTTTCTTTTTGGTAAGGGTTGCACAATAAAACAAATAATTAAAATGCCAAATGGCTGTAAGTGCTATGCAGAGGGTAAAGAGTGCTGTACAATTGTTTAGGCTACTGGGGCATGGTCAAGGCCCTCCCAAGAACACAATATTTGAGCAAAGAATTGAATTATGAGGTAGAGCATATATTTGGATATATGGAGGAAGAGTGATTCAGGTCCAACAAATAGAACATATAAAGGCTCTGATATGATGATAAGTTTGGTGTGTCTTAGGAACAACAGAAAAAAAACTAGAGTCACTGGATTGCAATAAGAAAGAAAAATATTAGGAGATAAGATGGGGTCAAAAGGATGGCAATGGCATTCATTCAACAAAAGCTTTTGAATATCTATTGTCTACCAAGCTTCACAGGAGAAATCTAGACCCAGTCCCTTCTCTAAAGAGTTTATTACAGAATAAATGAATATGCAAAAATTCCTGTTCTTTTCCAAATGAGTTTTGCTAGTTTTCTCTCTCCTCCTCACATTTCAGTATTCTTTATGTTATTTGTCAAAATCACTATATTTCTACAAAGTCCTTATTTGACTTATACATTATATATTAATGATGACTTCATCATTATACATTAATGATGAATAAACATATATTATTATCCTCTTAGATGAGCAAAGAGGAATAGATTGATTTATAAACTTGCAAGTCACAATTAGTACTGCGATCGGAATGAAAATCAAATCTAAGCCTCTCCCTCACAGAAATAAAGGAGGTAATAACAGGATACTATGAACAACTTTACGCTAATAAATACAACAATTTAGAGGAAATGGACGGGTTCCTGGAAAGACATGAACAACCAACTTTGACTCAAGAAGACATAGATGACCTCAACAAACCAATCACAAGTAAAGAAATTGAAGCAGTCATTCAAAAGCTTCCTAAAAAGAAAAGTCCAGGACCAGATGGCTTCACATGTGAATTCTATCAAACATTCCAGAAAGAATTAGTACCAACTCTCCTCAAACTCTTCAAAAAAACCGAAGTGGAGGGAAAACTACCTAATTCATTCTATGACGCCAACATTACCCTCATACCAAAACCAGGCAAAGATATTACAAGAAAAGAAAACTACAGGCCGATCTCTCTAATGAATATAGATGCAAAAATCCTCAATAAAATTCTAGCAAATCGTATCCAACAACACATTAAAAGAATTATTCATCATGACCAAGTAGGATTCATCCCAGCTATGCAAGGATGGTTCAACATAAGAAAATCAATTAATGTAATACACCATATCAACAAATCAAAGCAGAAAAATCACATGATCATCTCAATTGATGCAGAGAAGGCATTTGACAAGATTCAACATCCTTTCCTGTTGAAAACACTTCAAAGGATAGGAATACAAGGGAACTTCCTTAAAATGATAGAGGGAATATATGAAAAACCCACAGCTAATATCATCCTTAATGGGGAAAAATTGAAAACGTTCCCCCTAAGATCAGGAACAAGACAAGGATGTCCACTATCACCACTATTATTCAACATTGTGTTGGAGGTTCTAGCCAGAGCAATTAGACAAGAAAAAGAAATACAAGGCATCAAAATTGGAAAGGAAGAAGTAAAACTATCACTGTTTGCAGATGATATGATAATATACGTTGAAAACCCGGAAAAATCCACAACAAAACTACTAGAGCTAATAAATGAGTACAGCAAAGTAGCAGGTTACAAGATCAACATTCAAAAATCTGTAGCATTTCTATACACTAGCAATGAACAAGCGGAGGGGGAAATCAAGAAACGAATCCCATTTACAATTGCAACTAAAAGAATAAAATACCTAGGAATAAATTTAACTAAAGAGACAAAAAACCTATATAAAGAAAACTACAAAAAACTGCTAAAAGAAATCACAGAAGACCTAAACAGATGGAAGGGCATACCGTGTTCATGGATTGGAAGACTAAATATAGTTAAGATGTCAATCCTACCTAAACTCATCTACAGATTCAATGCAATACCAATCAAAATCCCAACAACTTATTTTTCAGAAATAGAAAAACCAATAAGCAAATTTATCTGGAAGGGCAGGGTGCCCCGAATTGCTAAAAACATCTTGAGGAAAAAAAACGAAGCTGGAGGTCTTGCACTGCCTGACTTTAAGGCATATTATGAAGCCACAGTGGTCAAACAGCATGGTATTGGCATAAAGATAGATATATCGACCAATGGAATCGAATAGAGTGCTCAGATATAGACCCTCTCATCTATGGACATTTGATCTTTGATAAGGCAGTCAAGCCAACTCACCTGAGACAGAACAGTCTCTTCAATAAAGGGTGCCTAGAGAACTGGATATCCATATGCAAAAGAATGAAAGAAGACCCATATCTCACACCCTACACAAAAGTTAACTCAAAATGGATCAAAGATCTAAACATTAGGTCTAAGACCATAGAACAGTTAGAGGAAAATGTAGGGAGATATCTTATGAATCTTACAATTGGAGGCGGTTTTATGGACCTTACACCTAAAGCAAGAGCACTGAAGAAGGAAATAAATAAATGGGAACTCCTCAAAATTAAACACTTTTGTGCATCAAAGAACTTCATCAAGAAAGTAGAAAGACAGCCTACACAATGGGAATCAATATTTGGAAACGACATATCAGATAAAGGTCTAGTATCCAGAATTTATAATGAGATTGTTCAACTCAACAACAAAAAGATAGCCAACCCAATTACAAAATGGGAAAAAGACTTGAACAGACACCTCTCAGAGGAGGAAATACAAATGGCCAAAAGACACATGAAGAGATGCTCAATGTCCCTGGCCATTAGAGAAATGCAAATCAAAACCACAATGAGATATCATCTCACACCCACCAGAATGGCCATTATCAACAAAACAGAAAATGACAAGTGCTGGAGAGGATGCGGTGAAAGAGGCACACTTATCCACTGTTGGTGGGAATGTCAAATGGTGCAACCACTGTGGAAAGCAGTTTGGCGGTTCCTCAAAAAGCTGAATATAGAATTGCCATACGACCCAGCAATACCATTGCTGGGAATCTACTCAAAGGAATTAAGGGCAAAAACTCAAACAGACATTTGCACACCAATGTTTATAGCAGCGTTATTTACAATTGCAAAGAGATGGAAACAGCCGAAATGTCCATCAACAGACGAGTGGCTAAACAAACTGTGGTATATGCATACGATGGAATATTATGCAGCTTTAAGGCAGGATAAACTTATGAAGCATGTAATAACATGCATGGACCTAGAGAACATTATGCTGAGTGAGTCTAGCCAAAAACTAAAAGACAAATACTGTATGGTCCCAATGATGTGAATCGACACTAGAGAATAAACTTGGAATATGTCATTGGTAACAGAGTTCAGCAGGAGTTAGAAACAGGGTAAGATAATGGGTAATTGGAGCTGATGGAATACAGACTGTGCAATAGGACTAGATACAAAAACTCAAAAATGGACAGCACAATAATACCTAATTGTAAAGTAATCATGTTAAAATACTGAACGAAGCTGCATCCGAGCGATAGGTTCTTGTTTTGTTTTGTTTTGTTTGTTTTGTTCTTATTAGTATTACTTTTATTTTTTTCTCTATATTAACATTCTATATTTTTTTCTGTTATACTGCTAGTTCTTCTAAACCGATGCAAATGTACTAAGAAACGATGATCATGCATCTATGTGATGATGTTAAGAATTACTGATTCCATATGTAGAGTGGTATGATGTCTAAAAAAAAAAAAATGGTCAGCACAATACTGCCTAATTGTAATGTAATTATGTTGGAACGCTGAATGAAGCTGCATCTGATCTATAGTTTTTTTTTTGTTTTTTTTTTCTTTCTCTTATATATTTTTGTACTTTTTATTTTTATTTGTGTTTTCTCTGTGTTATCACTTTATTTCTTTTTCTGTTGTCGTGCTATTTCTTTCTCTAAATCGATGCATATGTACTGAGAAATGATGACCATACACCTATGTGATGATATTAAGAATTACTGATTGCATATGTAAAATGGATTGATTTCTAATGTTGTGTTAGTTAATTTTTTTTAATTAATAAAAAAAAAAAAAAGAAATCTAAGCCTCTCACTGCAAGGCTAATAGAAGTTGAGAGATTTTCTTTGGTGAAATTTTGTCAAGGACAGACCAATGGGAATTGTTTGCTATGAATTTTCCTGGAATTACATAAGGTGATTTCATGTCATACTCAATGTGCAGACAGTAAAGGGGATCAGGCTGATATACAAATCTTTTTTTTTTTTTTTTTTTTTTTTATTTTTTTTTTAAAGGAAAGACAGAGAGAAGGAAGGAAGGATAGAAGGAAGGAAGGAAGGAAGAAAGGGAAACATTTTTAAACATTTTCTTGTTTTATTGTATTCTGTTTCTCCGTTTTTGTTACATGGGCTGGGGCCGGGAATCGAACCGAGGTCCTCCGGCATAGCAGGCAAGCACTTTGCCCGCTGAGCCACCGCGGCCCGCCCTGATATACAAATCTTTTATGATTTTACTATGACCACTATCATTCTACCCCCACTTATCCACAGTTGGGACTTCATTATGAATTTAGGAATAGCAGTTGTGACCTGCACAATTATAAACATCCATGTCCAAAATTTGCAGAAATACTATCATGTTGAGTCAAATACAATTCACATTGTTAGGAGTTACAGGGAAGATAGAAAAAAAGATATATAAGGAGCAAATGTGCATAGTATGGTGAATTATTAAGCCCACTAGATAGACTTGCTATAAATGTGTATGCATAAATACATAGATACATGTTAAAATGCAAAAATAAAAGTAAGATGCAGGCATGGAGATATGCTAGCGTTTTAGATTTTGGCTAGTAAAACAAATACCACAAAATGGGTTGACCTAAACAATGTGCATTTATTGGTTCATGGTTTCAGTGAATAGAAGGCTTAGTTCTTCTTGGAACTGTTATCTTCTAGTTGGCTATCAATCCTTGGTGTTCCTTGGCTTTTCTATCACATGGGAACATACGTGGCAGGATCTTCTTTCCCTTTCAGGTTTTGTTGACTTCTAACCTCTGACTGCTCCTCCTCACTTCTCTCTCTCTAATATTCTGTATAAAGATTCTAGTAATAAGATTTGGACCAACCATGATTCAGTTGGGCCAACCTTAACTGAAGTGACCTCATCAAAAGGTCTTATTTTTAATGGGCTCACCCTACAGGAATGGGTTAAGATTAAGAACATGGTTTTCTCAGGCACATAATTCCAAGTCACCAGAGCTGGTAGCTAGTAAGAACCTAATTTCATTATTTAATATTCTGAGATATGTGTGTATATAAGTGCATGTTTCTATCAATTGTAAATCAGCTACATGTATAGCTCTCACCTTGGAACAGTGATCTTTTCCCAGCAGTAGTTACAGAATTATAGTATGTGGGCTGCAGTCAGACAGGAAACAAAAGGTAATAGGCTAAGGAAGTTTGCTTAAAACTACAAAATGAAGAGAATGGGATGATTAAGTCGGACGCATCATGAAACCTTTTCCCCTAAATCAGCTAACTGTCCAGTTCAGATAATTCATTGATCCTTTGAAATTGTCTCTCAAAAGTTGATAGCACTGAGAAAAGGTGTTTGATTTTTCTCTTATAGAGTATGAGAATTTTAAGTCATGTTAGTGTCATTAAGAGGTTATCTAATCCTAAATCATCCTAGATTCATGTGATTCTTGTTTGCTTTCAGAGACCTTTAGAAAAAAAATTGCATTACATCTTTTGGAGTAAAACCACACAAGCACACACATATATACACATATGCATAAGTACAGCTGAAGACAACTTGGCTCCTTTGAAGATAACCTAGACAGAATGACTGATTTGAGTATACATGGAAACTGTTTTGCGATTTTAGTTTCTTTGTTTATCTTTTTTTTTCTTTTTTTGGCATAGTATTCCTTCTGGGATTGGAGAACACTTGTCTAATAAGCTAAATTCTGCACTTAGCACAAATACTAATTTTACTGAAACATGAAGCCATTAATCTTTTACATATCTTTTTCTATTAAAGCCTTTGGGAGTTAGTTCCAACTAAGAAATACCATATCTGGACATATTCTAAAGTTATTGAAAATAATAAGCCTGAGTTATTAAATTTGTATCTGAACTACATTGCTATTCCATAATTTGAAAACCTAAATTTTTCCTACTGTATTTTTAAAAATTTTGCCTTATAAATAACATTCTAATGGCATGTGTTTAACCCAAGCCTGAGAGAATAAGGCTGGAATGCTGTGGCATAATTACGCTTTCTTTGAATAATATAATGAAATAATATTAAACCAGGATTTCCTTATATCCTCCTAATTGTACACGATATTGCTAAAATGTATAATTTTATTACAGGCAAAATAATCAATAGCTCAATATCTAGGTTAGAAGATAAAAAAGGATTGAAAAGTGCTGATAATTTCTCAAATCTTTCCTTTAAGACCAGTTAAAATAGAAACATATATTCAATTCCCTGAGGGGCCAGTTCTGCAGAAATTTTCTGTGGCCTTATGTGCATTCCAGGGCCCCAGAAGGTGACAGATCTTTTCTCTGCTGCAAAGTTAGCTACTCAGCTGAAAATATGGGTGACCTGCAGAATATATTTTGGTTCATTAAATATGTCTGGATCAGCTTGTTCCACTGGAATAGGAGAGAGAGGAAGAATAGCTATGCAACAAGAAAAAGTAATAGATATGAGTAAAGAGATGACTCACAGCAAATTTCACACATTTATCAAAAGAATGCAGTGCACTAGTATTTTCCTTTCCCCTGTGTCCTGATCATTCCAGCTTACAGTAGCTGCATGGAATTTCTTGTTTTGAATGTAAGTAGCATCATTAGACAATAGACTTAAAATAATAAGTGAATATCTTTTTGAGTAAGCAATTACCTTAGTTCTCATCTTCTTTACCATGCCCACCTTCTTTCAGGAAAAGAAAATAGAGAACTTATTTGGCAAAGTAGAATAATTGTTCAAATTGAATAAAAACAAGAAAGAAATCTGCCAGTCATAATCTATTATTTCATTTAATGCTCACAGCACTGCAAAGTTAACATTAATTGTATTATTCGGCAGAAGAACAAGGTTCATTGGGCTCTTAAGATGCTGCTGCCACTAATGATGATGATGATGATGTTGAAGAAGAAAAAGAGAAAGAAGTGAATGAAAATAAGAGGAAGAAAACCGAGAAAGCAAATTGCATTCTTGGGTGCCTAACACATAATAGCTAAAGCTTCTGCATGGAAATTCCTTTCTGGAAATTATTGGAATATTAATATTTTTGAGTCCAACTTCCTGAGAAAAATTAGATGAAAAATGAAAAAAATGGATTATAATACTCCCACAAGTATTAATTACTTAACAATCAACATAGAGATATTATTGTTTTGAAGAAATGTACTGATCTGATGTCTGAAGCAAGAGCAGAAAAACTTGTTAAAAGTTAAGGACAAACAAAAAAAGGTTAAGGCCAACATTTCTGGGAAATTAGCAAAAACACGTAGGAAAAATCAAAATCTTCCTTGTAGCAATTGCTAGGCTTTAGGTGTCTGTTCATGGGCTCCCACTGCTAATGGTGAGTATTCATAAAAACAAAAAAGTATTAATAAGCATAGTATACTTTGTGCAAGTTTTATGACTCTTGTTTGTGGTGATTTGGAATTATGTATCTCGGAAAATCATGTTCTTGGACTTGGTCTATTCCTGTTTGGATAAAGTTTGTAAATGGGACCTTTAGATAAGGTTACTTTGATTAAAGTATGGCCCAGCTGAGTCAGGATGAGTCCTAATTCTATTATTGAAGGCTTCATAGGGAAGAACGCAGAGAGAGAAAAAAGGCCAGGAGTAGGCTGAAAGTCAGTGGAACTCAGAAGAGAAAACAGAAATTGGAAGAGACTACCATAAGAATTGTCATAAGACTGAAAAGTCAAGGACTGAGAATTGCCAGCAGCCAGCCACAGAAAACCAAAGTCACAGTCTCCTGGGAGAAAACATTGCCCTGATGACACTTTAATTTTGGTGTCATCCTAGCCTCAAGATAATGAACCAATATATTCCCATAGCTCAAGACAATCCACTGCATGGAATTTGGAAACTAAAACAGATTTTGGTATTAGGAGAGTGGGAGGCTGCCATTGGAATTACCAAAAAAAAATGTAGAAACCACTTTGGAATTTCATAATGGGTAGAGGTTTAAATAATTGTGAGGCATTTGACAGGAAGCCTAGATTGTTCCAAAGAGATGGTTGTTTGAAAGATGATTGCTAAAGGTCCTCAACATCAGTACCCTTAGAGGACTTAGAACAATATGATGAATGTGTTATTGTAAATATGAAGAGATAAGATCTTATTTTAAAGTAGCATAGAACTTAACAAAATTAAATTCTGATATTGGATGGAAGACAAAACTTGAAAGCAATGAACTTGGATATTTCACAGAGTAATATCTGAATTAAGAGTGGGCAGTCTGGTTTCTCCTTGCAACTTCTGTAAAATGTAAGAAGAAAAGGACAGGCTGATAACTCCGCTCCTAAGCACAAAGGAACCAGAAATTGGTGATTTGTAATATTCTGAGCCTATTCAAAATAGTATGTTCTGCAACTAGGGCCAGAAGTGGCTCTATCAGGGACCTCCTTTCCATCCTTGGAAAATGAGGATCCTGGAGAATAGGGTTCCATGGGAGAGTTTAACTGAACTTGGAACCAGTCAACCATTTCAATGGAAGTCAGAATTGGAAATGCAGCTATTCAGAAAAGATCTGAAGACAATTCTGTTGTATGATGGTTTGAACCCTTGTGAAATGCATGCAAAGCTGTAAAGATTTTTGTGAAATTTGTTTGTGCAGAACCACTGCCAGCTTGGACTGAAAGGGACAGAGAAAGGACAGATTGAAGGAAGAATGACTTCAAGGGCAGAACCATGGAAGTCAAGGTCTGAACTGAAGCTATCTCATCAGGAAGAAAGTGGGCCTACACATGTGTGCAGAAATGGTGGGTCCACCCCTGCACTTAGAGGGGAGCAGGGCAACTTTCCTGCAGCTAGGAGGAGGCTGGGCTTGTGTACTATTGTTTAAGAATAATGCTGTCACCCAAATACTCAAACAATGTAGGGCCTGGGTGTGCAAAATCCTAGCAACTACCTCAGTGTGTGGAGAGTGTGGGGCTTGTGCCCCAGATTTCATGGAGATCCTGACCCCATTCCTATGTCCACAGTGGATAGCACCCATACCCTAGTGTTTGGTCAGAGCATAGGTGCCGTGCAAGTACTTAGAAGGGGTGGGATTGGCATGTCATCGGTTCCAGGTCCAGAAGAGAAAACATCAATCAATTTATAACTTTTAGAACTTGAAATCTAATGGAGGTTGCCCTGCTGGGTTTCTCAATTGTTTGGGACTGGTGTCCCCTGTTTTCCTTCCAATTTCTTCTGGAATGAGAATGTTTATCCTATGCCTGCTCCTCCATTGTATATTGGAAGCAGTTTTGTAGATGTCACAGGTCCACACAGGGGAATTGTGCTCTAGGACAGAGGGAATTGTGTCCTGGACAGACAACTGACAAAATAACTGATTTTGATGAGACTTTGTACTCTTAGCATCATTACTGAAATAATATGGCTTTAGGAATGTTGTGATGGAATGAATGTATTTTGCATGTGGAAAGAACATGCTTTTCTATATCAACATTTCTGTTTGAAATATAAAAAAAATCTTTGTGTTGCTGTGATAAAAGGTATTACTCTTCACCAAATGTTCCCATTTTCCTCACCATCATGTCCTTTCCTGTTGGAAGATTATGTATGTTCATCTTCATGAAATCAGTGATGGCCAAAGATTGCTTTGGCCAATTAAAATTAAGCAGAAGGGAAACATACAATTTCTGTCTAAAATCATTAAGAAACTGTATTTAGTTCAGAATATTCAGAATAGGCCACTATGATGATGTAGCTCTACTCAAATGGACATTATTCCCTGGCTTGTGCCCCATTTTAAAGACAGACAGTATAGTGCTCAGAGAACTGCTTCCGTTGTGTTTTGTGAGAAGAAAAATAACATTTGTTATCTTGGGTACTGAAATCAGGGTGTCACATTAGGTTCCTAGGACAGTGATAATAAAGCATCACAAATTATATGGCTTAAAACAACAGAAATTTATTGTTTCCCAGTTCTGCAGTCTATAAGACCAAAATAAAGGTATTATCAGACCCATACTTCCTCTGAAATCTGAAGGGTTATGGCAATGGCTTCCCAGCAATACAGGCATTCTTTGGCCCATAGTATAACTCAATCTCTGCCTCCATCACATGGCTGCTTTCTCTCTTTATCTCTGTCTCCCTACCTATGTCCAATTCTTCTTATAAGGATTCCAATCATGTTGAATTTAGGCCACTCTAACAAAATTTGGCATCATCATAACTAATAACATCTTCAAAGATCATATTTCTAAATAATATCTTATTCACAAGGCCGATATTTAAGACTTGAACATAACTTACTTAGGGGGCATAGTTCAATCTATCAATCCATTGCACTGTCTTTTTTTTTTTTACCCTTAGCATGACCTAGCTTATCTTGTCTGGTACAATAAGTTTTATTATGAGATCACTACAATTTCTCTACTTAAGACATGTCAGATTCTTTATCATGCCAATATGTCCATTCTAGGTCTAGCATTCTTTTCCCATCTACTTTATTAAAAGGATAGTATTTTAATAATGGACTTGGCACATTTAGCTCCTTAACTAGACAGATTGTAGTTTCTTTAATACAGAAACATTATTTATTTCACCTTTTCATAAACAGTTCCTATCGTGGTGTGGCATATTGTGTAGCTATTCCATAAAATCCATTAAATATGCAACTCATCAAAAACATGTGGATTTTGAAGTTAAATACTGATTCCTATTTATGAGCAGCATTCAGATATGCAATAATAAAGTTTAGTAGGTGAGAATATTTACTACGGGGAAGACTGTATAATTTTAAATTGCCTTTAAAACTTTTGATAAAACAACATAGAATAAAATATCCACTTCTTTTAAAAAAAACTTCACAGAAGATTAAATGAGCTGAAATGACATCATTTTATCTTTAATTGGCAAAGTCCATTCATCCACAAATGCAACAATCTTCACATTAGTTAAGAATTTTTATCACTGAACAGGAGGAGTCTTTATAACTATTTATCTTTACTATACTGTCACAAAATCTGTGAGCTCCCTGACAGCCCTATATTTAATGAACTGGAATCCCCTTTTTGTGTTCCAGAATTCTGCCTTTCTTTCCCACCCTCCTTGCATAATTTACCTTTTGGTGTTACAGTACAATTCTGTACAGAAGTCTGCACTTTATCTCCATATCTCATCTTCCCAATTCATCTTGTTGGAAAGAATTCAACATCCTATAATTTTACCCTCCATTGAACTAGAATAAATTTCTACATTTAGATTATTCAGAGCCATTAACAAAACTTTGTTTTCCACGAGCATTTAATTCTAACATTATAATCCACTGTCAAACGCATTTAAAAAAATAATCTCGGATCCATCAAGGGCAAAAACAAAGTGACAAGGAAACAACAAGTATTTAGATATACCTTTATGAGCCCCTATAATAACCATGCCGCTATTATTGGGCCATCATAGGTGTATTCTATTTTATGTGAAATCAAAACAAGTTGCTCAAATAATAGCCTTTGCTATACTATGCACTGCTAGTTACAGCACCTTATGAAACTAAGATAGGCAGGGATGCCTTAACTGCACAATAGACTCCTTTTCCTTAATATAAGATGATCAGAAATTAAGAAGATGCAGGAAACAACAGGCAGCTATATTCTTGCTGCAAAAAATTGGGATCTATGACAGACAATTTCCAAAGGGGGCCACAATAATTTTTTTGCCTCCTTTTATGTGCATGAAATTTTTGAGAAATTAAGTTTATCTGTCCTCCCATTTACTCTGTGCTGACCTCATTCATGACTATTATGACCAATACAATGAGGATAACTGTTGTTCTGAGACTTCTGGACTCACTCCTGAAGAGAGTTGGCAGCTTTATTTTCCTTTTTCTTAGGATGTTCTTTCTGGGAACTCAGCTGTCATACTATGAGGAAACTCAAATAGCCACATGGACTGCTCATATTAAGAAGTACTGAGAGAATTCTGGGAAGATGGCAGAAGAGAGTTCTGGGAATATGGCAGAACAGGACATGTCAAGTTCACCACTGCTCCAAGGCACAGCTAGAGAAGGAATGGGAGGGCTTCTGAGATGCTAATCCCAGGGTGTAAGTGACCTGAGGGAGTCTTCTGAACCACATTGGGAGGCCCTGGTTGCAAAAGCCGAGGAACTGAGAAACAAGCAACCGGAGGCCATCCAGCTATTGCAAACAGTCTAACACGGATGCCTGGAACCCTCAGGAGTCAACAGAAGGGGATATGGGGTCTAGGAAGTAAGCCAAGCTGCATTCCTTGAATATGTTACCCTCACCAGCACAGTCATGCAACCCATGACTCACCCATACCCCACACACCCGAATCCCATCATCTGCACCCTCTCCCCATAGTCCAAGCTCTCTATCCCACTAAGACCACTCACTTGCATGCCTGCCCCAGCCTAGCCTACCTCTCCTGCACAAGCACAGTCTCACTCTGCCCCTTCAGAACCCTACCTCTCCTTCCCTGTCTGCTGAAGGCAGTTGCCAGTGCATAAAGGCTACAGGTGCTTACCTTAATAGCCAGGCTACACCTGTTCCCAGCCCATAGACTGATGCAACCCCCTCCCCCAAGTTCTTCACCTGTACATCAGTTTATGTCCCTCCCAGACAGGCCCCCAGCTCTGGACAAGCATTGACCTGTGCGGCTGGGCCACATCCGCCCCCAGCTCACATAGCCACAGTGCCAACCTAATGCCCTGAGCTCTACATGCACACCAACTGCCCTACATTCTAGACCAGAACCCACCACGACCCCACCCCCCAGACCTCTGCACCTGCACAGCCACATCCTCCCCACTGTCAGGCACCCATGCATACAGATATCAGCACATCATCTCCAACCTGTGCCTATAATTATACAACAGCATTTCACTGCATTGTTTTTCCCCACCCCACACCTTGGATCCTGCTCTACATCCATCTACTGAAGGATGACAGAAATCATCCTTTAGACTACTGAAGGAAATTGACTTCCAAAGTAAGCCAATCAAGATATTTACATCCCACAAAGACAAGAGAAATCACTAAGCATTTGATGCAGACTGATATAGCCCAGCCTAATGACAAAATTAAAATACCAGATGAGACATAGATATTGGAACAACTAAACAAAGATGGTCATATAACTACTAAATAAAATCAGTGGGATGGCTAATGGCATAAAGGAGATCAAGAAGACACTAGAAGAGCATAAAGAGGAATTTGAAAGCATGAATGGAAGAATAGCAGATATCACAGAAAGTAAAGATGCTGTAGACCAAATAAAAATATACTAGAAACACACAATAGCAGATTTGAGGGGCAGAAGAAATAATAAGTGAACTAGAGGATAGAACAACCGATTTCAAACAAACACTCAAAACAGCAAATGGCAAAAAAGATGGAAAATTTTGAATTGGATCTCAGGGAAATGATGGGCAAAATGAAGTGCACAAATATAAGAATCATTGGTGTCCCAGAAGGAAAAGAGAAGAGTGAAGGACTAGGAAGGAAAAGAGAAGAGTGAAGGGCTAGGAAGATTAGTTGAAGATATAATTGGGAAAAACTTTCCAAACCCTATATAGGACATAAATATGCAAATCGAAGAAGCACACAAACTCCAAATAGAATAAATCCAAAAAGGTCTTCCCCAAGACACATACTAATCAATCTATTAAATGTTGAAGAGAAGCAGAAAATCCTGAAAGTGGCAAGTGAAAAATAATCTACTACCTGCAAGGCTAAGCACAAAAGACTGAGTTCAAACTACTCAACTGGCACTATGGAGGTGAGAAGGAAGTAATATGATATATTTAAGATCCTGAAAGAGAAAGACATCCAGCCAAGAATTCTGCATCCAGCCAAATTGTCCTTCAAAGCTGAGGGAGAGATTAAAATTTTCAGACGGGCAAATCCTGAAGGAATTTGTCAACAAGAGACCAGCCCTACAGGAAATACTAAAGGGAGCTCTGCCAGTTGAAAACAAAAAAAGACAGAAAAGGGAGGTCTAGAAGGAGGGCACAGAATTGAAGAGTATATAGATCTTACAAATAAGATCCAAAAGTTAAAATGATGGAGTCAAGAGACACCTTTTAAGTAATAACTGAATTTTAATGGGCTAAATTTACCAATAAAAAGATAGAGATTGGCAGAATGGATTAAGAAATAAAATCCGGATATATATATATATATATATATATATGGACTCATCTTAGACACAAAGATGCAAATAGACTGAAAGTGAAAGGATGGAAAAAGATGTTCCACATAAGTTGTAACCAAAAGAAAGCAGGGGTAGCTATACTAATATTGGACAAAATAGACTTTAAATATAAAGATATCATAAAAAACAAAGAAGGACATTGTATATTAATAAAATGAACAATTTACCAAGAAAAAATAACAATCATAAATGTTTATGGTTCCAATCAGGGAGCTCCAAAGTATGTGAGATAGACACATACTTTGCCAATGCAAAACTGAAAGGAACAATAGGTGTTTAACAATAATAGTAGGACATTTCAGTACACCACTTTCTTCTATAGATACAAAAAATAGAAGATCAACAAGGAAATAGAGAAGTTAAACAGCTTGATGAATGAATTGGACCTAATAGACATATATTAGGTATATCCAATGTATATCCAAAACACCAGGATAAGCACTCTTTTCTAGTACTTACAGAATATTCTCCAGGATAGATGATATGCTGGGGCACAAAATAGGTCTTTATAAATTTAAAACCATTGAAATTATTCAAAGCACTTTCTTTGATCACAATGGAATGAAGCTGGATCTCAATAATCAATAAAGAATGAGAACTTTCACAAATATATCAAGATTAAACAATACAATCTTAAACAATCAGTAGGTCAAAGAAGAAATTGCTAGAGAAATCAGTAGCTATCTAGAGGTGAATGAAAATGAGAATACAACATATCAAAACTTATGGGATGTGGCAAAAGCTGTGCTGAGAGGGAGAATTATTGTCCTAAATGCCTATATTAAAAACAAGAGAGAGTAAAAATTGAAGACTTAACTGCTCACCTGGAGGAACTTGAAAAAAGAACAGCAAACTAACTACAAAGCAAATAGAAGAAGAGAAATAACAATGATTAAAGCAGAGTTAAATGAATGGGAGAACAAAAGAGCAATAGGATCAATAAAACCAAAAATTGGTTCTTTGAGAAAATCAATAAAATTGTTGGGCCACTAGCAAGACTGACAAAGAAAAAAAAAGTGAACGCAAATCAATAAAATCAGAAATGAGAAAGGGTGTGTTACCCGAAGATATAAAATAAATCATAAGAGGATGCTATGAACAACTGTATACCAATAGACTAGAAAACTTAGATGAAATGGACAAATTCCTGGAAACACACAAACAAGCTACACAGCTCAGGAAGAAACAGAAGATCTCAACAAACCAATCACAGGTAAAGAGATTCAATCAGTCATCAAAAATCATCCTACAGAGATGAGTCAGATGGCTTCAGAGGGGAATTTTATCAAACATTCTAAAAACAACTAACACCAATCCTGCTCAAACTTTTCTAAAAATTGAAAAAAAAAATACTACCTAACTCATTTTACAAAACTAATATTTTAATACCAAAACTGGGCAAAGATGCCTTAAGAAAGGAAAACTGCAGGTCAATACCCCTAATGAACATAGATGTGAAAATTCTCAACAAAATACTAGCAAATCAAACCCAGCAACACATTTAAAATAATTATACACCACGACCAAGTAGGGTTTATACCAGGAATGCAAGGATGGTTCCACACAAGAAAATCAATTAATGTAATAAAGCACATTAACAAGTTGAAAGGGAAGAATCACATGACCTTCTCGATTGATGTGGAAAAAGCTTCAACAAAATTCAACATCCTTTTCTGACAAAAATTCTTCAAAATATAGGAACAATTACTCTCAAATAAATACAGCACTTTCAAGGTCATTCACAGACAGGCACAGAGCAGTGAAAAACTTGAATTGTTTGATGCATTTCCTGCTGAGTTTGAACTTGACAATTGACAAACCAGTTTTAGTGAGCAGGCAAAATCACAAATATGGAATCCATGAATAATGAGGATTGATTGGACTCTATTAAAAGCTTCAGTTCTTTACAAGACTTTCCAGAGACTACTACAACTCTTTCATCCAACCTTAGTTAGCTAGCCAGGGACTATTTGGAGTGGGATGGGGGCTATGTATGTGCATTCAGGGATTTTTCCTCTCATCCTCCCATCTCTATTCAGCTGCCCAAACAAATCACATAAATAAATATACAATTTAAGTCATCGTGTTCTTGTACACAAGGAAGCTGAAAATAAATTCCCAAGGTGAACTTCACCCTCCCTCAACATACACACACACGCACACACACAAATGCTTTTTCCAATGATCCAAAATGGAAATTCTGGCACAACACTGTTTTTGTTCTTTCTTTTTAAATTTATTGTGTGTGTGTGGCACCAAAACTGACTGGCTCATATGATTACAGACCATTTAGCTCTTACTGTCTAGGCTTCCCCATTCAATTTAAAGTTTCCATTTTGCTGCAGGCCAAGTTCACAAGAGGAGATTCTAAGACTGACTTAATGTGGCATGACATTCATTAAGGAATGCCTTAGGGTCAGCATCTGTGGAAGGTAAGGGAATGAAGTAGAGTTGGACAGAGAGAGAGTCACTGTGGTACAGTCCCAATGAGAACCTTGTGTAATATCACAAGGAGTTCTGCAACTGGTATGAACCTTCCGCGTTGCCCCAAGTTGAGTCAAGTTGGCTAGACCTTTTTTTTTTTCTTTTTTTTCTTTTTTTTTCTGCTTAGAGAAGCAGCTTGCTGAAGGCTGCAAGTTGGCTAGACTTTTAAGCTCCTGTATTGGTCAGTTATTGGATGTGAGACAGCCTGGGAAGAAGTGTGAATCTTTGGGCAAAACAACTCTCTGCAGCTGAAACAATTCCTGAAGGGGCTAAGAGATAAGGATTTTCTACTGACAGTACTCTTAAAGGCTGGAACAGCAAGTCTTTCATTGAAGGAGGATCTGAGCAGTACATCACATGATGCTTTTAGTTACTCAGGGGTCACTGATTTCAATCTGACATATTGACTTTTCCCTGCCTTCCTAAAAGTGATGGCTTTAAAACATATCTACAGTTTCTCATGTTCTTCTGACCAGGAGGTGGAGTCCAATTTCTCTCCACTTTTATATGGGTGGGCCTTAGTGACTCACTACTAATGAAGAAAATGCAGTAGAAATGACATTATATGACTTTTAGGTTAGTTCACTAAAGGTAGTACAGCTTCTGCCTGACTCTCTTTCTAGGCATGTTCCAATTCAGAAAACAGCCACCATTTGATGAGGAAGCATCAGTCACCTAGAAAGACAACATATATGTGTTCTGGCAAAAATTCCCAGTTGAGGTTCCAGCCAACAAAATCAACTTTTACACATGAGAGAG
Source organism: Tamandua tetradactyla (assembly GCF_023851605.1). NCBI lineage: Eukaryota > Metazoa > Chordata > Mammalia > Pilosa > Myrmecophagidae > Tamandua > Tamandua tetradactyla. The sequence continues at coordinate 29,557,530 of NC_135345.1, read as the reverse complement.
CCTTGGAGATGACTCCAGATCCAGCTGCAGCCTGACTGCAGCAGCATAAGAGACTGAGCTTAGCCAAGCCTAGTCTGCTCCCAGAGTCACAAGAGACAGTATCAGCCAGCTTCTCCTGAGGATTTCAACTATACCTTCATCAGAGTTTCCAACCTGCGGCCTGCCCTACAGAATTCAGACTTACTAATCCCTAAGGCATGTGAACCAATTTCTATAATAAATATCTTCTTCTTCAAAAAACATCAATTGTAACTTTCTTAATATGGTAAATGACATATATGTAAAACCAATAGCCAGCATCAGACTCAATGGAGAGAGACAGAAAGCTTTCCCTGTAAGATCAAGAATGAGACAAGGATGCCCTCTGTCACCACTATTATTCAACATTGTACTAGAAATTCTAGTTAGGGCAATCAGGCAGGGCAAAGAAATAAAAGGCATTCAAACTGTAAAGGAAGAAATAAAAATTTCCTCATTTGAAGATGACATGATACTACATTAGGAAAATCCTGAGAAGTCTACAACAGATTTACTTGAGCTAATAAACAAATTCAGCAAGGTAGAGGGATATAAAGTTAATGTGCAAAACCAGTAACATTTCCATACACAAGCAATGACCTAACTGAGGAGTCAGTTAAGGGGAAAAAAATCCATTAAAAATAGCAATTAAAAGAATCAAGTATCTAGGAATGAACATATCTAGGGACGAAAAGGGTTTTTACACAGAAAACTACGTTGCTAAAAGAAATCAAAGAAAATCTAACTAGGTGGAAAGACATTTCCTCCTCATGGATAGGAAGGTTCAATATAGCTAAGATGTCAATTCTACCTAAATTGATCTACAGATTCAATGCAGTACCAATTAAAATTCCAACAACCTACTTTGAAGACTTGGAAAAGCTAGTTACCAAATTCGCCTGAATGGTAAAGAGACTACATGTAGCTAAAAGCATCTTTAAAAAGTAGAACGAAGTGGGAGAATTAATACTTCTTGACTTTAATTCTTAATATAAAGCCACAGTGGTCAAATTATCATGGTGCTGGCACAAAGGTAGAAGTATTGACAAATGGAATTAAATTAAAAGTGCAGAAATAGTCCACCAAATCTATGGTCAACTGATTTTTAACAAAGCCCCAAATCCACTGGACTGGGACAAAATAGTCTTTTCGATAAATGGGCAAGGGAGATCTTGATATCAAAAAAATGAAAGAGGATCCTTACCTTACACACTACACAAAAAGTAACTCAAAGTGGATCAAACATCTAAATATAAGAACTAGCACCATAAAAGCTTCTAGAAGAAAATACAGAGAAACATATTCAAGACCTAGTAGTTGGAGGTAGCTTCGTAAACTTTACATCAAATGCACACTCAACAAAAGAAAAAAATAGATAAATGGGAACTCCTCAAAATAAAATGCTCTGTACTCAAAAGATTTTGTCAAAAATTGAAGAGGCAGTCAAGTCAATGGGAGAAAATATTTGGAAATCACACATTGGACAAAGGTTTGATATCCTGTATACATAAAGATATCATACATCTGAAAAATAAAAGAAGAAATAACCCAATCATAAAATAGGCTAAAGATATGAAAAGGCATGTTTCTGAAAAACAAATACAGATGGGTTAGACATACATGAAGAGATGCTCATTTTCATTAGCTATGAGGGAAATGCAGATCAAGACTACAATGAGATACCACCTCACACCTATAAGAATGGCTACTATCAAACAAACAGGAAACCACAAATGTTGGAGAGGATGTGGAGAAATTGGGCCACTTATGTACTGCTGGTGGAAATGTATCATTGTAGTCACTATAGGAGACAATTTGGCAGTTCCTCAGGAAACTAAATATCGAGTTGCCCTATGACCCAGCAATAGCACTACTTGTTATATACCCAGAAGAGCAGAAAGCAGTGACACAAACAGACAGTTGCACAGCAATTTTCATAGTAGCATTATTCACAATTGTCAAAAGATGGAAACAACTCAAATGTCCATCTACAGGTGAGTGGATTAACAAAATGTGGTATATACATATGATGCAATATTATGCTGCAGTGAGCTGAAATGATGTCCTGAAGCACATGATAAGATGGATGAGTCTTGAGGATGTAATGCTGACTGAAATAAGCCTGGCACAAAAGGGTAGATACTGTATCACTCCACTTTATGACCATGATAAAGGCAAATCCAGGGGCTTATAATACAGAATATAGGGGACTTAGAGATGTATAGAAAGCTAGAGATGGGTGAATGGTTTTCTCAAGAGGTTGAACTCAAATGTAAGGGGATAGATAAAAGTGAAGGTAGCTTACTAGTGGGTCTATAAGTAATATTTCCATATTGGAGTGAACATGTTTGAAAGGGGTTGTATAGACCTATGTGTATCATTGATTAACACTAGAAATATAAATAGCTTCTTGCAAGAACTACTTCAAAGGTATGATTTGTGTACAAAGAGTGTTTAAGTCCAGGGTTCAGGGGAAAATTGCTATTGCATGGTATGGGCTATGTTCAACAGGAAAATATCAGCACTACCACAGCAGCAGTAGGGATAAATAATGAGGGGAGGGACAAGAGTTAAGGAATGGTGTTCTAGTTTGCTAGCTGCTGGAATCCAACATATTAGAAATGGATTGTCCTTTAATAAAAGGGGGTTTATTTCATTAGTTCTTCAGAGGAAAGGCAGCCAACTTACAACTGAGGTTCTTTCTTACGTGGGAAGGCACAGGGTGATCTCTGCTGGCCTTCTCTGCAGACCACTGGGTTCCAACAACATCCCCGGGGTAATTTCTTTCTGCATCTCCAAAGGCCTGGGTTGAGCTGCAAGTGCTGAGATGAGGTATGCTGAGCTGCTTGGGCTGTGCTACTTTGAGCTCTCTCATTAAAGTATCAGCCAATTAAATCAAACATCATTCATTGCAGCAGGCACACCTCCTAGCTGACTGCAGATGTAATGAGCAACACATGAGGTTCACATACCATTGGCTCATGTCCACAGCAACAGAACTAGGTACCTTCACTGGCCAAGTTGACGACTGAATCTAAATAGGTGGCTAGTGAGGGTGTGTTTATTGATTATCCTTCTCTTGGGAAGAATGAATAATCTAAAATTAGGAATGTTGATGGACTGTGGACTTTTGCCATTATACATGATGCCTAATGAATGCAAGTGGTTGAAGGAGGCACTGAGAAGTAGATTGGTGAATGAAGGTGTATATATATAATTAAATATTGTGCTGCTACAAAAAGGAATGAAGTTGTAAGGCATGCAATGATGTGAATGAACCTGTGGGACATTTGGTGAAGCAAAATAAGCTACAAAAGAAAGAACAATTATTGTATGGTCTCCTTTAGAAAATGCTTATAAGAAAACAGGGGCCTAGATTGTAAGCTCTTATAACAGACGCATGTACTATGGAGTGGTAATTATTAATTCTGGATTTTGAGAGGCTGTTTTATTTATGCAGAACCTGGTATTTAGAGATAAGGATAAGGCTGATCAGATTGGGATTAAGATACTTAAAAACACATGGATAAAGGAGATATTGTATATGTTTTAGAGCTGCACCTACTATTTAAGACCAAAGGAAAAAAGTTTTATTTTGTCTGGAACCTAAATTTTCTGCAGCACATAATCTAACAACCTGTCTGCAGAGCTCAGTTGAACAATAGAAACACAGGGAGCCCAGAAAAAGAATGAGTGGTGCCAAGGCTGATATGATATGATATGATATGATATGATATGATATGATAAGAATGATATGAATCTATGTGATGATATTAAGAATTACTGATTGCATATGTAGAATGGAATGATTTCTAAATGTTGTGTTAGTTAATTTTTTTAATTAATAAAAAAAAATTGATCGTGGTGCTGAATGCACAACTATCTGATGATACTATGAATTTTGATTGCATACATTGGATGATTATATGGTATGTGACTATATCTCAGTAAAATTGCCATAAAAATGATTAAGATGGGAAATTTTGTGTTATATATATGTTAGCACAATAGAATAAAATAAAATTTAAAAAGAAAAAAAAAATCAAGCATCCCTCAAAACTTCCTGGCCACCCCATGCCCCTCTGGGAGACAACCACTGTTCCCAGTTTCTAATGTATTCCTCTAGGGAGTCTATCCAAAAAAAAAAAAAAAAAAAAGAAAGAAAGAAAAAGAAAAAGAATGAGGGTCTTAATCCTATATAGCTTAATGTAAACTATATAGTTTCTAGGAAACATCCTAGAATATATTAAGCAGATAATCAAAAATTATTGGCAAAGGCCCTTGAAGGATGGGAGAAAAAATAGGGAACTATTAAACTTTACCTTCAGGGAATCCCCTTATGCTGTGTCAAACATTAAGAACATCCAAATCAATAAAACAAGCCCTTGATCCTGAGGCTTACTCTTATGAATCTTAAGTACATAGTGGAGAAGCTTAGCCTACCTATAAGTGTGCCTAAGAGTTATTTCTGGAGGACCTCTTTTGTTGCTCAGATGTGGCCTCACTCTCTCTAAGCCCAACTCTGCAAGTGAATTCTTTGCCCTTCCCCTGAATGAGACATGACATCCAGGGGTGAGTCTCCCTGGCAATGTGGGACATGACTTCCAGAGATGAGTCCAGCCTTGGCACCACAGGATCTACAATTCCATCCTGACCAAAATGGGGGAAAGAAGTATAACTAATAAAGTATCAGTGACTCAGAGAGTTCAAATAGAGTTGAGAGGCTACTCTGGAGGTCACTCTTCCACAAGCTTCAGTTAGACATTGCTACCTATCATAACTTGCCAAACCCCAACCAAAAGCATTCCAGCCAATCCTAAAGAACTCCTAGAGCAATATATAAGATTCTACAAAGACGCCATGCACTAGAGTAGCTTTACAGAAGCCTACAACCTCCAGGTAGGTCCCTAGATCAGATAAATCCTGAAATCTAGAGGGTCCAGCCTTACCAGAATATCAGTTAGTTCCATCTTCCTACCCCATATTATTTCCAGCCCCTTCCAACATGAAAAAGAATGGCCATAGCCCAGATACCCCTAAAGAGTGGGAGAGAAAGATCAAAGGTGATGGTGGAGTTATACAGAGAAGGTAGAGTTTAACGAATGAATATAACTGCTGAATCACTAAATCCATATTTTAATCTCCAGTATCTTAGTGCAAATAGAAATAAAAACCTAAAATTGTGGAATTGTAACCCATACCAAACTCTGAAATCTGTTCTACAACTAATTGGTGTACTTGAAACTTATTACATTTTTGTATATATGTTATTTTTCACATACAAAAAAAGGAAAAAAAAAGTCAATTGTGATGATAAAGACATATTATTCATTCTAGCCTTCTATATTCTGGAGCAGCCAGAAGGAAAAATCTAAGAAGATGATATGGTAGCTCATGACAAACTCTGGGTTCTGTCCTGTAACTACTCATTGAAGAGTGTTTTGAAGAAACTATTGCTCTTTTCCTTCTTTGTATTGTATATATGTTATATCATACAATAAAAAAGTTAAAAAAAAAAAAAAAAGAAATAGTGAGGTGTCATGCCAAAGGTCCAGAAAATCTCCAGGCCAGTAGATTTTCCAGGTCTGACTGTGAATGAGGTCATTTATAGATCTTCTGTTGATTCTACTCCCAACTCACATCACCTGAAGAGAAGAACATCTTGGTCACTCACACAAAAAAATCAAGAAATAGCAAATTTTCGTGCTTTAAGCCAGTAAGCTTTTGGGTGTCTTGTTATGCAGCAATAGGTGGCCAAAACAGTAGGGATTTTAATCTCTGGTGGACTACGCTCAGAGTTAAATAGCTATCCATTCTCCATCAGCAATTCAATGTAGTTGTAAGGAGGGTGGACTTCAAACCAGATTGTTTAGGTTCAAATATCAGTTCTCCCACTGACTAGCTGTATGACACTGGCCAAGCTACTGAGGCCATTTGCCTCATTTTTATTTAACTAAAATGATATTATAATATTAACTTCAATAATTTAAAAATAATAGCTATCTTATTGAGTGGTTAAAGAAGGGTAGTGCAGTTCAAGTCCTAAGAACAGTGCCTTTCACACAGTAAACCTTTATTCTAGCTACCACTAGCTTCTGGATGGTGATCTTAGTTGCTAAACTGCTATTCAAGGTCCTTTATAACATGCCCCCTTTATTCTATTTTGAGTTTTTCTTCCACTGGCCTTACATCACCATGTCTTATGTTCTCATTGATTTGAAATAGAGGCATACTTCTAACAGTGACCCGTCAATCTTCGTTGCCCAACCCTCTAATTCCTCCCTCCAAATTTTACTTATCTTTCAAACTCTAGACTGTTTCTTCCTCATTAACACTTTCTTGACCACCCCACAGACATTTGCCAAATATTTAATGAGCAGCAGCTTTGTGAACAGCTTTGAGGATAAAGCAGTGAACAAGATGGTCAGGTTCACTGCCCTCCTGAGGTTCAAAACCTAGGGGCAGGAAATATGCTTCAAGGGACCTGGTCTGCCCTTCATCTAGTAGAAATTTTGCACTTTTTCTTGTTTCTATTTGTAGAGTTACTCAGTCAATTTTGAAGGAATTTAATAAACTTTTATTCGTGTTTGCAATACTCCATTATTCTTATTGCATCATGGTAGTTAAATATTCAGGCTAAGATAAAATCTAAGCAAGATTATTGGCAAATACCTGTTTTATCTGTCTAACAACTGTATGTGTATGGAAAATTATTTAACTCCCTCAGCTCTTAAGTTTGTCATCCATATCATGGGAGTGGGGAAGTTAATAAGAATACCTTCCTTAAAGAATTGTTTTGATGACTACATGATAATCCTTTTAAAGAGATTTAGTAGTGCCTAAACATGATAGGTATTCAATAAATATTTTGTATTAGTGATAGTGACCTATTTAGAACCAGAGTGTATTTTAGAGATCAGATAATCTGATCCCTAATCTGATTACCAAGCAAATCAAAATCCAAAATTTACATGGTCTCCTTGGCAGAGCTGGGGTGGAAACAAGGACTCCAGTTACCTAGCAAGTATAACTAAATTTGTGCAATTGTCTCCAAACACACCACCTAGAGTTCTGCATTCTGTCTTCATTCAGGTTAAGACCATTCGAAGGAAGGTCCTCAAAATAACATTAGGACTTCAGTAAATCAGAAGTTACTGAGGTGGACGATTCTGTATCAGGAACTTGGCAATCTTTAGTTATCATGTATGGGGCGAGGTCCCATATTATGGTTCTTCTCGACATTGGAGGAAACCAGGAATGTCTCAAATGTTCTAACTGCAAATTCCCCATTCTGCTCCTGCAGGAAATATCCCCTAGGTAAATAACCTTCCTTAGCATAGCACCAGACAGTTTCTGCTTATCCCTGAGCCAATCCTAGCAATACCCCACACTTTAATACTGCAAAGCCTGCCTGTCCCAGTCCTTCATGGCCCACCTTGTTCCTGAACCCAAGCCCTATATGGCCTTTTGTAGTGTGTGGTATTCTCCTTCCCCAGGGTCTGAGTATAGCTAAGAAGTTTCTCATCTGTCAAGTTTTGGGTGTCATGTATTTGGCCATCCCCAACCATCCAAAAAACATAATGAGGGAATCCTTTCCACATCAACACAGTGAATAGGAGGCAGTGAAAATAATATGATCCCTCCCAACCTTATTACCAGAATTGCATATGTTAGGTATATTCTCTTCCACCATCCCAGGTTAATTATAAATAGGACAACAGCTTTATGAATACTCCTTAAGAATTCCTATTAAGCTCATTTAATTTAATCTACACAACCACCATATGAAGTAGGTAATAAAATTATTATTGTGGTACAAAATGTAAAACGGGAACTTAGAAAGTTTGAGGAACTTGGCTCAGTAAGTAGTGAAATAAGATTTGAATGTATCTGATTTACAGCCCTCTCATTGCCAGATGCTCTTCTCTGCAGCTTCTGGTTTAAAATGTCCTCTGTATCCTTTCCTCAGTTCAAATCTAATGCATCCCTTCAAGGCCCTGCTTAAGTTCCATCTCTTTCAAAAACTCCCCATTATCTCAAATTAAAGTGAGCAATCCTATTTCAAGAGATGCATAGTGTTTACAATCTTTAATATACAATTTAGCAATCAGTTTTGTTTGCCACTTGTGTTATTTGCTAGTTGTCACAATTATACTTCACTTTTTCAGAGAGTCATGTCAGATATTTCTCACTTTAAAACTCAGCTGCAACTGTTGTTTGTAAATTATTTGCCATATTGACCCATTAGAGATAAAAAGTCAATTTGTGGTTCTCACGGATTGGGGAGAGGAATTTGAGACTGCCTACTAATAGGTACAGGGCTTCATTTTGGGGTGATGGAAGTGATCTGAAATTAAATAATTGATATTATATAGTGTTATTACAGAGTAATGGCAGCAAAACTAAATTGAATATACTAAAAACACTGAATTGCACACATTAAAAAGCTGATTATTATGTTTGGTGAATTATATCTTAATTTTAAAATATCCACTATATATTCTGGAAAATGTAATAGAATTTCTTTAAGGATTATAATAGCATCTCAAATTTAAAAAAATACAAATCAATCCAGATAGTATTATTTCATGTTTGTTAATAGAAAAAACTAAAAAGAGAAAAAGAGAAGTCTAAGAGACAGAGATAAAATGTACCAGAAATCTAGCAGTATATACCCATTAAGAGAAGATGGATGAGAATATGGGTGATTTTTCCAGGTGTTTTCAGGCCTGTTTTTTAATTTCATTTTTTATTTTGTTTCATTTTTATTAAAAAATATTTTATCGGTAAATCTTCACACACACACATTCCATCCACACATGGTGTACAATCAATGGCTCACACTATCATCACAGAGCTGTGTGTTCATCACCACGACCATTTTTTAGAACATTTACATCACTCCAGAATAAGAAATAAAAAAACAAAACTCATACTAGTATTTCCGTTTACCCAATTTATTTTATCCTTTGCCCCTCCCATTATTTATTTATTTATATCCATATTTTTTTTACTCATCTGTCCATACCTTGGATAAAATAAGCATCAGACATAGGGTTTTCACAATCACCCAGTCATATTGTAAAAGTTCTGTGTTTATACAATCATCTTCAAAAATCAAGTGTACAGGAATACAGCTCAATAGTTTCAGGCATTTCCCTCCAGCCACTCCAATATATCATAAATTAAAAAAGGATAGCTATATAATGCATACTAATAACCTGCAGGATAAACTCTCAACTCTGAAATCTCTCAGCCCACGAAACTTTTATTGTCTTATTTCTATCTTCTTCCTTTGGTCAAGAAGGCTTTCTCAATCTCTTGATGCCTGGTCCCAGCTCCTCCCAAGATTTCTGTCCCATGTTGCCAGGGAGATTTACACCCCTGGAAATCACGTTCCACGTAAGGGGAAGGGCAGTGGGTTCACTTGCCAAGTAGGCTTAGAGAGAGAGGCCACATCTGAGCAACAAAAGAGGTTCTCTAGGGGTGGCTCCTAGGCCTAATTTTAAGAAGGCTTAGCCTATCCTTTGCATGAATAAGTTTCATAGGGGTAAACTCCAAGATTGAGGCAAGCCTCTTTTTATTTCCTCAATGTCCTTACAATGATTATGCATTCATTTTTTGTAGGAAGAAAAGAAAAAAATATATTTATTATAATTTCAAAAGATTGAAAACAGATCATGTACCATGAATGTATAGTCAAGAAAAAAAAAGTGCATAAGTGAGAACACAAAGGATTTATCTTTATCCATCTTGTGTATGTGAGGAGGAGTGTATGTAAGAATAAGAGAGATTCATTCTTTTTGAAGTTTTGGCATCTCCCAAAGTGCCTAGTAAAGCAGAACCTGACTTAAGTAATCTAAATGCATGTTTATCTGACTTCTAAGTAGCCTAAAGGAATCAACAGAGTTCTAGTTTTTCATTCTAGGGCACTCCCTGCATTTCCAACCCTGCTATTCCTTTCATCTTGGTTATTTCTAGATGAACTATTACAACCAAGCCCTGGGCATCCAGGAGAGGCCCCAAGACTTGCAAAACTATGAACAGTTACAAAAAATTTTTAAAGTTGAATTAAAAATGCCTTGAGTTAAAGGATTCTATTCAGTCAGTGAGACATGGCGATTTCTTGGCACCAGGAAATTTTATTCTACTAATGAGGCCAGGGATTTTCTGACAACCAGTGTTTCTTTTAAGACAAGGAGCTTAGAGTTTCCCTTACACTGAGGCTAGTGCATTTATCTTTAGAGAAGAATAAGTCCTGGTCAGTAAAAGTAAATATTTTACTTTTCAATTTGCCTTTCTGGAAGTTTCATTTATAAATTGTCAACTTAAGGGATATTATTGTAGTTCACAAGCAGAGGTCTCCTAAGAATCCCATGAAGATTTTATGACTCTTAGCTAAAGATTAACATAATATAATTTATCATTGTGAAATTCAATGTTCTGCTTTTTCATCTTTTTTTTGTCTGATATTTATTACCTTTATAACTTTCCATTAACATCAAGAATGAACAAGTTGCAAATATCTAAGTAATAAGTAGATGGGCAAAATATGAAGACTGTTTTCAGGTGAAAAATCTATTAGAAAGGGTCAGATGGCCATGGAAAGTTTTCTAAGATAAGGAAACTGTAGTGGAAGGGGAAGATGATGTCCTTCCCATGCCAAGTTAGCTTTGCATTCAGAATGCATAGAGAGTTCAAAGGTACAGAGAGATAAACCGATTGAAGTGAAGAGGCAGTCCCCTTATATGGAATGCGTAAGTTATACTGGGTTCCTTCTCTCCACAACAAACCAAACAAGTACACCTGGGTCTGGAAATGAAATGAGTGGGACCAAAATGAAATGCAATAAAGGAGCTAAACATCCGCAAATTCCAGATTCATCATGGTATGATCTTGTATTTATTACCAGAGCAATCAAGGTGATTGAATCAACTGCAGAAGTTAGCACCTTGTTTCAGTCATTGCAATGCATAAAATCTGGGAATTTTTAAACTTGAAGATATCCAGGTTCCACCTGAGGTGACTTTGATTTTCCCAGGAAAATGTATTTTTAACAAGGTAATTCTGGTGCAGAAATCTGACATCCTTCCTGTGATTTGTCTCAAGTTTCAGGTTTACTAGAAACCAGGGATTAACATGAGAAAGAGGGTAAGAAGAAAGAGTTGGTTTAATCAATAAATTCTAAAAGTTCCTTGAGGAATATAATTAGCAGATTCCCACTTCCTGTACAAATGTGTGTGCACATGCATGCACATACACATACTCAGACACACACACACGTTTTCCCCTAACATATATATACTTTTAAAGCTATTGTGACTTTTGTTCTGATCCATGTCAGAAAAGACTTAGCTTACATTCAAATTTAGGCAGTTTTTTTCTCCCAGGCTCCTAACCAATGAAAATGGCATGTATTAATTTCTTCAAGAAAATAATTTGAAAATATAGTAGAGCTAAGAAATATCTCAATTGTGAAAACATTAAAATTATATGCAAAATGCAATCCTATACACATCAATACAAATATTTTGTTTAGTCTCCTGACTTGCTAGAATTTCTGATTTGTGCAGTTTTTCTTCATCTTCTGTTTCTGTTTCTGTTTCTCTTTTTTATTTTTGCTTCTTTTCAGAATCCTGAAAACTGAAGAATATGTGCCTGTGTAGAAGCCCCATATATATGTATGTGTATGTATTTGTCATTGTGGCAAATGTCCATTGACGTTCATTATTTCTTCCTCATTCCTCATTAAACTAATCCCTACATTTTAGTTAAGTACATGCAATGAAAAATAAAATATTAGGTTTCCCAGCCTTTCCTCCTGCAGGTAAGGTGTCAATGTAACTAAGTTTTTCTTGGTAGAAATCTCTTACATTTCCAAAGTGGCAATTCTGGAAATCTTCCTTAAAAAATAAAAAATAAAAAATAAAAGAGCTAGAAATGTTGTTAAAACTCCTTTACCCATCCCTTTTTTATTCTCCTGCCTAGAAGATGAAATATCTTAGTGTATGAAAATGAAGGCCATACTTTAGAGATGACTAAGCAGTGAGCTGACATGTGCATACCCAAGACAAGACAAATGCACAGAAAGGCTAGGTAGGCCCCTATGCATTGTGCCTGAAGGAACTTTCTGGAGCAGATTTGGCATCCAAGCTCTAGGTCATGTACCTTTGAGTGTTGTCCCAGTCCCTTACACTTACATGCTACCCTCATCTCCACAACATATGAATCCATTCAGTCATCTAATCTGTTAGTTCTACTTTCATATTTCTCAAATCTTATCTTTCCATGACTTCTGAAAGTAATGGAATTTTGAGACTTGTTGCAATGACATGAATTACTATAATAGTCTCTCTACTGACTTCACTATTTCCAGTCTTTCCACATCAGTTTCTCCTGTTCGTTGTCAGTAAATCTATACCTCTTCAGCATCATTATAGTAACATCACACTCCCATTCTTCACTGATAACTCTTAGTACCAGTAAGATTAAACTCCAGCCTTTTAGACAGAACTAAAGATGCTTCATGCTTTTCCCTACACCCTCCTTTCTAGTACCTTTCCTACCAGCCCCTTCCCATTCCAGTCACCGAAGATCTCTTGCTGTTTGCAGAATACATTATTGTTTTTCACCTTAAATATATGATTATATTCATCTTCCCTTGTTGACTTCTGTTATCTCTAAGGCTACCAACCTGATCTCTCAGAAGTGTAAATCCATTATAACAATGTTCTCCTTAAAACCCAATATTTTCTCACTATGATTAAAAAACTAAATTCCTTAACATGGCTTGTATGCCCTGACTTTTATTTTCTTCTTAGTTTCCTCTAACACATATTTTTCTCTCACCATCCTGCAGCCAAATTGGCCATCTTTCAGCTTATGAATAGTTCACATTCTTCCTTACCTCAAATCTTTCACACAAGGTTTTTCAAGACCTGGAATATTCTTCCTTCCTCTATTCCTCTAGGAACTTTGGCTAGTTTCTATGATCTTTACTTAATTTGTAATTAATCACAGAACATTTATTTGATATTCATTCCTCCTATCTTAGTCTGGTCTTTCTGTTGCAACATTTTATTGTTCATTTTAATATTAGTTCATTCCAAGGGTCAACAAATTTTTTTTCTTTAAAAGACCACGTAGTAAACATTTTAAGATATACAGACATATATCATCTGTCATAACTATTCAGCTCTGTTGTGGTAGTACAAATACATCCATAGAAAGTAGATAAATGTATGAATGTATTTGCATGTGACTGGGCATGGCTGAGAAACCCTGTTTCTCAACCTCAACACTACCGGCATTTTAGTCCAATAACTCTCTTCCATGGAGGTCTGTACAGTGCATTGCAGGATGTTTAGCAGCACCCTTTCCCTCTACCTGGATGCCAGTAGCACCCCGTACATAAAACAACCAAATATTTCTCCAAACTTTGCCAAATGTTCCCTGAGGTAAAAAAAAAAAAAAAAAAAAAAAAAATTGGCCTTGGTTGAGAAACAATAGAATAAAACTTTATTTTACAAAAACAGGCTTGCTTTGGTCCATAGGCAATAGTTGGTTGACTATGTTTAATTTTTTTAAAATATTTTTATTGTATACAACAAACAAACATACAAAAATTCTTGACATAGTTACAATCAATGACTCACAATATTACCACATAGTTGTGTATTCACCACAATGATCATTTTTTTGAACATTTGCATCTCTCCAGCAAACGAAGTAAAAAAGAAAAAATACTCATACATGAGCCTCATCCCTCCCTCTCATTAAGCACCAGGATTTCAATCTACTTAATTTATTTTAGCCTTTGTTCACCCTATTATTTGTTCATTTCTTATCCATATGTTTTACTTATCTTTCCACACCATAGATTAAAGGAATATCAGACTCAAGGTTTTCACAATCATGCAGTCACATTGCAAAAGCTATATCAATATGCAGTCATCTTCAAGAAACATGGCTACTGTAACACAGTTCTGCAGTTTCAGGTAGTTCTTTCCAGCCACTCCAATACACCATAAACTAAAAAATGATATCTATATAATGCATAAGAATAACTACCAGGATAACCTCTCGACTCTGAAATCTCTCAGCCACTGACACTTTATTTTATCTCATTTCTGTCTTCCTGCTTCTGGTTGAGAAGGTTTTCTGAATCCCTTGATGCTGAGTCCCAGATCATCCTAGGATTTCTGTCCCATGTTGCCTAGAGGTTTACACTCCTGAGAGTCATGTCCCATGAAGAGGGGGGAGGACAGTGGGTTTTCTTGTTGTGTTGGCTGAGAAGGAGGGGCCACATCTGAGCAACAAAAGAGGTTCTCTGGGAGTGACTCTTAGGCTTAATTTTAAGTAGGCATAGCCTATCCTTTACAGGGTTAAGTTTCATTGGGGCAAATCCCAAGACCGAGGGCTTGACCTACTGACTTGGTTGTCCCCAGGTTGACTATGTTTTGAAGTACTGTCATTATATGGAACTATGTACTACAGAAAAACATATTATTACTCTTAATTCTATGGGTTTGAATTCATTGTAAAAAGGAACTTTGATGAGCTTACTTCAGTTAAGGTATGGCCCACTTGAATTAGAAGGGCCTTAACCATATTACTGACAGTCTGTTGGAAAGGTCACAGAAAGAAAGGCAAAGGGAGCAACCAAAAGCTGGAAGTCAATGGAACCCAGAAGAGAAAGAAGAAACCAGAAGAGGCTACTATGTGTATTGCCATGTGGCAGAAAAGCTAAGGATTGCTGGCAGCCAGCCTTAGAAAGCATTCTAAGCATTCTAATCCCAGAATGCACTCTGGGAAAAAGCATTGCCTTGATGCCACCTTCATTTTGGACTTCTCTTAGGCTCAAAATTGTGAGCCAGAGACTTTCCACTGTTTAAGCCAAACCATTGTATGGTATATGCTTTAGCAGCCAGGAAACTAGAATAAATAATAAGTATAATTTTTATTTACATAGTTATATGGAGAAATATGGGCACTGGTTTTCTATTTTTTGATTCATTAGTATATAGCCCTGCTAACAATAGAAGTCTACTCAAAGTACACTGAAGTATTTAATAAGTAGTTGATCATGAATGAATTAACAAATAAGTGAAATCACTGATAATGTTTTCAGAAGAGTGGTAAAACAGAAGCCTGAATTTTAGGAATTAAAAGTTAGACAATGTAGTATTTAGGGAATTGAGGAAGTCAGAGGAAATCATATGTTTAAGGAAGTTCGCAACAAAAATAAAAAATAATAAAAGCACTTCCAGAAGGTTAGAGGAGGAATAAGATAGGAGACATGAAAATAGAATGGAAACTGCTAGGAAGAAAAAATTTAAAAATATAAAAAATAATTTGCTAGCTGAAGGGAGTGGTGTGGAAATGTATAATGGAAAAAGTGAGTACACTTTTGAAATGAGTTTCAGGCTATGTTTTCTTTTCAAAATCCTTAGAATCTATTGACTATGAAAAGGCAAAATTGCCTTCAGGCTAGAAAGGCTTATTAACACCCCCATCAAGGACAGTCTACAGCTCACTAGGCAAGCTAGATAGGGAGAAGAAATGTGTATCTGGATATAATGCATTTATCATGGTTAGGACCCTTAGGCCAAGAACTTTTGCTGAGACACTTCTTACAGAATCAGTGTTACTTTAAATGTTTTGGAGTGTGGGAAGCACTGGTATGCCTAGATTTGCCTCAAGCCTATGTGCTTGTGAGCTACAGACTTGCATGTTCTGTTCCATTATTTTGTCCACTTACATGAGTGAATTATATTTGACTCCCTCTCTTCAATAATCACTTTATCTAGAAAATATAATCTATTTCAAAGAAATTTAATTATATGGTTGCTTATGGACAGGTATTTTTCTTTATGTTTTTTTTTTTTGAGGACCAACTATGCCTGCTGAAATGAAAGTGAGTTTCAAAGTACCAGGCACATAGTAGGGTTCAATAAATATTTGTTATATCAATATTTTTATTCAGTCTCCTCAGTCCTCATATACTTTCTTAGGGTTCATTCTGTTCTCTTGAATTACATGTCAGTCCCTAACACTTTGTCTTGTTAGTCTTTGACACTACCTTAGGATGGTGAAATATAAGAAAAAAAAAATGTGTTGTAATGAAAACATGAAGAAATAATTTGGAGACAGAGATGATGATTCAAATAGTGATTCTATTTCTCTCTGAGGTTTATAGATCATCTAAATTTCACTTATCTTGTATTAAGAAAGGAGGCGAATATAATTATTCTCCACATTGTTCTGTTTGACAAATATTTCAATATGTCCCTCCCTTCAGGCTCATAGAAGGATTGCATCTCTTGAGATACTTGAGGTTGCCTGGGGCCATGAACCCTTCTAGTAAATGAATTTTGAACACAAGTGAGATGTCTCACTTTCAGGCCAAGCATTTAATTGTTATGTGAAACTAGCTAGGGCTCTCTTTTTGCCTCTGCAAGTGTGATGGAATCATTCTATATCTCTCTGTTCCATTAGCTTGGGTTGCAATGTAAGGACAACTATATGAGTACGCCACCTCACCTGCTAATGTTGGACATGGAGGAAAAGCAAAAAATAATTGTTTTTTTTTTGCTATAAGCCACTGTGATTTTCAAGTTGTTAACTGTAACATAATGTTGCCTATCTGATTCATACAAATTAGTACAGGAAATGGGGCATTAAAGTAATGCCCCACCTAAAAACTGTAGCATTGACTTGAGACTTGAGTGGTAGTTCGGATATTGGCAGGTGGAAAAATGGTCATCAGTCTTATGCTTGGTTTGGTAAAGCTTTAGTCTGTAATCACTTGAAAGATAGATAGCATCTATTGAGCTTGTTACTTTGTAGAATAAATTTGGAAAATGTTAAAAGCATGTGGGATTTATTATTGTCTGCATTTTGCTAGGTAATCCGGAAAGTGATGCCCTCAGAAAAGTTAGAACAGTTCACAAATAAGACTGAAGGAGAATAAAAAGAGTCCAAAAAGTTGGTTCTTATTGAGTGGAAATGGGCAACTCTTTTTCAATTAGAAACCACTAAAGTAAAATGTGGGAAATGCTTTGAACCATAAAGACTGATTAAAATTAAACTTTGTGGCAAGAATGGATACAGTTGATATATGGTAAATATTCAAAGTGGAAAAAATGGCTTAGGGAAAAGGAACTAAGATTATGGCATTTCCAAGTAAAACTGAAAGATTCAGTACCTTGTATCTAATTCTCAAGATTGTGGCATGGATGAAAGAGCAGAAGAATGCAAAAAAAAAGAAAAAAATTGTATGTAGAGATTTGTCTTAGTTTGCTAGGTTGTTATCACAAATACTACACAAAAGTTGATTTAAACAAGAGGAATTATTGGCTCATGGTGTTTGAGTTTGGAAGAAGTCCCAAAATGAGATATCAATATGGCTTGCTTTCTCCCTAAAGGCTATATTGCATTTTGGTGCTGGCAACCAGCAATTTTGGGGGTTCCATGGCTTTTATCCCTGCCTCCCATTTCATCTCCTTTTTTCTTTGATTTTCCTGTATTCTCTGTTTCCTAGTTTCTCTTTATAAATCCTCCAGTAATCCAGATTAAGGTCCAATCTGCTTCAATTTGCCACATTTTAACTAAAAATAACATCTTCAAAAGGTCCTATTTACAAAGGGACCACACCCAGAAGGTCTTGGATTAAGAACATGTGTCTGTTCAGGTTCATAATGTAACATACTACAAGATTATTACATGAAGTTAATTGCAGTATATTATTTTTGTGAGAGTATGACTGCATAAAGAACTGACAACATGGCTCAAAAGAGACTACAACAACTTGAAACTAAAATAACACTTGATCTTCCAACATTTTTGAGGAAAGCAAGGAGACCCAAAAAGATTCTTAGTCCTTGATGAAGGCACGTTTTCCCATGCTCACCTCAGATATAGTCAGAGAGCATACAGAATAAAGAAAATCTTCTCAAAGGGTGGCAGGGTCAACAGATGTCTGACTTGCTGCCACTGTGTTAAATTTTCTAAGTGGCATTCCAGTTGCACCAGGCATCTATCACCTTGTCTTCTAGAATTACTGATATTTTAGGAACTGCAACTCTTCCTTCTCACATAGTTTTCTTGGAGTCCACTAAATTACAATAACATGGCTGCTGTGGGAAAATCTGGCCCAAGGTTGACAAATCATTACTGGAAAGTTAAAAGTGTTAATGAGAAGCAGATGCTAGTTTTTCTCTTGGTTGTTTTAGTTGAACGTGTAAGCTATTGCAATTGATGGCCTTGTGTTGTCATGTGAATTGAACAGAAAAAAGGCAGAAGAGGGAAAGAGGGAAGAGTGAAGCAGAGAGAAGTGGAGGCAAAGAGATTTACTCCTATATTTTTGTAGCACCATAGCTGTTTTTTAGAATCGAATTCTGACTGATATTTCAACTCTTTGTTTCCATGAGGTGCCAGAGTGCCCTTGTAATATCTGAATAATAGCAGCCACTCTTGTGTTGGTGCTCTGTGGAAATCAGAAATATTTTTAGCTGCATGTGATCAAATAGAGACTATTAGACAGAAAAAACGCTACCTGGAGTTGAGTGTTATAAAGGAAAGGTATTAAGAATGGACTCATTGAATTAGGGGAAACTATAGATTGGTGAAGATTCTTCTATCAGACTGCAAAGATAAAAAATCATTGGTAAGGACCACAACAACTGAACAAGGAATTTAGACATGTGCCTATGGATATAGTTATATCTTATATAAGGCAGTTGCACCAGTTCTTCTATATCTGGAGTAGAGATTGTGGCTAAAGTGTTTAGCAAATATTTTTAAAATCTTTCACCTAATTCACTTTATTTCCTCAAGATTCAGAGTGAATTCTTATTCTGGAGTCATGTAAAACCTGTGTAATTGTTTTGCTTTCTTCAACTCTGATTATTGATAAGTTGACTGAACAACTGAAATGCAAAAGATAGATATAGGATGCTTTGAAAACTTGATCATTGACACTATTTTTAGTGCATAGGATATAAACATCTGCTTCATGTCTTCATAATTTCAACAGTGAAATGCCTTATGCTTTATCATTAGGTCAGCAGCCATGGTGAGTGTCCCTGACTGTGTCATTTGTCATTGTGACACGTGTGGAATTTTGAATTTTCTTTTGTTTCTAAGATATCACACAGAAGGAATGAAGTTTTGAGTTCAGTGGGCATCTTTATACATCACACACAATTCTAAATTTGCTCAGCTAATGCAACCTTCATTGTTGACATCTTCTAGATTGTTTGGTATTTCCCATACAGCTTTTTTGCTTTCTCTTCAAGATATGTTTATCTTTTCAAATGTACTAACTAGTGTTATTCTTCACTAATTCTCCACTGAAAGAAAAATTCAATTTAATACTCAGACATCTCCAATGTTTCAAAACTGAGAAGTAAAGATATAAGCATTTCAATAGTTAGTGCTGATAATAAAATCCCTCATATATTTCCTCTCTTTAAAAATAAAGGGTGTTTCACAGCATAATTGACTTTTGTCAGCTCCACAATCCCTCTGGTGGCAGGCTGTATACCTTTAAAGTTTGTGTTTAAGCTACCACAATGAAATATTCTGAATGCCACTCATATTATAGGACATACATATAACTAAATGCATACCTATTTCATGTAGATATGAACATTTAAATAATTACACTTTGAAATAGACTGTTTTAAGAGTATGTTCCACTTGAAAACCACCTAGATATTTCAAATACCTTCAGGCTTTGTGATTATGACTTAAAATACAAATATGTTTTGGCAATTTGCAGTTGTGGGTATCCCAGAAATAGCCATGTGTTTTTAATCCTTTCCTATGGGTGCAGACTTATTGTGGGTGGGATTTTTTGGTTAGGCTATTTCAATTTGAGATATGACCCACATCATTCAAAGTAGGTCTTAATTAATCTTCTTAACGGAGTTCCTCATAAGAAAAGAAATTAAGAGAAGCAGGCAGGAAAAAGTCATAGAGAAGCTGAGAGACAAAGACACACTCACAGAAGGTGAGAGAGGAAACCACTGAAGCCAGAAGATGAAAATAATGAAACCTAGGAAAGAAGGACCAGCAGACACAGTTCATATGCCTTCCCATGTGACAGTGATGCCCCAGATGTTGATAAAAAAAAGTCCACGTATCATCTAGTTGATGCCTTGAGTTGGATATTTTCATGGCCTAAGAACTGCAAGTAGTAAGTCAATAAATCTCCATTGTAAAAGCCCATCCATTTCTCATTCTGGCAGCTTTACCAAACCAAAACATATCTACCCTGCCTGATGAAAGTTCATTATTTTCCTGAAACATAAAAGTAATTTAAATGGTTTCTAAATAAAATTATATTTGTGACCATTATTGAATAAAATATGCAGCAGCCATAATTTAAATAGAAATCAAAGAAAAATTAAAAATATATAGGGTCCTGGCTGATAAGGATGGTGAAATGAGATGCTTCATAGAAGCTTTGAACAACCAAAATGTGAAAACAAATTTTTTACAGCTCCAGAAAACAGCTAATGAATTGCAGCAATAGAGCAAGTGCTGAACAAAGCAAAAGGCACATTTGAAGTGGTAGGTGTCTTTGCTGTAATCTTTCCCATCCTCTCATTGCTTCATGACATAGACGGACCATGCTTCCATTAAATATCCCTGGTCCCAGTTCCAGAGGGAGCAGAATAACCTTTGTTCATATACTGGGAGTATATCTGTCTGACCTAGTTTATTTGGTGACAGCCTAAGTTATGAATCTGGACATTTATTGCAGGTTCATTGTCATAGAACTAATCCTGTGTGTAGAAGGCAGCTCAGAAACTTTACTGTAGAATTCTTAGGGAGAACAGTTAAGTTGTGCCTGCTTGGACCATAAAGAAATTGCTTCCTAGGAAAGAGGGCATTTGTATTCACTAAATGTGGTAGAATCACACATACATATCCAAGACAAGAAAATGCACAGAAAGGATCAGAGAGGCCCCTATGCCTTGGCCTGGAAATATTCTCTAAACTCATTGTGTGGATAAGCTCTGAAAGAAAGCACTTGCACAGGGCAATCTACAAAGCCTGGGGAAAGTGCTTTCTTTTTTTTTTTTGTTTTTCATTCCTGGCATTCACAGAAAGTTGTATCATAACACTAGCTAGAGACAAGTTTAAGGAACAGTTGCTTGAGAGTCTAAATTCCAGTGATAACATATTAAAATATCCAAATATCCAGTTTTCAACAAAAGATATGTGCCAGTGTGAAAATGTTGTATAACCCAGAAAAGCAAATTTCTTTAATTTCCATTCAATATTGTTGGGCGGGATCTTTTTGATTAAGTTGTTTCCATGAAGATGTGACTCACCCAATTGTTGGTGGGACCTTCAAATTAGGTGGTTTCCATGCAGATGTATTCCCACCTATTTAAGGTGGGCTCACTTACTGGAGCCCACTAAGAGGGAACCATTTTGGAAAAAGCTTTAGAGCATACGCAGTCACAGACCTTTGGAAATGCAGAAGGAAAACTCCCCAGGGAATCCTTATAAAATGAGAAGCCAGGAGAAGAAGCTGGAAGATATCACCAAGCACTTTCCCAGCTGACAGAGATGTTCAGAAGCCAAAGACCTCATCAGATGACAGCCATGTGCCTTCACAGTAGACATAGGTGTTCTGACAGTATTGGCCTTTCTTGAGTGTAGGTAACCTCTTATTGTTGCCTTCATCTGGACATTTTCACAAACTTAGAGCTGTAAACTTGTAACTTAACAAATTCCCTTTTAAAAGTCAATCACATTTTCTGTTATATTACATTACAGCAGCATTTTAAAAACTAAAACAATCTACAAAGAAACAGTAAGCAAAATGTACAAAAAACAAAGGAAAATGAAGATGAACAGAAGAAAGATACAAATATGGAAATTTTATAAAGATGGAAATTACGAAAAGGGACCAAACTGAGCTGAAGACCAAAGTAACAGGAATTAAAAATTCCCCATGGAAGTTCAACAGAAGATTGGAGCTCAAAGAAGAAAAAATCAGTGAACTTCAAGATAAGATTATTGAAATCATACTATCTAAGAAACAGAAAGAAGAATAAAGGAAGAAAAGTGAACAGAGTCTGATGACCCTGTAGGACACCATTAGGCAGAAAAATATGCACATTGTGAGAGACCCAGAAGAAGAAAAAGGAGTAGAGATAATATTTAAATACATAATGGTAGAAAACTTCACAAATTAAATTAAAAGCATGGATTTACGCTTCCAAGATCTTCAGCAAACTCAAAGCAGGGTAAACCCAAATTGAGCCACATGGAAATATATTATAAGTAAACTGTCAAAAGACTGAGGCAAAAAGAGAATTTTGAAAGGTGCAAGAGAAGCAAAAGGTCATGTAGAAGGGAAGCTCTATAAGATTGAAATGCCACTTCCACACTGGAATCTATGGAGACAAGAAGGCCATGGGATAACATATTTAAAGTACTGAAAGCAAAAAAAAAAAAAAAAAAAAAAAGAAAAAGAAAATCTCAGCCAAGAATTCTATATCCAGCAAAACTGTCTTTCAAAGATTACAGAGAAATTAAGACATTCCCAGATTTTTCAAAAGTGTCAGGGAATTTATCACCACTAGACTAGCCGTATAAGAACTGCTAAAGAGAGCTCTTAGAGAACAGGACAATAGATGATAGATTGAACCCACGTGAAGAAGTAAAGATCTTGGGTAAGGGTAATAGCATAGATAAATATAAATGCCAATATTATTGTATTTTTGACTTGTGGCTCCACTTTTTAATTCCTAGAGGATATTGAGGGCAAATTATAAAATGCAATTATAAATCAGTGGTTTTGGACCCATAATATATAAACACTTAATTTGTAACAAGAAATACATAAAGACAGTAGGACAGAAGAGTATGGGAACATAGCTTTTTATATTGTTATAAATTTAGAATGTTGAATTTAAGCCTTATGGAACACAAAGAAAATACCTGAGAATATGCAAACTCATAGAGAAAGAAAAAAGAGTACAGTTTTCCATGACTGGGGGCAGAGGGAATGGGGAGTTACTGCAAAATGGGAGTAGGGTTTCTATTTGGGGTGATAAGAAAATTTTAGTATTGGAAAGCGGTGAGGGCACTAGCACATTGTGAATGTGGCTAATTCCCTGAGTGGTGTGCTTATAAGTGGTTGAAGTGGGAAAGCTTTCATTATATATGTTCCCACAACGAGTTTAAAAAAATAAGAGAAAAAGCAGTTAAAGAGGAAATGATAATTACAGTATGTAATCAAATAAAGGAGGAAAGAGATTGGAAAGACATTATTGGGGCAAATTAAAAGTTGGAATATAGATTATAAGCTTCATATCAATGTTAAATCTATTGAATTTAAGGTGATTATATAAGTGAATATCCCTGTTCTTAGGAAATGCACATGGCGATATCAAGTGTTAAAGGAACATGATTTATAGAACCTATGCTCAAGTGCTCAGGAAATGAATTGATAGGAAAAAAAACAAAACAAACGACAGATAGATAGACAGGTAAAGTAGATAGACAGACAGACAGACAGATAGATAGAAAGATAGATAGATGGTGTGATAGATGATAGAATGATACAGCAAATGAGGCAACATGTTTATATCGATATTCTGGGTATCTAAGGGTTAAGGGAAGGTTGGCGTTCCCTATATAGGATTTGCATTTCTTTTGTAGTGTACTGCAAGTTTCAAAGCATTTTAATTTCTTTTTAATATAAACAACTCTGAATTGTAGAAAACGTAAGAGATAGCTGTTAACACAGATGTCTATATTATCTTAAAGACCTAAACCACTCCAAATTATTAATGCTTATCTCTAAATAATAAAAGTAATTTCTTCTTCATGCTACATTTCTGTCACCAGTTAACTTCTTGGTCAAGCAAACAATGTCTCCAATAGTCACTGATGGGGCAGGTACTATTTTAAATATATTCAGGCACGATGTCAGAGGAAAGGGAGAGCTCTCACAACAACAATGAAATGAAAATTACACATATCATTACCACTCACAACTCATTGGCAAATTCTAATTACATGGTTCCGATCAGCCACATAAAAGCTAGGGGATCCCTCCTTCCATGTGCTCAAAAGGTTAGGAGAACCGAATATCATTGAGCAACACTACTCATTTCCCTATAGGAGAATAAAATTTGAAACCAGAAGATCTACCTTTCACTTTTTTTCCCACCTCTTGTTACCTAGTTTACATAAATAAAACTATTATATATTTGCTAGTGATTCCTCTTCTGTAAAATGGGTATGCTGCATTCTTTGCTGTATTCTGAGGATAAAACGTAATATTGTAATATGTAAGGCATTATATATATCAGTACCACTTTTACAGAAAAATGCCTTGAAATGAGAGATCCATTCAAAATAAACAGAAAAGAAACCAGAATATTCGGTTCATGTATCAAAAATTAATTGGAGGGCCGAGCGACGACGGCTCAGTGGTAGGATTCTTGTCTGTCATGCTGGAGACCCGGTTTGATTCCCGGTGCCTGCCCATGCAAAAATAAAAAAATGGAAAGGTGTATAGCTATGTTGGAAAATAGAGCAAATTTATTCACTTGAGTATGTGGTAACACACCCAAGCAAAAATATTTCAATGCATATAGCATTGAATTTAAATGTAAATTGATTTGAATTAATAATTTAACTATTTTCCTGGATCCTAATCTATATTGTTGCAACAAAAAAAATTTTAGTTTTGCTCATGTAAATAGGACCAGTTTTATCATGATAACATTTTTGAATTGTTTATTAACAGTTTATTCATGACCTTTGATATCTGTACATTTGTACATCTGTATATATTGTTTTTGAGTTTACCTTACTAGAACAGCTTTTCTTTTAATAATTTATGGATGATATTTGCAGATTTTCTAAATAGACAATAATGTATGCAAATAATGATTCTAAGTTTTAACTTTTACTATCCAGTATTTATACAGCTTCATTTGTATTGGGTTTTGTTCGAATTTACTGGCTGTATCTCCTGGTTAAGGAGGTTAGGAATGAGTTAGAATACTACCAACAGAGACCTGAAAAACAGTAGTTTTGCAAAAAATAAAATAAAATAAAATCCAGAAGTAGACAGGTTTGGGGTTGATGTAGTAATATATATTTCAAAAAGCCTAAATCCAAATCTTCATGTTCTGTACTTGCACTAGAGAAGATAAACGTGCTCGGGGAAAAACACACAGCAAACTTATTGGTATCACTATAAAATTCATAATCCCTAGTCTCTAGAGATCATTGATGCTGCCTGGAAATTCTTCTGTTTTACAATTCTACTCTGTTTTATCCTCTCCATTTTATAATTTCATGCATTTCTTTTGTCCTCAAATGTCCAACAACTTTTCTCACCTTTCTCAGTCTAAACTCAAACCTTGTTTTCTGTCTATGAAAATTTAAGCTAAGAGCTGAAACTTCCACAACACTCTATTTCCTTACCTGCATTTATTTGTTTTCATGCACTTCATGACATCATCTGTTATGAATAGTTCATGTTCATAGCTATGGGGAAGCCCATTATCTACTCTATAGATTTTAGCTTTCTCTGTCATTCAAGGACTTTGCCACAATTATTCTTCCCCTATCTAGTGGATCAGTGCCATCAACATTCATATTGTGCATAATTCTCCAATAAATAAAATACCATTTCCTGAGACCAGATTTCATTCAAGCTCTAAACAGTTTCTTTCCTTCCCTTTTGTGATGTTTAAGTTCATGTGTCAACTTGGCCAGGTCATACAAGCAAGCACTGGCCTGATTGTCAATTTGAGGATATCTCATGGATTTAAATGATCAGTAAATTGATTGTATCTATGCCTGATTTCATCTGCGATCAATTGAGTAGATTGTTTCTAACAATGGGAAAAGTCTCATCCAATCAATTGAAGGCCTTAAAAGGATGATTTCAGCAATAAGAAGGAAGATTTTCCATCTCCTGAGGAATTTATAGAAAATCTTCATTGATATCCCCAGCTTGTGGCCTGCTCAATGGAATGTGGACTTGCCCATCACTGAAAGTCACATGTTCCAATTCATATAAAAATCTCATAACATTTACATAATATATACTGAATATATAATATATTCTTTTAAATAATATAGAACATTATATATGTATATATATATATATATACACATGCATATATATGAACATGCATTATATATTTCCTGTTGTTTCTGTTTCCCCAGAGAACCCTGGCTAATACACCTTTGTAATACAACACCTTAAAATAGTTCTCTATATTTGCTGTTTCCAACTTATTTCTTTACATTCTCTTAAATACCCTCAAGTCATGTTTTTATTCCCCAACTCTGCTGAAATTATTCTTATCAAAAGGTCATCAATGATTTACATGTTGCCCAAACTAAAGGTCATTTTCAGTGCTCATCTTAGTTGAGAAAGCCTGTGACACAACTGATCACTCTTTTCTTCTTGATTATATGTGCACAATATTGACTGATTTTCTCTTACATCAATGGATACTTTATCTTGGTTTCCTTTGTTGGTTCCTCTTAGACTCTTTCGGGTCTAGATGTTGAAGTTCTCCAGGTCTCAGTCTTTGGACATCTTTTTTTTTCTATCTCTATTTGTTACTTTTGTTATCTAAGCCAGGCTCATGACATTTATCACTGTGTATATATTTCTGACTCTTAAATGTGTATCTCTACACAGATCTCTCCCTAGAAATTCAGATAACAGAACACAACTGCTATCTTGACATTTACTTATGCATTTAGTTAACAAGTTAATATCTCAAGCTTTACCATGTTCAAACCTGGCTTCTTGATATATCTCCTCTCTTTACCATATTCCTTCTGCAGTCTTCCTTTTCTCAATCAGTTGCCATTCTACCTTTCCAGCTGTGCCTGTTCAGGAGCTTGGGGTCATACTTGACTTCTGCCTCTATCTTTCTTTCTTTCTTTTTTTTCCTGGGCAGGCACCGGGAATCAAACCTGGGTCTCCAGTATGGCAGGCGAGAACTCTGCCACTGAGCCACCGTGGTCCGTCCTGCTTTTATCTTTCTACACTATCTCTTGTCTCTCAGCATATCTTTGGTGGATGCCCTATCATAAAATATCCATCATTTTACTGTGTTTTACCATGCTCATTCTACTACCTTGATCCAAGCATCCTTCACATTATTTCTATATCTTCCTAAGTAGTTTCCCAATTCATATCTTTGCCCTATTTTGGTCCATTCTTAAAGTAGCAGACAGAGGTTATGTTAATGCCTGAGCCAAATCAATTCACAATTACACTCAAATCCTTCCAATGGCTTTTCATCACACTCAGGTTAAAAGTCAATATCTACTTAGAACTAACAAGGACTTACATAATCTTGATTCCAGAAACTCTGTGACTTTAATTCTTTCACACTGCTCCCAGTTTTGCCTGTCTGTACTGTAACATGGTCTTCGGTGATGCTCCTCAAACATCCCTTGATAGCAGCATGACTTCTTCTCACATGGCTTCAGAACTGCTCTCAAATTACTTTCCCATGAGGTGTTTCTCATAAACCTACCTAAAATTCACTCCCCTTATCTACCTTTAATGAATTTTGTCTTTTATAAGTGCTTTATGTATTCTCCTTAACACTTATCACTCTCTAATATACCACGTAATTCTGTTTTATTCATTGACAAATCCCTAGAACCTGAAATAATGGCTGGTACCATATAGATGTACCAAAATTATTTATTGAGTTAATGAAATTAAAAAAAAAAAAAACTTTCTCTTCTTTTTTCTTACTAACCTGCCAATGTTTTTGTGTGGTTGTCTCTTGGTTGCAGGTTGAAATCTGAAGTGCTGGTCATCATCTCTCTGTCCCATATGAAAAATGAGAGGAGATTTGTTCTAGTGTGCAAGATGAATGACTTTTTCAAAGGGAATTTATTAAGTTGCAAGTTTACACATTTAAGGCTGTGAACGTGTGTCCAAATTAAAGCTAGGCTATAGAAATGTCCAATCTAAGGCATCCAGGGAAAGATACCTTAATTCAAGAAGGCCAATGACCTTCAGGGTTTCCCTCTCGACTGGAAAGGCCCATGGTGGCCATAACAATATTTGCCAGCTTTCTCTCCAGGTTTATTATTTCATGAAGGTCCTCAGGGGTCGTTTTAACTTCTTCATCTCCAAAGGTCTCTAGCTTCATGGGCTCTCGTGGCTGTCATTGCTCTGAAGCTTTTTCCAAAATGTTTCCCTCTTAAAGGCTCCAGTAAGCAACCTTACCTTGAATGGCTGAAGACACATCTCCATGGAAAGAAAGCATCTAATCAAAAGGTACCACCCATAATTGGGTGGGTCACATCTCTATGGAAACAATCAAAAAGCTCCCACCCAGCAATTTTGAATGAGGTTAAAGGACATGGCTTTTCTGGGGTCCACAAATTCAAACCGGCACAAGGTTCAAGTGCAAAAGTTTGGCAACTAACTAATTAAGCATCTTTAAGAATCCTTCCCAAACACCTTCCCAAAGTCTCACTCTGTGGATTTCACTCACCTCTTATAAGCTATGATATAACAGGATTTTGCATCTGTCTGTATAAAATGGATTGGTCTGTGAATGCCCTTTTGTAGCAACCTGGTTTAGTTTGGATATAAGGGTTAACATACAAACATCATGTTCCTTAAGTAGTTTCTCCATCAAAGTTTGGACAAGTTAATGCTCCAGCATGCTCAAATCAATCAAATAGTGACTGTTATTTAAGTGAGAAGTGAATTATTTAATTTAAACAAAGTTACATTTTCTTCATCAGCAGAAAGGAGAATTTAAATGAAAGTTACCTTCATTCTTATGAAAATAAAATTATTATATTCTTGGCCCATCATGGTCATGAATGATAAGTTTCTAACTATTCTAACTCACTTGATGAATAACACTATTGTTCACAGAGCTTCTCAAACATTGTGCCAGACTTTACTGGCCTACCTAAATATTATTTCTTTCAGTCTCAAAAGCAATCAGGCTTTGAGGAGCTTCTTCAGATATCACATACTTGCATGCATTGTGTAAAAATGAGTTAGAAAACACTGGTCTAGGGATTTTCTTCAGACTT
The DNA here is from genome assembly GCF_023851605.1 of Tamandua tetradactyla. NCBI lineage: Eukaryota > Metazoa > Chordata > Mammalia > Pilosa > Myrmecophagidae > Tamandua > Tamandua tetradactyla. The sequence goes on along the minus strand of NC_135345.1, from coordinate 29,528,424 downwards.
ATACCAATATGTCATTTTAGTAGTTAATGTCTCTAAAGTAATAATTAGAAGGGAATGGAATAAAGTAAAAAATAGTAATAGCAATGGCAATAATGATGCTAGTTTCACCCTTCTTTAATTATTCAGACTTCACAAACTCTTCTTTCATGTTCTGGGTTTCAGAAGCTAACTTTCACACTTCGGTTCATTACTAAGGCCCTGTTCTGCAGACTTTTGTTCCTATGTCTGGGACTGACCTCAATTCTGACATGTGTCTTCAAGTTATATAATACCCTCTAATATTTCACTGTTGTCTTAATAGCATGCTCTCCTTCTATCAGGGAATTACATGTGTATTGTCAAGAAATACTTTCTTAGTTTATAATTCAAGAGACTCTGAGATATAAATCTGGAAATATATTATCAAAGTGCTTTTCCTGTACAGTTTCTAATTCCATGTCCACTGGAGTCAAGAAAGTTAGTCAAAATAAGTGTATCTATTCTGATTTTGGAGATGAGAATAATAAGAGAAAATCTTCCCTCTTCTCCCTACCCTTCCATTCCCTAAGTCCAGGAAGTGATTAGGTGATAGGCTCCGGAATTCAAACCTCATGTCCACCATTTACTGATTCTAGAACATTGGACCCATTGCTTAAAATCTCCAAGCATGTGTTGAAAATCTACCATGTAGAATTTTTAAAAAATCATTTACCTCATAGGGTAATATCACATAAAATAATAATAACACATAAAATGGATATCACAAAAAGTAATTCTTATAAGGCCTTGAGAACAGAGCTTGAAACAAAGTAAAGGAATAAATGTGTTAATAATCCTTATTGGTATTAGCAGAACTTCCAAGATACACTCTCAAATGTTGATAGTCTATATATCTACAACTGACCAAATTATTTACTTGATCCTCTTCTTCTCCATCAAATCCATTTTGGTCATGAAAATTTGATTTAGATGTGTTAATAAGTTAAAGTCCTACTGCTCTCACTTAGAAGCTATTCTGTCACATCAAGAAGAATTTGCATGTCAAATTTTATATATTACCTCGTTAGTTTCCCTCTGAAGGCAATCTCATTTTCAAGTACTTGAATTCAAAGTCACTCTTATTTTATTTCTCTTCTGCCTACAAACTATTTATTGCTCAAAGGACAGAAAAATAATATTTAAGTTTAAAATGAGACATAAAAAAAAGGTCAGAGGTTAGAATAGAGCAATCCAAAGTCAGTCATATAATGGATGAATTTGTGACAGAATGCAATAGACAGCCTGGGATCATTAGATGCAAGAGAGGCGTTAATTCACTTAGGTGTAAAGATTTAGATGGGTCTGATTCATTTCATATCATGTATCAGTTTGACAGTCAAGAAAACCTTATCCAAACTGAATACAATCACAGAGTCTAAAGAGATTTATCCATTCCTCATTAGTGAAAAAGTAAGGAAATAACATGTCCCTTAGGACCCCAGGAAAAAGAAGAAATGCAATTTGTTAATTGTCAACTGCCAGACTGTGCTCTTTACTTGTCAATCACATCAAGGATAGCAGCTGTTATTAAAATGGTTCTTTAGTACAATGGCATAGAGGCACGTAGTAAAAATATTTTCTCTAGTGTCTGTTATAGCTCAATGGATATCAGTAGCAATTGTCATAAACGCATAATATGATTTTATATTAAAAATTCACAGTTGAGTCAATATGGTCAAACATTTCATTTGTGCCCTTGTAAAGAGGGTGTTAGAGCAGTGAGAATTTTCCTTTGTAGAATATTTTTCCTCAGTGTGGCCTATTTATGATCACTGACACTAATTCTGTATTTCACAAATCCGTGTATAAATCTATGTAGAAGCACTCTAATATAACTCCCCAATAGAGAGAATACCTACTAATGCAAAATATAATTTCTTTTTAGCATTAGAGGAAAAATAAATCCTTTCATTTTCTTAAAATAAGGGTAGGCTTTATTCAAAATGTTCGAAATGTTTTCAGGAAGTACCAAAACAAGTAAGTTTTGAGCTTGTTGCTATAATAATTAAACCATTACAAATATACATTCATGCCCTCAACCTAATCTGTAACTTAGGTCTTTATATAACTTACAAAACTACAAAGTTATGCCAATCTACACTGTACTAATAGGTTCTCTGTCATTAACTACATCGACTAATTCAAACCTTCTCCACTTTTTCTCTATAAACACTGATTCCTCTCTCATCTGTCTCTCAGGAGATTTTGCCTAATAATTCGCACAGAAATTTGAAATTATCAATTTTCTTTACTTCTTATACTTCCAGTCATGAAATTCGTGAAGTTACTTACATCTCAGCCTTGCATCTATGTCTTTTTTTGTCATTCAAGCATGCTCATGTTTTTCCCATGTATAAACAATATTAAACACAAATGACCCTGGAGCCCTCATACTCCTACAACCATTGCTTCACTTATCTCCAATCCTCCAAAGTTGAACTACTAGAATTGTCTAAACCAGCTGTCTTTAATTTTTCAAGTTTAATTTGCTATTTCTTTTATTCTTTAAATCACTCAACCCCGGCACCATCTCATGTCTATCATTTAAGCAACAAAAAGTCCTTGTTCTGGAATCATGGTATGAAAAGCTCTGTGGATGCTCTCCTCAGCAAAATGACCATAAATGATGGTAATAATAAAACTCAAAAACTATCAAAACTTTTTCATGTACTGATAAATTGCAAAAATATAGAGCATATGAAAAAAAAAATTCAAGAGTATCTAGTAAATAAAAGAGAAATCAAGAGTCTGTGACATTTCAACCATAGCCGAATCCCGTCACCTCTCCAGACCAGCAAGATAGAATTAATATTACAGAAAGGTTCAAACAAAAATTATCAATCTCTCTCCTCCAAGATCCCAGCATAGGGCCAAAGATTCTCCTGGGAGGGGCTGATTGCCATAATAAATTGAATTCTGCAATGAAATAATTTTATCCAATCAGTTAAAGACCATAAAGGAAGAACTGATCATTTCAACAATCAGGAAGAAGAATTTATTTCTCTATGTAACAGCAAGTAATGCTTAATATCCAGTTGCTGGTGCAATAATGCCTGGTTACCTAAATTTGAGTGGTTAGGATTTAAAATCTCTGATGCAAAATAGAAATTCAGCACTGGCTCTCTACAGAGATGATCTTGCATTGTTTCTGCCTTATTTTCTCGTGCCTCTTTCCCTCACTGAGAAAGATACTTAGTATGTTAGAACACTAATGACTGTTACCAATCTTGATCATTCTAGTATTCATTTTAGAGACTTGAATTCTGTCCATTCCTGGAGTTATTATACATGCTAGAAGAGGTCTTTGCTAACAACTTGCTCCTGACTGTATCTTTACATATCCATGTGGCATGAGTTTTTCTTTTCACATCTCACCTGTAAGGACAACTATTACTTGGCTTTGGATTCATCCACTAAATGAAAAATTAACTCTCCTCTTTCACCATCATGTCTTTGACATTCACCAATGTTTCCTTATCTTACTGGTTGAAGTCCTATAGCAGATCTAATTTTAGATGCCAATCTTTCTCAATTTGTTACGTGTTAATCCAGTAAAGTATTAAAGCTAATAAAGTAAGTTAACTTTATTAATGTCAGCTATTGGAACCAAATCGTAGAATGTTTGTTTCTATATACAGTTAATTTCCTTTTAGCTTCTCCATTACTGATACAAAAATGTGGATTAAGCCCTTACGAACTCAGACAGTTGACTATTTATTGTATTATGTTCTTATTTTATTTGTCTTTCCTTAACTTATATCAGCATACATAGAGGTTAATCAAACCCATACTTATTAGTGGGTTCCCAAGGCCTACAGACTAATGTTAAGATTCTGTAGTTTGCCAGTCAGTATACTTTGAAAGTCAAGATTTACCTTACCACTCCAACCTCACCCACATCTATTAGAGCTCCATGAAATTGTTGGACCAATTTCAAAAACCTGATGTGGACAAATTGCTACTCAAGATTTTACTGATGTTCTTTTACTTTTTAAAGGTTTCCATATTTACAGATTCCACAACACTTGCTGGTTGTCTATGCAGTATACAAGAATAATAAACACCAGACAATAGGACTTTCCACAAATTCTTTCTGGATAACTCCATTTCCAATCCTTACTTTTTTTTTGAAATGGCTGACTTGTCCTATGTTTGGTTAAATCCTTATATGGGGTCTTATTCACTGGGGTCTTATGTTCTGGAAGCCCAGAATTTTCCAAACCATCAATTTCTGTTTTCTTTGTACCCAGAAGTTTAGTTCTCAGCTTATTTTTTTCCTGTCACATCTTATCATAACCTGCAAAGAGCAGCTAGACTGCATTTTCCCTGGTAAGTTTGGAAATTTATTCTGCTAAATACCCAAGTTCACCATTCTCATATTCTGCCTTCCATTCACAAAGAATACCTTCCTTCCAGTTGACAATGACACAGTCATCATTTCTAATGCCTTATCAAAAACATACTTAGGTTCTGTATTTCTACTAACAGTCTCTTCAAAGCATTCTAAGTCTTCCCTATCAAGCTTCTCACAACTCTTCCAGAATCTTCCAGTTGTCTATTTAAAAAGCTCTTCTAATATGTTTGGTACTTACAAACTGCAGCAGCATTCCACTTTCAGTACCAAAATCTCTATTAGTTTGTTAAACAGCTGGAAAGCAATGTACCAGAAATTGAACAATGTTTAAAAAGGTAATATAATAAGTTACAAGTTTACAGTTCTAAAGCCATTCAGAACACCTATCTCAGCTGGAAAGGCATGTAGCAATGTCTGCTAAATTTCTCTCTTGGCTTCTTATTTCATAAGGCTACCCTCAGGGCATTTTCCTCCTGCATCTCCAAAGGTGTCTGGCTGTGCAGACTCTATCACTTCTGCTCTTCAAGCATCTCCATCAGCTCTGAGCTTTCTCCAAAGTATTTCCTCTTTTAAAGGACTCTAGTAAATTAATCAAGCCCCAATTTGAATGAGTAGAGTCACATCTCCATCAAATCAAAAAGTCATACCCACAACTTGCCACATCACATCCCTATGGAGATAATCCAATCAACAGTTTCCAACCTATAGTTTTGAATCAAGATTAAAAGAAATGGCTGCCTCCACAAGATTGGATCAGGATTAATCCATGTTTTTTTTTCTGGGATACACCATAGTTCTAAACCAGTACAGTTGGGAAGAAATTGAAAGTGCAGTCTGGAAAACTGAGTATATACCTAGATGAAAACAGATCCTCAGGTAGAGTTGCAGACCCTGCCTGAGGTCTGGACTTGGTTTGGCTGGGTATTTCTGAGGAACAAGAGAAATCAACTTTCAAAATAATGCTATCAAGAAAATTGAAATTCTCAAAGCCAACAGAAAATCACAAAGCATATGAAGATGTAGACAGATATAGCCCAGCCAAATGACCAAATTAAAACACTGGAGGAAGAGGCACAGATTTTGAAACAACTAATCAAAGATATTCATACAACTCTACTAAATATATACAGTGGATTGGCTAATGACATGAAGGATATGAAGAACATACTAAAAAAGCATAAAGAAGAATTTGACAGAAAAAGTAGAAAAATAGCAGATATCACAGAGATGAAAGATAATGTAAACCAAATAGAAAATATGCTAGAGACCCACAACAGGAGATTTTAAGAGGCAGAAGAATACAAATGTGAATTAGAGGACAGGACAATTGAATTCAAATGCAAAAAAGAAAAAAAATGGCATAAAAAGGGAAAATTTAAATTAGATCTTAAGGAAATTATAGAAAACATAAAGTACACAAATATAAGATTCATTGGCATCCCAGAAGAGAAAAAGAAGAGTAAAATCCTAGGGAGATGAGTTCAGGAGATACAGGGGGAAATTTTCCCAACCCTTATAAAAGATATAAATGTATAAATCAAATGAATAACAAGTAGGATAAATCCAAATAGGCCTACTCAAAGACACATATTAATCAGTCTGCTAAATGTTCAAGAGAAGTAGAAAATCCTGAAATGGCAAGAGAAAAGTCACTCACCACATACAATGGAGATGACATGAAACTGAGTTTGGACTGCTCAAAAGGCATCATGGAAGTGTGAAGGCCATGGTATAATATAATTAAGGTCCTGGAAGAGAGAACTCTGGCCAAGAATTCTGTATCCAGCCAAAACTGTCCTTCAAAAGTGAGGGAGAGATTAAAGTTTTCAAAGACAGACAAAGGCTAAGAGAATATGTCAACATGAGACTGACCCTACCACAAATAATACAGGGAGTTCTGTCAGCTGGAAAAAAAAAAAGGACATGAGAAAGAGGTTTGGAGTAGGAGGACACATAATTGAAGAGTATCAGCAACGGAAATGTAAAGGATAAATAGAGAAAGAGGGAAAAGAATATGAGCCCCTGAGAAATAAAAAACAAAAGATAAGATGGTAGATTGTAAAATGCCTTCACAATAATCACTTTGAATGTTAATGGGATAAACTCACCAATTAAAAGATGCAGATTGGCAGAATGGATTAAGAAATATTATCTATCTATATGCTACTTACAAGAGAATTATCTTAGACCCAAGGACACAAATAGACTGAAAGTAAAAGAATAGAAAAAGATGCTTCATGCAAGCTGTAACCAAATGAAAGCAAGAGAAGCTATGGTAATATCAGACAAAGTAGACTTTAAATGTAAGGATGTCATAAGAGACAAAGAAGAATGCCACATCTTAATAAAAAGGAAAATTCTCCCAGAAGAAATAACAATCATGTATATTTATGCTCCCAAACAAGGAGATCCACATTACATAAGGTGAACACTGGCAAAACTGAAGGAAGCAATAACAGATGTTTCAACAATAATATTGGGAGACATCAATGCAACACCCTTTCTATAGCTAGAACACCCAAACAGAGGATAAACAAAGAAATAGAGAACGTAAGCAACTGGATAAATTAATTAGACCTAACAGACATATAGAGTTCCTTATACCCCAAAACATCAGGATATACATTCTTCTCTAGTGCTCATGGAACTTTCTCTAGGATAGATCATATGCTGGGGCACAAAACAGGCCTTTATAAATTTAAGAACACTGAAGTTATTCGTAATACTTTATCTGAGCCAATGGAATGAAGCTGGAAATCAATAACTACAAAAGAACCAGAACTTTTGCAAATATATTGAAATTAATAACACACTTTTAGGGAATTACAAGGTAAATTGGAAAATATCAGGAGATGAATGAAAATGAGAATACAACATGTCAGAAATTCTTGGATATGCAAAGACAGTGCTGAGAGGGAAATTCATTGCCCTAAATGCCAGTATTAAAAAAGAAGAGCAAAACTCAAGGACTTAACTTCTCACCTGGAAGAATCAGACAAAGAACAGCAAACTAACCACAAAGCAAACAGAAGAGAAATAACAAATATCTATAAGGGAAATGCAGAGCAAGACCAAAATGAGATACCACCTCACACCTATAACAATGGCTACTATTAAAAAAAATAAGAAACTACAAATCTTGGAAAGGTTGTGGAGAAATTGAGACAATTATGCACTGCTGGTGGGAATGTATAATGGTAGAGCTGCTGTAGAAGAAAGTTTGGCAGTTCCTTACACAATTAAATATCGAGTTGTCCTACAACCTGGACATATCACTACTTGCTGTATACCCAGAAGAGCTGAAAGCAGTGAAGCAAATAAACATTTGCACACTGATTTTCATAGCAGGGTTATTCACAACTGCCAAAAGATGAGGACTATTCAAGTGCCCATCAACAGAACAGTGGACAAACAAAATGTGGTATATACATATGATGGAATATTATACAGCAGTAAGATGAAATGGGGTCCTGAAGCATATCACAATATGGATGAACCTTGAGGACATAATGCTGAATGAAGTAAACCAGACACAAAATGATAAATACTGTATGATTTTACTACTACGACCTTGGTAAAGGTAAACTCAGGGGCTTATCGTATAGAATATAAGGGACCTAGAGATACACAGAAGCTAGAAATGAGTGAATGGTTAGCTAATGAGGTTGAATTTTAGTGGAAGGGAATGGAAAGAAGTGAAGGCAGTTCATTAGTGGGTCTACAAGTAATATTGCCATATTGAAAGTAACCATGATTGAAAGGGGTTGTAAAGAGCCATGTGTCCCACCGATTAACAAACATAAGTAAATTCTTGCATGAACTACTTCTAAGATATGAATTTTGGATAAAGAGAAAATAATAGAGGGGTATAAGGTCTATGGTCTGGGTTTAACAAGAAGACATCAACAGTTATTCAGCAATACCAGGGATAAATAACTGGAGGGAAAGGACAAGAGTTAAGATGAAGTTTGGATTTTCTTTTTGGTGAGGGTGTGTTTATCAGTTATTTTTACTCTTTCTAACAATGAAAATTGTCCAAAATTGAGAGTATTGATGATTGTACAACTAAGTGAAGATAATGTAAGACATGGATTTTTGACATTGGACATTATATATGGTGCCCGAAGGATGGAGGTGGCTGAAGGATACATTGATTGGTAAGTGCAATGGTGAACTGGAGGATATATATATATATGATCAAATATTGTGTGGATTGAATGTTATTCCAGAGCTCTAATTCTTATGCAAGGCTATTCTTATGCAAGCTTCAGGTAGCTATTGCTATTTACCATGATTTGCCAAAACCCAACTGAAACTATTCTTGTAAACCCTAGAGAAGATCTAGGGCTCTATCTGAGATTCTACAAAAGTTTCATGCACTATTTTCACTTTCCAGAAACCTACAACCTCTAGATGTGTTCTTATGCCAGATAAGTCCTGAAATCTAGAGGAGACAGCCTCTCTCAGAACATCAACTAGTTCCATCCTCCTATCCCATATTATTGACAGCTCTTTCCAACTGAAAAAGTTAGAAGGGGCATAGCCCAAATGCCTATAAAGAATAGGAGAAGGTTCAAAGGAGAAGGAGGAGTTATAACAAAGAAGATGGGATTTAACAAATGAGTATGATTGTTAATCATTATACTTATATTTCTTTTAGTCTCCCATGTCTTGGAGCATCTAGAAAGAAAAACCTAAATTTGTGGAACTGTAATCCATACCAAATTCTGAAATCTGTTCTAGAACTACTTATTACAATGTACATTGAAATTTGTTGCTTTTTTGTACATGCTATTTTTCACAATGAAAAATGTTTTAAGAAATACTGGTTCACCTAGGAAATTTCTAATAAGTTCATTTAATAGTTCTTCACAAAGAGATAGAGCAATTTTTCTTCATGTTGTAGAAAAGTATGCAGAAGTAAGGTCATTGAAACGATCATCTCCTGACGATATGTGATAAATAAACTGGAATAACTACCTGACAAACCCTAACAATGTAGTCATGATTTTTAAAAGACGCTTTTGTCTGTAGTAAAAAGATAAGGACAATTAAAGTAATTATTTAAGTAAATTAAAACAATTATTTAAATAAATCAAAGTAAAGAAGACATTTTCTAAATGGTTTATCTGAATGCTTACTTTTCATTTTAAGTCTTGAATGACCTGAAAAATGATCCTGGTTCTCCATTTTACTTTGCCTGTGTATACCATGACCTCAATAGCATGAAGTTTTATTTCTATCATAAGCAACTGTTCTACCTTTCACCTTGTCGAGTTATTTCATCCATATAAATAGGAAAAGAGTTTTGACTTAGAATGCAACATTCTTTTCCTTAGGGCTATTCTTAAAAATACTTGAATTAATTCTCAAAATTCTTCAATATTGATTTTGATTCTAATCATATAGCAGAAGAGGCTGAAAGTAAGCATATTGTAAGAAAATAAGTGTAAATACGTTTGCAAAAGGAAATGATTGCCAACTTACTTCCAGTTAGCAAACATTAAGTAGCCTGAACTTTCTCAGAGTGGTTAGAATGCAAAATAGACAAATATAGGTGCCTGCCACTTTGTACACATTTACTTATGCAAACTACCTAGTGAGGATTATCTGATTTTGTGCGAGTTGAAAATAACTCAGCTTTCTAGTCAGGATTAGGTACTCAAAGAAAAATCCAGGTCTTCCCTTTCAGTCAGTGTAAACTAATGACTAAATATGGGTAGAAACTTTTTTTTAAAAGAATGATGTAGAACCATAACTATCTACCAATGGAATAATAAAGAAAAGACAAGATTTTATGTTGGAACTATTCGTATTTATTGTCTACTTTTAAAACTGTTCTATTTCACTCTTCACTTTCTCCAGTTCAGAGAAAGTCAGTCCTTTAAAAATGTGAAGGTGCAGGGGGAGATACAGCTCAAATTTACATCCTTTTTTAATATTTGTATTACTAAAATAAAAAGAATCCTAAGTGCAAAAAAAATGCATCAATTATTTTGGTATTAAATTATGCATTTATGCATCTTTGAGGTTGTAATTCAAGCTACATTTAAGTTGACCCAAACAATTGTACATGGGATTTATATTGACGATGCAAAGGACATTATTTTTTGTACGTTTTGGATTGTCCCACTTTCTCTGAAATGATTTTAACTTCTAATATATGTCATCATATTCATCTTATATTTAAGGGAGGGCAGAGGAAAAAATTTTAAATGAGTGTCAAAGCAGTATATTACATATTCATATATGGAATACTTGAAAAATTGCCTTCATTGAAAAAGCTATAAAAGCCTTAAAGCTTTACAGTGACAGACTTGGTAGGCCACACAGTCAGTGTGAAATTGGATTCAGTGTGATTATTTCTGGGCAATAATTCAGAGCAAATAACATCAAGGAAGGCTTGCGTAAATCCAGATGGAAAAAGTGGATTTAAATCATACTAATATGTTGCAAAGCATATGAAATATGCTTTCTACTGTGCCTTGGAGACACATGACCAAATCCATATTCAAAAAGTAAAAACAAACCAGAGTGATTTGAGGAATAAATTACTTGTCATCGTGATCTTTAAAAATGCCAAAATTTAATGCAAAAATATAATCCTAACATTTATTGCAGCAAAAATAAATGTCAACATATTAGGCTTAACTGGCAAAGCCTTGTGGTAGCATTTCTACAGACTGAAAGGAACATGACAAGCTGTATTTCACATTTATTAGAATGAAATTTGGTCTTCTTTATCATAAGAACTAGATTTAAACACTTTATTTTAATTTACTTCATGGTATTGAAGAAAACATTGACTCAGACAAGAAAAAGAATACCATGTAAACTTGTTCACTGAAGCAACTGATCAATCTCAGAAGGTAGATATGTATTATGACAACAGCAAGCCTTTATAGTTAGAAGGAAGAATCGAGTACAAGGTGGTTAAGTGGGGAATCTGGTGTGGGTTCCTAGTCATACATAATATTCACAGTATTTTATTTTTTTTGTATCTTTACTTCATTTTTTTTTTTTTTTGCAGAGCTAATAGTGAATAGTGTCCAGGCCAAGAAATTTCTGTTTAAAATATTTCATTTTAAAGGTCATTACTTGGAAATTAAGATTTTGAAAGTAAATATTTATGTGCATTTGTTTAAACATTTAATGATAATTTTAATAGCCCAAATCCTTCAGTAATTACTTGCTAAATTAAGCTAATTTCACATTGTTTGGGACAAATAGGGGAGAGTTAATCCAACTATACAGATAATTCCTTAGTTTATCTTGTCCAAATTGACAACTTTTTAGGAAGGAATTGTGAAAGATATAAGTATTAAATATCTATTTGATATCTGGGTGCCATTCTCCAGAATTAGCATAAGATTTCTGAACTTTTCTGTAACTGACATTTTATAATTCTTTTTAAAGAAATCATCCCCTATATTCTCTATAGGAGGAATACTCATAAAAATTATTTACTCTGGACAAATGGCAAATATGTCTTCTCCAGGATTGAAAAGGGTCAAGCATAACAGTATTTATCATATTAAAAGTGTAATGTGTATAGTGTACTTTATAAAACCAACAGGTACATAAACACAATAAATATGTATGTATGTAAATCCAAATGTTTGCATAGATATTCAGTGTGCATTGATAATACATAAATACCTTTACCAGGAGGGCAAATTTGGTAAGTTTTTATTTGCATGAAGGATGTGCAATTATATATGCAAATTTTGAAAGTTTAGCATGAAAATTAGTAATTTCAACACACTACAGTTTTCAAAGATATTTACATTTAAATATGAATCTACTTAGCAGTTAAGTAGTAAACAAAATATCATGTCTAAGCAAACTATGTTTCGTATAAATATCCTAAATGTTGAAAAAATATATATTTGCATGGACGCAGCATTAACTGCCACTAAAAACTGACAAGTTATAAGATAGTGTTTCAAAAATATGCTTTTTTTCACAACTACCTACTATGGGATTTTTGTTTTAAAGGTCAGTTCTTGGAAATCAAGACCTTAAAAATAAAGGTTTTATATAAATTTGTTTGAACAACTAATGTTAATTTTAATAGCTTAAATTCTTTAATTACTTTGGGAATTGATTTAATATCTGCATATTGTTTGGGACCAGAAGAGAAGGTTTAATTCAAATTAAGCATGTAATATGCCAAAATTTACAATTTTCCTTACATTGTATGTACTCAACATATTTCCCTGCCAAATTAACAATAGAAACAAGTCTTTGGATGATACTATCCTGTTAGCCATTCCCAACTTCATCTTTAGCTATAATGCCTTGAAAAAATCCTTTATTATTGTAAATAGTGCTATGTCTTACCTGTGATGAATGTGCTACCTTCAAAAATATCCAGTAATTGATTCATTCACTGGGGGAATAAAAAACATATAATATGAACAAAGGCCAAAACTAGGCCTAGTACATGTGGTTTATGAATATGTAATGAATGCACATAAAATCCTTCTTTGCCAACTACTGAGCTAAGTGCCACATTTAGAATCCCTGACCCTCAAGAAACTGCTAGCCCAGTTAGGAAGACAGACAAGTAAAATTCAGTGTGATCTGCGATACACTGATCATATGAATGCAGAAGGAGCACCACATTTTATTTAGTAGGGGGATTGTGATATCAAATGAGGCCACAATTGTAGTTATGTGGGAAACTCCACATTAAAAATGATTCAAGGTGGTGCAAGGGTAACTCAGTGTTAGAATTCTCACCTGTCATGCTGGAGACCCGGGTTCGATTCCTAGAGCTTGCACACACCAAAAACTAACTAAATAAATAAAGTGATTCATATCCAGAAGTTTAAAAGATAAGTGTTTGCTAGGTGGATAAACGAATGATGTTAGGTGTCACATGGCCAGTCCTATTTTTAGAAACACATGTAGTGACTTTCAGAGGCAGACTAATATAAATAATTGTTGAACGATTAGATTAATAAGTCATAGGTAATATTTGTGCCCCTCCTATATATTATCATTGATTCAGTGGCCTCTTCTCACTTCCCTTGACTTATGGAAAAAGGATTATTTTCCCCATTCTGGAATCTTTCTACTCTATCCAAAGCAGAATAACTAACTAATGAATTAAGAGTGTTGCATATAAATATAGCAAATCTCTATGACTCATGGTATGGTAAAAGCAAAACCAAATCAAATGAAACATCTTAATTTTAAATAATAATAATTGCTATAAGGAATAAATTATTAAGATTCATAAAATTCTCTATAATGTGTGTGTATAAGTATTTCTTTTACTGTTTTCTTCCAAATATGAAAACAATTTTAATAACTATGACTTATTTAATTACTGTTTCCTATATGTTCTATATAACTTACTAAAGATGTCTTCTAATTATGAACTCATGTTTGATATTTTATTTTTCCTCCTAGCAGATAACATGATAATCCAAAATAAAAATTATCTTGGGGATATTTTTTTCATCTTAAGTGGATCTTTAGTACTATGACCTTTGTATTAATACATACTCATTCATAGAATTTCCTATAACTGATAATGTGGATTTCCAACTCATATAAACCAAATAGAAACTGTAAGCGAACCTTAGGAAATTTCATTACAATTATTTTCCTATTTATGCTCTTCAATGCATGATGGATACTTCTGAATTTTCACTGGAGTCGGATCATCTCTTCTTATTACTCCTTTATGTTTGCAGTTCCCATGAGGTATTCTTACTTCCTTTTTCTTCCCTATGACCTCTGTAATAACCAACAACACAATTTGTTTCTTCCCTGGTAGAATTCCCATTAAAAGCATCCTGATTGCCACATAACTTGACCTAACTACACTGGATTTCCTGTGACTAGTTTGTGCTTCATAATCTAAGCCTGAGTTGTGGGTCTGGGTTTTTGAACTCCACCACTATGGTAACAGTAGACCCTATCCATTTCCCATCTACTTGGAAATTCCATTTTGACATTCTCTCAGTGTTTCATTATTATACATTAGCTCATAATGGCCATTCTGAAATATGTTAATGTTTATTCACATATACATTGACTCATCCTGATTTCTGGCACTATCAGTTAGTATTGCCTGTTCTTGAAGTTCATATATAGTAAACGGATCTATGCAGTGTATACTCTTGACTGTTTGACTTCTTTGGGTCTAAGATTATGTTTATGAGATTATTCATGTTATTGTACATAGCAGTAATTTCCACAAATTACATGCATAGGAGTTAAATTCAGTATGTTCCAATCAGATGACTCGGCAATTCCAGTGCCAATGAAATGAAAAATAAATTTAAGTAGGTCTATAAAGGGTATTGTGAGATATTCAACACAGTGTTATTGGTAATAGAAGGGAAGTGGAGGCCATTTGTCTTTCTATCTTTTGGGAAATGAGTAGGTAAATTTTGATGGATGCAAATCATGAAGTGCTTCACATAAGTTAAATGCAATGAACTAGCCAGACAAATTAAAGGACAAGCAAAGTCCTTTATTGCAAGAAAAATACTGCAATATATTTTGCAAAGGAAAATATTAAGTAGAAAATTAAGTATATATTTACCAAAATTAAAAGTAAAAGAAAACTAAAAAAAAAAAAAATAAAGAAAGAAAACAAGAATGCACATTTGCATGAAAACAAACTAACAAATACATGCATTAAACACATTAGAATGGTGGGTGGAAAACAAAGGCGAGAATAAATGTGTTGGTTTGAAGCTGTTATGTACCTCATAAAAGGTCATGTTCTTTTTATCCATTCCTGTAGGTATAGACCTATTGTGGGTGGGATTTTTTAGTTAGGTAATTTCAATTGACTTATGATGCTTCACATTCAAGATGGGTCTTAATCCTTCTGCTGGAGTCCTTTATGAGAGAATAAAGAACACAGATAAAGAGAGAAAAAAGCCCGGAGAAGCTAAAGGACCCACAGAAGAAGTCAGTGGAAACAGAAGCTGAAAGCAATGAAACCTGGGAGCAAAGGACTAGAAGATGCCAGCCATGTGCCTTCCCAAGTGACAGAGATCTTGGATAAAGGCAGCCTGTCTTCAGAATCCAGGTATCATTCTGCTGATACTTTAATTGGGACATCGTCATGGCCTAAGAACTGTAAATTTTAATTTAATAAATCCCAGCTGTAAAAGTCAATCCATTTATGGTATATAGCATTCCTTCAGCTTTAGCAAACCAAGACAATAAGGAAAAACAATGAGGATACTATGCCATACACTGAAGGTATATGACTAATTCAATATTTCCACTGAGGTAGAAAATAAAGGGAAAAAAATCTAATTTATCATTAGGTTTTGCTTTTTATTAACTATATCATGAAGGCATTCATTTCCCCCCGTTTCCATAACCACTACCTAAGCCCAAGCCTCTCTCATCTCTTATATGGACCACTGAACTACCTTTCTAGCTTTCTCATGCTCTCTTTCTTTTACCTCTATGTTCTTTCTCTACCCAGAAGGAATTGAGCTTTTGAAACTTAAATCTTGTCATATCCTTCCTGTTGTTTTATAAAATAATTGGTAGCAAGGGACATCTCAATAAGAATAGGAGTATATTAGAAGGGTTTATTATAAGGTTAGAGATTTTGTTGTATGATTTTAGGAAGGAAACATACCTTTCTCTAGACTGGATGACTAAACAACTGGGGACAATTTTATGATTGTTTGTCTTAATAATTCTTATTTAGTATGCAGAAGAAATGGAGACTGCTAAAGCTGTATGTGTAAGGAAGCAGTTGAAGGAATATATTTGCTCATTTTTGTGGTTTGCATATTTTTATTGGCATTGTCTATGCTTGGACATTATTTTAAAATGATCTTTTCTTTTGTCTTTTGTCCCATCACAGTCTCAGAGTAATCCTACCTGAGCTTGCTGTTCTGAGAAGTTGTTTATACTCAATAGGAGTAAACATAATCACTACCACACAATAGCCATCAGGGATTTCTTCTTTTTGGTCAGGACAGATGAAGTCAGGGACAAGACATTAATTAATGATATTCAGATCTTCACCATTGCAAACATTGTCTTGCTTAGGGGATTGTTTAGAGAATGTTGTTTGTAAATGGACTCAATTTATTCCCTGTTGATCCTTTTGTTGCAGGCTGAACTTTCGAGTTATCTGATGTGTCAACGGCTACAGAAAAACATTTAAAGCTTTGAACCAGATTAACTGGTCAACTGAACCAAAAAGAATTGCCCAAAACAACATAGTTATCAGTCTTTGTAATAGAACCCTGAAGCCAGGAGCCATAACCAAATTCAGGTAATATAAACATGTCCAAAAGTTCAGCTGGGTCTTTTCTAGCTATGACATTGTAAGATATATGAATGTTAATAATAATAAAACCATTATAGTAAAGATAAAAATGTGACAGTTAGTAGCCAAGGCAGAAATACTGAACAGAATGAATACATGACTGAGTAATAATAATTGCAGAGCACAGAGAAAAGGAGAGAAGTAATGGTAGATTAGACTGAGGGATAAACAAAAAAATAGGGCTCTGAGAGCTACTTTATAACTTGAAGAATGTTCTGCTGTTCTTCATGATGCTTAATGAGCTTTCTGTTTTTCCTTCCTTCCAGAGTCTCCTCACTCTAAATATCCATTAACAGAGTTAGCCTGAATGATGACTGTAATGTCTCTAGGGCTTAGAAGAGACTTACTGTGTAACAGTGTTCAAGAAATATTAAAATAAAGAATGAATACATGTGTATATCTCTCTTTCTGAAAATCTTAGTACCATGGTTCATAGTCACATATAACCTTTTCATACACACTTTTTCTAAATCAACAAGAATAAAATCTTTGTCCAGACTGGAAAATGAAATCGAACAATTGCAATCTCATCTTCATGAAACTGCCTTTTAACATGTTGTATATCTTGCTGTAGCAGTTCTTCAATGGTTCAACTATAAACTCTACATTAAAGATACTGATTGCCTTTTCCAGTCATCTTCAAAGTTAAGAGCAACACAATTTATTATGGACATGCATATATTTTTTTTGAAATCACCATGTTATTTCTCCAAGAATTCCAGATTTTTCTTCTATTCAGATTCTCTAAGAGCTCTTATTTCAATATTAAGATTTTAGGTCACCTTCTGAAACAGGCCAAAAGAAACCCTGAATAAATGTAAAGATACACATATGCACAAAGTCACTATTCCATAAAACACGATTCTTTACTTTCAGGTATTTATGCTGAAAGAAATAAAGTAGTTCTGAGGATACTATGTAATACTATATTAAATAATGGTCTTTAGTAGGGTGATTACTTGTCTCTAGGTTCCTTAATTTCAAAATGTCAGAGATAAAGTGGACAGAAGGACAAAAAACATGTGGTCCCATACATTCATTATTCAGCTTTAAAAAAACAAGCCTCACAAATTAAGTGACTTGAGCCATATTCCCAGATATTTATCTTGGCCTCCATAATGATTAAGTTCATGTGTTAATTTGCTAGGCTATGTTATCCAGTTGTTCAGTCAAGCAAGCTCTGGCTCGATTATATATCCTGTCAGTTCTGTTTCTCTGGAGAACACTGGTAAACCATATTATCAGACAAGATTAAAGGCAATCCTAACTGTTGCCTTCTGCGTTAATTCCTTCCCTCTAACCATACTACCATGAAAACCATGTGCTGTACAGCAATCTTAAGTGGTTTGCTCAGGTTTTGTTTATCATTAAGACTTTGTACGAATGTCCACGCTTAGCATGACATAGCTCTCTGTTGTAATGATTAAATACGTCAATATACATACAGTTCTTTGGAAATATGTGATAAATAAATATTTGATAAAAAGTAGTTGTCATTATGTCTAACTCTGTGGCTGTAAAGTTCTTGTACTTTGTCCGCAGTTACTCTGTCCCTTCCATGTATCACCATTCTAATTCAGAATAGATTTCTCTTACAGGATTACTCATTAATTTTCATCAAACTCTATTGGAAGTGATAGATAATTAACATATAAATTCTATACGTATGATACATTTCCTGGCAAGGATATGTGCAGGGTATTATAAAAATGGAGAAAAAAGTAAATATTAGAGAACAATTTTCCATTTCTAATCCCAATCCTTTTTTTTTTCAAATATATAAAGGTGTTTATGTTGTCTTACGGTAATTAAAATATATCAATAATGGTGCTTATGTATGCTAAATTGCCAAAAGGATCATACCAGTTTTAAACATTGTCTATCAGCACCACCCACTCCCTGTACTCTGCATTGTAATGCTGAGGCAAGAATTCTGAAAACCACATTTCTGCTTTGCCGAAACAGGCTCTTTGTTAGGGCGACCTCAAGACTGAAGGAGGAAGAGTTCGTTTCATCTTGTGGGCTTCCTGGTTTTGGAATCATCACCCAATAATACTTCTTCACCCTGGTAATGGCAGTTTCTTCTCTTAGTAGTTGAAACCAATTTTTAGTATTTCAACATTTACAGAACCAATCTTACTGTATACCACTCAGAAACTCTTGCAATGTCCTGATTAGAGAGCAGAGTTCCAGCTCTGCAGGATTTAATGATTTCAGTCATTTCCTTTTATTCTTCCAAACTTAGGGGAGACAGCCCCTTTCTTCAATTATTTCCAAAATATGGTAGTGATCTTTTCTTGCATTTTCAGCTGACAAGCAATAACTTTATATCCACTGTTGGGAAATGAATCATGTTCCCAACAAAAGGAAACATGTTTAAGTCCCAACCCCTGTTCCCATGAATGTGAACCCAGGACATTTGAAGATATTGTTAGTTAAGGCATGCCCAAATTGAATGAGGGTGTGCCTTAGTCCAACATGCCTGCAGTTCTTATATCAGAAGAAATTGGATAGGGACTGATTACATCTACAATCGACTAAATAGAGGGTCTTCAGCAAGAAGAGACATTTGACCCAATCAGTTGAAGGTTTTAAAAGAGAAGTCAGAAGAGAGAATTTCTCTCTTCACTTCAGCCAGACAGTGTCTCATGAGGAATTCAATAAAGACTTTCATTGGAGTTGCCTGTTTGCAACCTACTTATGGAATGTGGAGTCATGTCTTCCAACAACAATGTGAGACACTTATAAAATTTCATATTTATATATATGTATGTATCTCTTTTTGTTTCTTTTTCCCGAGTGATCCCTGACTAATACAGTGTGAGTTTTATCTTCTGACTATCCTAACTGATACAACACCTACATTTTCACAGCAATGAAAGTAGTGACTAACAGTAGGTACTCAATGAAATATTTGTTAAATTAATATTAATTAACAAATAGCTAGCAATTATTGAGTCCTTGCCACCTCAGGGGTTGCGGTAAGCACTCTACATGTATTCATTGCCAGGATTGGTTATTTGTATCTTCTCTCTTTTTATCTTTGTCATTATTTTTGTTTATTAAATTTTATTTTATTGATTTTTCAGAAAACAAATTTATTTTATCAATGTTCTTATTGCTTTCATAGTTTCAATTTCATTGATTTCTACTCTTATATTTATTATTTCCTTATTTCTGCTTGTTTTGAGTTTGTTTTGCTCTTTATTATAGTTTCTTGAGATAGAAATTTAGATTATTAAGGTCATTCTTCTATATTATGTAAGTGTTTAGTTTTTAAGTATCCCTCTCAGCAGAACTGTAGATGCACTCCATATAATTTTATGTATTTTATTTTCCATTCTATTTGTTTTTTAGTTCTTTTGAGACTTACTTTTTGATATATGGATTTTTTTAGAAGTTTGTTGTTCAATTGCCATGTTCAGGGAATTTATTGTTATTAATTCCTTGTTTAATTCCTTTATGATTTAAAAACAAAAGCTAATAATTACAATTCTTTTAAAATTGTGGAGGTTTGTTTTATGTTTTAGGTATGACCTACCTTGTTGAATATTCCATACTTGTAAACAATAAGCATTGTCCTGCTATTGATTGGAGAGTTCTATATGTCAATTAGATCCTGTTAGTTCATTGTGTTCACATCCCTATTTGTGCTAATATTTTGTCTTTTGCTTTTATAGATTGTACAAAGTGAGTTGCTGAAATACCAAGCTATATTGTGTAATTATCTCTGTCTCCTTTCAGGTATATCCAGTTTTGCTTAAATATAGGTGGAGGTTCTGTTGTTTGGTGCATGTACATTTAAGATTATTATGTCTTGGTAGATTGAGACTTTTATTAATATGCAATTCCTCTATTTGTCTCTAGCCATTTTTTTACTCTGATATCTACTTTAATAATACATTCATAATTTTTTAATATTAATTTTTATATGTCATCAATTTTCCATTCACTTATTTTCAGCCTGTGAATTTTAAGTGATTCTCCAGTAAATATCATATGGTTAAACCATGTATTTCTTGTTTGCTTTTTTAATCTACTTTTCATATCTCTTTTTAATTGGTTTATTTAAACCACATATATTTAAGATTATTATTGATAATGTTAGCACTTAAGTGTTCCTTTTGTTTGTTTCATCTGTTTCACTTTTCTTAGCTTCTTGTGGTTTACTTGTTTTACTTGGGCATTTTTAAAGATTCCATCTTGATTTATTTATAGTGATTTTGAATATATCACTTATATATTCATTTGTGGTTGCTCTAATTATTATAATATAAATAGGTAACTTTTCAGTCTACTGATATTGATAATTTACTATTTTGAGTGAAATGAAAAAAACACATGTGATTGTTCAGTGTCAACTTGGCTAGGTTACAGTGCCCAGTTGCTAGGTCAAGCAAGCACTCATCTGAATGTTACTGTAAATATATTTTATAGATTTAAACTGTCAGTATTGCATCTATGGCTAATTACGTATACAATAAACTAAGGAGGTTGCCTTGAGCAATGAGAACGGTCTCATCTAATCAGTCGAAGACCACAAAAGATAACTGATTATTTCAGCAGTGATAGGAAGAAATTCCATCTTTACTTCAGTCTGCCAGCATCTCCCTGTGAAACCATAGAATTTGTACATTCCCTTCCCATCAGTTATGTTAGCCAATTCCTTTAATAAATTTCATAATATTCCTATTATTTCTCAATTACACAGAGCATCATCTTACTTCAATTTAATTCCTTTTACCCTCACCACCTTTAAAGTGTAATTAGCTAAAATATTTCCTATAAATTATTGAGTACATATCAGATTTCTTTTTGCTTCAACCATCAAATGTGATTTTAAAAACTCATGAAAAGTATGACCTATTATATTTACCCGTACTTTCACCAATTCCACTGTTCTTTCTTCCTTTCTAAAGTTCTAAACCTCCTGTATTTTCATTTATTTTCTTTTTTAGAAAATTTTCTTTAGTCATTCTTTAAAAGTAGGTTTACTGGAAAAACATTCTCTTAATTTTCCTTCATCTGAAACGTTTTGACCTTTTCCTTTTATTCCTGAATTATATTTTCAATGTATACAGAAATTTCCTTCCTCTATGCTTACATATGAAACACTCACTGCTATTTCTCTCTGGTTACTTTCAAAATGTTTTATTTGTCTTCAGAGTTTAATTACGATGTAACTTGACATGGCTTTCTTTGGGTTTATTTGGTTTCTTGAACCTGGATCTGACTCAATCTGTTTCCTGGATCTGCATGTTTATTTTTTTTTTTACCAAGTTTGAGATGTTTCCAGCCTTAAATCCTTTAATACATTTTCAGCCCCACTCCCTTTCACTTCTTTCCTTCTGGGACTCCAATGATATGAATGTTAGCCCTTTTGTTATCCCACATGTCCCTGAGGTACTTTTCATTCTTTGTTCCTCCCAATCTAGTTTCTGAGCAAGCTCTACTCATCTGTCTTCAAACTCACTGATTTTATCCTCTGCCATATCCACTCTACTATTGATCCCATCCAGAAAGTTTTTTTAAAAATTTTGGCCATTGTATTTTTCCAGTTCTATAATTTCTATAAGTTTTCTTTATACAATTTCTATTTCCTTATTGGAATTTACATTTTTTAGTTGTGTCAAACATTCATAATTGGCATTGTATGACTGCTACTGTAAAATCATTGTCAGATAATCCCAACATTTGTGTCATCTCTATGTTAACATCTGTTGATTTCTTTTCTCATTCAAGTTGTGATTGTCCTGGTTCTTATTTTTAGTGAATGATTATGCTTGCATCCTGGATATTTTGGGTATCCTGTTGTGAAATATTTTTCTTTTTTCCTTTTTTTTTTTTAGCAGACAGTCCAGTCACCTTCTTTAGTTGTGACATGAAGGCTCTGATGAGGGTAGATGTTCAGCTCTCTGATGGGCCCTGATAACAAAGCCCTGAAGATGCAGCACTCTCACTCATATTACCTAAATACAGTCATGTGGGTTGGAAGTTCATCCCCCCTAGGCCCTCCTAACATGTTCCTGGTGAACATGGACCACTCACTCACTCAGCCAAGCTGGTTACAACTGATATAAGGGGGAGAGGGAACCAGAATACAGACCAGCACTGCTTCACATGCGTCATTCCTTGTTGTTGCTTCTCAGGGATTATGGAGGCTCTGTTCCCCAATGTGTCCACCTGAAGCCTAAGGTGTGTCTGAGGAAAGGGGGGAGATTGAGTGCTTACAAGCTACAACTCACACTCACTTGTTGAGTCTTTAATGCCTGCTGGGGGCTCAGCTCACTGCTGGAACTCACTGACATACCCACCAGAGCATTGCTTGCTTCCACTAGGAAAGAATACAAGATCAGCTCCTTATTCAATCCTTGAAACCACAGGCAGTCATGTGCAATTTTTCCATTAATATTTGGTTTAAACAGAGCTGGATATTCTAGCTTACTAGCAGCTGGAATGCAATATACCAGAAACAAATGGCTTTTAAAAGTTGCTAATTTACAGTTTTAAGGTCAAGAAAATATCCCAATTAAAACAAGTCTATAGAAATGTCCAATCAAAGGCATCCATCCAGGAAAAGATACCTTGGTTCAAGAAGGCCGATGAAGTTCAGGGTTTCTCTCTCAAGTGAGAAGGTACATGGCGAACATAGTCAGTGCTTCTCTCTCGGCTGGCAGGGCACATGGCAAACGTTGTGTCATCTGCTAGCTTTCTCTCCTGACTTCCAGTTTCATGAAGCTCCCCGGGAGGCATTTTCCTTCTTCATCTCCAAAAGTCGCTGGCTCATGGACTCGCTGCTTCTTGGTGCTGCAGCATTCGCTACTCTCTCTGAACCTCCTTCATTCTCCAAAATGTTTCCTCTTTTATAGGACTCCAGAAACTTATCAAGACCCACCCAAATGGGTGGAGACATGTCATTACCTAACACAGTTTAGCAACCACTCTTGATTAAATCACGTCTCCAGGGAGATGATCTGATTACAGTTTCAAACGCACAGTATTGGATAAGGATTATTCTACCTTTATGAAATGGGATTTAGATTAAAACATAGCTTTTCTAGGGGCATACATCCTTTCAAACCAGTATATTCCACCCTCTGGACCATAAAAAAGATATGTTTTCCCCATATACAAAATGCATTCATTCCATTACAACATCAGAAAACATTAAACCATTTCAGTAGCAATATACATGCAATACAAAGTTAGAAATGTACAAACTCCTATCAAAGTTAGTCACAGACATGGTCTGTTCTAAGGCAAAATTATCCTCTGGCTTTGGACCTTTGAAAACTCATAAGTTATATGCTGCCAACATGCAAAGGAGGAACAGTCATAGGATACACATACACATTTCCATAGGGAGGAAAGAACACAGAGGTTATGGAGCCATACAGTTTCAAAAACCTGCAGGGCAAAAACCATTAGATTTCAAAGTCTGAGGGGTCATTTATCTTTGGAGCTTTAGAAAGTGCAGTCCCACCCTTTCCAAAGGCCTATGCTGAGGCCTGCCTCTCCCTGAATGCAACCTTGGGGAACATTGGGGAGACCACCTTTTCAGCTCCACCCTATCCAAACACTGGGACTGCACCCGGACTCTCTGCCATCTCTGGGGCACACGCTCAACCCCACCATGTGGTGGCAGCCAGGCTCTCGCCAAACCCCAAGGAATGTGCTTCACCCTCTCAGGCCTGAGGAGGCAGGACTCTTCCACTGCAGTGAGGTGGAAGGCCCATCCTGTGCCTTCGGGGCAAACCCACCCTCTTCATGACCTGGGGTGGATCTGCTCTCCTGGCCCGAGGCTTCTTGACTTCAGACCTCAGCCTCCATGGTTTTGCCTCTGAAGTTATTTTTCTTCCCATGTGTCCCTTCTCTGAATCCCCCAGTCCAGACTGGCAGCGGTTCTGTTTATACATGTCCCATCACACTCTTTTTGGCCTTCTATGCAGTAGCAATGGCTCATGCCCATCAGACATAAGGAGTTTCAGCAAATCCTTCCCGGATAACTCCATGTCCAATCCTGGCTTTCTCTGAAATGGCTGACTGGTTCCATATTTGGTGAAATCCTAACACAAGGCACTATTCTATGTGGTCTCCCTTTCTAGAGGCCCAGAATTTTCCAGGACATCAATTTCTGGTTTCTTTGTACCCAAGAGTTCAGTTTTCAGCTTCTCTCTCTCCTGTCATATTTCACTATAAGCTGTGAGGAGAAACCAGGTTGCACTTTCGACATTTAATTTGGAGATCTCTTCTGCTAAACATCCAAGTTCATGGCTTTTAAAATCTGCCTTCCAGCCAAAGCCACAGTCAATATTGCCAGATTATCTGCCATTTTAAAACAAGGTTCAACTTCCTTCCAGTCTGTAATGACACACGTCTCATTTCTAAGGCATTATCAGAAGTGTCTTTAGAGTCCAGATTTCTACCAACAGTCTCTTCAAAACATTCTAGGCCTTCTCTATCAAGTTTCTCACAACTCTTCCAGAATCTTCCCCTTATTCATTTAAAAAGCTGTCCCAACATGTTTGGTATTTGCAAACTGCAGCAGCATCCCACGCTCTGGTACCAAAATCTGTTCTAGTTTGCTGTATACCAGAAACAAATGGCTCTTAAAAAGGGGGAATTTAATAAGTTGCTAGTTTGCAGTTCTAAGGCCAAGAAAATGTTCCAATTAAAACAAGTCTATAGAAATGTCCAATCAAAGGCATCCATCCAGGGAATGATACCTTGGTTCAAGAAGGCCGATGAAGTTCAGGGTTTCGCTCTCAAGTGAGAAGGCACATGGTGAACACAGTCAGGGTTTCTCTTTTGGCTGGAAGAGCACATGGCAAACACAGCGTCATCTGCTAGTTTTCTCTCCTGGCTTCCAGTTTCATGAAGCTTCCCGGAAGGCATTTTCCTTCTTCTCCTCCAAAGGTCACTGGCTCACAGACTCTCTGCTTCTTGGTGTTGTAGCATTCTCTACTCTCTCTGAATCTCCTTCATTCTCCAAATGTTTCCTCTTTTATAGGACTCCAGAAATTTACCAAGACCCACCCAAATGGGTGGAGACATATCATCACTTAATCCACTTTAGCAACCACTCTTGATTAAATCACTTCTCCAGGGAGATGATCTGATTACAGTTTCAAATGCATAGTATTGGATAGGGATTATTCTACCTTTATGAAATGGAATTTAGATTAAAACATGGCTTTTCTAGGGGACATACATCCTATCAAACCAGCACACTGGAGTTGACAAAAACGTTTTCCATTATTAAGCCAATATGTTCCACATACTTTGACTGGCAGGGAAAAAGCTCTTCTTGGGACATTTTTACTTGTCTGTGCCTATTGAAGTTCTCAGTTGAAGGACTGTCTTAGACATATGAGAGGCAGTAAGGGAACCAAAGGGTTGAAGGATTGTCTTTGATATATGGGAGGCAGTGAGGGAACCAAAGTGAGTCTCTGTTGTGTCATTCCTTATGTTTTGAGATTCTTAGGCAGTCCTTTTCTTCTTTCCACCTTTCAGTTTTCCTAAGCTTATATGTTGTACTAAAAAGGGATTTTATAGTACATAAAATATAAACAGTTTTTTTTTTTTTTTAGTACTAAGAAGTAGTAAAATCTGGGAGGAATGGGATTATTCCTTTTTACCAAGCCTTAAGATTAAATGTCAAATAATCACTCAGGACTATTCATAAATAATAGGAACATATAAGAGATTATAGGTCCTAGGAAGTCTATCTTCCTCACTAGTTTACTATTTTCATTTGTTCTCTTTAATTTTATGAGTTCAATCTCCTTACAAAATGGAAATTATGACATATACCATATAGGAATGAATTAAGTATTCAAGAAATATCATATTGAACACAATTGTTAATTTATATTAAGTTGCTCCTTCACTTGTTTGTGTACATAATCCATAATCTTTCCTCTGTCATCTCATACACAATTTATTCTGATTTCTGAAAAGAGCCTGTCCTATTCCCTCTGGCCCTATACACTTAAAGAGCACATTAAATTCCTCCTTTAAGAGAATGACTCCAAGGACTCTACTGAGCTCTTACGTGATTAGTATTCCAATACAACCAAAGGCAGTGTTGCATGGGCGAAATAGATGCTCACCTCTGTCACGGGTATTGTTGACTTCTGTGTCACAAAATAGTTTCAAACCATACACTGAAAATTTTCACCATTAAACTCTCATTTGCTGCATAAGGCATTTTCTTTCTTAGAAGATGTTTCACTTGACATTTGATCAATGCTCAATGTTTGTTATTGAATTAGTGTTTCAGGTGAGTAGTTGACATTGAAAAAGAAAAAGAAGGGTCATATATAAATAAGACTTAGATAGTGATGGAATAAAGAGAATTCTGGACTAGATTCTGGGGAAGCTGGTTCTAAATCTGGCTCTTTCACAGGGCATGTTGTGACATTAAATGACTTCTGAGTACTTCTCCAGCAGGACTTGAATTAGGGATAGATGTGGTTATGGCTTGCTCTGACCTCTGGGGAAAACAAATGTGATAGAACATTGAGAATTTTAAGGTATATTGTCATGAAAATGTCATAGTTTATAAGAAATGCAAAGTAATAACTTATTTTCAAATTGCTTTTAGTGCCCAGTTAGTGTTTTTTTCACTTGGGCATGTTTTGAGACTGGGCCTTATGTCACAGCTTTAATTCAGGTGATCCAGAAAAGCCCTAGATCATGGTCTATATTTAAAAGGCTTGTCATTTAGAAGAGCAGGTCCTGAATTGAACAAGATTCTGAAGTCTTTGAGGAAATTTAAGTAGGATGCTAAAAAAAAATAATTGTCAAAGGGAAGAGAATATAAGTTATGAAATCAGAAGATTTATACCCATGATATATTTATGCCCATTTCACACTTTCGCTAATTGGAGGCAGTCTAAAACCATGTCATCATGATGCAATGTGGAAAACAAAATGATTGTAGTACTTTTCTACAAGATTGTTATATTAAAGTTATAGCTTCGGTAGCCCTATGATAATTTCAGTTACACAAAATTACAAATAAATTTGTAGGCCTAACCTGGTTTAGAACTATACAATTAGTTCCTCACTGCAGAGTTCCCAGGTGTTTTCAAATTTCTGGCTAGAATGTGTGCTTTCCTATTATTCTTCTATAGGGCTGATATAGCTTTACTTTTTATAAGGTCAATTTTCTTTCTATTTCCACTTAGTGTCAGAAATCTGACCCCAGGGGAGACCAGAAAATCATCACACCCACTACGGAATAGATTTTGCTAAATAATCTTTACAAGTTGCTTTTATTACTTCGGATATTGGAGTTGATCAAATTAACTAAAGGAAAAGTTGGATAGAATTTTTATCCATAGATGAGCTGCCTCTCTAATAAGGCTGTAAAGAGGACAATTTATTGGGTAGGAAAGGATTAGGGCTTTGGCCTCAATTTTTGGGGCCTAGAAAATGATGTCCCAGCATTCATAGTTGTAATTGTATTCAAAAGGACCTGACTAATACTAACAAGACAGCAATCACTGATACAAAATCCAGATGTTCAATTTCTTGTATCATAAATATAATAACTAAAAAAGAGTTATTATATATTTGTTTGTTTATAATAACTAAATAAACAGACAAAATATGCATGTTGTAAGAATAGTGCAATTTTCTTCCATAAAAAAGTTCTATGGGGAGGAAAACTTAATCAATGCATTGTCTGTTAAACACAGAATCATAGCAAGGAAATAAGTTGAAGAAATTAATGACTAATGTCACCAAGTCTTCATTATTAATCTATTTTTTCTGTAGGACTACACAATTGCATCAATTTATGACATAACTTCTATGGATATTTTAGTAGGTACACTGTCATCCTTTCTGTATGGAACCCTCTTTCTAAGATGTCATAATAGCTATTCTTCTTCTGTCAAAAGTCTTTGTGGGGACAGAGTCCTATTCCATTAACTTGGTTAGCTCTTCCTAGTTAATTTTATTAGGCAATATTGCTTAAAACTAGTTCAAGCCTATAGAGTGAATTCCCTCAGCATCACTCTTATAACTAGAGTGACCATACTTTACCATTCAAACAGACGTGATAAGTATTTTTGATACATACTTATTTTGTGGGAATTACAACTGTAACCCAGAATTCTTCCAAATAAACTGGGCTGTAATCTTACACTACCTATAGGTAATCTGTATTTTTGAAAAGATGGTACTCTCATCTGTGACATTTGCTTCTTTCTCTTTTTTAAATTCTATTTACTGGGATTGAATATTTGTCATCTATTCCCTCTGTAATGACAATGTTTCTGCTTCTGGGTGATTGCTGTAGCTCTCTATAAATTCATCACATATTTCTGATTTTTGAAGATTTTTGTAGACATTAGGACTCTAACATAAGAGAACAGTTGTTTAGTTACCTACCATTCCCTAAAAGACTTGTTAAAAAGTCACATACTGTCAATTCCACTTGAGAACTTCTATTAGGAACACGATTGTGGGGCAACCTCAAAATACACACTGCAAGCAAATATACACTGCAGGCAATCCTGAATGGTATTTCTGTTACTGTGGTGGACATAGTACTACGTGCTTGTACTAAGACTAGATGGGACATTGACTGAATTGTGCCTATTGGAATGTATGTCACTTCCAGGTTTGGCCTCTGATATCTTCCAGGAGACCCACTTTTTCCACTTCTTCAAACAATATACAGAAACTTCAGTAGAAGATTCCAATGCCCTGGAAGCTGGCAGAGGGCCACAATGACACAAGCATTAGTCCCTGCCTCACAGAGCTTCTCTGATCTGAAAAATAAACTTTTCTAATGGTAGGCCACAGCAGTTTAGAGTCATTTATTATACCAGTCTATCTTCCCATTAAAAAGAAACACATAAAAATCCCATCAGAAAAGCCTCATCTAAAAGAATTCAGTATATTTATGTAATAATTATACATTAATTTGAGCACTTAAGTCCTTCTAAGATTTTCTTGAAGTGTACCTTTACTGCTTGTCCTTCTCCTGGGCTTTCCAATTTCCTTGTATTCCTAGATCAACTAAACAGTGGTGTTACATTTCCCAGTTTCTCTGCTTCTGTGCTTGCATTTTCCTGTTTTTGTACATCTGTTCTTCACTCAAAAACCAATTTTTCTTCTCATTTCTAAATTACATCTATACATATTCATGAATAGATGAACAGACAACTCTACCATGAAGCCCCCCAAACAAACAAATGCACATACAACACAAACAAATTCATCAATCAAATGAGGATGTTGGACCAAATTAGCACTTCTCTAACATGCATGGCCCTTTTTTCCTGAACATTTTTTGACCATTAATCTCATTTTATCTTGTACTATAATTGTTGAAAGATTAGTTCTATTTCTATCAACAGAATGTGTTATAGATCTCATGTCTGAGCTTTGTATTCTCCCAAAGTTTACCACAATATTTGGGCATCACGGTCTCTTGAAAACATTTGCTGAAAATTGAGGCAATGCATAAGCATCCAAGCCCTTTAATTCTCTTCTCTCATTTTAAAATGGGATGTTCCTGATCTGATATATTTTCAATAAACGGGCATGGCAGAACAGGACACCAATAACCAAAAGGATGAAAGAGTACACCTACCTTACACGCTACACAAAAAATTAGCTCAAAGTGGATAAAAGAATGAAATATAAGAGCCAGTACCATTAATTTCTATAAGGAAATGGAGGGGAACATCTTCAAGATTTAGTAATAGAAGATAGCTTCCTAAACTTTATACCCAAAGCCCAAGCAACAACAACAACAAAAGTAAATGGACACTGATTGCATATGTAGAATGGAATGATTTCTAAATGTTGTGTTAGTTAATTTTTTTTAATTAAAAAAAAAAGTAAATGGAAACTCCTTAAAATCAAATGCCTCTGTGTCTCAAAAGACTTTTTCAAAAAGGTGAGGAGACAGCTAACTCAATGGTAGAAAATATTTGAAATTCATGTATCAGATAAAGTTTTGATATCCTGTATACATGAAGAAGTCATACAACTCAACAACGAAATAACAAAACTCACAATTATAAAATGGGCTAGAATTATGAATAAATATTTTTCCAAAGAGCAAATATGATGGCTTAAAAGCACATGAAGAGATGTTCTTTTTCATTAGCTATAAAGGAAGTGCAGATCAAGACTACAATGAGATATCACCTCACACCTATAAGAATGGCTGCTATTAAACAAATAGGAGCAAAAAAATGTTGGGCATGATGTAGAGAAATTGGTACACTTAGCCATGGCTCTCGGGAATGTATAATGGTGCAACCGCTATGGAAGACAGTTTGGTGTTTCCTTAGAAAATTAAATATTGAATTGCCTTACCACCCAGCCATATCATTACTTGATATATACCCAGAATAGCTGAAAATGGTCACACAAACAGACAGCTGCACAACAGTTGCACCACAGTGTTTATAGCCACATTATTCCCAATTGCAAAAAGATGAAAACAATTCAAGTGCCGATCAACAGACGAGTGGAAAAATAACATGTGTTTTATACATATGATGGAATATTATGCAGCAATAGGATGAAATGAGACACTGAAACATATGATAATATGAATGAACCTTGAAGACATAATGCTGAGTGAAATAAGCCAGACACAAAAGGATAGATAAAATATGATTCGTTAATATGATCCTGGTAAAGGTAAACCCAGAGTCTTATAATGTAGAATATAGGGACATAGAGATACATAGAAGCTTGATATACGTGAATGGTTAGCTAAGGTGGTTGAATATAAATGTAAGGAAATGGAAAGAAGTGTAGGCAGTTCATAAGTGGGTCTGTAAGTAACGTTGCCATATTGAAGGCGAAAATGATTGAAATGGATTGTATAGAGTTATATATCCACACAGATTAACACTACAAACATAAATAAGTTCTTACAGGAACTGCTTTAAAGGTATGAATATTGTACAAAAAGTAAGTAATAGAAGAGTAAAGGGAGAATACTATTGCAGGGAATGGATTATATTTAACAGGAAGACATCAATGGTATCTCAGCAATACAAGAGGTAAACAATTGAGGGTCAGGGAAGAATAAGAATTAAGGGGACGTTTGCATTTTTTATTCAGGGAGATTGTGTTTGTTGATTATTTTTCCCTGTGGAGCAATGAAAGTTGTCTGAAATTGAGAGTGTTGATGATTGTACAACTAAGTGAAGCTAATGTGGGTCATGGACTGTTGACTGTGGACATAATACCTGATGGCCAATGGAAGGAGTTGGCTGAAGGATACATTGAGAATTATAATGACAAACTGTGGTGTATTCATATGATAGAACATTGTGTGGCTATAGAAAGGAAGAAAGTCATAGGACGTGCAACAAAGTGAAAGAAACTTGGAGACATTACGTGATGCAAAGTAGGCCAGAAATAAAAGAACGAATATTTCATGGTCTGTTTTAGAAAATACTTATAAGAAAATTGGGGCCTAGATTATAGCTCTTATAGGAGCCACATTTTGTCCGGAGCTGTAAATGTTATTTCTTGATTTTGAAATATATGCATATTTGTGCTATATATGTACAATCTAGTAGATCCCTGGAACTTTGGCTACCTGCATGACATGTAAGACTCATAGTTGGAGTTCTGTAATGCTGAAAGTCAGCATTGCTACATATATCAACTGTTAAAGAAACTGAAAAAGAGACCAGGTTTCAATTAGAGATAAGAACGAAGCTGATCAGGTAGGGACAAAGGTAAATCAGAATACGGGAGTAAGGAGGACTTTGTCATTACTTTAGAACTTCACCTAGTCTATAAGACCAAAGGAAGAGAGGTTTATACAACTTAACTCCACCTGTCTGGATAGCTCATTTAAAAACCTAAACACATAGAGCCCAGAATGGGAATGAGGACTTGTAATTCTGTATAGTTTAATGTAATACCTGGATACATCCCAGAGAATATTAAGTAGATAATTAAAAAGTATTGGAAAAGTCCCTTGAGGGACAGGAGAAAAATATGGAAATATTAAGCTTTACCACCAGGGAAATGCGTGATACCATTTCAAACATTAGGGACTCCCAAGTCAATAGAACAAGCCCTTGATCTTGAGGCTTGCTCTTGTGAATCCTATTTCTGAAGCAGAGAATCTAAGTCTACTTATAGCTTATCTAAGAATTATTTCCAGAAAATCTCTCTCTCTCTCTCTCTCCAACTCTGCAAGTAAAATCATTACCCTCTTCCCTACATGGGACATGACATCCAGGGGCGAAACCCTCCCTAGCAAATGTGGATATGACTCCCAGGGATGAGCCTGGCTCTAGCACTATGGGATTGATAATGACTTCCTGACCAAAAAAGGGGAAAGAAATATAACAAAATAAGGTATCAATGGTAAGCGAGTTTAAATAAAGTCGAGAGGCAATTCTGGAGACTACGCTTACACTGGCTTCAGCTTGATATTGCTAATTAACCATCCCAACCATAACCATTCTTGTCAACCCTAATGAACACCTAGGACTTTATCTGAGATTCTACAACTAGTCAAGATATCTCTTGAAACCCGAGAGGCAAGCCTCTCCAAAAACATCAGTGAGTTCCATCCCCATCCCATATTATCGTCTCCCTTTTCCAACATGCGAAAGTTATAATTCACATAGCCCAAATATCCATACAGATTGGGAGAAGGATCAAAGGAGAAGGAGGAGTTACAACAGCGAAGATAGGATTTAACAAAGGTGTATGACTATTGAATCATTATATTGATATTTCTTTTAATCTTCAGAGTATTGAAGCAGCTAGAAGGGAAAACCTAAATTTGCGAAACTATAATGCATAACAAACTCTGAAATCTGTTCTATAACTATCTGTTAAAAGGTACCTTGAAATTTATTGCTTTGCACATGTTATAGTTCACAATAAAAGTGTTAAATGATACAGTGTCCTTAATTATCTTATTAACATATATCTTACATGGTGTGAAAGATGCTAATGAGAATTAACTTCTTGGAAAAAAAGGTAAATCATTGATGACTATGGTGCTGCAACCCATGAGTAGTTCCTCATTAGTGAGTATAATACAAACCATAAAATTATAGTAGAAACTTTTAAAAGAATCTGAACAAAAATGCATATTGCAAATGCTATCATCTTTGAGGGATTAACATTTTTCTTTTACTCCTGTTTGTTATGATATGGATAACTTTGCTATGAAAAGAGCAATAATATTGTAGATTGCAGAAGTGGAGGGTATCTTAAGAGGCTACTCTAACAGTAATATAACAATTCAGAAATTTGAAAGACACAGTTTCTTTTTACTTGTAGCACCACTGACCATATTGTATAGCACAGATTACATGAAAACGA
Organism: Tamandua tetradactyla; assembly: GCF_023851605.1. Taxonomy (NCBI): domain Eukaryota; kingdom Metazoa; phylum Chordata; class Mammalia; order Pilosa; family Myrmecophagidae; genus Tamandua; species Tamandua tetradactyla. The sequence continues at coordinate 29,494,381 of NC_135345.1, read as the reverse complement.
TATTAGCTATCAGGCATCTAACATGCAAGTGCCCCATTGCTGCCATGGAGATGGGTGCAATCACTTCTTCAAGGAATCTCCATTTATCTTTCTGCTAACTCTTGTCACTCCATTTTATTTTTATCATCATTAGATCCCCAAAATTTCACCCCTTGAAATTTAATAACAGATAGTGTGATGAGATGACCCCAGTCAATTAATCACTTAAGAAAAAGGAATGACTGAAGTGCTTTTGGTTGATAATACGAATGAAAACTTTTACTAAAGCTCTTATGTTGAGAGTTCGATTATGTATAGCCTTCTCTCATGAAAAATTTTGTTAGAATTTATTTTAAATTATATCTGGGATTATAAATTTCTATGATTTGAGCATTATGATATTTTATTTATGATCTTCTAAGTGGTTTTTGTTGAGGGTTGTTCTAGTTTGCTAGCTGCTGGAATGTAACACACCAGAGACGGATTGGCTTTTAATAAAAGGGGATTTATTTTGTTGGTTCTTCAGAGGAAAGGCAGCTAACTTTCCACTGAGGTTCTTTCTTACGTGGAAGGCACAAGATGGTCTCTGCTGGTCTTCTCTCCAGGCCCCTGGGTTCCAAGAACTTTCCCCGGGGTGACTTCTTTCTGCATCTCCAAAGGCCTGGGCTGAGCTGCTAGTGCTGAGATGAGGAATGCTGAGCTGCTTAGCAGTGCTACATTGCAATCTCCCATTTAAGCACCAGCCAATTAAGTCAAACGTCACTCATTGCAGCAGACATGCCTCCTAGCTGACTGCAGATGTAATTGGCAACAGATGAGGTTCACACACCATTGGCTTATGTCCGCAGCAACAAGACTAGGTATGCTTACCTGGCCAAGTTGACAACTGAATCTAACTAACACAAGGGTCTTGGATGTCAGAAAAGAAAGGGTGTGTAGATTCACTATTTTAGCATATCTTGCCCAATGATATGCTATCATTGGTTTAAACAATTTTTGAATGATACTTAAAATTTAATATTTGTTTCATGAAGATCGTGGGTGTTGTAAAATAAACTTGAACTCCATTATTTCAAATACATGTAATTTCCTATTCTTCCTCTTATTATGCAAATTTGACACCCACTAGATTAATAGGCAATTTGCAGAGAAGGCTTTGTTTAGTATTACTTATTAAGTAGAATTTTAAAAAAAAGAACACAAAAATATTTTTTTGGCTGCAAGAAAACAATGTTTTTGTCTAGAATCACTTAAGGGATTAATACCTGATTTGAACTTAGAGTTTTAAGAACTACAATTGAAAATATAGTCCTTCATATTTCATTTCTCTCAGGAAAATAATTTGAGTGCTCTATATGTAATAGCATTGAAACTGTCCTTAAAAATTCAGAGCCTGTAAGAATCTGCCTGACCATTAGGCATTAATCATTTTCCAATCATTTTTTAACATCAACTTTGATTGATTATTTTTATTAATCCATATGCTTTTATATTAGTGTGGTCTAGTGTGTCAGGTAGTGTTATAAGTCTCTTTCCTTGGATTTAGAAATTAAATGTTCTTATAGACAAATAGATTTGAAATGATAGCTATGGGTTTTAACAAAATATGACCATAATTAGTATAGAAGATTCTCTGTATTTTATTTTTAACAATTTAACACTTAAGTAAGTGTTGACTATACACTATTTGCATATGGTCTCTGGAGAGATAATCCTAAATGAATGCTTCAAATTAGTAAAGAAAATGAAATTAATAGAACTGTTAATAAGATAAAACAATTTTTTTTATTTTTGAAAGCAGTAAGTTTTGTCAAGTATGAAGTTATCATTGACTCCTTGTTTCCTTGTAAAGTTCCTTCCTCCCTCCCTTCTTTCCTTTCTTCCCACCTTTTTTCCTACATTTTTCTTTTCTAAGCATTTTTACTGCTTAAATTAGTTAAGGTTGACACCTCTCTAGGGAATAAATGCATGAGTAGACAGGAGGATGTTGGCCTACAAGAAAAATATCCTCAAATTCTATTTAAAGGAATATCCAAATGAAATACATTAAAATTATTATTTTCTATCATATATAATTATATTCTATATACTTTTATAATTATATGTTTTTATTATTATATATTTGGCTTATAATCCACATGTGATTTTACTTTTGCTACAAGCTTTTTGACCAGCCATTCCTGAGATTCAACTGTTAATTTTACCTAATAAATTTATTTTATTCTAAAAAGAAAGTTTATTTGCTAATTTATTTCTCATTGTGGCTCATTGTACCATATCAGAGTACATGAATTTTTAGCTCTTGAAAGGTTTATTAAAACTATATTCATAAAATACTTCATTTATATTCTAATGAGAAACATTAATTCAATGAATAGTTACAGAACATCTGCTATTTACCATGTACTCTATTCAGTATTGAAGATATAAGGCTAAGCAAAACACAAGGCAACCCTGGATTACATGGAATTGGTAAGCATCTAATTTGGCTAAAGTAGATTAGAGACAATTTAATAAAGAAAAAAATGATGAATATTAAAGAATTCAACTGATTTTTATCAATGAAGAATAAGAATTCTCTATGCAAGAAATAGTACAAATGAAGGCAAAAAAGGGAAATCAGCATGGCATCCTTCTGTCTCAAGTAGAGTCTAAGTCCCTAAGATAATAGTGAGCAAAAAGTAAATTGGGGATAAATTTAGGTTAATTTGATTTACTGAAAACATTTATAATTTGTGAGACATCAGAAGACAACATTTAGTTTTCTAAAAGGGAATCTACATAACTAAGAAACATTTTTGGAATATGTATCTAAAGCAGAATATATAAAATGAAGTAAACATAAATAAAGCATACTAAAGTTCATTGCACCAATCCAAAAGAAAAGTATTGAGAAATTATGATAGAATTGGAATTGTTGCTATTAATTTGATATTGATAATAACCATATCTAATATTTTCTGAGCATTTATTCAGAACCATGAAGTGTGATAAATCTTTAATATTCTTAATCTTTAATCCTCATACCTCTTATAATGTAGGTAATACTAATCAACATTTTATCAACAAAGAAACTGACAACATAAGGATTGTATAAATTCCCCAAAGCCTGATGAATGTAAGTGAATAAGTGAATAAGCTGAGATATACTCATTTATTTCTGAATCTAGAATCCAGCTTTTTAAAACACTGTGTTCAATGTATTCCATTAAGCTCAACAAGAAAGGGAACACATATTTTAAAGAAAGTATAAAAGTGAAGCTGACAATTATATCAATATATTTATTCAATACAATATATTGAGTAAAGAAGAAGAAAATAATTAAAATCAGATAAAGCAGGAATAGGTGGATGGCTCCTCCTATGAATCTGATTATAATCTATAGAGATCCATTAACATAAGCCCAGCAAAACTCAACGTAAGTACGCTTGCTGCTAATTGTCTTGTGATGTTGCCTTAGCATTGTTGGTATTTTTAGAATATTCACTCCCCTGTCACCTTTTCTATTTATGACTTGACTTTCATGTAGGTGTCCTGAATTTTATGTTATCATATAATCCATACCTTTCAGAAGCACTTGCCATAACTTCTAACTTCAGGGATGTATCTTAGGTTCAAGTATAAAAAATCATTTTTGTCATGGCAATTTGTTCAAGAATGGGCAAGCAATACTAATTAGGTTAAAAATCTTGAAGTGCGATTTATTTGAAACTTTTGGGAGTTAAAATAAAATCCTTTTTTAAAGAAAGAGAACCATTTCACTGATTGAGATGCCTCTTTCCCTCTTTATGATGCCAGGTGTATTTGGGCCGTTGAGGTCTGAAACTGAGTTTCAGCATCAATAGGGAAGCTACCAGATGATGAATACAAAACATTCAGGTGAGTTCTGCTGAGGAAAAGGCAGAGAAATGGAACTATGTTTCCTAGGTTAAGCTGTCATTACAGTGGCCCCCCTAAAAGATTTCCAAGTATGTGAACCTTTAAAAGGCTTTCTTTCTTTCTTTACAGAAATAGAGCTCTGTTTCCTCTTACTTGAAGTTGAAAACTTTCTGACTACATACATGTGTAATGCAAAGGGTTAAATATAACTACTTGAGAAGAGAAGATTTATTTACTTTAATGTGTAGAATGAATTATAAACTCCAATTAGCTCCTTCGCTAATAGGACAAAACAACTAAGTTAAAATTTATTGTAAGGATTTTATGATGAAAATTTGAGCTAAGAGATATAATTGGCTACATTATTATCTGAAATGTGACCAAATTAATCAAACTATAGTGGATGCTGCATCAGATGGCAATATCTGCCAAGAAAAATGTATTAATGCTTTATGACAATAAGAAAAGAGTGAGAAATAGAAAAATTGCCTCAAATAGCAAAGCATATAGAGTAATTTCAAAGATAATTCAATGCCTATAAGACAGATAATGAATGACTTTTTTATTAATTAAAGAAAAAAAGACATTAACACAACATTTAGAAATCATTCCATTCTACATATGCAATCAGTAATTCTTAACATCATCACATAGATGCATGAACATCATTTCTTAGTACATTTGCATCGATTTAGGAAAAGAACTAGCAAAACAACAGAAAAAGATATAGAATGTTAATATAGAGAAAAAAAATAAAAATAATAATAATAGTAAAAAAAAAGAAAAAAAAAGACAAACAAACAAACAGACAGACAAAAAAAAAAAAAAACCTATAGCTCAGATGCAGCTTCATTCAGTGTTTTAACATGATTACTTTACAATTAGGTATTATTGTGCTGTCAATGACTGACTTTTATCAGAAAGATGTGCATTTCGCATGTGGTATACTTAACATCTATTTCCAACAGTAACAACAACAAACAAAAGAAATATGAAGACTATCAAATCCAGTATTTTCAACAGAAAGTGAAAAGGGGGATTATTGTTATTCAATTCATATATATATACGTTAAGAATTTGCATGTTGTCAGCATTTGAAATTGCATTACAAATTATTCAATTCATATAGGAGAACACACTTTGCAAAATTATATAAGAAAATAATAATACATTCAACTGTTCACTCAGTATACATTTATGCAGAGGTATAAAGCAACCATCTTATAACACCTACATATAATGATCAGTCTGAACTAAGAGTCAGAAATTTCAACTACAAAGTTAATAGCAGTTCGATCTGAAAGGATCGAATAGATACTCAAAGGAGGTGTTGCTCAAAAGAACTGGAGAACAAAAATCCAAGTATTGCATTGATAGGTAAAATTCATTAAATTTGAAACTTTCAAAAGGAATGATTGCACTTTGAACACTGATTAGAAAAAGCTGCAAAAATAAGTACGCTGGATTTATAGAAGTTGAAAATAATCTTGCCTGTGTTTCAGAATAAAAGAGAATAACAAATTCAAGGGAAATGCAGCATAGGCCAAAAAAAAATCTTCATTAAAATCAAGATATTTGTGCAGATTGAATTGCCCATGATAAAGTAAAAACCATTTTTCAAACTTTCCTTTACCACTAGTGATTTATGAATAAGAAAGTTAATCAACAATGCATTCCTCCAAAACTACAACAACAAAATGCAGGCCCTATTCTTCAGACAATGAAACTCTTTACAGATGAATTATAACATACTTGATACATTTAAAAAATAAATCAACAAACAGGAGTTGGAGATGTAATTCAAAAACTATGTATAAAAGAAAACAAACATAGGAAAGCTGAATAACTTATAGATGAAATAGCATGCCTCTGGTAAATATTCTCAGAAAAGAGAATTTTCTAGCCAGTAAAGAGCATACCATGGTCACATTAACTAACAAAAACTCCCCAAAGTATAAAAATTCTGCTGGCATACACTATGCCGATACAAAACCAGATGAGTATAAATAAGTAAAACAAATTTAAGAAAAGCTATTTTGTGTGATAGTCTAAAATATGTATTAATAAACAAATGATTTTACTTTAAAGTGGCTGATACATAGCAAGATATCTAACAAAATTTCACATTTCTGAAAGCGAAGTCCCTTAGAAAATTTTACATAATTGGTCTGATGCAAGGGAATTCCTAGGAAATTAACTTTGCAAGATAAATTTCATGTTATTTAAAATATTTATAAACATTTGGCATTACACAGTTTTCAGACAGCTCCTTTTAAATAAGAAAAATTTTGGAAAATGTTTCCAAAATTAAAGAATAGGACCAAAAGTATAATTTGAACTCAATTCTGAACCTCAGTGCCTACCTTGGAGCTTGGTATGTAATAGGCACTCAAAGTTATTTGTTGAATAAGTGGTACCTTCTGAGATTGGTTTCCAAAAGCGAATGTGTTTATATTCTCAATTGACTCTTTCTTTAGGTAAAGGACTATAAAGTTTATGTATCAAACTAGGAAACCAATGAACAAATAGTATTCAGCCAAGAAAAATTAAGATGTTTATTATGAGATGTACGTAGTACATATTGTACCAAGATTAAGCCTTACTCATCTGACTTATAAACAAAGAACACATAGAACTTAAAGCTTTCTAAAGAGTTATTGCAGATACTTTTATATGCAGTTTAGTCCAGTCTTAGATATTGTGACTGTGCATTAAAAACTTAGTCTTCAGTAAATCCTAAGAATTAATATTTTAAACCATTGATAACCATCTGCAATTATTTGTAAAGATTTAAACAGTGAAACCTTATGAAAGCTACTGTTTGTAATTCTTTTTCTCATTGCCCAGCTTTTGCACAAGTTAATCTCCATATCTGACATCATTTAAATCACTTTAATTTGTTCTTTGGTGTTCATAAAGATTCTGTTTCCCATATAAAGTTTTCCCTGATTCTCCAAGGTCATTCTAGGACGCATGATATAATTGCCTATTTGTTTATCTGTTTCTCCATCTAGATTACAAACTCCAAGAAAGTAAGTTATGGGCTTTAATCACCAATATTTCTCTACTCCCCAGAAAATTCCCAGAATGTAGTGGACACTTCATAATTATTAATTGAATATGCAAATCCAATAAATAATGGATGAAAGGAAACTTTGGTTTGAATAGCTGTGTGAAGGACTGTAGAAAAAAATGTTAAATTAGAACAGTAGGTGTAGTTGTATTACTATTTTATTATTACATTAATTTCCTATTGCTTATTAGAAACTTAGTATTCTGAAACAACACATTTGTCTTATATTTTATGAGGTCAGCAGGGCTATATTCCTTTATGGAGGCTATAGGGAAGAATTCACTTGCTTGATAAAAAATTGCCTTTTTATCCCTATAATTATCCAGTAGGTGCTGACTTTGCAGTTTGAATTCTGAGTGTGAATTCATAAGATGATGGGGGCAGGAGGAGGTAGGCAGTACCTCATTTTAGTTTGCACAACTGCTAACCAAATAAATAGGTCAGCAAAATTGCCAGAGTTAGTAGCACAAGTTTTACCATAAGCAGACCTATTGACGCTCAGGGCAGTGAACATCTCCTGACAACACTGGACAAATTTTCATAATTGTTCATTTCTTATATTCTGCTTTGTCTTGACCAAATTTTAGTGAGTTTTCACTCCTTCCTACAGGTCCCAGACTTTTGGCTTGCTCCCAAGCCTAAGCAAGTAATAAAATAGATATGCTCCTCTAATCAGTTTATCCTGAGAATCTGCTAACCATAGCAAGACACTTTCCCTGTCTAACGCCCTGTCATACTGTATACTCATCCCCTCCTTTGTCCAACTTCTTCTTAAAGGTTTCTGCTAAGGTCTTCTTTTCCCTCTCTATAAGAGAAAAGCCTTTTTTTTTTTTTTTTACTTTTCTGTTTGATGTTGAGACACTTGAAAATGCCTGAAATTGGAGCGTTCTCCCTATTACTATATATATATATATATATATATATATATATATATATATATATAGTAATAGTATGTATATATATATATATATATATATATTAAACTATAACCAACCTTACTAAGTCTAGATTTGTATTCATTTAGACACCAAACTATCATGTGGCTATCTGTCTATCTATAGCTATCCATCATCCATGGGTTCTCTTTTTCTATCTGTATATATTCCTGGTTAAACTACATACTTCCTCTCCTGGCTCCGTTTTTGTCTTTTCTTCTTTCATTTTCCCTTTCCTTGGGAGCTATTATTTTTGTGTCTTTGATTTGATACCTTTCCCAAAATAGCAAATTGCCTCTGGAATTAAAACGCAGTTAGGAAAAATAAAATGTCAGTTAAAATGTTTAATGCCCCTAAATGGGGCATGATTGTCCTGACTTAGCAAATTGTACAAGATCCTTATACTTTTCCTTTCTTTGACTAAATAACCTCCCTCTTACTTTAAATCCCAATTGTGACAATTAACTCAAATAATTGTGTGCATAACATTCACAATGCAATGCAAGTTGAATTTCAACTTGTACTTTTTATTATCATCTCTACTGTGGCTCTTGTTTTACCATTAAAAAAGAAAAGAAAAGAAAAAGACTTTGCTTATATGTAAAATTAGGCATCATTTCCAATGAGGGAAAAAAAGATTTTCCACATGAGATGAAACTGGGAAACAGAAAAATGTTACTCAACCTCATTTTAGCAATGCATTAAGCCCAGCAAAAGCTTAGCACTCAGTTACAAACTGCTTATTTTACAAAGACTTTGCAAATATTCTCATTTGTTGCCAGGACATTCCCAAGAGAGCTTGGTTAAGTAATCCAAATATTCTATGTCTTTAACAGTGTCTAAATCTATAATCCAAATATAACAAACAAATTTAAAAAAAGCTTTTTGCTGCATCCAGTATAGTTGACACTTAGAGAGTTAGAACTATGATGTTATAAAAAATATATTTGAAGTATTGAAAAGTATGGTGTTTAGGGATTTGAAATCATTCAAGGCTAAGTTTTTCTTCTATTATATACCCTCGTGAGCTTTATAAAACAGTCTCTCATTCTACATGTTGTCTCATCTTCAGTTTCAAAGTAAGCATTTGTTATTTCAGTGAAAAATAGGGACTTTAGAAGGACCTTCATTTCCTAATCATTTTTCAAAAATCAAGATCAAATTTTGCCTTTACACTCCCAATTCAAAACTAATAGAGGGAAAGTAAATAATTTTGTTACAATATACATTTACAACTTCAATTTTTGTAGTGACTGCATGACATATGCTGTACCTTGTACACTGTATTTAATGCAATAAGACATATTACAGCATGACATAATGAAATGCACAATGTATATTACATCCAATTTCAAATCAATATTATATATTATTATATTAAATCTACAATGCAATTAACATCACATTAATGTTAACTTAATTAATTATAATTAATAATTATATTTAATTATTAATTGTAATAATTAGTAATTATTATAATTAATAATATATTAATGAACTATAATTATTCAACATCTTTGTGGTTCTGTGCTAAATAAAATAAATATAATAAAGCTGATATAAGTTAGTGCAATTAAAATTTTTTGAAGAAATTATTTATGAATTCATTTAAAAATAGCAAGAATAAATTAATTACATGCTACCATAAAACATTTTAATGAAAATTATGTTTTACAAAAAAAATTAGTGGGAATAGTGGCATTTTATAAACCTTCTTTATATCTTAATAGAAGACTGTTAGATTCTCATATCTGCTCCGCATTCATGTGGCAACAGTATGATGTTTTGGTTGACATAGATGAAGAAAACCTGGGCTCCTACAGTTACTCAGTTGAAAAAGGAAAGAGCACTTTAAAACCTTTTCCAAATAATTATAGATATATTTCTTAATATTACACCAAACTCAATAAGTGGTAGTTTCTTAAAGGATAGTTGCAAAGTGTTTTCTAAAGCCACATCCGTGAAATTTTCAAGCAATATTTCATTCAAAGCCATTGGTCCTGATCTTGCATTTAAAACAAAGAAAAAAACTTTTACCCAGGTATGAATATATAATAGCACGTATTGGTCATCTAGAAAATATTGATTACTTGAGCTGCAGATAGTTCAAATTTTGTCACAACTCACTCTACAATATTAAAAAAAAAAGCACTTTGATTATATAACCATCAATTGATCAGAAAAGTCTTTCGGTATTGGGAAGTTGTTAAGTTCACAGTAATGAATACAAGTTCTTCAAAATTCTAATTTAATAATAAAGCTCAAACTTTTCATTTACAGAAAATGTTAGTTTTTTATCTTAAAATAATAGACTCAACTTTGTAAATTTTCAAGAACATTTCTGCCATATTTCCTAGTCAGAATAATCATGACTTGATCGCCATTTTTTTCAAATTTAATAAATGTGACTTTATGACAAATGTCCCTCGTTCCACTCTCAACTCAATCATAAATGTGTTTGCTAAAACAAACAAACAAACATTGTACTTACATTGTGCAGCACCAGTGCTCCATCTGTACTTCTCATTTCATTACACCAAATATTAAAGGTTAGGATTCAATACATTAGTAATAAGTACTGCTTTATCAAGATCATTTTAAAGTGAATTTGGAAATTTTTTAACTGCAAGAATGTGGCAGCGAAGAACACATCATAACTAGTACAATTTAGTGTCAAGGAAACATTAACCTACTATTGTTGTTTAACTATTAGTTTAAATGTCAGCATATTGAAAAATGGAAATAATAGCTTAATATAAGTATGAATGAAAATATGTTTGAATTTATGAGCCCCTAAAATGATTTGGGGGAATATCAGAACTTCATAGACCTTATTTGGAGAATTTCTGGTTTATATCTTGCTATAATTGCTCAGTATAAAATTCCATATATATATACTTTGGTGTATGTGTGCTGTATGGCGGGGTCATATTTAGTTATTTTTCCATGTGATTATCCCATTATTGCAGCACCATTTACTGAATTTTTGTTTGCTGATTTTATGTTTGTTTTGTTTGTTTCTGTTTGGTTTTTGGGAAGTGCATGGACTGGAAATACCCTTGCACCCCCCCCCACACCTTTTTTGCGATTTTTATGTTCAACAATGTGGAATAGACAATGTGCCTTAATTAATATTGCCCATGTGGTTCTGTTTTTATTCAGGAATTGATGCTGATACCCTCACTTTTTTTAAAGAGATGATAATATTTTATATAATAATATAAAGGGTGGGGAGAATTCCCAGAATCTTCTATTCTGAATGGGTGAGGCAATCACATTTGCAGACTTTCTTCTCTATTCTTTCTTCATAACCCCAACTTACAATTTTCCTCACTCTGTTGATTCTCTATGCTTGGCATGTGGTTGGACAGTGAGTCTTTTCTATAAGGCTGACTTTTCATCCTAGAAGGACTCTTTAAAACTTTTGAGATGCCACAGCTTGAGATTCTAAAAGTTTTACAATAAATCATAAGGTAAGTCCTTATTTTAAGCCTTCCCTTCTCTCCCTGAGAATCTCTGGAATGCTAAACCAATCTTGCAAGTGAGATTGTTTCATACTCCACAAATAAGGTAGAACATAAATAGATAAAAAATCATTATAACATATCATCATTAAGTAAATTCATTAGATACAGACAACAGTGGGAAATAATACCACATACTTCTGATCCTGTTTAGCATCTGATACAATCTGTATTTAGTGAATATTTGTTGGGTGATCATTATATGTGGTAGGTTGGTTGCAATAATGGTCTCAGATACTGTCCTCGGGACCCACACAACGTGATCTTACAGACCCTTTCTTCAAAATGTGAATCTCCTCACTTCTTATATTTATACTTGACTTGTGACTTTGTCCAACAAATGCAGAGGAAGTGATGCTGTGCATGTTCTGAGACTTGTCCTTCTGCTGCTTCTCTCTCTCCTTCTCTCTCTCTCTCTCTGTCTCTCAGTTCTGTCTCTACCTTGAAACAAAGCTTGGACAGGTGTGCTGCAGGATGAGAGTCTGCGTAAAGAAGAAGACAGGTGCACCAGCCACAGCAGCCTACCCTTAGAAGCTCCTTGACAATTCACTGTTTTCTGCAGGTACATGACAGAGACAAGCTGAGACTCAGGGTAAATTGTTGCACAACAAATTCATAAGCAAAACAAATAATATATATATATGTATTTTTAACATGGGCAGGCACCGGGAATCGAACCCAGGTCTCAGGCATGGGGCAGGCAAAAGCTCTGCCACTGAGCCACCATGGCCTGCCCTACTTTTAAGGCCCTAAGTTCATGAGTGGTTTGTTACTTATCAATAGATAATATAATATTGCATGGGATTATATCTCTGTGTGTTTCTTTCATGCATCACTACCAAGAAATTTATTGTTGCATAGGATATGTGGTGAAAATAATTAAATTAGGGAAAAAAATTAAAACTTTTCAGGCTTGAGACATATGAAATTTTAACATATTAGTGAATTCCATGTCCAATTTATAGTAGCCTCTTCCTCATTTAAGGTTATCCATGACAGTAGATGATAATCAAGGTAAGCAACAATACTAATGTCTCAAGTAAAATGTTTTTATAAATCAATATTACATAGTAAACATTTCTTTCTCAATTCAGCACAGCACTGCTCATAGCATCATTTATGTTTTATATTTCCTATGTGTACTTTAGTTCTATACATAGAAATTAGAGGTCAGAAATGGTGATCCTTTTCAATGACCATCACAGTTACGTAAAACAGTAGTCATAAAAAAAAATTATGGGTGACAGAAGTTAATTTCTGCCCCTCTTTAATTTCTGTTCCCACAAAGATATATTTAATCCTTCACTCATGCAGCACATATTCTGTCCACTCTGAGCTAGTTAATGCAGTTGAGTCAGAACAGGGTGTACAACAGAGACTAAAATGTAATCATGAGGCAATAGAGGAGAGGAAGATAGAAAGCATTCAAATAACTGCACATTATACATTGTAGTGAGAGCTACCAAAAGAAAATAACAGCAACTATAAAAGAAAATAGGGTTGGGTGGGCTCTAATTTACATTGAGGATTCATGAAGGCATCTCATTAAAAGTGATATTGATCACAGAGTTAGAATTTGAGTAGGACAGAAGAGGATTACAGTTATGAGAAAGAATGAATAACATGTATAAATGAATTAGCTTTGGAAAAATTTTGACATTGGAGGAATAAAAGATAAGTGTTTTTGGTCCTGAATAAGAGAGAGATAATTGCCCAATTAGGCTAAACAAGAAGGCAGGGAGCAGACCATGTGTGGCCAACTACTCCATGATGAGAATTGTACATAAGTGCACAGGACATCAGTAAGAGATTTAAGGAGGTGAACATGTCATCCAATACACACTTTCTATCCAGTTTTTTTTTAATGTAAACATTTCACATCTAGAAAGTGCTTAAATCATAAATGGCCATTCAAAGAATAATAACCAAGTTAACATACCTTTGTAAACTGAACCTATTGCCAAAGACCATCTGATCTCTCTCTCTTTGTTTACCTTTTGTTCCAGGATGGATCACTCTCTTTACACCTAAAACTTTGAATAAATTTTTCCTCCTTTCCATTTTATATAAATGGAATCACACAGCACATATACTTGTGTCTTGCCTCTTTTATTCTATTTTATGTTCTATATGCTGCAGTTGTTTGTTCAATTCATTTTCTGTGTAATAATCTGTAGATTATAACACAATTTATTTATTATATCATTGTAGAGCATTTAGGTTGCTTCTGTTTTTTTGGTTGGGAAGCTACTGCCTCCATCAGTATTTTCACACATCTTTTTGTTGTACACACCTGTGCACACTTTCTATTGAACATATACACAGGAGAGAAATTGCTAGACTTAAGGTCATATGCATATTCAAATTTAGTCGTAATGGTAAAATGGGTTCCAAAGGTGGTGTACACAAGTGCACTTCCACTAGAAGAGTAAAGTGAAAGGTAAGTAAATAAATGTAGAAGAAAATGACAAAGGTATTTTCTGTCTGTTGGGATCTTGGCACTGGGTAGAAAGTAAAAGACATCTCTTCTGAGAATTCATGCTCCAAACTTACCCTCATCTGGTTTTGCTGCTAGTGATCTGGAAATTTCCAGTTGCGAATCTATTTTTAAGTGATCCCATGTAAGCACCTTCAGACACCAGGAAGAAGCAAATGCAGGTACTCCCTAGAGGAATGTTTCGTTCAGCCGGGCCTTACAAAAATCCCATAGATAATATCCCAGAGGAAATATACTCAGTTTTAAAAAACCACAAAGAAAAGAAAGCATCATTCTTAGAACTTACAAAATCAAGAGAAAGGAAAGTCAGTCTCCAAAAGAACATCGATATAGACATTTAAAGATAAAAGCATTAAAAATAAGTACATGCATATTATTTCACAGAAATAAAAGAACAAATTAGAATATGAATAGTTATCAAGAGATAATATAAATATCCAAGAAGATATGAAAAAGGATGAAGTAGAATGTAAACTGGATTATATAGGTGAATAAATTTTACAAATTGAATCACAGAGAAATATAAATAATTCAATATATGAAAGAGAAGATAATCAATGTAGTGGTTCAAAGGATATGATGTGCACCTAAGCAGGCATCCAGATGGATATGAGAGAGAAGTGGACATATTAAAAAACTTTATGGTTGAGAATTTCCCTATTTTAAAGAGAACAATCCTTAGATTTTAGTAACCTGATCAATTCTAAATGACATAAGTAAAAAGAAATCTGAACTTAGCATGCCATGGTGGACCTGCAGAAAAACAGACAACCAAGAAAATGACTTAAAGTTATTCAGTGAGATAAGTCAAGTTGCCTATGAAAGAACCTTGGGGGACACTTGCCACAGTTACTTCCCAATATTTACAATGGGTACCAGAAGGCAGCAAAATTTCATCTTTAGTGTATTGAGAGAAAATAACTGAGCCTGAAAATGAGTCACTGAAAATCCAGTGACTATGTTTCAATAGTGAGGCTTGCTCTCTCTGTGTTTGCAATTAGAAGAGTGAGGACAAAATAAAGACAAACTTGAATGAATACAAAACAAGAATAGGGGCTTTGGTTCTTATTTTTTAATCACCAATGAACCTTCATTGTAAACATTCTCTATCACATACTCTCGAGAGAAGGGAAAGAATCCCAGATAGAGCCAAGAAAGTGTTAAAGATACAGGTGTCTCTAAACACATATCTCTTGAATAAAATAAAAATAATATAACCACCTATGAGATGTATAAAAAGAATACCAAAATCTAAACTAAAATTGAAAAGAAGGATGACTATGGTAAATGATATTAAACAGTTCTCAGGTCTGATGGACAATAATAAAGCAATTAAATTCAGATTTTAATAAGTTGAATAGACAGATAGAAAAATATTTATATGTATTCAATATTTAAAAATATTTATATATATTCAATATTTAATAAAAGAGTAAAAACCATATTTATTCATAATAATAAATAATAATTATTATTTCTGCCTAATACCAGAGCGGTTCTTAACAGAATTCCTAAAACATAGTATTATTTTTATATCCACTATATATATACATTAGTTAGATATTTTTAAATCTCTATATGCTAAAAGAGAAGAGTTATTTTACATGTCTATATGTTTCTGGTATTATAAAAGGTTAGGAAAATTATTCCGTAGTTTTGGTAACTTATGTCATATTAAGATTCTTAAAAAAAAAAGAAATGAGAGGTGATGAAAGAGAAACTGTTACTTAATAACAAAGCAAAGGAACAGCGCAGAAGTCAGTATAAGAGAAGCCTTCTTTCTGTCTCTCAATATAATGCAGATGTTATTACTATAAAAAACAGAAAGAAAATATTTTTTCACTTTGAATGCTTAATAACAAAATTCGTTCTAGTCAATCTTTACAGCCCTATTACTCTTAGCAAGTCTATTAGAACAAGGAAATGCCTTTTTCAAACAGAAGCATTCTACATAATGACATTTGTATCAGTGAAACTTTATATATGATACAAGAAAACAAACAAAAACTTTCCACCTACTTTATTCACCTTAACTCCTTAACCTCTACTTCATAAAACCTAGCTTTACAGGGCCAGATATTATATCCCTCTGGATTCCAATTATAACCTGCCCTCTAAATAGTGACAGTTGGAAGAAGCTTATTTGCTATTTTTACCTGCTAATTATCTATTTATAATAGAAGTTTTAAATGCTGCTTTAATCTCTGCCCTTATTTCCTTATGTGATATGAGATCCCTTGTTATTTTGTTTAAATTGGTTATGTCTTTAACAGTTATTGCCTAGAAGTGAGATTTTCCACCTGTCCCGCCACTGTTGCCTGTGCCAGTTATTCTAATTTTAGAACATCACAGGCTATATGTGATAGGAAACCAGATTCTTCAAAGATGGGGCACTACGTTTCACATTTAACAGTTATCAAGGGACCTGACTGGAAAGTGTGCTTTTTGTGAAAATCTTTCTAAGGGAACTCTTCGTTACAATGGACTGATAGGTTCTCATGTATACAAAGCAATTACTTTCAGCACATATTTGTGGTTGGTCTCACTCTGCTTGTCAGAAATGACAGTATCTATTCTGCATATAGGTCAGAAGGAGGATAGGCTGGGAAAGGCTAGTTCTTTCTCTGTTTGCAATTAGAAGCTGCTTGATGCTTTAAGTGCCTGTGGATAAATAAAACTACTGTAATTGCAGAGTCATTTTTAGAACTGCACATCCACTGAGACATTTTGACCTGTAGCAATAAACTACTAGGCAGTGCTTGCACTCTTCCTATCAGTTAATTAAAAAAAGGGATATGGACTGGATAGATTTATAAGCACAGTCATAGTAAATTAGTACCTCAAACTTCTTTCCTTTTTTTAAATTTTTTTCTTTCAGGAATAACCACCCTTTATGTAAATTTTGAATTATACAGATGCTGGTGATAAACAATTCATTTTTTTCTTTAACTGCTATCAACAAAGCATTTATTTGTGTTTATTGAATACAGAGGCTATATCAAGCTCATCTGTGAAGCTCACAAATGTCTAGAACCATATTATTTGCTTTTGCTCTTTCCCTTCCCTCTTGAGAAAATATGGCCTCCCAAGCAAATAGTAACTTGTATATTCATTCATCCATCTATTCTACAAACATTTTCTCAAGTGCCTAATGTTTACCATGAAACATTCCGAGTACTTAAATAAAATGGAAAACAAAGCCACTGCCTCAGAGAGCTTAGCTTATACTCAGGGTAGATAAATAATATGTAAAAATGAACCTTGTCTGTAATAATAACAGAATTTCATTTGTACTATTAATGAAATGTGGCCTGAAATGTTATAACAATTGGAGTCTACTTTAGATTGGGTGATGAGGAAAAGTTTCCCAAGATATGAATATTTAGGTCACGTACAATGTAGAGTCTATTATGCTAGGCAGGTAGAAAGAAAGATCAAAGTTGTGAGTGTAAGAAAACACTTCCACTGCATTGTGCCATTCCTCAGTTTTAGAAACTAGTAAACCACGTTGATTGCAATTTAGTGAAAAGAATATGGAATTTCACCAGGTTGAGAAATAGGCAGGAGACAGGTTAGCATGACTTTTTAAGCCACGACAAGGCTTTTAGATTTTTCTGCTACATTACAGACAACAATTGAAACACTTTAAGCTGGGGAGTTACATGCTGTGACTTGCGATTTAAAAATTGGATATAGGCTATTATATGAAAAATGAATTTGTGCTAGACAAAACGTGTCTGAAACTCGGACAAGAGGTCTAGGCTAAAAGTACATTTTTAGGAGTTGTTGGCACATAGGTGATGTTTTAAAGTCATAGAAATTGATGAGATCGTTTAAGGAAAAGAAAGAAGAGACGAAGACCATGCCCCAAGAAACCTCAAGATTTGGAGCTCAGATACAAATGAGACCTCAGGAAAGGAGGCATTGGAAGATCTGTCCGTGAAAGAGAAGAAACACCAGGAATCTATTGTAAGATGAAGTTGAAGAGGTATTTCCAGGAAAGTGAGAGATTAATTTCTTAAATATCATTGACAGGTCAAGTACAATAAGAAACTGAAATAATATAGTAGATTTGACTTCATTAAAGATATTGTTTGTGTTAACAGAGATGCTTTCCTCATTACTTGGTAGGTGCTATTTTACTAGGAAAGAGTTACTTAGGGCAGCAAAGAGCATATTTAATTCAGTCTGCATACAATCAAAAGAATATGTCATTACTCTTTCAGGATACCATGGTATTTGCCTTCCTTCAGTGCACACATTACAAATAAACATTGTGTATATAGACAGTAATGACCACCAGAGACAGTTTTACCCTTCTACACATTACATGCATTAATTCAGATTCTTCTTCAATGGGGCTCTTTTCTATTTCATTTTTTTACCATATGTACATGCAGACTAGTATTTATATTCATTGCTTGCATTCAGCTCACAGTAACAAATAATACTTCAGAAAAATAATAAGATTATGTCAACTATGTGATTGATCCTTCTAGAACATTTGCAGAAGTACTGATAATATAAATGAGATAAAAACAATTTTGCAAAAACAGGCATTTCCTGTAGGATATTAAATAAATGGTTAGATATTAAAATCATCTTAAGAATTTTTGACTATTTATTATGTTTCAAGATGTTCTAACACTGAAAATATAATGTCAAAAAGTTTTCAATACTCAGAATGCTGGAAATGTTTTAATTCATGCATATTCGTTACATAACCATATTCAAACTACTGGGAGATTATTAAAGTTGTTTATTATTCTCTCCTCCGGATGAAAACTCTGACCCTTTCCTAGCATTCTGGAGCTTCCATAGAACATGCCCATACTTTGAACATACTTGAGCTACATTAAGGTTTACATCTACAGCTTTCAAAACCAAGGGTTGAACTTGGGGGGCACACTTATCCAAGGGTGCTTCAGTTTGCTAAAGCTGCTGAAATGCAATATACCAGAAATGAGTGGGCTATAAAATGGGCAATTATTAGTTTACAAATTTACAATTCTAAGGCTATAAAAATGTCCCAATTAAGGAATCAACGGGATGGTATCTTCTCTGAAGAAAGGCTGCTAGCATCTGGGGTTCCTCTGTCACATAGAAAGGCACATGGCTGGTGCTGCTGGTCCTTCACTCCTGTGTTTTGTTGCTTTCAGCTTCTGATTCCAATGGCCTCCTATCTGAGCTTCTGTGGGGCCTCTCTTAGCATTTCTGGGGTTTTTCTCTCTAAGATCTCTTAAAATTTCTCTGGATGTTTCTCTCTGAACTCTCCAGGCTTTTGCTGTGTTTTATCCTTATAAAGGACTCCAGTAAAGGATTTAAGACCCATCTTGAATGGGGTGGTAACACCTAAATTGAAATAAGCAAATCTAAAGATCCCATCCACAATACATATGTACCCACAAGAATGGGTTAAAAGAAATGACCTTTTTCTGAGGAACATAACAGCTTCAAACCAGCACAAAAGAAAAGCATTATCAGAAACTGATATAGGTAGAATGTGTAGAATTCAAAAGAGTAACTTTCAAATTACCAATGCTTGGATTTGTCTGTAAGTTGGATTCTTATTTTGATTGAGAAATGTATATTTTACATTTTTCAAAATGGAGCCTAGTTTAGAAGTGAGACAATCACATTATCTTAGAAAACTATAGTGCTTTCTTAATAAAATTAAATCGTAGATAATTATAGGAAGATGATGGAATAGGAAGCTCCAGGAAACAGATCCTCTAGCAGTAAATGGAAGGAATGGTCTGAAACAAATATTTTGAAATTATGGAGTCCAGTAGAACACTATATAGCATCCATGGAAGAGCAGAGGAAAAAGCTAGTAAAAAATAACAATAACTGCTTGCTCCCCATGGCAACTGCTATTTTCCATCACCCATTCTCAAGGCAGGCAACAATGGGGTTTGACCACTGGTGTAGCTTGCTGGTGCCGGATGGTACACAAAAATCCACTTCCCCAAGATCCATGGGGGCTGTGCCATGACCCAGTTTGCTGATCACTGCTTTTAATTAGTTCCTTCAAATCATGGGGACCCAGCTCTGAGAGTAACCATTGTTTCAATCTATTCCAGACAAAGGCAGGATGCAGACTTAAAGATGGTATGGTTACTCAGAGATGGAGAGAACAGTTGAAGGGCTTCAGATGTTGGGCAGGTACCTAGTCAAGAAAATGCAGTTCTGGCAAACTGTGGAAGAAAGTTCTGGTGTCCTTCCTGGACCCTCCCTCATCCCTTCTTCATGGCAGTTTGGAGCCAGCCAGCACTCACTGTG
Organism: Tamandua tetradactyla; assembly: GCF_023851605.1. NCBI lineage: Eukaryota > Metazoa > Chordata > Mammalia > Pilosa > Myrmecophagidae > Tamandua > Tamandua tetradactyla. The sequence continues at coordinate 29,474,211 of NC_135345.1, read as the reverse complement.
TGGGTCTTTGGCCTTGTCCAGGCTGGGAAACACAGACTTATAAACTTCTTTTAGGATGTCCCTCCCAGAATTTGCCCTTCAGGCGAAAACAACTTGAGACAATGAAAGCAAATAAGAAGTCGATCAGAGTGGAAAGCCCAGGTCAAAGGTATATCAGTTTTAAGTCTTACTTTGGGACATCTGGGAGAGGGAGAAGGTCTATTTATTGAGAAGTAGAGGTGGAATTCAAACTCCTATAAACAGGGGAATTCCTATGTCACTAGTAAACACAAGCCTAGGACAAGGCACTGAGCCAGAAAGCACATACAAGATCTTGCACTTTGAATTCACCTTGGCTAACCATGATAGAAGGGCTGAACTCTGAAGGAGAACACCAACCAGTGCAAAGTCAATTGTCAAAGACTTTGAAAAATGTCTTTAGCATAGCTTTGTTCAGTTTTGTTAGCTCCTGATCCTCAAGAAAATCTCTGTCATATAATGAACTGGTTACAAACTCAAGAAACAGATATCTCAGGGATTAAATCCCAAAGTTACTACTTTAAAATATTAAAATATATAGTGTGCAAAAAAATTACAAAACAAAGAAACAGGAAATGATTGTCCATCCAAAGTAAGAGGATAAAAATATAGAAAGATCAATGAAGAAAACCATAAATTAAATAAAATAAGTTAATAAATGGAAAGACATTCCCTGTTCATGGATTGGGAGATAAATTATAAGATATCAATTCTACCCAAACGGTTAATCTAGCAATATTCTTTGCTAGAATGGTAAAGCCAATCATCAAATTTATGTGGAAGGCTACGGAGTACCAAGAAGCCAAAATCAGTTTGAAAGAGAACAAAGTTGGAGGATTCACACTTCACAACCTTAAAATATAAAACAAAGCCATAAAAATCAGAACAGTATGATACTGGCACAATGACAGACAAATAGATCAATGGAATAGATTGAGATCTTCAGAAATCAACCTTCACATCTACAGCCAACTGATTTTTGACAAGGGGGCAAAAAGCGCTTAATTGGGAAAGAATAGTCTCTTCAAAAAATGGTGCTGGACAAACTGAATCTATACTTGTTGAAAGAATGAAAGTGTATCCCTATCTCATACCGTATGCAAAAATGAACTAAAAATGGTTGAAAGAGCTAAGTAAAGAGCTAGGGCTATCAAATCCCTAGAAGAAAATGTAGGGAGGCATCCTTAGGACCTGGTGTTAAGCAATGGTTTCTTAAACTTTACACCCAAGGCATAAGCAACAAAAGAAAAAATAACAAATGAGGCCTTATCAAAATTAAAAACTTTTGTACATCAAAAGATATTTTCATGAAAATAACATTGAAACCTGCAAAATGAAGGAAGTATTTGGAAGCTACATATCCAATAAGGGTTTAATATCTGGAATATAAAAAAAAAAACTTTCAAAGCAATAACAAAAGGAAAATACACCAATGGTCATGAAAACATATGACAAGATGCTTTATATCAATAGCATTAAGAAAATGTAAAACCACAATGAGATACCATTGCACACTCACTAGAATGGCTACTATAAAAACAGAAAATTACAAGTGTTGGAGAGGATGTGGAGAAATAGGAACATTCATCCATTGCTGGTGGGAATATAAAATGATACTGCCACTGCTGAAGACAATTTTGCAGTTCCTCAGAAAGTTAACTGCAGAAATACCATATGCTCTAGCTATCTCACTTCAAAGTATATATATACCTTAAAGAATTAAAATCAGAGACTTGAACAGATATTTTCACACTGATGTTCACAGCAGCATTATTCATTTTCACAATTGGCAAAAGATGGAAGCATCCCAGTGTCAACCAATGATAGGAGAAACAAATTTTTATATATACAAACAATGAAATATTATTCATCCATAAAAAGGAATAAAGTTCCAATACATGGATAACATGGATGAAACAAAGACATTATGTTGAGTGAAATAAGCCATAAACAAAAGAACAAAAAGTATATGATCTCACCCATGTAAAATAATTAGAACAAGTCAACTCATAGAGTCAGAATCTAGTATACAGTTTACCTGGAGATGGGGTGGAGTAAGGAATTGGGAGTAAAGGCTTAAAACATAGTTTCTATTTGGGATTATGCAAAATTTTAGTGATTTATGGCCAGATGGTAGCACATATTACAAAATAATTAACAGCATGAATGATGAAATTTGTTGTGGTTAAAAAGGGAAATTTTGCATTTTGTATATGTTACTAGAATAGAAATTTTAAAATATATATATAGTCTTCCACAATACAAATAGTAAATCCTGAATTAAACCATGAAATACAGTTAATAGTATAATTATAAATATGCACTTTCATCAATTGTGACAAATGTACCAAATGAATGCAAGATGTTAATAATTAAGTAGTTACGGGAATTGGTATTTTACACATGATTTTTCTCTAAACCCACAACTACAACTAGATTAGTTTTAAACTTTTTTCAGTATCTACTAAGAAAGTGGAGCATTTATTGCACTTATTCTATTCTATTTTTCCTTTTTATACACTTCTTTTTAAATTTTAACTCTTTATTAAGGAAAATACCCAAAATAGAGTTTGGAGAATAGCATAATATCCAAATATTATTTTGTGCCAAATTTGAGCAAATTAAATCATATAAACATTTTAGTATTGAGAATTATTTTATTTTGGACATAAATACAATGCCATTGTCACTTTAAAATTGTAATTCATTAATATCATTAAATATATAGTCACTTTTTTCACTGTCATGGTTTTGACCGTTTGAGGATTTAAATCAGGACTCATAAAATTTATACATACAATTGGATAAAAGATCTCTAACCTCTAATCTCGTTGTTTTTCCAATCTCTTTCTCTCTCTTCTCTTTCTCAGATTTTGCTCTTTTTCTTCCTTTCTTAAGTCTTTATTTGGTATTTTTTTTTTTTACAAAACCGAAAAATATTTTTTTGCTATAGAATTTCCTACTGTCTGAATTTTTTTGACTGTATGTTACATCTACTTTCATGTCTCCTTAGGCTCCTCATGACTGGTCCTTTCTTAGACTTTCCTTTATTGATGGCCATTCAAGTTTTAGGAATATTGTTCAGGGATTTTGTAGACTATCTCTCTATTGTGATTGACTGTTGTTTTTCTCATGATGTAGAATTGGTTCAGAGTTTTTAGAAGATCACTTAGGAAAAGTTCCATTCTCATTGTCTCTCAAGGAAACCTATTATAAATATGAATATCACTGTTGATAAATAACTTTGATCACCTGGCTGAGGTGGTGTTTCTCAGATATCCCCAATGTAACTTAACTAATTTTTCCTCCTTTCCATGATGTGTAGGAGAAACCCACACTTCACAGCCAATATTCAAGGAGTGGAGAGATAAGCTCCACCATCTCAAGGGTAGATATCAACATAAATTATTTGGACTTCTTCTGCACGGGCTGCTTGTCTTTTCTCACCATTGATTTATTAATGTATTTATTTATTTATTCATTTATTCAATCACTTATTTACCTAAGTAACTATACTAATGTATTTGTATTTTCTATTTGGGTTAAAATCCAGCACTATTTTGTTTTATTATTCAAATTGTTCCAGCTTTGACTATTGGGCACTTGTTCGTTGGTTCCTGTGTTCCTTTGACATATTCTAACCTTTCTGGATATACAGTAGGTTTCAGTGAGATACAGATTTTGAAACATAAGCAAGATTGAAAAGTAGGTAAAAATGAAATGTTTCCCACACCACTATAAAGCCATTTTGCTTAAAGTGAAATATATTGTGCTTTGTAAGCTGATATGTCTCTCAACGTTTTTTTTCCTTTGAAGGTTACCCCCCTCAAAAAAAGTTGAACATGAAGTATGTGGGGGTCACAGTCATAGTAAACAATCATGCGTGCATAATGGCTTTGTCTAACGTTGCTTCAACCTATGATTAAAAGTTTAGAATGTACAGGTGGTGTGACCATGGCTCAGTGGCAGAATTCTCGCCTGCCATGACAGAGACCTGGGTTCGATTCCTTCCCATGCCAAGAAAAAAAAGTTTACAAAGTTCATGTGTATGTACTCACAATGACTCCTTATAGTATATAACTAGTACAATAAAAAGCCTACCATGGGATCAAGGGGTAAAGGGGGATGTTAGAATCTGTAGTAAATAGTCTATCATCCACAAAAAGAAATGCTGGCTTCTGGATATTACTCAAAAGTAGGGATGATGCATTGTTAAGTCTTTATATTCTCAGTTTTTCATTATGCTTGATATATAGTAGATAGATAGTGAATATTTTCTTTAAATTTAAATTAAAAGACACATTTCCAAAGGTTGGTAAACCTATTTATTTAGATTTCTTTTTTGCTGTCATTTTTTGAGCATTTCAGAGGCAACTGCTTAGTGCTAAGATCTTGAAAAGCCTTATACTGCATTTTAACCTGAAATGAAATTAGTTGTATTAATCATATTTTAGAGATGAGGTTAAATATACTATTCATTGTCACCCAATTAGTATGTGGCTGACTCAGCTCAAGAAACTAAGGTTCAAAGTCTGTACTTAAATATTGAACAAGAGACACTATCATCTACAGAAAATACTGCTACAGTGTCTATTTTTAGTATAGTAAATGCATACAATTTGCACCAAGTGGATTGAATTGTATGTATACGATAACTTCATTTTGCAATCCTTAATTTTAGTGGTAGTACTACAGATACATTGATTCTATTGAAGACATGAATCTGGGGTTATCCCAATATTGCATTTGAAATTGTGCTTTCTCACCTACAAATTGTTGTGTAATAACCATGAATCACTGGAGTATATGAAAAATAATAGTTATGTTGAACCTAGTTTTCTTTTCTCCTTTGCCTGATTATCCTCCTTCCATTTTCCTTCTATCTTTTCTGCATTCTTTCCTTCCACTAATGCTATTTGTAACATGAAAACATTAGGCTGTCTTTAAAGTTCCTTCTAGCTCAATGACTACATAATAAGCTAGGAGTAAATGTGGAGGGCTTATTTCCCTTAGCATCTCTGACAATTTACATGGTTATGTCATGGGGCAGTGCCTCTATCCTCCATTTGAAAGCATAATCATATCTGCCTTTGCATCAGAAGCAACTTAAGAAGCAAAAATCATGAACTTGAAAGTTTGGCTCTTTTCCTGTACCTAGAGCAGATCAAAATTACTGAAATGAACAGTTTTGGTCAGATTCCCAGATATGAAATCTGATTCAAAGAGGTCGAAGGGAAATTAGAGAAGTCTAATTTTATAGCAACAAAGCCCTTCTCTAAGACTTTCTATATTTCTCTCTGGTAAGGTTACAGGCAGGAAATAGGTAGTTAACAAGTCAAGTGGAAGAAAAGCATTATTACGATTATTATTTCTACCAATTATAACTGTCAAAATGTATGAAATGCAAAGCAAAATTTCTTTCTCAACACTGAGCCAGATTTTCTCAATCTAAAATCCCCTGAAAATATATGAGTCAATTATCAGGCATCATATGAACTATTTCATAACCTAGGGGGAGTATTTTAATGTCTTTAATACCAAGGAATCATTGGGCTAAAGAGGACATTATTTTTTTTTAAAGAGGACATTATTTTCTCTACTATAACAAGATTTATAAGATGGTTTTCAGAAAACGGGTTTTATACCTGAAATGCCCAGTTAAAAACTTAGCTTAGGCATTTATTGGCTATGTTACTTCACTGAGCCATTTATCTTTCTATGTCCTAGTTATATCTACTATAAAATTGAGGAAAAAATAAGTGCATCACATGATTTTATAATGAGGTATAAATACTTAGCACAAAGTAACATCTATAGCAAATGCTTGATCAAAGATCATTGTAAAATTTGAAATATTGCTGCTTATTTGATTAGAAAATGGAAGCCCAGAGAGAATAGGTGACTTTCTCAAGGTTACACAGCTTGTTAGTGATCTTTTAGCTATACAAATCACATTTCCATGCCCTTTGCTGCTAATTAACTAGATTAAAGGCATTGAACACATTCTTGCCATTACTAAAAACACTGGAGAGCTTGAGAATTTCTTGAGCATTTTTTCATCTTTTCCTTTGTAAACACTACACAGATCAATTCTGTGTATTTGAATTTCCTCCAAAGACGAACTATTAGAAGAACATTATTTTGAGAATTTTCCTTCAAGGGAGTTGAGTTTTGTGTTCCAGCCATACTTTTTTTCTTTCTCTTTTGTTTTCAGGAGATAACAAAGTTATCTGAGACAGTTTAGTGAGACAGTATTTGACCAGGCAATGGGTTAACATTACTAGCAAGTCAGAAAGTACAAATTATATCATCTCTGAAACAGCAGAATTGCCTAAACCTTTTTCATATTCAAGTTTAAGTAACTGCTTATTGAAAAAACATAAGAAGTTAAATGGTAGGTTACAGAAATCAATCATGATTTAAGTATGGACAAGCATACTATTTCTCAGCATGTAGTCTGGGAGTCATCAGCATTAGAATTTTCTGGAATATTTTGTAAAATTGTGTTTTTATAGACATGCCCTATACATATTGAGTCAAAATATTTGAGTTGGCATCAAGTATCCCTATGGCTAAACAATTCCCAGGTGTTACTATGCTTACAATATTTTAATTCTTCTTGCATAATTAGTTGAATGTAAGAATATCAGGGAGACTTGAGTTTGAATTCTGACAGCAACATATTAATTTTTTTTAAATGTTGGCAATTTAAGCTCCTTTCTCCTCAATTTCCTCATCCATAAAAAAAATACAATATGAATACCCACCTTATGGAGTTACTGCATAACTAGAAGAGATAATGTATGTAAGGAGTTTTTCACTTAGTAGGTAATATAATGTGGAATTTGGAAGAAACTCTTAGGAAAATGAGTAATGCCTTGACTCTTAAAAATAAACTTATCATTCTCAGGACCAAATGTCCAGGATAACATTTCCCAAGTTTCAGAAATTAATGTGAATTGCCCTTATTCAACACAAATATCAAAGGACCATTGATACTCTTCTTCCTACCTGTATATAAATGTCTTCCAAAATACATTCTATAAAGAACTAATGTTATAAGCTGGTTCTCAAAAAAAAAAAGTTCCATAATAAAACATATATGAAAAATACTGCATCTTCTGTTCACTCTCAATGATATATAATTCATATTACAGATTTGAAGAAATTCTATAGCAAAGAATATAGATTTTTTTAACCCAGGATTTCTTAACTTATTTTAGTAAAGGACATTTTAATTGCATAATACCTAATAAGAACTCTAAGCATAGCATAAATGATCATCGTAGCATATTCTTTTGTCTATGATTTAAAAATTATTCTTTGTGCATCAGCCTTTTCTCTATTGTATTTTCAGAAGCTGGCATTGGAATTAAGAACTTGTTCATGGGCGGCCATATTTAGCTTTAAACTTTGGTCCTTTCACTTGGTTTCTGGGTTATCTTAGACAAATTAATTACACTTTCTAATTCTTCATTCTCACCTCTTTAAAATGGTGTTAGAACACCCAGTTGGCAGCGCTTTCATGAAGATTTTATTCCATGATATAAATAGAGTATATCCTAGTCTAGTAGGTATCAGAATCATTGCTAACCTTATGCATTGACCCATACCATTGTTTCCTAGAATGCCCTAAAGACAATTTCAAACATCCTACCTTCGCTTTCATAATAAAGTTCAAATCACTCATTTAAAAAAAAAAAAAACATCTCAAGTATCAATTCCATTGGACTTCATTTGACTCTCAAAATATCTGAGAAATGCCTTGCTTCAACATGTAATCTGTGAGTCATCAGCATCAGATAACTTGAAGAGATAGAAAGAAAGAGAGAGAGTAACTAACCATGTATTAGAACCCAAAACTCAGCCTGATATGGGATCATTTTCAATGCTCTTTCTAGTTTTGTCGCTGTCTCTTCTCCTTTGACTGCTACCAATACTTACTAAATTGTGTAAGTCAAACAATTATAGCAGGGAAATTAAAGTCAAGGTTAGTAAGAGCATGCGTTTTTTTCTGCACGCCTTATTCTTTTGAAGGGTATTGTGGTCTGGTTAGACAATATTTTTCCATTATCACTTTCTGACTGCTGATTCTGCTTAGGTAGCAAAGGCAAGTGGTAGTTGGAAAAAAAATGCTTTAACCCTCATGGTAATTTGAAAAAGTAAAGAATAGTGAGAGCAGCGTCCTCTTGAGGCATTCATTGTGCATGGAAGTCAAATTGTTACCAGGGAGAGTACAATAACAAAAGAGCCTTTCAGAACGATTCATCAGGACTCCTTTGGGTCCGTCATTGGTTATCAGATGGAGCGAGCTGTATGTACTACTTCATAGCCTGAACTCCAAAAGCCAAATCCCCTTTGTGCCCCACAATAGCACTTCCATCTAGATTGTCCCTGTCCTTTGTGTTTCAGGTGTGCTTCATCTTGAAAAACTATATCCCATGTAACAAAGTGGAAAGGTTATAATCGGGGAGAGTTTGACTAGACCTACTTGTCCCACATGGGGTGGGAAAACCATGATCATTTTGCTAGCATTGAAGATCTGATTCTCAGTTCTTCAATCTCAAAATAACTTTCTTTCTGTACCTAGTAGCATGATAGCAATGGTCCATATGGTGGGGACACATTTCCATTAACCAAGTCCATCACCCAGATGGAAAAATCAGATGTCCATTTTATTACTTAAAAATGAGACATATAAACTGTTGAAAGGGTCCAAAATACTCAAATTCACCCTATTAGCAGAACTACCTAGGAAGTCAAATTGCAATATGGAAATTGATGAGCACAAAATCAGAATTTCCATAGGCAGAAAGAAAATTCTATTGTGCTTGTGAGTCATTGTATGCCTTCAGTGAATTTTAATTGCTTCATTTATGAGAGCATGCCTTATTTCAAAAGTATGGGCCTACAAGGTCATAACTAAGACTTTGATTTCTTTCTTACACTCAGAGTACAGCCCACGAAAACAGGAATTTATAATTCTTGCTGATTTAACCAAGGCTATTTCTTAACTGTATCTTTCTCTTTCAAGTAATTTTCATTTACAAAATCTTAATAAAATATTATCCCTTACTATGTGCTAGCAATATAGAGGTAAACAAAAAACAATAGCTAGCTACTAGAAAGTTATAAGCTTCACTTGGATAGAGTGGTGGCCAGTCACAGGGAAGCTAAAATTAATTACGTTATGTCTTGCTAGGTGTTATAGTAATGGTAAGCAAAATGTTCAATTATTCCACAGAGAATGAGGCAGGTAAGGCAAGTTTTGAAAGTCAGGAAAGGCTTCTTGGAAGAAGAAACATAATAGGTCAATAATTAGTGTTATTTGGTTGCTAAGAATGGAAAGTGATGCTAGCTAGCTTATTAAACATGGGAATCAAATGTGCAAGCTCTAAAGTGACCCAAAGTAGTTAAACAAATATAGAAACAATAAAATCATGGGTAGGGAATGCAATCAGAATCACTCTGGCAACAGCAAAAGCAGGAATTTATGGACCATTACCTCTCTTTTGATATCACTTGCATGATTAATTTGGTAATATTTCTGTTTTTGTGTTATTGTATTGCCACATTAAAGAGGCCCAAATGGAATCAAGTGTCTATACGTGTAAAAATCATTTATGGCCAAAAGGTCAGTATCATGGAGCTTGGACATGACTGCTGAAAAGCCAACTCAGTATCTTGGCTGATTCTCAAAGAAGTCTTGTACGAATTGGGTAGTCCCAAAGAGATACCACTCTACCATGTCAAGATCTCATTAACACTCTTTAGTGTATTCTCAATGTCTTCAATATGAAATTTCAACTGCATAATATGGCATATAGGACTTTTAAAAACTTATAAGTCTTCAACTTACTTCTCTAGCCTTTTAGCCTCAGACAAATTGGGTTTGAAATCTAAACCCAAGTTTTTTACCTGACTGTCTGTTTGGCTGACTACTCTCAATTTTATTTCTGTGTTATGGCGTCACTTATACCAAGATAGTGTAACTGACTCCTAAAGAATTCTCTTTAGGATCCTCATAGAGAGTGCACCTACTCCACCTTACTGTAGGTTTGTAATCCCCAGAGAGCAGAAATCATATCCATCTTGTTCTATACTATATTACAAGGACCTACAAGGCTACTAGTACACAGTGGTTACTCAATAATTGTATGATAAATTATTAAAATGAACAGTAGCTTTGAAATCCAAATGCCCATTCATTTATATTTCTTGTTCACTATTGTATCACACCCTGATGGTATAATACTTGACAGGTAGTAGGTGTTCGATAAATATCTTTTGAATGAACACCAAGAAAAATAATCCTCTTTGATGTTAGAAAATGATGTGTATTTATGTAAAGGGTCTGTATAAATGCATGATTGCAGAGTCCTGCCTTTCTTTTTCTTTCTTTCTTTCTTTCTTTCTTTTTTTTTTTTTTTTCTCATGGACAGGCACTGGGAATCGAACCCACGTCACCAGCATGGCAGGCAAGAACTCTGCCAGCTGAGCCACTGTTGCCCACCCCCTGCCTTTCTTTTATATCCCTATTTTATCAGGGCCTGAAATAGTCTATGTCACATAATAGATGGTTACTAATTGTTTTGAATAAACAGATGAAATAAATTATCTTTAATGCCAACATGAGATTAATAACCATAAAATTATTCCTGATATAAGCAATTTTTAAAAAGTTATTTAGACTCAGTGTATCATAATGATCATAGATTAAAATTGTGCTGTGGCACAATGGAGCAGTGGCATGTGGAGTTTTCAAATTTAGAAGACAGAAATTACAGTAATTTTTTTGGATGGCACTTCTGTTTCTTTTATACTTGTAATAACTTCATATAGAATAGGAATAATTAATTATTGTTTTATTATATTAATCAATTTTGAGGAACTTCTTGCTAAAATATATCTGCATAGCTACTCAATCTATGGTTATATTAAAATAATAATCACAAATGCTTGACTTTTTATGCCTCTCAGCTATATTCTGGATAGTAAATTTTGAACAACCTTAGATATACTGAAAAGCTAAGATTTTTCTTTGTTGGTTGGGAACTTCCTTACCCACTGCTACTCATTGTTTTCCCATCCTGTATCATCAAGAAGGCAAAATACTTCACTTTTGCATAGATGTGATTGGCCATTTGAGAAGTGGGTGAATGTCATTTAATTTACTATGAGTGTCCATCTGGCAGGCTGTGCTTCTGCGTACATCAATCATGCAATCACATCCTTGAGGAAGAATAATGAGAGAGCAAAATCAGCCTTGAAAGCCGCAGTCTTAAGATAGCCTTTCCCTAATATTATTAGAGGGAAAAAGAACGTGTGATTTTTCCCTCTGAAATGGCAAGCACCAACAGAAAAGAGAAAGCGTTCAAAGTGGCAGTGCCTTTGCTTATTCAAATTCGTAAATATATGGATGAATACATGATCTCATAAAGCACTAAATGAGGGAAAAAGGAAAAAAAAACTAAATTTTTGTATTTCTTCAAGAAAGAAAGCACAAAAAGCCAGATGGCCCAAAGGAAACTGTCCCTGGTCAGGTAATTCTTTAATAATCTTCCTTGGCTTTGACAAAGGAAAGCTCATAATGAACTCAGGAGAAAGGACATCTGTGAGGAGAGAAAGATGCCCCAAAATGGCCACATCTTTCACAACATGGGTTATAAATGCTTCATTTTGTCAAGTTGTAAAAGAAGAATAAAAACCTTGCTTTTATGCCTTGAACTATCCTTGCTTGGAGAAAAACCCAAAGACAAAGGTACAAAAATAGTAAGATTTCTGTTATATAATGAGAGAAGACAAAGAAACCTGTCTTACTCTGTCTTTGGGAAATGAAATACACCACACAAAAAATAATAATAATGATAATAATAAGGAGGAAGAAAGAGGAAACAGAAACAGCCCAAACTAATAGAATGCTAAAATGAATCCAAAGTTCTAAATTATTATTCCACATAGGGCTTTTTGTGGAGTCCCACAAACATTTAATCCATCAACAGCAATTGAAAACTAACTTAAATGCTGGACTTGCTCCACAGTTTCGGTTTCAAGATGTTAAAAATGTTAGTTTCAAAATATTGCTTGTGGCCGAGATTCTGGACTAATTAGCATAAATCTCTTTAGCCATTCCTAACGTGAAGATAAAAGATTTTGTTTTCTAAAACTCAGCACTGCATCATTATAGCATAATTAAGAACAATCTTCGGGAAAAAAACCTGAATTTTGGAGGAGTGGTCGTCTAGTGACAGACTCTTCCAAATATTCAGAAAGTGAAAACAAGAGGGGTTCATTCAAGAGAAGAAGCATATGTTTAAGAGATGAAATGTTGTATTTCCAATTCCTGACTCTGACACTGGACTAGGTGGCATTGCTCAGGCTTTTTACCTTCACAGAATTCTTATTTCGCAGATATAAATAAAAACAATCTGTACTTTGGAAAGATTTGTGTATAAGTATGAGGGTAAATGTAAAATATTTGACACATTTTAGTGCTTTTCCTTTCATTATATTATGACATCAAATTATTGTGACATATTAAAGATGTATATGTATATTTGCAACTGATCCATTAATGAACCAAAAGAAAATTGGCATAAAATTCCTCCCTAATTAACATATTCTAGATAGAGCAGGGATTGGCAAACTCAAGCCTGCAGACCAAATTCAGCCTAAGGCTGTTTTATCACATATCTCGTTTTATTGCATACTTTGTTTTATTGCACAACAAGTTAGTGTACCTTGCAGGTATTGCATTTTTTTACAAATTGAAGGCATGTGGTAACCTTGCAATGAGCAAGTCTATCAGTATCATTTTTCCAACAGCATGTGCTCACTTCATGTCTCTGTATCAAATTTTAATTAAGGTACATTTTTTTAGAAATAGTGCTATCGCACACACAATAGAGTGAGGTATACTGTAAACTTAGCATTTATATGTACTAGGAAACCAAAAAATTAATGGGGCTCACTATTGCAATACTATAAAGTTTTATTGGAGGCCACCAATGGACATTCATATGCATAAACTCTAGAGTGCTTTCATACTTCATTAGGAGAATGTATAGCTGCAACAAAGAACATATGACCCCCAAACTTAGAGTGTTTGCTATGTTGCCCTTTACATAAAATGTTTGTTGGCCACTGATATAAATTATTAATAATTGAATAATTGAAGTTTAAAAATAAGGGCCATTGCTAAAATAATAACTTTTATTTGCATTTTATCCCCCTCAAACTCCCCCCCCCCACTTTTGTGTGTACTCACGCATTTGTTTTCAGAGCATATAGCATTCCACCATTTTGCTGCTATGACCATGCACATACATTCTTTGAGTACCTCTTTGCACTACTTGAGGTTATAAAGCTAGAGGGGAATTGCTGAATAATATGATAATTATGTTTTCCTTTTTGAGAAATCACGAAACTGTTTTCCACAGTGGCTTAACTATTTTTACATTCCCACTAGCAATACATTTGGTTATAACATCTCCACATTCTCACATTTGCCAATTTCCTTTTTTTTATTATTATTATTATTATAACCGTGCTTGGGAGTGTGAAGTGATAGCTCAATTTGGTTTTGATTTGCATTTTCCTAGTGAATAGTGAGGTTGAGCATCTCTTCATGTGTTTGTTAGCCTATCATATTTTTTTTATAGAAGGATGTCTGTTCAAGTCCTTTACCTATATTTTAATTAAGTTTTGATTGGGTTATTTAATTGGGTGCATATTTTGTTATGAGTTTTTATAGTTATTCATATATTTTAGAAACTAGACCCTTATCAGATATTGTATTTGTAAATATTTTCTCCCACTCTTTAAGTTGTCTTTTCACTTCGTGATGTCCTTTCATGAGCAAAGTTTTTAATTTTGATGAAGTCCAATTTATTTGTCTTCTTTTGTTGCTCATGCTTTTGGTGTCATTTCTAAGAATCCACTACTGCCAAAATATTTTCATCTATGTTTTCTTCTAAGAATTTTATGTTGTTAGCCCTTAATATTTAGGATGTCATCCATTTGGAGTTGATTTTTGTGCACAGCGTGGAATAGGTATCCAATCAGCTCCACTTACTGCAAAGACTATTCTTTTCTCCATTGAATGGTCTTGGTGTCTTAACAAAAATAAATTGACCCTAGTGGATGTATGGATTTACAGTTCTATTCCATTGATCTATATGTTTATCCTCATGCCAGTAACCATTCTTTTGAGTACTGCAGTTTTACCACAAGGTTTGAAGCTGTAAATGGTAGTCCTACAAGTTTGTTCTTTTTCCATGCTTTTCTGTTTATTCAGGGCCTATTATATTTCCATGTGAATTTTATGATTGGCTTTACTATTTCTGCAAAAAAAAAAAAAAGGACCATTTGTGTTATAATAGGAATTGCATTGAATTGTAGATCACTTTGGTTAGTACTGCCATCTTAACAATTATCATGCCTTCCAATCCATGAATGCAGGATGTCCTTACATTTATGTAGGTCTTCCTTAATTTCTTTCAGCAATATCTAACAGTTTGCCATATGCAAGTCTATCACCACCACAGTCAAATTTATTCCTCTGCATTTAATTCTTTTCTTTTTTTTTTGTTATTGTATGCGCAATTTTTTTTCAAAATACTTATATAAGTTGTTCAACACTGGTGAATAGAAACACAATTGATTTTTGCATGTGGGTTTTATACCTTGCACATTTCAATTTCTTTAACAGCTGTAGTAATTTTTTGTAGATTCTTTTAGATTTTAATTATATAGGGCCATATAATCTGGAAATACATGGTTTTGCTTCTTCTTTGTTAATTTGGATGCCTTTTATGTATATTTTTGCATAGTGTCTATGGTGAGAAACTCTAGTGCTCTGTCAAATAACAGTGGTGAAAGCAGGCATCCTTGTTCCTGATCTTAGGGAGAAAGTTTTCAGTCTTTAATCATTGAGTATGATATTAGCTATGACTTTTTCATAAGTACCCTTTATTAAGTTCAGGATGTCCCCTCTATTCCTACCTTTCTGGTTGTTTTTATCATAAAAGTTATTGAATTTTGTCAAAGGCTTTTTCTGGGTCAATTGAAATGATTATAACATTTTCTTTTGTTTCTTTAACATAGAATATTACATTTATTGATTTTCTTATGTTGAACTAACTTTGCATAAGTGGGGGAAAATTCCACTTTGTCATGAACTATAACAAATTTAATATTCTGTTGGTTCTCAGTCTGCTAATATTGTTCTGAAGTGTTTTCCATCTATATTCAGAGAAAATATTTGTATGTGGTTCTGTTTTTTTGTGGTGAATTTGTCTGGCTTGGTAACAGGGTAATGAGTTTGGTATCAGATTAATGAGTTAAGAAGAGCTCCCCTTTCTTCTATTTTTCCAGAGGCTTTGAGGATGATTGATGTTAACTCTTCTACGAAAGTTTGGCATATGTCAACAATGAAGCCATCTGTTCCTGGACTTTTCTTTGTGGTGAAGTTTTTTTGTTGTGTGTGTGTGTTTTGTTTTGTATGCTGTGTGTCGGGGCCAAATGTCATTATCTTTCTATGTGAGTATCCCATTACTGCAGCACCATTTGTTGATTTTTTTTCCTTTTGTATTGTTTGTATTTGCTTGGTTGTTTGATTTTGGGGAAGTGCATGGACTGAGAATAGATCCTGGGTCTCCTGCATGACAGGCAAAAATTCTACCACTGAATTACCCTTGTACCCCCTGTTGTGAACTTCCTGATTACTGATTCAATGTCTTTAATTATTACAGGTCTGTTGATATTTTCTATTTCTGCTGGAGTCAGGTAATTTGGAAATTTTGTGATTGTATGAATTTTTCCATTTCAACTATGTAATCAAAGTTCTTGCCATTGTTTACAGTATCCACTTGTAATCCTTTTTGTTTCTATAAGATCAGTAGTTTATGTCCCCATTTTTATTTCTGATTTTTTGTCATTTACATCCTCACTAGTTCTTTATTTTTCTTTTATTGGTCTCACTAAAGATTTGTAAATTTTGTTGATCTCAAATAATCAATTTTAGCTTCATTGATTCTTTCTTTGGGTTTTCTATTCTCTCTGTCAGTGCCTCCACTCTAATCTTTTTTATTTCCTTCTTTTCTCTGGATTTTTTCTTAGTTTACTCTTCTCTTTCTGGTTGCTTACTTTGTAGATTAAGATTATTGATTTGAGTTCTTTCTTCTTTTTCGATCTAGTCATTTACTGCTAAAAATGTATCTCTGAGCAATGCTTTCACTGTACCCATAAGTTTGGATATTTTGTGTCTACATTTTTATCTTTAAGTATTTTCTAATGCCTCAACTTTTGTTTACATGGAAATGTCTTAATTTCTCTTTTATTTTTGAATGATAACTTTTATGATATAAAATTCTTGTTTGACAGTGTTTTGGTTTGTTTATTTGTTTGTTTGGAACTTTAAAAAGTGTCATTCCACTGCCTTCTTGCCTCTATTGTTTCAGATGAGAAATATTTTATTTATCTTCTTGAGAAACCCTTGTATGTGATAAATGATTCTCTTAATGCTTTCAAGATTCTCTCTGTGGTTTGCTTTTGACACTTTTATTATAATGTTTCTCAGTGTGGATCTCTTTGTATTTATTCTTCTTGGTGGTTTTTGAGCTTCTGAAACATGTAGATTCATGTCATTTATCAAATTTGGAAACACTTCAGCCATTATTTCTCAATATTCTTTAGTCTTCTTTTTCTTTCTCTCTCCTTCTTTAATATTCATTATCTTTATGTAAGTATACTCAAAGGTATCCCACAAGTTTCTGAGTCTCTGCTCATTTTTAATTAATTCCTTTTTGTATATGCCTTTCAGACTGGATAATTTCAATTGACTAATCTTCAGGCTTACTTATGCTTTCTTTTACCTGCTCAGTATTGCTATTTAAGTCCTCTTATGAGTTTTTAATTTTTTTATTAATTTTTTAATTAATTATTGTTCAAGTCCAATCTTTTTTGGTTTCTTTTTAATAATTTTTTTTCTATTGATAGTCTATATATATTCATAAATCATTTTTCTGGTTTTATTTAGTTTTGTTTCCATGGCTTCCTTTTAGCTCAAATATCTTTGAGCATATTTAATACAGTTGATTTAAAGTCACAGCCTGTTAAGTCCAATGCCTGTGCTTCCTCAAGGTGAATTTCTGTTGTTTGTTTATATGAATGAGCCACATTTTCTTGCATCTCTCATACACTATAATTTTTGGTTTAAAAACTAAAAATTTGAATATCACAATTTAGTACCTCCTCTCCATCTTAAGGGTTAGTTTTATTGCTGGCTTAGGCTGTAGCTGTTATTTTTTAGTGACTTTCTAGCTAATTCTGTAAAGTTTGTATTATTTTTAATTGTGTGGTCTCTGAAGGTTTTATTCCTTTACCTTCTGGTCAGTTAGTGTTATTACAGTGATATCTTTGACTATCAGGGGGGAAAAAGAAATATGGAGAGAGGAGGAATGAAAGAAGAACATGAGCAAATGACTTCTCCCAATCTTTATAGATTGTTCTTTTGATAGACACTCATTTCATACTTATCCAGGCTACTTACAACTGTGCCTTAGACTTCATCTCCTGCCTGCACTCACCTATAAATCAGCCAGAAATAACATTTAAGAGACTTGTAACATCTTTTCTGAGCATGTATACAGCTTGGACATGAGTGTAAATTACAGATTCTCAAAATATACAAGCAATTTGAATGCATTTATTTCCTATAGAAACTCTCTTAGAATTTCTTCCCAGGTTTGCAGCACTCTATTGTATGCATCAACTGTAATATTTTTTTCCCAAGTGACTCTGGATTGTCTGTTTGCTTTAAAATGTTTTTGAGCAATGCTTGCCACTTTTCTGTTGAGGGAGTTTTGAGTCAGTGAAACAAAGACAACTGCATGCGTCAGTCTTCCAGGTAGACCCCAGATGTGTAAGAAGAGATATTCAGTTCTTTATGAGTAAAGTCTGTTCTGCTCCTTCCAGAACCAAGTATCAGGGTCCCACACAGGGGATGTATCTTCAAAACAACTGCAGAACCAGGGATGATCATGGAGCAATGGCAAATAAAAGTAACAAAAAGCTTTCTTACCATTTTTAAGTTGCCTTTTTCCTTTTACACCATATGCTTAGTTGTTGTAAAACCTTGACTATTTTCCAAATTTCTGACAAATTTAATTCTTATTTCAATGTCTGTGTGGATAAATGAGCCCCTGCACCTATGTACACCACTATTTTCACTGACATCCACCCCTTCTCTCAATTTCATATGTATTTTCTCTTTCCTGTTATTCTAACACCCAATCCAGTTTAAAACTCATTAAATATACTGCTTTATTTTAAACTCTTCCATCTTTTTGTGCATAAGGTTCTCACAATGTTTGGGAAGTAAAATTACAAACTCATTCACTTGTTTACTTATTCAGTTACTCATACCTCTTTCATTCATTTATACATCCAATATATATTTATTGTTCTCTTATAAAGTCCCCGTTCTAGTTTACTAGCTGCCAGATGTGATATAACGGTAATGGAATGACCTTTATAAAGGGGAATTTATTAAGTTGCAAATTTACAGTCTGAGACCGTGAGAATATCCCAATTAAAGCAAGTCTATAAAAATGTCCAAATTAAGGCACCAACGAGATTATCTTCACTCAGGAAAGACCAATGAAGTTCAGGGTTTCTCTTTCAACTAGAAAGGCACATGGAGAGCATGGTGATGTCTGTTAGCTTTCTCTCCAGGCTTCTTGTTTCATAAAGCTCCATGGGAGCATTTTCCTTCTTCATTTCCAAAGGTCTCTGGCTGCATGGACTCTGGTAGTTTTCCTGGCTATCTTACAGATCTCTTCTCTCCAAAATGCTGCCTTTTTAAAAGATTTCCAGGAAACTAATCAAAACCCACCTGGAATGGGTGGAGTCACATCTCCATCTAATCAAAGTTATTACCCACAATTTTATGAGTCACATCTCTGCAGAGATAATCTTATCAAGTTTCCAATCTATAGAACTGAAGAGGGATTAAAAGAAATGGTTGTTCCACAAGATTGGATCAGGATTAAAACATGGCTTTTCCAGGGTTCATAATCCTTTCAAACCAGCACAGTCCCTTACACAGCTTTTGGACCTACCTATGCAGTAATGAAAAAAATATTAAATCCATTCTCTCATACAGTTTATGTTGTACATGGGGAAATCAAATGAGCAAAACTACAAGCCAGATAGTGAGAAATACTAAGAAGAAAAATAAAACAAAATAGGATATGGCTAATGATCACTGGGTCAAAGATAGGACTCTATGGACTGATATCATCTGACCAAAGACCTAAATGAAGCAGAGAGGGCAATGTGATATATGAGTGTGCAATTAAATGAGTGATTTAATAAATAATTAAATGTGAATAAATTTAATTATTTATTAAATTTATGAATGAATAAATAAATCACTCATTTAGTTGCACACTGCTCAAATATTTTAGAGTTCTATTTCTTTAAAATTTCTGCTAAGTATTGGAGATGAAAATATGAATGAAAGAGTCACCCTACTAAAGAAAATGTAATCATTTTCACTGTTTTACTTATTAATTTCAAAAATGTTATGCAGAATTTATTAACAGAACGATGATCATTGTCCAAAAGAAGAATAAAAAGCATATGAGCGGCCCAAGCCCCGCAGCAGCCGAGCCGCCCGACCTCCTTCTCCCCTCTCTTTCTCCGCCGGCCCGCCGCGCGGCGCCCAAGCCCCGCAGCAGCCGAGCCGCCCGACCTCCTTCTCCCCTCTCTTTCTCCGCCGGCCCGCCGCGCGGCGCCCAAGCCCCGCAGCAGCCGAGCCGCCCGACCTCCTTCTCCCCTCTCTTTCTCCGCCGGCCCGCCGCGCGGCGCCCAAGCCCCGCAGCAGCCGAGCCGCCCGACCTCCTTCTCCCCTCTCTTCCCCCTCCTGCTCCGGCTGCTCTCCAACCACCACGGTGCCCTCTTCCCCCGCCTTCACCCTGCTCCTCCGCCACCAGCCTCGACAGCCTTGCCGCCCTCACCTTTCCTCCTCCAGAACAGCTACTGGGGGAGTGGAGATAATACAGAGCAGCTCCCGGAGCCACGACGGAGATCAAAGGGACAGCATACCCCATCCTGGAACGGCTGACTATCTGGGAGAACCAGCTCCGGTGAGATCACCAAGGGGCACGGGCTTTCCTGGGTGGGACGGCAAGCGACCGGAGTCCCTCCCTTCCACCTTCCTGGGCCAGCTGGTAGAATTGGACAGGTGGTCCCCTTAGGCCGCGGCGGCTGGTGCCCCCACCACACGAGGCCCCCCGGAACAACTGAGATAGTTGGGTCGGAAATCCCCAGACTGTGGAGAACAGTGACCGGGGATCCCTTCCAAACACGTGACTCCCCCGTCGGCTGGAAACAGTGTACTCTCCCGGGCTGCGACAGCTGGCGCCCTCCCGCCACGCTTGGTGCCCCGGGCCGACTGGCTAATTTGGCCGGACGCTCTCCTGTGCTGTGACGGCCAGCGACCCTCCCCGCATTTGGAACCCCGGGCCGGCTGGCATTCTTCCAAGACGCTTCGGTTGCCGAACCTCCCCTACGACGAGAGTTTTCCAGAGTTGAGGAACCCACAGCAACTTTCGCTGGTGGAACCCACAGACAGGCGTGTGCCAAGAGCGCCACCTACTGGGCAGGATAGGAAGAACAGAACCCAGAGATTGCGCAGAAAAATCTTTCAAGCTGTGGGGTCGAACACCCGGGGAAATCTGACTAAATGCCCAGACGCCAGCAGAAGATAACGGATCAAGCTCAGAAAATTGAACATATGGCCCAGTCAAACGAAGAAACCAATAGTTCAAATGAGATACAGGAGCTGAAACAACTAATGCTGAATATACGAACAGAAATGGAAAACCTCTTCAAAAATGAAATCGATAAATTGAGGGAGGACATGAAGAAGACATGGGCTGAACATAAAGAAGAAATAGAAAAACTGAAAAAACAAATCACAGAACTTATGGAAGTGAAAGATAAAGTAGAAAAGATGGAAAAAACAATGGATACCTACAATGACAGATTTAAAGAAACAGAAGATAGAATTAGTGATTTGGAGGATGAAACATCTGAATTCCAAAAAGAAACAGAAACTATTCGGAAAAGAATGGAAAAATTTGAACAAGGTATCAGGGAACTCAAGGACAATGTGAACCGTACAAATATACGTGTAGTGGGTATCCCAGAAGGAGAAGAGAAGGGAAAAGGAGGAGAAAAACTAATGGAAGAAATTATCACTGAAAATTTCCCAACTCTTATGAAAGACCTAAAATTACAGATCCAAGAAGTGCAGCGCACCCCAAAGAGATTAGACACAAATAGGCGTTCCCCAAGACACTTACTAGTTAGAATGTCAGAGGTCAAAGAGAAAGAGAGGATCTTGAAGGCAGCGAGAGAAAAACAATCCGTCACATACAAGGGAAACCCAATAAGACTATGTGTAGATTTCTCAGCAGAAACCATGGAAGCTAGAAGACAGTGGGATGATATATTTAAGTTACTAAAAGAGAAAAACTGCCAGCCAAGACTCCTATATCCAGCAAAATTGTCCTTCAAAAATGAGGGAGAAATTAAAACATTCTCAGACAAAAAGTCACTAAGAGAATTTGTGACCAAGAGACCAGCTCTGCAAGAAATACTAAAGGAAGCACTAGAGTCAGATACAAAAAGACAGAAGAGAGAGACATGGAGAAAAGTGTAGAAAGAAGGAAAGTCAGATATGATATATATAATACAAAAGGCAAAATGGTAGAGGAAAATATTATCCAAACAGTAATAACTCTAAATGTCAATGGACTGAATTCCCCAATTAAAAGACATAGACTGGCAGAATGGATTAAAAAACAGGATCCTTCTATATGCTGTCTACAGGAAACACATCTTAGACCCAAAGATAAATATAGGTTGAAAGTGAAAGGTTGGGAAAAGATATTTCATGCAAACAACAACCAGAAAAGAGCAGGAGTGGCTATACTAATATCCAACAAATTAGACTTCAAATGTAAAACAGTTAAAAGAGACAAAGAAGGACACTATATACTATTAAAAGGAACAATTAAGCAAGAAGACATAACAATCATAAATATTTATGCACCGAACCAGAATGCCCCAAAATACGTGAGGAATACACTGCAAACAATGAAGAGGGAAATAGACACATATACCATAATAGTTGGAGACTTCAATTCACCACTCTCATCAATGGACAGAACATCTACACAGAGGATCAATAAAGAAATAGAGAACCTGAATATTACTATAAATGAACTTGACTTAACAGACATTTATAGGACATTACATCCCACAACAGCAGGATACACCTTTTTTTCAAGTGCTCATGGATCATTCTCAAAGATAGACCATATGCTGGGTCACAAAGCAAGTCTTAACAAATTTAAAAATATTGAAATCATACACAACACTTTCTCGGATCATAAAGGAATGAAGTTGGAAATCAATAATAGGCGGAGGGCCAGAAAATTCATAAATACATGGAGGCTCAACAACACACTCTTAAACAACAAGTGGGTCAAAGAAGAAATTGCAAGAGAAATTAGTAAATACCTAGAGGCAAATGAAAATGAAGATACAACATATCAAAACTTATGGGACGCAGCAAAGGCAGTGCTAAGAGGGAAATTTATTGCCCTAAATGCCTTTATCAGAAAAGAAGAAAAGGCAAAAATGCAGGAATTAACTGTCCACTTGGAAGAACTGGAGAAAGAACAGCAAACTAATCCCAAAGCAAGCAAAAGGAAAGAAATAACAAAGATTAGAGCAGAAATAAATGAAATTGAAAACATGAAAACAATAGAGAAAATCAATAAGACCAGAAGTTGGTTCTATGAGAAAATCAACAAGATTGATGGGCCCTTAGCAAGATTGACAAAAAGAAGAAGAGAGAGGATGCAAATAAATAAGATTAGAAATGAAAGAGGAGACATAACTACTGACCTCACAGAAATAAAGGAGGTAATAACAGGATACTATGAACAACTTTACGCTAATAAATACAACAATTTAGAAGAAATGGACAGGTTCCTGGAAAGACATGAACAACCAACTTTGACTCAAGAAGAAATAGACGACCTCAACAAACCAATCACAAGTAAAGAGATTGAATTAGTTATTCAAAAGCTCCCTAAAAAGAAAAGTCCAGGACCAGACGGCTTCACATGTGAATTCTATCAAATATTCCAGAAAGAATTAGTACCTACTCTCCTCAAACTCTTCAACATAATCGAAGTGGAGGGAAAACTACCTAATTCATTCTATGAAGCCAACATCACCCTCATACCAAAACCAGGCAAAGATATTACAAAAAAAGAAAACTACAGACCAATCTCTCTAATGAATACAGATGCAAAAATCCTCAATAAAATTCTAGCAAATCGTATCCAACAACACATTAAAAGAATTATACATCATGACCAAGTAGGATTCATCCCAGGTATGCAAGGATGGTTCAACATAAGAAAATCAATTAATGTAATACACCATATCAACAAATCAAAGCAGAAAAATCACATGATCATCTCAATTGATGCAGAGAAGGCATTTGACAAGATTCAACATCCTTTCCTGCTGAAAACACTTCAAAAGATAGGAATACAAGGGAACTTCCTTAAAATGATAGAGGGAATATATGAAAAACCCACAGCTAATATCATCCTCAATGGGGAAAAATTGAAAACTTTCCCCCTAAGATCAGGAACAAGACAAGGATGTCCACTATCACCACTATTATTCAACATTGTGTTGGAAGTTCTAGCCAGAGCAATTAGGCAAGAAAAAGAAATACAAGGCATCAAAATTGGAAAGGAAGAAGTAAAACTATCACTGTTTGCAGACGATATGATACTATATGTAGAAAACCCAGAAAAATCCACAACAAAATTACTAGAGCTAATAAATGAGTACAGCAAAGTAGCAGGCTACAAGATCAACATTCAAAAATCTGTAGCTTTTCTATACACTAGTAATGAACAAGCTGAGGCGGAAATCAAGAAACGAATCCCATTTACAATCGCAACTAAAAGAATAAAATACCTAGGAATAAATTTAACCAAAGAGACAAAAAACCTATATAAAGAAAACTACAAAAAACTGTTAAAAGAAATCACAGAAGACCTAAATAGATGGAAGGGCATACCGTGTTCATGGATTGGAAGACTAAATATAGTTAAGATGTCAATCCTACCTAAATTGATTTACAGATTCAATGCAATACCAATCAAAATCCCAACAACTTATTTTTCAGAAATAGAAAAACCAATAAGCAAATTTATCTGGAAGGGCAGGGTGCCCCGAATTGCTAAAAACATCTTGAGGAAAAAAAACGAAGCTGGAGGTCTCGCGCTACCTGACTTTAAGGCATATTATGAAGCCACAGTGGTCAAAACAGCATGGTATTGGCATAAAGATAGATATATCGACCAATGGAATCGAATAGAGTGCTCAGATATAGACCCTCTCATCTATGGACATTTGATCTTTGATAAGGCAGTCAAGCCAACTCACCTGGGACAGAGCAGTCTCTTCAGTAAATGGTGCCTAGAGAACTGGATATCCATATGCAAAAGAATGAAAAAAGACCCATCTCTCACACCCTATACAAAAGTTAACTCAAAATGGATCAAAGATCTAAACATTAGGTCTAAGACCATAAAACAGATAGAGGAAAATGTTGGGAGATATCTTATGGATCTTACAACTGGAGGTGGTTTTATGGACCTTAAACCTAAAGCAAGAACACTGAAGAAGGAAATAAATAAATGGGAGCTCCTCAAAATTAAACACTTTTGTGCATCAGAGAACTTCATCAAGAAAGTAGAAAGACAGCCTACACAATGGGAGACAATATTTGGAAACGACATATCAGATAAAGGTCTAGTATCCAGAATTTATAAAGAAATTATTCAACTCAACAACAAAAAGACAGCCAACCCAATTACAAAATGGGAAAAAGACTTAAACAGACACCTACCAGAAGAAGAAATACGGATGGCCAAGAGGCACATGAAGAGATGCTCAATGTCCCTGGCCATTAGAGAAATGCAAATCAAAACCACAATGAGATATCATCTCACACCCACCAGAATGGCCATTATCAACAAAACAGAAAACGACAAGTGCTGGAGAGGATGCGGAGAAAGAGGCACACTTATCCACTGTTGGTGGGAATGTCAAAGGGTGCAACCACTGTGGAAGGCAGTTTGGCGGTTCCTCAAAAAGCTGAATATAGAATTGCCATACGACCCAGCAATACCATTGCTAGGTATCTACTCAAAGGACTTAAGGGCAAAGACACAAACGGACATTTGCACACCAATGTTTATAGCAGCATTATTTACAATTGCAAAGAGATGGAAACAGCCAAAATCTCCATCAACAGAAGAGTGGCTAAACAAACTGTGGCATATACATACGATGGAATATTATGCAGCTTTAAGACAAGATAAACTTATGAACCATGTAATAACATGGATGGACCTAGAGAATATTATGCTGAGTGAATCCAGCCAAAAACTAAAGGACAAATACTGTATGGTCCCACTGATGTGAATGGACATTCGAGAATAAACTTGAAATATGTCATTGGTAACAGAGTTCAGCAGGAGTTAGAAACAGGGTAAGACAATGGGTAATTGAAGCTGAAGGGATACAGACTGTGCAACAGGACTAGATACAAAAACTCAAAAATGGACAGCACAATAATACCTAATTGTAAAGTAATCATGTTAAAATACTGAATGAAGCTGCATCTGAGCTATAGGGTTTTTTTTTGTTTTTGTTTGCTTGTTGGTTTGTTTGTTGTTGTTGTTTTTTACTATTACTACTACTTTTATTTCTTTTCTTTATATTAACATTTTATATCTTTTTCTGTTGTGTTGCTAGTTCCTCTAAACCGATGCAAATGTACTAAGAAACAATGATCATGCATCTATGTGATGCTGTTAAGAATTACTGAGTGCATATGTAGAATGGTATGATTTCTAAATGTTGTGTTAATTTCCTTTTTTTTTTTCCGTTAATAAAAAAAAAAAAAGTATGCCCTAAACATCCCATAAAAGAAAAAAAAAAAAAAGCATATGAGCTTGAAAAAAATTACAGAAAGAACTGTACTTTAAATTTTCATTATATCATTAGGGAGGAAACTATTTCTCATTACTTTTTTTTTTTAACCTCTTGGCATTTAAGTTTTTTTTTTTAAGCCTCATTAAATTTTGTTTAAAGGTTGTTAGGTAGGATTTTTGGGGGAGGGTGGGGTGTGCATGGTCTGGGAAACAAACCTGTGTTGCGTAGTTTGGAGTACAGGGATCCATTCTCATCTAGATATAGTTATTTTTTGCTATTGCTTCTTTCGATTAATTTTTACTTTTTTCTTTCCTTCTATAATGGAATTGCCTTAATCTTTCTGAGGCATTCAAAAGAGAAGAAGCACATGCAGGGAGAACTTGGCTTTTCTTCCCAAGAAACAGGGATTTTGTAATGAGACCACACAGCACAGTCTCTCCTTCAAGGCAGAAGAAGAGCTTATCTTTCCAACTCTGCGTGTGAAATGATTCACTCTTTAGTAGCATTAGTAGTTCTAAATGTTAGGGAGGGAGTGAGGTGTTAAGGCCACTTATATGATATTTTGTATGTGATGAAAGTGTTTTATGAAATTTTGCATCTTTATGCCTAAAACCACTAAGTAAAATCTGGGCTTATAAACTGTTACTTAAGTGGGTTCCTACAGCTGCAGACTGATTAAAACCCAGCAGGCAAAGCCGTTATAAACAAATACCACCTGCTGAGGAAACAGGTGTTTGTGTCCTCATTTAGAAATCAAACTACTGAGAGTATGCAGAGGGGCTAGAAGAGATCACTGCTTGGATTACCAGGAGCCTGACATTCTGTAATTCATTGCTCCATGTCCTTGAACTTAACACTGTGGGTTTTCACATGCCAGGTGAGCTGATGATGCCTTGAGGATTAAACTTCAACGCAATTAAGAAGACCTATATCCTCTCTTGGTAGGATTTCCCACACTTACTGTTAGTATTTTTGTTGTTATTGTTTTATTATTGACCTCTTCTCACCCTGTACTATGTAGAAATCTATTACAAGACACAAATTATAGATGAAACTTCATGTTACTTATTAATAACAAATGAGAAGAAACTGTATACTTGACAAAGAATTTTACATATTGGGTAGCAAACATGGAATATAATGTATGCCTTTTTAAATATCATTGTGCTATTTAATAGTTTTTTCTACTTCTCCAAACATTTTTTTTAACTCACAATTATTCTAGCACACTCATCATTTGATGAAAAGAGAAAAATTTTGCTCTGTTTTGAAATCTTTGGCCTCTTTGTATTTCTCTAGATATTATAAAGTCATGGAAGTCAATTATAAATGGTTGAGAAAGTGGAGTCATTGGCAGAGGTTCAATATATTTCAGGGCAAGCACACTTTTCTCAACATGTTTTAAGATTTGTTTTGGTTTTATTTTTGTTTTATGTCAGCTTTTTTGCACTTAAGTTACTTCACTAATAATGTTTCAAGATAAAAAAAAAGTGGATATAAAACTGCCTTGACTATATAGAAGTGCTATTTGTATATAAAACGGTTAAGATAGAAATTTCATTTGACGTCTATAGGCAATATATACCATATTTCAAGATAAGCTGTTGAGGTACCTGTCAAGGACTAGCAAAAGAAGGTAGAGAAGAGGTTTTTTACTCTAAAATCTCCCTGGCCAGGGGATCAAATAAGGGTTTAAAAAAAAACTGCTCTTTGGAGACCAGATGGAATGCTGATTATATATATACCCTTAAGTTTTGGGATCACTTGGTAGGATGTATGGATTCCACATGGAAAATAGGAAGGACAAGATGGCTGGTAGCTGCCTTGTCAGCAGAAGAAAGGAGAGGAGAATACCATGGGCAACTTGTCTGTAAAAACTCTATAAAGTGAGCAGAAAGATGGCCTGTGATGTATACATATAATGGAATTTGTACAGCTTCAGAAAGGAATGAAGTCATGAGGTGTTCTAGTTTGCTAGCTACCAGAATGCAACACAACAGGGACGGATTGGCTTTCAATAAAAGGGAATTTATTTAGTTAACATATAATTCTTGGAGGAAAGGCAGCTAACTTCAACTGAGGTTCCTTCTTATGTGGGAAAGCACAGGGTGATCTCTGTTGGGCTTCTCTCCAGGCCTCTGGATTCCAACAACTTTTCCCAGGGCAATTCCTTTCTGCATCTCCGAAGTCCTGGGCTGAGCTGCCAGGGCCCAGATAAGGTATGCTGAGCTGCTCGGCTGTGCTAAATTGAGCTCTCTCATTTAATCACCAGCCAATTAAATCAAGTCATCATTCATTGCAGCAGGCACACCTCCTAGCCAACTGCAGATGTAATCAGCAACAGATGAGCTTCATGTACCATTGGCTTATGTCCACAGCAACAGAACTAGGCACCTTCATTTGGCCAAGCTGAAACACCTGAATCTAACTACCGCATGAGGCACGCAACAAGGTGAATGAACTTTGAGGATATTATGATGAGTGAAATAAGCCAGAAATGGAAGGATGAACTCACTAATATAAACTAACTTTAATGAGCAAACTCTGAGAATTAAATTCAAGGCTATAGGTTATCATCAATTATAAGGAGATAGAAAGTGGGCAGAGGTTGGGCAATCAATCATTAATGAGTTCAGAATGTGCGATAAGGCTCATTGTAATGTACCTAGTCACATTTATTCCTGAGTTAAAACTTTTATACCTAAATTGTGAGATGTTGTACTCTTTATGTTTAACCTGATAGTTTCCTGGAACTTTGGGTCTCTGTGTTATACCTGAGACTCAGCATTCTGTAACTCTGAAACTCAGCCAATCTCCATACAGGAACTGCTGAAGAAGCTGAAAAAGAAATCAGACTTCAATTAGAGATATTAATGAAGGTGATCTGGTTAGGACTACGGTAAATCAGAATACAAAGTAAAGGTTGCTAATGTCTGTGTTCTAAAACTTCAACTTCAGCGTGAGACCAAAGGAAGAAATATTTATTTTGTCTGAAATTTAAATTTTCAGTAGCACACTATCTGATTTAACCTCTCTGGCTAGTTTATGTAAACAACTTAATTGTTTAGATGGAACCTAGAATAGGAAATGGCATCTTATTACTCTGTACAGGTTATTGTAATACCCTGATACATTCCAGAGGATTTTGGTCAGAAAAAAAAAAGAAATTATTTGCAAAGTCCCTTGAGGAATTGGAGAAAAAATGTGGAATTATTGTACTTTCCCAATGGGGAAATCCTGATAGCTTTTCAAGCATTATAGTCTGCCATTGAATAAGCCAAACCCTTGATATTATGGCTTAATCTTTTGAAATTTATTTCTGCAGTGATGATGCTAAGCCTATTTATAATTATGCCTAAGAGTCACCACCAGAGAAACTTTTTGTTTCTCAGATGTGGCCCCTCTCTCTAAGCCAAACTCTGCAAATAAATTCACTACCCTCCCCATTACATGGGACATAACTCCCAGGTTTAATCTCCCTGGAAATGTAGGACATGACTCACAGAGAGAAGCCTGGCCCTGGCATTGTAGGATCGGCAATGCCTTCTTTACCAAAATGGGGGTGATAAATGAAACAAAATAAAGTTGCAATGACTAAGAGATTTCAAATAGAATCATGCAGTCATTTTGAAGGTTACTCTTAGGCAAGCTTCAGCAGATATTGTAAATTGCCACAGTATGTCAAGCCTTAACCAACATATTCCTGAAAATCCTAAAGAATACCATGGTTTCATCTAAGATTCCTAAAAATTTTACCCATCAAGTTTATTTTTTCAGAAATTAAACCTACGGATGTTTCCCCTGCCAGATAAGCCCTGAAACCCAAAGGCAGCAGTCTCTTAAAGGACATAAACCAATTTAATCTCTCTCCCCCATAATTTTGACATCCCTTCTCACCATGAAAAAGTTCGAATGGCCATTGCCCAGATGTTCCTGAAAAATTAGAGAATAAACAAATAAGAGGGAGGAATCGTAACTGAGAAGTTGGGATTTAACAAATGGTTATGCTATTTACTCATTATATAACTATTTCTTGACTACTAGAAATAGTAAAGATCTCTAATACTATTCTGAGATATTGTTATTTTGTTGTTTCCTGTAATTCCCCAGTAGATTCCAGAGTATTTTGGTAAGAAAATAAAATAATATTTGCAAAGTTCCTTGAGGGACTGAAGGAAAATGTGGAACTATCAAACTTTGCCACCTGGGGAATTCCTGCTATCCTCTTAAACATTAATGACTCCTGAATTAATAAGCCAAGTCCATGATCTTGAGGGCTGTCTTCAATACTGTTATAATAATATTCAGTATTAGAATAGCTAGAAGGAAATATCTGAAATTGTTGGACTGTAATCTAGCAGACCTGATCTTTGATGATGATTGTATAATTATAACCTTCATCTTGTGACCAAATGATTGTAAAAATCTTGTGACGGACACCCCCTGCATCCAGTATGTAGGTAGATGAACAATAAAATGAAGGCATGTATGAAAAACTAGGCTGGGAAAAATGGGGTGAAACCCTATATGAACTATGGGCAATAGTTAAGAGTATTCCTTTAATAATCTTTCATCAGTTGCAACAAATGTAACTACTGTTAAAAAAATAGTAGAATTACAAAAAAAAGTGCTATGATCAATTGTAACAAATATTCCACAGTAATGCAAGTGAGGTTGTAGGGAGGTATATGGGAATTGTATATTTTAGGGATGATTGTTCTATAAAGCCAAAATTACTCAAATAAAAAAAAATTAAAAACCTCTAGTAGGAAATTTAGTTTGAAATGCTAGTGATATATGAAAGCTAGGGGTAAGGGATACAGTATGTATAATCTTTTTTTTTTCTCTGTTATCGTTTTATTTTTTTCTGAATTGATGCAAATGTTCTAAGAAATGATGAATATGCAACTGTGTGATGATATTGAGAATTACTGATTATATGTGTAGAACGGGAATGATATGTTAATGTTTTTGTTTGTTCTTAATTTTTTTAATTAATAAATAAATTAAAAAAAAAAAAACTCTATTAGGGCAAATAGCATGGAAAGGTTACCTTTGATAATGTTTAGGCTATGACTAACAAACAGAAGGCATCATGATGCCTAGTTCCTGGACTTAAGAGCTGCATTGATGTATATGTTAGTTAAGGTATTGTTAGTTTACTGCTATAAATTCATAACCCCTGAATTTTCAAAGCCTTAAAAATATAGAATTTTATTTTTTGCTCATTGTATTAAATTTGTAGGGCTACCATAAAAGTATGACAAACTGGGTAGCTTAAACAAGTAAAAATTAATTATCTTATACTTAAGGATGCCAGAAATCTGAAATCAAGGAGACAGTGCAGTTTCTCCTACTGGAGGCTCTCACAGACAACCTGTTTTGTGGCTTTCTTCTAGAATCTTGTGGCTGCCAACAATCCTTGGCTTTCCTTGGTTTGTAGCAGCATCAGGCCAATTTCTTTCTCTATCTTTGCATAAACTTCTTCCCAATGTGTCTGTGTCTTCATTTGCTTTCTTAAAAGGACACATCATTGAATTTAGGGTGCACCCTAACCCAGTACTCTGTCATCTAAACAAACTGAATACACAAACAGCATGTTTCCTAATAAGATTATATTCTTAGGCTTGGTGTGGACATGAATTCAGACCAAGGTATTCATATAAAGTTCATAGAGGTAGCAAAGTATTCATTCTTCCTTGCAGTCATTCAGGGACCTGTTTTCCTTCTACCTCATGGCCTGCTCTGTATTCCAGGCCTTTGGAATTCTCTTTCCAGCTGCCTGCTGGAAAAGGCACATCTACTTATCCATTCACCTAAAAATAACACACTTGGGGCCTTCTTACATTTTATGGTCCCATATACATGTAAGGTGTGTTGGTTTGAATCTGTGGTGGACCCCAGAAAAGCCAGGTCCTTTAGTTCTCATTCAGTATTGCTGGCTGGGAGCTTTTTTATTGTTCCCATGGAGATGTGACTCACCAGATTGTGGATGTGTTAGTTAGGGTTCTCTAAAGAAACAGAATCAACAGGAAACACTCACAAATATAAAATCTATAAAAGTGTCTCATGTAACTGTGGGAGCGCAGATTCCAAAATCCGCAGGGCAGGCTGTGAAGCTGACCATTCTGATAGAGCGTTTGGACGAACTCCACCGGAGAGGCTCACCAATTGAAGCAGGAAGAGAGCCTGTCTCCTCTGAATCCTCCTTAAAAGGCTTCCAGTGATTAGATTAAGCATCACTTATTGCAGAAAACACTCCCCTTGGCTGATTACAAATGGAATCAGCTGTGGATGCAGCTGATATGATCATGATTTAATTCTATGACATGTCCTCATCGCAACAGACAGACCAGCACTTGTCCAACCAGACAAACAGGTACCGCCACTTGGTCAAGTTGACACATGAACCTGACCATAACAGTGGATATTAATTTTTGTTTAGAGGGAGATGTGACTCCACTCATTCCAGGTTGGTCTTGATTAGTTTACTGGAATCCTTTAAAAGAGGAAGCATTTGGAGCAGACTTCAGAACAGTAAGAAAGCAATGAGGCAGAGTCCACCAGCCAGTGACTTTTAGAGAAGGATTTTCCTTAATTGGGACATTTTTATGACCTTGGAACTGTAAACGTGTAACATATTAAATTACCCTTTTTAAAAGCCATTCCAGTTCTCATATATTGCATTCCCCAGCTAGCAAACTAGAACACCAGGAATTTACTCCAAGTTGTAGCCCCTGGCTATGTAAATATTCTACATTTTGAAAAGGAGAAAGCCTTTTGGTAGATAGCTGTTGAGGTCTTCTATAGGTGACATAAAACACAGCAGAACAGAGGGATCGCTAGGTATCTGTTAGCTGGTGAAAGTGTAAGGGATCAATCAGAATAAAGAAACCCTTAATCTTCTTAAGGAATGGAGGAGGGATGCCCAGCAATTTTGTGTGTGTGTGTGTATGCAAGAGAGAGAGAGAGAGAGAGAGAGAGAGAGAGAGAGAGGGCAAGATTCCAAAGAATTCAATGTATCTACAGGCAGAGGAAATAAAATTCACATCAGTTCCAACCAAACCATTGCTTTCCTGCTCTAGTATCTTCCTTTTCTACATTCTGCAGCCTCTATTACTGGAGTCAGATGAGTCTACATAGAAAAATGAAGAAGGAAAGGAAGAAATAAAGTGGAGAAAGAAAAGAAGTCTATGCCAACACTCTTCCACTAGAGGCCTACAGCTTTCTTGAGATATAAAATAAGAGTAACTTGCTATACACATTAAGGATTTCAATTTATTTTTATTACACTGGACTAGTCATTAATTACTATACAGAAGACTTTGATTACCTGGAAGTGAAAAATAAATTATTAACAACCTTAAATTTCATTCAGTAATATGGAAAAAATCTGCCCATCAACACATTCAAAGAGGCAGGAGTGAAAAAGTACTCCATTTATTAGGATATCCATGAGTTGTGCTTCTTCAATCTGAGGATGGCATGAATAAGATGTATTGTATTGACTATATGAGGAAAAACTTCAGTAGATATATGAAGATAAAGGCTGTCGCGCTAGTTTAAAACTCTTATGTATCTCAGAAAAGCCACGTTCTTTTTCCTAATCCAATCTTGTGGCGCTGTCTCCCACCTATTAGGAGACCTTCTGCATAAGTTATTTCCATGGAGATGTGAGCCAGTCAATTGTGGGTGGGATCTTTTGATTAGGTGGTTTTCATGGAGATGTGTCTCCACCCATGTCAGGTGTGTCTTAATACATTACTGGAATTCTTTAAGAGGGAATCAGTTTGGAAAAAGCTTCAGAGCTGACACAGACAGACACGTTTGAAGATGCAGAAAGAGAAACAGCAAACTGTTTGAAACCAGAAGCTAAAGGACCAGCAGACACCAGTCATGTGCCTTCCCAGATTAATCATTCTTGGATCAAGGTATCTTTATCTGGATGCCTTAGTTTGGACATTTTTAGGGCCTGATAATTGCAATCTTCTAACTTAATATATTCCCTTTATGAAAGCCAACCTATATCTGGTATATTGCTCTTCCATCAGCATTAACTGTCTAAAACAGTTGTGGTTGATGTATTTTCTATTTAGATGATTATTGACCTCCATTCCTAATATATTTATTAAATTTATATAATTATATTTGAAAACACTTAGTATTCCTTTCTCGGTACTGCAAAGTAAATATTACTTAATCTTTGGTGATTTATGAAGTTGGAGGATTTCATAATCACTTCAAAGTAATGTAATTAGAGAAGAGATTGGACATATTGAAAATTCAGCTCTTTCCTTAAACCTTTCCTAAAACTGTTCTCCTTCTTTTCTGGTTGGAATTGGTCAGTCTTTCTTGCCTTCTATTTCTATGTTGTTTTCTATGTATCTCTCTCTATATTGTCTTCTGCATATGTCTTCCACACTTTATATACAGGGAACTTTGAATTTCCTTTACCTACAAGACCTAATACAAAGGGTATTTGGTAGATAAAGGGAGTCAGTGATCTCATAAAAAGTGGCAGAAAATTGAGGTTTTATAATAAATCCCTGAAATTACATTTTTTCCTTTAATGAATTGCCTTCTCTCTTAAAAGTAGAACACAGAAAAAAGCCAGTTAATTGAGACTTTTGGGTTTAAGTTCCTGTTAAACAAAGTTTTATTGAGTATTGATACAGAAGATAAAGAATTAACGAGATGCCTGTCTCAATATCATGATGAGGTTTAACATGTTTAAAAGTCCCTGTAGAAGAGACTACATGGGAGATATATATCCAAAACTTTGCCTATGCGATTCAGTATTCTTTATTAGATACATGGCAATTTCAAAGTGATAAGTGCAATATTACAATGATTACATGAACCTAAGAAAGGGATTAATACAATTGGGAAATTATGTTTCCAGTGGGATCTATCACCTTGGGAAAATATTGCACTTCCAGTTTGATTGTGGAGATGTCATACATTCAGATAAACTTTCTGAGTGCCCTTCTTTACTTCCAACTCATAAAGTTTGTATTGCTATTTGCTTTCAAAGCCAAGTCATGAGAGATTATTTCCAATATGAGAAAACAATGTAAGAACTATTTTAATAAGTTATATGATTATTAAACCACACCTGTGTCTATTTTTAATTTAAGATTAAATGACAATTATTTAAGATTTCTGATACTTTAGAAGGAAGTCAGCATAAAAGAAACACCAAACTTAACATCTGTTGTTATTATCAATCTAATTGATTATCTTAGCAAAGCAGGTTGTAAGAAGTGACAAAGTATGATTTGAAAGAAAAAGTATATTATCAAGGTGTTAAATTAACTATGAAGTAATCTTAGAGCTTTGAAATATTCAGAATCCTTCTGTTAGATGTGAAAAGAAAATGAATGCAATATGTTCAATAATTTTTCTACATTCTTCCTTTTCTTTTGGAGGTCACCAAAATCAGTTCTGTTTGCCAACTTCCTTCCTAAAAATTAAGTAGGACATCTTAGTAACTGTTCTGTTGAATTTCTTTGATACTGGACATTTATGACATGCTGGAGTTTTAATGCTTAAGGCTATTCCTAGAACATTCTCTAATTAGGTTTAAATAGGAGCTTGCTCTTATAAAACAGCAAATCTGGATTTTTAGAGCAGAAAAATTAAGATAGCATTGATGCAAATCTAAGAAGAGTGAGGTTGAACTTAAAGCCCATTCAGCCAACTATAGCAGTGCAACAGAAAAGCAATTAATTTCTCCATATTTGGCTGGGTTTTTTTTTTAGAGCTTCTATAACTTTGGTCTTCTTTAAATACTTCTTTACTTTTACATGTGTGTAACACATCAGTTGACAGTCACCTTATAAACAGACCACCTCAACAATTTAAAATGCAGATGTATAATTCTTTGTTATTCTTGTTCAGTGATGTAAGACACAAAATTTGACATTTGCCATCTCTCTCTCTGTACCCGCTATCTATTGTTTTGTTTGCTCTGCATCTACATAAATGACTGAGGAAAGATTCTATTAAGGAAAAATCATTAGGCAGATATTAAGGAGGGAGGGATTTGATCTGAATACTTTCCAAAATTTAATGTACCCTTTAGACAAATCACTTAAACTTGTTGGAATCTTAGTTTTACTATTTTAAAAAGTTATAAAGATGAGAACTTTAGGTAGAGTTGATTTTTCCAAATTTCACAAGCTGTTATTACTATTATTGTTAATATTAGTGCTTACTTTTTTCATTCTATTGGAGTATAATACTGCAATAGAAGTGTCCAAATCTTAAGTGTACAGTTTAGTGAAAATATAAATATTTATACACACGTGTAACTACCAGTCAATTCAAAGTATAGGTTTTAAGTTTGAGTCCCAATTGGCTCTCCAATTTCCCCATTAACTGGAGATTGCTTATCCAGAGGGAATCACTTCCTGAATTCCAATACCATAGTTTAATTATGCCCATTTTTAACTTTATGTAAATGGAATCATTTGTATATGTGTGTTTTTTTTTTTTATATCTGGCATCTTTTGTTCAACAGTATGTCTTAGAAATTTATCCACTCTGTCATTTGTAGTAATAGTTTGTTCATTTTCATAGTTTTGTTGCAGCTTGTTGTGTATATAGCACCTGAATGGTTTACAGGTTTGGGGTATTATGAACGTGGCTACTATAAACATTTTTCTATGTATGTCTTGTAAAATAAAAGTATTTTTATGGGGGAAATGTGTCTGAAAGAAAGCCACATTTGAAAGAAAATAAGCGCTTACAAGATTGTGGAGGAGAAAAGAATTTATTCACAATCTTGCAAGAATGGACACACAACTGAAATATGGTGGCTGGCACACTGAGTGACAGAATGAAGAAGATTGTATACCCAAAGCTTAACACACAGGTACCTCCCATGTTTCTCCACTGATTGGATACTCCAGAGGTTACAGTCTATCTGAGTAGTCTAACTAATTCAAATCTCCCACTGAAAGTTCCTGCTTTTGATTATGTTTTACATCCCAGCGACCCTAGTCATTACTTGTTTAAACCTGTTTTTAACCATATAAGGATCTGGCACCAGTTCTAGGTTTATGTTAATTTCCCTCTCCTTTCCCTGTCCATGAGACCAGTCTGAGCTGGGTTTGCAGCCTTTTGTTTAGTAAATCTCATTTCTTCCATTCTCTGGCATTTTGTGTGAAAGCTAAACTTAATTCC
Source organism: Tamandua tetradactyla (assembly GCF_023851605.1). NCBI lineage: Eukaryota > Metazoa > Chordata > Mammalia > Pilosa > Myrmecophagidae > Tamandua > Tamandua tetradactyla. The sequence goes on along the minus strand of NC_135345.1, from coordinate 29,436,900 downwards.
ATTTTTACAAATTCCCCCTCTTTCTTTTGAACCTTTTTAGTTTTCACATTCTTGTTCTTTTTCTAACTTGCTGGGGGCTTTTTCACACTCTTCATCTTAGAGATCTTCCTCTTTAAGGGGGCATGAATTGTTTTGCCTGTACTGAACAGGTTGGTTGGTTAGGGCAGTCTCAATAAGCTTTTGAGTGAACCCCCAGGCACATAGGATGATGCAACAGCCAATTACTGTGTGTTCCCAAGCTATAGTCTTAAAGAATTTAAATGGACTGTGCCACCCTTTCCATTTCCCAAATAAGCCTTCCAACCATTCTGCGAGAGGGTTATTAATGCCTAAATTTCTTGCCAATTCTTCAGATAAGATCACTAAGCCTTGCAAAGCTTTGGTGATGGTTCCATCTGGGGCTGTATTATTAGGGATCAATGTACAGCCACTACCTCCAATCATCACACAAATACCTCCCTTTTCAGCTGCCATCATACCTATGGCTATCCTATTTTCCCATGTCATTTGATTAGTAGCATCTGGCCATTCTGCAATGCCCATCACTGCATCTCTGGTGTAGTTGATGAATCTTTGTTGATTATAATATATATAATTAATCCAATCCACATTTTTATCAACTGTGACCCATCAAAATAGGGATGACTCAATCCAAAGGCTATTTGATTTCTGGCCTTAAACTCATCTGGGATTCCCCATGGCATTCCTATACTGTCTAAACAGATTCAGTTATTGAAAGAACTAAGTGGGCTTTGTGTGCTTCTTTTCTTTCTTTTCCCTTTGATTTGAGCTTCCTCCTTGTATTAGTTAGGGTTCTCTGGAGAAACAGAATCAACAGGGAACACTCACAAATATAAAATTTATAAAAGTGTCTCACGTGACCAGAGGAACACAGAGTCCAAAATCCACAGGGCAGGCTGTGAAGCCAATGATTCCAATGGAGGGTCTGGAAGAACTACATAGGAGAGGCTCACCAGCTGAAACAGAAAGAGCCTGTCTCTTCTGAATCCTCCTTTAAAGGCTCCCAGTGATCAGATTAAGCATTACTCATTGCAGAAGACACTCCTCTTGGCTGATTACAAATGAAATTAGCTGTGGATGTAGCTGACATGATCATGATTTAATTCTATGAAATGTCCTCAGGCCAGCACTTGCCCAACCAGACAAACAGGTACTACCACTTGGCTAAGTTGACACATGAACCTGACCATGACACTCCTTTTTTTCAAAGTCAGGGTAAATGGGATGGCCAATTGAACCATTGCACAGGTCCCTTTCCATTTCTTAGGTAACACTTGTTGGAGGGTGCCCTTTCCAGAAAACCACCAAAGGTCTGCTTGGATATGGTTAAACTAGAGAAATTGTCAGTAATATCCTCAGTCACATCCCATGCTTGGGTACATGAGGCCATTGTCCCAAGATCCTGGACCCCTTCTCCCCATCTAGAGAAGGAAAGAGAGAGTGGTTTTCTGGACCAAGGCATGGAGCCTGTATGGCCTTGGTGTTTTCTCTCCTGACTGGAGGGAAAAGAGAGAACAATGTACTACAATTTTCTCCATAAGTAACATTCTGAAAAAGGAGTATCATACATTTGAACTCCTCTTCATGTTTTTCCATACCTATCAGAAAAGGCAAAATAAATGCAGTGGGTCAGCCTGTTGTGCAAGCATAACAGTTGCTTTTGTTTAGACTCTGGACCATATATTTAATCTATTCCACTCAAGCATTTGTATCTTTATACCCTGTCTCTATCTCTATGGTTTGTTTGAAATCTTCTTCCTTGACTATCCTGACAATAGATCATTTTGAATTAGGGAACTAGCCCCCAGATGAGTCTCCTTGGGTACGAGACAGAAAGGAATTTATCAGGGAAGTGCTTGATGGGGGATGAAGGGAGGACCTGTATACGGAACCTTCCCAGAGGATCTCTACCATTGATGTCTGCCCCTATTCCATACATTTTGTCAATTACTGTTGCTGCCCCTATTGGTTTGTCTGCTGGCTTTTTAATAGTTATTACTACTGAATTGCACTGGAGGTTTTAACAATCTGGTACAGTGTTGCCTTTATAGAAGTTAATCTTACTTTGTAATAGAGTGTCTGTGTTGGCAGTGCACCCCTTTTAGGGTAGTCCACCACACAAAAGACCAGGAGGGGCAAGGTCCATGTACCCATGGGGGTATTGAGGATTGCTTCCTACTGGTTCTAGCATAGATACTTATTTTCCCCACTTAATCATCACTGCTGTTTTAAATCTCCACATTCTATTACTTGGTAGGTATCAAATTGCACAATTTGGAAATCTAAGACATTGGTCACATTTGTTATTAATGCAACAGGGTACTATGACTGTTTTGTGGCCTGACATATAATAGTTAGTATATATAAGTTTATTGTTCAGCTAAGCTTTAAGCCCTTCGTTTGTCTTCTTTGGGCAGAACTGTTGAACCAGGGTCACTATAAACTCCTATTAACTATGTTAGATTAAAATACAGAATCCAAAACCCCCCTTATACCCTCCCAACTATTGTCTCTTTAAGGTAATCTTTAAAGGGTCTGAAGTTGAAGTTATTTTCTAGGAATAGACCGTGTTGTTAGGTGCTTATCATCCAGCTCAGATACTGGCCCTTTTACTCAGATGTAATGAGTCCAGCCTTTTTCTGCCATTCAGACTGCTATTTCAGTTGTCAACAGAATTTGATAAGGTCCTTCCCAGGCCAGTTGGAGTTTGGACTTTTTCCACAATTTGATGAGGATCCAACTGCCAGGTTGGTGTTGATGGACAGCAAATTCAATGGGCGGGGTCTGGGCCAACAAACCATGGTGCCTGAGGGATGACAGAGTAGAACACAAAGCCAGCACATCAAAAGTCCTTTGAATCTAAGGGAGATCTCTAGTTTTCCCAAGGAAGGGCAAGCCAAAGAGCATCTGATAGGAGAGATCCCTAATTCTTTTGCAGTGGTAGTTCTAATTCTTAGAGGAGATATGGGTAGACAATTAGCCCAAGGTAACTTGGTCTCTAATACTAGTTTAGAAAGTTGCTTCTTAAGGTCTGATTCATTCTTTCCATCCTTCCTGAGGACAATGGATGCCAGGGTGTGTGGAAATCCTATGTGATACTCAAGCTTTGTATGACATCCTGCAGCAAACAGAAGGTAAAGTGGCTACCATTATTGGGATCATATTTCCCTTCCCCCTTGTACCTGTTTCCTTAGAATCTTTTGGCAAATTTTGTATCTTTCACATATTTGGTTAGCTATGGTGTAGAGGCCAACACACTCAAAATGTTTAAGAACAAGATCACACAGAGCCTGTACTTCCCAGTGACTTCCCTGTTGTAAGACAGCTAATATGTCCCTCATTACCTGTTTATTTAACATATGTCTGCCATCAAGGAGGACCCATCTCCCCCGACTATCTGAGTGTGCTCCCAATTGTTCCAGTTCCTTCACTTCCTTCTCAGAGAATACAAGGACCTCAAATTCTTTGGGAATGGAGGGTATTTAGACCATTAACTTTGACAAGGGAAAGGGGAGGCTTCCTCAGCCTTTTCATCTGCCAACCTATTGCCCTTTACCTCAAGGATATGGCCTTTCTGTTGTCTGTTTATGTGCACCACTGATTTAATACTTGTTTCATTAATTTCCCATGGATCAATTCCTTCCCTATACTGTTAATTAATCCCCTTTATTCCCAAATTTTGCAAAAGGTGTGGACCACCCCAAAGTCACACTTGGAGTCAGTGTAGACTATACTATCTTTTCCTTCTAATAATTTGAGGGCCTGATTTGATGCATACAAGTCACAAATTTGAGCTGAGAAATCAATGGGCAATTGACTAGTTTCTCTTACTTCACAAGTTAGTCCATCCACAATTGCATAATCATTGTGCCTCCTTCCCTCCAGGAACCTGGAGAACCCATCTATGAACAATTTTCCCCCTGAATGTGAGGGGAAATCCCTGAGGTTGGGCTGAACTCAGGTTTGATACTCATTAAGTCCAAATCAGCCATGTTCAGGAGTTTCCACTTGGTCAGGTACTTTCCAAAGAAAAGAGGCCAGGTTTCAGCTATAACCTGTGGTTAAAACTAAGTCATCTTTTTCCATTAACATTGTATCATGCTTCAGGATTCAGAAATCAGTCAAGTAGTCCTGATTTGATGAGCAGTGCTGACCACTAATGCCCCTCCATTGTTCAGTTTCCTACTAAGAGAACAGTGGCTGCAACAGCCTGAATATACCCAGGTCATTGTCTGGAGACAAGGTCCAAAATTTTAGAAACGAAAACTACAGGTCTCCTTTGGCCTCTCCAGCTTGAGTTAGTTTTTTACCCACCGCAACAAATAAATGAAAAGGTTTTTCAAGGGAAGAGCTAGAACAGGAGCCTGTACCAGTGCCCATTTGAGCCTTTCCAAGGCTCTATTTACGCCTCCCTCCATTCTAATTTGTCAGGCTCTTCTTCCAGCAGTTTTATTGTATTAGTCCTTTAATTTGAGATGCATAAGAATCTATCCACAATCTGAAATAACTCAACAATGCTAAGTTCCTTAGTTCCCTCTTTCTCCGGGGAAGAGGCAGTCTTTCTTCTTTCACTTATGAGATGGCCTAAATATGTAACTTCCTTTTCCACAAACTGTAGTTTATTTTTTGATACCCATAGCCCTTGGTCTCCTGATAAATTCAACAGGTCCTTTGTAGCCTGGGCAACCATTTGTCTTTCTTTATCTGATATTAATAGATCATCTCCATACTGTAAAAGGGTAATTCCAAATGGGATTGAAAATTTTTCTAACACTTTCTCCAATTCCTGCCCAAAAAGACTGGGGACTCTGTGAAGCCCTGGGATTGAACTGTCTACCTATATTGCTGCCTCCTTCCAGTGAAGGGATTTTCCCATTCAAAGGTGTACAAGGCTCTACTCTCTGCATCAAGAGGGCAGGCCCAAAAGGCATGGTTCAGATCTACTACACTGGGCCATTTATGATGGCAGGTGTATTAGCTAGGGTTCTCTAGAGGAACAGAATCAGCAAGAGATATCCATAAATATAAAATTTATAAAAGTGTCTTATGTAACTGTGGGGATGTAGAGTCCAAGGTCTGTAGGGCAGGCCACAAGCTGGCAGCTCCAATGAAAGTCCTCAACGAACTCTCAGTAGAGGCTGGATGGCTGAAGCAGGAAAAGCGACTGTCTCTTCTGAATCCTCCTTAAAAGCCTTCTGGTGATTAGATTAAGCATCACTCATTGAAGAAGACACTCCTCATAGTTGATTACAAATGCAATCAGCTGTGGATACAGCCAACGTGCCTATGATTTAAGTCCATGAAATGTCCTCATAACAACATACAGTCCAGTACTTGCCCAACCAGACAACTGGGCACCACCACCTGGTCAAGTTGACAGATGAACCTGACCATGACAGTGGGGGATCTTTCTAAGGAGAGTATAGGGGTTAGGGATGACAAGGTGACTAACTTGAACAGTTTGTTGATGGCCCTCAGGTCCTGCACCATCTTACAACTTTCATCTCTTTTCTGAATGGGTAGAATGGGTATATTGAAAGGAAACATACAGATTTACAAGGGCCCATCTTGAAGGAGGCCTTCGATAATGGTCTGAAGTCCCTGTTTCTCCTTAAATGGAATGGGTTACTGTTTTTGACAAACTCTTTCCACTTCCTTTTTCATTTTGCTTTTAATACGGGAAACCTTCAAACTTTCCCTGTTTCCCTCCCTCACCCAAACTTTTTCTTAGATGAATTTTTCATCTTTTTTTGGGACAAAAGGCTAAGAAAACTTCTATCTGGCCATCCCTTAACTCTAGTTCTAATCCCATGGATACTATCTGATCCCTTCCCAATAAGTTACTCCCAGATTCTGGGGGCTCATAATTTGGTTATCTTCCCAGCAGATGGTAGTAGGTTTGAAAATGCAGACTTTAAATCCTTCATTTTACCCCTGAAACTGTGAAGGAGCTACCAGAGAATTCAATCCCCTTTGGGATGTGGTTCACAGAAGGTCTAGCTGACCTGCTGACTACCAAAAATGTAATTTCTTCCTGATATGGCCCCACCTTCAGATTTATTAAAGGCTTACAGTGGGTTCTTGAGACAAGGAGCCTCTGACCCCTCTAATCGTCAAAATTCATCAGGGGTATCACTTGGCCTTCTTTCTTTAAACTCAAGCACTCCCTTTTGAAATGACCAGTTTTTCCACAGTGACAGTACCTTGCAGAGTCCTGTGTCTGCCTTGCTACTTTATCCCATCTGGTCCAGACTGTTTCTTTCTCTCACCTCTACCTGTCTCCTCCATGCTTTGTCTCTAATCTTTTCTTGACCATATAATTGGCCTTGCTCATCATAACATTAGCTTTTTGCTTCTTCTTTTCCTCTTCCCTTCTTATAAACACTTTTCAGATTCACTCAATAACTCTTCCAGTGATTTATCCACCCACTCATCCATTTTCTGGATCTTTTTCTGAATGTCAGGCCAATACCCTTTTACATAGCTGACGTTTAGCATTTCTTGGGCTACAGGACTACCAGGGTCCATCCCTGAGTATTTCCTCACCTGGTCCCTCAACCTTTGTAGGTAACCAGAGGGAATCTCATCTTTTTTCTTGAATCACCTAAATGTCCTATTTAAGTTCAGAGATTTAGGTACTGCCAATTTTATCCCTTATATAATGAAATCTCTAAGATCCTTCATTTGTACTCTGCCTTCTTCATCATTATTATCTTAATTGGGGTCTACATTGTGGAACTTTTGCTCTGCTGCCATTACCTCTTGTCTGGGTAGATGCTACCTCCTGCATTCTTTCATAGCCATCCTTCACACCATTTTCCTTTCTTCTCCCAAAACGAGGATATTCAGTATGGACATAAATTTGGACCATATATATATATATATATATATTTAGGCCTATGGATTGATCCAGTTGTTGGGCTAGCCCCCCTAGTTCATTCATTAATTATTTTATCTCCTTCTTGACATTTCTTACCTCTATACTTCTCAATGGGGTGTTTACATAACTGATTTCCCCTGGTCCAATAGGTACTTCTCTCAGATGGTATAGGACTCAGTGGGTCTATGTTGTCTCACACTTTTTCCCTCAGGAGCCCTTGGAAATGGAAAATTTTGTGTATCTTTTTACGCTGTTCCAACTTCTTCCTCAATTGTTGATGGGTTGCAACAGGTGGAGCAGTTAGACCCAATTGGCAAAGGGAATGTGAGTTGGTTCCATTGTGCCTTCAGGGTCCAACAATCTCTGCCCCAGGGTGGGATGGGAATAAGCATAGGGCAAGAGAATGCTCAATAAAGGATCCCAGGCTCTAGTCTTTGTATCTGGGGTTTTAACCTTCATGGGATAAAGAGTGGTTCCCCTTCCCTTTAGCCAACACATAGCACAATCAGACTCCTTTTTGAAAACAGGCTTCCTTTCATTAACATAAAGCATGAGGTTAGCACAGAGTCAATCCTCATCTACCCCATATTTTGGCCAGACTATATTGGGTAACAAAATGCTCTGTTTGGTCCAAATATAACAACAATATTTGATAATTTTCTTTTTGTTCTTTCCCTTGGTCCAACCACTATTGGTCCAGTGTTTTAAGATTCTCCCTAATGGACTATGAAGAATGTTCCTGGGGGAATCTATAGGTGCTAGATTCCCTTTTCTCCCAGCCAGTTGACTCCTGCTATTAACCATTCTGTATCTTGTCTAGATTCCTTCTCTAAGCACTGTTTCACTTTGTCCATCTTTGGCCCTTTCCCTTGCAGGAGAGGAGAAATGCAAATTGAGATTCCACACTCATTTCAGGCAATATGTCACATATCTCATACATACACACTCAATCTCAGACTCATCAGAATTTCCTGACCACCAAGGCAATACTTACTAGTCCCATTTTCTTACCTTGGTCCAGGCATGGAGTTGCCTTGTCACTGGGAGACATATTTTTTTTCCTTCCCCTTTTCTCATTTAAAATGAGCAGATCTAAGCATCTGGTCTTGCCATCATCTGGCTGCCAAGAAGTGGGCCCCCAATGGTAGAGTCCAAGACTGCTCAATCAGTGGGACATGTCTTCCCTTCATCCTCCCCGAAGGTCCTCCTCTGAAGACTCGGATCCTGGACAAGACTCCAAAGTTGTTGGAAAGAAAGACATACCTGAAAGAGAATAAATTCTCACCCAATTATGGAGGAAAAATGATTTAACACACAATCTTATAAAAATGAGTGTGTGACCAAAATATAGTGACTAGCATACTGAGCAACAAAATGCCACAGACTTTACACCCTAAACTTAACATGCAGTTATCTATCCTGTTTCTCCACTGATTTTATACTCCAGAGGTTATAGCCTATCTGAGTAGAATAATTCAAATTTCCTGCCAAAAGTTCCTGCTTTTGATTATGTTTTACATCCCAGTGACCCTGGTCATTACTTGTTTGCACTTGTTTTTACCCATATAAGGATCTGACACCAATTATAGTTTTATGTCAGAGACCCTCACCTTTCCCTGTCTTTGAGAACAGTCTGAGCTGGTTTTGCACCCTTTTGTTTAGTAAGATTCATATCTCCCATTCCATGCCATTTTGTGTGAAAGCTAAACCTAATCCTGTTCTTTTGAATGTATAACAAGAAACACAACTCTCAAGTTATAAGTTAAACATGTGCTTAATATTGATAATTGCTTTGAAATGATTTTTCAAATTCTATAAACAGATAAAATAATCTACTTTAGCATTTCTGTTTACTATTTAAATTTTTTTTTGCTAAACTCATAGTAAAAAAAATTCTGAATGTTCAGGCAGTTTTTCTTATAAAAAAATGTAATATCCAGGAAGAAGCATTTCATATGGTAATCATACTTTTCCAATTTACATACTGCATGAAGTTTACCTATGTAAAAAAAATCATCTGAATAGGATATCATACTCTCAAGTAAACCTCCATCATTCTTGAAGATCTGTTTCCAAAACTGCATTTCTCAGAACTTTTAATAGGAAACAAGAATATTTCTATTAAAAATCAATAGTTTCATAAAATGAAAACAAAGGGCTTCTGGTCAACCAAAATGGCAGCATAAGACACTCCAGAGAAATAGTTAATCCAAAGAATTAAAAAAAAAAAAAAAAAACTGGCAGAGCCATCTTCCTCAAAACTCTGGAAAGCAGTATTACAGTAACTGGACAAGTGTCAAATCAAGATAAAACTTCAAAAATTGTAGGAGAAGCTTGTGGCACCCTACCTTGCACCTCTCTCATCCCTCCCTGGTGTGGTATGAGACAAGCCTCTGCTCTCATGGTGGAATTCTGTTCTTGTTCTGGAAAGCAAACAGTGCATTTATGCGCATACTTGGGTGGTTTTATTTTCACTCTAATCTATCAGGTGGCAGCATGAATAACTGAAATAGGTAACTCTTTCTGGCTCACCCTCCCAGAACATGCCCTGCAGGCAGGAGCAGCTTGCAGACAACTAAAGCAGTTTAAAAAGCAATTAAATCAAAGTGGCCTGGGGCAAATGATTACCTGCTTTTAGTCATATAATACAGCACCTGGGAGATGGAGGAAGTCTACTTGATAGGAATGGAGGTGGCATGCTTGTTCATTAAGCAGGGTAATCACTAAGACCATGAACAAGCACCAGCCCAAGATTTGACTCAGTCTCAGGAAAAGAGGGAGCCTGCACATGACAGTCTTCTTGGGCTGTTGCTCTTGTTAGGAGTTCTAAACTCTGAAGTAGAGCTCCAGTCAGTGCCAGGTCATTTTGCAAAGATCATTTCTTTTTGAAAGGTGTTTTTGCATCTGTTTATTTTTGTTACCTCCTGGCATTCAAGGAAATCTCTGTCACATCACTATCTGGATACAAATGATGGAGCAGATTCTTCAGGGACTAAATCCCAGAGTTAACACCTTAAAATATTAACATGTACAGTGTGCAACAAAATATTATGAGACCAAAAAGAAAACAGGAAGTGATAATGCACACAAAGGAATAAAGAATATATCCAGAGACAATAAAAGAAGACTAGACTTTAGACTTATCAAGAAAACATTTAAAATAATTTGTATCAATGTACTCAAGGATATAAAAGAAAGCAGAGAGAAAGAACAGAAGGATTTCTGAAAAACAATGAAAATCTCAATGAAGAAATAAAAAGTTTTAAAAGGACCAAATACAAATAGTGAAGTTGAAAATCACACAAAAAAATGAAGTTAAAACTCCGAAGAAGGTTTCAATAGCAGATTGGAGCTGGTAGTGTGGAACTTGCCACAGGCTATCAAAATGAGCCATAGTTAGCCAGCAGCCATTAACTCTAAGTGAGGCAGTCACATACACCAGCTGGCTGACATTACTCTAAGACAGTCACATGCACAAGCCGGAAGGTCCCTTATGCGTGCTTAGCATAACGGTCAATGAGTCAGTAAAAGCATGTCTCTGTCTAGTGCAAATATGATTATAACTCCTGACTTGCCTGATATCTGGTCCATAGTGCCTTACCCGGACATTTCCACATCTTGTTATGTATAAAACCTGTAGTTGCTTGTACCTCCTTTGCCCTGATTTGCCACGGCATCCGTAAAACTTTGTGTCCTGCTGTGTAGCTAAATAAAATGATTCAAGCCTAACCTCTGATGTTGCATCCTGCTTCGGAAACCACTTGGCTGAAGGCTGTGCCCCAGCACAGGGGTGCAACAACTTTTTTGGAGCCCAAATAGGGACTTCACGGAACTGGTGCTACACGCAACACCAGATCAGATGCCTCTGGTTCCCAGCCTTTGTCATTGGATAGGCCAGACCCTCGGATTGCTGGCCTCCATCCACCCATCGAGTGGACCCAAGATGACTCTGACCAGTCGGGTGACAGAGACACCCAGGGATCATCAGGTCTCTGCCAGCTTGAACCATTCATGTCAGGACCACTGGTTGCTGTTGTTGTCTGATTATGAATCCACCTGACTTGGTGAGTAGATCCATTTTCAGGGATACTCTAGGATCTCTCATGGATCCTCTGAATAAAACGGGAATTGGGTCCTCTGTTTAACTGTTCTGCCTGTGTAAAAACTGTTCTGTAACTAACCTGTGTCTAAAATGGGAAATAGCCTGTTCTCTCCAGGAAACAAGGAACCTATCATGCTTCTAGAATACATGTTGCAAAATTATTCAAAACTAGGAAAGGGAAGGTCTAAGAGAAAAAAATGATTAAATTCTGTACTGTAATATGACCAAAATATGATATTGCCAGTCTGCCAAAATGGTTTCCAAAAGGATCTTTTGATATGAATTTGTTAAATGCTCGGATAGCGTGGCTGGATGCAAGTGGAAAGTTTGAGGGAAAGTCTTACTGTATGATTTTCAGGAACGCCTCCTATGGCTTCCAATTCAATTCCTTCCTGCATAGCTCTTCTGAGTCTTTGTCAAAATCTCCAGCCCCTACTGAGGCCTGCAGTGCTCCAATGGTGCCAGTCTCAGCAACCTTCAGCTCCCATAGAGTCTTCCAGTTCCCCACCACTTTACCCGTGGGCCTCAATCTCCAAAAAAACCAATCTGGGACCAATTGGACTATACCCCTTAGTCCCTATAACCAAGTTAATTCCCTCTGCCAGGGTAGGGGAGCTCCAACCACGGTTTGGCTATATTCACATCTGGCATGGGGACCATCGGAGGTACCCAAGTTAGCTGAACTAAAGGAAAATTTCTCTACCCAGCCCCAACTGGTGGTAGAAAATATCCAAACCCTCTTCACCATTCATAGGACAACCTGGGAGGATCTAAAAGCCTTGGCTAGTCCAGTATTTTCAGAAGTAGAAATCTCCCAAACTATTTCAAATGCTTGTTGACTAGTGAGCTCCCAAGCTAACATTGCCCTCTATGGGCCAGGGGATGACCAGTTCACTTGGGAGCTCAATCTGGACTGGGATTGTAAGGATGACTCCCAACATGTCTCCCCTGTTCAGCACTTGGCTCATTTTCAAGACCTCTTCTTACAGGGCTTAGAAGCCAGCATAGTTTGCACCAACAATCCAATTGGTCCTGGGTAGTGTTATCAGGATGAAAAAGAAACCCCAACCCACTTCCTCCAGAGACACAGGGATGCAGTCCACACCCATACCAGTGAAGATCCTGACAACCCAGCAGCTGAGCCAATTTTAAAACACCTGTTCTTAACCCACTCTGTCCCCAACATCCATGGGAAATTAACTAAAATGCCTGGTGGGGTCAGAAATACACTGCCTGCTCTTTTAGAAGAAGCTCAAAAAATCTTCCAGAATAGGTTGCTAGAAAAACAAAAAGGTGGGAAGGTACTGGTAATGGTGGTCCAAGTCTCCAATCAAGGAAATAGAGGAGGCCAACAGCAAACTGTCAGCTTCAGAGGAAATAGCTATCAGTCAAAAGGGAGAGAGGGAGGTTGCCCCTCCTGGCACCCAACCAATGTACCTACTGCCCACTTGAAAAATTCCTGCCAGGCCAAACAGCATAAGAGGCCAGGGTGTGGGACCTTTCTGGAAAAAGTCCTTGAGAGACCAGCATATCCTAGCACAAGGAGCTCCCCAGGCCTGACCTAACCTAATGGCCCTCATGGAGGTAGAAGATGAGTATGAGATCAGGGACCCAGACCAACTGAGCCCCTAGTAAATCTGCAGGTGGCCAGAAAAACTTTCCCATTTCTGATAGACACTGATGTTGCCATGTCTGTTGTCTGTCAGTCCCTCCCAGTGCCTATACAGTCCACCTTAACAATCAATACAGGGGGCCACAGGAAGCCAAATGGTCTCCCCCCTTCAAGATCACCCCCATCTATGGTCCAATTCTTGGGGAAACTGAAATAAACTTTCTGTACCTACCAGAGTCCCACATCAATCTAATGGGCAGAGACCTCCTGTGTAAGACTTGAGCTCTCATCTACTGTGAGCCCAATGGCCGCATTGTAACTTTTTGGCAGGGAACAGGCTTCTAGAGAGGGTCACCTCACCCCAGCCCAGTCATAGTCACCTTGCTGTCCTTGGTCTCTAACCAAGTCAACCCCCAGTTCTGGAAAAAAGGACTCCCGAGACTAGCTGTCACTGCTTCTTCCATCCGCATCACTCTAAAGCCAGGAGCTCAACCTATTCACCTTCACTACTGTCCTCTCCATGGTGACCGTATTCCTGGCCTCCTGGAAATCATCTCCCACCTGCTTGAATGAGGAGTCCTAGAACCATGCCCTGTTCCTGACAGTCCATGGAACACTCCCATCTTAGCCATCAAAAAACCAAATGGTGAAGTCTGCATGGTGCATGACCTAAGAGCAGCCAACATCTGGACAGTAGATCTTCCACAGCTGGTTCCAGACCCTTATACTCTAACCAGCATGTTGAGCCCCCAATCTCACTACTACATGGTGTTAGATCTGAAGGATTCCTTCTTCTGCATTCTGGTGGACCCTGAAAGCTGTCCCATCTTCACACTCACTACTTCTCTCAGCCTTACCACCCTCTCTGAGCCACCTGGGCCAGATTGCCCAAGGATTACTTCTGTTTTGTTCAGCCAAGCTCCAGCTGCTGACTCTGAGAATGGGACTGTCCACTGGAACTCAAATTTCTTCATGTAGATGATCTGCTCCTGGCTTCTCCTAGTGCTTCCACCTGTGCTCAGGCCACCATCTCTCTGCTAAATTTGCTATGTGAATGAAGGTACTGGTGTCCCTGAAAAAGGCTCAAATCACTCAAACCAATGTCTGATTCCTTGGGCATGACCTTGACCAAGGAAAGTGCCTACTAGCCCCTGAATGGTTAAAAGCCATCTGCAACATCCCTATCCCATTAACAACAAAAGAACTCGAGTCCTTTCTTGGCTTAACCTGCTACTGTTGACTCTGGATCTGGGACTATGGAACTCTGGTCAAGCCCCTTTACAACATCCTACATGAGGCAGAAAGTCCCTGATCACAAACACTACCAGTCCCCACTGAAGTTGCCCTTTGGGTTCACCAACTTAAGGAACGTCTTTCCTTGGCTCTGGTTCTGCACTTGCCCAGCCCATTGAAAACTTTCCAGTTGTTTGTGGTGAAAGGAGGAGGGCTGGCCCAAGGAATCCTCTGTCAAGACTCATCCTGTAGCCCCAAAATAATTGCTTACTTCAGTAAACAACTTGACTCCACTGCCAGTGGATGGCCCTACTGCCTACAGGCCATTGCTGCAGCTGCTCTGCTTGTCATGGAAGCTCAAAAATTCACCTTTGGAGAATCTCTAACTGTCCTGTTCCTCCAGGCTATTTGGACTATTCTTGAAACCTGAGAATCTACCTGGATGACCAGCAGCCATCTCCTCAAATTTCAGGCCGTTCTTCTTGAACATCCTACAAGTCTCTGACTGACTAAACCCTACCAGCCTCTTTCCTCTGTACTCCACAGATCCAGAAATTCCCAGTCATGAGTGTACCTGCAGCACTGACCTGCAAACTAAGCCTCAAGAGGATCTCTCTGAGCACCTCATTCCTAATCCTGATTTTCAGCTATTCACAGATGGCTCCAGTTTCATTGAAAATGACACCAGGTACACTGGATGTGCACTAAATGCCATGGCCAGCAGCGCCCTCTCCCCAAATGTGTCTACCCTAAGGGCAGAACTTGAGACCATCATCCAGGCCCTATATCTCAGACAGGGTCTCTGAATAATGTACACTGACAACAAGTGTGTCTGGGGAATCCTGCATGCCTTTGCCCAGTTATGGAAAGAAAAGTGACTTCTTGATCAACGACCATCCCCAATTAAACATGCCAAAGCAGTGTCTCACCTCCTCATGACAGTTCTCCTGCTCGAAGTTGGATTTGTTCACCTATGCAGTCACCAAAAAGCTGATACCCTGGAGTCCAGAGGCAACAATGTGGCAGATCACAGTGCAGGCCACTGCCAAACTTCCAAGGGCCTCAGACTATCCTGTCATTTCTCTTCCTTTATAGCTCCCTGAATACTCAGCTGAAGATTTAAAGCAGGTGGCTTACGAAGCTTTCAAAGTGACAGACTCATGGCTAATCTACCCTAACACTAAACACACTTGGATTCTCAAGATCCTCCTCTGGGTTCTCTGCTCCTGAATGCATGATTTACACCACCTAGGTGAAGAAAAACTCTTACAAATGTGGCTCCACTACTTTAGGCCATCAGCACCAGTATGACCGATTCTCCAGCAGCTTGTCACCCACTGTCCTGTCTGTCAAAAAACCTTCTGTCAGCCAGATTGGAGCCCTGAGAAGCCCTTGTTCAACCCATTCTTATACCAGGCAAGCAGTGGCAAGTGGACTTCATCCATCTGCTTTGTGCCCTCAGCCACTGCTACCTTCTGGTATTTGTCTAACAGTTTTCTGGCTGGCCAGAAGCATTTCCCTGTTGGACTGCAAAAGCCCGTAAGATATGCCACCATCTCTTAGAAGACATCTGACCCAGATGGGTGCTTCCTGAGCACCAAAGCTCTGATCAAGGACCCCACTTTGTCACCTCCATTGTTCAGCAAACTGACAAGGCCCTAAACATTGACTGGAAACTATGCTCTCCCTACTGCACACAGGCCAGTGAAATGGTTGAAAGAATGAATCAGACTCTAAAAACTCTCCTATCTAAAAACCTGTCAGCCTCAGGCCTTAAATGGCCCAAAGCTCTGCCCCTAGCCCTGACCTCAGTCTGTCTCTCCCCCAAAGGCAAGCAAACTTAAGCTTTTCCCTTTTAAGCAAGTATATGGCCTTCTGTAATCACCTGAGGGGGGAGGAAATAATAGTATGCAATGAACTTCTATCTAAATATATATAGTCTCATTCCCATGTACATCTGTAGTCCATTCTTCCTCACTACAGGAAAAACCATTCAGCCTTGATGGACTGGTCCACTCTCTCCAGCCTGGTGATTGGGTTGTCATCTGAAAGTGGGGCAAATAGCCACTACAGCCCCAGTGGTCAGAACCTCACCAGGTCCTACTAACTGCTGACTCCACCATCAAGGTTGTCAGACACAACTCCTGGCTTCATTACTCCAGAGTGAAGAAAGTTCCTGAACCAGAACACTGGTCAGCCCAGCCCCTGGAGACTCATGCCACCAATAGCCTCCGGTTCCTATTACATCAAAAGAATCCAGCTCAAGAGCCCAAGCCATCCAGTCATCAACATGAGTCCATGGTACCTGATCCCAATCTTCTTGTTTGCCACCCATCCTCATTCCATTAGCCCCTGTACCCCTGCATCTCTCAGGTGAAACAGGGAGCCAAGGTAACCTCTATTGTTCTTAACCTACTGGCCAAACAGAATACTCAACTGCACACTGCCATTTACCAAAACTGCCTTACTATGGCCTATCTGCTGGCTGAGGGGAGTGGTGTTTGTGGCAGATTTAACCTCATCACCTGCTGCCTACAAACTGACCAGGGCAAAGCCACTGAAACAATTACAGACCAAATGAAAACACTTGCCCACGTTCCTGTCCAGCTCTGGACAGGGGTCCTAGACTTAAATAAAGCTTTCTAGGTTCTATGTTCTCCTCTGAATGGCAGAAACACATTGGGCTCCTTGTCCAGTGTGGGTTCATTGCTTTATTTAGTTTTACTTTGCCTCATCCCCTGCTTTTGGCAGTTCATTATGCACACTGTTTGCACATTGCCCCCCCCCCCCCACCAATCCCACTTCTCCTAAAATGGTTTTGCACACAAAAGCACTTATACAAACCTCATACCCATCCCTCTTATCTGCAGTTCAGGCCTCATATATGCTGCCCAAGTCTCCTAAGGGGGGACTGTGAAACTTGCTACAGGCTACCAAAATGAGCCATAGTTAGCTGGCAGCTATTAACTCTAAGCAAGGCAGTCACATACACCAGCTAGCTGGCATTAATTCAAAGCAAGTTGGTCATGTACACAAGCCAGAAGGTCCTTCATGCATGCTCAGCATAAGGGTCAATGAGTCAGTAAAACATGTTCTCTGTCTAGCCCAAATATGGTTATGACTCCTAACTTGCTTGATAATTGGTCCATGGTGACTACCCAAACATTTCTGCATTTTGCTATGTAAAAAATCTGTAGCTGCTTGTAACCTCCTTTGTCCCAACTCTCCACAGCATCCACAAAGCTTTGTGTCTTACTGCGTAGCTAAATAAAATGATTCAAGCCTGACCTCTGGTGTTGCATCTTGCTTCAGAAGCCACTCAGCTGAAGGTTATGCCCCAGCACCAAGGGTGCAACAGTAAAATAAAGAATCATACAATTGAAATGATACAGGCTGTGGGGGATTGAAGTTGTTATGTACCCCAGAAAAAGCCATGCTGTTTTAATCAATTCCTGTGGGTTCAAACCTATTATGGGTCAAACCATTTGATTAGGTTATTTCAATAGAAATGTATCCCAATCCATTCAATGTGGGTATTAATCCTTTTACTGAA
The DNA here is from genome assembly GCF_023851605.1 of Tamandua tetradactyla. Taxonomy (NCBI): domain Eukaryota; kingdom Metazoa; phylum Chordata; class Mammalia; order Pilosa; family Myrmecophagidae; genus Tamandua; species Tamandua tetradactyla. The sequence goes on along the minus strand of NC_135345.1, from coordinate 29,419,499 downwards.
TTCCTCTATAAGAGGAGATATAGAATTGTTTGCCTGGAATACAGGTGATCCCCTAGGTCATCTTATTCCCACAATTCCTATGATTAAAGTCAATTGAAAGCTACAACAACCAGTCCTAGCAGAAATACTAATGGCCCCCAAATTTCAGGAATGAGGTTGAAGTCACACTACCTGGTAAATAACCATGGCCAGCTGAGATGCTTACTGAGAGCAAAGGAAATATTGAATGAGTAGTAGAAGAAGGTGGTGATAAACATGAGCTACAGCCATTTGGTCAGTTACAGAAATGAGGAATGTAATGCTTATGAATATTTCTTCTTTGACTTTCCCCCTAAGATCAGTAACAAGACAAGGATGTCCACTATCACCACTGTTATTCAACATTGTGTTGGAAGTTCTAGCCAGAGCAATTAGACAAGAAAAAGAAATACAAGGCATCAAAATTGGAACGGAAGAAGTGAAACTATCACTGTTTGCAGATGATATGATAATATATGTCAAAAACCCTGAAAAATCCTCAGCAAAACTACTAGAGCTAATAAACGAGTACAGAAAAGTGGCAAGTTACAAGATCAACATTCAAAAATCTGTAGTGTTTCTATGCACTAGTAATGAACAATCTGAGGGGGAAATCAAGAAACAAATTCCATCTACAATTGCAACTAAAAGAATAAAATACTTAGGAATAAATTTAACTAAAGAGACAAAAGACCTATACAAAGAAAACTACAAGAAACTGTTAAAAGAAATCACAGAAGACCTAAATAGATGGAAGGGCATACCGTGTTCATGGATTGGAAGACTAAATATAGTTAAGATGTCAATTCTACCTAAATTGATTTACAGATTCAATGCAATACCAATCAAAATCCCAACAACTTACTTTTCAGAAATAGAAAAACCAATAAGCAAATTTATCTGGAAGGGCAGGGTGCCCCAAATTTCTAAAAGTGTCTTGAAAAAAAAAAACAAAGCTGGAGGTCTCACACTGCCTGACTTTAAGGCATATTATAAAGCCACAGTCGTCAAAACAGCATGGTACTGGCATAAAGCTAGATATATTGACCAATGGAATTGAATAGAGTGCTCAGATATAGACCCTCTCATCTATGGACATTTGATCTTTGATAAGGCAGTCAAGTCAACTCACCTGGGACAGAACAGTCTCTTCAATAAATGGTGCCTAGAGAACTGGATGTCCATATGCAAAAGAATGAAAGAGGACCTGTATCTCACACCCTATACAAAAGATAACTCAAAATGGATCACAGATCTAAACATTAGGTCTAAGACCATAAAAAGTTAGAGGAAAATGTAGGGAGATATCTTATAAATCTTATAATTGGAGGCAGTTTTATAGACCTTACACCTAAAGCAAGAGCACTGAAGAAAGAAATAAATAAATGGGAGCTCCTCAAAATTAAACACTTTTGTGCATCAAAGAACTTCATCAAGAAAGTAGAAAGACAGCCTACACAATGGGAGACAATATTTGGAAATGACATATCAAATAAAGGTCTAGTATCCAGAATTTATAAACAGAGTGTTCAACTCAACAACAAAAAGACAGTCAATCCAATTACAAAATGGGAAAAAGACTTGAACAGACACCTATCAGAAGAGGAAATACAAATGGCCAAAAGGCACATGAAGAGATGCTCAATGTCCCTGGCCATTAGAGAAATGCTAATCAAAACCACAATGAGATATCATCTCACACCCACCAGAATGGCCATTATCAACAAAACAGAAAATGACAAGTGCTGGAGAGGATGTGGAGAAAGAGGCACACTTATTCACTGTTGGTGGGAATGTCAAATGGTGCAAGTGCTGTGGAAGGCAATTTGGTGGTTCCTCAAAAAACTGAATACAGAATTGCCATATGACCCAGCAATATCACTGCTAGGTATCTACTCAGAGGACTTAAGAGCAAAGACAAAAATGGACACTTGCACACCAATGTTTATAGCAGCATTATTTACAATTGCAAAGAGATGGAAATAGCCAAAATGTCCATCAACAGATGAGTGGCTAAACAAACTGTGGTATATACATACAATGGAATATTATGCAGCTTTAAGACAGAATAAACTTATGAAGTATGTAACAACATGGATGGACCTTGAGAACGTTATGCTGAGTGAGACTAGCCAAAAACTAAAGGACAAATACTGTATGGTCTCACTGCCATGAACTGACATTAGTGAATAACCTTGGAATATGTCATTGGTAATAGAGATCATCAGGAGATAGAAATAAGGTAAGATATTGGGTAATTGGAGCTGAAGGGATACAGACTGTGCAACAGGACTGGATACAAAAACTCAGAAATGAACAGCATAATACTACCTAACTGTAATGTAATTATGTTAAAACACTGAATGAAGCTGAATGTGAGAATGATAGAGGGAGGAGGGCTGGGGACATAAATGAAATCAGAAAGAAAGATAGATGTTAAAGATTGAGATGGTATAATCTAGGAATGCCTAGAGTGTATAACAATAGTGAAATGTACAATGTACAAATTTTAAAAATGTTTTTGCATGAGGAAGAATAAAGGAATGTCATTATTGCAGGGTGCTGAAAATAGATGGTAATTAATATTTTAAAATGTCACCTTATGTGTGAGACTAAAGCAAAAAAAAGTATGTTTCTTCTTTGTTTTGTTATGACTTAGCTTGAATATATGTATAGCAAATATCTTTGTTTTTTTCCCTATCTTATCCCCCATCATATGACATAACTTGTATTACCTTCATGTTATAGTATTTAAGTTAAAGGATATCACATTTGAAGGTGAATATTACTCAAGGATTTGCATAATATTCTGAGGAGAGTTAATGCTTTTCTTAACTCATATATAGTTGTATACAGGACAGTTGAGTATTGTTAATTGAAAATATGAGATTAAATATGGTTTAAGGAGATATGTATGGCTGTCAAAATGACATAAAGGGTACTGTGATCCTTAAATTCTTGTATCAACTTGTCCAGATTATGGTTTTCAGTTTTCTGCTTGCTCAAGCACTGGCCTAATTATTACTGTGGGATATTCATGGATTTAAATCATCAATGAATTGATTGCATCTATGGTTGATTACATCTACAATCAACTGTGGAGATTGCTGTCAACAAGGAGAGAAGTTGCATCCAATCAACTGAAGCCCTTAGAAATAAAAATGATGATTTCAGCACTCATAATACAGAATCCCCATCTCTAATTTCACCAACCAGTTTCTCTTGAAGAATTCATTGAAGCTTTTCATCAGGTTACCAAATTGAGGGCTGCCCTATGAAATTCAGTCTTGTCCACTTCTACAGCCATGTGAGACCAGTCTTACAAAAATATCACGACATGGCCAAGAATAGGGAAACCAAAATCTGGCAGCATGTTTTGGCAAGCCAGGAGATATTTCTCTCTGACTGTCTGGACTTAAGAGTATTGGGAGACTTTGTCCAATGATTTCCCTTTTTCTGCTTGCTTGACTCATCATCATCCTCTTGTGTCCTCCTAAAAGGAGGGGATCATTTTCATTGCCTGTCTAGGAATCCAGGGATTCAAATCTGGCTCCCCAGGATGTAAAGCTTTTTACTCTGAGCCTCCAACTCCCTCCTCAGAGGAGCAGGAGCCCTGTCTGCATGCCATATTGAGTCCAAGAAGGCTCAGGGTGGTGGTGATATTGCCTTTTGAGACCTGACTGAGATCTCCTCCACACATTGAGCAGGAGTCCAAAGGGAGTGAAATTGAATGCTCCTGTCTCTCTCTCTCTCTCATGCTCTTTCTCTCTCCAACCCCCCTCAGTTCTCCAAGACATGGCCACACTCTCTTTTCTTCCCCTATGAAGATGCAGCCCCTTACTCCTCCTAAATCTGTTCCTCTTTTCACTTCCACAGTCTCCCCTTCCTCCAGAAAAAATTACCATCTATCTCTTCTGTCTGGCTTTCAATGCCTTCTTAACCCTCTATCTATTGTAATACAAAATTCTGTGCTAAGGATTTTTGTAATAAACAAAGTTCTGTCTTTAACATTCTAGGGAGTCACCTCTAGTTTGTTATGATATATCTATACCTAGATTTTTTTAGTTTGTTAATACTGCTGAAATGCAATATATCAGTAATGGAATGGCTTTTAAAAAGGAATTTATTAAATTACACATTTACAGTTCTAAGATCATAAAAATGTCCAAACTAAGGCATCCATAGAAAGATACCTTGACTCGAGAAAGGTTGATGTCTGTTGAGTGGGAAGCATGTGACTGGTGTCTGCTAGTCTTTGTTCGCAGATCTATGGCTTTCAGCTTCTGGTCCCTATGGCTTGCTCTCTAAGCATCTGTGGGCCTTCATTTGGCTTCTTCAGTACAAAACTCTGGGTTCCCCCTTGCTTAGCATCTCATGGAATGGCATATGTCAATGTTTGCTCAGCATTGCATTTCCAAATATCCATGTCTAGGCATCTGCTTTCTGACAGCACTCCAGATGTCTCCAATTGTTTGCATTTATGTCAGCTCTGAAGCAATTCCAAAATGTTTCTCCTTATAAAGGACTCCAGTAAACTAATTAATATCCACCTCAAATGGACAAAGTCACATCTCTATCTAATCAAGAGGTTACACCCACAATTGAGTGGATTACACCTCCATAGAGACAATCAAATCCAGTCGCACCCACAACTGGGTGTATCTCATCTTCATGGAAACAATTCGATCAAAAGTTCCACACTATAATATTGAATCAGGAATAAGAAAACAAGGCTTTTCTGGTGTACATAATGCTTTTAAACTGGCAAATTCTACCTTCTAGACCCCAAAAAGACATGTTATTTCCATACACAAAATACGTTCATTCCATCAAAATATTACATAGTCTTATACCATTTTAGCAACAATTTAAATACAATACCAAGTCAAAAAACAGTACAAAATCTCATCAAAATTAGTTGCAGCCATGGTCTGTCATAAGGCAACTTTCTCCTCTAGCCATTGATCTGTGAATCTCAGAATAAGTTATGTGCTACCAATATACAAAGAAGGGACAGTCATAGGACAAATATTCCAGTTTCCATTGAGAAAATTTGAAAGGAAAACAGGAGTCAAAGTTCTTAAACAGTTCTGAAAACCTGCAGGACCAGCTCCATTCAAAATCAAAGCCTCCAAGTCATTTATAGAATAACATTTCATCCCCTGGGTTTCAGAAAGAAGCAATCCCATCTACTCTAAGGGCTTACACAGTGGCACTGTTCTCTTCAAACACTGAGGTGAGGGTTGCAACATTGAGGTGCATTTGGTGAAGTACCTGTGCTTGTTTGAAACTGTTGTGTACTCTGGAACAGTCATGCTCTTTGATCCTGATTCAATATTGTTTATTATGTTGTTTTTTTAATTAAGTTGTTTCCATGGAGACGTGACCCACCCAGTTGTGGATGGAACCTATTGATTGGGTGGTTTCCATGGAGATGTGTTTCCACCCATTCGGGGGGGGGGGGTTTCTGGAATACTTTAAGAAGGAAACATTTTTGAAAAGCTTCAGAGCTGACAAATACAAGAGACCTCTGGGACTAAAGAAGAAAATACCCACAGGGAAGACATTTTGATGTGAGAGGCTGAGAGAGAAAGATAGCAGATGTTGCCATGTGTTTTCCTAACTGATAGAGAAATCCAAAATGTAATTGGCCCTTTCTTGAGTCAAGGTGTTTTTCCCTGTTTGCCTTAGCTTGGGTATTTTTATAGTCTTAGAACTGTAAACTCACAACTTAATAAATTTCTTTATTAAAAGCCAGCCCATTTCTTGTATAGTGCATTTTGGCATCTTTAACAAACTAAAACACCACCTTTCTCTTGGCTCCACCTTTTCTAAATTCTTGGGGCATCACCTGAATTTTCTGCCATCTCTGGGGCTCATACTCAATCCTCTTAGAACAATGCAGTGATTCTCTGACTCCCCCTCAATCCCTGGTTTACATGCTCCACACTCTCTGAATCCTGGGGCCCCAAAATTCCTTCTGAACATTCTGACAGAAGGCTTACTCTTTTCCTTCCAGCCAAACTCACCCTTTCCATATGGATGGGTGGATCTGTTCTCCTTGCCCAAACTTCTTTGGCTTCAGACCTTAGCTTCCATGCTAAGGAGTCATTCATCCTTCATTTGAAGTTAGTTTTCTTTGAATCAGTCCATTTTCTGCCCCTTTTATTCTAGACTTGCAGTGATTCTGTTCATACAGATCTTGCAAAAAAATTGTGGACTTTCCATGTGGCACACAGGGATTATGGTCATCAGACAATAGGACTTTCCACACATTCTTTCTAGATAACTCCGTTTCCAATCCTGGCTTTTTCTGAACTGGTTGGCTGGTCCCATGTTTGGTTATATCCTCATGTGGGACCTTATTCTCTGGGGTATCATTTTCTGGAAGCCTGGAATTTTCCAGACCATCAATTTCTGGTTTCTCTCTACCCAAAAGTTCAGTTCTCAACTTATCTCTTTACTCTCACATTTTACTATAAGCTGCAAGTAGAAGCCACACTGCATTTTCTCCATTTAGTTTGGAAATCTCTTCAGCTAGGTATCCAAGTTCATTATTCTCAAATTCTGCCTTCCCTCCAATACCAGTACTTAATTTTGTAAAAATCTCTGTCACTTTAAAATGAAGTTTTCCTTCTTCTAGTTTGCAACAACATTGTTCATCATTTCTGTCCAAATCTTCATTGGAGGTTTCTTTTGAGTCCATATTTTTATCAACAGTCTCTTCAAAGCACATTAGGCATTCTCTATCAAGATCCTCACAACTCTTTCAGAAGCTTCTCCTTATACACTTAAAAAGTCATTCTACAAAACTACTTGAGCTAATAAACAAATTCAACAAAATGGTGGAATGCATAATTTACATACAAAAATCAGTTATGTTTCTATACACAAGTAATGACCTATCTGAGGTGACAACTAAGAAAAAAAATCTATTCAGAACAGAAAAATTAGGTGTCTAGAAATAAGCCTAACCAGGAATGTCAAGGACTTATACTCAGAAAATTACAACAAACTGCTAAAAGAAATAAAAAAATGATAATATAGATGGAAAGATATTCCATGTTCATGGATAAGAAGGTTGAATATCATCAAGATATCAATTCTACTCAAACAGATTCAATGCACTACCAATAAGAATCCCAACAACCTGCTTTGAAGACTTGGAAAAGCTGGTAATTAAATTTATATGGAAGGAAAAGAGACCCTTAATAGCTAAAGATATCCTAAGAAGAGGGAGTATTATCACTTCCTGACTTTAAAGCTTACAATAAAATTACAATTGTCAAAACAACATGGTAATGGGACAAAGATAGAAGGACTGACCAGTGGAATAGAATCAAGAGTACAAACATTGACCACCAAATTTATGGACATTTAATCTTTGATAGGGCCCCTAAATGCACTGAATTTGGAGAGAGGAGTCTTTTCAATAAATGGACATCAAAGAATGGGATTTCAATAGCCAAAAGAATGAAAGAGGACCCCTACCCTAAACCCTATAAAAAATTAGTTCAAAATGGATTAAAGACCTAAATATAAGAGCCAGTGTCGCAAAACTTTTAGAAGAAATTGTAGGGAAACAATTTCAACACTGTTACTGTTTCATAGTAACAGGAGGTGACTTCTTCAACTTTTTATCTAAAGCACAAGCTGTTAAAGAAAAAAAATAGACAAATGAGAACTCAAGATCAAGAGCTTCTGTACCTCAAAGGACTTTGTTAAAAAGGGGACAATGCAGCTAACTCAAAGGGAGAAAATATTTGGAAACCACATACTAAATAAAGGCTTTAATATCCTGTGTACATAAAGAAATCACACAGATCAACAACAAAAGAATAAACAACCCAATTATAAAATGGGCAGAAAAATGTATAGGCACTTTTCAGGAGAGTAGATACAGATGACTAAAAACCACATGAAGAGCTACTCATCTTCATTGGCTATAAGGAAGATGCAAACTAAGATGACATTTAAATATCACCTCACACCTATAAGAATGGTTGCTATTAAATAAATGGGAAACTATAAACATTGGAGAGGCTGTGGAGAAATTGAAAACATTTATCCACTGATGGTGGGAATGTATAATGGTTCAACCACTGTGGAAGTCAGTTTGGCAATTCCTCAAAAAACTAAATGTTGAGTTGTCCTATTACCTGACAATACCAATACTCGGTACATACCCAGAAGAGTTGAGGGTAGTGATAAGAACAGACACTCGCATACCAATGTTCATAGCATCACTCTCCACAATTTCCAGAGATGGAAACAATCCAGGTGTCCATCAACAGATAAGTGGATAAATAAAATGTATTATATACATACAATGGAATATTATGTAGCATTTAGACAAAATGATGTCCTGAAACATACGGCAATGAACCTTAAGGATATAATACTGAGTGAAATAAGTCAGACACAAAAGGACAGATACTGTATGATCCCATTGTTATGACCCTGATAGAGCCCCCAGTGTTTGGGAGCAGTTAGAAGGAAAAATCTGAGAGGAGGGAATGGTAGCCCATGACAAACTCATGGGCCTGTTCTGTAGCTGCTTGTTGAAGTGTACTTTGCAAATTATTGTTTTTTCTTTTCTTTCTTTTCTTTGTGTGTGTGTGTGTGTATCTTATATTTTACAGAAAATACTAATACTTATCTGTATAATGTTAAAATTTACAAATCATGGGAACAATCACAGTTGCTTGTCAGTTACACTCCTTTACTCTGAAGTTTCTCTAAAAAATATAGGTGATCAGCTAAAAGTCAAAACTTCATCTTCAAGAAAAAGTACTTTAAAGTAGCAACAAAGCAAGTATAAAAACTATATTCTTTCTGTTAATTAACAACCCTAGTCAATGTGTAAAGGTAAAATAGGACAGAATTTATGCTGTTTTGTGGATAATAACCCCGATTTTAAAATGACTGCCAAATGTTTTTATTTCTAAGTGTAGCTTCATTTATAATGCTTATAAATAATTAAAGCTAAAATGTAAACTCTTCATACCAGTCACAATTACTCCTGAGCTTTAACAATTATTTCAAAATTCTGAAATGCTTCCATTCTTTATATTACTTAGTAATTCCCTAGAACTTTAAGTATTTATGTGATACCTAAAACTCAAAATTAAAATTTTCTAACTCTAAAAGTCAGCATTACTCCATGCAGCAACCATTAAAAAACTATAAATTTTCTATAGCACGCTCTCTAATTTAACCCATATAGTATTTACAAAGTCTCTTGAAGGACTAAAGAAAAAGGAAAACTATTGAAGTTTCCCATCTGGGGAATTCTTGCTATGCTCTTAAGCAATAGGTGTTCCCAATTTAATAGGCCAAACTACAGTGAAGCCAAAATTCTACCCCCAGGGACTTTAAGTTAGAAAACAAAACTAATTGCTCTCACCTAAGCGCTAGAACTAAGAAAAGGGAAAAGGCTATGCCTTCCTACTCCTGCATGCTCATACAGCAGTGTAAAAAGCTTTTTCCCAATTAAACACCACCAAGAAATACTTCATTTCTTAAATGCCATGTCCTACCAGCAAAGAAATAACTAATTCATTGTCCTGTCTTTCAAAAAATAATCCTAACATCTCTTGAGGGAATAACTGGGCTGAATCAGCAGCCAAAGCTACAGCCTTGTCAGTCAAGCCCCTTCTGAACCTCATTCCCTCACCTCTTAACTTGGCCCTTTTACTCCCAACTGAGCAGGAACAAGACCCCTAGCTAGAATTCACTCTTGAACCTGAAAGACAGTCATTAACTTCCCTCTTCCCCAGTCTCTCTCAGCTAACACCTCTGCTAGATCTAGTAACTTCTGTCCTGCTCTTCCTGTTTATTAGCCCTTGTATTTTTAAACTTCTCACCAAGTTTATTCCCTCCAGACTAGAAGCCGTTCACACCAAATCAATGCTGACACAAATATTTTCATCTATTCCAATTGCTTCTACAGACTCCTTCCCTCTTAACTGAGATAAGGTAGCCAGAAAGTTATATGCCCCATCTGGCAGAGCCTATGCTCTCTAGCAAGCAGGAAGAGCTACACAAGACAGACCCCCATCTCTCTGCCACCCTTAGGAATCAGGGGTGAAAACTCTTGGGAGGTGAAGGGGCAGGAATTTGAAGCTCTAGAACAAGGGATAGAGGAGAGAGAAAAACCAAGAAGGGAGAACTTAAGCAAAGACAGTTAATCAAGGTCAAGAAAACCCCTGTCCCCATAGACACCATGTCTGGGGGCTAACCACTTACAAGAAATACCCAGCAGCAGCCAAGCTATGTGAAACCAAATGACCACCACCTGAGTCATCCACAGGGAAGCGTGGAGCTAAGGTGACTGAGCGAGTCATCTTTGGAGAAGGGTGAAGCCAACCAACCTACCCAAATGGACTACCTACCACAGGGCACTGCTCTAGAGAGTAGGGAGAAGAGAAAAGCCTGAACAAGGAAGGGGAAGGGGTAGTAAATAAAGCTAATCTATAAAAGCAAGTGGCCCCATGTTGTCTATTGCCTCTTGCCTTCCTCATCTCTGTCTTTGCTAAAGTGCTTGCATATCCTCTTACATATTTGTCCTTAATAAATTTTCTTCCAACTTAAAAAAAAAAAGCTTACCCATGTCATGGAATCTGCTTTTAGAAGTCTTGGAAACTAAAACATATTTTGATATCAGGAGAGTAGGGTGCTGCTTTTGCAAATACCAAAGGTGTAGGAATGGCTTTGTAATTGGGTAACTGTAGAGGCTGAAAGAATGGTGAGGTGCTCCACAAAAAAGCTTAGACTTTCATTGAAGAGACTGTTGCTAAGTGGTTCTTGGAAATATAGGCACTAGAGGTACTTCTGTTGAGGCTTAGGCAGAAATGGTAAATGTGTTGCTGCAAACTGAAAGAAATACTACCCTTGTTCTAAAGTGGCAGAGAATTGGAAAAATTAAGTCCTAATGATGAATGGAAGGTAGAATTTGAAAGTGATGAGCTTGTATATTTAGATGTGATTTCCTAATTAAGGGTGGGAAGTACAGCCTGGTTTCTCCTTGCAGCTCATAGTAAAATGCAAGAGGAAAGGAATAAGCTAAGAACTAAACTCTAAGTTTGGAAAATTCTGAGTTTTTGGAAGGCAAATCCCCAGAGAATACTGCTCCATGTATGTACTTAACTGAACAAAGAACCAGTCAGCCATTTCAGTACAAGTCAGGATTGGAAATGCAGTTACCCAGAAGGGATTTGTGGAAAGTTCTTTTGTGTGATGGTTTGGACCTCTTATCCCAGATAAAAATAAACTAAAAAGAAATAAAAATAAAAGATTCTAACTCTTGTGATTTCTTCATATATAACTCATCAAAATAATCTTGGATATTTGGTTTTAGTGATAGCCAAATTCATTTTTACCAAATTCTGTGACAAATGTGGTAGCATGAATCACTAAAATAAAAGAGTAACTACAAATCCATACTAATTGTTGTAATAGTGGATTTTTTTCACACAACCTTGTCACAAATAATAATTCTGTTTATTTGCATTACACTGATAGATTTTAAGAGGACCTAAATTCTTACAATGGAAGGAAAAACACAGCTGAGCAGCCTGCTGAGGATCTAATAGGCACAGAGAAAGAGGCTGTCCTCCATAAGGCAATACCTGCCCTACTCAAGAATTACTCCCAGTTGTCAGATGCCATGCCAATAACAAAGGCTACCTCCCATCATAACCCTTCTGGGGATATACTTGGACTGATAAGGGAGAAAGAAGACTATAACAGAAAGAGTTTTAATGAATATTTACGAACAATCAGGAGTCAGGAGAATACCCCAGGGATTGCATTTGGGGAGTGCTTGATCAAAGGGCTGGAAGGTAAGATGGATAAGCAGAAGTTCATTAACTTGGAAGAACTTTCTCAGGGCATGCGATCTAATAGACTAACAAAGAACATAAGGGTGGGGACACTCTTGCTGCTAGGTGGTTCTTAGAAGTTTGGGATAAAAATATGGTGTTCAGTGATATGTAAATCCTGTGTTGTCTGCACATATGGTAGAGGAAGAGCAAAGAGTCTGAAGGAAGGGGACAAGATGAAATGAACATGTTAGGAGTGGGCAGAGAGCCATCATTGACTAGGACCATTAGCAATTTTCCAATTTTCTAATATGGAATCCTTGGATTAGAGAAACATACAGGTCCATAGTAGGAAGAATCCTTCAAGTTTGTGACAAACATCTTTTGTAATGATTCCCTCAGTCCTTCTACAAAAGAACCTCTGGGCATAAACTCCATTGGCTCTGCACTGGAGTAAAAGAAACAGCCAGCCATTTCCAAGGTAATTAGGTACAAGACCTGAGTTAAGTCTAATACCTATAAACTCACATAAATTTTATAGCCTCCATTTACAGTAAGAGAGAAAGGGTACTAAGAATTAAATGGCATTCCAATTAAAGTTTTGCTCACAATATGACCAATGGATACATGGACCCACTCAGTGGTCACTTTCCTACCCACTGAATGTACAATTAGAATTGACATACTTGAAGTGGGTGCTTCACCATGTTGGCTTCACCTTGTTGGCTTGTGTGTAAGAACGATCATTTTCCCTTCTCCCCAGACACAACAGGAAGTCTAAAGCAATACAGCATCCCAAGGAATAAGGATAGCAAAGTTTAGTTCTACCATTAAAGAACCAAAGGATAGGAATAGGGTGGTGAAACAGTGGCTCAGTGACAGAATTCTTGCCTGCCATGCCAGAGACCCAGGTTTGATTCCTGGTGTCTGCCCATGCAAATAAATAAATAAATAAAGGATAAGGGGGATAGTTCTTTATATTCTTTGTAATTTGCCTCTCTATCTCAGGAAGACACAGGCCGGATCCCAGCAAATGTTAGTAGACTACTGCAGGTTTAAACATATATTGGCCCTGATCAGCTCCTAATGATGTGGTATCCTTCCTATTAGCAGATTAAGGCATGATGTATGTGGCATATGGACATTGATTTATTGACTATTCCTTTATGATTCCAATTTAAAAAGAGGATCAGCAACAGATTGGATTCATGTTGGACAGAAAGTAATATTTATTTATATTTTTACCTCAAGGCCCCATTAACTTACTTGCCTTCTTTGTAGTCTAAAGAGATCTGGACCACCTGGACACATAATGGACCACTGATCTATTACATAAATGTATATGTTTGTATTGGGCAGGACAAGAAAGAGGTGGTTAGTATGAGATGGTCTTGGTATGACATAGAGGATGGAGATTAAATTAAGGGACCTGCATGTTCATAAACCAAAAGATGTTTTTAAGGGTAGAGTGGTCAGGGATATTATCTCCAAAATAAAAGACAAATAACAGCATATTGCATTCTTGACTTCAAAGAAGCAAGTATGTCTCTGTTGGTCTTTATAAGTTCTGGATGAGTCACACCCACTTCTAGGAATATTACTCCATCCCATGTATGAGGTTTAAATGAAACTTTCCTAATTTTTTTGGGGGGGGTCTGGAATAGGAAACCGCTGTCAGCAGATCTAGGCCATGATATTATCCATCTGGTACTTGGGTCAGAAGATCTCATAGACATTTTGGTTTGCAAGGTGTCTGTCTATGGTAAGAATAGATGTTGCATAAAGTCTGTCTTAATACACAGTGGAAAAAACCACAATGGTGGCCTTATAAAATTCTGAAATGGCTTCTTAAAGGTACAACTGAAGTGACAAAATAAGGACAATACCCAGAAAGGATAGTATTCCATCCCTCAAAATGTAAGTGTACTTACACTCAGACTTATTGCATCCAAGACCTCTATATGGTACCATGTCCTAAACAAGAAGAAAAATAGTTATTAAGGGCAGAAACAGAAGTGATCCCATTTACTATTACTTCTCAAAATACATGGGGGTATTTTGTGCTTCCTTTCCCTAGACCTCTGACTCTACACAGTTACAGAACCCAGTCTGCAAAAGTACTGAACTCTTGCCAAGGAGCAGAGCAAGAATATCAGTGGACTACAGGTTGTGGCTTCTACAAGTACAGTTTGGTTTCTTTGTGCCTAGGGACCAAAAGGTGAATTGAGGAATCACCATACAGGAATGGAAATGCACACTGAGCGTCTTGAGGAAGTAGCTCTGCTTTTATATATTAGGGACAAGGAGGAATATATATGAAACACAGGAGAACCTCTTGGTTGTCTCTCCTCTTCCTTGCCTTATTAAATCTGTGAGCAGACTCATGCAACAACCTAGCTTGAGAAGGTAATGGAGCACTCAGGAATGAAGATTCATGTTACACCACAACGTAAGCCACAAACACCAAAGACCAGTAAGACCGTAACTAAGGATAAGGAAATTTTGGAAGAGATAGGGTAAGAAGGAGTTGATTTTCAGTTGTGACAACCTTACCAATAGGACCTGTAGTTTGTCTGAACAACTTTTTTTTTCCTTAGGAAGAGAAGGCTGTGAAAACTTTGGAATAGGTAACCATGAAAATATACCTCCTTAATCTCTTACAGGTTGCTTTGAATTCCACTTGAGCTGCTGAAATCTGTTGTTAATGGTAACAACAGTTTGCATCGAAGCCAGATTAATATCTCTTAGGAATATACATGCAAAAATCCTAAGCAGAATATGTGCAAATCTAATCCAATAGCATATTAAATGATTTATCATGATCAAGTGTGACTTATCTCTTATATGCAAGGTTGGGTCAACATAAGAAAATCATTTGATACCATTCGCCACATTAACAGAATGAAGGAACAAAATATGATCATCTCAATTGATGCAGAAATGATATTTGACAAAATACAACACACTTCCTTGACCAAAAATATTTGGCACAATGGAAATAGAAGGAAATTCCTCAGCATGATAGATGGCTTATATGAAAAGCCCAAAGTTAGCATCTTAATGGTGAAAAACTGAAAGCCTTCCAAGATCAGGAGCAAGGCAAGGATGTCCATTGTCACCACTGTTATTCAACATTGTACTGGAATTTCTTGCTAAAGCAAGTAGGCAAGAAAAAGAAATAAATGTGCCCAAATTGTATAGAAGAAGTAAAACTGTCCTTATTTGCAGATGATATGATCCTATAATCAGAAAATCCTGAAAAGTCCACAACAAAGTTCATAGAGCTAGACAATGAATTCAGCAAAGTGACAGGGTACAAGATCAACACCTCAAAGTCAGTAGTGTTTCTATATACAAGAAACAAACAACTTGAATAAAAGCTTCCATTCACAATAGAAACTAAAAGAATCAAATATGTAGGAATAAATTGAATAAAGTATTTAAATAACTTGTACACAGAAACCTGCAAAACATTGCTAAAAATAATTAAAGAAGACCTAAATAAATGGAAGGACGTTCCATGTTCACGGATTGAAAGATTAAATATTGTTTAGATTTCAATATTTCCCAAAGCAATTTATAGATTCAAAGCAATGCCTATCAAATTTCCAACAACTTATTTTCAGAAATGGAAAATTCAGTCATCAAGTTGATATTGATGGCAAAGTGGTCATCCTGAATAGCTAAAGCATATTGAAAAAAATAAATGAAGTTGGAGAACTAACATTTATCAATTCTAAACCTTATTAAAAAGTTGCAATAAAACAAACAGCATGACACAGGCACAAAGACAGACTTATAAGTACATGTAATAAAATTGAGAGCTCAGAAATCAATTCTCACTTTTATGGTCAACTGATTTTTGGCAAAGTGGCAACACCCAATCAAGAAAAAAAGAATAGTTTTTACAACACATCATTCTGGAAAAATTGGACCTACATAAGGAAAAATAAAAGGAGTACTGATACTTTACACCATTTACAAAAAAATCAGCTCAAAATGTATTTAAGACCCTAATATAAAAGCTAGAACTATCAAATTCCTAGAAGAAACATAGGAAAGTGTCTTCAGAAACTTGTGTTAGGCAATCATTTCTTAGGTTTTACATTTAAAGCATAAGCAACTAAGGAAAAAAACAGATAAATGGGACCTCCTCAAAATTAAAACTTTTAGATATCACATGACTTTATCATGACAGCCTATACAATGAGAGAAGATATTTTGAAACCACATATCTGACAAAAGATTAATATCCAGAATATATAATGAAAGCCTTCAAATTAACAACAAAAAGTAAACAACCCAATTAAAATATGGACAAAAGAATTGAACAAATATCTCTCTCAAAAAAAGATACACAAATACTGATGAAGAACATGAAAAAATACTTATCATCATTAGCCATCAAGAAAATACACATGATTTCATTCCTTCCTGAAGCTGCTCAATATTTTGTCATATGTCTACACCACTGCTTGTCCTTCCAATCATCATTCAAAGTACGCTTACACCACCTCCATTTATTGTATGTCACGAATATTGCTACCACAAACACCATTCAAAAATGTCTATTTATGTCTCTGATTTCAGTTAATCCAAGTCTTTATGCAATAACTGTGTTACAGGATTATGTGGCAAGTTTATAACTAGCCCTACATTTTCTTCTAAAGATTTTTTTAACTTAGCTCTAATGTTTAGACCTTTGATCCATTTTGAGTTATTTTTTTTAACAAGGTGTGAGATGGCGGTCCTCATTTATTCTTTTGGATATGGATATCCAGTTCTCCAAGCACCATTTGTTGAAGAGGCCATGCTGTCTTTGTTGAGTTGAGTGCCTTAGGAAGATCAATAGGCCATAGAGGTGAGGGTCCACCTGTGAAGACTCAATTCTATTCCACTGGTCAGTACAACTATCTTTGTGCTGGTACCATGCTGTTTTCACCACTGTAGCTTTGTAATGTGCTTTAATATCAGGTAGTGTGAGATCATCCACTGCATTTTGGTTTTTCAACGTTTTAGTCTGCCAAAGCTGCCAGAATGCAACACACCAGAGATGGATCAGCTATTAATAAAGAGATTTATCTAGTTAAAAATGTATGGTTCTTCAGAGGAAATGCAGCTAACTTTTATCTGAGGTTCTTTGTTACATGAGAGGGCACATAGCGATGTCTGTTGACCTTCCCTCCTGGCTTCTGGGTTCCAATGTCTTTCCCTAGGGCAATTCATTTCTGCATTTCCAAACAACTGGACTGTGCTGCAAGTGCTGAGATGAGGTATGCTGAGCTGTTAAGCTCTCTCCTGACCTCTCTCTTTAAACCTCCAGTAATTAAATTAGGTCTCACTCATTATGGAAGACACTCCCCCTAGCTGACCTCAAATGCAATCTGCTATAGATGAATTTCACATACTGATGACAAGTTCACAGAAACAGAACAGCTCATCATCACCTGGTCAAGTTGACACATAAACCTAAGTACCACACTTAATACACTTTTAGCTATTTGGGGCATACTGCCCTTCCAAATAAATTTGATTGATAGTTTTTCTATTTCTGTAAAGTACATTGTTGGGTTTCAATTGGTATTGCATTGAGTCTATAAATTAATTTGTGTAGAACTGACATCTTAACTACATTTAATCTTCCAATCCATGAGCACAGTATAGTTCTTCCATTTATTTAGATCTTCCTTTATTTCTTTTAGCAATGTCTTGTAGGTCATGTGTATAGATGCTTTATTTCTTTGGTTAAATTTATTCCTAAATGTTTTATTATTTGGGGTGTGATTGTAAATCGAAGTTTTTCTTGATTTCCTCCTCAGATTGCTCATTGCTGGTGTATAGAAACACAACTGAATTTTTGTGCATTGATCTTTTACTTTGCCACTTTTTGTACTAGTTAATTAGCTCTAGTAGCTTTACTGTAGAATTTTAGGGATTTTAGCTAGAACCTCCAGGACAATGTTGCATAACAATGTTGACAGTGGGCATCTTTATCTTGTTCTTGATCAGAGATGGAAAGTTTCAGTCTTTCCCCATTGAGTATGATGTTATCTATGGGTTTTTCACATATTTGCTTTCTCATGTTAAAGTAGTTCTATTCTATTCTATTCTGTTCTGTTCTATCCTATTCTATTCTATTCTATTCTATTCTATCTAATCCTTTGAAGTGTTTTCATCAAGAAAGGATGTTGAATTATGTCAAATGCCTTTCTGCATCAGTTGAAATGATCATGTCCTTTTCCACTTTGATTTATTCATGTGGTGTATTACATTAATATTTTTCTTATGTTCAACCAGCATTGCATACCTGGAATAAATCCCACTTAGTCATGGTGTTTATTTATTTATTTTTTAATATGCTGCTGGATTCAACTTGAAAGTATTTTGTTGAAGACTTTTGCATCTGTATTCATTAAAGATATTGTTCTGTAATTTTCTTTTCTTGTAGTATCTTTGGCTGGATTTGGTATTATAATCATGTTGACTTCATAGAACTTCCTAGAATGAATTATACAGCTATCCCCCTCTTCAATTTTTTTGAAGAGTTTGAGCAGGATTGGTACTAATTCTTTCCTGAATACTTGGTAGAATCGCAGGTGAAGCTATCTGGTCCTGGACTTTTCTATTTTGGGAGTTTTTGATGACTTCTTATTTTTGAATATTACAGTCTTCCTGTTATTGATTTACAATTTCATTCCATTATGATTCAAGAAAGCTTTGATCTTTTTAAAATTTATTGAGATCTGCTTTGTGACCCAACACGCGGTCTCTCCTGGAGAATGATCCATGAGTACTTGAATAAAATTTATATCCTGCTGTTGTTGGGTGCAAAATTCTGTAAATGTCTGCTAAGTCTAGCTAATTTATCATATGATTCAAAATGTCTGTTTCCTTATTGATCCTTTGTCTAGATGTTCTATCCATTATGACAGCATGTATTGAATTTTCCAGTTGTTATTGTAAAGATGTCTAATTCTCCCTTCAGCATTGTCAGTGTTTGTCGCATGCATTTTAGGCCACTCTAGTTTGCTGCATAGATATTTGTGACAGTTATGTTTTCTTGATGAACTCTCTCTTTTATTAATAAACAGTGTCCTTCTTTGTCTCTTTTAATTGTTTTACATTTGAAGTCTAATTTGTCTGCTATTAGTGTAGATAGTCCCACTGTTCTATGGTTGTTTTATCATAATTTTTTTTCAAACCTTTCACTTCCAACCTGTTTTGGCCCTTTCTACTTTTTTTAATCCATTCTGTCAAACTATATCTTTTGATTGGGGACTTTAATCAATTGACATTTAATTTTATAACTTTAAAGGCAGTACTTTCTTCAACCATTGTTTCTTTTGGATTTTATCTGACATATATTATTTTTTCCTCTCACTTTTCCCCTATTAGTAACTCTTACTGCTAATCTTCTTTTTCCTACCCTTCTCCAAACCTTTCTCTCCTGTCTTTTCTTATCTTCCTGTAGTGTTCTTCTCACTATTTCTTATAGGACAGGTCTGTTATTCATGAACTCTCTCAGAATCTGTTTTTTTGTAAATATTTTAAACTCCTTTATTGTAGAAGAACATTTTTGCTGGATATAAAACTCTTGGCTGGCAGTTTTGCTCTTTCAGTATCTTAAATATATCTTATAACTACCCTTTTTGTTTCCATGGTTTCTACTGAGAGATCCGCACACAGTCTTATCAAGCTTTTACTTGTATGTTTTGGATCACTTTTCTCTTGTTGCTTTCAGAATCCTCTCTTTGTCTTTGACATTCGACAATCATATTAGTAAGTATCTTGGCGTATATCTATTTGTATCAATTCTGTTTGGGGCATGCTGTGTTTCTTGGACCTGGAATTTAATGTCTTTCATAAGAGTTGGGAAACTTTTAATGATTATTTCCTCCACTCTTCTTCTCGTCCTAGGACACTGTAACATGTACATTCAAATGCTTCATGATGTGATTCGGTTCCCTCAGACTCTGCTCTTATTTTCCATTCTTTTTCTTATCTATTATTTTTTGTGAAGAAACATTCCAAATGTCCTGTCTTCTAGTTTACTAATTATTTCTTCTGCCTCTTCAAATATGCTGTTGTATGTCTCCATTGTGTTTTTCTCTTTTATTGTGTCTTTTATGCCCATAAGCTCTGCCATTTTTTTTCAAGCTTTTAAGTTCTGTATGGACACTCTTTGTCTTCTTTATATTCTCCATCTCTTTTTCTACATTTTTCCTTTAACTCATTGAACTGATTTATAATATTTGTTTGAATATCTTTAGTTGTTTCAATTCTTGTATTTCAGTTGAAGTGTCAGTTTGTTTATTTGGTGGGGCCAAATCTTCTGCTTCCTGGTATGAATTGTGAATTTTCCTGGTTTCAAGGAATCTGATTTTCTTACTTGATTTATTCTGGAGATCATTGCATTGCTTTTACCCATGGTTTTCTTTTTGGTTGGCTTTGTTCTCAATTTGTTTATCTTGGTGGCCAGTTTTCAAATTTGCTCTATCTTCCATTCTTCCCCCAAAACCAAGCACCCACAGCATCCTGCCTCAGATATGGTGGTAGGCACTGGGCACTTACAGTAAAGTTTGTTTATTGGTAAAACAAGTCTGTTTTGTCCTAGTGGGGGTCTGTTTTTTACCAGCCCACAATACCTGGATTTGGTTTAGGGCACTGCTTCAACTGTTGGGCCATCCATATTTCCCAGCCAAAACGGCTGCAGTCTTCCATTGCAGGGAGTCTAAACCAGCACCTATGGACCTGGAATACGTTCTGAAAAGTCTCTGCAAAGCCCTTCAATTCCATTGCACTTTCTGGTATTTCCAGTAGATGGTGCTGTTCAGTTACTTACTCATCCTCCATTGCTGTTTGGCAGGTAACCAAGGCTGTGTCTCACCAGGCAGGACTGGAACTGCAGTGATCTTGTGCCTTCACTTTATTGGCCAAAATCTGTCACAATGTGGAGCTGTGTCCCCCACTTAACCCATGGCAGAAAATTCCCCCAGCCATCCCAGTTTTTAGCCAAGCCCCAGGCAAGGATCAGACTAACCGCTGCTGTTTCCCTCAGGGGTGGGGTAAGAGCTTTTGGACACATGGCTGGAAATAGAGTCTTTAGCGACATTTTTTTGCACCCTTTGTCTCTCATTGACCTTGAAATGTTCTCCCCTGTCCCCTAAGTTTCCAAACAGTGGGGATATATATACTATTGTGAGAAAATTTATATTCTGTGTCCTTATTTGGAAGAAACCTGGTTGTTTCTATGACCCTCTCACATTGCGTGAGACCAAATGTGGGGGAGGAAAGTGGCCCAGCAAATCTGAGATGGAAATTTTCCTACTTAATATTTTTATCTTTCTTCAATTTGGCATTTCTGTGGCCCCTCTCCAGTCTATATCTTTCTCCAGAGTACTGAAAATTCAGTACTGAACTGTTTATGTTGAATATCTAGGGAGAGATTCTCAGTAACTGTTTGTGAGGTCATGTTGATGAAATCACCCCCACATTGGGTTTTAAGTATCAGTGGTGTTTTTTTCTGTTATGCTTAATAGTGGGTACATGTTTTGGAGTTAAATAATTGATTATATTCCAAGGTGCTGAACCTCGGGTACTGTGTTTAGTCAGCTCACCACCCCCAGGGGAACAGGCCCGAAGGGATGAGGCTTCCTAGTACCTGCTTCATCTGTTCCTTCTTTATGGTTCCCACATATATGCTTAGCAGATCTTCAACTATTTGCAACTATTTACCTGCAAGAGTCCCTTATGATTCCTCACTTCTAAACCCAGAGGGACTATGGCATTAGGAATGGAAGCCATTGAAGGCCTCATGTATCTCTCTTTTACTTTTTACTTCCTTGTTTGAGAAGTTGTGGATTTACGGAAAAATCATGCGTTAAAAACAAGATTCCTGTTTACTACCCTATTATTAATGTCATGCTTTGACATGAAACATTTGTTACAATTGATGAAAGCATATTTTAATAATTGTACTTTTAGGTGCAGTTCATGGTTTAACTTATTCCATGGTTTAATTTAGAGTTCACTGTTAGTGTAGTGAAGTTATATGGATTCTTTGAACTTTTATTCTGTTGCCAAAATCACAACTTTGTGTTTACCCTTTTTAACCACAGATATATATTTCAGTACCATTAATTACATTCACAATGTTGTGTTCCCATCACCTCCATGTATTACCAAAGCATTTCCATAATGCCATAGAGGACACCTGTTCATTTTAAGCGTTGACTTCCCATTCCAAATTCCCTGGTAACCTGTATTTTAGACTCTGACTCTGAGTTTCCTTATTCTAATTATCTTATGTCAATGAGATTCTATAATATTTGTCTTTTTGTGTCTGGCTTATTTCACTTAACATGATGTCTTCGGGGTTCATGTGTGTTGTTACCTGTATCAGAACTTCACTTTTTCTGGTTGAATAATGTTCCTTTGTATGTAAATGCCACATTTTTTCCTCCATTGGTTTGTCAGTGGACACTTGTATTGCTTCCATCTTTTGGTAATTGTGAATAATGCAATTATGAACATTGATGTGAAAATATCAGTCTGGGTCCTTGCTTTTAATTCCTCTGGGCATACGCCTAGTAGTAGGATTGCCAAGTTATATTGTAATTCTATACTCATTCTCTGAGCAAATGCCAAATTGTTTTTCACTGTGGCTGCACGATTTTACATTTCCATTAGAATGAATGGATGCTCTTATCTCTCTGTATCCTTTCCAGCAATTTTCTGTTTTTAATAGTACCTAATGTAGTAGATATAAAATGCTATCTGAATGTGGTTTTGATTTACATTCTCTGTTGGTTATTATGTTGAACATCTACTCATGTGCTTATTCAGTCAATTGTGTATCTTCTTTCGGAATTGTCTATTAAAGTCTTTTTTTTTCCATTTTAATTGAATTATTTGTCTTTTTGATATCGAGTTAAAAGATTTCTGTATATTAAACCCTTATTGGATATGTAATTTCAAAAGGTTTATACCATTGTGTAGGTTGTTGCATTATTTTTGTTATAAAATTATTTCATGTACAAAAGATTTTAAGTTTTGATAAGGTCTGATTCATCTACTTTTATGATTGTGTTTTGAGTGTAAACTCTAATGAACCATTGTCTAACATAAGGTTCTAAAGATGCTTCCCTACACTTTTCTAGACATATTATAGTCTTAGCTTTCATATTTAGTTCTTATATCCATTATTCATTCATTTTTATGTGGTTTGAGGAAGAATTCTACCTTTAACAAATATGGAATTGTTTTTCCCAGCATCATTTGTTGAAGAGACTATTCTTTCACACCAAAATGACCTTTGCCTCCTCATCAATAGTCAGTTGGCCGTAGATGTGAGATTGCTTTCTGAGCTCTCAATTCTATTCCATTTATCTATGTATCTGTCCTTGTGCCAGTACCATCCTGTTCTGATTACTGTGGATTTGTAGTAAGTTAAATGTTAAATACTGGGAAGTGTGAGTCCTTCAACTTTGTTCTTATTTTTCAAGATAGCTTTGGCTATCCAAAGTCACTCTCCCATCCATATAAATTTAATAATTGACTTTTCTGTTTCTGGAAAGAAGGTTATTGGAATCTTTATTGACATGGCATTGAATTTATAAATTGCTTTGGTTAGGATTGACATCTTATTATGTAATCTTTCAATCCATGAACCTAGACAATCTTTCCAATTGTTTACATCTTCTTTGATTTCTTTTACAATATTTTATAGTTTTCTAATTAAAAATCCTTCACATACCTGGTTATATATATTCTAAGATATTTCATTATTTTAGTGACTTCTTAAAATAGAATACCTTTCTTGATGTTTTATTCTGATTGTTCATTGCTTGTATATAGAAGCAATACTGTTTTGAGGGTGCTGATTTTCTAGTTTCCTGAATTCATTTATTAGCTCTGAGAGTTTTGCTGTTGATTTTTCAGGATTTTCTGGATATGGGATCATAGCATCTTCAAATAAGGAAAATTTTAATTGTAATAATCCTTTCCAATTTGGATGCTTTTGTTTCTTTTTCTTGCCTACTTGTTCTGGCAACAAATTCCAGTACAATGTTGAATAACGGTGATAACAGAAAGTAGGTATCCATCTCTTGTTCCTAATCTTAGAGAGGAAACTTTGAGCTTTCACAATTAAATAGGATGCTAGCCATGGGTTTTTCATATATGCTGTTTATCATACTCAGGAAGTTTTCTTCTAATCCTAGTCTTCCAAGTATTTTATCAAGGAGTGCTGGATTTTGTCATATGCCTTTTCTGCATCACTTTAGATGATCAGGTGTTTTTATATCTTTCATTGTGATAATATGGTGAATTACATTAGTTGATTTTCTTATGTCGAACCACCCTTACATAACTGAGATAAGTCCAACTTTGCCATGTGTATAATGCTTTTTATATGCTGTTGGATTTTATTTGCAGGTATTTTGTTAAGGATTATTTTAAATCTATATTCATAAGAGATATTCATCTATAATTGTCTTTTCTTGTGGGACCATTATCTGGCTTTGGAATGAGGATGATTTGGCATTGTGAAATATCTTAGGTATTGCTCCTTCCTCTTCCATTTTTTTGAAGTTTGTATAGAATTGGATTTAAGTCCTCTTGGAAAGTTTGGTAAAATTCCCCATGAAGCCCTATTGTCTTGGGTTTTTCTTCATTAAAAGGTTTTGATTCAATCTCTTTACTAGTATTTGGTTGGTTGGTATTCTAGTTTGCTAGCTGCCAGAATGCAACACACCAGAGATGGATTGGCTTTCAATAAAAGGGTATTTATTTAGTTAATGTATAGTTCTTCAGAGGAAAGGCAGCTAACTTTCAACTGAGGTTCTTTCTTACATGGGAAGACACAGGGTGATCTCTGCTGGACCTTCTCTCCAGCCTCTGGGTTCCAACAACTTTCCCTGGGCTGATTCCTTTCTGTATCTCCAAAGGCCTAAGCTGAGCTGCAAGTGCTGAGATGAGGCGTGCTGAGCTGCTTGGGCTGTGTTATGTTGAACTCTCTCATTTAATCATCAGCCAATTAAATCAAGCCATCATTCATTGCAGCAGGCACACCTCCTAGCAGACTGCAGATGTAATCAGCAACAGATGAGGGTCATATGCCATCAGCTCATGTCCACAGCAGTAGAACTAGGCACCTTCGCCTAGCCAAGTTGACACCTAAACCTAACTACTACAGTTGAGATCTTCTATTTCTTCTTGAGTGAATGTAGATAGTGTGCAAGTATCTAAGGATTTGTACACTTCATCTAGGTTATGTCATTTTTTACCATAGTTATTCTTGTTTTGTGAACCACTCTGCAGTATATCCTGGAGAATGATACATATGTACTTGAGAAGAATCTGCATTTTATTTTCATTGGGTACAGTGATATATATAGTCTATTTAGTTTATTGTATCATTCAAGTCCCATACTTCCTTTTGATCTTCTAACTAGATGTTCTATCCATTATTGGGGGTGCTGTGTTAAAGTTTCCTATTAATGTACAGCATTCAGTTTCTCCCTTCAAATCAGTCACTACTTTTTCATATGTTTTGGACTTCACTCTTAGATGTCTATATATTTATAATTGTTACTTCTTTTGAATTGCCTCTTTTATAATGACCATCTTTGTCCCTCATAAATGTTTTTGACTTAACATCTATTTTATTCATTATTAGTATAGCCACTCCAGCTCTGTTTTGGTTATAATTTGCAAGGTATATTTTTCCCAAACTTTCACCCCACACTACTTATGCCTTTTATTTTAACCTGAGTCTCTTGCATACAACATATAAATAGGTCATGTTTTTTATCCATTCTGCCAATTTCTACATCTTAACTGGAAAGTTTAATCCATTTACTTTTTTTTTTTTTTTTTTTTTTTTTTTTTTTTAAAGGAAAGACAGAGAGAAGGAAGGAAGGAAGGAAGAAAGGGAAACATTTTTAAACATTTTCTTGTTTTTATTGTATTCTGTTTCTCCGTTTTTGTTACATGGGCTGGGGCCGGGAATCAAACCGAGGTCCTCCGGCATAGCAGGCAAGCACTTTGCCCGCTGAGCCACCGCGGCCTGCCCTCCATTTACTTTTAAAGTCACTACTGATAATGTTGAACTTTCTTCTGTCATTGTTATTTACCATTTGTAAGACTTATACCTTTTTTTCCCTACATTCATTAAAGCTGACTTTCATATATATTTGCTTTTATCGTGTTGTACATCATTGAGTGCCTTCTCATTTCTATCTGCGTATGTTTTTCATCTGTATTCCTTTGGTTACCATGGGGATAAATTTTAACCTCCCAAATATAAAACGATCATATTTAGTTTCATACCAGCTTAACTTCAATAGAATACACATATATTTTTATACCCCTCCAACCTTCCACCTTCTTTGTACTTGCAGCCACTTGTACCTTTGTTCATTGTATGTCTTAAAAAACATAGATATATTTTTTCATTTGCATTTTAGCCTCTGTGTGGTGGAAGCAAGAGTTATATAGCAAACAAAACATGACAATAATTCTGGAAATTATGATTACCCAAATGTTTATCTTTACCACAGATTTTTATTTCTTTATGGTGCTTTGAACCTGTGCCTAGTTTCCTTTCTTTCCAATCTGGAGAATTCCCCTTAATGTTACTTGTTGGGCAAGTTTAGTGATGATGTTCCCCCTCAATTTTCTTTCTGCTTTATTTCTTTCTTTGAATAAAAAGTCTCCTCACCAGATATTAACATGTTGGTTGGCACGTGTCTTTTTTTCTTTTGGGGCTTGTATTATTTCAGCCCTCTGTCTTCCTGCCTCCATGGTTTCTGATGAGTAATCTGTACTCATTCTGATTGGGACTTCCTTTCACATAACAGGTTGCTTTTATTTTATTTTATTTTTTTGCAGCTCTGAGAACTCTATCCTTATTATTTGTATTTGATAGTGTGACCATTTTCCTTCATGCTTACCCCATCTGGTGTTCTCTAGCCTTTTGGATGTGCTTATTCATACCATGCACTAATTTGGGAACTTCTGTGTCATTCTTTCTTTGTATATTCCTTCTGCCCCTTTTTCCTCTTTCTTATATTTCTGGGAATCTCACAATGTTTATATTTGGTATACATTATGGTTTCTTTAGCTATTTATGATTTTTATAATTCCTTTTCCTTTTTCTCCTCAGTCTGATTTATTTCAAGTGTCTTGTCTTTGACTTAACTTATTCTTTCTTCTGCCAGCTCCAATATGCTCTTGAAACCCTCCTGGGAATTTTTCATTTCATTTACTATAGTCTTTAACTCCAAAGTGGTTCTGTTTGCTTCTTTCTTTTTAAAAATTACTATTTCTTCACTAGCATTCTCACATTGCTTATTTATTGTTTTTCTGATATCCATTATTTCTTTGTCTATGCTTTCCTTCATTTCCTTGAGTATTTTTAAGATCACTTTTCTAAGGTTCTTTGCTTGGTATGTTCATATACTGGTCTTCTTTTTTGTGTTTCCTGGGTTTTAATAGTCTTCTCTTGGATGAGTCATCATTTCCTATTTCTTTGTTTATCTTGTGCTTTTTTGTTGTACATTATACATTTTAATATTTTCAAATGTTAACTGTGGGCTTTATTCCTGAAATGTATATTTCTTGCTTTGTTGCCAGCTGGTGATGACATAGTTTCTCCTGAGCTTCAGCCATTGTATCAGAAAGGTCTGTCCGAGGTGAATGCACTGTGCAGCTAGGCTGTCTCTTGTCTTGGGATTTTCCTTATTATTTGCTTCAGAATTCCCCCTTTTGCAAGAATTTGATTGCCATCTTCACTTCCCAAGAGATAGACTTCCTTCTCATTGGCATTTAAAACAGGCAAATCTTTGCCAGATGGTCTGCCCCTATAGTTTATTATACTTATTTTATTGTCTCACACTGCTTTTACCTATGGTCTTGGAAGTGAGCATTTCAGAGAGAAGTTTCCAAGTCAGTCATTTTAGTTCAAACAGGGGTAGGGACAATAGTCAAACTAAGACCTCAAGTTTTAAAGCATGGATTTTGAAGCATAAGTTCTCAAATATGATTGCAGAGAAACAATGATTCCTCTCTTCCTATAAGAGAGATGTGTTGCATAGATGTGGTGAATTGAATGCCATATTAGTTTCTTATCTAAGAGATTAATTTATAACTTATTGAATTCTGATGAAAAGTTATACTCCCTCAAAATTAGAGAATATTTATAATCATATAATAACTTTCACAGTGGCAGTAAAATATAAATAAGCTATTGCAACATCCATCTTCACCTCACATGGGAGAAAGCTGAAATTGAATGAGGTCTAGTGATATGTTGAAGGTATCAGAATAAGTTTTGAGCAAAAGAAGGTCTGAGCCTGGGAACTTCTGGCCCATCATTTTTTCACACCATGTTATCCCTTATTAAACCTTTTAGATTTACACAACAAAAAGAAGGAATTTAAGAGATAGGTGAGCAGCAGTAATATAGAAAAACCGGACATTACCTTTTGCGTTCTGTTTTTTATAACATAGGTTCTAAAATCATTACTCCCTTTAATTTCTACTAACATAAAAAATTACTTGTCTTATCCAGTACATCCTAGTATAAAAATTTAGTTGGAAAAATCATACAATTATTCAAGAGTCCAAAGGAATTTTATTTTTAAAATTTATTTTACATGATAAAAAGGAAAAGTATTTATATTTCTATCCTTTATAGTAGATTAAAAAATAGTTTTGTACTTTGGAGAATTAACAATATAAGTACACCTATGGAGACAATACTTCAAAATTAGGTATTGTTTCACTGAAGCTTTGACAGTCCATTTCCTTACTATTTTCATCTGTAATAAAACCTTTGTGAAGGGACAATTGTGAGGAGAAAAGCATCTTAGAAATGTTATTTGCCTTCCTACAATTATCTCTTAAGAAATATCATTGTACTTAAAGCAAAGGATTTTGCAAATTAAATTTTTGACTCACTACACTCAAATAGAACAAGTTAAAGCTTTGACAGTTTCTCAAATTGCAATTACTAAAATAATGATTTGATTTAACAGTTTCTTTATAGACAGAGGCAACATTCTTCTCAACAATGTTTGGGTTAAAAAGAATAGTAAATGTTTTAAGAATCTATTTATTAAATACCTATAAATGTTCTCATCAATATAGAGTTTGTACATTCCTTCGTGTACTTTTCTTCTGTGTCTTGGCAAGTTAAATAAAAAAAAAGATTGCACTCTGATATCCATATTATCCATATTATAACTATTTGTTTTAATATTATAATTCATAAACAATCTTTGTTATATTGTTTTTGATTGCTAAAGCTGCCAGAATACAATATTCCAGAAATAAAAGGGCCTTTAAGAGAGGATTTAATACATTACAAGTTTATAGTTCTAAGCCTATAAAAATGTCCAAACTAAGGCATCCAGGAAAATATCACCTGACTCAAGAAAGGGGCAATGATGTTTGGGGTATCTCTGTTAGCTGGGAAGGCACATGGTGATGTCTGCTAGCTTTCTTTCTGGGCTTCATCAAATGAGTTCCCCAAACATGTTTTCTTTCTGAGTCTCAAAAGGTCTCTAGCTATGTGGGCTCTGAATTTTTTTTCCTAACTATTTCCCTCTTAAAGGACTCTAGTACACAACCCCACCTTGAATAGGTGGAGACAAATCCCCATGGAAACCACCTAGTCAACAAGTTGCACCCAAAATTGATGGGTCACATCTCAATGCAAACAACTTTATCAAAAAGATCTCACCCAATAATATTGAATGAGGATTAAAGAACATGGCTTTCATGTTTCAAACTGGCACATAATCGTATATTATGTGATGCCTTTTCCTGTAATGTTAGTAATTTATGTAATTCCTTCTCTCAGTTTTATCAAATTTATTGAAGATATTCATTTGTGTCTTCTTCCTCATTCTTCCTAATGTGAACCCATAATACTTAACACTGTTTTCCTGTATGTTTACTTCATTTACATAATTAATTATTGATTTATCAAATAAAAACTCAATTGTCTTATCCTATAAAATGTTTAATGTCATTTTATGCCCTGGGTGAATATTTTTATCTCAATATATGGTAGTATTCCAATAAATATTGAGTTAAATTTAGCAAAAGTGATTTATCCTCTTAAACATGTTATTCACCTCTTCCGTCTATAAGAAAAACATGACATTGCTTCTACATTTTTCCCTTCTAGTGACATGTCTTAGATTGGTTAATTACTGGTAAGCAGAGCCAGAGACAAGGACTGATCTGGAAGATGATGCCAGAGATAGGAGGGGAAATTGGAAGAATAAAACAGGAAATGACAGAAAGCCCAATACTTTGGTGTACTCTTTGGTTAATCCAAAAATATTCAACTAAAACTCAATTTTACTGAATTTTGTGGGGATATGTCTAGAAAAAGCCTTAACATTATCCACAAAGGAGACAGAAAGGGAAAAATTTATCCATCAGACCCCTTCACACCTGTTTCAATGATTGTTCTATTGGGTATTTTCTAATATATCCAAGGCATGCAAAAATGATTGCTGGACAGGGTAGGGCAGATGAACCAGGGATAGATGGAAAGATGTGTGGAGTAATGAAACAGGTTACTATCAGTTACACCTGTGTGAGGTTGCTCACTGAATCAATGACTGGGGTAAAAGGTGGATTGGGAGGATGTAAAATGAGTCACAAATAATGTCTGAGTATACAGGTATAAATAATGCACACTGCAACTTTATGAGAATGCTCAAAATATTTTATGGTCCTGGAGGATAAAGCCCAATTTACTTTCCTCATTTTTTTTCTTTGCCATACAATATTCATTACCTGTAACACTTTAACACATTCATTGTTTTCTTTGTACTTTCATTCATAGTATAGTTAATTAATATGTACAACAGAAGTAACAGAAAAGTTTTTTTTTAACTTTTTTAACTAGCAATAAGGAATAACAAAGTGTATTAAAACACATAGCCAAACTAAGTGCTATCTGTAAGAAACAATTCACTTCAAATAGGACAAGATAGATAGCTTGAAATAAAAGGATGGGAAAAAATTGTATCATGCAAACATTAGACAAAGGAAATCAAGCGTGGCTATATTAATATCTGATAAAGTGAGCTTCATAGTAAAGAAACAGAGAAAGAAAGAGATAAACATAGAAGGATAATTTCACCAAGATGACATAGCAGAGATGCAAAATATGAGAAGGCAAAACTGATAGACCTGAAAAGATAAATCCATATTTATAGTTGGAGAGTTCAACACATGTTTCTCAACAATTGATAGAACAACTAAACAGAAAATTAGCAAGGATAGAGTAGAACTCAACAACATCATAAACCAACATGATATAGCCAACAATTACAGAGCACTCTATCTGATAACAGCAGAATTCCTATTATTTTTCAGATGTCACTGAAACATGTAAACAAAATAGACCAAGACCTGTAAAATAAAACAAACCTCAACAAATTTCAAAGAATTTAAATCACACAGTGTGTTCTCCACTTGCAACAGAATCAAATTAGAACTTAATAACAGGGAGATAAAAGTGATATATTCAAACTCTTGGAAACAAAACAACACACTTCGAAATAATACATGTGTCAAAGAATTCTCAAGAGAAATGAAAAATACACTGAACTGAAGAAAAATAAATGCAGCATATCATAATTTATAGAACACAGCTGTAACAGTGCGAAGAAGGAAATTTATAATATTAATACATGTGTTAGAAAGGAGGAAAATCTCAAATCAGTAAAATAAGCTCTTAATTCAAGAACCAAAGAAGAGAAAAAAAACAAAAAACAAAACGTGGACTAAGAAGGAAAACAAGCAACAAGAAATAATATAGATAAAAGAAAATAAGAGCAGAAATCAATGAAATCGGAAACAGAAAAACATACAGGATATTAATAAAACAAAGAGCCAATTTTTGAAAAGATTAAAACGATTTCAAAATTAAAAAAAAACAATAGCAAAACTGACAAAGAAACAAAGAGAGAAGGCATGAATTATCAATAACAAGAATAAAAGAGGAGATACCACTATAATCTCTACAAACATCAGAAAGATAATAAACAATATTGCAAACAACTCTAAACATGCAAAAATTGACAACAAATGAAATAAAGAATACCTTATAGAGCAGAAAAGTTTGAAAACTCATCCAGTATGAAACAAATAATTTGAATAGCTTTATAATTATTGAGGAAATTGAATTCATATTTCAAATCCACCCCCACAAAAATTTCCAGGCCTAGATAATTTCACTGGGGAATTCTACCACATATTTAAGCAGGAATTATCACCTTTGATATAAAAAAATAGACAATGTCAGTACAAAAAAAGGAAAACTAACAATGTTCCCTATGAATATGTAGAAAATGATGAAATAGTAGCAAATAGCATTCCATGATTTATACAGATAATTATACACCATGACTAAGTATTATTGCAGTGATGTTAGCCTGGTTTGATGTTCAAAAATCAATCAGCAGAGCATTAGCTTCCATTTCCTGCCAGCTGCCATTAAGAAGAATCTTCTCCTGTTCAAAAATCCCAAAAAATTCACATCTAACTCTGCACCTGATGTGTCCTTTGGTCTTTAGCCTGACCTTACCCAAGCCCTCTAAGAATTGGGTTGGAACAATTGGTGAGCCAGCCATGAGACCAAAGAGCAGCAGGCCATCATGGGCATAAAGCTTGGGTAGGGAGAATCCATGGGAGAAATCATGAACTGACCTCTATTATCCATGTTCAGGTGGGTGGCTGCCCTTCTAGACAAATAGGAACTGTCACAAGTGTGTGGAAATGTTCTGAAAACTCCAGTGGTGCTATTAACTGTTTTACAACAGATAGCAGGACAACTAAATTTGAGCAAGAAAAAGGAGACTGCGAAATAGCAGCAGCAATAGCATGGCCCCTGTTAGGAGCCTTGCAGATGGCTAAAAGGGCAGAACAAGTGGTGAAAGCTACACATCATTTAGGAGAGGATAAGGTAATGCCACTTTGTATGCAGCAGTTACCAAGTTGCCTCTTTACAAGGGATTAGCATTCAATTATGTTGTTATAACTTTGTTTTAGTTCTATCTAACGTAAGTGTTCTTTAACATTCCCTTAAATAAGGTCAGTCAACCTATTTTCACTTTCACCTGGAAAGGAGAATAAAGGACTTTCATCATGCTCCCACAAGGCTCTTTACATAGCCCAACCATCTGCCACAGTCTTGTGGCAAAGGATTTGGCTAAGTGGAAGTCTTGCAAAGGTAACTCAATTTCACTATTTTGATGATGTCACATTAACCAGTAACTCTTTTTCAGAACTTGAAGAAGCCTTGGGTTCGTTATCTCACTTTAAGAATCAGGGATTGGTGATTAATTGCAACAAATTGCCATACCCAGGCTATACTGGTAAATTCTTAGGTTTTGTATGATTGGGTAAGACAAAAATTATTCCTTCTGCAATAATTGATAAGGTACAATGTTTTCCTATGCTGCATATACCAAAACAACTAATGGCTTTCTTGAGGTTTTGGGGGTATTGGAAAACTTTTGTTCCTCAATTAGCCTAAATGTTAAAACCTTTGCATATGCTAATTAGAAAAGGTCCTAGTTGGAAATGGGAGAATATCCAGAAGATTGCTTTTGAAAAGCAAAAAGGGCATTAGCATAGGCACAAGTGCTGGGGGTCATAGATCCTGACCTGCCCTGTGAATTGGATATAGCCAGTACCAACACGGTGGGTGGGGTCTATAGCAGAGGTAGCATTCTAAATTAATGCCCCTTGGCTTTTGGTGACAATTACAGAAAAAGGCAGAACAGAGATACAGATGCCTGGAAAAGCAATTGTGTGTTGCATATAATACCTTATGGCAAGTAGAGGGACTGACACAAAGATGCCCAGTCACCTTGATAATAGCCATCCCTATTTGGGATTGAATAACCAATATGGATTCTAAACCACGCTCTGGCAGTGCCCAGCTGAGCACACTGAGCAAATAGAAAGTTTACCTACTACAGCACAGAATTTTCAATACCAGTCCTCAATGCAGAAGTGTATGAAATTCTCAGACCAGTGTCCTATATAGAAGATTCAACAGCTAAAGTTGCTGCACCTGTAATAGCTGTTGAATTGTCCATTATAGAAGGTATAGGTACCATTCCCAAGTCTGCTTCATACATTGATTGGTTTGCTAGCAGGCTGCCTCCCACATGGATAGCTGTGGCAGAACAACCCAGTACTGACATTATATGGTAGGAGACTGGCAATATGCAAAGCAGTCAATGGACTGCATTAAGAGTAGTCATTTAACCATTGTTTAGTAATAGTGTATGAACCAGTAGACATGGTTCTAACTATCTATACTGATAGCTGAGTTGTTTACAAAAGCCTCATGACCTGGATGGCAACCTGGAAGCAGGAACAATGGACGGTCATAGGCTACCCTCCTCTGGCAACCAGAATTGAAGAATGACATCCAGGATGCCTGCCAATGATGAAAGGTAACTGTCTACCCAGGACTGTGGAAGCATGGGTGTGGAGTGCAAGCTGAGAGCACAGCTGAAAACAGGGAAGCAGAAGAACCTCTTCTACCTGTCAGTCATGTGTCAGTAGCCAGTGGACATCACTGGAGTCGTGCCTTCATGCTCCCTTCATTGACCACGTAGGCCAACACACCAGATTAGACACATCAGCCAGTCACAAATCCCAGTGACCCAACGGCAAGTGGATTACATCAATCCCCTACCACTCTTGGAGGGGGCTATTTGTGCTTTTTACTGCTATGGACGTGGCTACAGGACTGTTGTTAGCTTTCCCAGTGGGGGGAGGCATGCAGTTTAGAGAAAGCGAGTGCTCTGAATGGAGTGCCAACACAAATAGACAGTGATCAGGGGACCCTTTTACAGGCAGATAGCGCTACCTTTGACCAGGTGTTCCATCTCCCCTATCATCCTTCAAGTGCTGGCCTCATTGAAGGAATGAATGGTTTGTTAAAGGAACAGCTAAAGATGCATAAGATGTCCTTGCAACAGTGGACTAAAAATCTGTCAGATCTTAACTCACTTGAATGCAACTGTGGTTGGCAGGCGAGGGGGCTGCAGCCCCAGGTCCTCTTGAAATGCTAACAGCCAGTAACAGTTAGACTGATGCAGGCTCTGAGAATGCAAATTAAAGTGCCAATTGCCTTATAGCCTAAAAGGTTATAATAATATTAATATTATATTATATAATGATATTAATAAAATATAATAATAATATTAACTTGATGTCGGCTAGATACAGACCACACAAAATGGAAAATAAGGTCCTTTGACCTTAGCACTGGCCTATGCAACCATTCTAGTTGGGAATCTTAAGTCCATGGGAAATAGGAGTCATCTAAAATATTGCAATCTAATGCAAAAAGCTGCCTGTTACAATTTGTGTCACCAATCTGGGGCCTCCTATTCCCAAGGGAACATTATGCATGACCGTAGGGGCCCTTCTGTGCCCAGATTAACAACTGATGCAATGTTGGAGGACTTTCACGATTTACAGGGGGAGAACATCTGGTATTTAAAACCTCCCCATAATGCTCCTCTGCCTGGTACCTTAATATCAACAAATGGAACTCTAGCATGTACCTTGTTAGATCAGCAGGAATTGATCTATTGTTGTTGTTCCCAATAAACATTGTTCTTTTAACCTATTGCACTGTAGCAAACCCCTTCTTACAGTGGGCTTCAGTGGAACTCATGCCCACAATCAAACTCAACACTGAGTTTGCATGGACTTGCCATCTTCAGGTACTACCAGCCTTTCTTGGACTGTGACCCCTGAAAACTGCACCGTGTGGAATACCCTGAGGTCTGGCAGAATGCAATGCACTGAAAAATTTGGAACAAAGTCTTAATCCCTTTGTCCAAATGGTTTAAACCCCTTTCTTGACCATGGTAGTATCTCTTTATGGGGTTCTTATCTCTGTGTGGGGAACTAGTGTTCTGCTGTCTCTTATACTTTGTTTTGGAATACGAATGCAATGTCTGCC
Source organism: Tamandua tetradactyla (assembly GCF_023851605.1). NCBI lineage: Eukaryota > Metazoa > Chordata > Mammalia > Pilosa > Myrmecophagidae > Tamandua > Tamandua tetradactyla. Next base: position 29,383,637 of record NC_135345.1, on the reverse strand, counting down.
CTATGGTCAGCACAGTCTGCTGTGTTGGGGTGGATTGTGGAGACCCAGGGCCCAGGTCCCCCTTCCATAATGAGGATATTCCTGCATATAGCCACCTACAATGACCAGGGCAGAAGTTAAAGGTCATCAATCTCCTCTGGGAGGGGGAGCAGAAAGTACAGATTGTATTATAAACAAAGCATTAAATCTCCTCTCCCTTGACCCCTGTTAAAAACAAACCTCCAAACTCTGTGTCATAAGACCCTGCTGAAACTCTGTTCTCACATCTTTGTCCTAAACCCTTATAAGCCCTTTCATTCCCCTACCCCTTTGCAAAACATTAACTTCCATTTCTCAACTGGCCACCATCAGGAAGAATCTTCTCCTGCTCATAGGTCCCAGTAAAATTCATCTCTAAATCTGTGAAAAAAATCAGTCAATGCAATACATTATACTACTGGCTAAAGAATGAAACTTGCTTCATCATATTAATTGATACAAAAAAGCATTTGAAAAAAATTCAACATGCATGGATGGTAAAAAATGCTTTCATAAGAATAAGAATAGAGGTTATATTCCTCCAAACAAAGAATATCTACAGAATCCCACTGTTAGGATTATATTTAATGCTGAAATACTGAATGCTTTTTCCCTAAGTTCAGGAACAAAGCAATGATGTCTGCTCTCTCCACTCCTATTCAACATCAAGCTGGATGCTCTATCCAGTTCAATAAAGTGAGGGAAGAAAATTTTTGAAAATGCAACTCAGAATGGAAGAAACGTAACTGTTACTATTTGCTGATGACATGATTGCCTGTGTAGAAAATCACAGGGAATTTGCATAAAAAAACCTCCTGGTAATGTGAGTTCAGCAAGGTAGCTGAAAGAATATTAAATAAACATTTAAATATCAATGAATTTATATAACATATATATATATATAAACATACTGACACAGAAATTTTAAACAGTATTATTTACCATCACTCAAGAAAATGGACACATATATGTAAATCTAACAAAACATGTATATGACATATGCTGAAAGCTACAAAACACTAATTAAAGAAATCAGAGAGAAAATAAAGGCATACAGTGTTTATAGATTGAATTATAGGAACTAACACAATTCCTACCAAAATGCCAGGAAGGTTTTTTTTAATAGATATAGATAAAATTATTCTAAAATTCATATGGTAAGTCAAGGTAATTAGTATAGCTAGAGCAGTTTTGGAAAAATATGTTACATTAAAAATTAAGATGAAAATTCTAAAATGATTTGAAAAAATGTATTTAAAATATATTTCTAGTAATAAATAACTTTCATTGAGGATAGGGACAGTTCCAAAGCCTTATTTCTCCAGCAGATAGGAGCACTCCCTCCCCATTTAATCCTTTATTGGTAAATATCTGCCTGTTGTGTTTTGACATAATAGGAACTATATGTTCCATATAGGATGTTCCTATATGGAACATATAGGATGTTCCATCCTATATGAAATAATGGGATCCATAAATTACCTTTTAAGTGTATTATAGTTTTTACAATTTGAAATTTTGTTAATAACTTCCATTTAGATTGGGCCCTAAAGTAGTTGGAGCAAATTCCTTGAAATACAATTAGAAAATTTCTAGAAATATGGAATTCCTCCTTCTTTCTTCTCAACTTTTCTTCCCACTTCCTCCTTCCCCAAAGGAGTAGAAAAAAATCATCCAAGTCACTTTATGACCATAATATAATAAAGAAAGTAGATTTTGGTCCTAGGGATAATCTAATATCAATATAAAGGAACAAATTTATTGAGCATAACATAAAATAAAGAAAGACAAAATGATACGTGTCAAAATCCAGAAGAAAATTAATGCTTGTATAGAATTAAAGTCGAATGTTCAGATGCCGTCTCTTTAGAGGTATTTTAAGTGTACATAAGTAGAGTAGTTAATGAAAAACCTTCCCAGAGTACGATGTATCTAAAACATATCTTAAAATTCATATAAATGAACTGTGTTTCTAGATGATTTAACCTGTTTTTTTTTTCACAATTTTCCTGATTCTTTACTGATAAAGAAGAGCTAAGGAATATACTTACTCATTTTTGAGTACATATGAATGTGGATTGCTATTTACCTGAAAACTGAGACACATTTATATTTTCTTCAACTACAAAAACACCTCTCCTTCCCCATATTAACTTTTGCCTTTTAAAACCAGAGCTTTATCTGAGTGGTTTGGCAATCTATGGTTCCTAGGCAGTTCTTGCACCAAAGTGTGCTGCAAATTTGATCATGACTCACTGAAATTTCAGATATGGTGGCTTCATTAAGTGAGTTTTATTTAAAAAGTTAAGTATATTTAGGTAGAGTTCTTATTATGTCAAAATGCAACAGGGAGATATTTTACCAATAAAGGATTAAATGGGGAGGAAGTGCTCCTATCTGCTGGAGAAACAAGTTCAGCGAGAACATATTTAACCAAATCCCTTAAATGCAAAATATTTGGTGAAGGTTAAATTCTGACATTTGCCATATATGTCTTTATATCTTGTTAGAAGAGACACAGCTAAAAATTATCATCTGTAAAATGAAATGAAACATTAATTTCTGAAAAAATGCATTCAATATCTGATTTTATGTATCCTGTGTCTAATCTGATTGCTAATAAATTTAATATAATGTTATTTAATCCATTTTTGTGTGTGTGTCTCAGCACCTCCCCATCTGTCATCGTTCCCTGCTGTAATCTGTATTTATTCAATCAAAGGGAATAAGTATGTGTCTGTGTCTGCTGCTTGGGTATATTCTACAATATCCTAATTCTAGTAGGTAACATCAAGCAAATACTAAGCAAATATATCTTATGGGGTGTCACCAGAAGATCTGTGTAATCAGAACACAAAGCTTCCTTTAATTTCAAGCAGCATTTACTGTCAAATGCTGTTGATTTGGGTTCTCAGGAGACCAGAAAAGAGATTTTGATCATGTGTTCAAATTCTTAACCTTCATTTGCACACTTTTTGAGAAGTCAACTCATCAGTGCCTCATTCTTCAGCCAAAGATTTATTAAGCGATCTTGAATAGTAATCACTGATTTTCATTACAACATGTGGAAGGAGAATCAGCAACTACCTTTTGTAACCTTTCCCCAACAGCTCACCATGTCTTCACACTATATAATAGATTGTGAAAATCTCTTTGGAAAAGAAGCTGTATCTACCTTGCCTGGTTCACAGGAGACATGAATTAAAGTCACCAAGCAGAACCTCTTACTTGCTAAAAAAAAAATATTTGAAGATTGTGTTCATCAGTTCCCTGTAAAAAGTAACTTTGGAAAATTTTTATCTCTGTAGTTGATAACTGTGCCTATTTCTCCCTTGTACATAGGTTACATTATGTAAAAAATATGTTTATTTGTAATGTACACTAATCATGTATGAGTACATATTCTCGTTACAAATAATTAAATCAAAAGGAAAACACATGATTTTTCCCCATTTTATTCTACTATCTTTCCTACAAAGTATCTGCTTTTAAAATATTGTATTTATCTTTCTAATGTTTTTTAATTAAATAATCATTTAAATTTTCAGTTTTGAACCCAAGTGATAGCTGTCAACAGGATATCCAAAATATTTAACATCTCCTATGACATGGACACAAATTAGAAAGGACATCAACTGTAAACAATTAGAAGAGGTGAAATAGTGCATATCAGCTGAACATAAGTCTTGTATTCTATCATTTTTAAATATGTTAAAATACAGTGAGTATCAGGTGTTCTTTTGGTATCCTACATTGTTCTTTTAACCCTAGAAACTCCCTCTAAGCTCTTGTAGTTGAAGCATAACTTCAAGTCTTTATGTTCATGAGAGCAGGTACCTAATGAATAACCCTTCAGTCTTAGTTTATCCTGGTCTCTACTTTCTTTCACAAAACCAATCAAGTTCATATCAAAGTCATGATCTCACCTCTAAAGGTGATAAAATATCTGATTTTATTTTTTCTTTTCTTATTGATGTGGTTTTCTCAGCAAGTCTCATTTAAAGCTTGTATTACTTTCCCAATGTTTCTGAGATTCTCAAGATTTTCTAGAAGCTAGTTTCTCTTACAATCCTCTAGAAAATCAGTAACAAAGAAAGGACAGCTAGGACTGGGCTAGACTTTATAATTCTTCCCCTCTTTCATACATGTAACCTCTCAACTTGAGTCAAAGCTTAACATGAATTTACAGACCAAGGTTTTGTCCTCTGTGATTAAATAGGCAGTGATCAAAAGTTCAAATATGTTTTGCTGAAGCAATCCTCAGCCCCATTAAAATAGCCTTCAGGGCCAGTATTAAACTAGTCCTATAGTATGTTCTATTTAAATAAATAGCTGTCTTAATCAAATAATAGCTCCCCTAAAGAGCTCACTCATTGAATGAACCTTTTCCTCTTAGGATTCTCTTCACTGCACCCAGATGTAATTTCTTTGCAAACTGCTTCTGGCAATATTTTTTTTTTCTTTTTGTCTTAATGTACAGAGTTGAAATTTTCACATTCATTCACCATAGTCATCTGTGATTCCTCTTTGAAGGAGCTCCCACTGAGAAATATTTTACCTCACTGGAATCCACTAGCCATCATTCAAAGTAAAATATTATCATGGCATATACAGGTCAGTCCATAGCAAGAATTCATCAAATATCTCCAATTTCTTAAATTCTGTTTGGCATGACTACTAACCAGGATATAAGTTTCACACTAGTGGCTATTTCATCAAGCATCCTGGCAGTGAAAATTTACCAAATAGTACTGTATGTAACCACCAAATGCAGACTCTAGAGCTGGTTAAGCTAAAACTACATGAATCTCTGGTGCTTCAGATACAGCTCTGAGAAGATGGGCTCTGGAATCAGGTTTTGTTATTTTTTGATTTTGTTTTGATTGCTTTGTTACTTGCTTTAGTGTTACTTAAAAGTTGTGTGAATTTGGACAACTAAGCTAAACTCCTAGAACTTCTGTTTCCTATCAATTATATGGTAATGATCATATATAATAGTGCATCATACTTGGTAAATGTTCAATAAAGGTGGATCCTTTCTCCCTGACACCTATTCATTCTCTCTCCTCTTACTCCCACTTTCTGTCACCCTCTCCTCTCAGTACACTTCCTTCTTCTTCCTTTCATTCTCCAGGTGAGTAAGTAGGTAATCATTTCACTTCCTTGTTGTTTTGAGTTTAAATTTTCAGCCAACTTTGCAAGTTAGAATGGAATAAAAAGATTAGCTAGTTGTGAGGCTATTATATATGTTAATTGTTGAGCAAACTGCTAGTCTTACAGTAGTTGCCCTGTAAATACTGGCTCCATTCCGTGTCACTACACACAAAAAAAGAATCCAATTCATTGAAGTTGTGGTTGATTTTGGTTGCTGCTTTTGTAGTTCTTATATTGTTGTTCTTCCATGTGGGGAAGTCTCCATGCCTTTGTTTTGTTTGTGTTTTCACTTGTAAGAGTGAGGGAGCATCATTGTGTCATTCTCTTTTCAGGAACTTTACTCCTGAATTTAGCTGAAACTTTTCCACTGTATTTTATAAGTCTCCCATAAGCATTTTTATTATCATTGCAATTATTATGAGTGATACATTAATATAAGGGAATAACTAACACTTACTGATTGCTTGGTATATTCTAGGCACTATGCTAAGAATGTTGTATAACCTGCTGACTTTAAGCCTCTCAAAAATTATATGAATGCATAATTTGAGATCTATAGGGGTTAAGTATTTTATCTAGAATTAAATAGATAATTAAGTGGCACCACCAGAATTCCAATGCAGCCTTGTCATCCTCTCTAAACTTTTAAACAACCCTTTGATGTTGCCACTACTTAATATCCTCAGTAAGAGATTGCCACTTAACTCTTGCCTCCTTCAGCCATCAATTCCCCTTTTCCATTCTCCATATATATCCAGTTGTATCTAAAACATAAATGGGATAATGTCTCCCTGTTTTTTCCCCTAAATTTCATCTCTATATCCTCATTGTTTTAGCATAGAGTCCAGTCTCCAAATCAATGTTGTGTCTATTTACAAAATGTCCTCTATGTACCTTCTACATGTGCCATATTAAAAAATTGTCATCTTCCCCAAAAAAGTAATGACTCCCCAGGTCTGATGAGTTTTGTACATGTTGTTCCTTATGCCTTGATTTTCTTTCCATTCCTTGTCCCTTAACACCTACTCATCTTTCAAGATCCAGCCCACGTGTTACCCACTAAAGGATGTGCCTTTGGGTCACACAAGCTGAATGACCTATCCTTTAATTGTGCTCTCTGGATACCTCATGGAAATGTCCATTATGAAATATATCATGATTTATTGTAATATTTGGTATATTTGTTTGCTTGCATAAGAGACAATGATATGTTCAAAGGCAGAATTGTGTTTTATTCTCCTAGCATAGTGGCTGTCATAGATTTGGTGTTAATAACAAATCATTTAATTAGAATTGAAATTAAATGTTTATTGGAAAAGCACCTTGCCAAACCAGAACTGGTGGCCATGTAACTTATTCCATACAAGATCACTTAAGAACTTGTCATTCTCTGGGGTTTCTCTGTAAGAGGAGAGCCTCAGTGAAGTTGTCTCTACTGATGATGATCCTGACTCAAGCCTGACAGGGAAAATGAAAAAAATGGTGTAGTACTGTGAAATTTTCTCATACCACCAGCCATGACCTTGGCATATCCAAAAAACAGAGGCATCAAAAGGATCCCTATAACATCTGGATTTCTCATAAAATACTGTTGAGTAAAGTATTCTCATGAATACTGTTGAGTAAAGGAAACAGTATCATAGAATACGCAGAGAATTAATACTTAAGTATGTCTTCTTCAAATTTGATAGTGTTTTCAGTTTGATTCCAAGTCATTCTCTCTATGTTGCAAGTGCAACTCTGAAAATGGTTTCCAAATGGAATTGTTTTCAAAGGTTTTCATAGAGTTAGCTTAGTTTTTGTTTGTTTGTTTGTTTTGGGGGTGCGTGGTCCGGGAATCGAACCCGGGTGTCCCACATGGAAGGGGAGCATTCTACCACTGAACCACTCATGCACCTTAGAATTAGATTAGTTTTCATTTGCACCATGCATTATTGTCTTGAAATTGCACTAACTAAAGTCCCACTTCAATTTCTATCCTTACTGCTGAAGGATAGAACTCTCAACTGTCAGTTAATATGGGTGTTTGACATAATCTAATTCTCTACAGCAGAAGAACACCTGATTTTCCATTACCTAATAATTCTCATTATTCTGTTCTGGATCCCATCCCAGTTTTTAGAATAATAATTTGAGAGTCCCAAAATGGACACTACATTTCTTTTTAATAGGAAGATGATTTCTCTAACCAAGGTTTACTCTCTTCTCTGTCACTAGACTTTTAATCTGTTTACAAGGGATGGAAAAGAGATATTTATATCACCCCATTTCTGAGTTTCTCCACTTGTCTATTCCATATAGAATAGATAGCAAACATAACTGTGCTTTATGTAACTATTGGTGGATCTCTATTTAATTCACCATACCAGTTTGTATTAATTGATGCAAGAGTAAGAAGAGTTGTAAAGTTGGCAGCCCAGCATTTCTGAAATTCAAAATTCCTTAGTCAGTAAATGCATATCTTAAATTGGTATATCAGGTTATTACAGAATTTTAAAAATCTGTGGACTGCAAGTAAGCAGAAACTAGTTTAATATGGCATGTATAGATCTTGAAAGATCTATCCCTGTATGCTAATGTTTTCTTAGAAGAATTTTGTCCACAAGTTGTTATAGATAATGTTTTCTAGACAAGCTATTATTATTATTATTTTCCTGAAACTATGGAAGATGATTTGTATAGTTTTGACATAAATTGGATTGTTTGGATTTTGCAGTCCTACATTTTATATGCAGTGCTGCTCTTTTTAAAACAAACAAACTCAGTTAAGACAGATTTAATACGGATTTGCACCTGGCATTCTGTCAGTGTTTTTGAATATTTTATTATCAGAACTAAGAATAATAATTTTCAAGAGACAAGTTCATGCAGGTAGCTGAGCCAGAATCACATTTAAGGATGATCCTTACCTTTCAAAGTCGATATATAAATGAGAAGAAAGAGGAGAAGAAACAGAAAAAGAAAAAAGGAGAGGCATGGGTCTTTAGACCATGACATTTGCTCCCAGCCAGTGCACTATTTATTTTTACCTCTGTGGCATGATAGAAACACACTTGTTCTAATTGGCTTTAGGAAAATATTTATGGGACATTGAAGTTTTAAAGATTTATAGTTTCAAAACATTTGCAACAAGTGCTCCTGGAGTACCAGTGAAATGATTATTGCAGTTTAAAACAGTGTAGTAATAAAATAAATTAAGGTGAATTTGGAAGAACAAATATAATTGTTTTGTTTCAATTTCAATTGAACTTCAAACATAAATGTACTAACCACTGTAACCAAATCCAAACCAAAGACAGAGACTTTCGTTTTATACCTTCTTCCAAGACCTGCTCTACACGGTGGTTATCAATGTTTAACCAAACATATTGGGATCCAGAATTGATACTGGAGGGGGATTCCAACTAGGGAACATATTTCAACCTTTCAGAAACTGAAAACACACAAACAAAAAGCAAAGAATTAAAAAAACAGTCAAATATAGAAAATAACATTATTTTAAAACTGACACAACTCTTTTCCGAAACTTTCTAGCTTCAAATTAATTGATCACCTTCTCAAATGATTCTGTAATATTTTTCACATCTAGGGTATACAATAATATAGTTTTTCCTCTTTTGCAGTTGGTCAAAATTTGTTTTAGTAAATGATAATGTAAAAAATTTCCTTTTAGCTTTGAATTAGTTATTATTAATGACATGTTTGCTTTTGGAAATATTTTCAAATGAGAAAACCTCTATCAATAAGAAAACTTCAGAATTAATTAGACATGGATGAAAACTAAATTTCCACCTTACTCTTTTATGCATCTTATGATTGAGATAATTTTCTGGAGCTTCTGACTCCAGATATTCTCACTTTGTTTCTTGTCTGACAGCTGTATATTTCTGGTTAATATGTTATTCCACCTCTGCCTGTAAACTGTTGTTTCACAAAGCAGAATTGTCACAGTGGTTGGTGAAAGTGTTCCTAAAAGACATTTCTACATGCTAAGATGGCTAATAATAACAATAAACAATAATATCACATAAATATACTTATATATATTTATGTGGAAATCAACATCCCCTTACTTGAACTAAGAAAAGCTTAAAGCTCTGTAGACCACTCCAACACCAACAGATATAAAGATAACTTGGAGTAGAGGAGAGTGCAATTTTATCTGATCACAGCTAACGTATCATATCATGAAGAGTTTGCAAAAATACATAACCAATTCATTGTCAGGGCCCAAGCATGGTCTTCAAAGTGTCCCTGTAAATGAGGGACCTGAAACTTACGTTTCATTGACTTCATGGCAAGTCTGTTTTGGCTACTGTAATTTATTCAGGAATTAAATAGAGGAAAATAAGGAATAAGATAATATAATTCAAGAGAGGGAGATTTAAAAAAATAAAGTGAACATGAAGAGCTCTCAACTATAAATAATCATAGCAATAATAATAATGAAAAGTCACATAGCATGCACTATGTATCAATGTGTTTTCTATCACACAGAAAAAGCTCTATAATTGTTAGTTATAGCTTTAATTTTGACTATAACAGTACATGCTAAGAACTCTTAAGTTAATCTGCCTTTCTACAGTAATCAAACCCTTGACTTATAGTTGAGAACTTTCACCTTGTTCAATCTGAACTCAATAGGTAAGCATGACCACTTTCCCCTTTTTTAACTCATAAAACTTGAGACTTAATTCTCACAGAACAAAACTCATGCACAAACCTACCTCGTGTATCACAGCCAGTAATCACAGGCAATGGCAATTTATGTAGACAGTTTTCCAAAGACCCAAATGTATGTGTGTGTGACCCAGTAAAATTGATATTCAAATTCAGGAGGCATTATTTAGTGCCTTCTACATGCTAGAATTTATAATAAAGGCTTCCACAAATATTACCCAATGTATCAAGACCTGATATCACAACCACATGTATTAAATCTTTCAGAAAAGCTAGACTATTTGGAATTCTTGAACAATTCCACCCACTATGTCCATGTTTCAGTTATTTTAAAGCTAAAATGATTGGAAAAGCTGTACACTCCATAGAATATTTCCTTTCAGTGCTTCTTATAATCTAGTTCAGAAGTCAGTAAAATTTTTCTGTGAAAGGCCAGAGAGTAAGTACTTTAGGTTTTGCCATCCAAATGATCTCTATCACAAGTACTCAAATCATAGACAATATATCAAGGAAGTGAATCATGTTCCAGTGTAACATTTTTTGCACAGGCAGAGATAGGTCTGGATTTGGCATGTAGGTTGTAGTTTGCTGACCTCTGTTGTGGTCAATATATTGGAAATATTAAAAATAACTCTTTTGAAGACCAGACAAAACTGTATTTTCTGGATAATTTAAGTGGTTTCTCAAAGGAAATGTTTATTATTTTTATATTTTCCTATGAAGTGACTTGAAAATCCTAATATTGTAACCAAAGATTTAAGGGATATTTTAGTTTGCTAGAGATGGACCAGCTTTTATAATGGGGATTTATTTAGTTACAAGTTTACAGTTCCTCGGAGGAAAGACAGCTGTGTTCCTCTGTGTTTCTCTGTCATGTGGGAAGGCACACAGCAACATCCTCTGGCCCTCTCTCCTGGCTTCTGGGTTCAAACAGCTTTCCCTGAAGTGGTTCCTTTCTGTATCTCCAATCATCTGGGTCTCTATTGGTTCTGAGCTCTGAGATGAGTTGTGCTAGGCTGTACTGAGCTCTGCTGGGCTGTACTGAGCTGTTTCTCTCTGTTCTGACTTCCCCTTTTAGGCGCACTCACTGTGAAAGCCCTTAGCCCACTGCAGATGTAATCAGTCATAGATGAATTTCATAGAGTGATGATTTAAGTCCACCACAATTGAACAACTGGGCACCATCACCTGGCCAAGTTGACCCATGAACCTAACTACTACAGGGGATGATTGTGATTACTGAATCTTTATATAGAAATTTCCTTTTACTCTCTAATATATTAGAATAGACAAAGGGGAATATCTGAAATTACTGAACTATAATCCAGTTGCCTTTGTCTTTGATAATGACTGTATAACTATATAGCCTTTCTCTTGTGACCTTGTGATTGTAAATCCCTTATGATCCCTTATAACCCCTTTATCCAGGTTTTCAACTTAAGAGTCTTATGATCACTAAGGAAAACTCCTAATATTTATTAATGAGGGACCTTTAGTCAGCCTATAATTAACCCACCCCAATTCTAAGGCTATGTTATTAGACAGAGCTGGATCTAACCAAAATGGGTCTGCCAGACATGTGCAGTAGTTTAAAGTTTAACCTATGTGATCTATACCTTAGTATAATATTAAAAACTATACCCATCATTATACTGAGGTCACTATTTTCTTACATACATTCTGTGCCTAAGCATGTAATCAATGTGTATATGCTTAATAATTAGACCACCTCTAATCATATCATCTAGAGCCATTGTGTTCATAGTCCAAAAACCTCCCCATTTTTTCTTTTAATGTAATTTTATTGAGATGCTTTCACACACCATTCAATCCGTCCAAAGTACACAATATTTTGATATACAAAACTATCAGAGTTACTACAGTTCAGGGAGATATATTTTTAGACCAATAGGCCATCTGATCTTTAGCTTCCTGCATCTTGTCTCTTTGAAACCCCACTGTTCTCAGGAACTGATTATGTGCATGCACTGGGCAGAGAACTCACCATTTTTGATGGGCATCAATATTAGCATATTTTACCACTTCATTAGATTATTTTGAATCCTTTGAACATAGTAAGTTCTTCAAAAATGTTTTGTTTAATTGAATTGACCTTTTGGAAAGATAAAGTAGTACATAAAAAAAAAGAAAGATACCTAATGATTATATTCATAAAGCAAATGCTTTTGAATGAGCAAACGAATGGAGTGACTGATCTAAGCAATCTGCCTTTCTCCAAAGATAGCATACATTGCATGTACTCAGATTTCTTTATTGCACTTGAAATAGTTATACTTAAAATTTTTGTTTGAACTAACACGGCTGAGAAAAAGAACCTTTGGTATTTTATTTGTCAAAGCTTTACATATCTTGAATTGGGTAAAGTATTTATCCTTGTCTAATGCTTTGTTTCTGTTTTCAGCTTTTCTGTTTTATTGCTTTGTTGTTTGCTATTCAGTAATGGGATTGCAGTGAGAATGCAGTTATGTTGGCTGAGTATTTTAAAACATAGTGAGGTAATGGTGAAGTTTTGACTTTTTCTTTTCCTATATACAATTTATATAAAATACACATCTTGCTAAGGCCTATAATTATTAGAGGGAAAATACTTACTTTTTAAAGAAACAAGCATTCTAGAAAATTAAATTAAATTAAAATTAGAAATATTGCCCTGCTTTGAATAATGCAGGGAAAAGTGTACTCCATAAAAATGTGCTATGCCCAAAAGTACATCTAGCACAGAATTTAAGCAATGATAACATTAACAATGACAATAATAATGCTATTCACTCTTCTGGTAATATGATTTTTACACTGCAGATGAGTTGAATATATCTCTGGTGCTAAATAGTAGCTAAGAACAAAACTAAACACCATTAAGCTATAACAAAGATTATTTTTACATATTAAAGAACTGTTTATTAGCTGTAGGATGCATAGTGTTTAACATGTGATTTTAGAAATAAAAGATGCTTATCATTCAAACATAATTTGGGGGTTTCTCAGGAAAGTTGAAATGATCAGTCACATGTACATTTTAGTCAAGCCTGCAGATGCTTACATTTCTTATACCCCTCTTGCATTTGAAGAATAAGGTTTTAAAATTCCATATGGAACATTCTACCTAGAAAATGATTAATGTATGTCTTCTACAAAAATAATAGAACGCTAGATTTGAGTTAAAGGGCTATCAAAGTGTTCCATTGCTTAGAATTGAATAACGTACCCTACAGAAGACATGGTCAAATCTGAAACCACATTCCTGTGGGTGTGAACTATTTGTAAATAGGACCTTTCAGATGCCATTATAAGGTAATGAGCTGTGAATTAATTTGTGCATAGGCTCATTGAGGATTCTATCTAGATGTGGCCAAATTGAATCGAAGTGGACCTTATTCCATCTGAATGGAGTCTTTTTAAGCAAAAGAAATTTTGATGCAGTCAATCAGAAGAAGCCAGAAGTCAAATAATCCAAAAGTCACTAGGAGCCAAACATCAGTGGAAATGAGAGAAGCAGACAGATGAGAGAGATCACCATGTGATGGAAGATTGCTAGAACATTATAGACACTTGGAGAAAGTAAGCCCTGACGATACTTTAATGTTGGAATTCTGACCTCAAAAACTGCAAATCAATAAGATCTCTTATTTAAGTCAACCCACTGTATGGTGTTTGTCCTAACAGTCTTGGCAAATTAAGGTATCTATACCTTAGATTCAAATTTTGGTTTAACTAAACCTGCTTGATAAAATTCCTATAATGATAGAGAAACTTATAGATAATTTATGGTGAAACACATCTTGCTGGAAAAATGCTTATAGTCCCTTTATATCACCACTGTCATAATGAAAATATAAAAGTATACAATGGTATCTAAAATTGATTGAAATGGGAAATCCTTAATGAAAGATATTGGCAGCTTACATCTTGCTTGAGTATTCTAAAGTCAAATTGTGAGGGTTTTTCTAGAAATCCCTTTCTCATTCACCACACCATGCTCTCTCTAAATAAGGATCTTTATTGGGTTTTGATGTTTTCTTTCGGTTGCTATTATTAAAATTTCACTTTTTAAAATACAATGTTAGTCAGAGAATGGTATCTAGAAATATCTCAAAAGCACCCATATAATAGGATCTGGCATTGTTTTTACTTTTCTTTTCTTTTCTTTTTTTTTTTATAGCATAGCTTCTAAAGTATAGCATTCCCCAAAAATATAATCACTAGGCATTTGGTACAAAGTCAATGAAATCATCTACCTTCTATAAAAAGAAGAAGTAACTTCCTTTCTCCATAGAATTAGATACTGATACCCTAGAACTAGAACAATTAAATATTCAGTATATGAGGAAAGTGTGGAGGAAGTTGTTATACAATGTACTGTGGAAACAGAGGCCCAAGAAGAACAGATCCTCAACAAATGGCCACTTATTACCTACATAGTATAAAAGGTTCAAAAGAGCAGAAGAGGTCCCATAGTGGCCAGTCACCCAGGGAGTTCAACTGCTTGGGTCAGGGTGGGTGGATGGTAGCCTCACATGCTCTGCTTTGCACTGGAGACAAGGTATGCCTGTGCTGCCCAAAGCCTGGGTATTTATACATACCCCAGGGGGAAGGGGCTCTGCCACTGAGCAAAAAGCTCTGTGAAGCAAACTTTGTATAGAATTTGTGCCCTGAGATGCAGCCACAGCTTCTTTCTCCTGGTTGTTTCAAGGCATGGTTAGGCCATTCCATTAGACCTAACATCTCTCCTGGACTGTGGATTAGAAACATATTGAGAAATTCATTTGCAATCAAACTAGAGGAGAAAAGGAGGTGTAGATGAGGGTTTGGAGATGGCCATTGAATATACCCTTAATTTTCCCAGCAGAAGGAAAGAATGGAATATGTGAGAAAAAAAAAACTCTAATGTCTACACATGACTTAATTACTTCAAAAATGTTAACATCTCACTTAACCGTTTTATCACTTACTATGTTTTATTTTAAGCATAAGAGCAAAGAGCATCTCATGATAGAATTCTTTCAACATAACATTCATATAATGTTACAGAGATTGAAAAAATGTGTCCAGATCTGCAGGCCTACCTGAAATTGCTAATAAGCATGCCCCAAATCCCCAAAGTTTAACACCACGAAACAGAATGTGCTTAGGACATTGAGAATTTGGAAGGGAAAAATACACATTATGTCCCCTCCCACACAAAAGCAAGCTAGAATATCAACAAACATAACATTCCTTTAACCACTGTGATTTGTAGACTTCCTGCAGACATCACCAATGAAATCTAATTCATTTGAGCCATGGCAGGAGAATGGAATCACAGTAGCTACTGTGAAATAAAATTTCAAACAGACGCAGAAACTAAGGCTGGCTGTTTTCAATAACCATTTTATTTTAATTTTTCATTAACTAATTCAGTTCAAGGTTTTTAATCAGAGCCACTAAATTATTAATAAAGTCATTCTAACTTAAAGGGGGCCTGGAAAACCAAAAGGAGTAAAAATTCCTGGCAAACCACAGACCCCAACATCAGCCACATAGGACAAGGCAGTGCTAAAAATGTTAATGCAATGATGAATATTTAAATTTAGTTTGTTGATGAAACTGCTAGAAACCTAAAGCAGATAAACTTCCCTTATTGGGAATATTAAGAAGAATATGAGATAAGCTGGAACTAATAGAAAAAGATGCTGAAAGAAATCTCATGTAGCACATACTTCAGAATTTTATAGGTTTTGTAGTACATTAAAGATGAATAAATTAAAGCTGTATAGGGTCTAGGAGACAAAGATAAATTGGAGTAATAGAGAGGAAGACAAACAAAGATGCTATAAAGAATATTTATGAAAGCTTTTGCAGAGAATGCATTTCAGTGTAATGCTTCATAGATAAATTTCCAAAAGTAAAAGTCAAACTAACTGAAAAAAAAAGAATTATTGGTAACATTAAATAGAGGTCATATTGAATTCCCATTATCTGATGAAATGAATGTTTTCTACCCATTTCCAGGTCTGCAGCACTTTTGATCTCTCTTTATTGTATTAACCTCCAAAGCACAAAGTGACACAAAACCAAGAACAACAAAAGGATGTGACATAAACTAAAGATGAGTTTTTAGAATAAATAGCATTTGTTTGTATGTACTTCTAAATGTGGTGACTTCAGTTCAGATTGTACTTATTATCACTATAAACATTTATTATTTCAATGATTCTAGTAAGCATGGAATGGGCTATTAAAAATGCTATAGTACTAAATTACTGTGAAAGTCTTTCTTTATTATTTTGTCTATTCATATTATGTTGTTATGTGTTACTGTGTTAAAGAAAGAAGCTTATTCCTTAATAAATGAAACTTACAAGTAGCAGGGGCCCATTTGTGTTTTTATTTTATTATATATCTATAAGTAGTAAGTAGGTTGACTTGCATTTTAATTTCTCTCCTTTGTCTCTGGGACAAAAATTCTTAAATGAGCAAGCATAGTGAGAAGGCAAAGGAAGCAATGAAAGCAGAATTTCTTAATAATTAAGAGTAATAAAATTCATCGCATAAGCCAACCCAGGTATATATCTTTAACGAAGCCAACATTTCTTTTTTTTGACACAATTTTTCTTGGAATGTCTCTTAAAATCTTTTTGATACGTTCCCAAATTGAGAATCTTATAGCACAGCTCCCCATATTGCTACATAAAATGTCAGTAGGAAATTTGTATAGCAATGACCTAATTTTCAACATGCTCTAAATTTTTAATAAAGAACATAACTTTAGCAAGCATTTACCTCAGAACAGTTTCTGATTTATTTAACTTCAAATGAAGAAAATAATTCTTGGAAACCACAAGCACCATTCTAGGTCATAGGAATAAATGAAAGAAAAAAACAAATAATAACATTTAAAACAAATAAAGATTATTTTCTTCATGAATCTCACAGTCTAATGAAAGAAAAAGAAACTAAGTAAATAAAATAGCTGAAAATCATAAATTATGTAACTAACTCAAAAAGAAAATATTAGGTGCTCCAGGATAGATTAATAAATGGAGCCAATTCAAATCTAGTTATGTGGTAAAAGAAAAACATCTTTCAGGAAGGGATAGTCAAATTCAGGCTTGTACGATGGAGAAGGACATTCAAGGCAAAGTCAAGGACACAGACAAAGGCCTAGGCAAGAAATAATTGTGTGTATTTGTAGAACTGAGAGAAAACCTAGTTGGTTTGGACATAGAGATGGCAGGGGAGTGTTGGTTAAATTGTGATGGAAGGGGAAAAAAAAAGAACCAGCTCATACAGTCTGAAGAAAGCCATGTTAAAAATTTAGGGGTTTCTTCTAAATTTTATTTGAAGTCAATGAAGAGCTGTAAGCAGAGAACATTGTGACAAGATTCATAGCATGGCTTTTGTGTCAGTGTTAAATAGGAGCAAAAATAGAATTAAGGAAATTCCAATGTCTCTTTTGTGACCAATTTTTCTAAAATAATTGTCATCTAGACTTGCTTACTGTTTCTTAATAGTTTATTTATTTCATGCTAATTCATTTTTGTTTGCACAATAAGAAGTTTTGTGGAAGCTGAGAATTTATCTTTTTGTTCGCTGCTTCATCCCCTCAACATGAACAATATCTGACATTTGTGAGGCTCTAGATAAATATATTGTCAAAAGAGCAAGCATATTATTATGTTTTTAAGATCAATCAAAATATTGTTGCTATATCGTTTAGTTCAGTGGTTTTCCAACTGGAGATATTTTGTTCTTTCCTCTCCCTGGAACATTTGGTAGTTTGGAGACATTTTTTTGACACAACCATGGGTTGGAAGGCTACACTAAAGCTATCTAGTGGGTGGAGTCCAGGGATACAGCTAAACATCCAGTAAGACACAGAATGGCCTCCAAAACAAAGAATGATAGGCCCCAAACTGTTAATAGGGCAGAGGTTGAGCAAGTTAGATTTATGTTGTGAGATAACAACAAAGTAGTGCAGTGCAATAGAAGCAAAGAGTAAGAATTCAAAATATATAATAGAGATATAATTGACAGGATATATTAATAGGTTACACATTGAAAGACTGGGAAAGAGAAGCACAAGCCAACACAGATTTATCTCATTTCACAGGGGTTGCTGAATAAAAGGAGGAGTATTTCAAGATGGAGTAAAGAGTCAACTGTATTGAATTAAGAAGATGATTATATTTCCTCTGATTTTTGCAACATAGTTGTGTCAGAGTCACCAACGTTTTCTATGTGGAGAGGTATTTTCATAGAGATGGAAAGATGAAATCCAAAGTGAAGTAGACTGGAGAGTTGACTGGGAAGTGAGGAAGGGAAGAGAGTACATGGAATAAATTCTTTCACAATGAAACAGTTTATTTAATTAGCTAAAAAGCAAAAACCAAGCTTTGTTTTATCTAGAGAAAACCCACAATAAACATCAAGACAGACTTATTTTTATTCTATTTTACAGACATGAAATCATATTTGAATAGTGTAAGAACTGAAAAAACATAAGAAAAAGATGAAAATTTCAAAAAAAATTATCTTTCATTAAAAGTATGTGTATAGGTGATTAACAGAAAACTTGCTATTACACACATACCTTTGTTCATTCTGCAATCCAAATTAAACCAAATGTTTTTACTGAATCTGATATTCCCCATATCATGTCCCTACAAGTATATGTCTACCATACTTTGAGTGAATTCCAGGATATCATTAAAGTTTTCAAGTGACAAGCTAGTTTTATCATTAAAAAAAAAGGAAAAAATACTAAATAGTTTCCATACTGTTTCAAAACTTGTTTATAAAACTAATAGTTTATAAATCCAATAGCTACAAAACAAGTTGCACATGGGTATGAGAATCAATGAAGACATTTTAAAAAAACAATCAGCAATCTAAGAATACTGATTTGAAAATCATTATCTAAAGTGAAGCAAAATGTGATGATTAATTTTTATTTGTCAACTTGATTATGCCATGGTGTCCAGATATTTGGTCAAACACTAGCCTAGATGTTGCCATGAAGGTGTTGTACAGATATGATTAGCAGCAGTTAGTTGACTTTATGTAGAATAGATTACCTTTAATAATGTGAGTGGGTTTCATCCTCAAGAAAGCCTCAAAACATTAAAAAACTGAGGTTTCTAGAGGAAGAAAAAAGTCTGCCTCAAGACTGTAATGTCAAATTTCATTGGAATTTCCAGCTGGCTGGTTGTTCTAGTTAGCTAGCTGCCAGAATGCAATATACCAGAAATGGAATGGCTTTTAAAAAGGGGAATTTAATAAGTTACTAATTTACAGTTCTAAGGCTGAGAAAATATCCCAATTAAAACAAGTCTATAGAGATGTCCAATCAAAGGCATCCAGGGAAAGACACCTTGGTTCAGGAAGGCTAATGAAGCTCAGGAAAGTTAGCTTTCTCTCTCTCAAGTGAGAAGGTACATGGCAAACACAGTCAGGGCTTCTCTCTCAGCTGGAAGGGCACAAGGAGAACTTGGTGTCATCTGTTCGCTTCTTCTCCTGGCTTCCTGTTTCATGAAGTTCACCTGAAGGAAGTTTCCTTCTTCATCTCCAAAGGTAACTGGCTCGTGGACTCTCTGCTTCGTGGTGCTGTAGCATTCTCTGCTCTCTCTGATTCTCTTATCTCCAAAATGTTTCCTCTTTCACAAAACTTCAGAAACTAATCAAGACCCACCCGACTGGGTGGAGACATGCAGTTACCTACTCCAGTTTAACAACCATTCTCGATTATATCACATCTCCAGGGAGATGATCTAATTACAGTTTCAAGCATACAATGCTGAATAGGGATTAGAAGAAACAGCTGCCTTTATAGAATGGCATTAGGATTAAAACATGGCTTTTCTAGGAGTCATGTATCCTTTCAAACAAGCACGTTCTACCCTCTGGCCCCTAAAAAAACATGTTTCTCCCATATACAAAATATATTCATTCCATAACAATATCAGACAACCTTAAACCATTCCAGCAATTTCAAATAGAAGATTAATACAAGATTAAAATCAGTACAAAGTCTCATCAAAGTTAATTAAAGGCATGGACAGTCCTAAGGTAAAATTTTCTCCATTTGCTCTGGACCTCTGAAAACTCATAACAAGTTATTTGCTGCCAACATACAAAGGAGGAACATTCATATGATACACATCCACATTTCCACAGGAAGGAAGGAACACAGGGGTCACCAGACCCAAGCAGTTTTGAAAACCTTCAGGGCAAAGTCCATTCGATTTCAAAGTCTGAGTCATTTATCCTCAGGGCTTCTGAAAGTGGCAGTTCCACCCTTTCCAAGGGCCTATGCAGAGGCTTGCCTGTCTTCGAATGCAACCTTGGGGGACATTGGGGAGACCACCTTTTTCTAGGCGCCACCTTCTCCAAGCATTGGGGCTGCATCCGGGCTCTCTGCCATCTCTGGGGCACGTGATCAACCCCTCCATGTGGTGGCAGCCAGTCTCTCCCCAAACCCCAATGAATGGGCTTCACTCTCTCCAAGGCCTGAAGCAACATGACTTTTCCACTACAATGAGGTAGAAGGCCCACCTTCTGCCTTTGGGGCAAATTCACCCTCTCCACAGGCTAGGGTGGGTCCACTTTCCTGGCCCGAGGCTTCTAGACTTCAGACCTCAGCCTCCATGGTTTTGCCTCTGAAGTTATTTTTCCTCCAATTCGTCCCTTCTCTGAACCCCCCAGTCCAGGCTGGCAGCTGCTCTGTTTGTACAGGTCCCACAGTGCTCTCATTGGCTTTCTGTACAGTAGCCTCAGGTCATGCCCATAAGACATAAGGAGTTTCCACAAATCCTTCCTGGACAACTCCATATCCAGTCCTGGCTTTCTCTGAAATGACTGACTGGTTTCACATCTGGTTAAATCTTCATATGGATCACTATTCTCTGGGGTCCCCCTTTCTGGAGGCCCAGAATTTTCCAGGACATAAATTTCTGGTTTCTTTGTACTCAAGAGTTCAGTTTTCAGCTTATCTCTCTCTAGTCACATTTCACTATAAGCTGTGAGGAGAAATCAGGCTGCACTTTCAACACTTAATTTGGAGATCTTTTCTGCTAAATATCCAAGTTCATGGCTTTTAAAATCTGCTTTCCAGCCAAAGCCACTAGTCAATTTTGCCAGATTATCTGCCATTTTAAAACAGGGATCACCTTCCTTCCAGTTTGCAATAACACATGCCTCATTTCTGTCTATGACCTCGTCAGAGGTATCTTCAAGGTCTACATTTCTACCAACAGTCTCTCCAAAACATTCTAGGCCTTCTCTATCAAGCTTCTCACAACTCTTCCATAATCTTCCCCTTATCCATTTAAAAAGCCATTGGCGAACACAGTCAGGTCTTCTCTCTCAACTGGAAGGGCACATGATGAACATGGCATCATCTGCTAGCTTTCTTGCCTGGCTTCCTGTTTCATGAAGCTCCTCGGGAGGCATTTTTCTTCTTCATCTCCAAAGGTCACTGGCTTGTGGACTCTGCTTTGTGGTGCTGCAGCATTCTCTGCTCTCTCTGAATCTCTTATCTCCAAAATGTTTCCTCTTTTATAGGACTTCAGACACTAATCAAGATCCACCCGAGTGGGTGGAGACATGTCGTCACCTAATCTAGCCTAACAACCACTTTCGATTACATCACATCTCCAGGAAAATGATCTAACTACAGCTTCAAGCATTGGATTTTTATGTCATATCTTTATTTTTCTCCCTCTTTCTTTCTACCCTTATTGATATTCTTCATCTCTACACTCTTCTCCACACCTCTCTAACCTCTTTCCTTGACTGTAGTGGTTCCTTCAGCATTTTTTGTTGAATAGGTCTCCTGTTCACACATTTTCTCAGTGTCTGCTTGTTTAAAACATTGTTAAAGTCGCCCTTATTTTTGAAGGAACTAAAGAACTAAAAAAAAATAGCAGTTCATGACTGCAATAAACCACTCTCAACAATGGACAGCAGATATGAATAGAAGATCAAAAAGGAAACAGAGATGTTGAATAGTATGATAAATGTGCTAGATTTAAAAGGGATTTATAGAACACTACAGACAAAAAGACAGGATACATAACTTTTTCAAGTGCTCATGGATCCATCCACAAGATAAATCACTCTTGGGTAATGAAACAAGTTGCAGTAAATTTAAAAAGATGGATATTATATAAAATATATTCTCAGATCATAATGGAATGAGATTGAAGTCTGGAAAAATCACAAATATATGGAATCTAAACAACACACTCTTAAACAACCAGTGGATCAAGGAAAAAAATGCAAGAGAAATCAGCAAATATATTGAGGCAAATAAAAATGAAAACACAGCATATCGAAATTTATGAGATGCAAAAAAGGTATTGCTGAGAGGGAAATTTACTGTCACAAATGCTTATATTAAAAAAGAAGAAAAAGAAAAAATTGAGGAATTAACTGTTCACCTGGAGGAACTAGAAAAAGAATGGCAAATTAACCTCCAAAGAAAACAGAAGAAAATAAATAACTAAGATTAGAGCAGAAATAAATGAAATTGAGAACATGAAAACAATAAAAAGGCTAGAATTTGGTTCATTGAGAAAAAAACAGTAAAATTAATGGATCTTTATCTAGGCTGACAAACATAGAAGAAAAGGAATGCAAATAAAACAAGAAATGAGAGTGGGGACGTAACCACTGACCCTGCAGAAATAAAGGAGATAATGTGAGGATACTACAAGCAACTATTTACTAAAAAAACTAGACAATGTAGATGAAATGGACAACTTTCTAGGAAAGCATGAACAATCAACATTGACTGGGGAAGAACTAGATGACCTCAACAAACCAATCACAAATAAAGAGATTGAGTCAGTCACCAAAAACCTGCCCTTCCAAAAAAAGTCCCAGACCAGATGACTTCATGTGTCAATTCTAACAAGCATTCAAGAAAGAATTAGCACCAGTCTTACTCAAACTCTTCAAAAATATTAAACAGAACTGAAAGCTACCTGATTCATTCTATGAAGCCAGCATCATCCTAATACCAAAGCCAAAGATACTACAAGAAAAAAAATTTACAAACTAATCTCCTTAATGAATATAGATGCAAAAATCTTCAATAAAATACCCCAAAATTGAATCCTGCAGCACATTAAAATAATTACACACCATAAGCAGTTGGGATTTATTCCAGGCATGCAAGGCTTGTTCAACACAAGAAAATCAATTAATGTAATATAATTCATCAATAAATCAAAGCAAATAAAAATACATGATCATTTCAATTGATGCAGAAAATGCATTTGGCAAAATTCAACATCCTTTCTTGGTGAAAACACTTCAAAGGAAGGAATAGAAGGAAATTTCCTGAATATGATAAGGAAAATGTGTAAGAAATCCACAGCTAATATCATACTCTGAAAGTCTGAAAGTTTTTCCACTAAGATCAGGAACAAGACAAGAATGTCCACTGTCACCATTGTTATTCACTATTGTGCTGGGAGTTCTAGCTAAAATAATTAGGCAAGAAAAAGAAATAAAAGGCACCAGAATTGGAATGGAATTAGTAAACTCTCACTGATTGCAGATACAATGATACTCTATGTAGAAAATCTTGAAAAATTTACAGCAAAGCTACTAGAGCTAATAAATGAGTACAGCAAAGTAGCTAGGTACAACATCAACATGCAAAAATCAGTAGTGTTTGAGTAGTCTGAGTCGGAAATCAATAAAGAAAATTCCATTTACAATAGTAACCAAAAAACCATAAAATATTTATGAATAAATTTAACCAAGGACACAAAAGACCTATACACAGAAAACTACAAGAAATTGCTAAAAGAAATCTATGAAGATCTAAATAAATGGGAGGACATATTGTGCTTATGGACTGGAATACTAAATATAGTTAAGATGTCAATTCCACCCAAATAGATTTATAGATTCAATGAAATACCAATTAAAATCTCAACAACTTACTTTCCAGAAATAGAAAAAAAATCGATAAATGTATTTAGTTCAAAAGGGAGTTTAGCTCTAATACTATTTATATCTTGGGAAAGCAAAATGAAGTGGGTGGTGTCAACTCCCTGAGTTGAGCTACAGTACTCAAAGACAGCATGATATTGGCATACAAATAGATATAAAATATATACAATGATCAATGAAATAGAATTGAGTGTTCTAAAATAGATACTTTTATCTAAGGACAAATAATCTTGGATATACTGGCCAATCCAATTCAACTAGCATAGAGCAGACCCTTAGATAATTGCTGTTTTGAGAATTATATATCCACACCCTTAAGAATGAGAGGACTCTTATCTCACATCGCATACAAAAATTAACTCAAAATAGATCAAAGACTTGAACATTGGAACTAAGAATATAAAACTTTTAGAAGAAATTGTAGGGAGATATCTTAAAAATCCTGTGATAAGAGGTGGTTTCCTAGACCTTCTACCCAAATCATGATGTATGGAAGAAGAAATATAAAGGTGATCTCCTCAAAATTGAACACTTTTGCTCATCAAAGGACTTTGTCAGAAAATTAAAAAGGCAGCCTATGTAATGGGAGAAGTTATTTGGAAACCAAATATCAGAAAAGGATTTAATAGCCAGAATATATAAAGAGACTTACAATTTCAACAACGAAAAGACAAACAGCCCAATTAGGTAATGGGGAAAAGACAAGGACAGACACTTTTTCCAAACAGGAATTACAAATGGATCACAAATATATGAAAAGAGGCTTAACCTCACTGGCTATTAGGGAAATGCAAATCAAAATGAAAACGAGATATCATTTAACACCTATTAGCATGCCCTTATCAAAAAAAAAAAAGAGTACAGAAAATTACAAGAGCTGGAGGAGATGTGAAGAAAGATGCACACTTATTCATTGTTTTTGGGATTTTAGAATGGTGCAACCACTCAGGAAAGCAGTTTGTCATTTCCTTAGTAAGGTAAGTATAGAGTTTTCATATGATCCAGCAATCCCTTACTAGATATATATTCAGAGGAACTGAAAGAAGGACTTTAATGGACATTTACACACTGATGTTTATAGTGGCATTATTCCCAGTTGCCAAAATGTCCCTCAGTGGATGAGTGGCTAAGCAAACTGGTATATACATTCAGTGGAATAAAGTCATGAGACATGCAACAGCATAGATGAACCATGAAGACATTATGTTGAGTGCAATTAGCCAGAAATAAAATGACAAATACTGTATGGTCTCACAATACGAACTAACATTTGTGACAAACTTTCAGAGTTTAAGTTGAGTACATAGATCTTCATGTGCTACAAAGTGTGCAGATATTAGGTATTTGATGCTGAAGGAGTACAATGTTCAACAAGATTGTTTGTAAAGATTCAGAAATGGAAAGCTCAATTCTATCTGATGGTAGCACAATACTGTAAATACACTGAACAAAGATGGGTGTGAGTATGGGCGAAAGAGGAAATGATAGAAAATAAAGAGTGGAATTGTGCAAATTAGTGAAACTAGATCGGTCAACAATGGTGATTAAATGTACAAATATAAGAATCTTTTTCTGTGAGGGTGAAAAAACGAATGTCAAAATTTTAAGGTGTTGAAAATGAGATAGTATATGGAAAAATATAATCAATGCAAACTAGAGTGTATAGTGAAAAGTAGCATTGTATTATGCTTCCAAGAAACATAGCAAAGGCAATATACCAAAGCTAAATGTCATCAAGAGGGGAATATAAGGGAAAGGTATGATATTCTTATTGTTGGTGCTGGTGTTTCTCCTTTACATTTTATTTTTATGTTTCTTCTTTATTATCCTTTATTTTTCTTCCTCTTCCTCCTCCTCTTTCTTTATGGAAGAAATGTAAATGTCCTCATATAAATTGTGGTGGTGAATGCATAACTAAGTGATTATAGAGGGAACCATTGATTGTTTACTTAAGTTGGATTATATGTGGTGTGTTCTAGTTTGCTAGCTGCCAGAATTCACTATACCAGAAATGAAATGGCTTTTTAAAAAGGGGGAAAATAATAAGGTACTAGTTTACAATTCTAAAGACATGAAAATGTCCCAACTAAATCAAGGCTATAGAAATGTCCACTCTAAGGCATCTAGGGAAAGATACCTTGGTTCAAGAAAGCTGATGAAATTCAGGATTTCTCTCTTAACTGGAAAAGCACATGACAAACATGGCAATGTCTGTTAGTTTTCTCTTCAGGATTCTTGTTTCATGAAGCTCTCCTGGGACCATTTTACTCTTCATCTCCAAAGACCTCTGGCTTCATGGGCTCTGTAGCTCTTTCCAAAATGGTTTCCTCTTAAGAACTCCAATAAACAACTCCACCTTGAATGAGTAGATGCTTACCTCCATGGAAATTATCTAATCAAAATTACTACCCGCAGTTGGGTGGGTAACCTCTCCATGGGAACAATCAAAAAGCTCCCAGCCAGCAATATTGAGTGAGGATTAAAGACATGATTTTTCTGGGGTTCACCACAGATTCAAACCAGCACAATGTGTAAATAAAAAATGAACAGAAGAAGCAAGAGCTGTAGAAAATGTGGAGAGAGGGATGTACTGTTCCTTGTTCCCTGTTGGTAGAGAAGTAGAATGAGGTTGCCCATCTAGAGGGCAGTATGGTGGTTCCATAGGAGGCTAAGTATAGGATTATTATATGATTCTGCAATCCTTTTATTAGGTATATTCTTGGGAGAACTGAAAGCAGGGACATGAATGGACATTTTCACACTGGGGTTATGGTCCCAATATTCACAATTATCAATGGGTGGACATGGCCTAAGGGTACCTCAGCTGATGAACAGAAAGGTGAACTGAGGTCTATGCATAAAATGGAATATTGAGCAGCTGCAAGAAGGAATGTAGTTGTGAGGCATATAACCTGATGAATGGATGTTGAGGAAAGCACGCTGAGTGAAATAAGCCAGAAATGAAAAGATAAACATTATAACACCTCACTAATATGGACTAAATATGATGTGCAAACTCTGATAATTGAATCTGAGAGCATAGGTAATCAGGGGAAGGCTTATGGCAAAACTTCCTAGATTGTAAACTCTTACAGCGGACACATCTATCCCTGAGTTGTAACCGTTATTTCTAAATTCTGAGATGTTAAACTCTTTGTGGATAAACTGGTTGGTTCCTGGAATTTGGGGTATCTGTAACACCTGAGATTCATAGCTAGAGTAGTGCAGCTATGGAATTCAGCATCACACCATACAGTGACTGTTAAAAAAATCTGAAAAATCAGACTTTACGGAGTGGTAATTATTATTTCTGAATTTTGAGATGGCGTTCTAGATACCTATAACCTGGTATTTAGAGATAAGAACAAAGTCAATCAAGTTGGGATTAAGGTAATTCAGAACACAGGGGAAGGGAGGCATTGTTCATATTTTAGAACCTCACCTACTCTTTGAGACCAAAAGAAGAAAGGTTTATTTTGTCCAGAACCTAAACTTTCTGTAGCTCACAATCTAACTCAACCTATCTGGATAGCTCATATGAAGAATTGAAACACAGGGAGCCCAGAATAAGAATGAGGGCATTTAATACTGTATAGCTTAATGTAATGCCTGGATACATCCCAGAATATATTAAGCAGATAATCAAAAAGTATTGGCAAAGTCCCTTGTGGGATGGGAGAAAATAATATGGAGCTATTAAACTTTATCTTCAGGGAAGCCTCTGATACTGCTTCAAACTGAAGAGACACCCAAATCAATAGGCCAAGCCCTTGATCTTGAGACTCACTCTTGTGAAGCTTTTGTAGTTAGCAGAGAAGCTTAACCTACCTGTAGGTAAATCTCAGAGTTATATCTGGAGGACCTCTTTTGTTGCTCAGATGTGGCCTCATTCTCTCTAAGCCCAACTCTGCAAATGAAATAACTGCCCACCCCCTTACGTGGGACATGACATCCAAGGGTGAAAGTCTCCCTGGTGACATGGGAGATGATTCCCAGGGATGAGTCTGGCCCTGGCACTGTGGGATAAACAGTTCCATCCTGACTAAAAGGGGGAAAGGAAGTGTAGCTAATAAAGTATCAGTGGTTGAGGGTTAAAATAGAGTCCAGGCTACTCTGTAGGTCACTTTTATGAAACTTCAGTTAGACATTACTACCTATTATAGCTTGCCAAACCCCAACCAAAACCATTCCAGCCAATCCCAAAGAACACCTAGGGCAATATATAAGATCCTACAAAGGACCCATGCACTAATGTAACTTTTCAGAAACCTACAACCTCCAGATACCTCCCTGGACCAGATAAATCCTGATACCTAGAGGGTCCAGCCTCTCCAGAACATCAGCTAGTTCCATCTCCCTACCCCATATTATTGACAGCTCCTTCCAACATGAAAAAGTTAGAATGGCCATAGCCCAAATATCCATAAAGAGTGGGATAGAAAGATCAAAGGTAATAGTGGAGTTATACAGAGAAGATAGGATTTAACAAACAAATATGATTGCTGAATCATTAAATTGATATTTCTTTTAGTCTCTGGTATCTTAGAGTAACTAGAAGTAAAAACCTAAAATTGTGGATTTGTAATCCACACCAAACACTGAAATCTGTTCTACAGCTAACTGTTGTGCTGTGCTTTGAAATTTATTGCTTTTTTGTATATATGTTATTTTTCACAAAAAAGGGGAAAAAAGTCGATTGTGATGATAAAAAAATATTGATTCCTTCTAGCCTCCTATATTCTGGAGTAACTAGAAGGAAGAAAGTCTGAGATGATGGCATGGTAGCCCATGACAGACTGGGATTTGTCCTCTAACTACTTGGAGTACTATGAAAACTATTGATTTTTCTTTCTTTGCTTTAATATATGTTATATTATACAATAAAAAAAGGAAAAAAAAAGAAATGAGCTATTAAGTCAAGAAAAAACATGGAGAAAACTTAAATTATATTGCTAAGTGAAAGAAGACAATCTGAAAAAGCTAAATACTGTATATCATAACTATAAAATACCTTGGAAAAGGCAAACTTTTACTGTCTACTATAGAGACAGGAAACGATGAGTGATTGCCGGTTTGGAGAAGAGGAGGAATGACTAGGTGGAATAGGGGGGATTTCAGGGTGAAGTAACTACTCTGATCGGTACTTTATTTAATGGATACATGATATTTATACATCTGTCAAAACACATAGAACAATACAGCACAAAGCGTGAACTTCAATGTAAACTGTGGACTTTAATAATAAATGTATTAATATTGGTTCATTAATTATAACAGAGGTACCACTCTAATGCAAGATGTTAATGACAAGGATAACTGTGATGGGGAAAGAAGATATATGGGAATTCTGTACTTCCTGTTCAATTTTCTGTAAAACTACATTTGCTCTAAAAAATAAAGTCTATTAATAAGAAATTTAAATAAATCATACTTTAAATAGAGACATGAATGAATCAGATCTGGTTAAGACTAAGGTATATCAAACAGGTGAAAGATGATATTGATTGTGTTTTAAAACTCCAACTTCTGTGTGAGACCAAAGGAAAAGATATTTATTTGATGCAAAATTTATATTTTCTGTAGCCCACTATCTAATTAAACTTGTATGGTTATTTCATTCGAACACCATAATTACATGGAACTTGAATAAAGAGTGAGATCTTGTTGGATTATACAGGTTAGTGTGATGTCCCGATACATCTCAGAGTAATCTGGACAGAGAATAAAAAACTATTTGCACATCCCCCTTGAGGGATTGGGGGAAAATGTGGAAATATCGATCTTCCCCACCTACAGAGTTCTAGATATTTTCACAAGCATTAGTGACTACCAATTTTATAGGCTGAGCCCTTGATCTTGGGACTTGTCCTTATGAAACTTATTCCTACAAAGGAGAAGCTAAGCCTACTTATAATTATGCCTAAGAGTCACCCCTAAAGAACCTGTTTTGTTGCTCAGATGTGTTCTCTCTTTCTCTAGGCCAACTCAGCAAGTGAACACAATGCCCTCCTCCCTGTGTGGGACAGGACTCCCAGAGGTGAGGTGTAAATACCCCTGCCATTGTGGGACCTGACTCCTGCGGATGAACATCATGAGATTGGAAAGCCTTCTGGCCCAAAAGGAGGAAGAGAAATGAAACAAAATAAAGTTTCAGTCACAGACAAATTTCAAATAAAGAGGTTATTCTTATGCATTATATATATATAAATATCCCTTTTTGGTTTTTAGTGGATAGAATAGCTAGAAATATCTGAAACTGTTTGACTGTATTCCAGGAGCCTTGATTCTCAAAGATGATTGTATAACTATATAGCTTTTATAGTGTGATTGTGAAAACTTTGTGATACTCTTTTATCCAGTGTATGGACAGACGAGTAAAAAAATGACTAAATAAATAAA
Organism: Tamandua tetradactyla; assembly: GCF_023851605.1. Taxonomy (NCBI): domain Eukaryota; kingdom Metazoa; phylum Chordata; class Mammalia; order Pilosa; family Myrmecophagidae; genus Tamandua; species Tamandua tetradactyla. Next base: position 29,353,424 of record NC_135345.1, on the reverse strand, counting down.
TAAATATATAATAGAGGGGATAAGATGCATGGGCTGCTTCGGGGGTTCTTTTGCGTTTTTATTTTATTCTTACATAAATGTGTTTTTTCAGAGTAAAGAAAATTTTAAAAAATTAATTGTGATGATGAATGCATAACTATGTGATGATACCGTGAATCATTGATTGTGCCCTTTGGATGATTATATGGTATGTGAATATATCTCAATAAAATCATATTTTAAAAACATCATTAAATATGCTAAGTATGTCAGTCAAATAAGCAAGCACGACAATCCATTTTACTAAGTTCAAAATTTTCCAGATCAAGCATTCTGAATGAATTGCCTTGATAATCACAAAATAAGGAAATACTCATAAATATGACACATTAGATATTAAAATAATCTACCAATGTTTACTAAGCCACTCGGTACAGTTAACATAAGCAAAATAACCTCAATGAAGAAGTTCCTTTATGTGGGTAACTACTTCAGATACGTTTCTATTTTGCAGCTGTGCCATCAAATTCCAAAGTTAAATTCCAAACCATATTTTTGATAGTGCAGCCCTTCATAATTTGACACAATTCAGAGCTCTTTATGGTTTTTGCTAATGAAATTTAAAAGAAAAAATTTCTACTTTATAACACAAGCTTGTTGAATGGTAAATATACGAAAGTAATTGTGATGTTAGGAATATCTGTGCATTTGTTAGTAGCATTGAAAAATACTTTGTTAGCTTTATTTGTTTTAAAAGTGGATCTTCCATATAATTAGCCAGTTCCTGAATGTGTCATTGGAGAGTAGCATTTTAGCTATGCTTTCTTGCGAATTTAACCAATATTCCCCAGAAATATCTTGGACTAAGTTTTTCATTAATATGACAATATTTGTGAATGGTGATTCTAATCTTAGACACCCCAAAGTGCTACTTTAAAAAAATTGCACAAAATGCTAATGTTTATATGTGAATATTGGACTGCTGCTCCTTTCATATATCTTCCTAAAATTTGATTCTCTTTCTTTAAAGCATTATTTTAGTTTTAAACTTATTTTGTCATTGTTTCCTTATAAATGCCATTTAGATTTAATAGTGTTGTGCTTTATATTCTAGTACATCTCTTCAAACTCACTTTGGTTTTAATATTAAGTCATTGCTGTGGATTGAATTGTGTACCCCCAAAAGATATGCTCAAGTCCTTATCCCCAGTCCAGCTGATTGGTGATATACCTAGCTGAACCTGTCCGGGTTTGTTCATGCATTAGCTAGTATCTTGGTTATGCTAGGATGGCCTCACCCAGGCACTGGAGTTTGACTCATGTAAGCTGGCATGACAGGACTGAGTGGGCCATTTGTGTCTGTTTGTCTCACAGAATAATCCAAGTTGCTTTCATGGTATAGGCAGAGATTTGGGAGATAATGGAGGTATACAAAGATAGTTGAGGCATAGGATTATAATGGCCATACCAACACTTAATATCACATTCTACTGGCCAAAGTACATCACAAGGTCAATCCAGATTCAAGTGGTGGATCACGAAACTCCACCGTTTGATGAAGATCTACAAAGTGGTTACAGTCAGGCTACTCATAGGGCCATCAATACAAATAATCTGTCACCCAAGTTGAGTATTTACTGTGTGCCAGTCTTTTTATTGTTTTAAAATTTTTAAAACTCCTAATGAATATTTTATGTTATTACACCACTACTATTATCTTAATTTAACAGGTGAGGAAACTGAGAGGTTGAGGAAATTATGCAACATCACAGAATTTATGAATTTTAAAGCTGGAATTTTAAACCCAAATAGTATGCTTTCAATCTTTTTTTTTTTTTTTTTTTTTTTTTGCATGGGCAGGCACTTGGAATCAAGCCCGGTTCTTCAGCATGGCAGGTGAGAATTCTACCACTGAGCCACCATCACAGCACCCTCAAAAGATATTTTCATAAAACAATAAACAGTAAGGAGTTTTTTGCCCAAGTCCTGACTTCCATACAATGGGTATGTTTGAAAATAAAAATGTTATACTTTCGAGGGCTTCAGAGATTGCTATGTAACAAATGTTAATTTATGTTGAGGCTGTGCACACTAATCAGTGGCCAGGGAACATATTGTACCATGGTTAAGAATAAATGAAGATAGGTGATAACAATTCAGAATTCTATGAGGCCCAGTGTATTGCTGAACTTGGAGATGGAAGGGGAAGATTGAACTGTGTGAGGTGACACGCAAACAATTATTGATTTTAGATACTAACTGCAGAAAGCTTACACTTATGACAATGGCTATACTTAACATAAGTGAAAATGATGTAACATTCGCAAAAGTAGTTTGGCAACAGTGAGCATAATGGTCTACAGCTATGATCCTGAAACACTCCTGCATTTGTTTAGGACAACTTGGCAGAGTTTGCAACAGATTTTAATGGTAATCTGGCTATGTTCGGAATAAAAATTAAGATAACTAGACACACCCAATGATGTAAGCTGTTACCTGAGGAAAGTAAGTAAGCATAACAATTAGATTAATTACCTGATATAATTAAATTTTATTTTTCTTTTAAAATATTATATATTTAAATAACACCATTTCTCCAAATAATTATGTATAAATGTTTATGGATTTTGGAGTCAACGTATACTACCTTTGGTTGGTACTGCTCTGACTAACCCTTGGATTGACCCTGAAAGTTTTCAACCTTGAGTGAGAAACACAGCAAGAGAGAGCAGACAGTCTGGGTCAACTTCTAGGAATCATTATCTCTTCCATTAAGCTCTTACAATTCATTAGTTTTTATGAAACTCTAACTTCTGTAGTTTGGTTTATTATATGGAGCCTATGCCAGGCCTCAGTAATAAGATTAGAGCAGGGGTAGCCTTGGTTTTCTACTCCTTTTAATAAATAGCTTTTTAGCAACTTATGGCCCCTGATGGAAATTGAATATTTGACATAGGAACTAACTTGCCCATTGGCAGCTGGTTGTTATTTCCTCTCCTGAATTATTTCTTTCAATTGCGTGTAACAAATAGAACTTCTTTGTCAAGGGAGAGTAGATGTGGGGAGTGGATCTCAGTACATGCTGAAGTCATTTTAATGTTGCATAAGCAAGTAATTTGCACTGCCCTCTGACCTATTTCTGCCAGGGTTTTGATGTCCCCTCAATCAAACCTCTTGATCTCATGAAGCATAAAGGTTAAAAAAACATGCAAATCTTGCTAAAGAATGACAAGATGCACAGTTCTGTCTGTAGCCTATTTTGGAACTAGAGCACTGTGCTATCATTGTGAGATAGCCTAGAAGGAGAATCCAGATGTTAAAATCTCTCCAGGGGATACATTTCAAGATATATATATGCATCTCTGTGTGTGTATTCACATTGCTAGGGAGAAAAATGCCCTGAAGTTAGAATCTATACCAATTTGTAAAGAAAGTTTGCTTTTATTTTTAAAATGGTCAAATGCATTGAAAGAGCAAGAATGAATTCTTGGTGACAAGAAGCTTTGAGAAAGATTTATAAGGGGAATTCTTTCAGAATGAACCCAGAGGTTTAATATTAGTGATGTATGATGATGTAAGCGGAATTATGAGAGGCATGTCAAGTTAAATGAAATTTTTGAGCATCCATTCTAATCAAGAGTGAATTGTTATTCTTCTATGTCTGAAGAGTTCCTATATAATTCATTGTGAATGTTATTCTACGCAGTATATAGATATCCCTTAAAAGTTTTTGGCGTTTTGGAGAAGCTAGATGGAAATACCTAAAACTGTTGAACTGTAATCCAATAACCTTGATTCTTGAAGATGATTAAATAACTATAGAGCTTTTAAGGTGTGACCATGTAATTGTGAAAACCTTGTGGTTGACTCTCCCTTGATCCAGTGTATGGAAAGATTAATAAGAAAAAAAAAAAAAAGACTAAATAAATAAACAAATAATGGGGGGAGAGGGTATCAGATGTTTTGGGTGTTATATTTTTACTTTATTCTTATTTTAATTTTAATTTTTTAGAGTGAAAATGTTCAAAAAAGAAGGGAACTTGTTGTTGGTGTTTTGAGCACGAGACCGGTATAATGAAGAGATATGATGTTTAGGATCTGTAGAAACAGGAAGCAAGGGGACCCATGGGAAAGTGACCACCAATTTTGGGCTATGGCCTTGGAAATGGAAAGGGGATGGGGGAAAACGGAAGGAGATTATTACTCCATGTGTGGGAGAGGTCTCAAGTTTTGCCTCAAGGTCATGGTTGAAACTTGAGTGAATTCATCCATACATGTCCAGCAAAGCATTGGGGTGCCTCTGAGAAGGGCAGGAAAGCGTGCTTTACTTTACTATAAAACATTTTTATTAATTACATAGATAGTACACATCCATTTAGAAAACTCTTAGAAAGTAAAATGCAGGCATGATTAGCAATTTCCCGTAATTACAGGGCTTGCAAGGAATCTTCCTTGACATTTTGTTGTATTTTCTTCCAGACTTTTTCTATGCATGTTTATAAATCTTTTCTGAATTTTTTCTGAAGATGCTATACATGTTGCTTTGAAGCTGCTTGTATTTTACTTTCATTTTATATTTTGAACCCCTTTCTTTGACAATAAACATGCTTGTGTAATGAATATATTTATACAATATTAAAAAAATGTGGCCAACTGAGTTAGGATGGATCTTAACCATATTACTGAGGCTTTATATAAAGTCTAGGAGAAAACCAGCATGGAGAACAAAAGCTATAATACATCTGCAGTCTGGAGGAGAAAAAGAAGATATCACCACATGGTCACCATGGGATAGGAAAGACAAGGATCCAGGGATCACTGGCAGCCAGTCTCAGAAAGTCACAGTCTTCAGGGAAAAGGTATCTCATTGCTGATGCCTCAATTTTGGACTTCTAGCCTCAAAACTGTGAGCCAATAAATACCCAACATTTAAGCAAACCAACTTTATGATATTTGTTTTAGGAGCCAGGAAACAAAGCAAACTTCCATCTGATGGCTCTACCACCTTCAACACATGGGGTAATGGTATTTAGCTTGTCAGCACATAACTGGTGGTATGATAAAAAGAAGAAAAAAAAAATGTGGGGAATCTCACACAGGTGGTTTCCATGGCTAGGGCTGGAGGTATTGCATATCACTTCTGCTCACTTTCCATTACCAGGAACTCAATGACATGAACACACCAAAAATACAAGGGAGGTTGGATTCCTACAAGGAAGACAAATTAATTTGACAGAGAACTTAACTGTCTCTACTCTACCTAATAACCACCCTTTTTTGAGACTTTGTAGGAGCCAGTAACACACTGAATACTTTATCTGTATAATATAGCTCTTGAGATCATCAATGAGATCAACAATGAGAACTAAAAATTATTTTGCCCACTTTATAGATGATATAATTTACATTTAAAGAATTTAATTTGTCTAAGATCATTCAGCTTTGTAGCAGAAGACCTGGAAAATGTATACAGATAATATTGATTCAAAATTTGACGTTACATTTAGTTCACATCAAAATAGCTCATGTTTAACTGTTCTAGTTTGCTAGCAGTTGGAACATGATATACCAGAAATGGAACAACTTTTAAAAAGGGGAATTTATTAAGTTGCAAGTTCACAGTCTTAAGTCTGTGAAAATGTCCAAATTAAAGCAAGGTTATAAAATGGCATCCAGGGAGAGATACCTTGGTTCAAGAAAGCTGGTGATGTTCAGGGTTCCTCTCTATGCTGGAAAGGTACATGGCAAATGTGGCAATGTCTGCTAGCTTTCTCTCCAAGGTTCTCATTTCATGAAGCTCCCCCAGGGGCATTTTCCTTAATCTCCAAAGGTCTCTGGCTGTGTGAGCTCTTGTGAGTCTCATAGCTCTCTCCTGTTGTTCTCCAGCTTTTTCCAAAATTAAAAGATTCCAGTAAACTAATCAAGACCCACCTGGAATGGGTAGAGTCACATCTCCATCTACTCAAACGTTAATACCTACAATTGAGCACGTCACATCTCCATAGAGATAATCTAATCAAAAGCTTCCAACCTAAATTGTTGAATAGGGATTAGTAGAAACAGGTGCTCCCACAAGATTGGATTAGGAGTAAAACAGGGCTTTTCTAGGGCACATAATCTTTTCAAACAAGTACAATCACACACAACAGGTTTAATAACGAGACCAAGATTGAGTCAGCATTGTTGTTTTCCTTCACTCTTTTTTTGTGTGTGTGCTGTATGGCTGAGGTTACATTTCATTCTTTTTCCCATGTGAGTATCCCATTAATTGCAGCACTATTTGTTGAATTTTTGCTTTTTCTAAACCCGTTTACCGATAGGTATATGGCCAAATATTCTAATATGTGTTTCTTATCGAGCTTTATTGAAGTAATTATTTGGACACATAGACATATATAAACCCTTGAAATGTTTTCATGGACACACATCTCTTGTGCATTCTTGTCTAATTTTCAATCTTTCAGTCATTTCATAATAGAAATCACTCAACACATGCCCTTAATAATTATAAATTTAGTTGTGGGGCTAAAGAATAATTGTTGAATATTTCACGAATACAGTTTGAAATTTGAGTACGAGAAGAATGCTGATGACTTAAATTATGACATTTCAACAGGTGAAATATAGGTACAAAGATATAACATATGCATTCATCTAAACTTTCATAGAAACTATTCAAAATCACTACTGCTATTTGCTTCTGAAAGTTGCTTTTCTTAAGAAAATATTTACTGGCTTGTTCAAACCAATTACTTTCTGCATAGGTAATAAGATTGATTTTGCCATTTATTTGATGACTGTAACTTTGGTTTTCTCACAGCTTTTACCCAGGGAAGATGAGCTAAACTTTCACAATTGTAAGTGAAAAATATCAAAAAAGAGCAAAATAATGTATTTTTTTCACAAATTGTGGCATTCATTTTCTGAAAGAAAAGAAAGTCTACAGAGGTGTAGCCCAATGAAGACATCTTAAATGGATTTTTATTCAGAAACAAAGGCTGTTAACACATTTTCTGAATGGCAATTGAACATTACATGAATAAATGTAAACCTCCTCTCTCTCTGAAAGGAATATCTGATAAAGGAAAAAATCTTATTACCCTTGAAGCAAAAAGGTATATTAAAATCCAAAGGTATTCAATTTTAAATAATAGATTTTTCAGTAGACTTTTTAAACAATAGCTCAGAAAGTAGAAGAGCCCTCTTAAATGAAGATATTATGAAAATCAGTTATATGAAAAGTGCACATTTATCAAGGAGCAAAGTTTTCCCCTCAGCCTCTTTCTATTCCTAGTTTACTTTGCAAACTCTGTAATCTTTCAGGTTGAAGGGAATTCATATGCAAATACCATAGATCTTTGCAGCCATACTTTAAAAAAATCATGAATTATAGGGATTTTTGTCATTCAGTCAGAAACATAATGTGTTTTTCCTTTCTTTATGCAATTAAAAGAGAAAATTATGGATTTTCTTTTGATTTAATATTTTCAAATCACTTTTAAACTTCTAAAACTATCTTTGCAGTAGGGCTATCCATAGTCTTGTCAAAAGAACTACAGCTGCAAATGGAAAGAAGTGGGCTTTATTAGCAGTGTAACAATTCATGAATTGGGTAACAGCAAATGAAAGCAAGCATTCCACAGTATTCAGGGAGCATTGAGAATTAATAGTCCAAAAAAAAAAAAAAAAGAAAAAAAAGAGGAAAATTGTGGTGGTTAGGTGAGTTCTGCTCTAGCAGTTTATTGGAACATCAAGGCTGCAGGAAATTTGTTCAGGCAGAGCACCTGATTGTTCATTTTGCCAAGAAAGAAACTTAGACTTGTGCATCCCTGCAGACACAAGAGAAAATTCTTACAAAAACACATTTTATATATAAAATCCATCCTTACACTATGACCATTTGCTCATTACTCCATTGGGCAATGACAGGAATGGCTGGAAAAAGAGGCTGACTCCTATTCACTGAATGTGTTATCTTTTGTACTTGATTATTAAAATCTTCCTCTGCTGAAGTCCACTGGTGAACATTCATGTGGGACACAAACATCTTCGTGTTTTTGCCTAGCCTACTCAGAAAGGTCCATCCACATATGTCCTCCACAGAAAAATTGTCACCAATTTTTCAACCATGTTCCTGCAAATCCCTGATTTGAAGATGACAACCCATGCATTGGTATACAAATGCACTCCTGCCCATTTCTCCTTCCAAGCAAAATGAACAACCAGGGCACTGCTTGACATTCCACTCACTGGGAGGATTTCCTTTCACCACTGTTCTTCAGCAATGTCCCAGAAAAGGCCTGTAGTGCTGCAACTATCCACTTTCAGATTGTTCCTGTAAATCATGAAAACCATGCCCCAGTTTTTTTCTGCCCCAGTCAACTCATTCTAAGTAATTCCCCAAGAGATGATACTGTGGACTGGGAAAGAGAAGATAATGTGGCAGGAGTGGAGGCCATGGGCATTTGGACCACTTCCTCATGTAACTTACTTGTGGATCCATGACCTGTTTGAACCCCATCTCACATACAACACTTCAGTTTGAAGATGCTGTGCTGTGGTATATGACCAACTTTATGGCTTAGCAGGTCAGAAAACACTCAGTTCATGATAAACAATTCAGTTCTCATGGTAGCTTTATGGCCCATGTTTAAGCTTTTGGTCTCTGTTAAAGACCAGGAGCAAACAAAAAGCTGTTTCTGAAAAAGGAGAATATATATTTTTTTCTGTAGAGAATGTTAAGACTTTGCTCTAAACTCCTAAGAGTCTGTTTTGTGAGCTTCCTGTTAGGGATGATTGAAATCTCCAGAGAGCATCTCTATTTGCCATGGACATATCCAACACTATTGGATTTGCTGACTTATATAGCTCAAGTGACAAAGCAGCCTGGACCTGTTCCAGAGCCTCTACTTGTTCCAGTTCCTTCTCAGTACTAGCAGATTTTGGGTCACTTGGTAAATGGGCTGGAATATCACACCAAATAAGGAATATGTTTTCTCCAAAGTTCAAAGAGGCCAACTAGAAAAAGTGCCTCTTTGGTTGTAGGAGATCCAGATGTAACAGCTGAGCCTTCACTTTAGAAAAGATATCTTGGCATGACCAACACCTGAAAATATCCCTAAAATGGAAGACCTGCATTTTGTTGGATTATGTCCTATGCTCTGAGTCACATTTGCCTTACCAATAAGTTTAGAGTCATTAATACTTCGTGCTCACTAGGTCCAATCAACATGCTATCATCAGTATAATAGACAAGTATGATATCTTATGGGAGGGAGAGATGATCAAGTAAGTTCCCTGAAGACTAGATTATGATATATGGCTAGACAGCTGATATGCCCTTGAGGTAGGACAATGAAGTATAGTGCTGGCCTTACCAGCTGAAAGCAATCTGCTTCTGGAGGTGTTTACAAACAGCAATTGAGAAAAAAAAATGTTTGCCTGATCAATAGCTGCCTATCAGGAGATCTGTTGATTTGCTTAGGCAACTCTACCAGGTCTGAAATAGCAGCTGCAATTGGTGTTACCAATTGCTTAAATTTAAAATAATCCACTTACATCATCAGTTGTTTTCCACAAAGACCAAATAAGAAAATTCAATGGGGATGTAGTGGGAATCACTACTCCTGCAGCAGGTAAACAAACAATGGGGGATTCAAAAGCCAGTTGCTGAATCTGTCTCTTCTAGGTATGTATTCTGGAACTGGGGAAATACTATAGGATGGGTCTAGGGGAAAATTAAATCCATTGTCTGATGAAACTCAGCCCCCAGGAATCACCTGATCCCCATAAGCCCATTCTCTGACTAATAGACCTCAGTGATATTTTGGTCTCCAGAAATAATATCACTTCAAATCCAGTGCATATAATGAGTCTAAAGTTGTCAGATCATTTGCTTTCCCCCTATGCACAGTTACCCTAGAAAAGGGCTTAGGTCAATTTGACAAAGCCTGGAAGGAAGATTAACAGTATAAATTTTGGCACTGGAGCAGCATCATTTCACAAGGGTGCTACCAAACAAAGGCTGTGGATTCTTTTGTCTGATGTTCTCTGATAACCAATTGCTGAGACACTGGGGTTTCAAAGAGAGAAATAATTTATTACTAGGTGCATAGTAGGAGAGCTGATTGCCTATCAGCACTGGGGTTTCAAAGAGAGAAATAATTCATTACTAGGTGCATAGTAGGAGAGCTGATTGCCTATCAGCCCAAAATCGATCTCCTAGATTTTAGGGGTGTAAAGTGTTTATGGATTTCAGCAAGGGGAGATGAGGTCTTTACAATTTCAAATAGCAAGTTCTGAGCAGAAAAGAAAACATTCTTATCATTATCATTTCAATAGGAAAACGTAACCTGAAAGGAGGGGAGGCAGAGCTATCATTTCAATATAAAGGTGCAAGCCAAAAGGAAGGGGCACAAGTTATCTTTTCAATAACAGAGTCTGGCTGATATGATTTATAAATGTAAAGGGCTGGAACTAGTTAATGGCTGACTTCAAATTTTTCATTAGCATTAAGGCCTTTGCCCTACATGCCCAGATAAAGGGAATAACATCTCTTACAATCACAAAAAAAGCACAAGATAAGGGCTCTTACAATTATTTCAATCATTTCAGATATCAGAGCAGCTGAATTACAGTTTAGGAATTTAAAATATTCCCCTATGTCTACTCAATATACCAGAAAGCAAAAGGAATATTTATATAATGGATCAGCAATCAAAATCATTCCTTAAGTATTAATTTCTCAGTTACAACTGGACCTGATTTTCCCTTCCTTCAAGGGGCTCTGGGTCTGTAAACTGCATCAAGTCTAAAAATTCATTAGAGGGACATGCTCTGGTTTTGTAATTCAAATTAGACTTCAATTTACTTGACCTAGAACTCTTCTTCTTATACAGATCAAGTAAGAATCTGGTATACTGCCCATATATTTTGTTGCAAGTTACCCCATCATCTACTAGCCAATACCATAGGTCTTTGAAAGTCAGACCATTTTGATTATTACTTTGAGTCTGCTGCCCATTATGGGAGCCATGGCTACCTGGTCTTTGGTCATTAAATGATGCTACTTGGCTTCAACCAACCTGGGACCTGATAATCCTGTACTGGTTTGAAATTGTTATGTACCTAAGAAAGCTATGTTCTTGTAATCCAGTCTTGTGGGGACAGATTTATTGCTGGGTAGGACATTTTAATTGGTTTGTTTCCATGGAGATATGACTCACCCAATTTTAGGTGGGACCATTTGATTGGGTTGTGACTATGGAGATGTGACCTACCCAATTCAAGGTGGATCTTCCTCTATAAACAGAATAAATGACAGAAAATATGCATGATGGTTGATGGTGAATAGAGAAAGCAGAGACATGAAACCAAGACACAGATTTTTGAAGATGATAAGCTAAGGGATGAAACTCAGAGTTTGCCCCAGAAAAGCTAAGTGAAGATCCATAGACACTTAGAGAGAAAGCCACTGGAATCAGAAGGCAAAGGCAAGGGAACCAGGAGGAAGGACAAGAAAATGACAATTACATTGCCTTCCCAGATGACAGAGTTGTCCAAAATGCCAGGCAAGGTGTCTTTATCTGGATGCCTTAATTTGGACATTTTTATGACCTTAGAACTGTAAACCTACAACTTAATAAATCCCCTTTGTAAGAGTCAATCCATTTCTGGCATATTGCATTCCAGCACTGAAAAAAATACCCACTGTGTTTAAGGATCCAAGTTCAGTGACAGCAGTTCCCACAATAATATCTAACCTACAGAGAAGAGTGACCACGGAGCCCTTTAGGGATGACAGAATTAATCTCACAAATGTATTCCTCAAAGCCATGGTGTGTCCTGTGGATATTCCTGTGGTGGGTGAGTAGGCCTTATATGGTAAATCCATTCTAATATACAAATGTCTCCAAGCCTTTGTATCCACTCCTGATACATTATATCAGGGCAGTTCCGGCATATTGAACACAAGCAACGTAAACCACCTTTTTGTTCATGCTCAAACCAACCACCAGAACAAACTGTTAGAGCCCTTTCTAACCCCTCAAGCTACAACACTAAAGCCAGAATTTCTGCTTAGTAGAATCATATCAGTAAATTCAGTCAGATCCAACTTTATGTTTCTTTCACCATTTTCTTCCACCCTTAACATCCATTCCCATACATATTCTCCTTATTTCTGGCTGTATATATGAGAAATTCATGCAAATAATTTGGAATGTACTGCACATTCTCATGGGTCATACTTTGTACCTCAACTTCCAGGGCTTGTTGGCACTTCAGTCTAGTTATAGGCTTGTATGGAAAGAAGGGTGATAGGAGTAGGTCAAGAGAAGAATTAAAAGTCTTGTAAGCCAACTACTTCAGAACATTCCATTTCATTTTCTCCAGTGAAACAGGATTAATCTCTTCACAGAGAGGAATGAGGACTCTTTCTTCAGAGGAGATAGTTATAGGACTATCAGGCACAGTAGGGTTAATTTCGTCAGGTGGTTGTTGGATGGCAGGATCCTAAGAGTTGACTGGAGGTTGGGTGGCTGGTTCTGCAGGGCAGGTTGTTAGAAGACTATCTGGCAAAGATTCAGCAGAATCTGGGGTTTCAATGTCTCCAACACCATCATTATCAGCCATATGCCCCCATTCCAATTTTCAGGAAACCATACCTTTCAGATCAATGCCCTCACTTTAATAGCAGATACCCTGCAGAATGGCAATTTACTTTGCAGTGTAATTCACCCACTCTTACAATAAGACTCTGGGTGTGGGTTTAAAATGTCAAATCTTACACAAAATAAGATTTTCTTTCGAGGCACACATAGAAACTTTCATTTCCTTAATGTGGTGTTTAATTGGAAATTTGAAGACTTGAGTTTATCCCTTTCTTTTGTCACCATAGCCAGCATATTTAGGAAAATGCAGCCAACATCAATATACTTTTTAATGCCACAAGACTCTGTTAAGGTGTGAATAACTCTCCCACCCAGGGACTAACCTCTTATAAGCATCTGTAGTCATATCTAATAGTGATATTTTATATATCTCTATTGCCATCTCATGCCATGGACTATCAGTGCATTTAACTGTTTGAAAGAGTTATTAGTGCCTTTGAATCTAATCAGATTAGAGAACCAATTCCCAAAATCCCAAAACCAATTCAGATATTTCATCTTTAAAATTCTTTTTCTCAAGAACCACTCTGAGTACCAAAGCTATATTAGTCAGGGTTCTTTAGGGAAACAGAACTGACAGGAATATATATTCCTGTCATATATAAATGTATAATGAGAATATATAAATGTATATGCACATTTATACATAGTCATATATATGACAAGAAATATATATACATTTATATACACATTACATTCAAAATGGGCTGAAGAGATTGCCTCCAACAATGAGATGTTTATTCCAATATATATATATATTGGAATATATATATATTATATACATATGTTTATGTTTATATATATAAAAGAGATTTTTAATAAGTGTTTTCTCGTATGACAGTGAAGATGCACAAGTCCAAATTGTGTAGAGCAGGCCAAAAGCTGGGAATTCTGATGAAAGTTTTTAGTGAATTCCCCAGGAGAAGCTGGCAAGTTGAGTAAAGATGGAAATTCTTCCTTCTGACTGGTGGAATCATTAGTTCTCCTTTTCAAGTCTTCAACCAATTGGAGTAGACCTCTCATTGTTTGAGGTAATCTCTCCAGTCAATTTTAGATGTCAACAGCCATAGATCCTGTCAACTTTATGATGGTTTAATTCCATGAAATATCTTCACAGTAGCATTTAGGCCAGTGCTTACTTGACCAAACAACTGGATACTATAACCTGGCCAAACTTACATCTGAACGTAATCATGACTGATAGTATCTGGATAAGATCAAGTACCATTGTCATTGTTTAGGCAAAGAGAAAAATGTGTTACTGTCTGGGAAGTTTGTACTGTGGGGTTCCTCTTTTCTTCAAGAGTAAGTTATTTCTAATGGGATGACCAGTTCTGATATTTATCTATTGAGTGGTGAGCATTTCTGATATTTATATATTGAATGCCCATCCTTTTTGTCATGCACTCAGTTTATGCAGCAAAATATGTCTTTTATGTATATTCAGGTCTGAATATCTATGGGTACAGCCTATAACTGGAATCCTTCTGTAAAGTCTAAATTACTGCATACCCAGCAGTTTGACAGAGTGCCCAGGTTAGCAGTCCTTTGAATGATTGGAAAAAGGCAAAAAAAAAAATAGATGACAGTTTTCAAGGAACCAGGAAAGAAAGGAAAAGAGATAAAAAAGGAAAGAATGACTGTTTCTTGATAGGCAGCTTCTGGGGAAAGCTGTTCACATCAGATGTTTTCACCCTTTACGTGACTCTTTTCAGAGTGAGTTTGAGATCTGGAAAAAGTCACATACACAATGTGCTCATTTGAGTGGAGAAAGGTAAATCCAAGGACTTACACCCTGCTTCCAATTTGGCAGCACACTGATTTGTGGAGAAGACATGGTAGGGCCCCTTTTCCTGAGGTCCTAAACATTTTTAATTGACATCTTTTTCATTATATGAATTTCCCCTGTCACAGCTATTTTGGGTCAGTTGTAGCCAGGTAACATTCTCCTCTTACAAAGATTTCTTCAAACTGTGAAACATAAGTTCAAGAATAGACCATAAGTGCCTCACACAATTTAAGTAGTTCTTATTGAGCAATATTAGGGTCTATAAATAATATGTAAAGAAATAGTAAAGGTCTTACAGTAACAATTTCGTCAGGTATAAGTTTATGTTTTCCAAAGAAGGGGTTGACTGTAGTTTGAACAGAACTAGTGGAAGAACTTTAGGCCAGGGTAATTCTAGAGAGTCACTATAATAGGCCAATTGTTTAATTATCCCATTGGTCATTTCCATCAGGCTGGAATATTGGGGGTGGTATGATAAATGCAGCTTTTGATATATAGAGAAGACTGTACTTTTCTTTAATTATTTGTCCTATAAAATGAGTGCCTTTATCAACATGAAATTCAGTCGGGGGCCGTGAGTTGGAATAATGTTTTCAAGTAGTTTCTGGGCTACAAAAGAGGCAGTAGCTTGTCTACAAGGGAAGGCTTCAATTCAGTGTGAAAACATATAGCTCATTATTACCACATATGGATATCCATGAACAGGGAGAAGCTGGATAAAGTCCATTTGCTAGGTTTATAATGTGATGGAAGATAAAGATATCCCATGAGGAGCTTTTATGTTTTTCCTAGATTGTATTGTTGACATGGCTGACTAGAGGTATTGAGCTGCAGAGTGTTATTATAAAAGCATCTCCACCAACTTTTTTCTATTATTTCTATCATTTTGGCTGTTCTGATATGTATAAGTGAATGAAGTACTCAGAACATTGATTATTTTAGAGCATCTAATAATATTGAGGGATGAATAAGTTCCATGCATATATTTTGGTTAGGGTCTAATTTACAGTCTGATTCCTTCTCTAGGCTCTTCTCTTTGGGAATTTATAGTTTATTTAGTCATTGAATTTACAAGGTAGGGGGAGTTTGATCCATCTAACAAAGATTGATCTTTTGTGTGTGAAAGAGTTCAAGCTGCTACCATAGTGGTCCAATTAGCCAAGTCATTTCCCTTATTTTCATTTGAACTGAGGGTTTCATGAGTGTGAACTTTAACACTGATAACTGAAATACTCTTGGGGAGCAAGGGAGCTTCTAGCAGTTCAGCTAGCTGCTTTCTGCTCCTAGTGGAAGTTCCAATTAGGAATCCTCTTTGTTTCCAAAGCTCGCCAAAGTCATATACTATACCAAGGGTATCTATTATCAGTGTAAATGTTTGTTCTTAACCCTTTAGATATTTGGCAAACTCAAGTAACAGCTATTAATTCTTCCTGTTGAGTCAAAATTTCTTTACGAAGGAGAATGGTCTCAAAAACCTCTGTTAAAGTAGTTACTGCATATCCAACTTGGCATCTGCTGTCTGTGGCTTCAGTTCTTAAATATAATCCATCAGTAAAGAGGATTAGATCTCAGTTTTTACAAGTGTTCCCTTCAGGTCAGGCCAGGAGAAATCTATGGTTTTGGTAAGAAATATTCAGTCATGATTGGGTATTCCTTCATCAGGAAGTAAGAGCAGAGTGGCAGAGTTTAAGGGGGATGGCTCATGGATGCACATATGAAAAGGAGGTGAAGAATAAATTTAAAAGGTGTGACTCACACAGCAGTGAGTAGTTGAGTTAAAATAGAATTAAGTAAGGGTTAAAAATAAGTAAGGGAACAAAAAGATTATGTTCATTCTACATAACTATATCTGCAGTAACTTCCACTAGTTCAGTTGCTGCAGCAACTGATCAGAGACAAGGCATGTATACTCAGGCTACAGGATATGCTTGCATTCTGTATGATCCAATGGGCCTCTTGACTCTTCCATATCTTGGGTTAATACTCTGAATGCATTTCTTTCATGGACATGGATCTGAAAGGTGAGATCATAACTAGGTAGACCAAGGGCAGAGGTATATTTTAGGGCTTCCTTCAGATTATGAAAGGCTCAAATCTGGTCTTGATCCCAGCTCAAAGGCTCAGAATGCTTTAGCAGTTCAGAAGGAAGGTGAGTGAGAAGGGAGATGTTTGGTATCCAGTTCTGACAATACCCACAAAGACCTAAAATCCTCTCTGTTGTTTATTGTCTGGGGTTTGGGAATGTCTTGGATAAAGGAGATTATTTGGGGATCTAATAGAGTTCCCTCATTGGTGAGGACATGGCCTAGATATTTGACTTCTTGATGCATATATTGGGGTTTCTCTATAGAGATTTTATAGCTCTTTAAGGCTAGTTGTAGTGAATCTAGGGAGTCAAACTGACATGTTTTTGCTGTTGTTGTTAGGGGGACATGAAAGAAGATCATCAATATATTGTACATGAGTGGAGCCTGAGGGAAACATTATGTCTTGTAAATCATTTTAAGGATTTGAAAAAAATAGTAGCTAGTGGATTCTGTGAATTCCTGAGGCATAAGTAGTTCAGAACTTGTTCTTTATTCCATATGAATGTGAATAGATATTAGTTATCAGGGTGAACTGGCATAATAAAGAATGCACTACAGAGGTCAACTACAGTGAAATGTACTCCTTGAGTAGTCCAAGGAGCAATCTGGGATAGGAGTAGATAAGGAATTGTGGCTAAGGAAAATAAGAAATAATTTTATTTATTGCTCTTAAGTCTTGGACAAATCTCCATTCTTTTCCATTAGTTTTTCTTACAGGAAAGATGGGCATATTACAGGATCTAGTGCATGGGATTATTAAACCCTTCTGTATGAAGTCTTGAACTATGAAAGCTAAACCTATAATGGCTTCTGGTCTGAAGATATTGAGAAAGTTTCAGGAGGAATTTGGAGAGGCCTATTTGGACTAAAATTGGTTCTGTGCTTTAATCTTTCCTACATCCATAGGGGATTAGGACCATAACTTTTCAGGGATAGAAGACAGGAGATTAACATCTATTGATTATTCTGAGGTGGAATCCATTTCTAGGCTCAATGCATGCCAGTGATAAACAAGTTCTTTGTGTAAAGGTGTTTCTGTGTTGGATAGGAATAAAGTTATACCCTCCTTTCCATTAAACCTGAGATCACATTACCATTTACTTAGGAGATCTTGTCCTAATAGTCTAATGTGGTGTTATCACAAAGTTAAAAAAAAATGCATTTCTGTAAATGGTCCTAGTGTAACTGAGATTGGGGTCAATTTGGAGGTAGTTTGTACTTGAGGAGACCCCTTGAACATCTACAGTATATTTACTCCAAGGTATAATTGCTTCAATGCTGAAGGATTAATACTGAAGAGAGGGCATCAGTATTGATTAAGAAGGTACAAGTTTCTCCATTAATTTTGAGAATTGTTTCCCCTTTCTAGTTTAGTATTAGGGCTGGGAGCAACCCCAAAGCAGCCTCAGAAGACAGTCGTTGAGTATTACATGGTTGAGGATGTGGATTGGCAGCACTGTCATGGAATTTGCTTTTAAATTTCAAACAGTCTTTCCTCTAATGTCCCAGTTAATGCAATAATGGCAAACTCTAGGAAACTTGGGGGAAGGGGGTGTCTCACGAGGGACCTGAAATTGTAACTGTAAGGCAAATATTTTGGCTTGTTTA
Organism: Tamandua tetradactyla; assembly: GCF_023851605.1. NCBI lineage: Eukaryota > Metazoa > Chordata > Mammalia > Pilosa > Myrmecophagidae > Tamandua > Tamandua tetradactyla. Next base: position 29,335,290 of record NC_135345.1, on the reverse strand, counting down.
GTGGCCTTTTAAGTTTCTAGAGTGCAAGTTAGTTCTTCAGTTAAGTTTGTCAGCTCAATAACAACTGTTTCCTGGTCAAGTTTGTGCCTTTTTATTGAGGTGGTAAGGAGGGGCCTTAGCCCATTGACAAACATAGCAATAAAAACAAGTCTAGCTTTGGGTTCATCTAGGGATAGTCCACAGTGTTTGGCAAATGTTTTTACTAGACTTTCGTCTTGGTCCTGCTTGAAGCCTTGAGTCCTGGCTCAATCAATCTTGCAAGGAAAGGCTTTAGGAATGGTGTCTAGCAATTGTTGTGATGTTGTTTTAGCTTGATCTAAAGTGAGGAGAGCTACTTTGATGGTCATTATCTTTTCTGCATCCTTCCAATTTGGCATTTTAATCCAGTTTTGGGCTTCTTTGGGCCCGACTAAAATATGAATGAGTTGTTAAATGTCAGGCATGTCATGTTGATAGAACTGAACTAAGATGTAAAATTTTTCAGTAAACTTTTGAGGATCTTCCTTTGGCTTAAGGAATTTTTCAGTTATGGCTTAGACTTTGGCCTTACATCAAGGACTGAAGGTAATTTGGTTAGGCTTCTGAATTGCCATCAGAGTTGGTGTTTTCTGCAGATTTTATCTTGAAAGGCATTTAAAGGTAGGGCTGTGAGTGGAAAAGAAGTTTGGACAGTGAAAAAGAGGAAGAGGTGATAAACTCAGAGGAATGAGCTGGCAAAGGAAAATGTAGAGGCTGTGGAACACCAGGTATGGACTCAGGAGAATTTGGGATATGCACTTGGGGTTTTAGTTCCTCATCAGCTTGAGATAGTTTTTGAGACATTGTCTTTTAGGGCTGCAATTTTAGAATCATAAACCAGTTTGAGTCTTCTAAATACCAATCAAAATAAGCTTCCCATTGTTCTTGTTTTGTTTTAGTATCCCAATTTTCCAATTCAAATAATCAAAACACAAGTTTATCTGATGAAAACAATTCCCAAATTGGCCATGGATTAGACAATCCTGGGGGAAATTTTGCCACTGGCTCAGAAACAAACATCAATGAACACCATAGTGTTTGAACATATAGTGGGCCAGATCCCTGAAAGGAATTCAGATACCTTTTTTGAACTGCTATCACCCATGACCAGGGCAGTAAGCAAAGGTAATTACTCAAGTAACAAATTGAAAATAAAATTTGAAAAGCTGCCACACAAAGAAGTGGAGCTCGGATCCAAGTGAAGAGGCTGGAGAAGACTAAAAGCCTAAAGCTTTGGAGGATACCAGTGCTTTTATCTGGCAAAGACCCTGGAGGCCAAAGGAAAGTCTTTGAATCCTTCTTCTGAAGCCAAGATTGTCAAAAAAATTACTACTGCAAATAGAAAAAAGAGAGCTTCATTAAAAGTATAAAAATTCATGAGTTAGGCAGTTCCAAGTAAAAGCAGGTGTTCCAAAGTGTTTGGAAGCTTTGTAAATTTATAGATATCCCCCCACCAAAAAAAAAAATAGAATACTGTGGTTTCAAGACAAGTTCTGTTCTAGCAGCTTATTGGACCATAATGGCTGCAGACAACTTGTTCAAAGTGTTTGGTTTCTGGGGTTTCTTTTACTCACTCATATCTTGTAAGCTTTAGTTTTATTCTCCAAGCTGCACATGCCTGAAGTCTGATTGCATCAGTGCTGGGCATCCATCTTATGTGCTTCCTTTATCAGGACACATTTTTTAACCCAGAGCCTGAAAGTCAATTTAGAGTTCCTTTCACAGTCTGTAGACAAGGAACCATTCAGAAGCAGAAATGAAAAACCCAACTGATATTATCCAAAAATATTTCATTCCAATTTTTTTCTACTGTGAAATAGATAATTCATTTTTCATTCAGAGCTGAAATTCCCTCTTCCATGATGTGAATTTCTTGGTTAATTTGAAGTATTTTATGTGCTGAGTCTTGCAGCCATTTTTTTTTTCTTTTTGTGTTGGAGAGGGACAGGCACCAGGGGTTAGGGTTTAGATGCATTTTACCAGGATCCATTCATGGATTTTCTATAAACACACAAATAAGTGTACATGTATGTGCATAAAAACAAAGCATGTATGACCACTTGTACACAGATTATGATGTCAAGGGGGAAAAGGACATTCATAATATCTTGATCTCTGGAAAGGACCGGGAACCCTCTTTTTTAAGGATCTTGTTACCACTTTGCTTTGTTTGCTGAGTACTGACTGTTATAATCTAAGTTGTTTTTTATAGCTATAACTATACACAGGGTGAAAAAAAAAACAACAGGAAAGAACCTCAGCATTTTGGTGATTGCACCATGTGTTGTGGCTTTCTATAATAGCTCTTATTCTTCTTAAGGTAACTGTAGAATTGAAAATGTAACTATTCAAATTGATATTATAAACTCCAGGGGAAGATAGTGTGTTTTCATTACTCTCTGTTTTTATTTGAGGATTAAACCACCTAGTTGAACAGTGTCAGCTCGGTATATGCTTTACTAGAGAAATCAGAGACATCTGTTAAGCAACCATTCCCCAGACACCACCTGTCCCCACTTCCTTTTCTGGGGAAGTCACAAGCACATGTTAAGCAGCCATCCTCTGGCCTTCAACTAACTCCACCTCCCTTTTCTATGGTGTGCCATTCTATAAACTGGGAAAGATGTTAAGTCTAATGAAAAGACTAGGTGAGAATTCAAACCCAAAAACCAAGAGGAAGCATCTTCAGATGCTTATCAGAAATTCTCAGTGTCAGGAACTCCTTCCTCTAGGATAGATAAAATCCACATGGAAATACTATAGATTTGTCTAGTAAAGTGACGGATATGTAACTGGCCTTTATCAACCTTAGCTCAGAATAGTTTTTGGCCACCCTGGGGGGCTGGCTATGATGGAATTTTGCTCTCTTGGATCCTTCCTGCTATGTAAGTGACAAGGAGATTACTTGCCCTTTCTGGACCTTTTATTCTGTGAAAGTAATAAAATGATCATTTGTAGAAAGTTTCTATTGTCCGTAAACCTATGTTCCCAAGATGCACAATTGCAACAACTCTCCTCATAGATGTATTTAAAATCAAGAGGCAGTGCTCAAGATTTTCTTTAAATTCAAAGTGTATAATGAAAAATACTGATTCCATGTAGACCAGTTTGCATTTGGCACATTTGCTGTGGTCTTTATCTGACTGGCTATTGACAGAAAATTTGAATGAAGAATGTTGTGTAGGATTTGATTACTCAGTATAAATGAGCTTCCATGAAACGCCAGTATGTCATTAACACCTTAACAAAAATTAGTTTATTGGCTTTATCAAGTCACCCACACATTTCCACTTTTGAAACTCCAAGAGTTCAATAATAACATCGTGCCCTCTTAGAAAGGGTAACACTAAAGGTTAAGAAGCTTCTTATAGGTCACTTGATCATTTTTACTCTTATTCCTACAAACTCAGCTCCAAAGAGTACAACTGCCACAGTTTCCATGAAAGATTCCCAACTACCCATAGGACAATGGCTCATTTCCAGTCTCCACTGTTCCAGAGTCCCAGAAAATGATTTCCTGAAGCCAATGAGAAGGGAAATGTCCAGTACAGTATCTGGACTCTATGGTACACTAAACCTAATCTCAAAATTGTTTTATAAAAATCTTTCAGCTCCATGTGCTGAATCATAAGGTGGATGCATGATTAAAGAAACTGCCCAGCTTTAACATTATCATTGGAAATTTTCCTATAACATTAAATGATATTCTATAAAAGAGTATCAGTGGCTACTGGGCATTAAACTCTGTGGCTATACCATAATTTATTCATCTATTTCCCAAGGGAGGAATTTTGATTGTTGCCATATTTTACCTACTAACATATATCAGCAAAGACAGTTTTTATTCTTATAAGTCTTTACCTCCATATGTTATTTCTTTATATTTCTATAAGTAGAATTATTGGAAAAATAAGGTTACATTTTTTGACCCTTCTTATTTAGTGTCAACTTGACTTTCTGAAAGGTTGCAAAAATGGATACTCTCAGTGAATGAATGAGAATATCTGAAATAAACTCTTGCCAAAGATATATATATATATATATCTCCTTTATAATTTTAACAAGATAGCAGAGTAAATGGAACCACATACTTGCTCTTTTACCTTGAATAGCCTATAAAGCATGCCTATGAAATGCTTTTCCAGGTTCTGCTTGGATTAAGGATGCTATGGCTCAGTCTATTATTGGACTTCTTTTATTAGTGAAAAGTGTTTCTTTCTAGTGAGTGTAAAACTGCCTCACTTTAATTTCTCTCAAATTTAGCAAGTATCGGTTACATAGAATCCACAGTCCACCTGGAGTTTCAGGTTAAATATATTTTCTTCATGAAGAGCAGGAATAAAGACATGGAAATTTGCTGTCCCCCTCAAAATTCATTTCTCTCTGATCTCAATACTTCTCTGGCAGGATATAAATCTTTCTTTGTGTAACAAGAATAGTTGCTAACTTGTAATGAATATAAAACACTTATCTTAGTGCTTGGCACATTTCAAAACAATGAATATTGGATGCTGTTAGTATGATGCCTGCATTACTTGCATTTATGGAATATCTATTTATGATTTTCTCCCATTAATTTTGAAAAAATAAAAGGGGTAAATTTACTTGATAATCCAACTCTGTCTTTTTTATTTATTAGATCCTTTAAATTGGCAATTTTCACTAAAGCAGTGAAAAAAATACCATTTGTAGTTTATAGTATTCAATAACAACCTAAACAATATATCTGGCAGTGTGGGAAATATAGAGACATTTAAGAGTGTCCCAGGTTACTCAGAAGTAGTCATGTCAGTAAATCTAGAGATCGGGTCCTTTGTTTCTTAATCAACAACCCAAATTGAAAGTAGGATACAAAATAATTTCACAAAAATCTAAAAGCAATACTTGAGAAATTCATGTGAACAGACCTCAGATGAAACCCTACGCCCTCATTGCCAACACTAGAAGGCATCCAATTCTTCTTCATGTCTATTTGACTGAGAGCCTTAATGCTAGTTGTAATTCACAGTGAGTAAAGTTAGTAAAAAAAGAAAAAGCTTCTAAGACTGATATGAAATCCATAGTTTGAAGAGTAAGAAAAATTTCAAGCTAGTAAGAAAAGAACTCATTTCTCTGCAATCACTTGCCTAAAGAAACCAACTGGAAATCTAAAGGATAAAATGGAACTTCATTCAATCTTTGTGCCTACCCCACTGCCTCCAACGAAAAGCATATCTAACCTTACAGAAGGAAAATTGTCAATTTCTCCGAGTTGACCTTTATGTTTGGACACATTTATTTCTAGTGGTGAGGTATTCCTCTAAGGTCTCAAGAGGTTGTGTTAAAGGAGATATTAGTTTATTTTGGAGAGGTGCAGAGCTTTATATTCTAACTTTATGTTGGATTAAATGAATTCAAAACATTGTCTTCTTTGAAATGTGTTTTTTAAAATGCTTTGCTACCACCCTGATTTCATCAGCCCTAAAGTGGAAATTAAGTACACACATTCAGAATTATCTGTATAAATCCTTCTTAAAAGTTTCTTTGTATCATTATTATTTCAAACAATATGTCAGAGTGGCTTCACTGAGCTACGTTCAAAATTATTATTATTCACAGTTATACTATTTAACTGTATGGCATTTTATTGGAAATTTATATTGGAGTTTTAAATTAGCTTCATAATATTTGAAATATTTGCAAAGACTTCCACACATTTGAGATAATCCTTGTTTAAAACAGAAATCAGAGGCAAAAAAAGACTTTATGTCACTGTACCATTTCTTGTAAATAAATACGGGCTATATTTTTGCAGGTCCTAAGGAGTTCTTAGAACTATTAATTCATCATTAATTCAATAAATGACTTCTAAATTCAAAACATTGTATTCGGTCATTAGTTTCATATTGTATTATGATTCTTCCCTAGAATGAAGCTCACATTTCTGAATATAGAATTCTATACTTTATGTGAATTGTTTTCATCAGCAATCATTGAATTCTGGAGATTTACAACTTCATTTATCCCAACTCCTCATTTTTCAGGAACTCTTTCTAAAATCAATAATTCCTTTATGTCACTCTAATGCTGAAAAAAACACAATAGTTTCCCATTACATGCAAAATAAAGTCCAAACTTCTTAACATTTCTTCAATTCTATTTAGAAACTCACCGTTTCAGCATCATACCATGTCCCTTCCCAAATATATGTATATGTCTATATCAATTTATCATCTATTTATCTATCTTATCTATTGTTATTCTTACTTGAGAAACTACACATCTTTAAAATCAATTGGATATCATTTCTTTGAAAAGCTCAATTTTCCCTTCCTCAGCCAATAGACTTACTTAGGTGCTTACTCTATTCTGTTCCTATAGAAAATCCTTATCAGTGGGCTCAGTACATTATTTTATACATTTTAATTTATTTTTAGTGTCACGTTATTATGTTAATTATTAACTTCTTGAATGCAAGCTTTTTGCTTGAGGCTTATTTGTAAACTTATCAGGGCCTGGCATATAGCATGCAGCCAGTAAATATATGAATGAATGAATGACAAAGTGAGTGGAGAAATTGAGACATCAGCAAAATCAGCAAGGATTCAAGTTTTCTTACTCCTCCTGCAGTGCTCATATTACTATTTCCTACTACCTTGGAAATGATTAGTGATATTTTCTAGATGTTTACAGAGTAGAAAAAATTAAAATATTTAATTGTTTAATTAAATTAAAAAATTAAAATATTTTTTCTTTGGGTCAATGCCTTAGAAACAAAGATAAAAACAAGATAGATAACCAAAAAGAATACATGCAATAATTTACCTGATGGCCACACCCTTGTTTTTGAGGTCATCCATTTCTTTACTTCATCCTGGAGCACAACAAGACTTCACCCAGGACATGAGTTCCTGGAGGTAGATGATGCAAATAAAGGTCTTTTCTCATTGCCTGTTGATGAACCTAGTGCCCCTTTAATTACAACTTGTGTTAGTGAAACATATGGACCTACCTTCCTTGGGAATATGGCAGTATGTGAAGGTGCCGTGCCAGTTACTAAGGAGAAATACCCCACTAAACCTTCTGCAGCTTTTTTTTATCACTACACAAACAACTATGTCCCTACAGCAACCAAGGCAATTAGAGAATCAGGCATTGAAAAAAAAAAAAAAAAAGACTTTCCTTTACTTTGTCTCTCCAGAGGGTAGGATCTTGTACCATATGGAGAAAAAAGGATGAAATTGACTACAAATAAATATGACAGGGGGTGGGTCTACTTCATCTAATGAGGTCATTAAGAAGATTTTAGGTGTGCTGCACATGTTCATAGAGATTATCATTCTTGAAACCTTAAACCTATAAGGATAGATTTCTGATAAGTAAGAATTCTTGATTAACAACTTTCCCTGAACAAAACAATTTTTTAAAAATATTTCATCTTTCACTGTAATTCCATCCCCATAAGCCCCTGAAGAAAACATAAAATTATCACTATTACGCTACTCAACTTCATGCCTATTATGCCATATCTTCTATCTATGTAGTGTAATATAATATGCACTGCAGTTAAATACTATGGGTTTGAATATCACTAAATATCTAAATATGTAATCTAAAGCAGAAAGTTACACCTTTCTGAACCTTAGTTTTTCTGGTTTATTCTGGGAAAGAGGGGGTATTGTGAAGATTAAGTATATATATATATTTTGCTTCAGAGAGAAATACATTTATTTTTTTTTTTTTGAATCCAGTGGCAAAATCCCTTGCATTTAGTGGTAGAATTCCTTGCAAAGTTCGTGAGCGTAGCATTTTAGTGATAGAAAGATGTTCCTTAAGACAAGGCCAGGATGAATGATGAGTGAGATAAAGAGAATTAAATTATCTGCATAATAAAATAAGAATGATTTATAACTTTTGCTGGTCACCAGAGGGAAATGAGAGTAAATGGATGGGCATGGAAACAATGTGGATGAGGAAGTTGTTGTTAGGAATAGGGAAGGGAAAAGGAAGAACCACGTAGATACTTTAAAGAAGAGAATTCCCAGTAATGAAAGTTGCAGATATATTTTATTTCAAAGCTGTCTATTGTTCAACTTTAAATTGTTTATTGTAATAAGCTGTACAGGAAACCCTCTCTGTCATTTCCTAAATGTGTAATAGAGGTTTTTATGTACATAGTCTTGTATTCTAGTGCTTTGGATGTGTGTAATAGGGCAAATTTGATGTACAATAGAAAAGAAAAACAAACTTAGAAAGTGAGATAGAGTAAGATGCAGCATTCTGCAGAAGCAGGTTACTGATTCACAGGGTACAAAATGAAATAGGATTTTCCTGTTCTCATCCCAAAATAATCCAATGCTAGTTTTCTAGTCCTCTGAGAGATTGCAGAGAAAAGGGATATTAATCAAAAGACGATGAAAGACTTTGTGATATCCCATGTAATTATAAATGTAAAAATGTTACATTTATAAAGGGTTTTAAAGAGTTCCTGTATAAAACAATTCTCTAAAGTAGTATTCCTTTCTTTACCTTATTTTCTTACCAAGACAGTGAAAGCAAACATTAAGCTATTTATCCATATTTTCATTGCTTTGTTTTTTGATGCCCTTATATGCTGGCAAAGGCTGACAGAGAGAAAGATTTCTTTTTCTTGGTAAGTGCTGGCTGTTTAGTACCATGTTCAAGAAAGTTCCAAAGCTTTCAACAATTTTATCATGGATTTTCCCAAACTGCCTATCATTGCCTACCATCTACTTCAAATGCTAAAGCAAGAAACAACACTGAAGAGTAAGCCAGCTTCAAGTCCCATTGCACAGCTCTTCAATTATCACTTCTTCACTCACCGAAGCAGCTAGCCTGGGTCTTTTTTTTTATACGAATCTACATATGGTGTCTGGAGGCACAGTACATGCTAGGACAAGATCTCTGGTTCTTTCTGAGTCACAGTTCTCATGGAGGGAGGGTTACACAAAATGAGAAAAAATCTATTCATATAGGAGACTCATACTATGGGTTTCTTGTTGTATGTTATATAATATGATATGCTATATAATATATGTAATTGCATATTTTATTTATTAAAATCGCAAGCTAGCCATAATTTTGTTTGCTATTTATTTAACAAATATCTATTGAGTAACAATTATGTCCCAGGTACTGTTCTAGTAATTGGCTATTTAGCAGGGAATCACACACACACACACACACACACACACACACACACACAGAATTCCTTTCTTTATGGAGATCATATTTTAGTTAGAGATGATAAATACGAAAATGGGTGTGGCAGAGAGAGAGGAAAGGCGGGACGGAGGGAGAACTTCAGATAGTTTTTAGTCTGCAAAGAAATGAATACCAGCTATAAAGATAAAGAGTGACAGAAATAAGATTATGGTTAAAAAAAAAAAAAACTCAGGAAAGAGCTCCTCAGAAAGTGATATTTCAGCTGAGAACTGACAGATGTGATGTACTACATCATTGGATATCTGGGGAAAGAGAGATCAGAAACTGCAAAACTCTAAGCTATTATTACATATTAATGTGTTATTTTTCTTGTAACTGGTATTTATTTCAACAAAGTTCCTTCAAATTGAACTTCCTTGCTGTTTTTAGTTCCTAAAAATTTGATTCCTTTCCCTAGGAATAGATTAATAGTGACAATTTTTGCCTATGGCTTCTTAATGACAGAATTGCAGAAATTGCCCATTATAGTAAATATTGGATAAAATTATAATGAATAGATTGTGCCTCTAAAACACTGTAATTGAGTTTTATATATGATAGAACAGTAGATCACCGTATGAGAAAGTCACTGAGTAGAAAGTATTCCATAGAGAAACAAGTGTAAAGGAAATGGATAAAGAATCTGAAAATGCTGACTCTTTGCAGCTGCAGGGGACAGGGAGGACTTGACATAAGATCTTTGAGTATGTTGTAAATCAAGGGAAGATGGTGTAGGATTCAGAGAAAGTGCTAGAGAATTGTTTGCCTTCTGGCTAGAGATGACATTGAAGAATGGATGGACAAGGACTGATTAAGCTTTTGTCAGAATATTTGGCTGCAATATTCCAACATGCGAAATTTATACCTCACTCTAAAGAAAACTATAAAAGATGGCGAGGAGGGGCTTATGAAACAAATCTATTCTAGAAATTTCTTCATCATACCAAATGATTTGGGGAAATGTCAAGAATAAAATTGTCTAAGAATTAGTTCCCTCCAAAAAATGGCTATTAGTAAGAGAAACATACTTTTACCAGGAAGAACAGAAAAAAGAAGAAAAAAAAACTTTCCGAAGACAATTGTCTACATAAATTTAAATTCGCTTCCATAACCTCAAGATCTCTCCATTGTGATGTATTCAATAAAACTATTATCATCAAAATACCTATTTCACAGTGATGAGTATGAAGAATTTTAGTCATTTTACTAACCATTTATATTGAATCTATTTTATGATTTTATTTTATAGTCAAATATTTTTTCTATTTTTTTTAGAATATGTTCAACCTGAAGACTGGGAGATTTGATAGGAAAACCATAATTCTCTGCAGTATTAGAAAGAAGCAAATGATTCCATTAGTGAAATATGTGCTTGGATAATGTTTTAAATTTAGACTAAGATACTGAAAGTAATACAAACATACAAGAAAGTTAATTTTAAGTCAAGTAGTTTTATAAAATCTAAAATGTTCGAAATGATTCCTTTAGTTATTTCTGGAAGTTAATTTTTTAAAAAAATTTTCTGATGTATATATGCTTTGTCCTAAAATATAAAATATAAGAATTTACATGTATTATTAATGAGACTTCATTTAACCCATGGTATATAACTGTGCTGGTTTGAAAGGAATATGCTCCCTAGAAAAACCATGTTTTAATCAAAATCCCATTTCATAAAGGTAGAATAATCCCTATTCAATACTGCATGTTTGAAACTGTAATCAGACCATCTCCTTGGATGATGTGATTTAGTCAGGAGTGGTTGTTAAACTGGATTAGGTGATGACATGTCTCCACCCATTTAGGTGAGTCTTGATTGGTTTATTGGAGTCCTATAAACAAAGAAACATTTTGGAGAATGGGAGATTCGGAGAGTGCAGAGAATGCTGCAGCACCATGGAACAGAGAGTCTATGAGCCAGCGACCTTTGGAGATGAAGAAGGAAAACACCTCCCGGGGAGCATCATGAAACCAGAAGCCAGGAGAGAAAGTTAGCAGATGACGCCATGTCCGTCATGTGCCCTTCCAGTTGAGAGAGAAGCCCTGACTGTGTTTGCCATGTGCTTTCTCACTTGAGAGAGAAACCCTGAACTTCATCGGCTTTCTTGAACCAAGGTATCTTTCCCCGGATGGACGCCTTAGATTGGACATTTCTACAGACTTCTTTTAATTGGGACATTTTCTTGGCCTTAGAACTGTAAACTAGCAACTCATTAAATTCCCCCTTTTAAAAGCCATTCCATTTCTGGTATACTAGCAAACTAGAACAATAACTGTTCACATGACATGAGTAATGTCGGGCTATCCCTATATAACTTGAGGCACTAACTTCTCAGTTTAAGGTGCAGAGCTGTCTATTATATGCAGATATATGGCATTTACAGTTATGTAGCATTACAAAGTACTACCTCTTAGCTGCCAGACAGTCAAGGCAAACGTTTGAACACCAGAATTTTTGGCAATGTTTTTGAATACAGGAATTAGAAGAGTCAAAATAACACCAAAAAAAGTGGAATGTGGGTTCTTACACCTTGGCAGTCTCACAAACACTATAGAAGCATCCCTAGCTCTCAGTATTTATTTATCTTTTAGCATAGGGTTACTGCACTGACCACAATGATGGGCAAACTGCTTAAATTATTTGTTCTGGAAAATGCACTTCTTGCTTTGGCACTACTTTCTAATAGAAATATGCAACCCTTTTCATTGAAAGGCTGTTGCAACCTGTTATACATTATGACGTGAAATCCTAATTAAGCATTCTGTTAAACAGATAATATTAGAGTAGACTGATTTTCAGTTGAAGCTAAAATAAAATGTAGACTGAAGAGTAGTCTAATGGAACTGCTTTTATATTATGAATTATATCTTTCCATTCAAAAATATGTATTAAATTGAAGATGCTATGAACTTTGATAGTGCTTATTTTCAAGTTGGTTAAAGCTCAAGATGGTTCACTTCCAGCTGGAGACACTTGGAGTAAGCCCTACAACTCTAGCGCAAAACAGTTGTTCTAATTCTGTCTCTGAACAGCATATAACAAAAGGCATTGCCTCACATACCAATTAACACGTAAGTACTTCATAAAGTTGCTTTTAGATACATTTAATTTCTGATAATAGAACAGGATAAACTCTTCCAAAACTGTGAAATCTGTTTAAATTCATTATTTTTTATTGATATGTATGCCTTTAAAGAAGCTAATTAAATCAATTGAATATAAAAAATTGTAGCATTAAGGCATAACAAAAACTATTTTCCAGAACTCTAAAAAGAAATGTATGTCTTTCACAAGTCACAGGAGAAATAATATTAACAATTCCCTTGAGGCTCACCAAAGTGTTACTTAAAATAATGTATTTTGGAAATATTAGAATTTTTACCACATTGCATTATTTAGCAATAATGTCAATTCATACCTCTCACTTACTCTTACCTTTAAACCTTTGATAATGTTCAGGCTAAATGAGATTGTAATGAGATTGTACTGCATTAATTATTTGGAGGTATTGTTTCTCTTTTATTTTGTTAATCCAGTTCTTAAGTACAAGCTCTCCCTAGAACTACATTTTCAGAATTGCATGATGTCTTCCATGTCATCAGAACATCATTTATGATAGAGAGCAACAGCATTCAAAATGATAGTTTGGTGATTTGTATGAAAACTACCCATTTTATTGCAAGAAAATAGGAACAAGCTCATGCATTCATATCTTTGAGGAAGTATTTGCATGGGTAGCACAATTGTGGTCTAAGAAAGCAAAATAATAGTTTTATTTGGAACTCTGTAATATATACAAATGTAAAATATAGAGGGTATGGGGGGAAACAGCTATTGCATGCTATGCACCTATTTACAAGAAGACATCATCAGTATCACAGCCATAACAGGGGTAAAGAATTGGGAGGGAAGGACAAGCGTTAAGGGGAGGATAGGATTTTTTCTTTGGTGAAGGTGTGTTTATTGGTTATTTTTCTCTTTGGAGCAATGAAAAAAATTTCTGAAATTGAGAGTATTGATGGTTGTATCACTAAGTGATGATAATGAAAGACATAGGCTGTTCACTTTAGATATTATGCATGATGCCCGATGGATGGAGGTGCCTGAAGGATATATTGAGAAGCAGAAAGGTGAACTGTGGTGTATATATGATGGAATATTGTGTGGCTACAGAAAGTTGTGAGCATACAATGAAGTGAATGAACTTTGGCGACATTATGTGGCAAAATAAGTCAGAAACAAAAGGACAAATATTGTATGGTCACGTTTAGAAAATACAAGAAAATTGGAGCCTATATTGTAAGCTGTTATAGCAGTCACATTTATTCCTGAGCTTTATGTATTATGTCTAGATTTTGAGATGCTGTGCTATATATGTATAACCTGGTATTTCCTGGAACTTTGGGTACCTGTGTGATATCCAAAACTCAAAGTTGGAGTTCTATAGCTCAGAAAGTCAGCATTGCTACATACGACAACTGGTAAAGAAACCAAAAGAGAGATCAGCCTTCAATTAGAGATAAGAACAAAGCTGATCTGTTCAGAACTAAGGTAAATCAGGATACAGAGTAAAGGATGATATTGTCTGTATATCAGTAGAGCTTCACTTACTGTTTGAAACTGCAGGAAGAAAGGTTTATTCTGTCCAAAATCTAAATTTTCTGTAACATACAATCTAACTCAACCTGTGTCAATAGCTCATTTAAACAACCCAAGCACATGGAGCCCAGAATGGGAACAAGGGCTTGTGATTCTGTATAGCTAATGCCCAGGTACACACCAGAGTCAGTTGGGCAGATAATTAAAAAGTATTGGCAAATGTCCTCGAGGAACTTGAGGAAAAAAATGTGAAGCTATTAAACTTTACCACTGGGGAAACCACAAATACTTTCTCAAACATTTGGGACTCCCAAGTCAATAGTCCAAGCCCTTGATATTGAGGCTTGCTCTTATGAAACTTATTTCTGAGTGGAGAAGTTAAACCTACCTACAATTATGTCTAAGAGTTACTTCCAGAAAACGTCTTTTATTGTTCAGATGTGGTCTCTCTCTCAGCCCAACTCTGCAAAGAAAACCATTACCCTCCCCACTACATCAGACAGACATCCAGAGGCGAAAGTCTCCCTGGCAACATGGGACATGACTCACAAGGATAAGCATGGCCCTGGTTCCTTGGGATCTATAATGCCTTCCTGACTGAAAGGGGACTATTCTGGAGGCTACTCTTATGCAACCTTTAGCTAGATATTGCTAACTGCCATGGTTTGCCAAACCCCAAGCAAATCCATTCCTATTAACCCTAAAGAATTCCTAGGGCTCTATCTGAGATTCCTTAAAAGTTTCACATACTATGATAACTTTCCAGAAACCCACAACTTCCAGGTATTTCCTAGGCCACATAAGTCCTGAAACCCAGAAGGGCCAGCCTCTCCAGAATATCAATTAGTTTTATCCCCCTATTCCATATGGTCACACCCCTTTCCAACATGAAAAAGTTAGAATGGGCATAGCCCCAAATCCTTAAAGATTGGGAAAGGAATAAAAGGAGAAGGAGGAGTTATAACAGAGAAGATAGAACTTAACAAATGAGCACAACTGCTGAACCAAAATATTGATATTTCTTTTATTCTCCAGTGTCTTGGAGCAGCTAGAAGGAAATATCTGAAATTGTGGAACCATAACACATACCAAGCTTTGAAATCTGTTCTATAACTCTTTGTTTCAATGTACTTTGAAATTTATTCTTATCCATGTTATATTTCTCAATAAAAACATTAAAATTTATAATATATGTATATATAAATTTAAATTATATAAAGTTACATGCACCAAAAAGAAAAAAAAAAAGATAATCGTGTCATTAAGACCATGCTGGGTTAAAAAAAAAATCATTAATCTTCTAATTATGTTTTTACCCAATCACAGTTTTTTTCTGTCAGGTTCTTCAGGGCTATATATATTCAAAGAGGGCAGATGGAGTGGATAGAAGAAATGGACTTCCAGAACTGGGAGAGACTTCAATTGTTAATAGCTGTCATTACCACCTGGAGTTAATTTACCCTTTTGGGGAAGGAAACATGAAGCCAAAGTTACCAGAGTTTGAGTCCTTCTGTGACAAGATTCCATTCACACAATTGTGTCAAATTTCACTTTAAAAATGTAAACTCATGTTGAATGGGGAGAGGCCAGGATTTGCTTAGTATCGATAAAATTATTCTTGAATAGTCTATTATCAGAGCAAAACACATAGACAAAAGGGAACTTAATCACCAACCAGCTAAAACCCAGGCATTTCTGGCTATCTTTAATATCCCAGAGAGGTCTCTTCTTTCTGAACAAAGTTTCAGGTGACTTATGAATGCCCTGCCAGAATAGAATAAGGCTCAGAAGCTCAAACTCTAGGGTCAAGAATACATACTCCTTAGATCTTGTCTGGAGGGGTCACTGCTACTGCTATCTCACAACTATCAGGCAAAACAAGAATTTACATAAGATGCGGTCAAACACATATGTCAAGAAGTTGTCTTTATAGATAATATGTTTCTCTACCAGAGAGCATAAGGATTTACATAAGATAACATGGCATAGTTTCCTACCAGTAGTTCTCCACCTCAGCTGAACATCAATTGCACATCAGAATTTTACAGAAGAATACACTCCAGCTTGAGAGTTTTAAGTTTAAGAGTTGAGTATTTAGTTATTTTCATATCCAGAATTTTTGTTTTTATCTAGTGGTGGAAACTACTGCTATTCTCTCAAACTAACCAAGAAAGACCAGAAAATCAGTCTTTAATTGCCACCTTTCTTAATCTAGACTAGGCTATAAATTCCTTCAGTATTTGTGAGGAATCACACTCCACAGGGAAGATAGGGCAGGTAGAAGAAACGCTGAAATAGAAACATATTCAACTCAGGGATATAAATGATTTATGGCTGTAACACTCTTGATAAAAACAGTTTTTCCTTTTTTTTGTTTTGTCTTCACATAAAGGACTTTCATGAACTAGAATATTTGTGGGGAAATTTGGCTTCTGATGATCTGATTGCCATAGAAATCATACTTACACCACCTTTGGAGAACTTCAGTGTTTGATTGAAATGTGAGTAAGTGCACGTAGGTGTGGGGCCCTGGTGTCTACTGAAGCAAATGGTAGGACTTCTAATGGAGAGCTAACTTCTCTACATCCACTTATGAATTACCTCCAGTTGGTCAAATCAATGATTAATAAGTGAACTTGTGTTATAGCTATAAGGATAAATGAGAGTGAAATACTGGGAAGTCCAGGAAAAACGAGAAAGAAATATAATGAATCTGAATTGGGATGGGGAAATGAAAGTCTGTACTTCTATAATAAATATACTTGTCCCTCTTTTAGACATTATATGATCTTGAGCCATACAGTGTTAATATGACAAGTGCGAGCTGTCGAATTAAATCTGGCAAGGCTGAGGTGGATGGATTTGAGTTTGTCCAAAGTGGGTCCGAGGAGAAGAATTAAGAAGAATTAAGCAGTACTAATAGAGATAGTGAAGGGGCAAGTGAGGAGGGAAGAGAAGGAGAGAGAGGATGAGAGAGAGAGAGAGGGAGAGAGCGTGAGAGAAAGAGAGAGAGGGAGAGTAAGACAGGCAATTTTGTGGCAGGTACTTAGTAGAGAAATCAAACAGAAAACTGAAATGAAACAGCCAATTTAGAGGAAATTCTGCTTCAGTCTCAAGTTGATGGGCAGGGGGCATATAAAAAGTTTGTGTTTATATGCAATCAAATTTAGGTGTTAGAGGGAACCTCCTAGTTTATCTCAGAGATGGGAATTTAGAGATTTGTGGAGAAGCCTGGGATAGTCTTCAAGAGTAGATGTCTTTGGAGTAAATTTAGACATTATTGTCTTGGATGTCCATAAACTAGATGTGGGAGAAAGTGTAATGTCAAACACAAGAAATAGCTAAAAAAGAAATCGTAGTAAGAGTCTAGAACACAGAAAATGGTTACAGAAGCCAGTTAGTTCAAAGAGGTCCGCATATTGAACAAGTGTCCTACAGGCAGGGATGACAAAGGGTGTAATAAAAATATCCTTTGTCAAATCCAACCCCCCTGATTCTCTTACTGTTTTCTACATAAACTTCAAGTTATTAAAATCCAAAAAAGAGTGAATGCACTGCTGAATCTTTTGTCTATGATTTCTTATGAGGGTTTAGTGTGACTGAACTCTAAACCACCATTTATATTGTATATGTCCTAAGTAAGTTTTACGTATTCCTACATTTTACCCTTGAGATTTCCCTCTTTAGGGGTAGGGAATAGTTTATGACCTAGATATAAAGTATTTATTAAACCAAATTAACCAATCTTTACTCTGCCCAATGCAATGAAGAAAAAATGATACTGATATTGATTTCATGGAGCTTGTATTCTCTACAAGTATAACAATTGATGAATAGATGTATAGCAATATAAGCAAATTGATGAAAATAAGCCTAA
This sequence comes from Tamandua tetradactyla, assembly GCF_023851605.1. Classification (NCBI taxonomy): domain Eukaryota; kingdom Metazoa; phylum Chordata; class Mammalia; order Pilosa; family Myrmecophagidae; genus Tamandua; species Tamandua tetradactyla. The sequence continues at coordinate 29,317,591 of NC_135345.1, read as the reverse complement.
GAATGAAAGAGGTGTCAAATTTTATCATTCAATTAACTGTCAAAATTAATTAGCTTAATTAGCTTGTAAAGAGATGAATCTGAAATAGGTGGCATTTTTTTACAAAAACAACTTTCTAAGTTGTCATATAGTGAGATGAACCTGAAATATTTTGCAGTTTTTAAATATTAGGAGTATATTTATAAAAACAACTTCCCACATTCTCTATTTTTGAAGTATTAACTATTTCTTGCACTCAGCTTACATGGGCAACTTAAGCATTTACATTTTATTTAGGTAAAGTTTTGTTTACTTAAAATTTTTCTCCAAGAATAATTTTGCATGTTATGGTTTAGATTCTTTTCTTCCTATCTTTAGTTCACCAAATCATTAAAAAGTAGTAAAATATATTTTAAATGTTTTCATTACTTATAGAAACTTTAAGGGTGATTTTGAGAATTAGCAAATCTCTTAAAGATGTCCTAAATTAAAATTCCTAGGTTATTATATTGTGACTATTTAGGATATTACTATATCCATAGTGTCTAGTGCAATGTTCTGAATGTATTTGTTGATTGAATGAATGATCTAATATTTCTTGAGTAGGTTTGTTGTTCTAAATGTGTGTGGTCTATACTTTTTTATGTGGTCACATATATAATGCTTAATATTCAAGAAAATTTTAGTAATTTTATTTTTCCCATCTTCATAGGCAGATATTTTTAAAAATTATATACCCATACCCCTATCTTATAGAAGGTGAAGTGTTTCTCCCAACAACTTCTCTTTTTAAATTACTGTCTTTTTTCTTATTATTACAGTCTCTAATATATGTCTCTCACAAAGACTCTTGACTGTCAGACAATGATATAATACTGACAAATAAGAAAATCTTACTATATCATTGTGTCTGTTCATTAGTCCAAGATTCCTTAGGTTTTACATTAAAGAAACCCTTCTCAACTATTTTAAGTAAAAAACAATAACTGAAAATTTCAGATATTTGATGGCTACAGCAAAGCTAGATAGAAGCACTGAGGAAGTATCTTCAAGTTCAAGAATTTTTGATGAAACTTTTACAATGAAGTGAATCTTTGGATACGAACAACCATTTTCTAAACATTGCAGGAAAAATGTGAAAATAAAGTTAACTAGAAGAAAAGAATAGCCAAGAAATATGGTAATCATTATACCTCAGAATTTTTTAGTGTTTGCATTTTGTTTAAAATAATTGGAGTTGGATTTCTTTCATGTAAAATCTTTGACTTTCCTCTCATTTTCCAGGGATTAAGCCAATGGTTGACTGCTGGCCTTCTGGTAAAACAGGGACTATTGTCCAAAAGAAAATTGAAATATCTTTATCAATCTTTATCAGAATTTTTTTTTATCAGAGATTTTGAGGAAAATTTAGGGTAGGCAAGACAGCAGTTGTCCAGTGCAATGTTTTAATAAAACCACAATATACTGTATTTGGGAAACGTCAAATATAGAAGCTTAAACATTGCTTATTTCTGCTAAGCTAGTTAATTGAGATGTGAACACCAATCAACACATGTCGTTGTATGTCAATATCACTCTAAAAAAATGTGCTAACATTTTACTTACACAAATACTGGCATTAAAGATAAATACCTATTTAAAGCATAAAATCATTTTTCTTATCCTATTTGCTTCCATAAAGAAACTGGCTGGGTTTGTTTGTTCCTTCTGGGTTTTTTTTTACTTTCTTTTCCATTCACCTGTGTGCCTCCATCCTTCTGTCATCAGATTAGCTCTTTCCCCACTGAGCTGCCCTGTTGTCAGAGCAGAAAGTCTGAAACTTTGTTAACAACAAGGCACTTCCCAGGAACCCAAGGTGAAAGCATTGGGAATGAGAGACTGAGTTTTTGGTAGAAGTTCTTACAGGAAGAAAAAATAAATGCAAAATTTGCCCTATGTTCCAGATGAAGGGAATCTCAAAAAAAACTTAAATATGAAGGTTATTTTTTACTGGTCCAATTATTGTTACTCAGTTTGCAGGTCCTTGATTAGAGCCTAGTCTTTCCCCATATATTTCACCTAATCTTTGGAACCTTTGTGCAGTATTTTGCCAGCCAAAATTCCTAATATTTGGTACAGGTGTCTTAAATTATAAACTTTCTTGTTTGGATCCACCATACCTGACCACTCTCTTCTCAGAAATTGCTTTCTTTTTATAAAACAACAGCGACTGTCTTTGGAAATTTTTGACAACTGGCCATACTGAGATATGCCTTCTATCCAACCTGACTCAAGAGCCTACCATCCTCTGTATTTGCCTTGTTCTATTGATTCCTAAAGGTATTTGGGGTATTTACTCAATGTTAAGGTTTGGCTTTGGATCAAAAATGCTTAATATATAAATGGTGTGTTCTTCATATAAGTTGGCTGAAACTGGAGATCATCAGTAGAAACAAACTCCAGCTCAAACTCTGTTTTCTTTTTGATTTTTATGCAATTAAAATGTCAGGTTCTTCAATCCTGACTCTCTCAGTATTGCTTTATCAACATTCTCAACAATTTCTTTCCATGAACAACTTCAAGGATAACTTTCCATTTAGCTTTTGCTATGTTCCTGTCAATGTTTATAGATATTTCAGAAAAGTTTGCATTTTTCCAATTTTTCTTATAATTTTCTCTGTACTCCCTCCCTAAGCAATATATATGTAATATATCCATTGCTTTATTTTAAAGTCCTAACACATGTAGATTGTTATATTTTAATATCCTTGTTATAATCACTCTTCCCAGCACCTGTACCCTTGGGCCCTATGTATTAACCTCTCCCACAGTTCAGAGTTTGACTCAAAGACAACTTTCTAGCCACATGTCTACATTTATCAGACTCATTCTATTTAGATTTGGCGATGTGAAAAGCTTGTGAATGAATTCCATTGCCCCAATTCTGCCATAAGGCTTTGAAACATGCCCTGTGTTCCAGGTGAAGGAGATCTCAAGAAAAACTTAAATATCACTTACCCTTGCTGTATGCAAAAGACAAAGAGTTGGGGATGACATTACTAGAACCACAAAAGGGAAGAAACCTGGATCGCTGACTCATGACATGAAATGAAGACATCCTTCAACCAAGAATAGCCCACTAGGACTCTTTTATAAAAAATGAATAAAATTATTTGAGAAGTAATATATTTTGCATGATTTTGTTATCACCACACATTTATCTGGGCTAACGAATGTAAACAAAAACCTATTAATCTGAATAATTTTGATGTTTTCTCCTTGGGAAATCTTTGGCGGACACTCCTAGACAAATTTAGGTGTTCTTGCTAAGTGCTGCCCCAGTTCACATTACACCACATATCATATATAACACTGAGCCATATTATACCTTTTCAAATTTAATTTCTCCAAATTGACTATATTTGCATTTGCTCACTGTATAGGAGCAGTTTGTGCCTTTCTCATAATAAACATCTCCAGAAACTAAACTTGTGTATTTCTACACAGGAAGTTCCAAATCAATATGTAACCAGGTAAGAAATGATTAAACATACATTTGGATTGGAAAGCTACATCGAGATTATATGACACCACAGAAAGTCAATAGCTGTATTATTTTGAAAGCAGCAATTTCCCCTTGTTTATTCATTCAATTTATTTAAAAATAATGCCTTGCAACTCATCAGAAATATTTCCATCTGAATGTTTCTCTCTACCTGTTTTAGTAAATGTAAGGTTTGTAGAAATTGAATAGTCAATAATCTTCATGACACCACATGAAAGTTAAATAAACAATCTAATGCATAAACATGCTAACTTTTCTTTTTTTCTACAAAATGGTAGCCCATATTTGTGTTATGCCCACCAATATGCCATCTATACTTATTTAGCATTGATACGCATGGAATAAAAATCAATATTAAAAGTGTTAGTGTTGTGTGCATCTGCATTCAGTATGATTAATTTTCAAAGGAAACATTACCACTGGCCAAAATGCATCAAAAATGTAGTTGAGAAATGCAAAGAAGCTTTTACTAGATTAACCAACCATGGAAAAATAGCATTTTTGAACTATAGATATTTTTCTTAATATGACAGCTAACTAAGCTTTCTTTAAGCATGGTTTTTCTCTAAAAACTGAAAAGCTCTTCTAACCCATTTACAGATTGGAAATTTTCCTATATTCAAAGGGAGATGAGGCTTGCTTCTTTAACTCTTCAATTTTAGGTGTTTGTGCTTCTTAATAAAAAGGATTTTATTCAGCTTAATCACCTTCAGCCAGAATTCGAAGCGTTTCTTGTTAACTTCTCTTGCTCTAAAGCTTAAACTACTTTTTAGATGTCCCTTTTCATAATTAAGATAAAATCCTCAATTAAGATCCTTCTAAAACAGTTCTGGTTTATTGTTAGCACACCAAGATGATAGAACTTAACCTAATTCACTGGTAGCTCTCTAGATTTTATATTGTTACTGAAATTATACAATAATCCATGTTCATTTCAGTACACCAACCAATTATAAATTGAATATTTCTTTCAGACTCAATAAGTTGTGCTCTTTTCTTAAAAACTCTTATTTCGGAGTTGCAATTCACTTTTTAGGTCTTTTATCCGATTAATTCTAGCACCACCAGTAACTCACCATTAATTCTTTCAAGGTTTCTATTTTTTAATTATTTTTATGGGGGAAAGGACACTTTGTGAATTACATTTTGTATTTAAGCCTTGTTTATAAAATCTGATTACTCTTTGGAATGATTTATATCAATTATGAGTCTTGCTTTTCCATTCTACCTCTGAATATGAACAAGGAATATCATTTTTGTAATAGAACATTTACTGCCTATACTAGCACTTATGTAAGTATATCTGAATTTATCCTATTGCCAATGTAAATGTTCTTTATTTGTGACAAGCTGTTTGTTGAGCTTTGAAAGCAAGAAGTGTGAACTGAAATAATCAGTCACGCCGCAAAGACACCCAGAGACGTAAATTCTTTTGAAAGTTAATTACAAAACCTTCATGAGTTGGTTTGTCAGTTAATATTTTGGAATACCTAAAATTTTAGAAAAGGATGCAAATGCTTAATATCGCAAAGACAGTGATGAATCTAGACAATATGTAATTCCAAGCATAAAATTAATGGAAAAATGAAGGATAATTTCTAATCTAGCTTCATGCTTCTGTTTATCTGCAATAAACCCAAACAAATTGATTTTGTAAAATTTCAGGGAGTTATCTTATTTTTTTCCATATATATCTTACATAAAAGAAAACATATTTAACATTAATTAAAGTATTTGATATATCAGTGATCAGCATGGATGACATAATTGAAAACATTTTGAGCAAAAGGAAAAAGCACATGTCTGAAAATGATATTAAATTATTTGCTCTGTGTAGTGGTGTTAAAGTATTATTCGCTCTTGACTGTGAAGGCAGCTTAAGCCTAGACTTGCCAGCCTACAACCTCTATCAGCTGAAGGACTGAATCCTTTAGACTTGAAGAGGGAATCTGGGTAGCACAGAAGCCACAACAGCTATGGTGCTTGAAATAATGAGCTTGACAAAAATTAAAATACTTTCTTTAAGCTTGATGTATAATTGAATTCATAGGAATATTCAAGTTTATAGTGGTTTGTATTTCAAAAGTGGGAGAGAGCAATGTTGTCACTTAAAGAGAATTTATGTTTAGCATCTTCTTCCCTTTCTTTCTGGACCCTACTCTCCCTTTGTAGTAGTTTCTCTCTCTCTCTCTCTCTCTCTCTCTCTCTCTCTCTCTCTCTGTCTCTCTCTCTGTCTGTCTGTCTCTCTCTCTCTCTCTCTCTCTCTCTCTCTCTCTCTCTCTCTCTCTCTCTCTCTCTCTGTCTCTCTCTCTCCCTCTCTCCCTCTGTCTCTTTCTCCCTCCACAACTGCCCACATTCCTCACATTCCCTCTCTCTGGTTTTTGGATTCAGCATCTTTCTTGTTTCACACAACAAAGTATCTTCTTTTCTCTTAATTGTTTGATTTCAACAGGTGGCCTTAGGGTACTTCAGTTTAACGTATGTAATATAAAATTTATTAACAATTGAATATCCTCCACAATATTAATTGTAAAATAACACTTCACAAGGAAGTCTTCTCTACAAAGAAATGCCTTCCATCACCATCCGTGCTATCTGAACCCTTTTATCTACTCTCGTCACTTGTGATAGGGCAGATATTCCACAGATATTCACTTCCCTAATCTCACTTGTGCTTCTTAACTTCTAATTTTACAAACAAAAGATATATCAGAATTCAAGTAAATTTCCCAAGATTATAGACTTGGCTACTGATCTCTCCGTCTTAATCTTTAGTGAGTGTCTTGGATAAATATTTCTAGTTGGAAGTTTAGATAAAGATTTGGAAAGTAAAGCTGAAAATGACTTTCAATAATGGAATACCCAGCCTCAAAGCTATCAGGGAAGAAAGGTATTAGAATTCACTAGACTATAACAAAATTCACAGTGTATGAAAATTTATGCTAAAGGTTATACATTCTGGATTATAAACGCCCTTGCTGGCAATTGGGAACTTACAAGGAAGTTTATTGAGCTACTGGACATACTTGTTTTAAGTTACTCTTAGTTCCATGACAAATAATGTAATTACATTAGTTAGGAAGAAGAAAACATTTTCTGATCTTATCTTTCCCTTTAGAGGTGGGCACCAACGAAAGTGAGAAGTAGAAAGCATCTCTGGCCAGATAATCAGGATCCGACAATTGAATAAATGACTCAAATGTTTTTAAAAATGTATTTGCCTTGGGACTATACCAGTAAGGTCTTGCAATATGTCTAAGCTTTAGTTTTCCCCACTGAAAAATAAGGTTTTAGCTTATGATCTCTGAAGTCACTCCAAGCACTAATCTGCAAATCTATGAATACACATTCCACCTTCTAAGTGCATCATTTCCTATGTAAATTCTTTCTTTATAATATGATTTCTAGTTTTCCAGTTTGTCATATAATACTTTCTGTCACCTTACACATTTCTCTGGGTTCATTTTCTCATATGTTAAGCACATTTATGTCTAAAACATCAGAATTACACTTTTGAGAATATCTATATGTTTAGCTTTTAAAATATTGATGTGTTTGATTATGGGATCCTGAGCCAAACCCTGCAAACAGTGTCATGTAAATAATATACAATATGACCTTTCAAAAAATCAAATACTGACCAAAAGCATTATGAGTTTTTAAATAGTCTGGATCTAAATGATACACATTAATAGTAGGAACCTGAATACACATATTTCAAAGTAAATAAAGATGTAGTTATTGTGACACAGATGTGGGCCTTTAATTAGGATCATTTTTTTTCCTCTTCTTACAAGTGTTCTGGCATATGATTTTTAATGAAGAAGAATTTTATTGCTTCTCTGGCTAAAGAACTGCTGTTAAAATCTTCTGTTTTTAATTGTCTTAGGGCTTTGGCAGAGACTCAAATTTACTAACTGTGCACAACATAATGTTAAAGCACAAAGTTATCTTCCACTTATCCAATATATTACACATTTAATTCTAGATTTTAAAGTAAACATTAAGATAAATATAATATGCAATTATGTTCCTGTAAGCTTAATTTAGTTCTAGGTATTGGCCATTGGATTTTTTTTTTCCTTATACTGTGATCTTTCAGGGGTTTCTATATTGTTCAGTCCATGGAGATTGCAAGTTTGAGTGTTATCGTTAGTTTCTGTAGCCAGATTCCACTGAGTTCAGAAAAGCTATTTATTGTTACAGAGGACCAAAGCTCTGTAACAGAGAAATGTTCTTAACTCCGGATGCTCGTTACAAATTTTAGTTTCCAAGGCACTCCTTTTAGTCAAAGTATTTGTGCTGAAATCATGAAGTGCTTCTGAAGAAAATTATGATATGTATATGTAATATATATAGTATATTTACATATTTTTAAGAATAATTTATCCCATAGCAGCTCATGAGAAGAAATGCAACATACAAGACACTCACTGACAAGGATGATCTGAAATGTAATTAGAAATTGCTGTTTCACTGCACAGAATTTCATAACTAATTATCCATATTATGATTATGATTACTCAAATTTTAACTTGTACTAGCAAAGTCTTTCAGTGCAATGATGAGCGATTTAAAAATAAGTGGATATTGTAATTAAGAAGAAAAACTCCAAAATTTTGGTACATTGTGCTGTTTGAAATCATGCAAGTGATAGATAATATCATTATTGCATAATCTCCCATTGCTTTCCCATTACTTTCTTAGAGGAATACAGGAAAGGAAAAGAATATGGACACTTCTATAGGAGTGAATATTGTTTTGCTCCAGATTTATTTCCCCTCTAAACCACAACTTTTGTGCCTTATCCTCCTTCTGAGTTCAAAAGTAGAGAAAAAAGTGATTTCTGAACTTTGGAGTCAAGGTGACCTAATTTCAAGTCTTAGTTCCTAGTGTGTCATTTCGGAAAAAGCTTTAGGTTCTTCCTATGTATAAAGGAGAATAATAATACCTTCATGATATTACTATGAGAATTGAATTTATTCACATAGGTAAATAAAGAAATTCACATTCCTTTGGCACAACTTAGTAAACATTATTTTTGTTTTTTGTTTTTTTCAGGAATCAGGAAGACAAACCCTGTCTGAGATATGAGACTAAGCTCTGAGTTTCGTAAGGAGAAAAAAAAAAAAAAGAAGTTATAATCCTTTTACCAAATTATTCACACTAAATTTATAAATGCTCTGATTAAAAATAACAAGAAAAAACATTTATTGAATTCTCACTACTTTCCAGGAGCACCATAGAATCAGAGATGAGTAGAAGAGATGTTTCTCTCAAGTAGCTCAGAGCCCATTAGGGAAGATAAATTAATTTTTTTTAATTGTGCAATTTCAACAAAAACAGTATTATAATAAAAGTAAACTCTTATCAACGACATGCAATTTCCTAGGTCTACAGGCTCATGTTAGATTTATTAGTATTGGTATATTTCTTAAAAACCTTACATCCAAAAGATATGATAGCTATTTTTGGTGATTAATGATTTTCCATGTTTGCTCAGAGTGACAAAAAAAGAAATGATAATCACAATAGGCAAGCAATGGATCTATCACAGGTGGGGCAGGAAGTCGATACTAAATAGCTTTAATGTCCCTGTTATTGCAATTTTCTTTTCTTTTCAAATTTAATTCTACTTTGTCAATGAAAAATATGTAAATATTTGTAAAACCTCTTACACATATTCATGTCAACCTAATCTCACTTCCTGAACAAAAATTTCAGTTATTTTAGCTATTGGATATACTTTGATTTCATATTTTTAAGTAACATGCTTCTATTTCTATTTCTTTATTCATCAATTTTAGATATATCCATTGACTTCTTCACCCATTTCCTATTAAATTATAATTTAAGTATATTACCACCCCCTTCTTTAGCCATTTTTCTTATGTTAATATAACAAAACTTAAATATTGTTATAACTTGTATATGTAGGTATATGTAAATATATGTAAATATTGTAATAGACATTATGACTATTTAATATTGGTCACTACAGAGTCAAGTAGTTAACGATTAGTTTTACATCATGTAATACATTTTCATGTTTCTGGAGTTAAACATTTCCTTTTTAAATTCACTTGCTTGAGTTCAAAGGAGCTATCTTTTTATATATTTTTGGAAAGCTGGCTTATATCAGACACCTATGAATATTTAATTTTTAAATTCTCAAATATTTTAGATAAACTATTAATTTATTTAACTTTTTTTCCTGGTGGATTCTCTCTCAATGTCATCTGTTCTACAGCTCCAATATGAACTTCTTGCATTCTGGACTTACTGCAAATCTCATACCAAAACTTTCCTTTTCGATTTCTTTTGTAGGTATCCCTGGTGCCTAGATCTTATATCTTCATTTTTCTTGGTTTCCCAAGAATGAGTGCATATTAGATAATTTTTGAGTTCTTGCATATTTGAAAATGCTTTTATTCTCTATTAATTCTTCTTTTTTTGACACGGGCAGGCTCTCTATTAGTTCTTTTTAAAAATTATTTTGAAATAATTTTAACATTACAGGAAAATTTCAAAAAATGCAAAAACAATACAGAGAAGTCCAAAATATCCCACTGCACAGACACCCAGATTTACTATCTTTTAATATTTTACCACATCTGCTATATCATTTCATCTACCTCCCTCCCTCCCTGCTTATCTATATCTAGGTCTATATCTATGTCTATGGTCTGTCTGTCTATCTGTCCACCCAGTCACCCATCCAGCCACCCATCCATCCATCCATGCATCCATCCATCTGTCCATCTATCTATCTTTTCTAAGCATTTATCTATTTTCCAAACATTTGAAAGTAAGTTGGATACATCATGCTGCTTTGCTCCTTTATGATTTAATATTTCCTAAGAATAAGAATTTTCACTTATATAACCATATTAAGTAGAGGTATCAAGTTTGAGAAATTTACCACTGATATAAAGTACAGTCTATACTCAATTTTTACAATTGTCTCAATAATGTACTTTTGGGCATTTTTTCCTCAATTATTAAATCCAGACCAGGAACATATATTGCATTTAATTGTATTATCTGCTTAGTTTCCTCCTTTTTTAAAATAAATTGTGGCAACAGATATACAATATAAAATTGCCCATTTAAACCATGACTAAGCATATGATTCAGTGGCAAAAATCATACTTACAATGTTGTGCTACCATCACCACAATTCATTTCTGAAACTCTTCATCCCCTCAAACAGAGACCCTGCACCATTTATAAATTAACTTCCAATTCCCCTTTCCCTCAGCCCCAGGTAAACTGTACTTTACTTTCTGTCCTTATCAATTTGTATATTCTAGTTATTTCATACAAGTGGAATCATATATCTGTACTTTTGTGCCTAGCTGATTTCACTAAAATGTATGTTCAACTTGCCATTCGCAATTTTGGGAGATATATATTTATATTCTTATAAGTGAATTTACCTGGCCATATGACAATTCTATGTTTAACTTTTTGAGAACCACAAACTGTTTTCTATATCATTTTTACAGGGTTACATGTTCACCAACAATTAAGAGGGTTCCAATTTCTCCCTATCTTTGCAAATGCCTGATATTTCTTTTTTATATATAATAGTTGTTCTATCGGCAATGAGATGGTATCTCAAATAGTTGATGTTCAGCATCTTTTCATGTACATATTGAATATTTGCATGTCATTGGAGAAATGCCTATTCAAATCCTTTGCCTGTTTTAATGGGGTTGTTACTCTTTTTGTGATTGAATTGTAGGAGATTTAACATATCTTTGATATGAAATCCTTATGAGGGATATAATTTCCAAATACTTTTTCCCTTTCTTCAGGTTATCTTTACAAGTGATTGATAATGTCCATTGATGCAAAAAAGGTTTACATTTTGTGGAAGTCCAATTTAGCCATTTTTTCTTTTGATGAATTTTGTTCATTTGTTCCTGGTGAAGTTTACAAATCAATTGCGCAAGACAAAGGTTCTAAATATCTTCTAAGGGTTATACTTTTCAGCTCTTACGTTTAGTTCATTGACATATTTGAATTTATTTTTGTATAAGGCGTGAGGTATGTGTGGGTTTATTTCTGGACCTCAGTTCTACTTCATTGGTCTATTTGTTTATCCCACTCTTCCATACTGTTTTGATTACTGTAGCATTGAAATAATTTTGAAGTTGGGAAATAACAGTCCTCCAACTTTATTCTGTTTTTCAAGTTGGCATTGGCTATTCAGGCTCCTTACTCTTCCATATGAATTTGAGGATTAAGTTTTCTGTTTTTCTGAAGGCAGCTATTAGAATTTTGATTGGGATTGTGGTGAATTTGTTAATCTCTTTGGTGATCATGACATTTTAATAATGTTAAGTCTTCAAACCCATGAGCATAAGATATCTTTCCATTTATACAGACCTTCTTAAATTTCTTTCAGCAGTGACTCATAGTTTTACATGTATAAATCCTTTATCTACTCCAATAAATTTATTTCAAGATATTTTATTATTTTAGTGCTCCTTCAAATGGAACGTTGACTTGATTTTTTCTTTGTCTTGTTCACTACTGATGCATAAAAGCATCACTGATTTTTTGTGATGATCTTGCATCCTGTCACTTTGCTGAATTCATTTATTAGCTCTAGTAGCTTTCTTATAGATGCTTTAGAATTTTCTTTATATAAGATCATGTCATCTGTGAATAGGGATAGTTTATCTCTTCTCCTCCAATTTGCCTTTTATTTCTTTTTCTTGACTAATTGCACTAGATAGAACTTCCAGTATGATGTTGAATAATAGTGATGAAAGCAGACATCCTTGTCTTATTCCTGAATTTATATCGAAAGCTTTTATTCTTTCACTTTTGAGTGTGTTATTGTGGGTTTTTTAGATATGACCTTTTTCATGTTCAGGATGTTTCTTTCTAGTCCTAGTTTGCTGAGTGTATTTATAAAGAAGGAGTGCTGAAGTTTTCAAATTGATTTTCTGGGTAAATTGGAATGGTCATATGTTTATTTTTCTTTCATTCTGTTAATGGAATGTACTACATTGATTTTCTTGAGCTACCTTGCATTTCTGGGATAAATCTCACTTGAACATGGTGTATAATCCTTTCCAATGTGCTGTTGGATTGATTTATTAATACTTTGTTGAGGATTTTTGCATTTATATTCATAAGGGATATTGGTCTGTAATTTTCTTTTCTTATGATCTCTCTCTTTGGCTTTGGCATTTGGTTTATGTTGGCCTAATAGAATGAATCAGGAAGATTTATTTTCCATTTTTTGGAGGAATTTGAAAAAGATTGCTGCTAATTCTCCTTTGAATATTTGCTAAAATTCACCAGGGAAGCCATATGGTCCAAAACTTTTTTGGTGGGAAGTTTTTGACTACTAATTCAATCTCTGCAATGTCAATTCTTCCATTGCTGCCTTCTTCTATACTAGTTGACCTTTTGTAATGAACTCTTAAGAATCCATTCTCATTTCCTTTTATGTATATTTTTCAGATATTTCCTTTGTCTTTACTATTAGTTTTAAAGAAACATCCTAAATCTATGAAAATCTCATTTAATTTGGGACCAATTCAAGTTAAAAAGCATGTGCAAACTATGTCCCTATACACCTCCTTCTCTTCCTTTTTGTTGTTCTTGAGACAAATTACATCTTTATACATCATGTGCTCAAAACAGTAGTTTTATCATTATTTTTGTACATTTTCAGTTTTGACATGTCAAAAGTAAAATGTGGAGTTACAAACAAAAATGCAATAGTACTGGCATTTATTTTTACTCACTTAAGTTTACCAGATAATTTTATTTCCTCATGTACCTATGCTCTACTGTCTAGTGTCCTTTCCTTTCAACCTGAAGAATCCTCTTTAACTTTTCGTGGATGTTCAGTGCAATGGTGATGAACTCCCTTAGCTTTGATTTATTTGGGAATGCCTCATTTTTTAAAGTTAACTTTGCCACATATAGTACTCTTGGTTGGCATTTTTTCCTCTTCAGCACTTTACATTTATCACCCCACTGCCTTCTTGCCTCTCTCCAAGGTTTCTTAATGAGTACTCAATCTTATGTCAGCCACTTGCACATGATATGTTGCTTCTCGCTTATAGCTTTCATGTTTCTCACTTTGTCTCTGACGTTTGACCATGTGGTTTTAAGTGTCTCAGTGTGGGTCTCTTTGAGTTTATGCTGTTTGGAGTTCATTGAGCTTCTTGGGCATGTATGTTCATGGCTTTGATTAAATTTGTGAAGTTTTCAGCCATTATTTCTTTGAATATTCTTTCTGTCACGTTCTTTCTTCTCCTCCTGAGACTCGATTGTTTTACTGACTTTCTTTAGTTCAATGTCCATGTTTTCCGATAGCGCTTTGACCACATTTAAAGAATTTTTGTTAAGTCTTTGGTATATCTAAAATCTTATCTTTCTCACCAATGTTTTCTAATTCTTTATCTTGATCCTTTGCATGGGGTATTATTTCTTGTTTCATTGCATGTCTTGAATATTTTAATGTGTTATATCTGGAACTTAGTTGCTGAAATATCTGTTCATAAAGCATGTGTTCAGCTAGTGTTACAACTGAGGTTTCCTTGAATGCCCGAAGCTAACAAATAAAAGACAGAAAAGAAAATAAATTAAAAGGAAAGAAAAAGAGAGAAAAGAAAAGACCTTTCCCTATATTTTCAGATTGCTCTTTGTAAGTACTCTCATAGATTAGCTATCATGACAGTGAGTTTAAAGAACAGCTTGAGGCAACAACATAAGGTCTTCTGGTCTTTTCTGAGCATGTGACATGCCTTGGTCTTGCCTGTGCACCTTTAGGAATGCCCTTGTTTACACAGATCTGAATTTTCCCTTTTCTCTTAAGATGTAGTCTTTCTTCCCAGTCCTAGGTGCTATATTGAATGTCTTAAAGCAGTAATATTTTGCTTCTGGAAATTTAAATTTCTTTTCTTTCTCAAAGCATATAAGCTGCTCTGTAGATTGTATCTATGTGATGACCAAGTTCTGGGATTGCTAGCCTGTAAATAGGCTGCCACCAGACAGATTGGTACATGTACACTCGTGAACAGGGGTTACACTGCTTCTTCCAGAAGCAGCACCAGGAACCAGCACTGAGAGCTCAGGCTGGCTCCACAACAAGCTGGGAAGAGTTTAGGGGGAGGGTCAGCGATGGCATTGTCAGCTTTTCCTACTATTTTTAAGTTACCTTTTTCTGGATTCAGCAACCATCCAGTTACAGCAACCCTTTAACTCTTGTGAGGAACTCTAAAAAAATGGTTCTGGCTATTTTTGTGTATTTTTTAAAAATTTTTCTGGAGGAATAGGACCTTGGAGTTGCCTCCCTCCACAATCGTGGCAACTCACAACTCTCTATGAATTCTTGAATGAGGGTTTGATTATGTATAGAATGCTAGAGGGGAATATAATTTTTCTTATTATTAAGAAGACATTGCTAAGGGTAAGGGGCATGGTATGTATGAGTTTCTTTTTCTTTTTTCTTCTGAATTGATGGAAATGTTCTACGAAATGATCATGGTGAGGAATATACAACTATGTGACAATATTGTGAGTTATTGATTATATACCAAGAATGGAATGATCATATGGTAAGAATGTTTGTGTTTGTTTGTTGTTCTGTTTAAAACAATTTTTTTTAAAAAGCATAAGCTAAGTGAAAGAAGCCAGATACAAAAGGCTACATATTGTATGATTTCATTTATGTGGGATGCCTGAAATAGTTGTTCTAGTTTGCTAGCTGGTAGAATGCAATATACCAGAAACAGAATGACTTTTAAAAAGGGGAACTTAATAAATTGCCAGTTTACACTTCTAAGGCCAAGGAAATGTCCCAATAAAAAGAAGCCTATAGAAATATCAAATCTAAGGCATCCAGGGAAAGATACCTTGGTTCAAGAAGACCGATGAAGTTCATGGTTTCTCTCTCAAGTGGAAGGGCACATGGCGAACACAGTCAGAGTTTCCCTCTCATCTGGAAAGGCACATGGTGAACATGATCAGGGTTCCTCTATCATCTGGAAGGCCACATGGCAAACAATGCACCATCTGCTAGCCTCTTCTCCTGGCTCCCTGTTTCATTAAGCTCCCCAGGAGACATTTTCCTTCTTTATCTCCAAAGGTTGCTGGCTGCTGGACTCTGCTTCTCATGGCTATGTCATTCTGCTCTGCTCTCTCTGAATCTCTCTTTCTCCAAATGTTTCCTCTTTTATAGAATCCCAATAAACTAATCAAGACCCACCCAAATGGGTGGAGACCCACCTTCACCTAACCCCGTTTAACAATCACTCTTGATCAAATCACATTTCCAGGGGGTGATCTAATCACAGTTTCAAACAAACAATACTGAATAGGGATTAGAAGAAATGGCTGCCTTTACAAAATGGGACTAGGATTAAAACATGGCTTTTCTAGGATACATACATCATTTCAAACCAGCACATTCCACCCTCTGGACCCTAAAAAGACAGTTTTTCCCATATACAAAATGCATTACTTTCATAACCATATCAGAAATCCTGAAATCATTTCAGTAGCAATACAAAGTTAGAAATACTATGAACTTGTATCAAAGTTAGTTACAGGCATAGTCTGTTCTAAAGCAAAATTATCCTCTGGCTCTGTACCTGTGAAATTCAGAACAAGTTATTTGCTACCAACATACAAAGGAGGAACAGTCATAGAATACATGTACTAATTTCCACAGGGAGGAAGGAACACAGGGTCATCTGACCCAAGCAGTTTCGAAAACTCAAGGGCAAAGTCCATCAGATTTCAAAGTCTGAGAGTCATTCATCTTTGGGGCTTCTGAAAGCAGCAGTCCCACCCTTTCCAAGGGCCTACGCCTCTCTCTGAATGCAACCTTGGGGGACATTGAGGACACCACCTTTTTCTCGGCTCCACCCCTCCAAGCACTGGAGCCACACCTGGGCTCTCCACCATCACGGGGCACACACTCAACCTCTCCATGAGGTGGCAGCCAGGTTCTCCCCAAATCCCAAAGAATATGCTTCACCCTCTCTAAGGCCTGAGGTGGCATGTTCTTTCACTGTAATGAGATGGAAGGCCAGTATTCTGCCTTCGGGGCAAACTCACCCTCTCCATGTGGTTGGGTGGGTCACTCTCCTAGCCTGAGGCTTCTTGACTTCAGACCTCAGCTTCCATGGTTCTGCCTCTGAAGCTATTTTTCTTCCAATGTGTCCCTTCTCTGTCCCTCTCAGTCTTGACTGGTAGTGGTTCTCTTTATACAGCTCCTGCAACATTCTCATTGGCTTTCTATGCTGTAACCTCGGATCGTGCCCATCAGACATAAGGAGTTTCCCCAAGTCCTTCCTGGATAACTCCATCTCCAATCCTGGCTTTCTCTGAAGTGGTTGACTGGTTCCACATTTGGTCAAGTACTCATGTGGGACATTGTTTTCTGGGGTCTCCTTTCCAGGAAGCCCAGAATTCTCCAGAACATCAACTTCTGGTTTCTTTGTACCCAAGAGTTCGTTCTCAGCTTATCTCTTTCCTGTCACATTTCACTATAAGCTGTGAGGAGGAACCAGGCTGCACTTCCCACATTTAATTTGGAGATCTCTTCTGCTAAATATCCAAGTTCATGGCTTTTAAAATCTACCTTCCAGCCAAAGCCACTAGTCAATTTTGCCATGTCATCTGCTATTTTAAAAGAAGGATCACCTTCCTTCCAGTCTACAATAGTACACACTTCATTCCTGTCTAAAGCCTGTTCAGAGATCCCTTTAGAGTCCAAATTTCTACCAATAGTCTCTTAAAAACATTCTAGGCCTTCTCTATCAGGTTTCTCACAACTCCTCCAGATTCTTCCCCTTATCCATTTAAAAAGCCGTTCCAACATGTTTGGTATCTGCAAACTTCAGCAGCATCTCACTCTCTGGTACCAAAATCTGTTCTAGCCTAGTAGCTGCTGGAATGCAATTTACCAGAAATGGAATGACTTTTAAAAAGGGGAATTTAGTAAGTTGCTAGTTTACAGTTCTAAGGCCTCCCCAAGAGGCATTTTCCTTCTTCATCTCCACAGGTTGCTAACTTTTTCTCCTGGCTTCCTGTTTCATGAAGCTCCTCGGGAGGCATTTTCTTTCTTCATCTCCAAAGATTGATGGCTGGTGGAATCTGCTTCTCATGGCTGTGCCGTTCTGCTCTGCTTTCTCTGAATCTCTCTTTCTCCAAAATGTTTCCTTTTTTATAGGATTCCAGTAAACTAATCAAGACCCACCCAAATGGGTGGAGACCCACCGCCACCTAATCCACCTTAACAATCACTCTTAATTGAATCACATCTCCGGGGAGATGATCTAATCACAGTTTCAAGCATTCAGTAATGAGTAGTGATTAGAAGAAACAACTGCCTTTACAAAATGGAATTAGGATTAAAACATGGCTTTTCTAGGGTATATACATCATTTAAAACCAACACATAGGTAAATCCATAGACAGAAAGCAGATTAGTGGTTGCCAGGGACTGAGGGGAGGTTCGGGAAATGGGAATGACTGTTTACTGGATACAGAGTTTCTTTTACGGCTGACGAAATGTTCTAGAACTAGATAATGGTCATGGTTATACACCATTGTGAATGTGAAGGTATCAAATGCCACTAAATTGCACATTTTTAAATGGTTAAAATGTGGAATTTTATGTTACGTGAATTTTACCTCAGATGAAAAATAAAAGCCTTAGGAGTGGATAAGTAAGAGAAAAGGAATGGGGACTTAGTTTCCTCACTTGTAACATGGCAATAATAATGCTACTTTCTGCAGAGCTGGCATGAATAAATCATTAAAATAAAAAAAAGGCATCGCTCAGCTTCTAGGTCCATCACTGCTATTGAACAGTGTAACTATCTGCTCTCTAATTCTCGACATATAACCCACTTGTTTTGACCAAAGTAGTTCCTGATCATATATTTTTCATTCATCCTCTGAAATTTTCAATCAGATGTGTACGTTTGGATTTAAAACCTCTGCCAATTTATCTAGTTCAATGAAAGAGGAACTCATATTGGTTAATTAGTATCAGACTTCAGCATTTAGATGATAAATGACTTGTCTTTTTTAACAGAGCTAGAGTCATTCTAAAAATCAGAGCCGTAACCAAAAACTTTTCTAAAATTTAATAAAATTGGTAATAATATATTGCTTTATGTTATTTATTTTTAATGTTTTCCCTTAATAATGTTAAGTGATGTTGGTGATACAGGCTTTATTTTTACGATAGTAGCACCAAAATTCCTTTTGGACATACTTTTGTCAGTTAAAAATACGGTCTGTAAAATATATATATATATATATATATATATATATGTTCAGGGAAGAAATTTGGTAAGCATAAATGGCTAAAATCACAAGATGTATATGGGTGCAGCAAAATTTAGGAAAGAGATATAAGAATGACTGAAGATGGTGATAAAAGGAAACATTCTACTATGTGGCTTCTTCTCCTTTGTGTATAGGGCTGACATTTTCAGTGCTTAAGAGCTATGGGATTTTCTAAAACTATACTCCTGTTTTGTATAACAGGCAATGCAGTATCAATATTTTTGTTTGAGCTCTTACAGCTTCACATCACAGGGATACTGGATGCAATTGGCTCAGAATCATTTTGGCGCATTGATACTGTGACTTTGAGGAGAGCTGTTGGTTTCTTTTCTGTTTATTACTATTACTTAGATGAATTGGTTCAAAGAGATGACTTGTGCTTGATATAATCTGACCAAATATTTATAAAATATTGACCCCAGAGTTTGGCTTATATGTCTTTTAATATCATGTTCTGAGAATATGGATTTTGATCACTGTGATTTACTCAAAATCTTTATGGTGAGTGAGATAGAGATAATGATGATATGGGCAAGTGACTGATAATTTATCATCTGCTCTTTTGGCAGGAGCTTCCATTATTGTTTTTTATGTGGATGTGGACCAAAGATTGATTATATCTGAGGGTAAATGGGCCATCACAGAACACTATTTTCCAAGTCTGTGCATTTTCAAAAGCAAAATTGCAATGTGTGTGTGTGTGTGTGTGTGTGTGTGTGTGTGTGTGTGTGTGTGTGTGCGTTGTACATGCAACTATGTAGGTGTATGACAAATAATTTTGGTTTGAAATTGTTTTGTACCCCAGAAAAGCCATGTCCTTTTAAACCTAAACCAAGTTTGTGGGAGCAGACAGACTTATTGTATGGGTGGGACTTTTTTTGCTTACGTTATTTCCATGGAGATGTGACCCACCCAATTGTGAGTGGAATCTTTTGATTAGATGGAGATGTGACCCTGCCCATTCAAGGTGGTTCTTAATTAGTTTACAAAAATCCTTAAAAGAGCTGACACAGGGAGATGAGAGCCAATTCAGAGAGCAAAAACCTAGACAGACATTTGGAGATGCTTGGAGAGCCGGCATAGAAAGCCCCTGGAATCAGAAGCTGAAAACAATGCAACACAGAAGCAAAGAACCAGGTTACGACAACCACATGCCTTCCCAGATGACAGAGAAACACTGGACATGATCAACTTTTCTTGGGTGAAATTGTCCTCCTATAGATGCTTTAATTTGGACATTTTTATGGACTTAAAACTGTAAATTTTTAACCTAATGAATCCTCTTTGTAAAAGCCAATCCATTTCTGGTATATTGTATCCCGGCAGCTTTAGCAAACTGAAACATAGTGGAAATTAGGAAAAAAAAGTCTTATAATAATTCTCAGTAACCATACTATTTTAAAGAGGAACATTTATATAAGCTAGACACCACATTTGTACTTGAAAAAATATTACAATGACAACTTGAATTAATAGTTTGCAATTAGCTTTTTCTCAGGTACTTCTTAAATCCTTATTGCAGTGCCAACCTTCTCATGCCCATACAATTTAACATCCCTCACAAATTCCCCATAACATTATGAGCAAATATGTTTTAAAGGACTCTGTGAAAACTTTTTATCTAGGCAGTATCTTGTGTTAATACTGCATTGCCAAATATGAGATCATAGGGAAAATATATACTATTCTTAAGTTGCTTGAGGATTATTCTGAGTTACATAAGACATATGAAATGTTTTGTTTGCATTTGCTCCTTGTCAAATATCTTTTTACTTGCTTTTAAAATTGGAAAATCTAAGGATGATCCTATAACATGATTGATCATAATTATTTTAATCTCAAGCTAATATTTGAATGCTATTTGTTCTGCATCTAAAGAGAACCATAGTCTCCAATCATTTTCCCAACACTTATTAACCAGAAAAAAATAACCCTGAGAGAAAACAGGCAGAAACCTAGTTACTGGAAATATTTTTCCCATGAATTTATTGACATTTTATTCACATAAGAAAAAAAATGACCTTAAAACATCCTGGTTATCACCCCACAATAATAAGGATCTCTACTGAATGACTTTAGGCAACTAAAAACTCAATGAAATGATCAAAACCTTATCAGTATAGAAGTCCTAACACTGGGCCATGCCAAGCATTTTGTCACATTGATTCAGATGGCTTAGTATGAGTGGAAAGGTGATGATGATTTCTTTCCAATACAGAGGTTAATCCTCCACGGTCTGGTGGATGGCATTATTAGAAGTATTTAAACACATGCCATTAAATACTAAGGATTTTAAAAGTTGACAATTCACTGACCAAAACTGACATCTCTTTTTGTTACTTAGGATATTTTGTTTAATTTTTATATGATGCCATTTTAAAAAATTTTGTTGCAATAACTAATATACAGCAGTAATATTAATTATATTCACAATAATGGAGCCACCGTAACTGATGATATTACCCCTTCTTTTTCATATCCTCATACTTAAACTACTTACCCATTAGGCTATAATTCCATTTTCCCACCCAAGCCTCCCTGCCCCTGGGAACCTATAAGCCACCATCTATGCAGTTTGTTTCTGCTAGCATTTCATATCAGTGAGATCATACAGTATTTCTCTCTTTGTGTCTGACTTGTTTCACTCAACATAATGTTTTCAAGCTTCATCTTTATTATAGCATGCATCAGAGCTTCTTTCTTTTTAACAGTTGAATAATGTTCAACTGAATGTATTTTACATATTTTATTTATACATTCATCTATTGATGGAAACGTAAGTTGCTTCAACCTTTTGGCCATTATGAGTAATATTGCTATAGTCGTTGGTGTAATAATATATGGTCAAGCCCTTGCATTCAATACTTTTGAGTATACACCAAGAAATGGGATTGCCATGTCATAGGATAATTCCATTTTCCATTTTCTAAGGAACCACTAACTTTATTTCTGCAGTAATTACAACAATCTAGAGTGTCACCAACAATATATGTGTTCCTATTTCTCTACATTCTTGTTAACGTTTATTTTGTTATTTTTAATTATGTGTGTGTAGTGGTATCTCATGGTGGTTTTAATTTGCATTTCCCTGATGACCAATAATGATGAGCATCTTTTCATGTGCTATTTAGCTATTTATATATCTTCATTAGAGAATATTTATTAAAGTCCTTTGATCATTTTTTTACATTGAATTATTTTTCTTTTCATTGTTGACTTTTAACAGTTCTTTGTATATTCTGGATATTAAATCTTTATCAGATATATGGGTCATAATTATTTTCTCCCATGTTGTATGTTGTCTTTTCACTTTCTTGACAGTGTTCTTTGATGTATCAAAATGCTTAATTTTGATAAAGTCCATTAAACTTTTTTTTATTCTTTTGCTTACACCATTTGTTTCATAGTTAAGAAATCACTAACAAATTGAAGGTTTTTAAGGTTTGCCCCTTATATTTTCTTTTAATAGTTTTATTATTTTAGCTCTTATACTACATAGGTCCTTGGCAGCATTAGAGTTAATTGTATATGGTATAGTTAGGTGTCTAACTTTACTCATTTGCATTTGGATAGCTAGTTTCCCAGAACCATTTGTTGAAGAGGTTATTTTCCCAAATTATGAATTTAGCTTGTGTAAAAAATCAATTGGCTATAGATGTATAGGTTTATTTCTGGATTCTCAATTCTATTACATTCATCCATGCATATAACTTTTTACCAGTACCACAATGTTTTTTGCTTATTTGTTTTGTATGCTGTTTGGCAGGGTCACATTTCATTATTTTTCCATATAAGTATCCCATTATTGCAGTATCATTTGTTGAATTCTGTTTTTTTGTTTTGTTTTGCTTATTTGTTTGTTTGTTTTTTGGAGGGGGGGATGTACATGGACTGGGAATTGCCAGCTCTTGCATGGCAGATCAGAATTCTACCACTGAATTACTTTTGCACCCTAAATACCAGTACCACAATGTTTTGATGACTGTGGCTTTGTAGTGAGTTTTGAAATTAGGAAGTGTGAGAATTCCACTTTTGTTCTCACTTTGCAATAATAATTAAGCTATTTGGTGACCTTTGTGATTCCACACGAATTTGAGGTTTGGCTTTTCTATTCTGCAAAAAAAGGCTGCTGAGATTTTTGATAGTTTATGCATTGAATTTGTAAATGGCTTTTAGTAATATTGACATCATAGGAATATCATCTTCCAACCCATGAACATGGATGTGTTGTCATTTATTTAGTTCTTTGGATTTTTTAGCAGGTATTTTCTTTTCTTTTTTTTGTTTTCTCTGTAGACATCCTTCACATACTTAGTTAAATTTAATCCTAGATATTTTATTCTTTGAGCTACTATTGTAAATAGAATTTGTTTCCTTGGTTTTCTCTTAAGATTGTTCATTGCTAGTGTACAAAAACACTACTGATTTTTATATAATTTTATTGAGACATTCCTACACCATGCAGTCCATCAATAGTATAATATCAACGGTTCTCAATGTCATCATATATATGTGCATTCATCACCATGATCATTTTTTGAGCATTTGCATTACTGTAGAAAAAAGAAAAAAAAAAACCATACCTCTTTCCTACCCTCATTGATTTTTTTTCCTGTTGATCTTGTATTGCATCACTTTGTTTATTATTTCTAATAATTTTGCTATGGAATTTTCAGGAATATATATATAGTCATGTCATCTACAAATAGGGAAAGACTCACTTTTTCATTCCATCCATTTGGGATAACTTTTACTTCTTTTTGTACCTAATTGCTCTAACTAGAAATTTACTACAATATTAAATAACAGTGGTGACAGTGGACATCCTTGTCTTGTTCCTCAGCCTCTCACTATTGAGTATGATGTTAGCTGTAGCATTTTTCACCTATGACCTTTATCATATTCTTACTTTTCTGAGTTTATCATCATATGAATCAGGGTTCTCTAGTGAAACAGGACATACTGAGATAACTGTGTTGTCTCTTGCAACTGTGGAGATGTACAAGTCCAAATTCCATAGAGCAGACTGCAAGCTGGAAACTTCAATGAAAGTTTTCAATGAATTTCCCAGGATAAACTGGCCAGCTTTAAACAGTTTCTTTTAACTGCTAAGGATATCACTTCTCCTTTAAAGACTTCAACTCATTAGATGAGATGTCTCGCATTGCTGAAGGCAGTCTTCTCAGTTGATTGTAGAGGTAATCAGCAATAAATGCAATCAACTTACTGATAATCTAAGTCCATGAAACATCCTCACAGTAACAGTCCACTGCTTTCTTGACTAGACAACTGGGCACCATTACTTGGCTAATTTGACACATGAACTTAATCATCAAAGCCCACTCCTTGTAAACTTGGCAGCTATACACATCACCTTAAACCATACTAAATCCCTAAATGAAAAACAATAACAGACATATTTTTAACCTAACAATACTCACCTGTCCTGTGAACAACCAAATATGCACTAAATCTCTCTAGAATAGGGTGCAAGTTCTAGAATAATACACACTCCAACTTGATATCCTGTAAGTTAAATATAACAACATGAATGATATAACTTATATGATAAAGGAGTAATATAGGAAGAAAACAAAGATATTTGCACTAGGTATATTCGCAAGTACACCTATATCAAAACAAGTAAGATATATTCACACCATTATAATCCTTGTTTCTGCAACTGGTCACATATTCATCATATTTATCACTGACTTCTTACATTTCTCACTCCATTTTCCCTTTACCCTCAATAAGCATATCAGCTGGCTCTGATTCTCTGCTTGGTGGATGAGCCAAATCTTCACACATTCAGTTTCACAGCTATTAGTAGTCCTGCCTGGATTGGGTTTTGCAGTTTTCCATTGACTTTAATCACAGGGTATGGTAATATTATAGATGCTCTAGGGGATCTACTGTTTTTCATGCCATCTCTTCTTTATCTTCACTGTGCAGTTGCAGTCTTATTTCCTCTTGATAGTCAGGATCAATCACCCAAGCCAGCATAGTAATCTGCTTCTTTGCCTGTTGATTCAAAGGAATGACAAACCCTAAGAGTTAGAAGGCACTCTCAACTCCCAGTTCAGTGGAAACCATTATTATGTGTCCTGTGAATGTACTCCACTATTTGGAACTGAGACCTATAGAACAGCAGAGCTGGAGAATTGATTTGCCCCTTAGGTAGGTTAGTGATGGTATATTGCTGGCCTTGCCAACTGGTGGTCTTTACTAAGCAGCAATTGAGTAAAAAAGAATATGCCATATCAATAGCTGCATACCAGGCAAGTGTGCTGATATTCTCAAGCAATGATAAGACATCCAGAACAGCAGCTACAATTGGAATAACCACCCAGTTAAGTTTATGATAATCCACTGTCATCCTCCAAGATCCATCTGTTTTCTGCATCAGCCAAATAAGAAAGTTGTTTGGGAATGTGATAGGAATCAACACCCATACATCCTTCACTGTGGCACTAATGTTGGAATCCTCCATTAGATTTCAATGTCTATGAGTCACTTATGGATTGATTGGTTTTGTCATATGGGCCTAATAAAGCAGCAGCTCTACCCCTTAAAAGTGGCCATGCTTTCCCTGAACAATGGGGTATATCCCCTGCCTTCTTTGAGCTTCAATATGGTGTCAGGATAGCTCTAAACTATCACACTATCTTTGCACACATGGGATAAATCCTACTTGGTCATGGTATGTATTTCTTTTTGCTCTGCTATTTGCTAGTATTTTACTGAAGATTGTTGTATCTATATTCATAAGGAAAAATTGGTCTGTAGTTGTGTTTTTACTTTCTTGGTGATTTCTTTATCTGACGTTGGTATTAGGCAATGTTGGCTTCATAAATGAGCTAAAAAGGGTTCCATCCTCTTCAATTTATTGAAAAAATTTGAGAAATATTTTTGTTTATTCTTCTTTTCATGCTTGGTAGAATTTGTTGGTGAATCTGTCTGGTCTTGGACTTTTCTCTGTTGTGAGGACTTTAGTGATTACTTCAACTTTTTACTTGTTACTTGCCTGTTTAGGTTTTTATTTCTACATGATATTGCATAATTCAAAGAATTTTTTCACTTATATATTTTATTCCATTAACTTCTTGATTCCTTGGTTTTTAATGAGAAATTAACACTTAATCTTATTGATGTTCTCTTATTTATAAAAAAAATTGCTTTTCTTTTTCAGTTTTTAGGACTCTCTCCTTGTCCTTAGTATTTGCCAGTTTGATCTCTATCTATCTGATGTGTTTTTCTTCCTGTTTATCTTGTTCGGGTTTCATTGGGATCTTGAATGTGCATGTGTTCTGCTAAATTTGAGAACTTTTTTTGCCATTATTTCTTTGAATATTCCTTCTACCCCTTTCTCTTTTTCTTCTTCTGTGACTACCACATACACAATCAATATATCATATATCATGCATGTCAATATACAATATAATGTGTATATTGATATGCTTGATGGTTTTCCTCAGATCTCTTAGGCTCTGTTCACTTTTTAAATTATTTTTTCTTTCTGTTCCTCAACCTGAATCATGTCACTTCTCTTTTTTCTGATTTCACTGATTCTTTCCTTGGCTTTCTCCAATCTGCTAAAGAAACTATCTGTGGAATTTTTCATTTTAGATTTTGTGGATTTCAACTCCAATATTTTTGTTGATTCCTCTTAAAAATCTCTGTCTCCTTACTGAGATACTTAGATTCTTCATTAATTGTTTTCCTGATATCTTTTAGTTCTTTCTTTACATTTTTCTTTATCTCCTTGTGCA
Source organism: Tamandua tetradactyla (assembly GCF_023851605.1). NCBI lineage: Eukaryota > Metazoa > Chordata > Mammalia > Pilosa > Myrmecophagidae > Tamandua > Tamandua tetradactyla. Next base: position 29,290,957 of record NC_135345.1, on the reverse strand, counting down.
TATTGAAGATTAAAAAAAAAAAAAACTCTGCCAGAAAATCCAACATATTCCTCCTTGGTTTCTGGATTTATATCCTGTTCCATTGGATGGTCCATTCTTACCTTTTTCTTTTTCTCATATTTTGTTGCACACTATACATTTTAATATTTTAAAGTGCTAATTCTGGCATTTAGTCCCTGAGCTTCTTGCTTCTTGAGTTTATATCCAAAAATTGATGTGACAGAGATTTCTTCAAATGCCAGGAGTTATCAAAAGTAAACCAATGCAACAAAATCACTTTTACAATCTTTGCCAATTGGCTTTGTATTGGAGGGTACTCTCCTTAAGTGTTTTATCCTCCTCAGGATCTCTTCTGAAGAGAATGCAAATTTCAGGTTCCTCTCTGACTTTTCTAAGCCTGTGTCTTGCAATAACTTTCTGTTTGCCTCTTTCTTTAGGAATTCCTCTTGTTTATAGGAATTTGGATGTGCCCTCTATTCTCTATGAAATATACTTTCTTCTTGTCCTGGGTGCTGTATAATTTGATTTAAAGCAGGTAGTTCTTTGCTCCAGGCCATTTTGACTCAATTTTTTCTTACACTGCTTTAGCTGTCAGGAACCTGCTTTTGCCTACAGGGCAAGTTCCAGGAGAGCGAACTGAGATCAGATTCCTACTTCCGTCTTTCATTCTGCCACCCATAGATTGGCATTGACACACAGGCACCCCAATATGTTCATAGGGGTTACTTTTCACCTGCCAGAATAGGACCAGGAGCCCAAATATGTGTGCAGGCTGGCTCTATCTTGTACCTGAAGACTCCTGGGAGGGAGTAGCAAGGTCTCCTGCCACTTTTAAAGTCATATTTTCTTGATTTGGCACTCTCCCAGTTACTGAAACCCCTTAATTGATTTCCAGATGTTTTAGTAAGATGGCTATGCCAGGTTTTGCTAGTTGTTCAAAGATTCTGTAGGAAAACTATACCCTGGAACATCTTAAGCCACCACCTTTCTCAACTAGAACCCACATTTTACTTTGTTGTGTTAACTCTGGTTGTCAGTCTCTCCTTTTTGCCTTTTTTTTTTTTTTTTTTTACTGTAGATTTGTTGTGTTAAAGCTCTTCTTCAGTGCTTGGCCTGATATGTATTGAGCCTTTAAAACAGCCTGTGGTTAACCGCTTGGCTTTTCTCAGGTCTTCCTGAACTGCGTCTTGTCCTGGTCACGCAGCGTAACTTTCAAGACTACCCTAGTAAGTGCAACTGTTCACCCTCCAAGAGAGAATTTTCTTACCCCTATTCCTCCTCCAACAGTCCTGGGATGCTCTCTTTTTCATACAGCTTTTTTCCTCCCCAGCAGCTTCAATTTGCTTAGCTCTGCTCCTGTGCTCATTTCTGCCCTTTCACTACAGCTATTGGCCCTGATTCTGCACTGCCTTTCATCAGCCTGAATCCTCATTTACATGCAGCTTTTCTGCCTTCAGTACGTTCTTGGTTATGGGATTTCTGACCTTGTCCTGAGTTTGTTCTCCTTGGAGCCAGATGAAATAAATTTGAGAAGACATCCAGGATTTTTGTTTAGGTGCACTAGCAATTAGGGTCTGGGCTGGAAGTGTGCATGACTTGTCAAAGGTTCCACAACAGACCACTTTAGCTGCAGGGAGCCACTTTGAATGCACACATATAGACAGGTAAATAGCCACTGTGAGTCATTGTGACCTAATTCCCTGTGCTTGCATTTCTACAGGTTGTTAAACTGCTACTGTGGGTGAATCTGTTTCCAAAAATTGTAGTAAGAAATACTCAGGCAAGAGAATAACACTGTATAATTTTATAACAGTGCAGTGTACTGCACTAGTACAGTTTTGGTGTGTTTTGCTCTTTTGGTTTTTAGTTTTCTTCCAGTTTCCACCCTCCTCCAGAGTTCCAAGAGCGATGAATCTGCCATTGTATTTAGCTGTCACTAAGAGAGAATGTTCACAGTAATATCTTACATCACCATTTCGATGATATCACTCTCCTGTCATTTGTTTTTGCTTTTGTGTTTGCTTCTGGTTTTGCTGAGATTATAATAGCTACTCTCAGCAATTCAGAAGGAAGACATACATATAGCTTATTAAAGTACCCTTTACCGACCTAGGGAGTATCGCTTATCTGCTCATTCTTATAATTTGTTGTAGGACTAAGATGAGAGTATAAAAGGCTTATCATTGCCATTCAGATTAGTTGTTCCCAAACTTTACCAAGGATCAGAGTCACCCAGATGGTTTGTTAAAAATTGCTGGGTCCCACCCTCAGAATTTCTGATTTAGTAGGTTTTGGGTATTTGCATTTCTATCCATTTCCTGAGTGATGTTGACACTGTAGGTCAAAGGACCACAGTTTGAGAAACAGTGATTTAAACATATTCCTACTCTAACCATTGGTTACCTCTGTCTATAGTGCTTCTATCCTTTCTATCTTCATAGCTAGCATGTAACCAACATCCAAAATTCAGCTTAAAAGTCACCTGGGATAGAAAAACTTAAGTAATTCCCCCAGGTTAGATTTGGTGCCTGTATCACTCAGGTTTAATCAGGAATTGAAAGCCTTGTAATTTGAAACATAAAGTTTAATATAAAGAATATTGATTATAACAGGGATTGGATTAATGAGGAATAAGCAGTAAGGATTAGGAACAGTAAAGAATAAGAACAGCAGAGATAAAAAGCAGCCAATGCCCCCAAAGACTGTGATCCATACCTTGTTGGAGAGGACATGGCTGCAAAGTCCCTATGGTGGACCAGGGCAGCCTGCTGGAAGTTTAACCTCCAGGGTACCAGAAGAAGACGTTCATGGGGAAGGTATCCATTTCTGTTCACTATAGAACCGGGGTGCTGTAGAAGTTGTGTGTGCTATAAGGTTCTGATCCTGGAGAATTCAACTTCGCTGCAGGAGCTGGGCACTGGGTTTGGTACAGGAGCTGCTGAGTGGAACACAACAGAATGAAGAAGTCAGGCCCCTTCCTCTTGCAATATCTCTCCAACACCCTCTACAGACAAAGGTTGACATCATTCCATCTGGGAAAGGAAAAATATTTAAAGGGCTTCTCTTAATTTTTTTCAGAGAAGGCAATAAACAGTACATTTGGAGATGAGAGCCAATAAATTGATAACTAGCAAAGTACCTCTCCTATTTGAACTCTTGGAAATGTTTTATATTCAGAAAATATGTTAAAGTGAACTTTCATAGTCCCTTTGCATGACTCATTCATTAAGTATTATTAATGATATGATAGAATAATATAACATAACATAACAAAGCATAATATAATACAAATGTTGCATAATGGTTTTATTCCCAATAGTAATTAAATACTTGAAATATTTTAGGAGCTTAGCAGGTATGTATAACAAGCATGACTTTTATACATACAACATGACTTGGTACGTTGGGTCATGTACCCCAATAAACACATTCTTAATCTTAATCTGTGTCCCTGTGGGTGTGAACTATTGAAAATAGGATCTGTGAAGATGTTATTTTTCATTACGGTGTGACAAACTGAACCAGTGTGTGCCTTATTATTAGAGGTCTTCAAAGAGAGTCCAAAATCACAGAAACAGGAAAGGACAAAAAGCAGAGATGCAAAACAAGGTACCTCAGTGATAATCAGCAGCCAGTACCGGAAGGCTGCAATTTTGGGGAGAAAGCAGCTTTTACTCATATCTTGATTTGAAATTCCTTCTAGCCTCAAAACTGTGGCTCAATAAATTCTTATAGTTTAAGCAAACCCATTTGTGATATTTGTCATAGCAACCTCACAGATTAAGATAATGATTATCCCATAATAAAAGTAAAATGAAATGTCAAAAAATTAGACGTGCTTGTAGATATCTGTAATCTAACTTTCAGACACAGGTAATAAATAGAAGTATAAATAAGTAAAACCTAATATAAACAACCACATATGTTAGAAATTTTGTGTTGTCAAAGTTAGGAAGCCTAACTTAAAGTGATCTAAATAACACAGGAACTGCACTATGTTTATTTAGATATAACTTTTCTTATGAAGCCTAATGCAGAAAAGCATACCCTCTGTGTTCTTCCACCAGATGTGCTAACCTTATCCCTGCCAAATGATGAACAACAAACAGAGGCATATATGTGGGGTCGTAGAATTTTAATTTCAGGGTACAGATTTAGGTAGCAAATTGTCATCCTAATCATAACTCTCCTGTATTTTGTGCTTATAATCTGAGATAATCAACTTGTCTTGGTATTTCTAGGCAAGGGTTTTTAAAGAAAAAGAGTAGCTATATTGAGGTTGGTGTATATTTGGGGCGCTCCAAATGTCCTTCAAGTTCATAGGTCACTGAGTTCTTTATCTTGTTTGTTTCTGTTGTCCAGATGTCCTTAAAGCTTTTTTTTTTTTTTTTTACATGGACAGGCACCGGGAATTGAACCCAGGTCTGCCGCCGTATGGCAAGTGAGAATTCTGCCACCGAGCCACTGCCGTACTTCCCCTTTAAAGTTTTGAGGAACATTGTTTCTTGGGGCTTTGCATACCTTGGTAGTTTGTGATATCTGGCTGAGATTTACTTAAGAGTAACCTCAGAATGACCTCTCAACCTCTCAACTCACTCATAGTAGCTCTATTTTGTTTTATTTCCGTTTACATCCCTGTGTTTAATATGGTCATCCTCTTGATGAGTCCAGACCCTATCTTACCATTTGAAAATTGTTTTAAGTGCCACCATTTCGCATCTTTTCACATTTTCCAAAGGAAGAGATGGTATCTCAGCATTCGAAGAGAGTTCCAAAGTTTCTTCCTCACAGAACTGGTTTAGGCTGCATTTTCACTCCTGACATTTAATCACTGTAAGTAGGGGGATGAGATGAATTGGTTAATTAAGCCTTGGATTAAGTACCCAATGATATCTACTTGTCATTAAGAATCATCCTATAAAAGTCAGTTTCTTAAACTTCACAATGAAAGCACAAGCAACAGAAGAAAAAAAAATAGGTAAATGGGAACTCCTCTAAATCAGAGGAGTCAAAAGACTTGTAAAAAAAAGATGAAGAGGCAGCCAACTCAGTGGGAGAAAATATTTGAAAATAACATATAGGATAATGTTGTTATCCCGTATACATAAAGAAATCATACAACTCAACAACAAAAGAACAAACAACCCAATTATAAAATGGGCTAAAGATATCAACAGGCAGCTTTTCAAAGAGCAAATGGAAATGGCTAAAATGCACAGGAAGAAAATGCTCATTTTCAAGACTACAATGAGAGACCATCTCACACATATAAAAATGGCTCCTATTAAACAAACAGAAAACTGCAAATGTTGGAAAGGATCCAGAGAAATTGGGATACTTATGCACTATTGGTGGGAATGTATAATGGTACAGCCATTGTGGAAGCCAGTTTGACAGTTCCTTAGAAAACTAAATATTGAGTTGCCCTATGATCAAGCAATACCACTACTCGGTATATACCCAGAAGTGCTGAAAGCAGTTACACAAACAGACATTTGCACACTGATGTTCATAGCAGCATTATTCGCAATTGCCCAAAAATGGAAACAATTCAGATGCCCATCAACAAAATAAACAAAATGTGGTATATACATACATATTATGCAGTAATAAGATGAAATGATGTTCTGAAGCATATGACAGAATGTTTGATCCTTGAAGACATAATGTTGAGTGAAATAAGGCAGACATGAGAGGACAGAAACTGTACGATGTCACTAATACAATCTTGGTAAAGGTAAACCCAAAGTCTTATAATATAGAATATAGGGGATCTAGAGATACATGGAAGCTAAAGATGGGTGAAAAGTTAGCTCATGAGGTTGAACTTAAATGCAATGAAATGGACAGAAATGAAGGCAGTTCATTAGTGGGCCTATAAGTAATATTGCCATACTGAAGGGGAACATGATTGAAAGGTGTTATATAGGGCTGTGTATCCCATGTATTAACTCTAAAAATATAAATAAGTTCTTGCATGAACTACTTCAAAGGTATGACTCCTGTACAAAGAGTAAATAATATTGGAGTATAAGGAGAGAAATACCTTGTGATTCAATCACCTTAAAAGAAAATAAAAGATTGTCATTAAGAAGATAAGTTCTCTACTTTTTTATTGAAAATAAAATTAGAGAGGAGTTAGGGAGAGAGAAGAGACAACTTTATTAAAATAAGCATGTTATGGACTGTGCTTAGCTATGAGACAGGAACAATTCCATATCAATACGAGGGATGAATAATTAGGGGGAAAGGATAAGAATTAAGGAAAGGTTTGGATTTTCTATTTGGTGAGGGCATGTTCACTGGTTATTTTTTTTTTCCGTGGGAGCAATGAAAATTGTTTAAAATTAAGAGTATTGATTATACAATTAAGTAAGAATAAGGTGAGACATGGATTGCTGACTTTAATATTATACATGCTGCCCAATGGATGGAGGTAGCTGAAGAATGCACTGACTGAGAAGTAGAATGGTGAACTATGATGTATACATACGATTAAATATTGTGCTTTCAGAAAGAAACAAAGTAATGATGCATGAAGCAATGCAAATGAACTTGGTTGAAATTATGTAGTGCAAAATAAGCCAGAAACAAAAGATCAAATATTGTATGGTGACATTTAGAAAATGCTTATAAGAAAATAGGGACCTAGATTGTAAACTCTTAAGCAATCACTTTTAGTATGGGACTCTCTAATTGTTATTTATATATTTTGTGTTCTTGTGCTATATATGTATAACTTGGTATTTCCCTGGAAATTTGGGTATTTCCTTGGAGCTTTGGACTCAGAGTAAGAGTTCTATAGGTCTGTAAGGCAGCTGCCACCTACAACTGTTAAAATAATTGAAAAAGCGATCAGGTTTCTATTACAGATAAGAATGAAGCTGATCAGATTGGGACTAAAGTAAATCAGAATAGAGGAGTAAGGAGGACACTGTATTTTAGAACTTCACCCACTCACCAACTGTATGAAACCAAAGGAAGAGCAGTTTATTTTGTCTAAAACCTAAATTTTATGAAGCACATAATCTAACTCAACCTGTCTAGATAGATCACTTAACAACCCAAACACATGGATCCCAGAATGGAATGAGGACTTGTAATTCTGTATAGATTAATGTAATGCCCAGATACATCTCAGAGTGTTTTGAGCAGATAATTTAAAAGTATTGGCACAGTCTTTGGATGAATGGGAGATAGATATGGAACTATTAAACTTTACCACTAGGGAAAATCTCTGACACTGTTTCAAGCATTAGGGACTCCCAAGTCAATAGGCCAAGTCCTCGATTTTGAGGCTTGCTCTTTTTAAATTTGTTTATGTACTGGAGAAATTAAGCCTACCTATAGTTATGCCTAAGAGTTACTTCCAGAGGACATCCTTTGTTGCTCAGATGTGGCTTCTCTCTTTCTCAGCCCACCTCTGCAAATACAATCATCATCCCCCTTATGCGGACTATGACATCGTGAGGTGAATGTCTCCTTGGCAGCATGGAATATAACTCCGAGGGATGAGCCTGGCCTTGGCACTGTGGGATTTGCAATGCCTTCCTGACAAAAAAGAGGAAAAAGAATTTTGGCAAAATGAGATATCAGTGACTAAGAGAGTTTAAATAGAGTCAAGAGGCTATTCTGGAGGCTAGCTTCAGCTAGATATTTCCATTTACCATGGTTTGTAAAACCCCAACCAAGACCATTTCATGCTACCCTTAAAGAATGCCTGGGGCTGTATCTGAGATTCTCCAAAGCCTCCATGCACTGTGATTGCTTTTCAGAAACCTACAACCTCCAAATGTGTTCCTAGGCCAGATGAGTCCTGAAACCAAAAGGGGCCAGCCTCTCCAGAGCATCAGCTATGCTAATCTTCTATCCCACATTATTGACAGCTCATTACAAAATAAAAAAGTTAGAATGGTCATAGCCCCAATACCCCAAATAAAGATTGGGAGAAAGGTCAAAGCAGATGGTGGGGTCATAACAGAGAAGATAGAATTTAACAAATAAATATGACTGCTGAATCATTACATTGATATTTCTTTTGGTCTCATATCTTAGAGCAGCTGGAAGGAAAAACATAAAATTGTGGAACTGTAATCCATATCAAATTCTGAAATCTGTTTTATAACTAATCATTGTAGCGTGCTTTGAAATTCATTTATATATATATGTTATTTTTCACAATAAATAAAAATCAGTAAATCGACATTTAAATTGTTAGTTTGAATAAAAAGCATCCATTTATTAAACAAAACAAAACAGTATCTTAGAATGGATTGAAAAGTGTACTATTTCACCATTTCTTAAATATTACTGCTAGATTTTTACATCAAAATATGAAATAATTATGATACATATAAGAAAAAGACCTTGTGATTCAATCACCTTAATAAAAATAAAAGATTGGCATTAAAAAACGTGTGCATCTCACAATGCTCATTGTTATCTCTAAATGTCTAAGATATATTAAGTATTTTTTACCATAGCCAACCCATATACCATCTCAGTTTGAACTTATTACCTCTTTCCTTTTGTAGTCCAATATCACCACAATGTGTCTCCTTCCATATTCCTCCTCTCTTATACTATTTAAGGTCCCTTCACTCAGTCACTAAAACCATTCTATAGGAATGTTAGAAAGGGATTAATCAAGAATAGAAAGTAATGAAACTGTTTCTTAGGAGCTAACCCCACTGTGACTTTTTAAATTTAAATTCTCTCCTTTTCCCATCATAATTACTGCCAAAAACTCCTCTTTTAACTTGCTTCAGTCTCATATCCCTCCATGCTACCTTCCCATTACTGCCAGAAGGAACTTCCAACAGCATTAAAATATACAGTGTGTCTTGGATATTATTTCAGTGGAACCCTAAGAATCTATAATCCTTAACAGATCATACCAAACCCTGATCACAGCTTCAGTTTCATCTACCACTAATTCTTCTCAATATTTTTTACTCCTGATCTGTGAAACCCTTTGCAATTCTGAAGCTAGATCAGGGCATTCATCTTTCAATTTATCTGAATGCCTGGGTTTACCATTTCTTCTTTTTTCTAACAAACTCTGAAGGATTCATCCAGGAGTGGCTAATCTGGAAAGCTTGCTTTCAGTCTCTCTGAACGCAACATCAGGCCTTTCTTTTCTACTCTCATAGCAGTTTCTATTTATGTTCATCAATGTACATCTAGTTAGAAATAATTATTGTTAAAATAGCATATGAAAATGGATGTGCAAAACCAATATAGTTTTTTAAATTTTCTTCATAATTATTTTAAAAGTAATTTTCATGTAATTGTTGCAAATTTGGAATTACAGCAATTATGACAATGAAACAAATTTGTTCATAACATCTACTCCTGTTCCTATTTTCTTAAATTAATTTCTAATGTTTTTCTATGGTTAGCTTTATATCATAATTTTAAACATTTTATTTGCAGTCTGTTTTTATACTAAATTTTGTAACATTTGTATTGTCATTTAAATTCTCAATTTGAATTCAGTATCTGTGGAAATATTCAATGAATGCACTTTGCCTCTGTAATTGGTAAAAATTGATTTTCTTTTTTTAATTAATAATAAAGATTGCAAAAGATAACATTTGCTGAACTTTTTTTTTTTGCAAGGCATTATAGAGAAAATTTTATGTAGATAATCTCATTTAATTCCCACAATAACCCTATGAAGCTGGTAGTATTCTTTCTCACAAATTTTCAGATGAAGAAATTGTTTTTAGAGGGATTAAGTGATTTGGGCAAGGTCATACATAGACAAGCAAATGGGATGTCAGAACTGAAAGTATTTTGATTCCGGAGGAGATATATCTTTTGAACATGAACAGAACAGAGGCTTTTGTTTCTTTCTCTCCACTATCCTCTGCAAAATGCTGATTATCTATTTTACTTGTTACTCTTTGGAATATTTTTGGTTTGTATATTTAGCCCTGCAATCCTTCCTGACCTGAGTGCCCTGTCCTTCACTTCTTCCCTTTTCTGTCTTGAATTCTCTTTCACACTGAGTGATGAAAAAAAAGAGCAATATGTTTGCCCCTTTCCAGAGAAAAAGAGAAGTTTATAGATTAATCTCTAGAGAGAAAAACGAACTGGTGAATGAGCAAAATAAGAGAAAAATAATACCAATCTTTGAAGTTATATGTCACTTCCTGATAGTTCCTTAACTGAGGTTATATTAGGACATTACCTTTTAATCTTTAGCAACCAGTCACTTATTAGAAAACCTTTTATTTTCTTGTCCTACTACTTGTTGCTTTTGAGTCATATCCACATTTTCAACATTGATGAAATATCAAGCATACAGAGAATTAAGAAATGCTTATGTAAATGGACTAAGAAAAATAAACATGTATCAATTTGATTATGATTATGATTCATTCAAGAAAGCATATTCCGCAGCTACTAGGAACCAATAGTCTTGCATGTCAAATAGAAGTAGTAAACAGAGATTTTGATGTCCCAATTTCCAATGTTCTTTTCTTTAACGTTTCATTTAAAAGACTTCATGGATGGAAAGATAACCAGTTCTTCCACATATCAAATATTGTCTTTAGAAATAGTGGTTAATTGTCCTTATAGAATGGGTCTTGATAATTAAATCCATGTGATCACTGATTCACATATGCATCATGGAGGATCTAGTCAAAGAAACTGGGTTCTGCAAACCACGTAACCTTTAAAAAATAGATTACTGGTTTACAGACTATCTATTAAATATGTTAACATGTTTGGGTCTCCCTGAACAGGTACTATTAACAGAAGATACTATTGGAATCAGAGGTGCCTACTGTTTGTTTACAGCAAGATTTCTCAACCTTGGCACTACCGACATTTTGGTCTAGATAATTATTTGTTGTAGGACACTCTTCTGTGCTTTGTAGAATGTGTAGCAGGATTCATGTCCTCTACCCATTATTTGCGGAGAGCATTGCTACTCCAGTTGTGAGAAACAAAAATGTCTTTAGACACTGCCAAATGTCCTCTGGGAGAAAACAAAATCTCAAACTTTATGGTATCAGAATTACTTAAGGGCTTTTGAAGACACAGAATTCTGGGTCTCACCCCTGGAAATTCTGATCCAATAGATCTCGGTTAGAGCCCAAATATTCATATTTTTAACAAGTTTGATTTGATGCTGATGCTGACCTCACTTTGGGAGCCACCACTCGATAGAACAAATTGCTGAAACAATATTTTTAAACCTAAAGAAATATTTCATAACTTTCTGGCATGTTTGTTTTTGTTTGCTTGGGTTGGTGTTTTTCGTTCGTTTGTTTTATATGCTGTATGGCAGGGGTTACACTTCGTTCTTTTTCCACGTGAGTATCCCATCATTGCAGCACCATTTCATGAATTTTTGTTTCTTTGTTTCTTTATTCTTTTGCATGTTTAGTTTATTGGGAAGTGCATGTGCCGGGAATTGAGCCTGGGTCTCCTGCATGGCAGTTTAGAATTCTACACTTAACTTTGCTTGCATCCTCTGGGTTAGTGTTTTTTTTACGAAACAGAAAAGACATTAAAACTAAACATGACTGTCATTGGTCTTTAAAATTCAACCTGGTCAGTTGGTACATTTTACCTTTCCTATATGTAAAATTGTAAAATGAATAGATGTAAACTAACTTGTAACATATAATATAGATTACTAACTTGGTTTAGGACATTAAGGCTTAAAATGAACAGTTTCTATTTGAGAAGATTATAAACTTTTGGTAATGGATAGTGATGATGATAGCACAACACTGTGAACATAATTAACAGCACTGAGTTATATATTTAAATGTGGTTAAAAGGGGGAAATTTTAGGTTGTATATATGTTTTTAGCAAGGCAGTAACAATCTGACCCTATATTAAACCATGGACTACAGTCAATAATATAATACAATATAAATGTGCTTTTATAAGTTATGACAAATGTACCAAACCAATGCAAAATGCTAATAATAGGTGATATATAGGAGCACTGTTAGTTATGCATGACTGTTCCATAAACTACAACTTCTTTAATGAAAAATAAATTGTAAAAAAATAAAGCTTACCTTTTCCTAAAGTCAAGGTCAAATAAAATTGTGATTCTGTAAAGTCACCCAACAATTGTATCTTCAACTCTCAGGATTTAAAGTAAGCAAATATATGCCATGGTTACCAAATGAGCACTGAGCAATAATACAAATGGGCATTTTGTATTAGCTTATTTTGGGGTTGTATTAAATCATAAATTATTTTGTTTGAATAATTGAAGTCCAATACCTCCCTTATAGCAATTGTTCCACCACACAGAGTGAAAAGGATAAAGGAAGCAAATATATAAATAATTTGGGCTAATTGAAAGTATAAAGAATGTTTCTTGGGGAAGACTCCAACAATCCACCTAAGAGATTTGATTCTCCTTCTAAACTGTCTTTGTGATTTCAAGTTAAAAATTAAAAGGTAACAGAATCGTAGTTGTATGTAGAAGGTGAAATAAAGTTAAGCAAATTATATTTGATATGCTGGCCAATTATATCTTGTGGCAGATATTCAAAAAGTATGACATATTCTTACATTTGGCAGAATATAGGGCAAAGGATGATATTGTCTATATTTTAGAGCTTCACCTACTGTATAAGACCAAAGGAAGAGAGGCTTATTTTGTTCAAAACCTAAATTTTCTGTAGCACACAATCTACCTCTATCTGCCAGAATAGCTCATTTTAACACCGCAAACACATGGAGCCCAGGATGAGGACAAGGGCTTGTAATTCTGTATAGCTTTATGCAATACCCAGATACAACCCAGAGTGTGGTGGGCAGATCATTATCCCCTTGAGGCACTGGAGAAAAAATATGGATCTATTAAATTGTTCCACTTTGGAAAACTATGATACTCTCACAAACATTAAGGACTCCCAAGTGAACAAGCCAAGTCTTTGATTGTGAGACTTGCTCATGGGAAGCTTATTTAAATATGAAGATGCTAAACTTACCTATTATTTCACTTAAGAGTTATTTCCAGAAAACCTCTTTTATTGCTCAGATGTGGCCTCTCTCTCTCTTTAAGCCCAACACTGTGAGGAAAATCATTGCCCTCCCCACTATACGGGACATGACATCCAGGGGCGAAAGTCTCTCTGGCAATGTGGGAAACCACTCCCGGGGATGAGCCTGGCCCTGGCACCTTGGTATCAACAATGCCTTCCTGACCAAAAGAGGGAAAAGAAATGTAACAAAATAAGGTATCAGGGCTAAGAGACTTCAAATAAAGTCGAGAGACTCTTCTAGAGGCTATTCTTATGCAAGCTTCAGCCAGATATTGTTCGTAAGAGTTTTAGGAGGCCTTGTAAGGGTTCTAACAAAGCAGATGTCATGACAAGATTTGCACATTGACGATAAATCTGGATACAGTGCAAGGGAGGAGTTACACAGTGTCAAAAGTTGCTGGGAGACAGTTGGAAATCTAGCCTCTTGGAGTTGAGTAGGAACTATAGGGTTGAAAAATTAATTCACAATTAGCTGAGGAATTAGATTAACAGCATGTAGGTGTTGTGTAGCAGAATACAGGAGATAAAGAAGAGGGAAGGAGTAGAGCACACTTTAGCCTTTCAACATCTATGAAGTATTTTTCTTGCCTCTAGCATTCTTGACCAGAGGAGAAATAATTTATGTGTTCTAATAAACCTACATTGTATATTTCTGATGACTAATATTCTTAATATTTGCTTAATGACAGAAGTCTAGAATATTTCAAGAGGAAGGACATTCCAGTTAAAAGAGTCACTTAACAGAGAGAGCACTAGGGCTAAAATAGTCAATTCTAATACTAGGAGTTCCTTGGTTTAACATAAGACATTTTATATCCTTCTACATCAAGGACAAAACTAGATATTACATTCAGGAAGAATCTGTGCATCTGCTTAGCCTACTCTGGCTTCCTTATAAGTAAAAAGATATTTTTTTTCTGAACAATGAAGGTGAGTCTATGGTAACTGGAGTTAAACTAATGGAAAACATTGAATTGATCAGCAGGAAACTTAAGAAAAGTTAAAATAGCCTCCGTTTTTATGTTGCTGTACAGTAGTGAGTAATGTTAATTGAATTCCCCTTGTGAGATTCTAAGAGATTTTTCCACAGGATTCTGTGCTGTATAAAAAAGGAAACAATAGCTTGTGGTAAAGTTAATTCCAGCTGAGATACATTAACTGCACCACATCATCAGCCGCTAAGAGTGCTATTAACACACATCACCCACTGGGTATATTTGTGAATTAGGAGGTTTCCTTGTTAATGGAAATGAGACACTTTCCTTGAAAATGCCATGCACTATGGATGTTAACACTGTTTTAAAAAGCACAAAAAAGGGAAAAATATCTTTGTTCCGTATATGACGTGGCTGCTTTCCTTTTTAGCATGGTGCTGTTTTTTACTACCACTTTATTTCTTTGGGGGCTTTGTTTGTTTCTTCTCTTTTTCTCTTTTTTCTATTCTTTTTTGAGGGTGACAGTATTTGAAGGAAGTTTGAACAGAGCCATGCCATTATAACATTTGGATTCCAGGGTACTAACCCATTTGAATGCCCTTAATACAGTTGCTTATTTCAAAATAGAAATATGTAAGCTGAGGACTCAGGAGACTCAAGTTCAAGTCCTGGGTTTGCTTCTGTCTATACGTGTAGCTGTGATAACTGGAAAGGTGAAGGAGGCAGTAGTCATGGAAAGACTATGCGTCAGGAAACAGGCTTGATTATTTATTTTCTTTCATTTAAATTAATTCTTTTTCAGACTTGTGAAAAAGTGATATTTTTGTTCCTCTATCTAGGATTGAGGAAACTGTACCTTAGAAAAATAAAGTTGACTAACTGGTCTTTAAAATAAGTGTATCATAAACCAGATGAACTCTATGGCTTCTCCAATCCAGAAAACTCATATGGAAATACATTTACTCCTCAACTCATTCCAACATGCACACAGAAACACAGGCACTTGCATACAGAGAGTTAAAGAAAAAATTACCTATTTGGATTACATCATATTTTAAATCTTTTTATGAAAGCAAAATATGAAAGAAATAGTTCAGTATTTTTGTTTATTCAACTCCCTAACAAACTCAGACTAGGCATTAATGTTATTCTGTCTGATATTCCTAACACTTGAACAAACACCAAAGAGTATAACACTTAAAAGTAATATTTCAAAACGATGCTAGCAGTGTTTTCATCCTACATTTGCTTCATTCCAAACATGGACCCAGGGTATAAAGGGAAATATAGTTCCCACCAATTACATGGAAACAAATGACAATAAAACAATTACATGATTAAAAATGAATTTTATTTATGCTTTTCCATGCATGAAATCTACATAGCTCCTGCTTGGTTTGTAAATAGGCTCTGAATTACTCTCTCAGATGTGTAATAATTTTCATTAGTGAATTTTCCATAAAATTGTAGTTATGTGTAGAAAAATTAGCTTCTAGAACTCTAAACTAAAAATGGAGGGGAAGCCACATGAAAGACATTCAGAAAATGTGCTTTTAATTGGCCAAACTCTGAAATGGTTTTGTCATTTACATAGATTTATAAAACCGCTGCTACAATAGGAACATTTATTTAGTTCACTTATTGATTTTTTAATTTAAAAAGTATGACAAAGTAGATCTTGGATCCCACATGTACAACTGAGAACAAGTGGTATTATTATTAAATTAAACAATTAGAATATGTTTAGAACAAAATCCTTCTTTTCTGTTATGGGCATAAAGTATTACCTAAAGGAAATACCCTTTTGTTGTTAGAGAGAAACAAACAAAAACTCTACTGGGAGTTTTTGTCTGAGAGCAATACTAATAAAAATAGTTAATGTAGTAAAATTGGAAAACAAATTAAAATGCCTACAGCAGACTGCACAGCATTCTGGGCATACCATACCAAGCCAGTCCACTTCTTTGGCTTAATATTTGTGCCCCAGACAGCTAGCTGGGTTTCGTTTGTTTGTTTGTTTGTTTTGTTTTTCTTCCTAGTCGCACAGCTAGATCACATTTTCCAACTTTCTTTGCTGTTAGGTTTGGCCACATTACAGTCGATAAAATGTGAGCAGAATAATAAGTACCCTCCCAGGCCTGGCTTTTAATCAGCCCACCACAACCCACCCCTATACCTCAGGCTTCCCGCAAGTGGCTCCACTTGCTCTGTCCTATTTGCTGGCTAGATGTGGAAGCTTGGACGGCAACAGGAGAAGTGTTGAAGACAAAACCGCGGCCAGCCTAGTTCCCTGAATGAAAATGTGAATGAGAGCTATGCATCAGGCAATCCGGAATCAGCTTGGACTGCCTATGTGAGATATAACTTTCTATTGTGCTTAAGCCATTATTATTTAGGGAATCTAATTACAAGTAGATAGTCAGTTATCTATCAGTTACTATATTTCACTGCTTTTTTTTGTGCTGAGAACCTCCAGGATAAACATAGAAAGCATTTTAACATTAGCACATCTTAAAGAAATAATGAATAAACAAGATAGATTAATCAACACTAAATAATGGTTTTTTTTTGTCAACAGAATTAGAAAATACAAGAAAATACCTGGACAGTACATACTTCTCTGAACACCTACCAAGTAACCAAACCTAAATGAACCATTAGGAGTCTGCCAAACTATTCAAAAAGAACAGAATATGTATCTACCCATAAATTATCTAGTGAGAAGACTAAGTGTGTGAGCAATTCCACACTCTTCCACTTTGTTCTAATTTACACAGAAGAGCAAATGATTCCAAATTAATCCAAACTGAGAGAATTTTGTTCAATAACTAGGTATTCAGTCTACTTTCAGTCTACTGAAAATAATACAGCTGGCTGCATTTTCCCCTTCCTCTAGACCATGTTTTGTCTCTCTCACTGCTTATTAGTACTTCCACCAAAGAAACTGAACATCAGCACTCACCAGTATTGATCCCTGAGCCTGCTATTAGTCCCTTCCCCTCTACTATCTTGCCTGCATGGCCACTCAATGTCGGTCATGTTTCAACGATACCTCTCGAGTGCAGGGATTCTAATTTGAAAAATGGGACAGGCATTGGCAGCAGCAGACACTAGTCTGCATTCGCTGAGTGCTGGCAACAGGATGAAGCCTGAAGATGGCATTTTCAAGGCACCGTTCAATCCATTTGTTGCTGTAAAGAAAACATCCCCAGTATTAAAGAATCCTGTGTGGCAAAAAGCTGAAAAACATTCATTAGCGAAAATCAATGCATTATTTTTCTTCCAAACAGCGTTGTTCGCTTCTGGAAAGTGCTGAAATTTTCCACTGCTCACCAAGATGCATCTTTGTTTTTGAAATGCAAACATTTTATGAAAGGGTTTGTTATAGTTTTCAATTTAATTGCTGTTTATTAAGTCTCACAGATTTCAGGCAAACATGTTTTTAAATTCTACTGTAACTCATTGTTTTTGCAGACTAGCATCAGAATATCCTGCTTTTATGTATCACATTCTTAATGTATTAAGGGGAAGCCTTTTTACTCTAATTATATTGCCAGCCTAACTGCCCCAATATAGCTTTTGCCAGTTTAATCTTTCTTTGAATACTTATTATATGTTAAACACTGTGTGAGATGCTTGGGATGTAAAGACAATGTGAAACAAACTTGTTCCTTATATGAAAATAAATAACAGGCATAAAGGAAAGGACAGAGGTGTGACAGTGCTATTTAGGAAAGGGCCTTGTGCATGACAGAGAGCCTCAGATTTAAAAAGAAGAAAACTATGTTAGAATTTGTGATTTACCTAATTTATATTTTAGATATTCACTTGTCCATTGAGTATCTCATCTGTATCTAGAAGTAAAATAACTAAAATGGTGGATGATTTGTATTTATTTGTAACAGCAATATTATGGCAAAGTTTACTACAGTTTTATATAAAATTTTAGCTACCTATGAAATATTTTATTTCAACTTGTTAATTAACTAAGAAATCAAATATGAGGCTTTAGTTAAATGTCATTGATTTCCATTGTATTTGCATAATTGTTTGTTTTCTTTGTGATTTATGTTTGGTAATCTGAGACCAAGACATCCTTTCATTGCCCTGGATAATCAAAAATAAATTTGTCTGAGACAAGGCTTAAGATGAGCCTGTGTATTTGTTTGTAGGGTTTCCAAGTTTTACTAAAGGATATTTTCAGTTATTTAGATGTTAGGTATTTGCATTTTAGCTAGCCAAATCTTTACCAAAGTTCCTCTTCCTTTTGTATATATACAATATCATCATTTATCTATTTATGCAACAATATATTAAGTAAAAATCAATAAGATATTTAATGAAATATTAATAAAATATTTTAGAGATAGAAAAATCTTAGATAATTAGATGATTAAAATAATATTCTTATTTGAGAGAGAGGAAACTGACATCCAGGCCACTTACAGCAAGCCTGGATTCCAGTCGTGGATTCTGATCCTACCTCTGCCACTATCAAATTATGGTCAAGTCAAGTTAGTAGGACTTTTAAAAATATCCATATTGGTAAATGAGTGGTTTGGGTTTGATTCTTTGGCAATTCCCAACATAAAAGTATGTCATTCCAAAGTACCTTTCCTAGGGGTTTTAGCTATTTAGCAGCAATTCTAATATTTATACCTGTTCTCTTTTCTCAGATTCAATATACAAGATATTGTTTTCCTTTTGCAAATCCAACTTCCATGCTAGAAATTAAAGTAAGACCAAGATTCTATATTCTCAGACACAGTAGTAAATGTTCTTGTTTTCTTTGTATATCAATGCTTACCTATAAAACACTGTTTCCTGAATTTCTACTGTGATAGTTCCAGGGAGCAGAAAAGGACTGTCCCTTTTCTCCAATACTAAATCGTCAGACTTAACTGTGGCATCGCATCTTTTCTTTAGATGCCACATAAAGTTTTATGTCACCAGAACACTGGAGGTAGTCCAATGGCTATTTTGTGCTTGGGTATAAAACTAGAGTTATTTTATTTCCTTAACTGAAGAAGAATAGAGTATTGAAAAGAGCATGGGTTTTGAAGTAAGACAGATCTAGCTTCAAATACTGTCTTTTGCTGCTTATTGTCTACTTGATTAAAGAACCTGAGGTCCGAATTTCTAAATCACAAAATAATCTCATGTTTGTAGTAAGAATTAATAAGACAAAATACACAAAATGTTTGGCAGGTAATGTGTTAGTTTCCTTACCTGTACTGTTTGTTAATCTTCTTTTCTTTTCCTTCTCACAGTATCTTTTTTTCAGGAACAACAAAAAATGTGGGCCACTAAATACAATCTCTAAATGTTGTTAGGCATTGTAAATAGGATTTTGATCATCCAGCTTTCCATACTCTTTCCTTTTGAATGTTCTGCCTAAGGAAATATGCACAGTAGATACAATTGTCATTTAAGATATTAAGTTCTAAATGATTAAAAACCGAACAAGTTTTTAGTATCCCATGATGTGGGACTGGTTTTTGGATCAACTGCCATCTTTTGGCTAGTCCAGGAAGTCAAAGCAAGTTTTCTATTTAACCTCCTTTCAATCTATGATTGCCTAATACATGTAACTTGACTTTTTCACCACTTTACAGACTGGAGTGGGCAATGAGAGCTAGAAAGTACACAGATTGAATCAGTTTTTGTTTAAGTTATTTATTAAACCTACTAAAGAAACATACCCAAAGACTGTTCCAATCTCTTTCCCTTTACATTCATTAACCACCAGGATTTTGGATACGGGTTGATAAGAGAAAAGACTTTTCCTCTATTTAGGGAGAGGGAAAAATGATCCACTCCTTATATTTATTTCTTTACCATCCAGAACAGTTCAACGTAGCCTTGTATTTCCAAGTAATTTTTCATTATATCAAAGTTTTATTGCAAGGAGATTCTTCAAGAAAATCTGAAAAAAGCAGTTAACTTCTGTAACTTGAACAACTGTAATGAAACAGCAATGATATGTAAATGATATAATACATGAGCAAGAAAGTGGTGTACTGAACTCCAGTGGGAAAGAGAAAGTGACCACCTTCCCAAGCCTCCTTCATCTACACTTCCCAGGAAGGTTACAAAGCATCTTAATTTTAATTTTTTTTTAATTTTTATGTATGACCCTTGTTTGAGAAATTAAGCAGTTAATTGAACTTCAGGCTGAACTTCAATATATTTAATATAGGATTCACCAAAACCATCTAAGGAACAAATACCTCTTGTTTTAGTATTTAAAATTTCTACTAATTGCTAATATGAATAAGAACTACAGAGAGACATAGGGCCTTAAGTCTTTCATTGAAAATCACTTGCTACTACTGTTTTAATAGGATAAGGGCTTTAGTGAGTTTTATCTGAGAAACATGGAAATAGTTTTTATATACTGAACTTTTCACTCCTTTCTTTTCTTTGCAATGAGACAAATGGTTTAGCAGTTATGTGTCATGTGAAAAACCCAGACTGCAGGGGCCCACTGGTTTTACTACTTACTGACTTTAAGAAAGTGGTTGTTATTTTGCCTTTTAGTGCCTCATGTTTCTCAGTTTAAAGTGTGATAATAAAAGTATCAACCTCTAGAGTAGAAGTGACTCTTCAATGAATTAATAAATGTAAAGTGCAAGGAATAATACCTTGAAATTCACTCTTAGTGAGCTCCCTTGTAATGCATGTTTTCTTCCAATAGAATATGTGTTACAGGGGATGTTATGGACAGATAGGCCAAATGCAGCCTGCCACCTTTCCCTGAGACTCACAAGTAAACTTTGTTTTCTGGGTTAGACATTTTAGCCTGCTCCTAAGATGGTTAATTGCAGGCTGAGTACCTTTTCCAAGTGGCTGGAGATAAAATGCATCCCCTACCAGACAGTGACTTGGAAGCACATTCCTGTCTCTTTTGCCCCAAACATAAGTAAGCATTCAACTAGAGAATGTTTGACTAGGAATGTGCATTTTATAAGACCTGGCCCACCCCTGCTGTTATATATTTGTTCATAGTAGGGAGGGAGTAGGGTTCTGCACAGAGACTGGTTATGGGGGATAAATGCGGAATTTGCTTTATGTCTTTTTTAAGTGAGTAAACTTTGTTCCATCCACATGCAAGTCAGGTCTTTTTTGTCAGCCTTATATCAGAGTCAATTGACATCTACATGGGTAAGACTCCTGTAAAGGCAGTAATGGGTGTCCCTTTCTCCAACAGTTTGGAGCAGTGAATGAAGTTGACAGGGAGGTTTTTTGGTCATTGCTACTAAATCATGAGCATTTAGAATGGTGCCTAACACAATCAACACATATTTATTGATATAGCAAATAAATAAGTAAATTCAATATAAACTGTTTCCTAACAATTCTTTAAAAGTGCAGAGGATGGGTGGGCCACGGTGGCTCAGCAGGCAAGGACGCTTGCCTGCCATGCCAGAGGACCCGGGTTCAATTCCCGGTGCCTGCCCATGTAAAAAAAAAAAGTGCAGAGGAAATATCATTTATATAATAGCAATTTTTTACAAAATTTGGTACATTGCATTTATCAATTCTATGTATTGATATTTTTTCATAAAACCCCACAAGTACCCTTTGAGGTAGTATTACTCATATCCCCATTTTAAATATGAAGAACCTGATATTCATAAAGTTGAGTATAAGCTGTTCAATGTCCCTCATTTGTTAAATCTTGGAGTCAGATTTATGCCCAAATTAAATATGACTCATAGACAAAATATGCTTTTCCCATCATTGACAGGAGATATATCCCTTCTCCAATCTCTACAGAAATTTTTATTTCAGAAAATGCAAAAATTGCGTTGAGTTTAAAAGTTAGACATTGTCATTTCAAAGCAGAACACTTAAAATGTTCTCAGAAATGAGTGTTTCAGTTATATCTTAACATATAGCAAAAAAGACTTAAAGATGGCATCCTATAAACAAGCAAACCCTTAAATTTTAAGAATGTGAATTTCATTGATTTTCATCTTGGCTGAAGGTCACTTTGGAATAAGTTGGTATGTAGCTCACAAAACATACAACAAAAAACAATGAAACAATAAGAAAGCCAAAGTTATTCAGCAGTTAGAAATTACAAGAAAATAAGAATTCACAGCCTACCATCAAATATATGGTAAAAATTAATTATTTTGTGCCTGATGAAGGATATAAACAACATCTATGTAAAGCTAAAGCTGATTTATATCAAAGAGAAGAAGAAATAATATAGCGTTTTTGTTATTTTTGCAAGAATGAGAAATTAGACCCAAAATCAAAAAGAAAACTGGAGTCACATTTGCAAATATATGATTATTAAAAATTTGTATCATCTTATGTCAATAAAAAAACAACTGATAAAAATTAGATGGAAACATAGAAGAGTTAAAATCACATGAAAAACAAACACGGTATTTTGTACCTATCTTACTGTCTAGTTCTTAGCATCAAACATTTTTAAGTGGAATTTAGATCAACAGGTATCATTTATGAGTAAACCTTAAAACTCTGTGATAGAAAGATGTTAAACCTTTCTGAATTAAATATAAGTACACTCAAAATAAAAGAAAATATCTTATAAAGTAATAGGAAAATATAAAGACATATAAGAAAAATGGTGAGAGAGGAAAATGTATGTTTTCACTGTTTATATTATCTACCATGTGCCAGACAGTATGCTAGTGTAAAATTATGATTCCTTCCTTTCTGGAGCTCACAAGTTAGTCAAGAGTTTAATGAATTTTCCAAGGATTCAAGTTAAAGGGGAGAGGTTACAAAACAATAATGGTAAATAGTGAGGCAAGATTAATATTAGGGTACAAAATTCAGAAATTTGGGATAGAATCTTTTTGCAGTTCATTTTGTTCATTTGTTATGCATATTTATTTATTTTCCTTAGGACTAAAGGTGCCTAAACAAGGATAAGGAACAAATCTGAAAATAATATAAGGGGCTAGGTTTAATTCATTAATTATATTCTTACAAATGGTAAAAGTCAGTGAACAAACAATTCAATTAAAAGTGTATAAAATACAATGCCATGCATGAAATAGCCCCAATGAATTATAGCATGATTTCAGAAATTATTTCTTTTGCACAAAACAACTCAGAAATCTAATTTGATATAAATGTTTATAGAATACAATCATTTCTACAAATTTCAACAAATAAAATGATAATTTTATGTATTCTAGAAATTAAACTGGTGGTGTCTGGCAATATGATAATGAATAAAAATAGTTCCTCCTTGCACATGCTCATATTTTATTCAGAGTATTTGAATTACGGATAGGATAATAAATGATGATGATTACAGATAGAATGACAGACAGATATAGCGCAAATAAGACTACATGTACACTAGAGAAAAAGATGCTTTTGGCTACGTTTGGATAGGTCAGGGAAAACTTGTTAGAGGGTTGTCACTGGAGCTGAGAGACAAAGGAATGCTCAGAAACTTTCCAGACAAACAGTACAAGAAAGATGGACTTTCCAACATATAAAAATGTACAATTAGTTTAGGCATTACAAATAGCTCATAAATACAATTCCAGATCCTAATGGGAATTTTCTAGCCACTGAAATTAGAAAGTTGTAAGTTTCAGGTTATAAAGAGACTTTTTCTCAAAGGTAAGGTGATAACATGGTAGGGAACACATGGGGGGCTACATGAAAGAACCTAGAATAGTAATCTTAAGGTCCTCACTCTCCCCATTAAACACACAGACTTGAGAACACACAAATTTTACATGAAATTTTAGGCAGTATTCATGGATATCTCGAAACTCAGTATATTAGCCAAAGTCCAATCAGAGAAGCAGAACCAGTAAGAGTTATATATATTAAGAGATTTATTGCAAGGAATCAGCTTACATGAATTTGGGGCTATCTAGGCAAGTGCAAAATGCACAGCGCAGGCCATCTGGAAAGGGAGACTACTTCAGGTAAGGGCTACAGCTTTTGTCTGCAGGTGGAATTTTGTTTTCTTCAGAAAAGCCTCAGCTGCTCATAAGACCCTTCAACTGATTAAATCATGCCCACCCAGTTTCTCTAGGACAATATTCTTTAATTAAAGTCAATTGACTATGGACTTTAATCACATCTTCAAAACAGCTTCACATAAACACATGAATTTGAGTTCGAATGAATAACTGTGGATTTTAGCTTTGCCAAGCTATCATATCAAAAATACTATCACAGAGATAGGTGGGGAAAGATGGTAACATAGGAAGCGGTGGGATTGAGTTTATCCTCTACAGCAGCTAGTAAGTGACCAGGAACCACGTGGAACAACTGACTGGGGGACTTCTGTGACCAGACACACATCAGAGGCTGAAATGAGTGAAAGACCAAGATAGATAAATTAGAGCAAGAACTGTAAGTCAATTCTTCCACACTGTAGACATTTGGTGCCCTTTCCCTACTGACACAGCAGGCTAACTTGGGTCTCTCCCCAGTGGGAAACAGAAGCGCTCTCTACTAGAACAAAGAATGGAGAGCTCAACCAAGCTCCAAATGCAGATTTGATTACAGATTCAGACTGCTGAAGATCAGCTCTGAATGTCAACACATCTATAACCCAAATAAGAAAGAAAACTGGATATTTATCTACATTAGCCCTGTCCCCAGTGGGGAGGAGACACACTGATGAGGAAAAAGAACAAAAACAAAAAGCCAAGAAACAGAGGTTTCTGGAGTTGGTTGAGCTGAAAAAACTGAACAAGGTCTGTGCAAAAGAAAAGGGGCACATAGAGCCAGGTACCAACTCCAACTCTGGCTAGTCCCTTTTCCTAGAGCTAGACCTATAGGTAAATTTTCTAGAGGTAATGAAAAGAGTAGTAAAAACATGATGAGTCCAAAAAAAAAAAAAAAAAAAAAGATCAAAACTCCATAGGGAGGAAGAGGACAGAGATAGCTTTTTTTCCCTGGGGGCAAAACAACTGAATAAACAAAAAAAGGAAATCTCAGAAACCTCCAAATAGCTGAGAGCAAAAATCAGAAAAACAAGAGTTAAAAAATCCTAATCACTTGGACAAAGGCTATGCTAAAGGTCTATAATGGGTTACACCAAATGTCAAAGAACAGTTACCAAACAAAGCCAACTGTCCTGGTTTGAAACTGTTATATATCCCCTAGAAAGTAATATTTTTCTTATCTAATCTTTGGAGGCAGAACTGTTGTGGGTGGAACCTTTTGATTAAATGGTTATCATGGAGATATAACACACCCAATGCAAGGTCTTAGTCTGTTTCTTGGAGTCCTCTATGAACAGAATAAAAGACAGAAAAATAGAGAAAGAGGAAATTCAGAGCTGGTGCAGAAAACAGAGAGAAGATAGATGTTTGAAGACTGGAAATGCCTCAGGGGATGCTGAGTGAAGAAATGAAATTCAGAGGTTGCTCCAGAGAAGCTAAGGGAGGACTCACAGATACTTAGAAAAGGCCCTAGGAAGAAGCAGAGGAAACTACAAGAGTTGAGAGAGCCATTTTAGAAACCAGTTCAGGAGAGAAGGGCCAGCAGATGTTGCCATGTAACTTCTCATGTAACAGAGAAATCCAGGAGGCAGACAGTCTTTCTTAAAAGAAGGCATCATACTGTTGATGCCTTAATTTGGACATTTTTATCACCTTAGAATAGTAAATTTGTACCCTAATAAATTCCCTTTATAAAAGTCAATCTATTCCTGTTATATACTGCAGTCTGGCAGTTTTAACACTCTGAAACACCAACCAAAAATAAAACCCTAGGCAAAAGAAAGAAAATGACCCTAAAAAATAAATAGTCAAAAAAGTTAAATGCCTAGATGCCAGCAAGAAGTCACACAAAGAAACATGAAGATCTGGTCCAATCAAAGGAAAAACTAATAGTTCTAATGAGATACACGAGTTTACAAAACTAATTAAAGATATTTGAACAAGTCTTCTGAATCAATTTAATGACTGGAAGAAAAATATGGCAAAAAGAGATGAGAGATATAAAGATAACACTGGGCAATCATAAAGAAGAATCTAAAAACTTGCAAAAAAAATGCAGAACTTATAGGAATGGAAGGCACAATAAAAGAGATGAAAAATACAATGGAGATGTTCAGCAGCAGATTTGAAGAAGCAAAAGAAAGGGTTAGTGATCTACATGACAAGTTATCTGAAATCCTAAACACAAAGGACAGATAGGGAAAATAATTGAAACTTATGAGCAGGGTCAAAGGAAATTGAATGACAATATGAAGTGCATGAATATACATGTTATGTGTGTCCCAGGAAGAAAATAGAAGGGAAAAGGGGCATAAAGAATGATTGAGTAAATAATCACTGAAAATTTCCCAACTCTTATGAAAGATAAAATTACACATCCAAGAAGCACAGCATACACCAAACAGAATAGATCCAAAATAGACCTACTCCAAGATACTAATCAAGTTGTCAAATGTCAAAATCAAAGAGAGAATTCTTTAAGAGAAAAGAGATTAATCACAATAAAGGAAGCTTGATAAGAGTAAGTGTGAATTTCTCTGCAGAAATCATAAGATGTATTTAGGATAATGAAAGACAAAAACTGCCAGCCAAGAATTCTATATCTGGCAAAACTTCCCTTCAAAAATGAGGGAGAGTTTAAAATATTTACAGATAAACAGACACTAAAAGAAGTTCATTAACAAGAGATCTGCTTTAAAAGAAATACTAAAGAGAGTGCTACAGGCAGATAGGAAGAAACAGGAGAGAGAAGTTTAGAGAGGACTACAGAAATGAATAACACTAAGGATAAAAGGAAAGAAAAATAGGTTATGACATGTAAGATCAAAAGAACCAAATGGTGGAAGAAGGTACTTTGCTTTACAGTAATAACATTAAATATTTATTGATTAAACTCTCCAATCAAAATATACAGACTGGAAGAATGGATTATCAAAACAAGGTCAAACTATATACTGTCTATCAGAGATTCACTTTAGACATAAGGGCAAAAATAGGTTGAAAGTGAAAGATTGGAAAAAGATATTTCACATAAACAACAACCAGAAAAGAGCAGAGGTAGCTATCCTAATAATCGACAAATTAGACTTCAAATGCAAAACATTTAAAAGAGACAATGAAGGACACTTTGCATTAATAAAAATGACAATCATCCAGAAAATAAAAACATAAATATTTAAACACCAAGCCACTGTGCCGCAAAATACATGAGGCAAACATTGACAACAGTGAAAGGAGAAGTAGATACCTCTACAATAATAGAGATTTCAATACATCACTCTAATCAATGGACAGACCATCTAGGCAGATAATCAATAAGGAAACAGAGATCTTGAATAATATGATACATAAACCAGACTTAATAGACATTTACAGAACATTGTACCCTACAACAGCAAGATATGTATTTTTTCAAGAGCTCATTGATCATTCTCCATGATAGACCACATGTTGGTTCACAAAGAAGGTCTCAATAAATTTTAAAAGATTGAAATTATACAAGATACTTTCTTGGATCATAATGGAATGAAGTTGGAAATTGATAACATGTGGATGGCTAGAAAACTGACAAATCTTTGGAGCTTAAACAAAACATGTAAACAACAGGCAGGTCAAGGAAGAAATTACAAAAGCAATCTGAATATATTTGAGGCAGATGAAAATGAGAACACAATGTAGCAAAACTATGGGATGCAGCAAAGGCAATACTGAGAGAGAAATTTGTTGCCCTAAATGTCTATATTAAAAAAAAGAAGAAAGAGCAAAATTTAAGCTCTGAAATGTTCACCTGGAGGAATTAGATAGAAAACAGCAAATTAACCCCAAAGCAAACAGAAGAAAAGAAATAAAGTTTAGGATGAAATTGAGAACATGAAAACAATAGAGAAAATCAATAAAACCTGAAGTTGGCTCTTCATTTTCTTTTTTTTTTTCTTTGAAGTTGGCTCTTTAAAGAAAATCAATAAAATCATTGAACCCTTAGCTAGACTGACAAAAAAAAAAGAGAGAGAAGATGCAAATAAGTAAAATCAGAAATGGAAGGGGAAACGTAATTACTGACCTGCAGAAATAAAGTAGATAATGAGAGGATACTGTGAGCAACTATATGCTAACAAACTGTACAACTCAGAGAAAATGACCAACTTCCTAAAAAAGCATGAACAACCAATACTGACTTGAGAAGAAATAGAAGTCCTCAACAAAGTGATCACAGTTAAAGATTGAATTTGTCATCAAAAAACTCCCCAAAAAGAAACGCCCAAGGCTCGATGTCTTCACTTGTGCATTTTGCTAACCATTCAAGAAATAGCAACAATCCTACTCAAATTCTTCAAAAAGAAAAAAAAAAAAAGAAGAAGAATAGGGAAAGCTACGTAACTAATTCTATGAAGTCAATATCACCGTAATAGAAAAGTTAGACAAAGATACAAGAGAAGAAAATTACAGACCAATCTCTTTAATGAATATAGATGTAAAAATCCTCACCAAAATGCTTGCAAATTCAATCCAGCAACAGAGGAAAATAATTATACCCCATGATCAAGTGGGTTTTAGTCCAGGTATGCCACACTGGTTCAACACAAGGAAATCAATTAATCTTATACACCACATTAATATATTAGAGGGGGAAAAGCAATGCATGATCATCTTGATTGAATCAGAAAAGATATTTGACAAAACTCGCATACTTTATTTATGAAAACACTTGAAAGCATATGAATAAGAGGAAACTTCCTCAACATGATAAAAGGAGTATATGAAAAGCCCACAGCTAACAGCATACTAAATGGGGAAAGACTGAAAACTTTCTCTCTAATATCATGAATAAGACTAAGATGCCTACTTTCACCATTGTTATTCCACATTGTGCTGGAAGTTCTAGCTATAGCAATTAGGCAAGAAAAAGGAAAAAAAAAAGCTATCCAAATTGGAACAGAAACAGTATAACTTTCTATGTTTGCAGGTGTCATGATAGAATTTTAGAAAACCCTAAAGAATTTACAACAAAGCTCCTAGAACTAATAAACAAGTAGAGCAAAGTGACAGGATGAAAGATCAACACACAAAAATCAGTGGCATTTCTATACACTAGTAATAAATAATCTGAGGTTAAACTTAAGAAAAAAAAATCCACTAGCAACCAAAAGAATAAAATATTTAGGAATAAACTTAACCAAGGATATAAAACAGTTATACACAAAAACTACCAAACATCTGCTAAACAATATCTAAGAAAACCTCAATTAATTGAAGGACATACCATATTCATTGATTGGAAGACTAAAATAGTTACGATATTAATTTGACCCAAATTGATTTATGGCTCAATGCAACACCAATTAAACTCCAAAGAACTTAATTTGCAGAAATAGAAAAAAAATAATAATCAAATTTATTTGGAGGACCACTGTCCCTGAATAGCTGAAAGTATCTTGAGAAAGACAAATGAAGGGGGAGATCTCACACTTCCTGACTTTAAAGCATATTATGAACTACAGTGGTCAAAAAAGCATAGTGTTGGCATAAAGGTAGATATTTTGACCAGTAGAATTGAATTAAGTGTTCAGAAATAGACTCACTCATGTACAGGAAGTTATTTTTAATAAGGTGGCCAAGTCTACTTAGCTGGGAATAGAGAAGCCACTACAAAAAAACTGTGCTTAGTGAAATATTCAAAAGAATGAAAAAAGACCCCTACTTCACACCTTATAAAATAATTAATTCAAAATGGATTAAAGATCTAAATATTAGAGCTAAGATCATAAAACTTTTAGGAGAAAATGAAGGGAAATATCTTAAAGATCTTGTGGTAGGTGGTGGTTCCCTTAACCGTTAGACCCAAAGCACAAGCAGTGAAAGAAGAAATAGATAAATTGGATCTCCTCAAAATTTAATACTTTTACACATCAAAAACTTTGTTAGGAAAGTAAAATGTACCTTGTGCAATGGGAGAAATTTGGAGACTTCATAGCAAACAAAGATAAATATCCAGAATGTACAAAGAGATTCTACAACTTGAGAACAAAAAGACAAACAACCTAATTGAGAAATGTGCAGCAAACATGGATAGACACTTTTCTGAAGAGTAAATATAAATGGCTCAAATGCATTTCAAAAGTTCTCAACTTTGCTGATTGTTAGGGAAATGGAAGTCAAAACCAAAATAAGATATCATCTCACAATTAGTAGAATGGCTATTATGAGAAAAAAACAGAAGAAGCAAACAAACAGAGAACTACAAGTGCTGAAGAAAAGTAGAGAAATAGGCACACTTATTCACTGTTGATGGAAATGTAGAATGGATGGCTGTGTGACAATTCCTCAAGAAGCTAAGTATAGAATTGCTATATGATCTGACAATCCCACTACTAGGTGTGTACTTGTAAGAACTTAAAGTTATGGACATGAACAGACTTCTTCATACTGATGTTTGTAGCAGAGCTATTCATGATTGCAAGGTGATGGAAACAGCCCAAATATCCATCAATTTGAGTAGATAAATATATCTATTCACTGTGAATTGGGAAATAGAACGGTGCAGTGTGGTTGTTTCTCATGAGGCTAAGTTTAGGATTGCCATACAATCCTGTAACCACTTCATTAGGTATATAACTGCAAGAACTGAAGATAGGGACATGAATAGACATTTGCACACTGGTGTTTATAGTGGAATTATTCACAGTTGCCATGGGAAGTGTCCTAGGCTTACATTGACTGATGAATGGAAGGGCAAACTTTGGGCTATTCATTAGATGAAATAGTGTGCCTCTGAAGAAAGGAATTAATTCATGAGGCATGCAATTATGTGAATGAAACTTGAGGGCATTATGTTGAGTGAAATAAGCCAGTAATGAAAGGACAAACATTGCATGATCTCAGTAATATAAATTAGCAAACCCTGAGAATTGAATTTGAGAGCATAGATTATCAGGGGATAAAAAGTGGGCAGGGATTGGGCAATCAGAGCATAGATTATCAGGGGATAAAAAGTGGGCAGGGATTGGGCAATCAATGATTACAGAGTACAGAATGCTCAATAAGGCTTATAGTAAAGCTTCCTAGATAGTAAGCTCTTAGTAGTCATATTTATTCCTGAGTTTCAACTGTTATTTCTAAATTCTGAGATGCTGTGCTCTTTGCATATAAAGTTCTCTGAACTTAACTTATCTGTGTGATATCTGAGACACAGAGTTGGAGGTCTGCAGCTCTGAAAGTCAACGTTACTCCATGCAGCAACTGTTAAAAAGCTGAAAAAGAGACACAATTTCAATAAAAGATATAAATGAAGTGTATCTGGTAAATCCGAGTGTAGGGTAAAGGATGATATTGTCTACATTTAAAAACTGCATCTTTGGTATGTGTGGCATAATTTTATTCTTGGCCTGGTGGCTTAGTCTCTTTCTCTCCCTCCCTCGCCATTTTGGCACGTCTGGTTCTTCTAAGTCTCTGAATTACAAGCCTCACCTGGCGACTAGTGATGATGCAGCCTTGTCTCTCTAACCCTATTGGTCTTCTCCTTAGTCCTCCACCTACCCAACATCCTCTGCTACGGGTACACTCAGGAACAGCATCTTTATGGTCACAGTCACTCATCCGTCCTCCCTGTGTGATTGGCTACCCTCCCCTGGAGGCCACGCCCTAACTCCGCCTCTCCTCAAACTGTATATAATCCAGGGCTCGCCAAGCCTCGTGGTCTTTAGCTACTGGTGGCCCTGGCATAAGCGTCTACCAACAATAAAGCTACCTCGCTTTATGTCTTAATTGACTTGGCCTTCAGTCCTTTAGACCCACAGCGAGGTCTCCTGCGCGTGCCCCTTGGACCCAGACCCCCGGCTCGAGCCCCTTTTCTGCGTGCGGCAGTGTCATCTAGCAAGCAGTGAGAAGCGGAGGAGTAGAGGGTCCCCGATAGCTTAGCGGTTGGGCAAAACCGCAGGTATGAGACCAGAAAAAGTGATGTTTATTTTTTCCAAAATTTAAATGTTCTATAGCACGCTATCTAAATTAACCTCAGTGGTCAGTTTATCTAAACAACCTAATAACATGGAATCTAGCATGTGGAGTGAGAACTTGTAACTCTTTTCATGTCAGTGTAATACTTTGATACATCCCTGAGTATTTGGGGAGGAAATTAAAAAAAAAAAGAATTTGCAAAGTCCCCTCGAGGGACTGGAGAAAAAAAAAAAAGTGAAACTAATAAACTCCCCCACATGAGGAATTCCTGATATTCTTTCAAGCGTTAGGGACAACCAATTTGATAAGCCAAGGTCTTGATTTTGAGACTTGCCCTTATGCCAGATAAGTCCTGAAACCCATAGTTACCAATGTCTCCAAGAATATTAACTAGTTTCATTCTTCTACTCCGTAAGGTAGCCACCCTTTTCCAGCATGAAAAAGTTAAAATGGGCATCGCCCAGATACCCCTGAAGATTGAGAGAATGGTCAAATGAGAGGGAGGAGGTGTAACTGAGAAATTCAGTTTTAACAAACGTTATGACTACTAACTCATTATACAGATATTTCTTTTTAGTTTCTAGTATATCAGAATAGCCAGAAAGAAATACCTGAAATTGTTGAGCTGTAATCCACTAGCCTTTATCTTTGGTAATGATTATATAACTACATAGCTTTTATTAGGTAACCATGTGATGATAAAAGCCTTGTTACTGACATTCCTCTATCCAGTGTGCGGGTAGATGAGTAATAAAATAAAGACATCCATGGAAAGAAATAGTTGGTTGGGAATATAGGGAAATATATACCTATGTAAACTACAGTACTACTTTAATAATTTTTCATCAATTGTAACAAATGTAACTACTGTTGAAAAAACAGAAGAATTACAGAAACTGTTATTGACTGTAACAAATTTTTCATACAAATCCAGGTGTTGGTGGTGTGGTGGTACATGGTAATCCTGTATTTTATTTATGATTGTTTTGTAAAACCATAGCTTCTCTAATAAAAAATAAATAAAAATTCAATTACAGAAAAAAGTTAAAAAAAATCATTGTTCTCAAATGATTCCTTGATTTTCTACTTAGAAAACTATGATAAATACCCTGTAGTTATTCAGAATGAGAATCAGAAAAACAAAAGGAATGACTATTCCCGGGTAAAGATAAAGAGCTATATTTTATCTGTTGATTTTAAAGTCACAATGGAATATGGGAAAATATGTTTTCATGGTTTAAGTGAGTGTTAAAAATTCTGATATAACGTACTAACAGGTGTGAAACAAGTTAAGAGAATGCTTTCCATAAGGTAGTGTGATATGGTAGAGAATTCAGGGTTCTAGTCATTGATATGTCACTAGGAAACAATGCATCTTTGGGAAAAATATATAATCTTCCAGGATTTCAATTTATTTATCTGTAAAATAACAGGGTCAGACCAGATTGCAAAGTCTTCTCTTGCATTAGGTAGTGAATGCGCTGACATGCTGTATTTCCTAAATGTGATGACAGTCAAATAATTCTGTTGAAGCTTGGGTGTAGATTTGCTAAACATTTCATGAGATGCTTTCCAGTTGGTAGGAGATAAATCATAACGATGGAAAAATTAGATGAGAGAGAGTATGTATGCATTGCAAAATCTTCTTTTTGCATCTAATTGTTAAAGATATTCTGTAAAGCCACCTCCTAAATAGGTACAGTTTGGTATAATTTCCAGATTTGTTTGCATGTAAGATATATTGCTCCTGATTCCATAAAATGTATTTATCATTGCCAACTCATCTGCTGGGACATGTTCTTGTCAGGTACAGCATAATAGGTAAATTGGAAATTTTAAGTATGATACACCAAGAAGCAATTAAGAATAGAGTGTCATTTTTTCTCTCTCTAAACAGTCTCTCAGTTCTCACTGATTCTTCACATACTAGCAATGCATATGAATATTTACACTGAGGTTTAATAAGTAGCAAGAAAATTCTCACCATAGAGGAAATAACAAAATTGTTCTCATTCTTTTAGTTTGGTTTTACCTAAGAAGGGACAAATTCATTAAACTTTATTTAATTCTTTACAAAACATATATTAATGATAGTTACTGGACTGTTCATTTCCAAGTGGCCCAAGTTTCTCCCTAATGTTTTTTCTGGGGTGACTAAAATTGTTTTAAGCAAATGATGATTTATTAACTGATTCTTTACAGACTTTTTCTTTTTCACAATTGTAATAATGATGAGCCCAAATACCATGAGCTATTTTGGGGTTTTTATTGAGATATTTACTTGTTCACACTTGCTTTTCATCTTGGCCTTCTTTATTTCAGAACTTAAAAATATGGCCTATGAATTTCGATGATTTGTCAGGTACTACCAATTTCAGATTATCTTACCTTAACAAAGGAAATCAACAACTAGAATGATTCAAAATGGTTTACCTTCCAAAAATACTGTTTAATTTCCTGTGGATTATATTTCCATTTTTATATGTCACTGACGTTATTTACATGTACGGACATTTATTCACAACCTTTCAATATTGAAGCCTCTCTCTCTCCCATTAGCTCTCTTTCATACTAATTGTGAATAGATTTGATGACATATTATTTAAGATTTTGCTTACTCTAAGGGAGTGACAATTCCTCTGTGATCATTTTTTTTTTTTGAGGCTAAGTCTTCAACGTTTAATTACATAGGTGCCTTAATCATATATAAATAATTTAAGGTTCTAAATAACTTTATGTTAGAGATGAACTCTAAAGCTTTTGAATTTTTATTTAAATAACCAAACAACGATTCCATTTCTTTCATTTCAGAAGTTAATATGACAGATGATTACAAGAATAGATGAGCAACAGATATAGCAAATCAAAGTTCTAAGTTATAGACAAACATGCATTGTTACATCTCTGGGCAGTTGTCTTGGATACCACTAAAAGGGTCTTAGGGACAAGGAAATGACAGAGGCATCTAATAAACAGGAAATCAGCCATTCAAATGAACTAGCTGGAGCTTTTTCTGCCAAATCCCTGCAGATCCTCCCTCTCCCTGCCCTCTGGATATGCTGTCCTTCTTCCAGTGCAGCATGCTCCTCCAGCACCTGGACCAAGAAAATGTCCAGCAGCTCTGTGGGAAACTAGTCTGCTGGTGGGCAGTGTCCTACCAAGAGGCTGACTAATGATGCAGACAGATCCCTTGCTTGGGAATGTTCAGCATTACTCCTTAGAAGTTTTTCAAGATTTTTCCCTGCATGCTAGAATGACAGGAAGTGCTCTCTGATACCTCTCAGCTAGGGTCATGTTCTGAGGGATGTGCAAGGAGGTCACTTTCTTTGGTTGCATTTGTTGTAACTCATTCAGGACAAACTTGAGGGCTATATGTCATTGGTTAGGAAGTTCAGTGTTATCAGTGAAAAGCCAAGGAAAATACACTCTGGAAGAAAATCATCACGAGCTTCATTAATATAAGCCTTTATTAAATGCCAGGCATGAGACCTCCCTAGAAAGGGCATTCTGCCTTGGAGAAATTGAGCAGAATTTTCGTAATTGGTCATAGGGAGTGTGAGTCAGAATTTAGCTGAATTTGGAACTCCTTAGTTAAAGATAGTTCATGGAATAAAGAGGAATTCTTTTAGATTAACAGCCAATGTTTGGGTAATTTGGATTTTATGAAGTGGTGTGGGGAGGAAGTTTTAGGAGGTAAGATCATGTGTAACCAAGGATGGAAAGAAACAGTTGTTGGAAAAAAGGGCATATCAGGGTGAATGTGGAAATTCTCAGTCCCTAGGTTTTCTTACAAAGCTACCATGAGAATCTGAACAGCTATGGCCAATGACTTCACTTTCTGACTCTTAAATTTATGATTTCAGATATCAGTTTGGTATACTTAAGCCTTGCAAAGGAAGAGAAAAGAGAAATAAAGAAGGGAGAAAAATTGAAAAAGACTGTGTTGCACGGTTCGGCATGGAAAGTAAGGGATACATTTCATTTTTATCCATTATTTCCCTGATATAAATATTATTTCATATTTCTCTTAGTCCATTACCCTCCCTTCCCCCCCCCCCCAAAATAGTCTAAATATTATCCAGGAATTGTCCAAATGTAATACTAGTTGTGTAAAAGAGCATTAGGGCTAGTGAAAGTAAATCAACATTTGATTCAGCTGGATCTAATTTTAATTCTGCCTTGATCATTTTTTAAAACATATCATTGAATATGTTACATGTCAAGGTCTTTATTTTGAAAACTATTCTTGTGGGTTACTTTGCATTTTAAAGGAGTAATATACCCATAGTATACATTCATGGTACCAATATATAGTAGGCATCCCCAAATATAGATTTAGTCCCCTCTCCTCTCCACCCTCTCCTACAGCTTTGTTTGGGTGGTATCTTACCAGTGCCAGGAAAATGCTATATTTAGATAATGTGAATAAGCACAAAACAAAATGCTTGCTCTCAAAAACTACTCATTCTTTTACCTCTAAGCCACATATCCTTTCTCTGTTTTTATTTTTATTTTTTTGATAGTTATAGGTTTTTTTTCCATGGGTTAAAATAAATGTGCTTGTTACAATTAATTGGGAGTAATTTATTGGGAGGGTAAAAGCTGTTCATTTCTTCAGTCATTATGTATTAAGCACCTGCTACATGTTAAGTAGTGTTCTAGTAGTTAGAATTCATCAAACTAACTCTGTACTTATGGAACTTGTACTCTAGAAGGGGAGACAGACCACAAACAAACAAGTGTATAATATAATAGAGTGATAAGTGCTATGGAGAAAAACGAAGCAGTGCAAAAGGTAGAGAGTTACCGATTTGGAGAGAGTGGCATTTTAGAGTTCATTACCATAGATGCTAATCAGTGTACAAATCAATCTAATTTGTTATCTTAAAAAGAGTTAGGGGGGATTCTTCCAAATAATAAGCCAGCCTTATAAATCTTACTTTATTAACTTTTGTTCAATACAAAATGAGTTTTATATAGAGATAACTGAAATCCAGAGAATGGCTGGAAAAGAAAAGATAGATTAATAAACAAGGAGCAAAAATGGGACGATAAGAAATATTTTAGGATAGAATAGCTGACCATTTTTCTTTTTCTTCTTTTATCTATCTAATCAGTAAGTCATACAATGACCTGAAGATGTGAAGGTGTCAGTTCCTCCCAGATTTCTTTCTATTGTGTGGCTCAGCAGGTATCTTTTTAAAGGGAAAATGTTCTTAGCTGTCATTAACCAAAGCTGAGATCTGTGACCATGGTGAGTGCTTCCTTTGTTCCCTTTGGAACTTTCTCTGACAGTTTTTCAATTCTCACAAGTGAAATTGAATCAATCTTTTCCAACGGTTCATCATTCAGTAATTGCATCCCTATTTGGGTAATTATCTCCTTAATGAGAAAATTGTAATTCTTCTCAACTTCTGCCATATTTTTGAAAAACCGGTTCATTTAGTTCCGTCCTAGTAAAGGTCAACTACCTAGAAAAATCTACCCTTCTACAATCTTCAGATCAGTTTCAGATAAATTCATCTCTATTTTTTAACATAACTGAACTCCTCTTTCTAAGAACACATTGCAATCATCCTAGATCAAATGTTTATTGCCTTTATTTTACAAATTCTGGCAAAAACAGATCCATTGGATAGTCATTGAGCAGATTATTTCATTACTTTGATTCCGGGTTTTAAAGAACCATTTCTCTTTTGACAATGAAATTAAGCATTCATATTTACAAACCTAAAACCTCAAAGGTTAAATAGATTTAAAGATTCTGTGCTTCTCTGCATTTCTTCATTTGCAAATGCGGTTAAGAGCCTAATAACCTATCAGCTAGGCAAATTGTGAAGAATAGATGGCAGAATTTTTTGTGCTCTTCTCATTTTAACTCTGAAATAGGTGTTGATCACATGAAATGTATTTGGTAATAGGAAAAATGTTTATTATATACCAGATAAATCAATTTCTAATGAATGTGCATAACTCAATAAAACCAATCAATTCCTTTTTGAGTATGGTTTAAAAATCCAGGCATCTACACATTAAACATTTTTAAAGAGTCTACAACACTGAAATACAAGTTTCATACACATGTAAATATCATCCAGGACAAATGTCAATATCTAGGAATAAAATATATGCCATTACATATTTTTTTAATAATATAAAAATTAAGCAAATATGTTATTGAAGGAACAACTGTGTAGTAACCGATGAGAGGACTGGTTTTTGACCTGATTTCTGCATGGGGCAAACTCTAACCATTTGGAATTTTCCTGGTGGTGGGAGAATCTTGTTATATATGATCCCTGCCTCCTGAAAGAGCCACATCTAGTAATTAATGTGAAGGAGATGGCTCAAGGTGGGGTCATCCATACCAGCAGTTTAGGGTGGGGGCTGGTGATGCCAGAAAGCCCAACTATGGGATTTGAGGGTGGGGGTCCTAAGACTGTGAGTTATATAATATAACCCCATTTTTTGGGAAGGAGGAAGGCTGGAGATTGGCAATACACATTGATGTGTCCAAGGGTCCTGAGTCCTGGCTCTACTGGAGAGGACGTCAGAAACCTTATTTGATACCCTCTAGATCAACCACAATGTTTCTCTTATTTTGATTCCTTATTTGTATCTTTTTTTGCCATAATTAAACTATAATCATCAATATAACGCTTTTCTGAGCTCTGTGAGTCATTCTAGTGAATGATCAGAACTGAAGGAATAGTGGGAACCCCTGTTGTGTAAGTATAATGATCTTAGCAGACCAAAAGCAGATAGAATGGAAAGTCAATTCAGTCATTGAATTGACAAGATAATAGTTTAAATGCTCAGTACACTTTATTTGCTTGCTTCATCACAAACTGCCAACAGAACTTATATACAATAACAAGGTGAAAGGCATATAGCACATTTAAAAGTGTAGGACACCAGAGTCTCTAAAATCCATCAGTCTCAGGGCTGATAAAAGGCAGGCAGGTACCTGTAAGGGGCCAGGTCCATCAGGGCATTAGTGGAGGGAGGGTCCAGAGCCAAAATGCAGGAGGTGCTGGTCACAGTGTGGTAGAAGGGATGACAGCCAGCCTTGCAGCCCAGCACAGGCATGGAGCTAGGAGTCAGAGTGACCTGGTGTCACCATGCCTCTATCTGATGCCCACTGAAGGACTTCTGTTCTTGGTTTTTATGCCTCAGAAGGCTGGTAGTTCAATGACCTTTATCCAGTGATGTGCCCCTCGTGCTCGATGTCAAGCCAGTCTATATCATATCTTCTCATAGATGCCTGGTATCACTTGCTACAAAAACATGGTTTCTTTAAGTTGTTTACATTCTAACTGTGGTCTACATGTTTACAATATTTTTGGTTTTTGAGATCATTAATATCATTTCAATACACAACAGCACCTGAATTTGTAGACAGGGATCAGGAATATAGCTTGGCAACCCCTGAACTTGCAGCTTACTTGTGTCTAACATGTGAACAGTCCTGTAGAGGATTGTGCCCTTAACCTGTGAAATATGACCTAACTTTGTGTAGTTAGTGGCAGAGCTGTACTGTTTCCATATAATGCATCCTACAGGCATATAGATATCAGTTTAAATCCAGTTCCTACCACTATCAAGCTTTGTGAACTTGGGCAATTGATACAACTTCTCTGAGGTTTGGTTTGCACTTCTAAGTGAAAGATAATACTTTCAGCCCACAGGATTGTTGTAAGGACAAAATGGGATGCATGTATGTGTGTTGAGCACAGTGCCTGGGAAACAGCAAGCATGTTATGAATACAAAATTTGAATAATATATTTATCATAAAAATATAAATGTATTTAACATATTATCTATTCCTGCTGTGGATAGTATGGTGAACATTTACATGAAAATGACAAGCTCTATCAGAGAAATAATCTAGGACTTGGGCAACAGGAGTGCCATCATGGGGTTAGGAATTTAATTTTAAATAAGTTAAATAGATTAGTCATAGGAAGGCTCACTAATACATGAAATCTGAGCAAATAACCTTACCGAAATGAGGAAAAAAGACATCAGAATCTATGGGGAATGTGGGACCCAAACAAAGATAAAAGCAAAGCAAGGGCTTGGAACTGAGAATACAGCTGACATATTTAAGAAGCAACAAGAAGTGCAATGGGGAATGGGGATGAGTGAGAAAGAAAGCAATGGGAACTAAGGCTTATTGAAATTCTCAGTGTTACAGGGATATTCTAGGTGCTTTATATGTATTAACTTATTTAATCCTCCTAAAAACTCAACGGCATGTATATTATTATCCCCATTGTATGGGTGCAACATGGAAGAGAGATAAAGATTAAATAACACCTGGTAAATGGTGGGGCCACAATTTGAACCTATGCCATCAGACTCTCAATTCCATGTCCTGAACCACTGTGTGAATAGAGATGGAACAAGACTTGGAAGAGGAAAGGAGGCATTGTATGCATTTTTCTTAGTGATGAGAGGCCATCTGAAGATTTTGAGTAGAGAAGTGTCATGATTTATATTTAGTTTTAACAGGATTGTTCTACCCATCTTCTTGAGAAGAGACTGAGGATATAAGAGCAGAAGCAGAGAGTGAAGTTAGGAAGTTGTAATGGAGGTAAGAGATAGTGGTAGCTTAGATCAGAGTGGTGGTGGTGAGGGTGATTAAAATGTTCAGATTCTGCATATGCTGTGAATTTAAAAACAGTAGCATTTAGTGGCATCATGGATGCAGGAGATGAAATAGGGTAGTTCAGGAAATCTTAAAGATTTTCTGTATGAACAATTAAAAGAATGGAGTTGCCATTGTTTGAGTTGGGGTTACAAAGTTTATGGGTAAAGGTGAAGAGGTTAGTATCAGACATACGATATTTAAGATTCCTGTTAAACTTCCTGTTAGATTCCTGTTAGAATTTTTGAATGTATTGTTGGATACATGAGTCTGAATGATTCAACATATAGACAAAATTTAAAGACATGAAACTGGATGAGATTACTTATAAGTGTGCGTGTGGACCAAAAAACTAAGAGGTGCAAAGGCTGATCTAAGGTACACTTCAAACCTTAGCAATCAGGGAGATGAGGAGGAAGTAGGAATTGGAATGAAAAAGACAGGCTAGTAAAGTATAAGGAAAACAAGGAATTTGTGCTATCATGCATACTTAATAGAGTGTTTCCAGGAAGAAAGAGTGATTGACTGCATCATATGCTGATGAAGGTCAAATTAGATAAGCAATGAAAATTGGCCACTAAATTTAGCAAGGTGAATGTTATTTATAACCCTGAGAAAAGTGATTTTGGTGGAATGGTGGAGGCAAATTAAAAACAAGAGAGTGAGAGAGAGTAAAGGAACTGAGGACAGCTCATAAAGACCACCATTTCAAGTAGCTTTATTACAAAAAGGAGCAGAAATCATGCAACCAGTGCCATATATGGAATCAAGAGAGGTTCTTTTATTTTAAGATAGGGAAATGACATATTTTTATGCCAATGTGGATGTGCCAACTAAAAACAGGAAATTAACATTCCAAAAGATAAAAAGGTTTTGGAGAGATTTCCTTAAGTAGGTTGTATTAGTTTGGAAGCTGCCAGTATATGCTATACCAGAAATGCAATGGCTTTTAAAAAGGGAATTTAATAAGTTACAAGTTTATAGTTCTAAGCTTGTGAAAATGTCCAAACTAAGGCATCCAGGGAAAAATACTTTAATTCAAGGAAGGCTGATGGCTCTGGAACACCTCTATCAGCTGGGAAGGAACACTGGTCTCTTACTCCCGATCTCAGTTGCTTTCAGTCTCTCTTCAGATGGAGGTTCCTCACTTTGCTTCTACAGGGCTGCTTTCATCTCCTGTCTTCCCTTGGCTTTCTCCAGGTTTTGACTTGTTTAACATTTCACGGCAGCATCTGCTGTGCACCAAGAATCTCCAAACATCTATGTCTCTGTTCTCCAATTTTCGGAATCTGTGTCAGCTCTGCTCTGAAGCTTCTGTTATCTCTGTCATTTCTGATTCTCTCTGAAGTGTTTCTTCTTTTAAAGGATTTCAGTAAACTAATCAAAACCCATCTGGCATGGTGGAAGTCACATCCATAATTGGTCATGTCATATCTTCTTGGAGATAATCTAATCAAAAGATTTCAGTATTGAATCAGGATTAAAATAAATGGCTTCTCCCACAAGACTAGATCAGGATTAAAACATGGCTTTACTGGGGGCACACAATAGATTCAAACCGGCATAGATGAAAGCAAATGCGATAATTTAACTAATGAATGGGTTTGCTTTACAATCACAGAAAGTAAGAAGGAAGAAATAATATACAGATGCTAGTGTAGGGAGGTGAGTAGATTTGTTGGAGGGAGGTGATTGGAACCGATGTTTGATTCCTTCTATTTGCTTACTCTTACTAACATAAGAGAAAAGAAAAACTTACAGATATTTTTCTGTAAACCTACAACTTCTCTAATAAAGAAAAAAGTGTATCTAAAAAAGTTATAGATGCATATGCAAGAGAGTAAAGAAAAGAAAAGCCTAAGAAAAATATCATAACCACCAAACAGCATTGAGGGATGTCTTGAAGTTAGTAATCCTATGTTTTGAAATAAGATTAGTCAACATGGTTCTATGATGTTCTCCTGCTTTGTTCAGATAGAAGGTCGACTGTTCACCAAACTTTACTCTGTATTTCTTTCAGATAATTCAAACTAAGTTAGGCACATGTCCACCCAGCTAGGGCTTTCATTTCACAGACTCCTTTTTCCTAGCTTAAGCCTAGGTATAAATCTTCACTTGACAATGTGAGATAAAGTATGGAAACCTCCTGCCTCACTTGCTTCAAGGAACTTATTAACCCATATGTTTTTCTAGATTCTATGAATAGAGTCATGGAAATGTAGAAGACCCAGTTCCAATCAGGAAAGTGAGGATGATGAACAAGCTGTAGTAATGGAAAAAAAGGAACATGGGTCCCTGAATATTTGCATGGAATAGAGACTGAACCACTCATTTTGGTAACTTTTTTTAACAATACACTTTTATTTTGTTAAAGTTTTTATATTTATTGAGGCTCTTTATTAAAACTGTTTATCCTCTACTTGAGTTCAATTTTAATCAGGTTTGGAGTCTGGCTAAGAAAT
The DNA here is from genome assembly GCF_023851605.1 of Tamandua tetradactyla. Classification (NCBI taxonomy): domain Eukaryota; kingdom Metazoa; phylum Chordata; class Mammalia; order Pilosa; family Myrmecophagidae; genus Tamandua; species Tamandua tetradactyla. Next base: position 29,247,968 of record NC_135345.1, on the reverse strand, counting down.
TACAACAAAGCAAGAGTAGGGAGAGAACTGAGGGTTTATGTGTTTGGAAGACTGCCAGTTTGAAGCTATGATGTACTCCAGAAAAGTCATGTCCTTTAATCCTCATTCAATCTTGCTCCATGGGATCTGATCTCTCTGACTATTTCCATGGACATGTAAACCTACCCAATGTGGGTGTTAACTTTTGAGATGTGTCTCCACCCATTCAAGGTGAGGTTGCTTTGTGGAGACCTTTAAGACAGAACCATTTTGGAAAAACCTTTAGAACCACCTGAACCAACAGAGCTCATGCAGCCAGAGACCTTTGGAGCAGAAGGAAAATGCCCCTGGGTAAGCCTCATGAAATGAGGAGAGAAGGGTAGCAGATGTCATCACTGGCCCTCTCAGCTGAGAGAGAAACCTCGAACTTCATTGACCCTGTCTTTGGAGTTAAGGTATCTTTCCCTGGATGCCTTAATTTGGATATTTTCATGACCTTATAACTGTAAACTTGCAACTTAACAATACCTTCTTCCTGAAAACTTGGTGTCGGTGATCCTGGACTCTTTTGTCACATGGCAAGGCTCATTATGCCATCTGCCAGGCTCTCTCTTTTCTTGCATGTTTCATTGCTTGCTTCTATGGCTTTCTCTCAGCTTCTGTGTCCTTTCTTTCTCAGCTTCTATGTCTTTCTCTCTGTCTGAATTTCATTTTCATATAAAAGACTCCAGTAAAAGGATTAAGACCCACACTGAATGAGGGGGGTCACATCTTAAGTTCACTTAAGATCCTACTCACCAAAAGATACTATTTACAATGGTACCACAGGAGGATATGATTTTGTGAGATATATATCAGCTTCAAACCATCGCAATGACAAATGTTGAATTTTGGAGATGTTGCAATTTGTTGAAATAGCAAACATTTTTCTAGCTGGTGCTTTTTTTTTTTTTTTGGCCCAAAGCAAAATGCCACTGTCAGCAAGCAAAAGCGAATCATTTGTATCGCAGCAGGAAACAGAGAAGTTAACAAAGGAACAGCGTAAACCATCTACAGCCTACATTTCTCTGATCACTTTCTTTTCATAAGTAAAGCTCAATAATTAAAGAGTTTTTCGAAAAAGCAATCGAAGAAAGGAAATTTTTGTAGCGCAAAAATAATGTGTTGGGAACTTGAAACAACATTGTAATTGATTAATTTTAGAAAGCTATAGAGCATCCTTTTTTTTTTCTTTCTCACAGCATTCTGGTTACAGTTTTTCAGAAAAATTCTAACATCTTTTTCAATGAAAAAGGCTTACAATATCATTTACCTTCATTTTAAACACATAGAGCAGCTGATTTTTTAAATTTTCTTCTCGAGAACTGAAGAAAATCTCATAATATATCCCAACATAGAAGATTTGAAATATGAGTATGCATGTGGTTTGATGGAATATCTGGAATTTTACAGGTCTTAGATAAATTTAAAGACGCATGTTTAGGGTGCAAACAGCTTGATGAATGTCTTGTTTTTTTTTTCTAAAGAATGGGTGCATTAAATAATGCTCCCTCAAATTATCTTATTAGTTTCAGAACTCTTATCCCTTCAAGGATTTCTTCTTCTACAGACTAAAAAATGGTCCTCTATAATAAAGAACACCACTCAAAATTTTATGTATTGTGTAAAGCAAACATATGATTTGAAAAAGAAAACAGATAATATATGTACTTTTTATGACATAGGTGGAAATACAGATAGAGAGGAAGAAGCAGTGAATATTCATCATTAGAAAAAAATAGGCCTAAATGGAGATAAATACGCACACACAGTTCACAATGCTTAGGCTAAGATGATGGTAACAGGAAGAGATGATTGAGGCTGCTCACAGTTAGGGGAGGAGATAAATAGAACAGTAAGAACTTTCTTTATTACAAGTCTGAACAACTGTCAAATAAAAACATATTTTATGAGGTGCACTGGTGGTTCAGGGTTGGAATGCCCACCTTCCATGCAGGAGACCCAGTTCAATTCCCCAGACCATGCACCTAAAAAAAAAAGTAAAACATATTATATGAGCATTGTAAAAGGTTAACATAATTCATAATATATAGCAAGCAATTTTTATAATCTAACACCCTATCCCTAGTGATAAACAGAATAGACAGTTTGTACCTTAAAATTAGAATTCAATTTTAAATTAGTTGATAGTTATGAAGGAATGCTAATCATACATAAGCATAACAATTAAAATAGCACCTATAGAATGACAAATTAAAGCAAGAATTACAACATTGTATAAACTTTTAAAATTCCCCATGTGAACCCTAATGGCCATAACTGTCCTCCAACGGTAACATTGAACTGAATTAAGCTTTTTAAAAGCATCATTCCCTTGCTTTTCTTTACATTTTTACCAACTGTGTATGTTTCTTTAAACAATGCATTTGTAAGTTCTGCTTATTTTTTCTGTAACTTATGTTTCTTATTCATAATTATTCTAGTACTCAACTTTGTAGATATGTGTAGCTGCTGTTCCTTAATTCATAATATAGCATAATTTTCAGTTTTGTGAATATACTGCAATGTATTTAATCATTTTCTGTTGCACATTTGGGTTGGATTGAGTTTTTTTGATTACTATTACAAATATATTGCCTCAATCAGTCCTGTGTTTGTTTTTTTGTGTTGTACATTTGTCAGTTTCTATAAAGTATACACGTTTCTGTAAAGGGGGTTTGATATTTAATACCTCCTGACATGTAAGACTTTACAAAAGATACCACATATTTCTATAAATTGTTTTTAAGAATTTCACTCCTAGAAGTATTGCTATCACAGTTTGCATTGTATCACATCTTTGAAAACATCTGGTATTATCAGACATTTGAAATATTTCCCAAACTATGGGGGTTTAATATTGTATTTCATTGTGATTTTAATTTTCATTTTCCTGATTATGATTAAGTTGAAATTTTTTATATATTCAGTCATGGATCATGTTTTCTCTTAACTGAAATAGCTATCTTTGTCCTTGACAATATTTTTTTTTCTTTTTATCTATTCCCTATGAATTTTAGGATTTATTTATCAATTCTAATCCATTGTAGGAATAAACAGAAAACACTTTTCTAGTGTGTGATGTGTTTTTTCATTTTGACTAAAAAATTAACATATAGTATAATGAGTTCATTATATGAGTGTGTAAAGAAGTAAAAAAGGCTAACAAAATTTTACAAATAACAACATGTAGTAAAAATGTTCCAGGCAATATTAAAAATAAAAGCAAAACAAAATGTACCTCAAAATCTAGAAAAGAAAAAAAAGCATTTAAATAAAGTACTCACTTGAAGGGCTAACCTACAGAATAAAATGAGCTAAAGAGAAAGAAAATTATTGAACCAGCTGTTCAACCTGAAGAAATCATACAGAGTATAATACTGAGAAGTTACCATGGTGTGCTAGATTGAATTATGTACCCTAGAAGAACATGTTCTTCATCTTAATTCCATTTCTGTGGGTATAGAGTCACTTTAAATTGGACCTTTTGAAGATGTTTTTAGTTAAGGAGTTGTCAAATGAGTTGGTCCTATTGCTGGAGGACTAAGGAGAGAAAGCCACAGAAGGGGCTAAAAGTTAGAAGTCAAAGCAACCCAGAAGAGAACACTGTAAGGTGATAGGAAAGATAGGGAACTGAAAGTCTTCACCAGAGAAAGTCAGGCTTCTAGGTTATGCCTTGATTTGGATTTCCGGCCTCTGAAACCATGATCCAAGAAATTCGTATTGATTAAGCCAACCCATTGTGTGGCATTTGTGATAGCAGACTGCAAACTAAGACCAACTGGAGAATAGTAAACTTAGACTATTGGAGAATAGCTGAAAGTTTAAATCTGTAAGTAATCAGAGTTTTCAAAGAAAGAAAATAAAGGGCATAGTGAGAAGGCAAGACTCCTTATATTCTGGAATCTCTTGCTAGGAATGGTTAAACCTTTGACTGAGAGAACTTGATGACATCACAGAGTGTCAAAGGGGCAAGAAGAAGCTTGTGATTTCAAAACTTAGAACTTAAATCTAGAAATTATAGAGTCCCAAATCTTTATTCCATATGTGGCTGCCAGGCATATTGAGGCATATGGCCAGGTCCACTCAGTTCAGGCAAGCACAGCAAGCAGTGTACAACCCCAGGAATTTCTATTTACATAGAGTCTAATGTGAACTGTGAGCCTGAGAACTGCTGGACGCATGGACCTATGCATCTGTCATAAGGAATGCCTGAGGTGATTCCATAAGGACTTAGAAGCATAGCCAAAGATATAAAACAGGTTTGTTATCTCATTCTACTAAAACAAAACTATCTTCTTAAAGGCTATAAATATTAAAGTAGAAATAGTTGTTAAAAGGTCATATAGATTAAAATCTTACTCCTGATGTGACAAGAAGTAATTTTTAAAGGAAGAATGCTTTATCCCCTTTTTCTTACTCTTACATGGTCAATTGAAGCTTTGTTAAAAACAGACTTTCCATGATAGATTTATTCAGTCTCTTGGTACTCAGTGGGAAAAATCAAGCTTATATCTGGAAAAACCATCAGTACTATCGATTGGGTCATCCAGCCCAAGAGAATTCGTAAATGTGCTATTTCTCATCAGTGCCTTCAGGAGCTGTGCCATGCAGGTATCTCCTTTCCTTCAGAAAAGAAGATGTTTTTTCTGAGTTTCAGCAGACATGATATTTTGTTGCTTGTTCAATAACTAAGAAATCAAAGAGACAAAGTACTAACTCAAAAAAAAAAGAGCAATTTAATTTTGAAACTGGTGGCAGAGGGTCGAGAGGCATGGAGAAATGAACATTTTTCTTCTGACTTTGTCTGATACGTTTCCATGATTGCTTTGTGTAAGGTTTTGGATCTGTCTACTTTGCCAGCGATTTGTTCACAAGATAAACAGATAAATCATTTTTGTCTCCATTGTAGGTTTCTACCATGCTGATATTCCTCAAAGATTCTTTAACCTGATTTTACATATCTAGATGTACAATAGACAATTATATCAAAGGAGCCATCAATTTTATGATTAAAAACTCAACAAAAATGCCCATGTTTTTGTTTACATTAGGGTAATATTTATGGGAAAAGAGGAAGATATGCTACCTTATTCATAAGCTACTTAAATACCATATGCAACTTGAATAACCTTAGTGTTTTGTAAAAACCTTAGGACATAATTCTTGGTTAACCAACTACCACGTTGAATTTCAAATTGAAACTAGCTAAATGAAATGGGAGGGAAGAGCTTCCTTTTTCATTGTACTTTGTAACTTTGAACTTGAAACCAAATGCAGTTGCCTGGTATCTGCTGCTGTGAGGTAACCTCAAAGGCAAAGTCGTTCAAATGACTGGTTTTTCAGGTTACTTCTTAATGGTATTGCTGAACCCCTTATACCTATGGCCTTTGTGCAATTGGTTTAATGAGTATATCCTCTAATTGTCCCCCAAAGTGACTTTTCATTTAGAACATTAAGGATTTTTAAGAGTTTAGCCAACCTTTTGAACTAAGATTTGTCCTTAAATTAAGAACATGTGTATCTTACCCTGTATTTTATTTGACACATTTCTAAAGGAACAATTCCTGATGGATGCCTTAGAAAAATCATTTTCATTACTGAAGAGCAAGACATGTCTAGGTTTAAGTGTGTTTTCTCTCTTCATTTCTTTATGTTATTTAGCTTTTGTGATTATCACCTTCTGGCTCTACAGAACAAACAGGCAGGCGGATAGTTGGGCAGTGAAAAGTATTTATTGATTACTTACCAAGGTCCTGGAACTGTTTTACTTGAATGATTCAATCATAATCACATAAATTAATAATAAAAACATTTAAAACATTGTGAATGGCAATAAAGCCAATAAATAGGGTAATAACATTATTGGGAGTAGGGAGACAGTATTTTAGTCAGGAAAAAACCATTGAAAGATATTCTTAGAAAACAATATTTAAATAAGCCCTAAATGATAAAAAAGAGACAGCTACAAGAAAGTAAGGCAGAAAAAGAAAGAACAAGTCAAGAGACAAATCAGAGAGGTACAGATAATGCATTGCTATGAAGACCATGATGAAGAATCTGGGATTTCATTCTAGTTCCAGGGGAAATAATTAAAAGCCTTGAAGAAAGAGGTGTATAATATTTTAGAAAGTCACTGTGATGATTTGAAGCTGTATGTGGTCCAGAAAAACATCCTCTTAAACTTAATCTATTCCTGTGGATGTGAACTCATTCTATGTAGAAGCTTTTGATGAAGTTACTTCAGTAAAGTTGTGGCCCACCTCAATCAGGATGGGTCATAATCATCCTATTGGAGTCCTTTAGAAATGGAAAGTCAGAGAAAGAGGGAGAGAGGCAGAGAGAGATACCAACCATGTTTTAATCCTGATCCATCTTACGGAGGGGAAGCTGTTTCTTTTAACCCTTATTCAGTACCATAGGTTGGAAATTGATAAGATTATCTTCTAGGAGATATGACACACCCAGTTATGGGTATTAACCTTTGAGAGAGGGAGCTGTGACTCCACCCATTCCAGGTGAGTCTTGATTCATTTACTGGAATCCTTTAAAAGAGGAAACGTTTTGGAAAAGCTTCAGAGCCATGAAAGCCGCAGAGCCCACACAGCCAGAGACCTTTAGAGATGAAGAAGAAATATGCCCCTGGGAAAACTTCATGAAATAAGAAGCCTAGAGAGAAATCTAACAGATGTCATCATGTTCATCATGTGCCATTCCAATTGAGAGAGAAACCCTGAACTTCTTGAGCCAAGGTATCTTGCCCTGGATGCCTTAGATTGAATATTTCTATAGCCTTTCTTGAGTGAAAGTAACCTCTTGTCGGTGCCTTACTTTGGACATTTTCACAGACTTAGAACTTCATTACTGCAACAATAAATCCCCCTTTTTAAAATCCATTCTGTTTCTGGTGTATCGCATTTCAGCAGCCTGCAAGCTAGAACAAGATGCATAAGATGAATTCTAAGCTCTTAAATCTTATGCAGATAGGAATAAATTAGTCAGGGTCTCCAGAAATATAGAAACACCAATATACAAAACCTTCAATATACAAAATTAAAATTCTCACAGTCACTTGGATCCCTTTGTTGATAACATTAAAAACTAATATCTTAGTTTTCAAGGCTTTTATGATAAATACTACACAATGAGTCAACTTAAACAACAGGAATTTATTGGCTTGGTTTTGGAGGCTCGAAAGTTTTCTTCCTCCTGGGATTGGGAGCATTCTAGATGGCACCAATGCTTGGGTTCCTTGGCTTTCCCACCACATGGGAACGCCCTCTCTTTTCTCGTCTGTGTTTGTTGATTTAACGCTTTCTGCTCCTCTCTGGGTCTTTTTCTTTTATAAGTTCTCCTGTAATAGGATTAAGACCCATAATGAATCAATTGATTACACCTTAACTAAACATAACATCTTCAAAAGGTCCTATTTACAGTGAGTCCACACTCACATAAATGGAAATTAAATCAAGAATCTGCTTTAATTCTGGGTTACATAAGATCTACAAGACAGGAGGAACCAGCTTTAAGGTGAGCTTTTTCATTCCAGTGAACTCTTCTAAGGCACTGTAGCTTTCCTAAGCTTCCTTGATGGAGCCACATAAGTTGGGAGCACAGAACGTAAAGTGATGGGGTTAATTATAGCTCAAGACCTTATCTTTGGTACACGTTTGCCCTTCCAAATGGATGATGATGCTGGTTATTCAAAATATAAATGTCTTATTTCATTGTTTATGGTTCATTAGCTTTCACATTAAGGAGCTATATTCAGGAATTGTTTTGCTAGAGTTTATGAGACAGTAGACAGCCAGCACAGTATTTTATATTGAAGCATCTTTTTCTCAGATGTATATGACAGGACTGACATTTACTTTGGAACTTTAATCAATTTATAATTTATATAATTGATTTCCATTTCTCAGAACTGCCTTTCCTGTTTATAAGAGTCAAAGCTTGCTGTGTCTTTGTCATTCTACCACAAGATTCAGTAAACATTCTTTCAAATACCAGTTTAAGAAATGTGGGCCTGGGAGGGGGTCGGAAACTGACTGAACAACACATCTCAATTTCCTTCCACCCAGTTCATTAGTTGATTTGATAGTTTGTTGGCACTGGAAAAAGTTTTCATTTTGTATTTGTAATCTTAAATCATGCCACTATTCTTAACCCACTTTACCAAACAGATAACCACTTATTTTAAATAGGATAATTCATTTAAAGTGTTTTAACAGTGTACTTGGCAAATAATAAATGAGAAAAATAAATGAATTTGGGGTGGTGAGACATAAGGAAAATATGGTATTTGGTTCAGTGCAGAGAAAACAAGTGAAAACGTTCTAACAGAAATGCACTTGCCACCTTAAAGCAACAGTATGAGTGATCATATGGCTGGAGTAGATTTGGGGAGGGGAGAGTGGCAGACAGATTTGCAGTGTCATTCAGCAGCTACACGTTGCATGGACTTTTTGTCCATGGTAAGAACTATGTGTTTCCAATAGTTCATATGCAAGAACTTGTTTATATTTGGAGGTTAATTGACTAAATAAATTTGTATAAATATTAAAATAAAAAAGCACAATGGGTTTCCTTATATGTTTGATAGGAAGCTTTGGAAGGGCTTTGATCAAGGAAGTGATATGACTTTTCTTATGTTTTATTTAAGTGACTGCTACACATTAACATGATTAGTATGTATGTGTTTGTGTCTGTGTATATATTGTGCATATGTATATACACATTTGTTTATATATGCATAGCATATATGTATGGATGTATATATATGAATACCTGATAAATATCAGATACATATTTTACTGATATGTATATATATATAAAATCATACATGTAACTAACATATATATAAAGCAAATATATATATATACATATATCCAGCATAGACACACATATATGTATACATATCCAATTCCATTTTGTGACTTATAATCTGTTACAACTGTGAAAACAAAGACAAGAATAGGAATTGTCCTGAATTCCAAGGCATTTACAATCCAGTAAAGAAAGCAAGATTTACCTGTGAGGCACACAAAAACATGAATGGTTTTAGGCCAGTCTATCTTAGTATCTCTCTCAGTGATATTGTGTAACCGTAGATATGAATTTAATGTCACTGTGACTTTCTTATCTAGGAAATGGCAAAAATAACAACATATATTTATAATAGTATATTATATAATATAGTAATAGCATATTGGAAGGCAGCCATTTAAAGGCATGGCAATATGAGATTTTTGTGAGGAAAATAAGACAACTCAAAACATACATACAACAAGTTCCAATACAGGAAGTGGAATGGCAGTGCATTCATCATTAATAAAAATATCTTTGAAATTATTATATGTAAAAGAAATAGGAAGGTGTAAGAGCTGAACTGGAGAAACAAGCAAGGACAAAAATACCACCCACAGAGAATCATCTTGAAATTCTCTGGCCCCCACCTCCAGCAGCTGGTGATAAACCCTTGTGCACAAACACCCACCCTCTGGCAGTTACAACCTTCCAGCATTCTTGTGATAAAACTCCCTTGCCGAAACGTTCCCCCTCTGGCAGTTACAATATTGCAGAACTAAGGCAGTGTTTTCACCAATGAAAAGCCACCAAAATCCCAAGAACCCACCTGTGAGAAACCTGCTTAACATGACCCCCAACTCTCTTTAAAACTCCTATTTGAATCCAGGCAGGCGGGAGTTGAATTCTGTGTCAACTCTCCCTGCTGCTCCTTGGCTAATAAACCTTCCTTCCCCCACTGCCAGTGCCATGTCTCTGTTTCTTCTCTCTGACCTCTGTCCAAGTCTGGGACTTTCAGAAGTGTAGGAGGAAAAGAAATTAAGACCAATTTATGGAGACATGCTAAATTTATGCTATCACTTTTGGCTGTAGAAGAGTAAGAGCTGATATTTATTAAGTACTTTGAAGTCCCAGACATCAACTCAGTATTTTATGAATATTAAATAAATTCGTCCTCAAAATTTTTATATGAGATAGTCTTTTCATTTCCAGTTTACATAAAGTAAAATTAAGAACAGAGGGTTGGATAACTTTCCTGAAGACACACAGCAAGGAGTATTAACCATTTGTGCAACTACATAGCAACATGGTAATAGTAGCAACGTATAGGGTTAGATAGTGATATGTCCAAATGTCAGCTCTACCTGCGACCAGCACTAAGCTTCTGAACAAAACATTTAAACTCCCTGAGCCTCTTCTTCCTGATTCTTAAAGTTGATTATTGCAAGATACTAATAAAACTTATGAAAAAAAGCTATTTCCTACAATGAAGTAATAATTCAACAAATTTGAAATATAGCTCAGCATATATTTTTATGTATATATATTATTTTTCTTATTTTCAATTTTTAATTTTAACTTCATAAACATATTTTGAATACACTGCTGCCTTATTTGGAATGGAGATTTATGATAAATGATGATACAAAACCAAAGTAGGTTCTAAAATAATACCTATTTCTAAAAGAGAAACACAACCTCTTTCCCTCTCTTACTCTGTAGGCATTGTTGCTTTTGCCTGGGTTCCTGTGGACTAATTTCACATTATTTAACTAATATTCCAAAGTGTACTTAATCATTTTTATTAAAAATATTATAATAACAGCAGTTCATCAAATACATTCACCAAGAGCAAACTCAGCATAGGATGATCTTAGACTCTGAAATCCACTTTGATTCCATATAATTTATTGCTTACAAGGAGCAATATATTAGAAGTACAATTTAACATGATTGTGTTTTATATCATTGATTGTATTTATTCCATTTGTTATATTATATTGCATCTGCTTCCAATTACACTATCAACTGATCTTTCAAAATATCAAGCTTTTCAGATCTCCACACATGTTGGAGAAAGTGGCAACAAGTGCTGCTTGGCCAGGCTTGCCTCCATCATGAAGCTTTTAAGAGTTCTAGAACATTGTGGTTTCTCCTCATATGAACTGCTGTTTTCTTCTCAGTTTCTCCTTAATACTCAGCAATATTTAGGAAGGTCTTGTAGACAAACTAACCACAAATCTCACTACACATCATGTGAATAATCCTCTAGGAAGATTATGCATTATTTATGAGGTGTGCATATTTTGTTGAAAGAAAACAGGAAGATCAAAAGTTAAAATTAGTAGGTCTGACTACTAATTGATTTGAAGAAAGCATGCAAGGCTTTACTCAAATTGTCCTCAGACATATGAACAATCATGATTGACTCCTTAGATGACAGGCTGCAATTTCTTAATGGGAAATAATTACCATTTGCTACAATACACTTGAATCAATGGGACCTCTAAGGTTCTAACCATTTGGTTGTAACCATTCTGTAAGAATAGGAACAGTTTGGGAAGGGGTGGGATCAATACAGACACTTGCACATTTAAGGCTTCTGATAGGCAGTCAAAAAGCCGATAATCAGCAAATTTACGAAGACACCTAATTCAGCTTGTATGTGGTCAGCAGGCGTCAATCGGAGCAGTATCCCCATGGTACATCAGCATCAAAGTGTCAACTTAGGCTTTGATATGGGCCGAAACCTTGGTAGATACTAGGGACAACTAAGGTTTGCTATGGATATGCTGCAGAAAAGATTCCCCGCAGGTATCTATAGTTTTTTTGGAGAAATGTGATCATGTATTGATTTCACCTACAGAGGGTGAAAACAGAAATCAGGAAATTCTGTTTGTGAATATCATTGTCTACAGTTAACTGCAGAAATAAATGTATATATTATTAACTCTACTTCTGTAACCTAGCTATCATTGGAATCTCCTTGTTCCTTGAGATCCTGGAAACACAGGCTTCACATCCGATTTCACACACTTTAGGAAACCAAAGCGTCTCCCCAAATCCCTGTGAACTCTTTGGCACTTTGATTCTTGTTGTCTCCTGTGGTTTTGGGTTCCTATTTCTACTAAATTACTGAACTTCCCATTCTCCCCCACATAGCTTATCTCTCCAGAATCTTGGTAACCTAAAAATTGAAAGAAATTTCCCTTATTTTTCAAATAATGCAAAAAAAGAAAAACCTATATAGTTTCCATAGAGTTCACTAAATCTTTAGGAAAGCATAGAGACAAAGTCTACTAACCGTAAGTTAAAAAGTTGAATATTAGCTCTTCTTATTCCCCAAATATGGATTCTCTATGATTTCCATTTTCCAGTTCCATATCTCCAAATTTCATCACTCTGCCCTCTCCTAAGGGTTTACCCATCTTTTTCTAATGTCTTTAAATTCATTTCTCTCCTTAATTAGAATCTCACATTGAGTCTTTCTACAAGTCTAAGGACAAAGTTCAATTTACTGTTTGTAAAGCTCCATCTAATTATGTTCCTAAGAATGGTCTTTTAATATCCTCATTTTAGTCATAAAAGAGAGGGGTTTTTTTTCTTCTACTTTATATATTGCTAGATGGTCTTATTTTGTGTATGAGGCATAATGGATAAAACAAATTTTGGTGACATAACGGCTCAAAATAACTCAAATTAGAAGCCTAAATTTGTTACTTAATTTTTGCTTTAAATCGAACAATTCATTTAATATTTTTTCTTAATCAATTTAAATGAAAAGAAAGTAAAATAACTTCCTCAAATGATAACAAAAAATTTATAAGGTGATATAGTAGCCACCAAATAGAAGGCAATTCCCTTCTAGTTCCCTTTCCTTCTCATTTAAAAATGTGCAAATTGAATCCAGAGGAATTATATAACTTGTCCTATGGCAAAGTTATCTTCTTATGTAGTTTAATTTTGATTCTCCATCTTAAATTCTCTGCCTTGACAAAAAGGGATTGGTGAATTTGTGGCCAGAGTGAGTCATGGGTTTATTATCCCACAAGTTTCATCAAGACCCTAGATTTATGGCACATGGACTTAAGAAGCCATTGCAGGGCAAATTGCCCCAGGAAATATCAAGACTAATTAGTACAGGGAAAACAGACCAAAACTGTGGGGTATCAAGATAATATCATGAAATTCAAATAACTCACCAAATGAGAAAAAGAGTGAGAAGAAAATAAAAAGATCAAGAAAAAAGAAGTCTGGGATAATTTCTACTCTGGGATATCAAAGATTTCACTTATCTTTTACACAGGTATCCTGTTCAATAGTGGGGTAATGGCCAGAGCCTTTGAAGGAAAGAATAAGGATACACACACCAGCAAGACTGTTGTCTTCTGAAGGTGGCAGGGGCTATATTTTATATTTCTTCTGAATATTCAAGGAACATTACAATAACGCTATATCCTGGTCGTTACTTAATAAAAAGTTGTTGGTTGTCACCCTCTACTCTTTGTGCAGAGTTAAATAATATATTTGCATATTGATGCTTTCATGAAGCTCACAGCTGAGTCAGAACACATAATCTCAATTGGCAAAGTGAAATTCTGAACTACAATGTCCTGGTATCATTTTGTGCCAGGTTCTTCTGTCTCCCTTTCTCCTGCTATGTAGCTTCCTGGCTCTTAGTGTCCTTGACATTGTTGAAGGGTACTCTCTGGAAACATTCACATTTTTCCTACAGCCAAAAAAAAAAAAAAAAAAATCAAACTTATTCATCATGACCAAATCAAATAAGTGATAAAGGATATTTCATAAAGAATTCAGATGTTTTGAATTTCTTAAAACAGGGAAGCATTCCAAGTCTCATGGATTATCTCTGAGCTAGCTATAATTTTCAATTTTGTTTTTCACCAATTCATGAATCTCTATGAGAATTTAATGTGGGTAATTTGCTCTCCTTTCCAATAGAATTTCTGATTTTTTTCTGCCAGTCAGAAAAAAAGAAAAGGAGACTTCAGTCATTTTATCTACACGTACCTGCATAAAATAAGACGGATGTAAATTTACCTTTAAAATATTTCTCACAATATATTAAAATAGTTATATCCCAAGCAAATACTGTGAATTTTGTCCCACAAAATCCATTGAAAATTGGAATATATTGTTCAGTACTTGGTCAGAGTGGCAAACACTGCCCGGTCTTTGGAGGGAGGTTGTGCTGCAAAAATCACTTACATGTCTCTTGAAATTGTATGTAACCAGAAACTTGTATTTTCTGTTATTTTGAAACATTGTGGAAATTATATAGCAAGATACAATAAAGCTCTGGAGTTCACATTGCTAATATTTTTCTTCCGGAAAAAATAGGGAAAGTTAATGTGAGTTCAAGAACATTTTGAATTCAAAAATCATAAAACTTTAGAAGTTGTAAAATAAAATTCTGCTTTTTCTTACTCATAACCCAGTGAAAATTTGTCTTTAAGTGATGCCTGAGCTGACTTAGAGAAGTACAGATTACTGCAGGCTGTAAGTGGTAAGACTCTGTGTTTCTATCCTCAGCGGGAGAAGGGTCAGAGATGAACCATGACAGACCAAACAGAAGCGATTTTATGTTCTAGTCTAACTCCCTAACAAATGTGTAGACATAGGGAGTGCATGACCCCAGGGTATCCCAAAGGCCTGGATTAGTGATAAATCACCACATGAATTCAATATTCCCCTTACCTTTTCCTTACAATATGTTTAAATACTGACAAAATCAGGTTAATATGAAAATCATATTTCATATTATTTACCTTACGGTAGTTGGGTATTTGATGATAAAGCAAATCTGTTGGACAATTGCACACATGAGCAACCTTGAGTTTCTTAGTATCAGCTGGCAAAGATACCAACTTTCTACCTCCATCACGTGCTTCTACCTCCAAAGCATTATCCATTGGTCTTAATTAAATGAGAGTAGTTTTGCAGATGAACCAATTTAAACTATTACTATGTTAAAAGTCCTTCATATTCTCAAAAAAAAAAAAGAACAGAGGATTGTTAAATATAATACTTCATTAAATCTTGATTGCTGAACTGATAATAAATCAACTGTTGAGTGTTTATTGTGGTATGATGTGATGCTGGCAATTATCTGAAGCAAAAGCATTTACCCAAATCAACACAAAATTGTTTCTTCCTCACAGAGTAAATAGTGCAGGAAGTGCATGTATTTTTTTTTAACCGAAATGAAATTCTGTAAGGTAGATCTTGGTTCTATGTTTGAGTATTCAACTGGCCTCATATCCTATTCTATCATCAACATTATCAGAAGGATAATAATGTGATATATTTGGTATGAAGAAACTGTTTAAACATTTGTCAAATGGGAATGGAGGATTTCCTCACATAAAATTTAGAATGATTAACTTCAGTGTCTGGACCAATTGTACTAATCATTAGTGTTGCTGGATAATGTTGGTTTGTTGGCAAGTAAGAATGTACCAAATGATGTCTCACCTTACTTGCTCTTCCCTTCTCCCTGTCCCCAGGAGGGAAGCAGATAATTTTCAATCTCACAGAATAGTCTGCTTAAAAGCATTGTAGCAAGCTGATCTAGGAGATGATGTCTCTGAAGTTGTCAATTCTGAGATTCTTCTATAGAATGACCTCAAAGGGAAAATGTCACTGAAATCACTTCCTTTTTACAAAAGGATATGCAAGGTTACAGGCTGAACTGAGTCTGCTGTTCTGCAGTGACACTGAGGCCAGAATAAGAGAGAGCACGCTTGCACTGCAGCCTGGAATTGAAAATTGGGTGAAAAAGACATTTCCTGAAAGTGGGCAAAATTTTAAGCAAGTTTTAGAAAAATATTCTAAAGAAATTTTGTTAAAATTCTCTACGTATAGGAACAATTTTTATGATGAGTACTTGATTGAAGGGTATGGCAAATTTACAAACAGTTCAAGGACAGCAAACTAAATATAGATAAAGAATCTTCTTTCATGAGCTCTCACAAATACAGAAAAGTAAAGTAAAGGAAGAAAATGCAGCTCAGGGAAATCCATGAGGGTTCACTGGCCAACACTCTGTTTTACCACTGTGTTCCCTTGAACATTACAGTGTAAATATGTCATTTTCAAAATCCATTCAGGATATTTGTGCAGTGTGTGTGCATGCATGAGTACACACACAAATAGAGGAATATTTTTATATCTGCAGCAAATATTATCGTAGTCTTTAAGAAAGCATCAGCACTAAAAAGTAAGGGCTAACATTCTGGCTTCAGTCGGTCACAATTTAGTTAAATACAAACTTCCTTGATTTGTTTTATTCATGACTTAGAACTCCCTTGCTATTGCAAATTGGACTTTTCTTCAACCTAGTGAACCAAGGCAGATATTTCTGCTGCACTGGGCAAATTATGTTGTTAATTTATGATTTAAACAAATTTTCATTAGCTTCTAGGAAGAAATCACAAAATTGATTTTTGTCTGTGACTTGAGATGGTATGTGAAAAATTCTCCAGAGAAAGACAGAAAGAGATAAAGATCAAAGGTTGTGCACATAATGCTGAAAATTATTTTAAAATGTTTGATGTGGAAAATAATTTAATGAAGCCCTAATGAAAGCCATGCAGGCTCTAATACATGTAATATGTGTTTTATTGTTTGTATTGTTGTATTTAATTCCAGTCCTTAAATGTTTATAAAAGGGATGATCAGCACTAAGGGGTATATTTAACTTGGGACGGGTTGTCCAAAATCACTTAAATATTTCTGCAAGTGATATTTCCATCCTCCCGAAACCAATCTTACAACACAAGCTTCATAGAAATGAAGACACTTAACAAGTACCATTAAATGATGATTAACTTCCCAAATTACTAGCTAATTAATCTGTTGTGGATTTAATTAGTAAATTCAGCCCTCCAAGTCAGAAGTTAGTAAGGTGGGCAGGTTCAAATTAATTCCTTTTAGAAAAAAAGTCCTATTACTTCATACTAAATATAACTGATTAGAGAAAATAATTGTGGTAATTTACAGGCTGTTTTGCTGTTTCTTTTTCTTTCAGGACCAAATAGTCAAAGTGTCAGGTTGACTGTAGCTTTAAGTAGAATCATACAATTACAATGTATCTTTAAACTAGCTCTATGGGATCAGAGATTTCACAGGTTTTGCAATTTTTTCATGCAAAATATTTCTGACATAAAAATTAATTCAGTTGGAAGAGACTGTCATGTGATATTCTAGAAAATAACCATGAAAAAAAACTGATCCAAGCCCATACCTGTTAGGAAAAGCCAAACTAAGTTTTAATAATATGTATCAGATTTAATTAAGGGGTTGATTTTCTATCTAGATAGGTTCTCTATCTAATTGTAAGGAAAATTACAATTAATAATTGTAAGAAATACTCTTTGTTAAGCATATCATATGTTCCATGAAATGCATATTATCTGTGCTTTTAAAAACTCTTTGTATATTATTAACATTTATAATTGAAGAAAGGAGACAACAGAAATTAAATTATACATAGTTATAGAACAAGTAAGAACTATACTTAGAGCCAGAATTTAGAGCCAGTTGTCTGTTACTCCAAGACCTGTGCTTTTAAAATTCTTTCTTACTTCCTCTCTAAAGCAAAACAGAACAGAATAAAACAAAATAAGGCAAAACAAATAAAGATCAATATATACGCATATAATGCTGTGAACACTACAGAAAGCTTATATCTTTATGAGATTCTAGATTTTGCCACTTAAAATGCTGATATAAGCAAAATATATCTGCTTTTAAATTCTTTTCACAGACTTCTATCACTGATATTGTGTCAAAATAGTCATCTAGATATTAAAGAGACAGAGTTAAAGAAAGAAAAGAAGAAAATCCTGGAGGAAAATAGATTTTCTTTAAAATTTGGCTCCATGAATTTTGCATGGAGAAGGACTAACTCATATTAATAGATCAGGTAACTAGTACCTAATTCTTAGAATCAATAAGATAGACAGGGAAGGAAATTGTCATTATGCCCTGAATTTATAATTTATTCTCTCTTTTTTTGGCTTGGGAATTACTGTGCCTTCCTGATGGCCAGACTATGAGCAAAGCTCAATTAGTTGAATGTTTGGGAACCTTTATTTGTTATGCACTCTTCATACATTGTTTGGCACATAACTTAGGTCTTTACAAATCTACAGCCCCTCTCTGACCTTGAACTCTCTTACATTTCACATTGGTCTTCTCTAGAACTGAGTGAAAAAAGGAAGATATTTCTACATTGGACAAACTGAGTGGAAGCTTTGCAAAATGACTTCCTTCTTTAATTCATTTTCAGTGTATTATTGAAACCCTTCATCCTAGTTTACCAGTCTGCTGTGACAAATACCACACAATGGGTTGGCTTAAACAATGATAATTTAGTGGCATACAGTTTTGATGCAAGAAATCTGATATCCAGACATCATCAAGGCTTGCTTTTTTCTGGAGTCTGTAGGGTTCTGGTTCTGGCTTTGGCATTTCCTGAGGTCTGTTGCCTTAGATTGCTGCCTCCCGTCACAAGGCCATGTGCTATTTTTTGCCAGCTCTTTCCCTGTCTCCACTGGCATCTTCCTGAGTGGCCATCTCTACCTTGTGGCTTCTGTTTTTGTTTTATAAGACCTCCAATAATATGGATTAAGGCCTACTCTCATTCAGTTAAGGCTACAATTTAAGTAAAAATAACATCTTTTAGAGGTCCTATTTACAATGATCTCACGCTCATAAGAATGCAGATTAAGTTAAAAATATGTCTAAATTGGGGTATATAGTTCAATCTATCACACCTCTTGTACTGATTGGAAAGGATGTATATATCCTAGAAAAGCCATGTTTAATCCTAATCCCATTTTGTAAAGGCAGTCATTTCTTCTAATCCTTATTCAGTACTGTATATTTGAATTTGTAATTAGATCATCCCCCTGGAGGTGTGACTTGATCAAGAATGGTTGCTAAACTGGATTGGGTGGAGGCATATCTCCACCCATTTTGGTGGATCTTGATTAGTTTACTGGAATCCTATAAAAGAGGAAACATTTTGGAGAAAGCAAGAGATTTCTGAGAGAGCAGAGAATGACATGGCCACAAGAAGCAGGGAGTCTACCAGCCAGCGACCTTTGGAGATGAAGAAGGAAAATGCCTCATGGGGAGCTTCATGAAACAGGAAGCCAGGAGAGAAAGCTAGCAGAGGATGCTGTGTTCACCATGTGCCCTTCCAGATGAGAGAGAAACCCTGACCATGTTTGCCATGTGCCTTCTCACTTGAGAGAGAAACCCTGAACTTCATCAGCCTTCTTGAACCAAGGTACCTTTCCCTGAATGCCTTAGATTGGACATTTCTATAGACTTGTTTTAATTGGGATATTTTCTCAACCTTAGAACTGTAAACTAGCAACATTAAATTCCCCGTTTTAAAATTCATTCCATTTCTGATATATTGCATTCCACCAGCTAGCAAACTAGAACACCTTTTCAATAAATATCATCTTAAAAACTGATAGTAAATTCTGTTCTACTGTGATAGGGTAGTGACAAGGCAATCTGAAATAAATTGTCACTATTCAGGCAGCACAGATTTAACAAGCTTCTAAATTATGCTATGCGTGATTACAGGTGTTGGTGTTACAAAGACTGATATGAGAGAAAGTGCATGCAACAATGTTGTTTCTTATCTATATCTATTCACCTTCTTCCTTGTTGACTTCATTTGTTTGTCTTAACTTCCATCATATAACTCAAGGAAAGTAACTCCTAATCCTGGTGTACTTATACATCAAGCTTAGCCTAAATTTAAGCCAATCAAGCCTGTTGTATTTTATTTATTGTAACAAGATGAGTATTTGGCCCAGTTGTGGCTAATGTAATATAAACAGAGTTCAGCAGGGGAGCCTCTGGAACACTTTCATTTTTTGAAAATAAAAAAGGAAGGGTAGAAAGAAAGAAAGATGGAAGGAGGGAGGGAAAGAAGGAAGAAAGATAAGAAAGAAGAAAGAAAGATAAGAAAGAAGGAGGGAAGGAAGGAAAAGAGGAAGGAAAGTAAGAAGGGAAGAAAGGAAGGGAGGGAGGGAGTGGGGGGAGGAAGGAGAAAGGATAAAAAAAGAACTGTCACCAGTATTTTCTGGTCATCATGTGATATACACAAACACATCCTCCTCTTAAAATATTAAATGAGTTTTATATTTCTATGCAGTTCATCCAAAAATTGATATTGTTACATTGTCTTTAATAGTAAATAATCAGAAATAATAACAAATAAAGATGGATGGTAGACAATAAAAAGTAGATAGATAGATAGATGATAATATATAGATAAGATGATAGTTAAATGCAATAGATTTGCAATTATGCTTTGGTATCTCTGGTCTTTAAAATAACCAATCATTATTCCGATATTGAGCTTTACACACCTATGTATTCACAATATTTGCTAGTTGTGATAAATTGAATTATGTACCTGAGAAAAACAAAACAAAATGGGGCATGTTCTTAATCTTAATCCATTCCTGTGGGAATGGAAGCAAGAGCTTTTCGAGATGTTATTTTTTAGTTAAGATGTGTCTCAACTGAACGAGGTTGCACCTAAATTCTGTTAGTGCAGGTTTAATGGAGAGAAAGCCATGTGGAAGAGAAGCTGGGAGTCAATGAACCTAGAAGAGAAAGGAGAAGACATTGCCATGGGATGGGAAAGCCAAGGAAACCAAATACTGCCAGCCAGCCAGAATGCAACCAACCCGGGAGAAAGCAAGCTTTCTGATCTCTGAAACCTTAAGCCATTATAGTCTTCTTGTTTGTCAGCCCAGTGTGTGGTGTTGGTCAAACAGCATGGCAAATTAATATGGGGAATATGTTGAAATGTGCTTATCTACCTTGGATAGTCTAGATTCTACATTTACAGAATCCCCTTGGCTAAGCATGTATTAGTGTGTGTGTGTGTGTGTTTATGCACAGATAAATAAAAAGGTGAAAGTTGTTTGATTCTAGATTTAGGTTCATTTTGAAGATAGAGCCAGTGAGATTTACAGATGAAATGTGGAAGAAAATGCATTGTCAGTTACTAAGAAGGAGATGACTGCATGACAGTAGGTTTGACAAGAAAGATGAAGGTTTCATTTTGGGGTATCGTAAATTTAAGAAGCTTATCTCTTATCTAAAAGGCTATGTGAAGTCGACCCTGCACTTAAGTGTCTGCAGGTCAGGAAAGTCTAGCTTTGAAGATATAAATGTGTGTATTACCAGCATTTGATATTCACAATGACATGCAAAACTGAGGTAATTGCTTAAGTTAGAGTTACTATTGTTTGAACAAAAATGTGTCTGATTACACTGATGTCTTTATCAGGGCCCATTTCTTTTTCAATAAAATACGAATCATATTACTTTGCAGTGTTTTGTATTAGAAATTACATAAACTGTGTGTGTATACAAACTTGATACATAGAAATGTATAAACAAATCATAGCTGTCATTATTATTATTATTTCATTATATTTATTTCCAATTCTTTGTCACATTGCCATCTATATAGGAGAGTTTAATTTATTTGCCACTATTAGATCAATAGGGCCTTTTCAGAAATTAATTTGTCAGAGTGACTATTTACTCTTCAAATATTTTAGAGAAAGCAAGGTTTTTTGATATCTGGGTTTTAAATCTGTCAACTTGTCTTTGAGATTTCTAGTCAAGTAATATTGGATAGGAAGGCATTTCTGTAGACCCATTTCATTCTTTATAATAGAGCAAGAGAGCAAAAGAAACTGAAAAGAGACCTAAGAAATAATACTGTGTGGCATTTCAGGAACCTGTTTCCTTGATGTAGATTGGCATAACTAAAAAGTTTCAAATATCCTTTTGAAAGAACTTTGCAATGCTAAGACATTTTCCGGAGAACTCATTAAAGAATAAGGCTGGTAATTGCCCTCCAGAGGTCACTATCCAACTGCTCGGGCTCCCTGAGAGTTGCCAAAAAAAAAAGACAGACAGGCTAGGGAACACCCATGACACAAGAGGACTCTCTGAGCTATAATCAGAAGAGACTGCTAGGAGATGCTCCTGCCAAGATGAACAGCCTCTGGGACATGCTGAAAACCAATGCCAATGGGACCCGCTGGGAGCAGTGGGATCGGCCGCCAGCCCATAGGAGCAGATGCCAATATGAAATCCCAGATCCATCTGTGCCAAGAACAGCTGCCAGGAAACACTCACGGGAACATTCCTCGTGAAGCAAAATTTCTGCATACCCACAGGGTACTATTAAATTTGATAGCATTGGAGGAAAGCTCAGAAATTCTGGTAGACAATCCAACAAACCATAGTAAGCTTGAGTAAAAATAAAATTACAATAGCTTGTGCTTATGTGAGTATTCCCACAGTGGTTCTAAGAATTAACTGTTCCACAAATAGCTTCTTATCAAACTATACAGATTTGGCTGCCCCCATTATAGGAGATTGAATTGGTCTGTAACTGAATTTCTAATAATCATGTGGATGTGAAAACGTGCCAAAAATTTACCCATGATGGTTTGAAATTATTTTTGACTGATGATACTTCATAATTTGATATCTATATGCATATTGATCTTATTGTAATTAGATTTTTTGCTTAAAATATATTCTCATGCTTTGGTTAAATTTGCACAAGTCTAGTTAATGAAATAAATTATCAAACAAATTGCTAGATTTATGAATTTAGGATCAATTTGAACTATGCTGTTATATGCCTGATAGCTAAATTTCAGGATGATATTGATAGATGATGTGGAGAACATTGAACTGTAAGTTTCATTTTCCCAGTGCCAGGATCTGATCTATCGCTCTTGAATATATGCTACCTATTACATTACTAGTTCAGTAAATATTTGGTGACTGATTAAATGAATGAATGGGTTAATGAATATTAATATATTCAAAGCATCTTGACAGTTTTATTTCAGATCTATTGTATAAGAATTAGAACACAAGGGTTGACCAAATACTACTTTCTTACCATACTGAGAGGAGGGAAAGGGAGATATGAGATAATAGTGCATTATATTACAGAATTCCTCTAATTTATGGCTGAGACATATGAAGAGAAGAAAAATATAAAATCGAATGCTCTGTTAGTCCGTGGTGAAGGTCTTGAAAGGGACAGTCCAACACAAAATACGTCACATTTGGATAAGAATGGGAAGGCAGTAAGGATATGAAAAAAAAAAAGAGAAAAGAACAAGGTCATGTAAGTCATAGTAACAAAGGCAAGAGCAATTTACAGTAAGTCATAGGGAGTGACAGACATCATGGATTAATTAACTTGGTGTTGTCTCTCACGATCTCTTTATGAGTTCTGTGCAATTAATCACATGACTGGGTTTACATTATAAAATGAACCTGCAGGATGTGTAAAAAGTTAACCTAAAGGGATCTACAAGTAAATTTTGAACGGTAAAATATAGCTATTTATTCAAAATATTTATTCATCAGATCCCATGTGCAGTAATTTGGTGTTTGTACCTATATCAAAAATTATGATTCTAGGAAATTAAAGTCAGAAAAGGAAGATATAACAGGTGGCAAAATAGCTGTGATCCTAATAATTAGAGAAGAGATAATAGAGACAAATGCATGATCTTGTAGTTACTTTCATTAAGGAATTAAAGGAGATATTCTAGAGGGAAGGACACTTGAACTGAGCAGTTAATGAGTGTGGAGTAGTATGCATATGATTAACATAGAGAATGCTGGACATTCTTCTTGGAAGAGCAATCAAGCATAAAGGCACAGAGATTCAAAGCATGTAGCATGCATAGGACTAGTGAATACATGATGAAACTTTGGAATATTTCAGGAATATGTCACCCAGTAAAATAAAAAAAAAAGTATTGACAAACACAAAATAATTATGTGAGACTTGAAGGACAATATAAAACACTGAAAAGAATACAGTTTTCAGAGTCAGAAAGATCTCACTTCAAAACCCATAATTGTTTCTAAGTGTATACAAATGGGAATATTAATTAATCACCCCAGGTACCAGTTTATCCTTATGAAAAGTAGGTAAGGGTATTCAACTTTATAAAGATCATTGTGAAGATAAAGCAATGATACTGTAAAAAGTCTACTATGTTGCCTAACTATAACGAGCATTTTTTATCTTCTGATAACAAGAGAACATTTAAGGAATTATGTCTTAATGTTGGGTCATTAAAGATTCCATGGAGAAGTTATGTTTGAGAAAATTTAAGAAGAAAGAGAAGCATGACTGGTTAGAAGATATGGGAATAATTATTATTGTCTTTATTGGTTCTGTAAATTGAAATAAATCATTGCCATATTCCATTAGAATAGCAGTGCATTGTTGTAAGTTTGTCTCTATTTGATGCCATTCATTTTCTAGTCTGATAAACCATGTCTGCTATGGTAATTAGCAAGATTTCCATTAATACAGTAAAGAATTGTATAAAATTCAACAGTCATTGTCTAAAATGAGAATGATATAAATGTCTTGATGATTTTGGCTTTTTCTATGCCTATGTTTTGCAAACTCTTTTTTATAATATCTCCATACCTTTTTAATTGTTTTTAAATAAAATATTGCACAGATGCTATTCTACAACAAGCCCTTCAAAAATAGGATGTAGAGGTCCTATAGTTATAAAAACACTGGAAAACATTAAATAATATACCCCTTTTTGAAGAATTCCAACGTGGAAACACGTTAAGTGTAAGAAGGCTCTATAGAATCCTGCTGCAATTAACTTATTTTACTTTATTCAATGAAGTAATTTCAAAATTTTCTATAACCAAAAAAATCATTTAGCTATACCTGAAGGGCATGCCATAGAACTACTTTCCTATGAAAAAAATAGTTTGGATTATATATACTTAGAATTTAATATATAATAATGGAACAAAACTACTGCTGGAAATTCTTGTTTTAGATGAGTGATATCTAACGGAACTTTTCATGATGTTGGAAATGTTCTGTATCCAATATGCTAGCCACTTGACCCATTGGCTATTAAGCCCTTGAAATGTGATTAATGAGAATGAGAAAAGGAGTTTTAAATTTAATTTAATTCTGTTCGATTTAAATTTAAATAATCACATATTGCTGGTAGCTATTTTATTAGATAGCACATTTATAGACCTTTTGCTGTATAATTTTAGATAAGTAAATGTGTAAATTTTCTCACTAATAATTGTACTCTTGAGAAAAACATGTGCCTTTGGTGTTAAAAGTAAAATTTTCAAATAGTTCAAACTGAAATTATTGTATGAGTGGTAGGTCTATTAAAATAAAATAAGAGTAACATAGGTGTAAGATTATTATAGGTGTATTTATTCCAAAATAAATTCTGATAATTAAGACATGAGTGACTTATATAAAAATATATTCAACATTTTTTAAAGTAAATCTAATTATAAATGTCAAGAACTCTTTTTGAAATGAGTTTTGTTTTTATTTTTTGCAATAGTATAATAAAAATTTGGCTCTGAATCTCTGGAAGGTATTTCACATTATGGTGAAAATTATGAAACAACAAATATTTAATATAAATATGCGGCCTCATAAAGAAATTGTGACTCAAAATTCACAATCATAAAATTGTCAATTTTTAATCAAGAAATCATTATTTAATATAGTTTAATTAAATATATCTAACCAGCAAATATAGGAGCCATACTTGACAAAGCTTTTCAGAACATAAAGCCAGGCAAAACATAATTTGACATATATAGAAACAATTTTAACAAAATAGAATTAAATACAGAAAGCCTAAAGTAATGATGCAAAAATGATTTGATAAATTTATTATGAATACAATGCAATATGATTAAAGTGATTGTGCCACAACCAGTGTATAAACTGCTGTTTTTAAAATATTTTGTAGTGGCTGATATATTTTTGTCATTACCTCATTGAATAATTAAAAATAGTTTCTATGTTCACGGAGACAGTGTTGGTTCCATATTTATTAATTAAATGTATGATCACATTATTTATATTCTTTGTGTTTGAAATGTCATGTGTACGTGTGAAATTTCAATTTCCCTTTTTATTTCAAACAATTTTGCATTCTACACACGATGTTCTAGTGTTGATACACAGTGTTTCTTGACAAATATGTTTTTATGGGAATTAATCTATATAAATAGAAGCTCCTTCTCCCACCTAGGTTTTTGCCTTAATTTCCATTTTACATCACACGATTATTGTCATCCATGATTGTTCTGGGTTACATTCAACTAGTAAATATTTTTCTATTTTTTTATAGTGAACTGTTCATATACAGAATCCTCTTTTGTAAACAATTTATTGGCAGGGCTTGTTCTGCAATACAAGCATAAATATTTGGCTTTAGTTTACAAATTTTATCTGAATTCTCTAAGCATATGTATGAGATCTGGGAAAATTAAAAAATTTTCTAGGTAGTTCAGATGCATAGCTAGCTTGGCATACATATGAAATAGGCTACAAAAAATACAATACATTTTAAAGAGAAGCAAAATTATAAAGAGTTCCATGTCAAATAAAGAAGCCGATAGAAATTTAAAGTCTAACCCAAAAAGCAAGCTAGATTAATTTTCATATTTTCAGATTACTATATTAAGTTTAAGTTTCCACTGCTGGTCAGTCTCTTTATTCAAATATTTGTACTATTTGGGGTGCAATTTAATTTGTGGTAAGCATGGAACTCAAAGAGCAGTCACTTAAATAATACAAAATTACTTTTCTTTTACATAAATTTCCACAGATAAGCAGGCAGTTCAGATTAGACATGCCCCTCTGCTCCATGAGATAACACAGGAATCCCTGAAGGTGAATTATCTCTCTGAATCATTAGCATGAATTTTCTTTTTGTGCTGTCGGATGTTGGTCACTTCCCATCCAAGAGAAAGGATATAAAAGGACAAAGGAGCAGAATAAATGCCATCTGAAAGTTGTAAGATTCAATTGCTATTCAAGTGCCATTGGCCAAGACATATTCTCATAGTAATATATTTGTACAGGGTAGCTAAATATAGCATTACCATATGACTTGGTAATTCCACTTATAAGCATATACCCCAAAATACTGAAAGCAGGGACTCAAACAGATATTTACACATTGATATTCACAGTGGTATTATCCACAATTGCCAAAAGATGAAGGCAACCCATGTGTCCATCAACCACTGAATGGATAAATAAAATACGGTATGCCCACAGTGGAATATTATTCAGCTATGAATTCTGACATAGGTGACAACATGTGTGACCTGTGAAGGCATCATACTGGGTGAAATCAGCTGGACACAAAAGGACAAATATTATATGATCTCACTGATAGGTAATGATTAGAATAAGCAACTTCCTAAAGTCAGAAACTAGAGCTTAGGTTACTGGGGGACAGGATGTAGATAGGGAATATAGAGTTAAAGCTACATTATGCAGAGTTCTTATTTGGAATGATGGAATTGTTTTGGTAATGGATGGTGGTTATGATAGTACTATATCATGAACATGATTAACAGCGCTGACATAATACAATTAGAAAACTAGAAAACTGTGCTTTCATCAATTGTGACAAAGGCTACACAGATGCAAAGTGTTAATAATAGGGTTGCTATGAGAACCTTGTATTATATGCATGACTTTTCTCTAATTCCAGCAGTTCTCTATTAAACGACAACAAGTTACCTTAGTTTTCTGAAATAAAGCAGCTGCTTCATTGGTGCTGATCAAAAGAATTAAAAAAGTAGTACATACAACTCCGTTTGAGGAATTATAGAATTTTGTAAACTGCTGATAACCATGACATGTTCACACTTTAAATGACTTTTATAATAATGATTTTTTATGTGATCATAAACTAGACTCTTTAACAAATGCAAGAGTTCCAACTATAATAAAATAATGTGTTATTATACATAGTTACTTTGTTTTAGAAATTCATTATCCCAAAAGTCAAGG
The DNA here is from genome assembly GCF_023851605.1 of Tamandua tetradactyla. Classification (NCBI taxonomy): domain Eukaryota; kingdom Metazoa; phylum Chordata; class Mammalia; order Pilosa; family Myrmecophagidae; genus Tamandua; species Tamandua tetradactyla. The sequence continues at coordinate 29,220,199 of NC_135345.1, read as the reverse complement.
AATTCCTATTTTGAAAAAATATATATAATTTTCAAAATTTTCCTCTGTATATTGTGCTGAGATTTGAGTTTTCACATATTACATTCTTTTGTCCAAGTTCAGAAATATAATTAAAAAAATGCAGGTTTTATACCAAACATGCAAACACAAACTGGCATAGAATATGAAACGGTCTATAATAACTAAATAAAATATCTTCAATTTTAATATAATGAGATTTTGGAGTGAGTTGCTGTTATCTGCAAAAATGATATAATTGATTGTCATAAAATATGTAATATTCATATATATTTTCCTCAACTTTTAAATTAAATGTTAAACTCAATATCACCTGGCCAAGACAGTATAATTTACATGTGAAACATTTTGGCTCACCGCAAAACCAATATAATTTATTCACACCAATAAAAGTAATTGCTGAAAAGAAAGATTTATTATTCAGTCAATCCAATATTTTATAAACACAATCCAATATACAGTGGCAATCAATTTATTATTCTATATAAAGCATATCATGTGGAAACCAATTTATAATAAACCAAAAGACTTAGTGCCAACCACATTTTTAAAAAGCTTGATATAATAGTCACATAAATTCTATGAAAAAATTAAGGCTTGACTTTATAGACACCCCAGAAAGAAGCACTGTCCTTCTTGATTTTCAACCCCATCAACTTCCATGAAAGTCATATCTGTAAAAAGATAGTTGTTTTTCCTTTTCTTTGCTTTTTTTTTCTGTTATGAATTTGAAGAAAGGAGTCATTGACAAAATAGAAATGGAGACTCCTTTAAAGGTTTAACAATTCTTCAAATATGATAAATAGTAGAAATCACTAGGATACTGCAGCTGTAGTACTTCATTTTTGCTGACTTCAATTTTATTTACAGAAACAATTTAGCAGGCATGGATTTTGCAAACACTAACACATTTTTCCAATCCTCATTTTAGATTTGCTCTAGCCATATGCGCACTTGCTAATCTAATAAGGCATTTGCAACTTGAAATGGGTAGGTGTTTCCAAAACATTTCAGTTATTCTTTTGATGACTCTGAGAGATATGAGGCCAACTGATTTTAGGTATGTAGAATGGGACATTTAGAGCCAGTCACGATGTCCCACCCTGTTCACACAATCCCATCTCTTCTTTTAAACTTGAACAACTTTTTGCAGAGATTTCTAGGGATTAACAAGAAAGGAAAAAAATCAGGTAGGGACAGCTTTCTCAATGCATTTCAATATGATTCAACTAACCTATTTTCATTAAAGTATGTTCATCTTACTGCTGAAGAGATGCTGGTAATAATAATAATAGTAACAATCAATTTATTATACTATATAAAGTATAATAATCATGACAAGTCATTGACCCAAGTATCTTTCAGGATTTGCTTTAATATAGAACCATGAATGCTTACTATCAAAGCTATAAACTGAGATTATAAAGGACTAACTGCAATTTTAACAAACTCATATTATACACAGTATGAACTCCATTTTAAAAGTCAAACCAAACATTAATTCTAGATACTCTGCATTTTATCTGGTGCAATGAGAAGATGCTTCTTTTGAATGCTGAAATTTATTTTATGAAACTGATCTCATTTTTCCTTAATTAAGGCTTGACTTTCATAATTCAAGTTTAAAATATTCTGCACAGTTACTTCGCCAATAAATATCCTGACCTCTCTCTGTCTCTGTCTCTCTCTCTCTCTCTCTCTCTCGTGTTGACAAATATTTCACTATTTTATTGTTTTCTTTTGCCTACTATTTCTTACAAAGTAACCATAGTGGGAAAAACACTGACTATTGTGTTCAAACCCAGCCTTTAATTTTCAGATGTGTAAACTGGAGCCTGGAGGTGATAACTTAACCAATCATCGATGAGTAGTCCAGTCATCTTTTCCCACTGTGATGACCCTCTATATAATAATTTAAAAATAGATGATTTCTTTGAACTCTGCCTTCCAGGCATGACATCTTACTAAGGTCTTTGTATTCAAATGCTCATCTAATGAGCACAACAAACTTATAAAATAGTGTTACTATTTTTGCCATCATTTCAAGTAAGAGAGGTCATTCATTTAGTAAATTTATTGGTTGATTATAAGTCCATCATATTTCCAATTCAATTTGGCTACTCAAGAACTAGAATTCTTCTTTCCATGTTGATCTGAGTATGTGAATGCAAAGACAAGAAAATATGACTCAGCATGGCTTCCATCCCAGACCAATATTTCCTCATCCTTCCTACTTCCCTATATCATTTTTTATTATTAAGTCACTGCTTGTTAGGGAAAACACACTAACACAAATGAAAAGGTAAATAGGGACAGGGTCATGAAAATCAAGGAAGTACACCTTTGGAAATAACATTTGTGCCATATGTATGTGTCTGTGTGTATTTGTATATGTGGGTGTATTGTAATGAACAAATATATGAGTATAAATTATAATATTTAATCAGAGGAGGTTATTTAAGGTGTGAACTCTTAGCTCAGAATCCTGAGAAAAATCAGGATAAAGGAAGAGAAAATACTGTGAAAGCATCTGGAAGAAAAAGCAAGAGGCCTATCAGGGTTCCATTAGCACTTCAGGTCACTTTGTGAGTATTAAAAAGAAGTGCTTAATCTAGGTGGAAACATGATAAAAATGCATCTCCTCTAGGAAGACATATTAGGGAAAAGGTGCCTCCTCTTGGATGATCAATTAAAAGTAAGTGTCCCCTCCTCCAGGCTGATGCAAAAATCCACTGGGATTCACAGTTTGGCAAGCAAGGATACAGGTGGATTACAGCATCCACTCCTATTCATATGGCTGGATGTCCTGGAAGAGGAGATACCCTCCATAAATTTATGGATTGGTTCTAAGGTTCAGTAGGGTAGCAAAACAATCCCAACACAAATAAGTATCATCAGTCCAGTCTCTGATAGACTGAGAAATGTCCTCAGCGACTATGACACTGTTTTCATTTGTAAGCTGCCAGAATGCAATATTCCAGATCTGCAATGGCTTTTTAAAAGGAGAATTTAATAATTTGTGAGTTTACATTTCTTAGCCTATAAAAATGTACAAACTAAGGCATCCATGGAAAGATACCTTAATTCAGGGAAGGCCGATGATTCTGTAACACTCTGTCAGCTGGAAAGTCAAATGGCTGTCATTTCTGCTGGTCCTTTGCTCTGGGCTCCATTGCTTTCAGCCTCTCTTCCTATAAGGGTTCCTTACTTTGCTTCTCTGGGGCTGACTTTAATCTGTTGGCTTCTCTTGGCTCTTTCTGGTTCTGGTTGTTTAACATCTCATGGCTATGTCTGTTGGGCCCCAAGCATCTCCAAGATATTTGTCTCTGTTTTCCAAGTGTTGGCATCTGTGTCAGCTCCACTCTGAAGTTTCTCTTGGTTCTCTCACTGTTGGCTCTCTCCAAAATGCTCCTCTTTTAAAGGATTCCAATAAACTAATCAAGACCCACCCTGAATAGATGGAGTCACATCTCCACTAATCAAAAGGCCACACCCACAATTTGGCATGCCACACCTCTGTGGAGATAATCTAATCAAGAGTTTTCACCTACAATGATGTATCAGGATTAAAAGAAACCACTGCCACCACAAGATTGAATCAGGATTAAAGCATGGCTTTTCTGGGGTACCTAGTACTTTCAAAGCCACACAGACATAATGTCTTATTTCTCTTTGTCTACTTCAGAGGGAAGGAACAACCTGAAGCTAACTGGATATTACAAGATGATCAGAGCTATGGAAGGAGAGGTACAACACTGAATTTTAAAAATCTTTGTTTTTTTAAATCATCATGCAACCATTTTTGCCTGTGAGTATATGAGTTCTACAAGGGCAGAGATTTTGTATATTGTGCTCACTGTAGTATCTCCACCATATAGCAACAACTAAAACAAATATTTGTTGAATGGATGAGCAAAAGGATGTGGAATATAATTTTTGACATTTTGACAATACATTATAACATGTAGAGACTGAACTTTATTGCTGAATATAGATTGGGTCCTTGAAAAGGAGACATGCCAATAACCACAGTTCCAACTTCCTTATCTCCATTCTGCTTTCCTGAATGGTCACTTCAAATATTTCTAATGGGGCAAAGACTGGTTATAGGGATTAAAAATAAACTGAAACAAATTTATTCCAAGATAAATTAATTTATTTGGTTAGTAGAAAGAAGAAAATAAAAGTAAGCAAATGAAAAAGATAAAGGGCCATGTTACACAAGAATACTGATTATTTTTAAATTAACTCTTTTTTTTGCATGGGCAGGCACCGGGAATCCAATCCACGTCTCTGACATGGCAGGCAAGAAGTCTGCCTGCTGAGCTGCCGTGGCCTACCCTAAATTGACTCGAAGTAGTGAGATCATGTTCCAGAAAACCGGACAAACATTTTTTCAGAGTTAGACATTAATTTCATTTCTTCTTTTTCATTTATTCATTCATTTAAGAAACAATTATAGAACATCATCCTCTTGCTAGGTATGAGTCCAAGCACTAATGATTCAATAAGATAAAAAGGCATGTTCTTATCCTGAAAAAAAGTATGTTCCTTATAAGCAAATAATCACAAAAAGTATGACCCAGGACCAATGACCAAATAGTTAACTATCAACACTTTTTCCAAGGTTAACACATACATACATACATGCATACATACATATATATATAATTTCTACAATTGACAGACGAAGAAGTGGCATAGAGTGTATAAGTGTATAGACTTGAGTCAAACTGCCCAGTTTTGAATCTTAACCTTATCAATAATTCATTTAAAGTGCTTAATCTTTATGTGCTTTGTTTTCCTCATCTATAAATGGGGTGATAATGAAGTAGCTTAATAAGGTTTTCATGATGAATAAATGAGCTAACGTTAACATAGATCTGAGATTGTCACATAGTAGAACTTTTAAACAGGTAATCTTTATGGATTTTTAAAATACTGGACTTTTATGCACATTTGTAAATTTGTACCCTGGGTGAGGTGCGCTCCCTTTAGTGTGTCCCAAATTCAAAGGACTTCACTGACATGCTTATTCCTATGGATTGACAGTTTTGTCTAGAAGGACTTAGTGGGGATGTAAGAGTGAGATGAAATCCATCATTTGGTATTCACTATAAAGATATTTTAGAAATCAAGAGATTAAATAGGTTTTAGAAGGAAGTAAATAGAATTAAATGTGTACTACTTCAGATCAGTAAAACAAGATAAGCAAAATCCAAGCACATATAAAGAACCGAGTCACATTTATTTCTTTGAGTAAATACCTGTTAGGTTTTAGTTGCATAGGACAGGTTATAAACATAAGAACAATGGCTTATTTAATTGAAAAAAAATGAGAATATATATGAGGTTGCTAAAGAGTGCAAAATCATAAAACTATATTATTATGATTAAGCACTATTGACAATGTTATAAGAGAGGAAAATAGGAAAGTAAGTAAACTTAATAAGTCAAAGAAGGTGTATCGATCCTTTCTCTTCTTAATGCATTCTAACTTTTCAAGTCTTCGAACTCATCTCTCACTTCCAATTGTGAAGTCTTATCAGGTCTTGTTTTGCGCTTTGGGTGCTATGGAAGCCAAACAAAAAGTTAAGTGCAGATCATCAAGTGCTATACAATTTCTGGCCAAGTCAGGGCATCTTCCCTGTGAGTTTGAACTAGAAATTCATGATTAATGGATGTGAATAAATCCATGCCTGGACTCTAGAATCATCTTCCTTGGAAATTCCAGATCATGAGTGAAGAGTAATTTACATGGAGAAAAAATTTCCTTCTTGAATAGTTTTGCATTTGGGGATGATATTTTGCAGCTTAGCTGTGCTGGCAACAGTTTTAAGAATGCCCTACGCACAAGCACACCTACATATGCAAACTTGGATTCATTTTCACACTCCAGAATTAAATATTTTTTGTGCTAAATGAATAGAAATCCATAATCTTATTTCGTGCTTTATATTAAAAAAAAATTGTCTATGTAAACAAACCACAGACTGTAATGTTTTAAAATCTAGCACAGAAATAATAGCTAATTTGTTTACCTAAGTCTATCTGATCAGATGCTGAAGAATCATTATAATATAGTTTGTTTAAACCATTCCAAAAATAGATTTCATATCACTTAACTTTCTATTGATATTTTCTATTAAACAGAGAATAGAAGAATAAAAAGGAATGAATATTTTTTCAGTAAAAAATTCCACTATCCACCCAGAGTTTTAAAGTTGGGCTGCATTAATATCATTAATAAAGAAATCTCTATTTAAAATAATAGCAAATATCACTCAAATCTTAACTGATTTAATGTTTCTTAACTCACTTCATCATTATAACAACTCTAAGAAGTAGGTGAGGAAGGTTAGGTATAGAAAGGCTAAGAAATTCTGCCTAAGATCATAAAACCAGTAGTGATGGAATCAAGAATCCAACCCAGGATGTCACGTAATAGTCTCTGCTTTTAACCACCACATCGCAAAGCCTCAGACTAACTCATATTTGCATATACAATAGGTTCAGAAGGAAACAAAATTATATTTTTGCCTTGTTGGATTTCCCTAGCCTCAGAAAAATCTGTCATTCTTTCAGAGATGGGAGCACACTGAGGTCATTTCAGACATTTTCTCATCTAATTTAAATAAATAAAGGACAATTTCAACCAAGATATGTTATAGATAATTTTATGTGTCAAACTGGCTGGATTATGATATCCAGTTGCTTGTCCAGGCCTGGCCTGCTTGTTAATGTTAGGGTATTTTGAGATGGGATATTCACCTATAACCAGTTGATTGCAACTATGTTCAAAAAAGATTACCCTCAGCAATGAGGGGAGTGCCCTCACCCTATCAGCTAGAGAACGTAAAAGACAGAGTGAGGATTTCAGAGGTCAGAAGGGGAATTGAAACTCAACTTCAGCATTGCTCCTTGCCAGAATTTCTAACCGGCCTGCTTCCCCTGGGGAATTTGGACTAAGCACTTCAGCCTCTGGAATTTCCAGTTAGCAGCCAGCCCTACGGAGTTTGGAGTTGCCAGTCCCTACGGGTGGTTGTGAGAGCCAGTTTTTAAAGATTCATATTTATCTATACATACCCTGTTGGCTTTGCTTCTCTGGAGAGCGCTGGTTAATAAAACATCAGAAGAGTTGCAGACTTGAGTGGATTTGAAAGTCAAGAAAAAAAAAGATAATTGCTCACTCTTGATTAATCACTATCTTACTAGAAAGGCTATGTTTTAAGGTTCCTACTCTAAGTAATTCAGAAAGAAATGGGTTCTTACTTGAGAAAAAAATTTCATGTCTGAAGTTTAAAATCACTCTTTATAATAAATGTGTACAATCATAATAGAGTAATTATGAAAGTACACTTAAAAACTTTGTAGTAAGATAAAAGATATGAGGAAGTTTTTGTAGGTGGTATTGATGTAGTTAAGGTTTATTTAGATCTTTAAGTATTAATAAATAGCATGCTAGCTTGCAAATTCTTCTTAGTAATGGACTATAGAAAGGTGATTAAAAAGGAAAAAAAAAGAAGAAACAGTACTGGATATAAAGGATTTGATCTGCATTTTAAACTTTCTTGATTTTCATTGTTACACAAGTCATTCCAAGACACAGTTTGTTCTAGGTTAGTAAGAAAATCTATTGACTTTTGGTCACAGTTTTTCATAATGGAATAGTGGCATGTTATAGGATGATGCTTCAACATACTCACTAACAAGATGATGCATTATATTTTCTCTTATTATATTTATCCCTGTAAGATTTTCTGCAGTATTATTGTTCTTACTTAAATGAAGAGGAATGAAAGCAAGAAAGGTAACCAAATTTTACTAAAATAGATAAATAACTAAATAAATAAAATACCCATATATTTATAAAATCGTTAATATATATATTGGTTTGAAATAACCATACATAAAATTTAAGTCAGCAAATACATGGAAATGTAATAAGAAGTGTATACTTCTAACACTGCTTTTTCTAAGGTTTTATTATTTTAAATAGGCTGTTAAAATGTTTTATATTCTGATTTTTAGTGAATTATACTTTATATCTATATTTCTATCTATTATCTATCTATGATAAAGATCTATCTATCTTTCATCTACAAACATGCATATTATAAGACTTAACAACAGTGACAAGCATAAAAGTCTTACTTCCTAAGATTTTCTAGTATTAATTCAGTTACTGTACTTAGCAGGCTTTACAATATACTTAATAAAGATCAAAGAATCAATGGAAATATCCTGAAATATTAATGATTGAGAGAATTTACTACCCCCAAATAAAATGTCTTTATATTTAATTATATATTTATATTATTTATACATATTTATATTATAAATATATATTTATTATATTATATATTTATATACCACCACTTCCCCACCTCATCCCCATCATCATCATTTTTGTATTAATAATCAAATATCACCAACTCCATCATTCATTACACCTGCTTTCCAACATGCTATTATTTCTTTCCCCAAAACTGACCCTTCATAAATAGCTATGTATAAAATAATAAAGGGTAGTTTTTCCTCCCAAAACTTGGCCAACTTCTTTTTTTTGGGTATTTAAAAAAAATTATACTTGAATTCTTTCCATTATGTTTTACTTTCCTAGCCGTCTCAAGCAAATACCACACAAAGGGATGGCTTAAACAATGGGGATTTAATGGCTCATGGATTTAGATAATGGAAAAATCTAAATCCAAGCATCATTAAGGTGATACTTTGTCCCAGAAGACTGTGTGCTCTGGGGCAGGCTGCTGGTGATCCTTGGTCTGAGGCTCCTCTGTCACATGGAAATGGGCCATTTCCTGGCTTCTCCTTTCTCTTCTGAACTCTGTTGACCTTCAGCTTCTTGCTTCCCATGGTCATCTCTCTTTCTGTCTGAATTCCATTCTGCCTATAAAGGATATCAGTAATAGGATTCAAACCCTATTACCTTGATTGGGAGGGGCCATGCCTCAACTAAAGTAACCTCATCCAAAGGTCCTACCTATAATGAGTTCACATTTACCAGAATGAATTAAGTTTAAGAACATGTTTTTCTGGGGTTCATATAGCTCCAAACAACCACACCTTATTATTTCAATTCTGTTTTATTGTTTTGCATTCCCATCCTTTCCATTTTCTTTCAGTACTTCTTTTCTTCATTTCAAAGATATTATGACTGCCAAAGTTCCTCTTACAACTAACCACAGTTTAACAGAGGCAACAGACAAACGTTCAGCAACAGTACAAATGCTATGACATGGATAAGTACAAAGTGCTATGAAAATATATAAAAGAATCTAGTACCTAGTTTTGAGGCATCAGAATATGGCATCAAGGAAAATAAATATGCCTTTTAAACTGAATCTGGAAGGAAGACTATAAGCTATAATCTCATAACACCACTAAATTAGTGTTAGAGGTCTTGAATCCTGATGCTTAGTTATAAGTCTGGAATTGTTTTAGCTCTATATTTCTGGCATTATCATTCCCACATGCCAATCTAATCAGTTTGAAATGGACTTTTTGGTTCTGGCTGGTAATAGCTGACCAGTTCAATTGCGGATTAAGTTGGCATCACAATAAAGGTCATGATCTACAATCTGCAATAACTTCTAGATAATGTCATTTTTATCACCTTCAAGAGAAGTAAAGACAAATAAGGCATTCTGTATCTTTCTCTTCTTTTTTGTACTTAACTGAAAGAAAATGAAATTGCTTGGAGAACTTAGTGAACACACTCACCAATCACTAGGCTGTCCTCAGTTAATATGGTGCTCCAATGCACAAGAATATGAAATGGTAAATGTGAGCAGTTATATTCCATTAAATAATATTTTATGAACAGAAAGAGCATATAATATCTGAGGCAAAAATGTAGAACATGAGAATTTTGAATAGAATGTAATTCATTTCTTTAAAATGTCCCTTGTCTATTACACTTCAATTCTATCTCCCTTTATAATAGACATTCTTATCAGATGTTTATTTGCCATCACTTTCTGACATAATACACATCTTATGATTCCAGTTTTACTACACAATAGACTTCCTTTATGTTCTCAAAAATAACATGAGTTAGAATTGGCTAAAAACAATGCACAGTATTTTCTTGGATATTTCAAGCAAACAGACTGATTTTTTTGTACCGTAACTGGCTATAAGGTGTGGATTTTGGAGGACTTTGAAGGCTTCCACTAAAATATCCTCAAAGGGATTTATAGTTTATGTGTACACTTAATTTATAAAGGGAATTTACTTGGATCATTGCATGAAAACAAAACAAACCAAAACAGATTTCTCTTTAGAGACTCTTTCGACAGTTTTCTCAATACTAATAATCATTGTTAATATAAGGCTAGTATTGTAAAAGATCCTCAAATTTTCTCATTGTTTGTTAATTTGCTTGCAACACACTTTTAAAGATTGACAATGACTTTCTGCCTACTTCTAATACAAAGAAAAAAATGAAGCTGAATTTCTAACTATCATACAGAGTGATTCTCTTCCTCAAGCCCCCAAATATGATCATTCTTGTGCCATCTGTGAAATGTGCCCTTCTCACTGTCATGATATTCACAATTGCTATCACCATAACCATAAACCATCAGTGATTCTAAAACTCTGCTTCTTCTAAAGAGTCATGCCTGTAAAATAAAGAGATCTCTGTCTTTTCCCTCTCTACTCTGAAATGCCAATGAATCTTTCCTCATAATTTTCTCTTGCAAATGGAAATAAATTTGTATGCTTGCCTATTCTTGGCATACTTGGTTATTTTATTAAATATATAATTAAAAATAGCAATTGATTCTTTGTATTTAAGTGACCCATCTGGGTAAAGGATAGGTTAACTTTACTCAAGTTTAATAAACAATTAAGAGAGATTAAATTTTCAGGTTTTATATCCATTCTTCCGCCAAGCAACATAAAGAAAGGCTGCATGACAAATACCATAACTTTCAAAAAGTACAAAATCATGTCCTTATTTTCAGTTCATTGCCTATTCTTTTTTCTGTCCCTGTATTACCTAAAGACAAATGCAGCATAATATCTATATTGGTATAAATCCACTGTAAGTGACTTGACATTTTAGAAAGTTTGGAATTGATATTTATACTATCTGAACACAGTCCACTTGGATGAAGTGTAAGACTGTCATGTCAGACAATTAGGTTTTGATTTTTGATGCATATACCACTAATTTTTTTTTTTTACTGTGAGCACCGAGTTGTACATTGGAAATAATAATAGCTCCAAGTTTATAAGTTTTGGGGGTAGACAAAAGAAATAAATCACTTAACACAGTGCATGACACATAATCAACACTCAACAAATGTTAGCTATTGCTTTTGTGGCCAAGGATAGAGAAATATGAAATTTGAATGATTTGCATATGTGTATTTGTGACTAGTAAATAATTTGCCCTTGATCAAAGAGAAGGTCTGATCTTTGCTTTGACTTCTTGGAGGTAATTTTTGGGCCCTTGGAATCTTATGCCTGATATGAATGTCTTTGTTTGCCTGGAGACCTTGGGTTGCGTGCACACTACAGTCTAAAATCAAGATTTAGGGTGAAGCATAACTGTGCCAGAAAAACCAACATGATTTAGAGTGGGAGCTTTAGGTCACATGGTGTCAGTTGTCCTGATAGTTGAGATATAAACCATGTAACTATTTTAGTATGCCAGAGCTGCTATCACAAATATCACAAACTGGTTTTGGCTTAATAACAGGAATTTATTGACTCACAATTTGGAAGACTATAAGTCCAAAATGAAGGCATTAATAAGGCTATGCCTTCTTCTCAAAGCCTGTAATGTTCTAATGGTGGCTTGCTACAATTCTTTGGTTTCCTTGGCTTGCATTTCTACCTTTTAGCGCATGGTACTCTATTTCTTCTTGGGTCTGCTCTTTTATTTTCTGCTGACTTCTGGTTCCTGGCTCAGCTCCGAGGCTTTCTCTGACTCCTGGCTTCCAGTTTCTTCACCTTGTAAGACCTCTAACAATGTGGATTAAGATCCAGCCTGATTTAGTTGGTCACATCTTAACTCAAAATAACATCTTCAAATGGTCCTACTTATAAATGTTGTCATACCCACAGGAATGCAAAAGACAAAAAAAAAATAGTCTCTTGAGGAGGTATATATTTCAACCTACTACAGCAGGCAATCAATCAGGCATAAGTAATGAAGCCTCAATCAAAATTCTGTATTCCAAGGTTTGGATAAGCCTGTCTGGTTGGCAATTCTCTAATTATCATACACTAATATCAGGAAAGTAAAGTGCCTGACTCCATGTGGAAAGGACATCAGAAGTTCTGCCTTACCACTTTTTTGGTCTCTCTCTTACATGTCTCTTCTTTTGTGTTCTAGTTTGCTAGCTGATGGAATGCAACACACCAGAGACAGAATGGCTTTTAACGAAAGGGGATTTATTTTGTCAGTTCTTCAGAGGAAAGGCAGCTAACTTTCTACTGAGGTTCTTTCTAATGTGGGAAGGTACAGGACGATCTCTGCTGGCCTTCTCTCCAGGCCTCTGGGTTCCAACAACGCTCCCCAGGGTGATTTCTTTCCTCCTCTCCAAGGGCCTGGGCTGAGCTGTGAGTGCTGAGATGAGGTATGCTGAGCTGCTTGGGCTGTGCTATGTTGCACTCTCTCATTTAAGCACCAGCCAATTAACTCAAACATCATTCATTGCAGCAGGCCCGCCTCCTAGCCAACTGCAGATGTAATCAGCAACAGATGAGGTTCACGTACCGTTGGCTCATGTCCGCAGTAACAAAACTAGGTGCCTTCACCTGGCTAAGTTGACAACTGAATCTAACTACCACACTTTGGTTGAGCTTAAACTGTATCTTTTCCCTATACTAATCATAACTGTGAGTATAACAGCTTTCAATGACTCCTGTGAGACTCTCTAGTGAATTTTCAAACGTGAGGTTGATTTTGGCAAACCCCCAAACTTGCTGCTGATGTCAGAAATGAAACAAATTTTGTGTTCCTAAATAGTACAGTTGGCCCTAAAACTCTCACCATTAGTATTTTCATTTTTTCCATTTTTCAGATATATTGCTGTGTTTTGAAATTATATTAATGACCTTGAATTCCACCAAACATTGTAAACATGTTGAACACAATTAGAATGGAAACAAATCTAGAAAACATGTTTTTTTAAACAAGTGATAACCAGACATTTATGTATGAATATTATACTGACTGGCTTGATGCCAGCAAGAAGAGAACTTCCTACAAAATACAGTGCAGGCACCACTTCAGCAAGCATCATGTAAAAGGCAGGTGGACACTCAGTCACTCTGACTACCCTCTTCAATGCCCCTCCTATGTTGTGAAATTTGCTAGAATTCTTGCTGATACTCACTGATGCAGTGTGACTAGACCAGCACCTCCCACTGTGGTCTTTGGATCTTGGCTGAATGCCTTGTGGGGCCTGGTTCCCAAGACCCCTCATTAAAGGTATACCTGCTTTTTCCCTGGTCATCTAGCTGATGTACTTTTTAGACTCTTATCCTCCACTTTAAAATATGCAGTGTGCCCAGGACCTGGTTATTTTGTATTGGCTGTGTGGAAAGCTTATGATTATGTAAGCAAATAAATTGTATTGGACATCCAAACTAGAGTCATATTGGACCTGTTTTCAAGTACTAAATATATTTTTTATGTCAATCTGCTTTAATTGATTATATCTATGCCTATACAACATACATGCACATATATACACATAAATACACATATTTATGCATAAATATGCACATATATTTATATATAATTTTATTATTTCCAAAGATTTTAGTGTGAATCATTCACAATACTCATTTATTTTGCTCTAGAAGATTATAATTATGACTAATGAGCAAACAGCCTCTGTGATCTTCTCTAAAAGAAAATTCCCTTGGCATTTTTCCATGGAAGACATATTACCTAAAAATGCTGTTCTAGTTTGCTAGCTGCCAGAATGCAACACACCAGAGACGGATTGGCTTTTAATAAAAGGGGATTTATTTTGTTAGTTCTTCAGAGGAAAGGCAGCTAACTTTCCACTGAGGTTCTTTCTTACGTGGAAGGCACAGGATGGTCTCTGCTGGTCTTCTCTCCAGGCCCCTGGATTCCACCAACTTTCCCTGGGGTGACTTCTTTCTGCATCTCCAAAGGCCTGGGCTGAGCTGCAAATGCTGAGATGAGGAATGCCGAGCTGCTTAGGCTGTGCTACGTTGCTCTCTCTCATTTAAGCACCAGTCAATTAAGTCAAACATTACTCATTGCAGCAGACATGCCTCCTAGCTGACTGCAGATGTAATTAGCAACAGATGAGGTTCATGTACCACTGGCTATGTCCGCAGCAACAAAACTAGGTATGCTCACATGGCCAAGTTGACAACTGAATCTAACTAACACAAATGCTATAAACCTCTACCATTGGTATTCTATCTTTACCCATTTCTATTATTTAACCCCACATTGAACTATGAAATCAAACTATTTTCATGCAAACTCTTAAAAAATATTTATTTCTTTATTGGTTTCAAAGTTAAGAAAAGTTAAAGCGGCCAAGAAGGCGGCTTAGTAAGATACGCGCCTTAGCTCCTCCTCCAGAGTAACTACTAGGTGAACAGAAACAGTGCAGAACAGCTCCCAGGGCCACGACAGGGAATGGACACACAGCATACCCCAGTCTGCACTGGCTAGACTGACTGCGAGACTCTGCTGCAGTGAGATCCCCGAGCGGCGCGTGATTCCCCGAGCTGCGGCAGCTGGCAACCGGAGCACCTCCCTCCCTCCTTCCCGGGCCGGCTGAGAGTCTTGGAGAGGCAAGTTTCCCAAGCTGCGATGGCCGGTGCCGCTCTTTTGCAGGCGGCTTCCTGGACCGGCTATGAGTCTCGGATCAGAGGGCTACCCAAGCCGCGGTGGCTGGCAACTGGCGCTCCTCCCCCGCGGGCGGCTTCCTGGTCCGGTGGCGAGTTCCCCTGGCCGCAGCGGCCGGCGATCGGCACCACTCCAGGGAGAGGAGGGAATTTCCGACAGTGGCAGGGACTGGGTCCAACCAAACACCAATAGGGGCATTAATAATAGGAGCCACAGGATCCCCTCAAGCCGCGGTGGCTGACGCCCCCACCACGCGCAGCCCCCCGGACCAACTGAGAGAATTGGATTGGAAATCCCCAGGCCGCGGAGAACGGTGACCAGGGGGACGCCTTCCAAACACGTGAGACAAACATGTGCCACGAGCGCCACCTACTGGGAAGGATAAGAAAAACAGAACCCAGATATTTCACAGAAAAATTTTACAACCCGTTGGGTCCGACACCCAGGGAAATCTGACTAAATGCCCAGACACCAGCAGAAGATAATGGTCCACGCTCAGAAGATTGAGAATATGGCCCAGTTAAAGGAACAAACCAATAGTTCAAATGAGATACAGGAGCTGAGACAACTAATGCTGAATATACGAACAGAAATGGAAAACCTCTTCAAAAATGAAATCGATAAACTGAGGGAGGACATGAAGAAGACATGGGCTGAACAAAAAGAAGAAATAGAAAACCTGAAAAAACAAATCACAGAACTGATGGAAGTGAAGGATAAAGTAGAAAAGATGGAAAAAATAATGGATACCTACAATGATAGATTCAAAGAGACAGAAGATAAAATTAGTGATTTGGAGGATGGAACATCTGAATTCCAAAAACAAACAGAAACTATCAGGAAAAGAATGGAAAAATTTGACCAGGGGATCAGGGAACTCAAGGACAATATGAACCGCACAAATATATGTGTTGTGGGTGTCCCAGAAGGAGAAGAGAAGGGAAAGGAGGAGAAAAACTAATGGAAGAAATTATCACTGAAAATTTCCCAACTCTTATGAAAGACCTAAAATTACAGTTCCAAGAAGTGCAGCGCACCCCAAAGAGATTAGACCCAAATAGGCGTTCTCCAAGACACTTACTAGTTAGAATGTCAGAGGTCAAAGAGAAAGAGAAGATCTTGAAAGCAGCAAGAGAAAAACAATCCATCACATCCAAGGGAAACCCAATAAGACTATGTGTAGATTTCTCAGCAGAAACCATGGAGGCTGGAAGATAGTGGGATGATATATTTAAATTACTAAAAGAGAAAAACTGCCAACCAAGACTCCTATATCCAGCAAAATTGTCCTTCAAAAATGAGGGAGAAATTAAAACATTCTCAGACAAAAAGTCACTGAGAGAATTTGTGACCAAGAGACCAGCTCTGCAAGAAATACTAAAGGGAGCACTAGAATCAGAACCGAAAAGACAGAAGAGAGAGGTATGGAGAAGAGTGCAGAAAGAAGGAAAATCAGATATGATATATATAATACAAAAGGCAAAATGTTAGAGGAAAATATTATCCAAACAGTAATAACACTAAATGTTAATGGACTGAATTCCTCAATCAAAAGACATAGATTGGCAGAATGGATTAAAAAAACAGGATCCTTCTATATGCTGTCTACAGGAAAAACATCTTAGACTCAAAGATAAACACAGGTTGAAAGTGAAAGGTTGGGAAAAGATATTTCACGCAAATAACAACCAGAAAATAGCAGGAGTGGCTATACTAATATCCAACAAATTAGAATTCAAATGTAAAACAGTTAAAGAGACAAAGAAGGACACTATATACTAATAAAAGGAACAATTAAACAAGAAGACATAACAATCATAAATATTTACGCACTGAACCAGAATGCCCCAAAATACATGAGGAATACACTGCAAACACTGAAAAGGGAAATAGACTCATATACCGTAATAGTTGGAGACTTCAATTCACCACTTTCATCAATGGACAGAACATCTAGACAGAGGATCAATAAAGAAATTGAGAAACTGAATATTACTATAAATGAGCTAGACTTAACAGACATTTATAGGACATTACATCCCACAACAGCAGGATACACCTTTTTCTCAAGTGCTCATGGACCATTCTCAAAGATAGACCATATGCTGGGTCACAAAGCAAGTCTTAACAAATTTAAAAAGATTGAAATCATACACAACACTTTCTCGGATCATAAAGGAATGAAGTTGGAAATCAATAATAGGAGGAGTGCCAGAAAATTCACAAATACGTGGAGGCTCAACAAGACACTCTTAAACAACGAGTGGGTCAAAGAAGAAATTGCAAGAGAAATTAGCAAATACCTCGAGGCGAATGAAAATGAAAACACAACATATCAAAACTTATGGGACGCAGCAAAGGCAGTGCTAAGAGGGAAATTTATGGCCCTAAATGCCTATATCAGAAAAGAAGAAAAGGCAAAAATGCAGGAATTAACTGTTCAATTGGAAGAACTGGAGAAAGAAGAGCAAACTAATCCCAAAGCAAGCTAAAGGAAAGAAATAACAAAGATTAGAGCAGAAATAAATGAAATTGAAAACATGAAAACAATAGAGAAAATCAATAAGACCAGAAGTTGGTTCTATGAGAAAATCAATAAGGTTGATGGGCCCTTAGCAAGATTGACAAAAAGAAGAAGAGAGAGGATGCAAATAAATAAGATCAGAAATGGAAGAGGAGACATAACTACTGACCTCACAGAAATAAAGGAGGTAATAACAGGATACTATGAACAACTTTACGCTAATAAATACAACAATTTAGGTGAAATGGACGGGTTCCTGGAAAGACATGAAAAACCAACTTTGACTCAAGAAGACATAGATGACCTCAACAAACCAATCACAAGTAAAGAAATTGAATTAGTCATTCAAAAGCTTCTTAAAAAGAAAAGTCCAGGACCAGACAGCTTCACATGTGAATTCTATCAAACATTCCAGAAAGAATTAGTACCAACTCTCCTCAAACTCTTCAAAAAAATCGAAGTGGAGGGAAAACTACCTAATTCATTCTATGAAGCCAACATCACCCTCATACCAAAACCAGGCAAAGATATTACAAAAAAAGAAAACTACAGGTCAATCTCTCTAATGAATATAGATGCAAAAATCCTCAATAAAATTCTAGCAAATCATATCCAACAACACATTAAAAGAATTATACATCATGACCAAGTAGGATTCATCCCAGGTATGCAAGGATGGTTCAACATAAGAAAATCAATTAATGTAATACACCATATCAACAAATCAAAGCAGAAAAATCACATGATCATCTCAATTGATGCAGAGAAGGCATTTGACAAGATTCAACATCCTTTCCTGCTGAAAACACTTCAAAAGATAGGAATACAAGGGAACTTCCTTAAAATGATAGAGGGAATATATGAAAAACCCACAGCTAATATCATCCTCAATGGGGAAAAATTGAAAACTTTCCCCCTAAGATCAGGAACAAGACAAGGATGTCCACTATCACCACTATTATTCAACATTGTGTTGGAGGTTCTAGCCAGAGCAATTAGACAAGAAAAAGAAATACAAGGCATCAAAATTGGAAAGGAAGAAGTAAAACTATCACTGTTTGCAGACGATATGATACTATACGTCGAAAACCCAGAAAAATCCACAACACAACTACTAGAGCTAATAAATGAGTACAGCAAAGTAGCAGGTTACAAGATCAACATTCAAAAATCTGTAGCATTTCTATACACTAGTAATGAACAAGCTGAGGGGGGAATCAAGAAATGAATCCCATTTACAATTGCAACTAAAAGAATGAAATACCTAGGAATAAATTTAACTAAAGAGACAAAAAACATATACAAAGAAAACTACAGAAAACTGTTAAAAGAAATCACAGAAGACCTAAATAGATGGAAGGGCATACCATGTTCATGGATTGGAAGACTAAATATAGTTAAGATGTCAATCCTACCTAAATTGATTTACAGATTCAATGCAATACCAATCAAAATCCCAACAACTTACTTTTCAGAAATAGAAAAACCAATAAGCAAATTTATCTGGAAGGGCAGGGTGCCCCGAATTGCTAAAAACATCTTGAGGAAAAAAAACGAAGCTGGAGGTCTTGCGCTGCCTGACTTTAAGGCATATTATGAAGCCACAGTGGTCAAAACAGCATGGTATTGGCATAAAGATAGATATATCGACCAATGGAATCGAATAGAGTGCTCAGATATAGACCCTCTCCTCTATGGACATTTGATCTTTGATAAGGCAGTCAAGCCAACTCACCTGGGACAGAACAGTCTCTTCAATAAATGGTGCCTAGAGAACTGGATATCCATATGCAAAAGAATGAAAGAAGACCCATCTCTCACACCCTATACAAAAGTTAACTCAAATTGGATCAAAGATCTAAACATTAGGTCTAAGACCATAGAACAGTTAGAGGAAAATGTAGGAAGATATCTTATGAATCTTACAATTGGAGGCGATTTTATGGACCTTAAACCTAAAGCAAGAGTACTGAAGAAGAAAATAAATAAATGGGAACTCCTCAAAATTAAACACTCTTGTGCATCAAAGAACTTCATCAAGAAAGCAGAAAGACAGCCTACACAATGGGAGACAATATTTGGAAATGACATATCAGATAAAGGTCTAGTATCCAGAATTTATAAAGAGATTGTTCAACTCAATAACAAAAAGACAGCCAACCCAATTACAAAATGGGAAAAAGACTTGAACAGACACCTCTCAGAAGAGGAAATACAAATGGCCAAAAGGCACATGAAGAGATGCTCAATGTCCCTGGCCATTAGAGAAATGCAAATCAAAACCACAATGAGATATCATCTCACACCCACCAGAATGACCATTATCAACAAAACAGAAAATGACAAGTGCTGGAGAGGATGCGGTGAAAGAGGCACACTTATCCACTGTTGGTGGGAACGTCAAATGGTGCATCCACTGTGGAAGGCAGTTTGGCGGTTCCTCAAAAAGCTGAATATAGAATTGCCATACGACCCAGCAATACCATTGCTGGGAATCTACTCAAAGGAATTAAGCGCAAAAACTCAAACGGACACTTGCACACCAATGTTTATAGCAGCATTATTTACAATTGCAAAGAGATGGAAACAGCCAAAATGTCCATCAACAGACAAGTGTCAAACAAACTGTGGTATATACATACGATGGAATATTATGCAGCTTTAAGACAGGATAAACTTATGAAGCATGTAATAACATGGATGGACCTAGAGAACATTATGCTGAGTGAGTCTAGCCAAAAACTAAAAGACAAATTCTGTATGGTCCCAACGATGTGAATCGACATTCGAGAATAAACTTGGAATATGTCATTGGTAATAGAGTGCAGCAGAAGTTAGAAACAGGGTAAGAAAATGGGTAATTGGAGCTGAAGGGATACAGACTGTGCAACAGGACTAGATACAAAAACTCAAAAATGGACAGCACAATAATACCTAATTGTAAAGTAATCATGTTAAAACACTGAATGAAGCTGCATCCGAGCTATAGGTTTTTGTTTTGTTTTGTTTTGTTCTTACTATTATTACTTTTATTTTTTTTCTCTATATTAACATTCTATATCTTTTTCGGTTGTGTTGCTAGTTCTTCTAAACTGATGCAAATGTACTAAGAAACGATGATCATGCATCTATGTGATGATGTTAAGAATTACTGATTGCATATGTAGAATGGTATGATTTCTAAATGTTGGGTTAATTTCTTTTTTTCCGTTAATTAATAAAAAAAAACTAAAAATATTAAATACATTTGGGAATTGAAAAAAAAAAAAAAAGAAAAGTTAAAGCAGGATAGTAAAAGAAACCCAATTGCTTGAAGCACTCAGTATGTTCATAATATAGTACCATGAAAACTGGTATAGAAAGTTAAAAGTCTGGCAGACAGCTAACAAATTTGCAATAATATTGGGCTCTAGTTAGCTACAACATTTACTTGGCAGTGTTTTGGTAATGTGTTATCTTTTAAGTGAAATAAATTGCTTCTTATTGCCTGAAATCTATTACTTCTTAAAAACAACCCCCGGAAAATTTATTAAACATATTTGAATACCAATCCTAAACAATCTTAAGGTACTTTATTTTTGAAAACCAAGATTTTGCATTAACTCTATTCCAAAATATAGTATTTGGTTCTAAATAGTCAGATATTTATTGTGTACCAGGATTTTATTTATGTACCGTGTGTATATGTGGAAGAATAAAACAAAGTATAGAGAGTCCAAGATACAAAATTTCACACTCTGTTTATTGACTAATTATTTTTAGTTTGCTATATATGTGTTTTAAGAGACTTGATGGAAGTGGTTGAGTATCAGTATTTCTCTTGGTATCTAAAATAGAAAAGTAAAAAAAAAAATCTTCCAAAATATTATTGGCTTTTGAGATTTATTTGGTAGACATAAGAACTGAAGATGTCCTAAAATTTATCTCAAAGACTTTCAAAATCTCAACTATATGAAAAAAAAAACCAAAAAACATGAATTGAGAGTCATCGTAAAAATCAATCTTAATTAAGAAAGAAGCTAAGCTTTATTAAACTATTTCAACATTACTTGCAGTGAATACATAACTACTAAGAAAATGATGAGAACAATTTTTAAATGACTTTAACATCAGACCTATAAAATTTTTCAAAGCCATAAAGAATACGCTTATAAAAACCTTTTTTATTTTCTTAAAAATAACATCTACAACAAAATATTCGAATTCAAATTAATCATAATGTGAATTACATTAGATTATATTTGAGGCTTCAAAGTTATAGAGGTGGTAACCCTGGTAGCACTCTAGTATCCATAAGAACATTTTGAATTACCAGCATTATAGAACATTTTCTATACATTTTAAAGTCTTGGACACTGGTCATTTAGCTCGTGTTGCATAATCAGCTACCTCATCCTGAAATGTAAGGTTTTAAGGAGACAACCATTTATTTGGCTCACAACTCTGAGAATTAGCAATTTGAGCTGGGCTCAGCAGGTCAGTTCCACTGATTTGCACCAGACTCAGCTAATAATGGTTAGTTAGGTCTTACTCTTGTATTTGCAGATGGTTGCCATGTCAGCTTGGGGAAACAAAACTTATTCCTCATGGCTTCCCACTTTCTAGCAAGCTCGCTGAATGTGTTCATATAGTAACACAAATCCAAGAAAGAAATTTTTTCAAGTGTTTCAGTTTTTGTTAGCTCTTGGGATGCAATATTCCAGAAATGGGCTGGCTTTTACAATAGGGATTCATTACAATTTACAGTTCTTAGGCCATGGAAATGTCTAACTCAAAGCACCAAAAGGATGATACCTGGACTCTGAACAAGATGCCAGCATGTGTCATCTGGCCAGTGTCTGCTGGTCCTTCACTTCCAGATTTCATTGCTTTCAACTTCTGGTTCCAGGGGCTTCCTCTCTGAGCTTTTGGGAGTCCTCAGCATCTCTGGGCTTTTCTCTAAGCCTTCCTTCTCCAAACTTTTCTGAGTGTTTCTTTGTGAGATCTCTATTTTTTTTTTGTTTTTTTTTTTTTGCTTTAATCCTCTCAATAAAAGGTTAAGACCCACCTTGAATTGGGTGGGTCACATCTCATTTGAAACAACCTAATCAAATGGTCCCATCCACAAAAGATCCACACCCATAAGAATGGACCAAAAGAACACGGTTTTTCTGGGGTACACAACACCTCAAACCAGCACATAAAAAGTCTGCTTTTATCACTTTTTATATTGTCTCACTGACCAAAACATATCACGGCAAAGCCCAGAATGGATGTGGGATGATTATCCCTGAAGTCAAAGCTAAAGAGAGGCATGAATGCATTGGGGCCATCACTGCAACAATCTACTGGAAGATACTTTGACCCAAGTACTTTTGTTCTATTCTACACGGCAAAAGACAAACAAACAAAAAAACATTTAAAATTGAAATTATCCCTCACAGAGCATTTATCATAATGATTGATAAATGTGGGCTGATTGAGTAATTATTTGTGGGTGAGGATGTATTAACCAAGTAAATAACAAAAATATTTGCTCAACTAGAATGAAGATATTGAAGATAGAAACAAACTCTTTGTTCTAATAGTGTTTAGGATTTTTTTAAGTAGTCTAATAAAATAACTAATGGAGAGTATTGATATCTGAGTGAAAGGTTTGTACTGACTGAGAAGAAAAGTTACTGAAGTAATTACTGAAAACCAGGTAGAAAAAATATCTTATTGACTAAATACATATAGAATTATATATATTTGGTATTTCAGAAATTAGCACCACTGAATAAAAATAAATTTGAGAAATTATCATCAGCTGTAAGTTCCATGAGGGCAGTATATATCATCATGAGCTGTAAGTTCCATGAGGGCAGTTTGAGTATATGTTTGATTAAGCACTATTAATTATTTTCTTTGACTTAATTCATTAATATTTTTATTTTATTAAAATATCAGGTCCAATTCCTATTCACCAGAAGAATTTCAAAATCAATCACTGTTTAACTCTTTTGTCATCTGCTCCAAATTATGAATCTCAAGAAAATGAGGACTGGACCTGATTCTTATCCCATAATGGTCATCATCATTGATAAGACTTCAGGTTACAGAACACACTGCTAGTAAACTTTGGACTTCACTGACTACTGAAGCCTCCCCAAGAAATACTTTGACTACAGGCCACTATTTGCAAGCCAAGGAGCTTAGTAAGTAAAAGCTATCAGCCCCTATCTAGACTACTGTATATATGTGGAAAGCAGTCCACCAGTTGTGAAAAACATCACTCAGTAAAGTAGCCCAGAAGTGCTTGAGAAAGTTTGTTTCTCCTGCCCTTGGTATTTGCCATCTCTCCTCTTCTTAAAGCATAAAACTGAGGAGATTATCTTTAAAGGGTTTTAAAATAAAAATAAAATTTTAATCTTCCTTCCACACCCTCCTTCTAGTCCCTCTAAGGAGCTCTAAAGAATGGCTATTCTTGGAAAAGATTCAGGAATGTAAAATTGCCTTGTGATTCTCTTGAGTTAATATATTAGAACAAGAAGAAAATAAGATGCCAATAAATTACCTAACAGGTTTGAGCATGATAATTTTAAAAAGGAGTATTAGAAGCAAAATAATAAGAAGAAGAAGATTAAGCAGTTTATTCATGGTTTAAAATTGTGGTGTGATCAGACTTAGGACCTAGTTCACAATTACATTACAGCGCTTTATGTATTGGTTTATTCTACTGCTTTTGAAACATTTTTGATCAAAATTTGAGGTGTATCACATATTAGGAATACAAAACAAATGCTGATGTCAAGGAAATATTATCTAATTCATTGATATTTAAATAATTTAAGATATTTATATGAACAATTTTTGTCTAATATGAAAAGCATATTGTTAAATAAATTCTGCATATATATTCAGTGACAAAAGAGCTATTTCTAAGATTAGCCTTCTTGGGTTCCTGTTTCCTTTATCTACCTTCTGAGCACCTATTAGGAAAGGAGCTATAACATTGGACAAAACAGACATCTCTTTTCCTCTGGAGCCTACAATCTATTGAAGGGACTTACAGTAATGAGTGAAAATGCATAAAAAGGTAATTGCAGATTGTGATGAGTGATGTGGCAGACAGGGAACTGTAGACTGGAAGGTTGGGTCAGAAGAAGGTCTCCTTTGGAGGTGATATCTGAGCTCATAACTGCAGGAGCATAAAAAAACCAGACATGAAGATTCTGAAATAAAAGCATTCCAGACAAAGGAAACAAGAGCAAGCGCAAAGTCTCTGAGGACAGAACAACCTTTATATAATCGTTATATAGAAAGGAAGCCAGTTTGGCCAGAGTTTGTTAAGGTAAGGAGGAGCTATAGGACACAGATTTGGACGTGGAGAGAGGAGTAAGTTCACATGAGCTCTTGTAATGCAAGGCCAGGAGTTTAGATTTTATTTTAAGTGTAATGGCTATTTTTTATAATGTTTTAATCAAGAAAAATCTTTTTTAAAGTATCACTGTTTTTATTTGGAAAATAATAGATGGTAGATAAAGAATGGAAGCAGAGATAAGTCAGGAAAAGATGCTGAGTTGGGCTAAGGTAAAGGTAGTGGAGATTGTAGCAGAGATGGAGGTGTTAGTGGAGATAGACATGGCAATGTGTGAAAACCTGTTTTGGAGTTGGGACTAATAGCATTTCCTGATAAATTTACTGCACAGTATGAAGAAAATAGAAGAATTAAGGATGACACAAAGCTCTGGGATTGGGCATTCGGTTGGTTGTTTTCTGTTTACTAACATAGGAGACTAGAAAATAACAGAAATGATGGATGGAAAAGTGACAGGAGTTTAGTTTTATCTTTGTATCAACTGCATTGCCTGTGGAGCAGCCAAGTGCCAAGTATATATTAGATTTGGAGGTTCAGAAACTGGTGTGGGTAGGAGTTATACATTTCTAGTCTTCTGCTTATATTTAATATTTAAAGCTTCAAAACTGGATGAATCCCATAGATAGAATCAAAATTCCCCTTTCCTACCTACACAGTTAAATGTCTAAATCTATACAATTTTTTTAATTTACATTCCTTTGTCAATTGCTTTTCACTTTGCTGTATGCTTATGGGCATGCACATTTTTAGAACCAGAAGACATTTGAGACATTATCCAGTCCAACTCTTCAGATTTAGAAGGGACAACTGAAGATCAAAAATGAACACATAATAAAATGCTTTATAAAAAGTTGAAGAGATAAGAGACCCAAGAATAATACCTAGTCTCCTCATGTCCAGGTATTATTTTAAAATTACTTTTTAAAAAAAGTATAATATTTGCTCAATTTTTTCTCATTATCTGTTTGCCCTTTTATTTCTAATATTTTAAAATGTTAGGGCATTTTTAATACTGCATTAATAGTGGTAATGGTGGCTTTGATGGTGATGGCAGTGTTAGTGGTGGTGGTGATGATGATGGAGGTGGTAGTAGTGGTGGTGATGATGATGGTGGTAGTAATGGTGGTGGTGATGATGATGGCAGTGTTTTAATGGTGGTGATGATGATGGCAGTGGTAGTGGTGGTGTTAGTGGTGATGGTGATAGCAGTGTTAGTGTTGGTGGTGATGATGATGACGGTGGTAGTGGTGGTGGTGATGATGATGGCGGTGGTAGTGGTGGTGGTCTTGATGATGATGGCGGTGTTAGTGGTGGTGGTGATGATGGCGGTGGTAGTGGTGGTGGTGATGATGATGGCGGTGGTAGTGGTGGTGGTCGTGATGATGATGGCGGTGTTAGTGGTGGTGGTGATGATGGCAATGTTAGTGGTGGTGGTGATGATGATGACGGTGTTAGTGGTGGTGATGATGATGGCAGTGGTAGTGGTGGTGGTGATGATGATGGCGGTGGTAGTGGTGGTGGTCGTGATGATGATGGCGGTGTTAGTGGTGGTCGTGATGATGGCAATGTTAGTGGTGGTGGTGATGATGATGACGGTGTTAGTGGTGGTGATGATGATGGCGGTGGTAGTGGTGGTGGTCGTGATGATGATGGTGGTGTTAGTGGTGGTGATGATGATGGAGGTGGTAGTAGTGGTGGTGATGATGATGGCGGTAGTAATGGTGGTGGTGATGATGATGGCAGTATTGTAGTGGTGGTGGTGATAATGATGGTGGTGTTAGTGGTGGTGTTAGTGGTGATGATGGTGATAGCAGTGTTAGTGTTGGTGGTGATGATGATGGTGGTGGTAGTGGTGGTGGTGATGATGATGGCAGTGTTGTAATGGTGGTGATGATGATGGCAGTGGTAGTGGTGGTGTTAGTGGTGATGGTGATAGCAGTGTTAGTGTTGGTGGTGATGATGATGACGGTGGTAGTGGTGGTGGTGATGATGGCAATGTTAGTGGTGGTGGTGATGATGGCGGTGGTAGTGGTGGTGGTGATGATGATGGCGGTGGTAGTGGTGGTGGTGATGATGGTGATGGTAATGGTGGTGATGATGATGATCACAAAGTCAGTAAAGTTCTTTTGGCAAACTTAGATGTCACAAATCCAACATCTAAGACATGGAATCTAGCTGCAGGTGGCATGTGAATTTAGTTACACATCAATCTGTTGTCTCCTTGGAATGTTCACCAGGAGGGAGACCCTAATGCTTTTTGCTTCTCCTTTTTGTGGTACTTTGGAAACATGAGAGCAGTATCTCTCTGGGCTTGTGTCAGTGACGGCTTTTGTTCAAATGAAAGTGGCTTTATCATCTTTTAGAGACAAACATCATAAAGCTTGATTCCAGCTGCCCAGGTAAGTTGTGAACCAGTGTTGATAGCACTTGTACATCCTGTGGGAAATTGAATTTATATTGCCTTCTGCTGAAGAAACAAAGTCGCTGGGCCAGGTAACCCCAGAGGAGCCAAGGTCAAAGGACAATTCTGCTTCTTAAATCCGTAGGATAACGGCAAATATTTACCGACACTATTCATTGGGTACTTACTATTTGCCAAGAAGTTCGCAAGTCCTTTAGGTAGACTTTGATTTGATCCTATTACCATCATATAAAAGTTACTATAATTATCACAATTTTAAAAATTAGGAAAATTAAACACTGACAGTGAAAAAATTAACTTTTCTGAAGTCGCCTAGATGGTCCAAGATAGATCTAGAACTATTTCATTTGAAACACACTGAATCACTTTGAATAAGACCTCTATGAAGAAAGGGATTTTCTTTTTTTCTTTTTTTTTTTATCTCCTTATTTTTTGGGATGGGTGGATAAATGGAGGGTGTGTCTTCAAAGTGAGGTATTCTACATATGGGAGTTTCCTATTATTAGCATATCCCACCAAACATTCTGTTTGTCTCTGTCTTTAGTTTAATCCTCAGTAAATTCTGAGCTCCAGATACCTTCTAAAAATCCCATTATTTGATCCTTTTATCTCTAGATCACAATACTTATTCCTTGTACTTTACAACTTAAAGGGTTTCTTAGATCCACAATTACTGTTCATCCTGAGCATTTTCTCCTTTCTTTCTGGGGACACTACAGATGTACTGGAAGCACATTCTCTCTCAGAAAAGAGGAAGATTTTATCATTTTAAGTGTAAAAACGAACAAAAATTTGAAATAACCATAGCTTCTGTCTAAATGCTACATCAATTAGGTGTTCATAATAGGAGAGAACTAATAGCTCTGAATAGAAGAAGGAAACATGCACATAGGTAAGTAATTTTCTTGTCTCATTCACCACTCTGCCAGCACACTTGACTTTCAGCTTCTTGGCCTTTTCAATTAAAGTCTTCCCTGAGGAAATAAAACATTCCCAACAGTGGCACAGAGTCCTGCAATGCAGGTGCATTTACTCCAGGGTAAACTTTGGGGCTAGCTGTGAAGTCTTCCTTCTGCTTGAGAGTCAAGAAATATTTAAATCTTTGGTCCACATATGGGAGCAGCTACAAGAGGACAGCAGGCCATGCCTGGTCGCATTGGTGGTTGGTGGGGAAGTGACAGACTAAAAAGATTTAATAGAGAATGGAGGAAAAAATTTAAAGGCTATATAAATAGATTATAAGTTCCATGACATTCTCTTGCACTTCATGCATGAGCTCAGTACAGTGAATCGATTAGCTCATTTAGTTTTCAATTCAGTACTTGAGTTTTGTTATAAAAGTCGAGAGATACAGATGGTGTGCTATTATTCATGTCACATCACAAAAACACTATGAAAACACTACTAAAATAGGATTGTTGATTAATACTCATCATAGTTGTTGAATGAAAAAAATACTCAGTAAAACTGAAATCCCAGATGGGTTTAGATGCTTGCTAATGCATCAAGCAGAGGCAAGGTTAAGATGTGACTATAATTAACTGTGAGAGCATATGACCTAAAGCATAAGGTACAGGCTATTCCCCCCTGTAGAATATGCCAAATGAAAGACATCATCTTTAGTATTATCACTATCATTATTATTATCAGTATACCTTTTAAATGTATCAAAAAAACCCACACAGACAATTTTTTATCCTTGTTAGAACATTCATCTCATTGGGGCTTGCTTTTAAGGGACTTTGCAAATGCACAACACAGGACTTTGCAATCAGTGAACAGTTGATTGACAACAAATATTTTTTAGTAACAATAATGACAATGAGTGCTCATTGTGCAGTGAATGCTATGAAACATACTGTCCACAGATTGCCTCTAGTTTTTAAAATCACATGGCAAAATAAAAATAAGTATCAATGTGCCCGCCTGACAGAAAAAAGAATTGGCCTGTCAAATCTCAGTCTAGAGCTTGCCCTGTGAGTGCCTGCCTGCTCTGTGAATCAGCCCAGGCTTAGTCACACCAAAGTCTTTCCGAATACAGGACTTTAGGCTCATTCACTGCATCTACAAATGCTCTGTCAGGGCTGAAAGTACTATTACATATCTAAAACCACTATAATAATACATTATTAGTGATTAAATATGTATGCATCTAAACCAAAGTGATTGAATTATGTTAATCAGAAGTCTTCTAAAAATGTATGGAATTTGGGGGACAGGAAATAATATTGCCTATTAATAATTTTTGTGACTATCTATAAATATACTCCTTGTTCTAGTCTGCCAATGCTACTGGAATACAACACACCAGAGGTGGATTGGCTTAATAAAAAGGGATTTATTTAGTTAAAATTATATAGTTCTTCAGAGGAAAGGCAGCTAACTTTCTTCTGAGGTTCTCTCTTACACAGAAAAGGGCAGGGCTATCTCTGCTGGCCTTCTCTCCAGGCTTCTGGGTTCCAACAGCTTTCCCTGAGCTGATTTCTTTCCGCATCTCCAAACATCTGGACTGAGCTGCTTGTGCTGTGCTACATTGAACTCTCTCTTTTTTAGCTTCCCATGAATTAAATCAAATGTTACTCATTGTGGAAGGCACTCGCCTTAGAGACTGCAGATGTAATCAACTATAGATGAGTTTCACGGGCTAATGGTTCAAATCCACAGTAACAGAACCTGGCCAAGATGACACCTGAACTTAACTACCATACCCTGCTAGTCCCAGCCTCAGTCTAATCTCCCGTTTCTTATGTCCAACTGCCTATCTGACATTTCTACATGGATGTCTAATGAACATCTCAAAACAACACTGCCAGAGCTGAACTATATTTCCTTCCTATTCAGCTTCAAATATAAACCTCCTCACCTCAGCATCAGCCAACTTCATTTTACTAATTGCTTCAGGCATAAACCTTAGAATCACCACTGAGTAATTTATCTGAAATTTCACAATTCATGCATAGTCTTTATAGCTGTCTTCTTGAACTTTAAAATGTACCCAGAATTCAACTCATTCACCAATGTCTTTTTCCCTGATTTACAATACTGTTGATATTCTAGCACCATCCCTACCTGTCTAAACTCCTCTCCATCAAGCTCCCCTTCCTCATTTCACGTCTGCCACTGGCTTTCTCACCATTGTCTGAGAATACTCAATATCCCATACCTTGAGTCAGCTTTTCAGAACAATCTTTTCCACAAGATTTCCACAATAGGGCTGGTTGCCTCATTTTTTCTAGTATCTGCTCAAATGTCACATCACTGAAAATTCATTTTAGAAGTAGCTTATATGAAATAGAGCACCCCTTCCAGCCCTTACTCTCTAGTCCTTTACCCCCTGTCTGTTTCTGTAACAAAAGACCACAGGCTCCTTGGCTTAACCAACAGGAAGTTTTCATTTTATAGTTTTGGACGTTAGCAGTCTGAAATAAAGGTGTTAGCAGTTCTGGTGATGATTTGTCCTCAATCTGTGGTATAACTCAATTTCTGCCTGTCACATGGTTGTCTCTCTCTCTCTCTCCATCTGCTTCAGTGACCTGTCTTTCTGTCCAAATTCACTCTCTTTATAAGGACACCTGTCATTTTGGATTAGGAACTAATTCAGTTCGGTCTCATCTTGATAACATCCTGTTTACAAATGAGTTTGCATTTATTGTAGCAGGAGTTAGGACTTTTGAACATCTCTTTTGGGAGGCTAAAATTCAATCCATAGCACCTCATTTTATTCTTCCACACAAAACCAATGATAGTCTGACATTTTTAGTTTTATTATTTATTCATCATGTCTTCTTTCACTAGACTGCGACCTCTTCAAATTTTGAAACTACAGTGACTGGCATATAATATAGACTAAGGAATAGCAGTTTATTACTATAAATTTCTTCAAAATAGAGGAAATCATGAGATTTTATTGCAAAGATGTGTCAAATAATCTCTCATGTTTTTTTAGAGAAACCAAATTTTCAAACCAGAATTTTAATTGAACACTGTCCTTCATAACAATTACTAATTTTCATGTTTAACAGGGTCTGTTGCGATGCTGGAAAGCACACATATAGTAAATACCTCTGGGGAGTATATGAGACACCAGAATCCTTATCAGTAATAATATTCTTATTATACGCTTTCATCTGAAAATAAATTTATAGTTAATTTTTCACAAGAGAAAAAAAGAAAAGAATAATAATGAATTCATTCTTTATACTTAGCAGTTATGAAAACATAAGTGGAATTATATTGATTTCTTCTCAAATTTATCTACTGTAAGCAGTCTTTCAAATTTATATCTAGATCAAAAAATCCTAAACTAGAATTTTTTCCTGGAAACTTACATGGAATTCTACTTCTTCAATACAAAATATACTATATCTCCCTTATTTTCTTAATGTCTCCTTCATAGACTCAAAATTTTCTACTTATCATAAGAATCCCTGAATACAGGACAAAACTTTCATTTCAATAATATCACAAATTATTACTTTGATGTCTTGTGCAATTTGAAAAGTTATAAATTTTGACTTGGGGATCATACAAAACTGATACTTTAATTTTTTTAATGAATACATATTTAATTTATATGTTTTGCATTGGTGAGAGTTCCAATTCAAATACAAGCTCAACCTTAGAAAAATGATTGTCCATGGATGGGCTCCAGTTTCAGAAACAAGAGAGATCACTTGAAAAATGTGTCCATGGATCCCCAATGAAAGACATTCTAAATGGAAGAGAAATAATGCTACCAATTCATTTGGTAGGTAAAATGCATTTGCTAATCTGTTAAAATAGCACTCATTCTACTTTAAATGCAATTTATTATTAAAAAACATTTTGCCAAAAAGAATTTTAAGAAGAAATGATCTAGGTGGAATAACCTAGAATCATGAAATATTTAAAGTCTCAAGATCCTATAAATGGTCTTCTTATAACCACTAATTTTATAAGTGAGGAAAATTTGTCCTTGTTCTCAGAATTGTTTAATCACATCATTTAATGTAGGATCTACTTCCTTTTTTTTTTTTTTGACTTCTAAACCAGCGGACTTTCATCAGTATTTCTCACTATAACCGCCTAAGAATTCAGTTTTGAAGTAAGGTTTATATTTACAGTTCTATTTAGGGGTTCTTAAGTCTTGTAATGAAATAACTGCGAAGAAAGACTACAATATGTCTGGAAAAAGTGATGCAGTATTCCTCAAGAGAAAATGGTTACCTTGAGTTTAGTAAGCATTATCAAAGCTAAATTTCATAATCCAGGGCTTAGAAGAAAATAGAACTGGATGAAAATTTATCTATCCCCTTCTCTCATTCAGTTTGTGCACAGCTTTTAAATCATACTTTGGTCTTTGAAAAACTTTCTTCTTAGTTCCTAAACTTTACACTTTTCCTTAGGGTATGCCACTGAAGAAGCCCTTAGAACTGCATACATATGCTAAGCCAAGCAAACTATACAATTGCCAACACGCCCCTGAGGAAATTGTTTCCACACTTGCCTGTGGTCCTTACGTCTCTGAGTATAAATTGTAGGATATCCTTGTTTTTTTCCAAATCTGCTCGTCCTTCTGACTTTATCCTTTTGGACATGTTCATCACTGAGATACTGGTGAGGTCTTAGAGAACCTCCAAGTTGAAGTATTTGAGAGTGGTCCATCTGGAATTATTTCAGCTCAAAGTTCTTTAATCATTTATTTTTACACAGGGCTTTTACCTGAAAGTTGGGAAGAGAAAACAAAACAAAATTACATTGTCTTCCAAAAGACTTAAGATTATCCAGCTTTTTAGAATGACTTTAAAAGTTCTCCCTAACTTTGTGCCATTTATATTTTCATTCTTTTCTACCACTAATGTACCCTTATGTTCTGATTACATTGTTCTACACATAATCTCAGGACAAGCTGATGCTTTACCTATGCTTAATAATTAATGTACAAAGAAGCTTCTGTTAATATAAAAACTTAAGTACTCTTTATTGTGGCTCTCCTCAGAATTCATAATACCCTGCACACATACCATATTACATTTAAATTTCTAATTTTTATCAGTTTTTATTGGAGAGACTGTGTTTTGTTTATTTGTTTATTCCAATTCCTACCTTGGATCCTGGTATAATGTAGCACTCAGTAATGTTGGCTAAACAACTAGAAGAATAAGGAATAATGAACTAATTTCTTGCTTTACAGTTATAAATATCTTTTCTTTTTTTATTATTGCAGAATGTAACATATATACAAAAGTAAATATCTTTTCTACATGTAGCCATTACTTCAATTGATGGAGATGACCCTACCTTGGGAAAGGTTGCCGTGAGAAAAACGTCCATTACAACGTAGTGTTCTCAAAGTAATTTTAGTAACATCAATGATACTTTAGAATATATACAAGGCTAAATTGTTACCTTTAACATTCATGCATTTCATTTCAGTGATTCTTCCACATGTGACAGTGTTATCTTTAAATCTATCTTCCCTCTACATAAAACAACTTTTGGGAATGATATTTTTTTCCTCTACAACTAAAAAATACATTTCTCTCTAATGCAAATATATACAAATTATTTTGGCATAATTGTAAGTTTACAAGTACCTTCACCACTTCTGACTTTGCCTTTCTCACCCTAACATGCAGAGAAGAAAACCTTTCATCATTTTGGAAATAGAAATGATTCTGTAAATATTCCTTGCGTGTATTTCACAGGTCAGCAGTCTCACTCCAATATAGATCTACATCTTAGATTAGATCATAATTTGTTTTCTGCTTTCCTTTCCCCTTGATGTGCTATTTCAAATAAATTTACAGGTAGTCAATAAAATTCTTGTGGGTGGGATTCTGTAATGAAAACAACCTGCTTAATTATAAACTCATTAAAATAAGAACATGACATTCCGAGGCACTAATTTATTCTTAGAAATCAAATTCCACTGAAAGCTAAGTGTGAATCTGACTGTCCTGAAAACAATTTGGTTAACTAAAAGCACGTACAAACAAAGTTATAATTGATCTGATTGGACCTAATTATCCTCTGGTTTTGTCCTCAACGTGGAAAGGTATAGTAGGACACAGATAAGTAATCTTGCGAATGATAGCTAGAACTTAGTGCAGAAGTTGATATCAAGGGAAAATATCTAATATAATTCCCAGAACAAACTTCTATTTTTCATATTCTATCTTATTGGCTCACAATTACAATTCCAGTAGGGATAGTACTAGGCAGTACCTCATAAATGAAGGTGTTCAAATGTCCTAATTCTCACATCTGAGTAGTTGGTTTCATGATTTTACCATATATACATGCAACACATTTGAATTTGCTTGTATTCGTTTTTCCCCTCCCTTGTGTCTCATTCTTAAGTTAACATTTTGTTTTTTGGAGGAGAGGATTATGCCACAGTGAAGCCAAGGTCAAAAAGCAAGACAGAATTTAAAAATTACTGTACTGCTCTTGTTGTTTCAGGAAGAGATCACCCAGTGTCCCAAAATGTTTGGGCACATGGAACATCTTTTCTCAAAGCATACTACTTATCATGCCTGTGATTGCCCTGATTCAATTAGAGCAAGAGTCTCTTGAGAAGGCTCGCTCTACCACAAGCCTTGCTCATATTGTAACTGTCATTCTTCACTACTGTAACTTTTTGTCATAGTGTTCCATTAGCAGAAAGTGTATTCTAAACCACGGGCAAACCTATAGTATTTTAAAACTAGTCTGCACAGGTCAAGCAACATTTTGAAAATGCAAAAAACAAAATGAAACAAACCAACAAAAGGCAGATCTGTAAATTCTGTGTTTCTCCCCCCTAATCCATTTTTCTTAACCAACCCTTTCCATATTTTAGGCACTGAGTGCTTTATAAAGAACTACAATATATTTTTACATCTATCACAAGATCATTCTCTGGATTTCAGCACTTGGTGGAAAATGAAAATGTGGAAAATAACTGACTTGGTAATGATCTTTGAAATTGATTAATTTGAGAAATAATGAATATTGCTAACTTTCAGGCTATTCCATTACATTAAAAGGTTAATGTTTTAAAAGCAGCAGTGAATTAAACAGTTTGAATGAAACATACATTTCACAACAAGAATGGGTTATGACCTTCCTATAAAACTCCTGTAAGCTTTTACTCTCCTGTGTAACGGCTCTTCCACTCTCATTCTGTTTAACCTTAAGTATATCTTATCCCCAGGAAACAATGAAAAGAAGGAGGCACAAGGAAGTAGAAAGTTTTTTTGTTTTTTTGTTTTTTTGTTTTTGTCACTGATATAATTAGATTGAATATATTTATGTTCTGGTAGATCAGGGTCAAAAACTTGAATTGAATTTGGAATTGCATTGTAGTTCTCCCTAACTTAAAAAAAAAGAAATTGTAAGGGATTATCTCTATGGATTTATTTAGTTAAAAGTTGAGCCCACTTAGCCTGAAAAATCTTCACTTGAAATATATCTCTCTCCAGGGTCAATATACTAAATAGAGACTCATCTTTGTCCCCACTTACCAATAAATTGTGAGTCAAGGGGGAATATGTTTAAGAAAGCAGATTTCTCTATGCCTTCTTTATATTATAAGAAAAGAGACCAAATAGCTTAGTGGAAGTAACTGGTTTATTTTATCACCTGAAAATAGTTCCTCATATAAGTTATAATCTACAATTTATTTGTAGTTATTAGAAAATATATTTTGAAGTATATGTTTGTCTATTCATATATGTGTATCAAACATAAATGCATATTAGGCAATATTTTTAAAAATCCTTTGTAAAATACTATTTGCTAGAGAAAGGATAAGACAATTATGACAAACTGAAAGGGACTCTTAACCAAAAGATTGATATATTTAGTTGTATGCATAGACAAAGCAAAAATAAATATGAAAATTAGTGATCTGGGTAATACAATTTGTGTAACTCTGATATACGCATCCCATTGTATATAACAATTTGTGATATGCTTCCTTCCTTTGCCATTAGCTACCACAAAGTCTACCAAAAACTTCCAAAGTATTAGCAACATTAACTTAAGAAAGCTTTCCTTATATCTGTATAGCTACCATATAATTGCTATGTTCAGAAAACCATAACTTTCAAAATGCAGTGGCCTAAAGGGACATCTGAATGATATATTACCTTCTTGTACACAGGAACATCACATTATGGAAGAAGAACGGTGTTCCTCTGTAATGAGGTAGAACAGAG
Organism: Tamandua tetradactyla; assembly: GCF_023851605.1. Classification (NCBI taxonomy): domain Eukaryota; kingdom Metazoa; phylum Chordata; class Mammalia; order Pilosa; family Myrmecophagidae; genus Tamandua; species Tamandua tetradactyla. The sequence goes on along the minus strand of NC_135345.1, from coordinate 29,183,839 downwards.
GGGCATCCTGAAAGAGGCCTTGGAAGAAAGAATTTGTAACTTCATGAGGAGTTGATAATATTTTTCACTTAAGAGATAATAAACAACTACAAGAATATGTTTTCATTTAAACATTGAAATGTAGTTTTGATTTTTATATAGAATGACCAGTTCAGAAAGTGTATTACTTAGTACCCTCCATTCTAGGGTGAATTTCCTCAGTATGTTTTGGCTCTGACATTTGATTCATTGCCAATGATTTTCAATACATTTTGTATGTAAATTTTTGCTAAATACTCCATCATATTTACTTCACCTGTAGGTTCTTTCAACTAGTTAGTCAAGTCACAAAACAAGAAAATAAATTTTAGTTATATAAATCATATTTATCTAAAGAGTGCCCAATTCTATTTTGGAAGCATGTGTCATCCTGATTTGTTTTTCTTTCTTATGTATGTCTTATGCTATATAGCTCATCTTCAGCCTTTCCTCCAAATAAGCGAAGTTTAATTTTTCTTCGTTCTATATTGAGAACTCATGTAGTTTCCTGCAGATATTGTTCTCGAAAATCATGCCTCATAACTATAGCTTTCAACTCAGTGAAAATTCCCCTGATTAAACAACTTGCAATTTTTTAAATAAATTGAAACATTAATAGCTTTCTTATCACCAAATCACCAGTGACAAATTTTTAAGACATGCTATGTGATTCCACTTCCTCTCTATTTTAAATCCTAGGTTTCTGTGGTACACAGTTTATGTGCATCTTCTAAAATACTAATGATACTTGATAAAAGCACAAATGTGTAACTATGAAAACATTCTTACATAAGGTTAATAATATGGCTACCAGTTACAATGGTAGAATCAGATAGCTTGGGCCCTTGCTGTTTATCCACTGATATATCTTAGACCAGTGCTATATATTCAAGGGACAATCCATACAGATTTTATAAGGTTTCTTATTACCTGAAAAGAAGTTCCACAATAATTATGTGAATACGAATGTAAGAAATCTGAACAATTCACACTTCGTACTTTAAGCTAAATGTCAGATGCATGTTTTGTGCCTGTCTCTTCCTTTTTGAAGTTATTGCAATGAAGAAGAAAATATAAAATACCATACAGTGAAGACAGAGCCTTTATATTTGCTCTAAACATTTCTTTCCAATTGAATGGTATCCTATGAATCTAAGATCCAATTATCATCACTTGGGAAAAGATTCTGACTATCAGTTTAATAGTATTCTTTTTTTAGCAGTCAGCAATGATACATGGAGGGAAAATAACCATGTCTTTATTTAGTGTTAAATTATGTACTTCATGTAATAAGCGAATGTTGGAATTGAAGAAAGGATGTTCTGCACAATTTTTCTCAAATGACACAGATTGGCTGTCTAGTAATTGGCCCTAAAGTCCTGATTTCTGGGCAATTACTTAAATTTCAGACTACATTTTATATATCAAATTTAGTCACTCTTTCTTGAGCTTTTGCCCATTTAAGAGAGTGCTTCCTATTTATATAATGCTTGCCTTTAAGAAATTTAATGTAATTTTAAGAATTACCTCATTAATACCAATAATATGACTACAAATTAGATCATGCCTTTTACTGTGCTGGAAACTGAGGCAGAAATCATTTTAGTGGCTTTTATAAAGTGCTACCATCTCCCAACTATGACAATTTTCCATGTAGAATGAAGTGTCACCGCATATGCATTCAGTACCAGTAGGTCACCATATTCAAAAGTTTCCATAGAGATTGCCCCAAACTTTTATACTTTTCACTTCATTAGCTGAGAAAGATGCCTCAGGTTTTGCTGCTGCAAGTACTCTGGGAAAAAATATCTTCTCCGCAGTCTCTAAGACAAACATGTGGAGAAAATAGAGAGTGTTCAAGATTCTTACTGGCAGAAGCAGGCCAAATTAACTTTCCTCATTATTAGTCCCTTATATCAGGTTGTGGCACAAGTGCGATTGGTCCCAAACCCAGGTTCAGTAGCTTAATGTCCCAAGAAAGAAAATGCCATAGCAGCAACAATCTGAATTGGATTATTCAGAATCCTATTCTGGCAGAAAATATCCTTGAAATCCTAATAATTGGGTTCCAATTTTCAACATATCTAATGTATTTAATAAAACAAAGCTTTCAAGCTTTCTATGGGAAACAGCATAGATGTAAACTGCAGTCCTTTATAACAATGTGAATTTCTGCATTCACTATTTTCCTGTATACAGAACAAAGATAAGCACAGAGCTTCATATCCAACTTGTCTGAATAATCATTTTGAAAGGAGGAAATCAGACTTCTACAATGAAATTTCTCTCAACATAGACACCTTCTTTTTAAAGAAGGAAAGATATATAGCATGAGATGATATATCAAAGGAAATGTTTGTTTCAGAGTATATGTAAGAATCATGTTGAGTTTTAGGTAATCGAAGAATAATGATTAAAATTATTGTTAAATGGCATTTAAAAAGGAGATACAGGAACATAGGATATAAATTCCAATTTTTAATCCTTAATAAAGCATAGTTTGCCTACTTGCTTTAAGAGCTAAAGTATGATTTTTAGGAAAGATTTCTGAAGATCTTTTAGTTTATCTTTTTTCAACATTTTCATTAGTGGCCTAAAAATAAATCATTAATGTAGCAGTAGAATGCCATTCTTAATGATATTTTTTAGAAAATAAGTAGTGCTAATATATTGTAAATATTGAATGCTTCTAAAATTATCAAATAATTATCGATATTATTATTAAATGCAGTATATTTATTTAATAATACCAGAATTAGTCTAATTTAATAGAATATTTTGAATGCAACAAAAATGTGCTCATACCACTTTACTGTGATGGCTTGGAGGTATGTAACTGAGAAAAATATGTCCTTTAATCTTAATTCATTCCTTTGGGTATGAGTCTTCAGTAAATATGACCTTTTGATGAAGTTAACTTGTGGCCTAACTCAATCAGGATGGGTCTTAAAACTATTATTAGAGTCCTTATAGATAAGACCACAGATAAACAAGGCACAGGAAACAGCCAGAAGCTGGAAGTTAACAGAACCAGAGGAGAAAGGAGATGTCACCATATGCACAACCATGTGATGGAAAAGCCAAGATTGCTGGCTGGTTAGAAGATACCAACCCTGGGAGAAGACAGCCTTCTAGTCTCTGAAACCCAGCACCAATAAACTTTTGTTGTTAAGCCAACTCACTGTAAGGAATTTTTTTTAGCAGTTAGGACATGTGAACATTTATCAGAGAAAGATCTAGAGAAAACCACCAACTATTTATTCAATGGCATACAAAGTCAGTACAGAGGCATGCATGGTTAGAGATGTAACTACCAGGTGAAATTGGCTCACTGCAATGAAATATGAAAGTCTTTGAGAGACGGAAAATAATACAAGCAGAAATGATAGATGGAGAACTTTCTGCTTGAATCAATGAATGAAGGTATTATCCAAATCACCCACTGTGGAAGCACATGCTAGCCATTGTTCACTCTGTAAAAGCTAGAAGGGAAAATCGATATATAGTTACAGAATATAGTACTAATAGTTAGGCTTTTTAATGACTTTTTTTTCAAATATGCTTTTACATGGTAGATTTTACATATGTCTGTGCCAGTGTGGTTGAGATATAATGCTGTACTTTTTCAGGCATGGATTGGATGTCATAAAATATGAAGGTGTCCTAGATTATCAGTACTGCTGACATATTGGAAGTACTTGGTAAATTTCAAATTCTTAGGATTCATTCTAAATTTACTGGGTAAGAATTTCTAGAGATACTCCTACTGTGTTTCCCAGGCAATTTTATTGCATACCCAAGTGTATCAGCTTCCTACTGCTGCTATAACAAATTAAAACAAACTTAGTGGCTCAATACAAATCTATTCTCTTACACTTCAGGAGATCAGATTTCTGACAATAGGTCTCACTTCTCAAGATGTCAGCAAGACTGGTACCTTCTACATGTTCTGTGAAGAATCTGTTGCCTTACTTTTCCCATCTTCTAGAGACTGCCTCCATACCTTACCTCTTGGTTGTTATTTACATCTTCAAAGCTAGTAGGATAGCACGGTCAAATATTTCACTCTCTCCTTGATCTTAGCAACTTTTCAGAGTCTGATCTCCTGTCTTCTTTTATTGTAAGGACCATTGTGATTATTTTTGGGTCCTCCTGGGTTATCCAGGATGCTATTCCTATCTCAAGATGCTTAACTTAACCATGTCTGCAAATTCCCTTTTGCCATGTTAAGTAGCATATTCACAGGTTTTGAGGATTAGGACATATACATCCCTGGAGGGCTATTATTCCATCTATCATGCCAAATTTTGATAGAACTTGATCCCACACAGCAATAAAACTCTATAATTATATGTTTAACAACAAAAATAAGTACACCACTTACTCATGCATTCATCCATCTGTTGATTAAAATATTAATTCATCATGCTTCAAATATTTGTTTCACATCTACCTGATGTAAGGTACAGAGACAATTCTTGGAAACACAAAATAAGGGGGGGAAAATCCCTAGCCTTATGGAGCTGAATCTTTTGATACAGTTCTTAAACTGAATTTATATATGAATTTATTACCTGCCTTCATTTTCTGGTTGCCAAAGCAAATACAATGCACTGGGTTGGCTTAAACAACAGGAATTTATTGTCTAAGAGTGTTGAGGCTAGGAGAAGTCCAAAATATTGGCCTCACCGAGGTAATACTTTCTCCGAGAAGACGATGGTGTTCTGGAGCTGGCTAAGGACACCCTTGGCCCTTTGCTTTTTTGTCATATGGCAGTGCACATTGCATCCTTTCCTGGATTCTCTCTTCTCTTCTGGGTCCTGTTGGCATTCAGTCTGGCTACTCCCTCTGGCTTTCTTTCCCTGTGGCTTTCTCCAACTTTCACATGTTTATAAAGCACTCCAGTAATCTGGGTTAAAGCACAACCCAATTAATTTGGGCCACACCTTAACTACAGTAACATCCTGCAGAGATCTTATTTACAACAGTTCCACAACCACAGGAATGGCTTAAGTTGAGGAAAGTATTTTTCTGGGCTGCATCTCTCACTCCAACCTAGCACAGTCCATGCTCTGAACCATAAAAAATATATTCTTCCCACTTACAAAACACATTAAGTCCACCACAACATCCCAAAAGCTTTAAGTCATCTCATTAACAATGCTAAGTACAAAGTCTTACCAAATTTGGTCAGGGGCAAGGTCTGTTCCAGGGAACAATTTCCCCGACCGATACAGATTTGGTACCAGGAGTGTTTATTGCAAATCATAACTTATTAGGGGATTTATTATAGGCATTTGGTCACATGACTGTGGAGATGGGTAAGACCATATTCTTCAGGGTAGGCCACAAGCTAGGAACTTCAATGAAGGTTTTTAATGTTTTCCTCAGAAGAAGCTGGCTGGCTTACATAGAAATGGAAATTCTTCTTTCTGTCTACTGAAATCAACAGTGCTCCTTAAACTTATTGGATGAGACATCTCTCATGTTGAAGGCATTCTCCTTATTTAGTTGTAGATGTAATCAGTCATTGATGCAATCAACTACTGATGATTTAAATCTATGCAATATCTTCACAGTAACAATCAGGCCAGTGTTTACTTGATCAAACAACTGAACGCCAATATCTAGCCAAACTGACACATGAATTTGGCTGTCAAAGACCACCACTTGTCAGTCTGACCCATGCATATCTTCTTAAACCATATTTAGTCTCTAAATAGAAACAAAATTGCCTAGCAATGTGCAACTCCTGCATACAACTGGAAACACACTCACTCTTTCCCCAGAAGAGTGTACAAGTCCTTAGATAAGATTCATTCTTAAAGTTAACATTCTATAACTTAAATATTATGATATAAAGTTAATACGATTTAAATTATATAATAAGAGGATATGAGAAGGAAGAAAGCAAACATATTTTCTTCATGTATATATGTAAACATTCACACCAAAACAAAGAGACATTTTTACAACCATTACTGTTCTCATTTCTGTAACTGGTCACAAGGTTGTAGCTCATATTTATATATTTGCTTTTTCAAAAGATAGAGTCCTGGATGCCTTGAAATCCTCAGGGTGTGGATATGTAAAAATAAACTTTAGAGAAGTCTCTAGATTACAATTTCAATAATCGTATTAAATTTCAAAAAGTGTGTTTTAAGCTGCCAAGGTCAGTGGATATTTTAATAATCATTTTCTAGCTGTTTTAAGGAGAGGTAGAGTAGAAATCGCTCAGCATTCTGGAGCTGATAGGGTTCAAATCCCAGGTCTATCACCAAGCAATTATGTGAACTTCTGTAAACCCTTCAATAGCTCTGGACCTAAGGGCCATATTTATGCAGACTAAATTATTTCTGAGTTTCCATCCAAGAGGAAGATTCTATGATCTGTACCTTCAATTTGCTATTGCTTGCATAACCAGATTAATTTAATGCTCTTTCCGGAGTGTTAAGCATCCTTCTAGAGAACACTTACACATAAGGTTATTAGGTAAAATGTTTCTATTTGAAGGAAAAAGAAAAAAACCTTTCCACTATTGCTTTGTATTAATATTTGTTGCTTTAATCTTATAAAGAATAAAATTCCATGCACATGCCATTTCCTATTCTTTTCAATTTTATTCAGTAAACAGTGGGTTTTGTGAGCATGCTGTACCAGGCCCCTAAGCATCTGTAAGTCACAGACTCTTTGATTACCCCCATACTGGAGACACCATTCAATAATTTGCTTTTACTTCTAATTATTCAGCAATGAGTCCATTGTTATTTTGAATCACAAAGTACATTTATTATTATCTTCAAACTTGTTATATTTTGTACCAGCTTCTATAGGAATCACTTTATTCTTCCTTTAAACGACTAATGAAAAATACAAAGACTTTGGTTTACCAAAAACGTGGCCATTAGTCATGAGTGATTTCTTCATTGACACAGATCTACTAATATTTCACATTTTATGATATCAATAATTGTAATTCATAACTTCTATTGCCTTTCATCCATGTACACTACATGGTGAGACAGCTAACACACACACCTATCAAACGTCTTAGAGGATTTCACAAAATTTCTATGGAGTAAATCTCAGGGAATAGCAAATTCCTGTCATCTTGGCTGAAGATGAATGACGATAAACCTGAGAATAATCCCTTTCCTAATACTACCTTAATTGCAACTGTGAAAATACTTAGACAAAGCAAATACATGATCCATTTGAAATACCTTTGCAGGGCAATCATTAAGAAAGGTAGAGTAGTATCTTTATATATTCAGATCTAATTTTCTCTCTGTTATTATACTTCATGTTTCAATATGCTAGAATTATTAAGACCCCCTTTAAAACCTGACATCCATAATCACAATAGCAATAGATGTTGCAGAACATATTTATAATTAAGGGGCTGGAACAATAGTTGTCTTGTCAACCGTGCTGATTCAAAAATGTTATGTACTCCAGAAAAGTCTTGTTTTTCTAATCTTGATTCAATATTGTAAGGTGGGACTTTTTGCTACGATTACTTCCATGGAGATGTGACACACTCAATCGTGGGAGTGACATTTTTATTAAAGGGAGATGTGACTCCACCCATTCAAGGTGGGTTTTGATTAGTTTACTGGAGTGCTTAAAAAAACCCACACAGGGAAACATTTAGGAAAAAGCTTAGACAGATGATGCAGATGTTTGGAAACGCAGAAGCCCCAGGAAATGCCAGGAGCTGAGAAAGCTGACAGAATCTAGATGGGAACCAGAGCCCAGCAGAAATCACCATGTGATTTTCCATGAGTTTCTAAACCAAGAGATGAAACCCAGAGCCTGGCAGTGGAGCAGCTAAGTACGGTCCACAAATGCTTAGAGAGGAAGCTGCTGTATACGGAAGCTAGAAGCAATAGAAGCAGGAACACCAACCAGCTGATACCAGCCACATACCTTCCCATGCGACAGAAGTCAGCTTTCCTTCAAAGTAAAGATATCTTTCCTTAGATGCCTTAATGTGGTCGTTTTTAAGGCCTTAGAACTGTGAACTAAAAACTGCAAAAATCTCCTTTATAAAAGTATATCCATTTCTGGTATTTTGCTTCCTGACAGCATTAGCAAGCTAAAACATCAACCAGTAGAAATATATCAAATCATAATTGGAAGGTTATGCTTTCCTACACATGAATTGCTCATGTACAGAAATATCCCCAAGTAAAGAAATAACTGGATTCTCATGTCAGCAAACTTGTACTTAAACAATACCTGGTAGATAATATACAGAGAAATAATTAAGTTCATCCTGCTATGCATAATTAAAATATGCATTTTTCAATACTATTACCAACTATGGAGTACCTATAATAGGCCAGGCACTCTGCCTCCCAGGATAAGTACGAAGAAAGCGGAGCTTTAAATTTCTTGTTCTCAAAGTCTTCAAGTGGTAGAAAAACAAGGACACACATACATGCCAAACATTATGATTGGTTCACTTTTTTAGAGGCCAAGTACAAATACCTGCTGGGGTGCCCATGTCTATCTAAAGATACATAAAGTATGTTGCCTTTTGGATATCCAAAAGAAGAGAAGATTCCTGGATGATCAAGTGGATGTTATCATAGAGTCAAAAGCAAATTAATAAGTTTGCGTCTTGACTCACATATACAGACTTTTGTAAATTTCAGCAATATGAGGCAGTCAGGTCAAACCTGCCTCTTAGATAAGTGGGCTTACTAAGACTATTTTCTATATCCATAAATCATAGCATATAACGTAGGGTCAGTGTTGACTAAGCATGAAAACAGAATGCTAAAACCCATCTTCTTTCTCTTTCAATATTTCTTAGCATACCAAGAGCTATAACATTTATGGATTGAGTAAGTAATAGGCGTTAACCTGCCAATAATAACACCAACAATGCACATCTATATTTGTATATATCATATGAATATGGTTCCTGCCTCTGAGGGTTTCAGAGAGAAACAGAAAACATTTATTTTAACAAAAATGCTCAGTGCTAGGTGTTAATCTCCCTGGCAATGTATGACCTGGATCCCTGGGATGAGCATGGTCCTGGCATCCTGAGATTCAGAAAGACCTCTTGACCAAAAGGGGAAGAGAAATGAAACAAAATAAAGTTCCAGTGGCTGAGAGATATCAAATGGAGTTGAGAGGTCATTCTGGAAGTTATTCTTATGCAGTATATAAATATCCCTTTTCAGTTTGTGGTGCATTGGAGTAGTGAGAGGGAAATGCCTGAAACTGCTGGACTGTAATCCAGTAGCCTTGATTCTTGAAGATGAATGTATAACTATATAGCTTTTATGGTGTGGCCATGTGATTGTGAAATCTTTGTGACTGACATTCCCTTTATCCAATGTATGGACAGATGAGTAAGAAAATAAAAACAAAAAAATCAATAAATAATAGGGGGGATAAGAAGTGTAGGATATTTGGGGGCTCTTTTTTACTTTTATTTTTATTCTTATTTTAATTGTTTTTGAAGTAATGGAAATGTTCAAAACAGATTGTGATGATTAACGCACAACTATATGATGCAAACCATTGATTGTATACTTTAGATGATTATATGGTATGTGAATATATCTCACTAAAATTGCATATTTAAAAAAATCTCTGTGCTATGTGATATGTGAGTTAGAAAGTGTATATAGAAGGGACTTTAAGAGCACCAGAGGATATAACTTAATGATCTTTCAGGTTGTATATAAGTCAGTAATTTTATGCCTGAACTTTTGCATGATTTTTCATTTATGAATGATAAGACATGATGTAGAGGTAATTTAAATGATAAAAATATCCAGCTGGACCCATGTAGTGATGTTCATACTGCAAACTAAATAAAGCATTTTTACAGCAGCAGATTTCAAAATCATGTACACAATATATAGCTCTCATGCCTACTTAAGCAAATCTATTGCCATCACTTGATCATGCAGAATGTGGGTGAGCAAATCTAAAATCATTGCCAACATGTTAGAATTAGCGGAATGTTTTAACTGAGATGATGTCAATCCCAATAAAATATACCGGATTTGGAAGATGTCTAAAAACTTTTCTTGTGAAAGTTAAATATGAGTTTCCATAAATAAGGTAGAAAGAAACTATTCACCAATAGAAGTAATTAAAGATTACACAACAATATAAATCTTCAGAATTTTAAGAAAGAATATCAAAATTGATTAAAAGAATATAATACTTTTATTGTAAAAAGGAATGGAAACTTGTTCAAAAAGATCTTGAGATGGAAAATTTGACCATACATAGAATGATGTGAATAATATGATCTAGTATCAGGAATGGTTAAACCAAAAAGTCTATTTCTTTATAATTTGGATATTTCAATGTTATCAAAGTTTGTTTTCATTCATTCATTTTTTTTTCATTTATCACTGTATCCCACAGTAATTAACTTATGCTATGTATATTTATTCAACATGTTTTGAATAATTTACATTCTGGCTTCTTCAATTAACTACTTGAGGGACTGAGGTTCACTTGATGAAGGATGGATGGAAAACAGTAATATAACATGAATTCACTGTGTGCTGTTTTAAATCTGTTATGTACCCTCAAAATACTACGTTCTTTAAATCTGTTCTTATAGGGGCATGCCTGTTGTGGATAAGCCCTTTCAATTGAGTTGTTTCAATTGAGATGTGACCAATCAATTCAAGGTGGATCTTAATTTTTACTGAAGTCCTTTAAGACAGCTCATGGAAGGAGAGAGCTCAGAGACAGAAACACCCTGGGAGAAACAAGCAAGGATCCACAGAAGCCCATAGATATTTTAGAAAGAAGGACCAGCAGATATTGCCATGTGCCTTCCTACATAGCAGAGGAACCCTAGATTGCTCCAGCCTTTCCTCCAAGAAGGTGAATATCAATCTTCCCCTTGGTGCCTTAATGTGGACATTTTTATGACCTTAGAACTGTAAATTTGTAACCTAATAAATTCACATTGAAAAAACTAACCCAATTCTGCTATACTGCATTCCAGCAGCTTTAGAAACCAAAACACCATGAGAGGTAACCATGTGTTGTCAGTGGAGTACCAAATACACTCATCTAATTCTCAACGAAGATTAGAGAAGTAGTTAGGGAAGACTTTCTAGAAAACTAGTGCCTCCGTGAGTCACAATGGGGAAACAGGAATAATTTATTCAGGCAAAAATAAAAAGATGGGCAATAAAATGAGAAGCTATAACAAATGAGAAGGCGTAATAGAGAGTCAAAATTGAAGAAATGACAGTATCTCAGTAGAAGAAGTTATAAAATAACTGTGAAAACTGGATAAAAGGAGGTAGATAGAAGCTATAAGATGTTTACATGTTGTATTAAGCATTTGTATTTTACTCACAAGTGTATGAGTTAAGTGAATTAGCTTTGGAATCAGACAAACCTTACTCTGCTATTTCCTGGTTGTGAGAAATTAGGAAGAATGCATTGATTTCCAAGCCATAATTTCTACGTAAATAATATAGCCACAAAAATAGTCCTGAATGACAGGGTTGGTGAAGAATTAAAGTGAGCTGGGTCATGTATAATGTCCATCACAGTGAAAGGGACCGTAGCTAGTCTCCAAGTAATAATGTCAATGATATCATCATCAAGATAAAAATAGTAAGATGGGAAAAGTGAATGAAAATAAGAGATCAGGAATCATTTCAGAGAAGAAAAAGAAATTTGTCAAACAGAAATGAGACAGAAATACAGTCACAAATGATCAATTTTTTTTTCCTATATGTTCATTCTGTTTCTCTGGAACACCCTGACTAATGTAGGAAACTTTCATATTATTTATATAGTGAAACATGGCATAGAATAGAGTTTTTCAAAGTACAGAAATGGTCTTCAAATAACTATATTTTATCAATAGAAAAACCAAAAACCTACTCTTAGGCTGAAATGTAGTGAAAACTCTGGGTTTTTATCGGCATTTTCCTTAAATAATTTTTCTATTTTTTCTGCTTGCTCTTAATTTATTTTAGGCTGAGTTTATCCTTCTATTTTGCCTTTCATCTGAAATGTTTCATTTAACCACAGTAGGATGATTTAACTTTAGAGTATCCAGAGGCTGCAAGTGGCTCCTTGTTGAAATTTCTGCTTGACGGGACACTGCTAATTAAATGTACACTTAAATAATTATTTGAAAATGCAACTGTATTTTCATCCACTCCATATGTAATAGTTCTTGAAGTGCTGAAATGAGAGCTTATTTTTTAAATGAAACAATATTTGTTGAAACTTACCAAAAAAAGACAGTGCCAGTATCATCTTTGCCTGCATAGTTCACAGAAAGTTGAAACACTGTTATTTAAAAACGTACCCTGCTTAAACACTACCCACGAACCATCTGATCTTGTCTTTTTAATTCAACTTTCATGCTGATGCTAAATCTTAAGTATTTTCTCATGAAGGCAAATTTCTCAATTATTAACCTCAAGAGCCTGAAAGAAAACATGGGCATAGCCTCCTAAGCACATCAGATACATTTCCTCGAAAATATACTTGGCATGGAAGAGATGGCACGCACGTCTTGATGACAATAATAACTGAAAGAAAAACAACATGCTATTATTGCATAGTTACTTGAATGAATTGATCAACATTTCTAATGTAACTTTGAGTTCCTACTTAAAAAAATAAATTAATCACAACCTATTAAAACGTGTTACTTGATTTTCACTTTCTTTTTTCATATTTGTTTGCAAGGGATATCATTTTAAAAGGAAATCCATTGCATTTTAGTTTGGTAGAGTATTATTTTAATAGCTTGCACATAGTTCTAATATAGCAGCAATTTAAAATAATACACAAGAGATAATCTATACCAAAGAGTTAGCTCTGCCTAGATGACACTGGTTGTACAACAGAGAACGAATTGTATAGACACAACTCCTGCTGTACATGTGCTAATTATTTAACTGTGAAGAAAAATCTAGACATGGGTACCTACAATCAAGAATTGTATGTGCTAAGAGACATATGATTGGTACAATTGAGTAAGAAATCCTTTTTGACTGCTAGAGCTGAAATGCTCAATTCTTTTCTAATTCTATAAAAGATGTATTATTTAGAATAAGGTTTTGCTCAGAGTATATGTCTGGTTCTTCTTTAATATCATTAAATGGTCATTAAAGGCTACTGCAAAGAGAACATATAAATTAAATGATATTAGGGATACAGCAACTTCAGTAGACAAGATGATAAATTACTGTGAGGAGAGTTGGCTCAAACAAAAACAGCAATAAGGGCAGATGGTAGAAGCAGCTTTCCTAGAAAATGCAGTAACCTAGCTGTCACAGTTTACCAGGCTTTTGGAAGGCTGACCATAAAGTAAGTGCAAACCTGACCCAAACCATAGCCTGAGAAATACACTCTCACAGAACTCAATATTTCCAGAGGTTAGCTTGGACCATCTTCCAGGACATTACAATAACTTTTGGTCTGCTTTTGGTCCATAATCAAGAAGCATGGACAAGATTTTTTTGAATTCTGGAAGTGAAAGCAAGTTGGAAAAAGGTCTATTTCATTTGCAGCAGTCTTTATCTTCCCCATTCCTGCTAGGAGCCACTGGGATATAAAGAAAGAACCCTAACGGCAATTGTACTTGTAACATAACAGAGGAACCAAGACTCAAACCCCAGGAAGATTTGAATTTTGGGAAGATGGTGGTCAATTTTCTAAGGTTAATCTTCTCTATGAGAGGACACTGAGAGACAGAAAGATAGATACTGATTAATAATCAGGAATCAATGTACCTCTTCCAAAGCAAATGGGCTAACGTAAGCTGCTCTATTGAAGTTTTACAGCATACATAGCTTATGAACAATACGCAATTTTTAAAGCAGTGGTTTTCAACCATGACTGAATTTTAGAATGACCTAGAGGAGCTAATTTATAGTAATCCTGTTCTGGGCCCCATCTCAGACCAATTATATCAGAATCTCTGACAACATAAATCTCCATAGTTGAATCTAATATGCAGCAAGGATTAGAAACTACTGGTCTAAGGACTTATAGAATGGTTGAAATGTATTTTGATGAAATTGAATATTTGTCATGTTGAATTTGTTCAGATGTGACCTGGATGAAGGTAAATATCATCTGTGCCTCACAATGGTTGTAATAAACAATTGTGAGAGGACCCATTGACCTCAGACACTTTCAAATAAATATAATGAGGTTTTCTCCAGATGCTAAATATTAATTACATTCTTTGACATTATTCATATCTTTTAGGCTTTGTATGCAGCTTATTTCTTATGTGAGTATATGTGAACTTGATCATTTGCAAGAAATTGACCCTACTGGGATTTTACCCTTTTGTTAGTGTTGTCACTGGGGGCAAATATGAATATAAACTGGAACATTCTATTTAGATGTATGCTTTAGTCCTGAACTAAGTGTCACTAGACTTGAGTTCTTTCTGCCTTTTGTCCCAAGGATTGGGTTAACAATTGACCTATCTGAATATTACCATCTAATCTCTAAAATTTGACTTAATGATATTTAACATGCCCATAAATAATGGCCATTTTAAAGAGCAAAATAAACAAACTTAAATAAGTAAACTGAATGAATGCAAGTCATTGTAGGTGATATATACCATGAAGTTATTTTAATATACTGTTTGGAGTAGGTTTTCCTTGATTTTTTTGTTATATAGGACACACATCTATTTGGTTTTAAAAGCTAAGGACTAAGTATAAAACTAAAAACACCTGAAAGAATATGTGATGAAGCTGAACTTATTTTTCTCACTTCTTTGAGTAGGAAAAAAAGTGTCCAGCTTGGAGCCAAGATTAGACAGAAGCAAAAGTTCATGTTCTGGAGTCTTCCTAAAAGTGATGTTCTACCTCATCCAAACTCAACTGAATGGAAGGATAATGAAACTTTAGATAGGATGTGGAGAATCTGAAAGAGGGTTTAATTCTTCACTTCAGAAATGCATTACAGAGAGATAAAAATTCTATGTGGCAAAAAAGCAGGAGGGTAGGAAACTAAAGTTTGATGTTTCTAGGTAGAGAGGGCCTTAAGCTCCATCATATTGTTTTTAGAATTAGTCAAGTGCCTCCAAAAGGAGGAGCAAGAGAGCTTTGCTAGAGTCAGATGAAGAGAAGACTGCAGTTGGGAATAAGGGACAAAACACTTCAACCGTTAGGTAACAGAGGATGAGGAAAAACCAGGCAAGCCACAGTAGATAATAGAGTTGATAAATGGAGATCAAGGGCCAGATGTGTCGATCCCCAATTCTGGAGCAATATAAAAGCATTGCAACCACTACTCCAAACCTCCATAACATAAAGACAATCAAGTAAATGGTGGAAAATAATTCAAATGGGGATGACATTTTTTTTCACCATTTATCAGAACTGAGTTTGAATCAGAAATTGTTTTGTTGTAGAATATAAAAGTCATAGTTTATGCATGCCTGAGTCTGTAGCCTAGATTTATACCTAATATGAGTAAAAGTACAGAATTGGTACCAACAGTGCCAAAAACATGCAGAGAATGCCCTTTGATCTATAAAAGAATGAATTCTCTGGATGTTTCCAAACTGTTGATAATCTAGATTCCAGAGAGACTTTGCCTTGTTAATCTCTCTCATATCAGAGCTCCCTGAATTCTTGCCTGAAATCATGTCTGAATTTAGTGCCATGCCACTCGTCTCACACCTCTCCTTACTGCTTTGTTTTTGTTTTCTTAGTGTTAGACTAAGCTTACTTGGACATAAAACAGTCTACAACTTTCAAGTTAACCCTGCAGTACCACCCACCATTCTGAGATCATGTAGTGTGCAGCTTATGCATTAGGCAAATTCACATTAAGCTTTCTTGTTTATAAGGGATGTCCAGTATAACATGTGAGAAAACAGCTTAACACATTTCCACTATGTATAGCTAAAATATGCAAAACTTAAAATGGCATGAGAAAGATTTATCTCCAAGTATTATTTGGTTACACCATTGGCTTTTCAATGGGTCTGGAGGGAAAAACAGAAGGTCGGTTAGTAACCGAAATGAAATGAAGCTAGAGAATGACTTGTAAGCTGGAGAGAGCTGGGTCTGAATGTTGCAGAGGAATAAGGAGCATAGTCAACGGCCCAGGGAAGAGCTGCCACACAGCAAGCCAAATTATCTCCGGCCATTCAACAATGAGCCAGTATTCATGCGACTCCCCCAAATCAACCAAACAACAATTTTTAAAAAAGGGTAGAAAACTTATGGTCTCTGAGTGGAAATGAGTGCATGAATTGTATACTTTAGCTTCAATTTCTTGAAATATGATGAACTCGTTTATACAGACTACCCTTCAATTAACGACTGCTTTTATCTAAGATGAGAAGTAAGATGTTGCAAAGAGACTCAAAATTAGTGACTAAAGAAAATGGAAATATGCAAGTGCAAGTGTATTTCCTTCAAATAGTAGTATGTAAGTGTCAGGTTGGTGGACTCTAGACATGCTTAAGAATTGAGAGGACAAGAGAGATAAGACCTTGGTCCCTTCTTGCTCAACTATGGTGGAAATGAACTGAATTAATAGGGGGTGTCTCTATTTGTGGGGGCATCAGTGAAACTGTCATTAAACAAGGCCAAACAAAACAAAATATCAAAGTGACATAGGATGTTTTAGAACGTCTGACCATGTGTTTTCTGTCTCACAAATCAGAGTGGCCATGTGCCAGTTGCAAAGAATAAGAATATGTTCAGGAGCAGGTCAGAATTTGTCTTGTTATATGCCTGAAGGAAAAAGGACAGCATCTGCTCCTGTCATTTGAATTTGACATTATAAAAAGATACAGATCTGAAAAGATAGTTCTCAAGTGAGTATCAGAAGGGAAGAGAACATTTCTGGGGGGAGAGGTGACAGGTAAAATCTATTGTATTGTTATAATTTCACTAGCATCAAAATGTATGTTCATCTGTATATATGAGGCCTGTTAAAAGAGTGGGTTAATTTAGCATATTTTCATTTCTCAGGCATTTGCACAAGGAAATCATATTTCCTTGGAAATGAACTTTTATTAGTTTATTTGTAGATTTAATAAATTTGCTTATTCCGAACATTTACACTGCCTTTCTCATTCTGCAGTTTTAAGCTAGCCTCAATACACTGAAGTATAGCCAGCTTTGCAAATACACTGTAACACCAAAAAGGCTGGAATGCACATAATTTGAAGAGTGAAAATGGCTTGAGAGTATGCAGCCTCATTATCCATAGGTATGTAACCAAAATCTGTGTTTAGGTATTTAAATATAAATAGTTCCTGATATCTGGACTGTGACAGACATAAGTCACATTATCACTTCCTAATTGCCTCCATTACTAACTTCATTATTTTCTTTTAGCTTTAAGAAAACCCTGTGTGAGCTCATGGGGCTCAACTGCTTAAGGTAAGAGAGAAATGAGCACTCTTCTGTGAGTACATTGCTGTGATTTTATTGATACACATCACACTCCAACCCCGGGTTATGCTAAATGAGTGACTAAAACGGTAGTAGGGGAGCTTACTGCATATGTGGGCTCCCTTATTAACTCAAACACCTAAAGCCTGCCCTGCCTATCATATTTTCTAGTCTCTTCTAGTTCATATCATCTTGTCTCCTGGAGCCCATGGTGCAGTGCTGTACCTAGAGGGGCATTTTGCTGTTTTCAGATAACAGGAATATTTTACAATTGACATTCTTCCCCCACCATTGAGATGCAATTTATTTTTTTAAGAAAAATATCCAGTGTTCTGCTGTATTAAGCAATAGAACTTTAATTTTCCCAGAAGTATATAAAGTCTGAAGGATTGAACTGAAAATACAGATCACATTTTCTTAGTTGCCAATAAAAATGGGAAAATTAGTTCTGTTCTATACATGCACTTTAGGGCATATTGCGTTGGTGGTTGATGTTTTTCAAAAATACCCTCTCCAGAGCTTTCCTGTCTCTGATTATCAGATGATAATCTTGAAATCCTTTTGCCCTTTTCTGTTTCATGCAGTTATTTAAACTTCATTTATGGATTTATATAATATATTCACAGAATGCCTGTCAGGGTTGCAGGTTTTATTAATTTTTAGAATCTTTCTTGGGCAAATTGCTAACTAAATTTTTCATCTGCATTGAAAGAGATATAACATCATGGAAATCACATCAAAATAGCTCATTGAAAAGTGAAAAATGCAAGGCATTCCTTTTGAAATTTGTAAGAAATTATTTAATAGGACTTTACTGTGTCTCTGTGTATGCTAATCACTGTGCTAATATAATGTCCAACATCCAGCCCCTGGTACCAATTTAGAGAGGCTGCGAAGCATCACATAAGCACAGTATGGGATGCAGGGAATATACATTATATAATTTATATACGATATTATATAATAATGCAAAGAGTGCCATTTGAATAAAGTTCTGTTTCAGCCATACTATCTTTAAAACACTAAGCAGGTTATTTACTTTGAAATTGGTAATAATAATAATAATACCTACTTCAGGGAACTGCTCTGAAAAATAAATAGGGCCATACACATAAAATTCTTAGAACAGTGTCTGGCCTGTAGTAAGCTTTAAATAAATGTCAGTTATTTTTAGTACTATCCTCAAAACAGACTCAGAATAAAGGGTTGTATTCAGAGTTAAGGAAGCTAAGAGGAGGGAAATGAGAAACCTTGAATAAAAGAAGACGTGCATCCACAGAGGTGATGAATTAGGTGCATCGTTATGAATTAGTAGAAATTTGACTTGGTGCAGTTGTTATAATGGGTATGGGTGTCTTCATGCATGAGTATGCATGTGTGTGTGTGTGTGTGTGTGTGTGTGTGTTGGGACATAGGGTCAGTACATGTGGGTGGTTAGAGAGAGTTTTAATTTTCATTTCTTTCAAATAATGAAGTAGGGTCATTAAACTCATCTTACGTGTATCATTCTTTGATTGCAATGTAATCAACTTTGGCTTATTATTTAAAAAGGAAATTTATTGGAAGGTTGGGGGAATGCATGTGATCAAATTCAAGGGTGAAGAACCAGCCCTAGAGAAGTAAGGAAGACAGCAGTCTTGAGAATTCTATTCAAGAATATTCTTAAGTTGTCTCTACTAGAATGAATAGATTCCAACTGCTTTTTTCATGCTTCCTCTGAAGAGTCAATGTTTCTGTGATGGTTTTGACCCAGCCCCCTGCCAGGGTATCCCATTCTCTTTCTGTTAAAGGATTGATGTCAAAGCATACCACACCGGAGATGGAATCACAGGTAGTCTGATGGTTTATCATTCTGGAATGTGGATGTGTGCTGGGGGTACCAGAGAAAGGGAGACCATACCAACTTGGTAGAGAGAATGAAAACAGCATATTCCTGGAGGAGCCAGGTCAGGGGTGTTTGAATAATATTGGGAGAGTACTAATGGTAGGTGGCTTCTCCCATGGCCAGAAAGGAAGAGCGAAAGTGTAGGGTGGGTTGTCTAAGGCTTAGCTGAAGTCCAGTCTTATCTCTCCCCTGTTCCCACCGACAGAGAAACTTACTGATGCTGCCTTGGTAATGTGACCACCCCTTGATTATGGGAGTGACTTTCACTTTTGCTTACATGTTTACTAAGATTCCACACGTTGGGAGATGGCTATTCTGCAAAAGGTTAAATTAAAAAAAAAAAAAAGAAAAGAAAAAACTAATACCAAATAGGCAGATAATCAGCAGGGTCAACAACTAGCTGTGGGAGTGTTATGACTCCCGGAAAAAAGATTTTCTTCCAATGTTTCCTAATAAAATAAGAAAGAGAAGGAATACATTTGGGGAGGAAAATGTGTTGGAAGAGATAGGGAAACAGAGAAGGAAAGGAAAAGGAGAGAAGGAGAAAGATTTAAAACACATAAATAGAAATACAAGAGATAGCATTCAGATTTTAAATTTAATTTTCTTCTTTGTAATCTCTATTATACACAAATCTTTGCTATCTCTAATTCCATAAACTGTCTTTATGTTTGTTGCAGATTATTAGGTATGCTGGCCTCTAAAGAATTCTTGAGATGAAGTGCTCACCATGACATAAAGAAATGGATTCAATACATATCAAATTGTTTTTAATGAGTGTGCACAAACAAGCTCATATAACCTCATTCTGTGAGATTTTCAATACTTGAGAATCCTTTGAATAATTACATGTGTGTATGTGGGACACTTAACACAGACCAAAATATTTTGAAAAATATAAAATTTTTTAAACATTCCATATTTCAAAGTAGTTAATTAAAATGTTTATTCTATTTTTAGATTCTTTTCTTGACTAATTAACTTTTACTACAACTGGTCCAGGGAATGATTACAGCTTCTCCAAAGATCATTACATTTAAAAAAGTGGACAACGTTCATTGCAAATTTTTTAAAGAAGACTATAACCTTTCCACCAAGATATAAATAAATTACTTGATGACATTAATAATTTCAAATTATATTCAAAATTGATTCAAAGCTACATGCTTTCATTCTGTGCATCACTGAGCAGAAATTAGTTTCTGACACCTCTTCTGATTCACAAGGTAATATAATCTCCCACTGTTCTTAGCCTCATCACAGTATGTTAATAACTTTATCTCAACACAAATAACAGTCTATGCTATTGAGTCATATGCATTATTCCCTAGTCCTTTCTGAAATAATTAGAATAGAAGCTTATTTTCATCCTTATGGTCTGTCTGCTTCATAAAAGGCTGAGTATTTGTCGTGGCCCAGAGCACGAGCTCCCTCCAAATGGCCTGTAACAACTTGCTTTACCCAAGAACAAAGCTCAAGAAAGAAAACAATCTACTCAATAGGAGAAGACTATAACCAAGGGTGTAAAAATGGAATTGATTGTATCTTATTCTTAAATACTAATATTAGTAAAATGTCAGGTCTTAAGCCTCTGAAATGATTACACTAGAGACCCAATAGTCTCATACTGCATGAAATGTCTTTGGTCTAAATTTATATATCACCCCTTGCACTCCCACCCTGTTCTTTGCCAAGTACTAAACCTCTGGCATGGCTGGCACCAGAGAACCTCTCCTGTTCCTAAGTCCCAATAAATCTATGTCTACTTCTGGGCCTGGCACGTTTTACAATCTTGCAGCAGCACCAGACTGTACTCTTCTTGAACTTTGGGCCCAAACAGCATTTGATCTAGGACTCAATGTAATTGACCTTCATTTTAAATAATAAAATGATTGCAGCAAGGTGCCAGGGAATAAACAGGGAATTAGACATAGAACGTCATTTCTTCAGGTCCATGCCATCCAGCTGCATAAACCTGAGAAAACGCTTAAAAAAAAAAGTTTTGAGTACATGTGTGACTCCCTGGGTTGTTTTGAGGAGCAAAAGATATATATTTTAGAAATATTTCCTAATAGTAAAAAAAAAAAAAAAATCATTGTTATTGAATTTAATATGCTTCTACATATGCTTGAGAATAACTGCTTTATTTTTCAATATGCAAAAACAAGTAGGACCGTCTTGGTACTAAAAAGAAGAGAAGGAGCTTAGGTCTGAACATGAGGTTTTCTTTAAAATATTAAGGAAATCTAAGCTTCTACAAATAAGTTTGGATTAGGTTCAATTTTGGCTCCTATCAGTCCTGGGGCCAGAAATTTTATATAACTCAAGGAAATGTTTTTAGTGATGTTTTTTGAATACTTATGGTCTAAAGATTCTGCTACCTCTTATGGATATGAATGAAAATCAATGGAAAAAGTCCCTCATTCCTGTGAGAGATAAAGAAAAGTAAATTAAAATAGCAATAACATGTGATGAATAAAAGGAAAAACAATGTACTTTAGAAAACATTTGAGTCATGTTTCTCATGGCATTTGCTATTAAGCTCTTATGAAAGCAGTACTATAAAACCAGTGATGTGCTAGAGCCATCTCCAAGGTGACATGTGCATTGATTCCCATTTTTCTATTTTCAGTGATGCCACGTTGGTAGTTTCAAATTGACCTGGGTGGGGTTATTTCTATCACAGTAGTAAGCAGATACTACAAATAAGACCTCTCCCAAACCTCAACCCCAAGAGAGCCATTTGTTAAACATTTATCAACTCACATTGTATACAATTTTAAAACAAAAGAGGTGAAGAGAAAGCCATGTATTTTTAAGGCTTTGAGCTGGGACATAGTTAACATTTTTCTCTTTTCTCTGAAGATGTTATAATAGAGTGATGATTTTTCTTTTACTCTTTACTGGAAATCTGCAGAACAAATAGAACAAACAACTCAAAGCTCCACATGAGAGACAGAATGATTTTCCTAATAAAATGTAAGATGAGTTGAGTGCTAATTTTAAGATGGGGTTAAATAATTTCAAGAATGTCACCATCAACTGATAGGCTCATTATTTCATATGACAGATAACAATAGCTATAATCATAAGTTATAACTCAATGCATAGTAAAAATGAAATGGAAGATTCTGAAAATGGATCAAGTACTGGCTGCAGTGTTCAAATGTCCTCAGGCAATAACAACTTGCTTAAATACCTACTGAAATTCAAAGTGCTTTCCTAGATTGAGTGCAGTTTTGCTTAGTACAAATTAATTTCCCAGTTTTGTTTTTCACTGGTGAGCACCAAGAATTCATGTGCTACTGCCAACAAATAAGACTTCATGTGTTTCTTGAAATAATTATTTGTATAAAATAGAACTTCCAGAAGCCAGTTTTTGTAGCCTGCAGCTATTCCTTCTCCAATGAGTACTCTAAAATCATTAACTTTTAGCAATTACTTCTGTACCAAACCATTATCTTTCTAAGCCAATCAGTTTGTACACATTTTCATCACAACAAAGTCTATAGATTAGGAAATAAAATCCACCTGTTCGGATACCTTGTTGAAGTCAGATTTTCATTTAGGAATTGCTTTTTTTTTTGGTTTATGAAATTATATAAGCCTAATGAATTCTTCAGTATTGTTCTTTTCTAATGACATTCCACCGTCCCTCCCAAGTTTACTTTAACATGGAACAGTATTTGAAACTGTTGTAAATGAGTAAACGCTATTTCCCATGAATTGCTACAAGTGGGAACAGTATTGCTGATACTTCTTAGGGATCTGTACACTGAGAACTGTTTATTAGACCCTCTGTGGTCTGCTGGGGGCAGAAGTTATTTACACTTATGAGTGAGGCTCTAATTACTGACACTTCCTGAAGGCAGGTGGAGGTTAGCAAGTAAAGGAAAGAGAACAAAGTCAAGAACAAATAACAACATTTTTCTCCAGCCCAAGCAGAAAAGAGTAGAAAATAGGAGCTTCTCATTGCATTTTCCAGAGGATGTACCAAAGACTATTCCTTATATCAAAGGCCTATAGTTCTAAGGCACATGAGGAATTATTGAAGAGACATGGAGTTCTGATACTTTTTTGACCAAGATCTGCTCTAGATTTGTGAGACATCTTCTCTACAATTGATGAGATCAGTTCCCAAAGGAGTGAGAAGTTGTTACAGGCTGAGAGGTTACATATGCAAGACTCTATTCCAGTAGGGGCAATCAGAGATTTGAGAGCCAGATAGATTTGAATGGAAAATGTGATTAACTTGATAGATTTGCATATTTGGCATATTTGGCTATGTGTCTTCACTTCTCCAAACCCTGAATGCTTCAATTCTGACATGGTTGCAAAATGTTAGCTAGCATGCATTGAGTATTTAAACATACTTGGCATCAGATTAGAATCTTTACCTCCCTTATCTGTTTTAATCCTTTAGGTAGATCTGGCCATTACTTCCATTTTCCATTAAGGAATTGAAGTTTTACAGTGACTACATAGTTTGCCCAGTCGCATCACCAGCAAATAGCAGAATTAGAATTCAAATCAGGAAGTCTAATTCAAAAGCTCAATTTCTTATCCATTATGCTTTAATAATCACTATATTCTCACATAGATGAAACTATCTGAAATGCTTAGGAGATGTGTATCAGCCAGAGTTCTCTAGAGAAACAAAATATATAAAGAAACATATGCGTGTAAATATTGAGAAATTTATTATAGAATTCATCTCACATGACTATGGGGATTAGCACATTTAAATTTTGTGGGGCAGGTTGCAATTTGGAAATCTGATGAAGGTGATGTTGAATATAAGCCAGGAAAAGCTGGGTGGCTCAAGCAGTGATACAAATTCTTTATGACTGCTGAAATCCTCAGTTCTAACTCTAAGGCTTTCAACTGATTGAATGAGGTGACTCCTGCCATCACTACTGACTATCTTATTTGTTGATTGTAGATGTAATCACTGTAGATGTAATCAACTGACAAATGATTTCAGCTTGTTTATAAAATACCTTCACTGTAAAAATCAGGCCAATGTTTGCTTGACCGCACAACTGGACATCAGAACCCAGGGAAGTCGCGGTATGAAATTAACCATTGCAAGATGTATTCATTTGTTATTGCTATGTAACAAAATTCCACAAATTTAGCAACTTCAAACAATACCCATTTATTAGCTCACGGTTCAGTAGTTTAGGAGTCTTTCATAGGGTACCTGGATTCTCTGCTCAGAGGAGCACAAAGCTGAAATCAAGGTACTATCTAGGCTTGTTTCTCATTTAGAGTCCCTGGGGGGAAAATATCTCATTCTTATGGTTAACAGAAATCATTTTCTCATGATTATAGAACTAAGGTCCTCATTTCCCTGAGAGCTGTCAGTTGGAGATTGCACTCAGGTCTCAAAAGCTGTCCTTGCCATCCGCAACTCACAACATGGATGTTTGCTTTCTTCCAAACCAGCAAGAGTCCATCTTTCTCATGTTTCCCATCTCTTCTGTGACCACTAGAGAAGTTTCTGTGCCATTAAAGGGCTCATGTAATTAAATAAGCCCACTTGGATAATCTTCCTTTCTTAAATTCACATTCACATATGTGCTGCATAACATAACTCGATTAGGAATAAAATCCATTATATTCACAGTTTCAGGGCTTATGCAATGTGTGCACACTAAGGGCAAGAAAACTCAGGTGCCATTTTAGAGTTCTGCCAACTGCTTGTGGTGTGAGTAACAATCTCAAAGATTTGTGAGGATGAAGGATAATAAAATTAATGAATGTAGTAACTTGAGTAGTCCACAAACAATTGATACATGGCATGATGGTTTGAGTTGTATGAACCCCAGAAAAAAGTTGTGCTTAAATTTAATCCATTCTTGTGGATGTGAACCCATTGTAGGTAGGGCTTTAGATGTAGTTCCTTCAGTTAAGGTGTGGCCCAAGATGGGTCTTAATCTATTACTGGAGCTCTTTATAAGCAGAATAAAATCAAGACAGATGAAGAGAAAGCACGGAACCCAGAAGAGCCAGGAGAGGTTGCCATATGCATTGTCATGTGACACAGAAGCCCATGACCAAGGATCACCAGCAGCCAGTCCCAGAATGCTCATCTTTAGAAGAAAACATCATCTTGATAACACCTTGATTTGGATGCTGTACTAGCCTCAAAAAAGTGAGCTAAAATGTTTCCATTATTTATGCCTATTTATTGCATGGAATTTTCTTGAACAGCTAAGGAAATTAAAACATATGGTGATGTTGATGGTGATAATGATGCTATAAAAAGAGACAAGCTCAGATCTAATGGATGTCTATGAAGCCCAAAACAAGAAATAGAAGCACAGATTCAGAGTCAAATAACCCTGATAAGGAAAAAGTTTTAAATGTTCAGAAAGTGTTCAGACCTTTTTGCTTGTTAATTTGACTCATAATTTAAGGATTCTATTTATGGGAAGCCAGTAACTTCTCAAGAGGTGACTACACCAAGTTTTAAATCTTAGGGCCAGAGTTTATATTATAATTTTTTCTAGGTTTTGGATAACTGGTTTAGTTGCATCCAAAGTAAGCATCTTCTCTACAACTTCACTTGATATTCTTGTGAAAAAACACTGACTTACCTGACTTAATAAGTTCTCGTCATCCATCACCAAGCTCCCAAGTACTAATTCATTCTTATCTGCCTTGTGCTAGTAAACTTATTACATCTTCTTGTAGAAATTTCATAGCCTTTATGTAATGCATTATTTTAGAGACTAGGGATATCTATCCTTTATGAAGTATAAAATAAGCTGTGGTAGTTGGCTAATATAAATTATGAAATTATATCTTTGCCAAATGAAGTTTTGATATAGTATCTTCTAGATCAGGTTAAGGCAGCTGAATTGGAGCTTGTAATTCTTTCTGTTCCATATTTTATCATAGCTTATGCATAACTAAACTGTAAACAAGAATAAAAGATAGATAGGATATGTTACTGTAAATCATTAAGTTTTTCAGCAAAACAAAAATTATCAAGATGTAAGGATTCTATATCAAGAATATGTGACATTAATTAGAATGATAATTGTTGAATGGAACAGTCTTCCTTCTTTCATAAAACATTTAATGAGAGCCAAATTTATGCTAGGCACTGGGTTTTTCTAAATACAGTTTTGCTGCAGTACATTCACAGACCATACAAACTATTCAAAGCACACAATTGCTAGCTCATAGTATCAACATACAGATTTGCATACAACGTCATGATAAGTTTTAGAACATTTTCATTACTCCAGAAAAGAAATAATTTAAAAAAGAAAACCCAGATTCTCCCATATCCTTCCCCCAACTTCCCCCTACTATTGACTCATAGCATCAGTGTGATATATTTGTTATTAATGATGAAAAGACATTAAAATATCAATATTAATAATAAAATATTAATATTAGATTTAATCCGTAGTTTCCAATAGGTCCTATTTTTTCCATATACCTCCCTGTTATTAATTCCTTTTAATAATGTCATACATTTGTTCTGGTACCTGAAAGAACTTTTTTATATTTGTACAATTAATCACAGCTATTGTCCATCACAAGATTCACTGAGATAGACACTCCCTTGTATTAACCACCAACTTTCCTTCTGGTAGGCTCTGGTTTTATGAGACAGATATAAATAATATCTGCTCTCAAGGAGATTAAAATGCATATAGTGGGGAAACAAAGAAGTAAATCAATGATTAGTGTCATAAGAGTTGTGCTAGATGTAAGTTCTAAAAACTCTAGGGGCAAATGATTTTTAAAATCACAGAAGGGAAATAACTTGGACTGTATCCTTTGTGTACCATCAAGACAGAGGCTTCAGATTTAACTCCTCTTCACTTTTTTTCTAGTTTTATCTCCTCTTCACTTTTTTTCTAGTTCCTGTAATATCGTATTTCTAGTTCCTGAAATGATAGGTTCCTAATTCATCTATGTTTAAGAAAAAGATGAAATGAAAGCTAGGAGTAGAATTTATTTTCTCTTATTTGATGAACACATGCCTGACCATATAATGTAAGGGATGAAGGATAGCCCACCCTAGAAATGTTTTCCACACCCCTACCATTGTAATGATTCAATACATTGGAGCAGAGGAACAGAAGAGAATCAAAGAGCATAGCTATTACTCTCAGAAAGGCATCACAGAACATTGCTATTATCCTCAGCTATTGTAGGTATATTTGTCACAAACAAATAGAGCAGAAAGATACTCTTTTGTGCTAATTGAGGATAACATTTACTCCTAAATTCTTCCTGGGAAAAGCACATTCAGTGCAGAAATATCTTAGCTCCTATATGCTATATTAAACCACCAGGATATAATATTTTATAAAAATCTGTTCAGATCATGAACTCTACTTTTTAACATCATTGAACACTTT
Organism: Tamandua tetradactyla; assembly: GCF_023851605.1. NCBI lineage: Eukaryota > Metazoa > Chordata > Mammalia > Pilosa > Myrmecophagidae > Tamandua > Tamandua tetradactyla. The sequence goes on along the minus strand of NC_135345.1, from coordinate 29,156,141 downwards.
CCCAAAATCTCAAAGATATAAGTCAAAATATTTTATGTGGAACATTAGGAACTTTGGATACTATTTCTCGCTTGCTTTGGAACCACATTTTCTCCACATACTCTAATATCTATTCATTATTGAAGTACTTTCATTGTGACATGTTCTTTCCTACATCATTAGTTTTGCAGGTGATGCCTGCTCTATTGCAAAGCATTCTCCACTCCCTTGATAACATGACAAATTTCTCTTCACATTCATGAGTTAAGTACTGAACCTAACTGATCTTTCTACTAACCTACCATGGATCAAGATAAATTCTCCATCCTCTCTGCTTCATCAACACTCTGTGAAAATTATCCTTCTCTATGTGCTGGTATCTTCATTTGCCTCCCTCTCCAAGCAACTTGTGGATCCCTTGGCATCAGAAACTATTTTGTTTTAATGTTTTATCCATTAAAAGAGAGGCTTGCAGATTTTTACGACTGTCATCCACATTAATCGATGTTACTTATTTTAAACAGTGGATCAGAGCACAAATATGCATGTGTCGGCATGTGTCTGTGAATCTGTTTATATAGAGTGTTTTACTAACCCAAATTCACCAATATTTTCTTTTCTCTCTTCCCTTATCTCATTCTAGTTGATATTCAAATAAAAAACACCTCACCCCCATTATTCTGCCTGACTTACACATTTAAGTAGACAGTATTACTATTCACTCAACTGTTCCAACAAGCAATCTGAGAGTCGGATTGATCACTACCTTTTTCCGGACCCTCAAATATAAACCATCCAACTGCCTGCACTGCTCCCATCACAATTCCAAACAGGAGTCCAGGCCATAAATAACTGAAACAGTGAGATGTTCTTTTATTTGTGGGCAATGGATATAGCCACAACCTAATCTCACTCCCACAATATAATTCTATAAGCCTTTTAAATGGAAATGAAATTCATGCCATGTCATTCTTCAGTTATTTCCCAATTTGGGCCCGTCCCATTTTTACTTATATTGTATATTAATAGTAGTTGTGGAATCGCAGGTAATGGTGTTCAAACAGGAGAAAATTAATCTATTAGGTATACTTTTGCCTTTTTGCAGCTTCTGTCACAATTGGTGTCTATATGTTTTGTTTATGCCCCATACTAGATGGCAACTTTATGAGAGCAGTTCCCATATATAGTTTTTTCAACAGTATAAATCTAGAATTTTCACATGCATTCAGTAAATGTGTGTTGAATGCACGAATTAGTAACTATTAAAAAAACACAGAATAGGGAAATAGGAGTGATATCTTTTTGGCCCATTGTAACAAGTAGAAGAAATGTAGATTCTTCTACTCCATGCTGTGTCCTGGGAATAACCCTTTTGGGGCTACTAAAGTTAATGTTCTGGGAAGGGCTCAGATAAATTTCTCCTTCCTAATAATTACTTGCAAAATGGAGAATGTATGATGTTGGGCGCAGTGAGACAGAGGTCACATGCTCGCTGCAGAGATATAGCAAATCTTTCTCTCTGGGAAAAGGCACCTGATGTCCTGAAAAGACTAAAGTGTTGCAAAGTTGCTTGAGTCTGGGGCAGAAGGAGGCCTTGGGAAATGTGTCACTTTTTGACTCATCTGATCACAAGGAAGCAGATGGCTCAGCTCCTGCTTCCTCCTCCCCCTTTCTTTAGTTACATTTTGACTTTCTTTACCTTGCAACCCTATAAAATAAACAGTGATGAACCTGTCGGGGTCTTTGAGTCTCTGTTCTAGCTCAGAGTCCCACCTGGTCCCAGCCTTAACTCTATCTTGACCTCTTGTTTCTCTTTCTCAATTCCCCATCAATTTCCTATCGCCTCCCTTCAGTCCTAATATGGAGCCATGCTGGTTGTGGCAGTGTACCAAGGAGAAGGAAACCATTATTCAGGTTACCTGTTTAGAAATAGAAACAAAGAAATGTAGCCTTACTCATCCCCTTTTTTTCCCCAGAAAAAAACATAAAATGTTATGTAATGAAAGGTATATTTTAAGTCAACAAATCATGCTTCCTTTCACATAATAATTTATTGTTTTAATGTATTTAAATTATCCACTTATACGGGTAAAGGAAGATTGTGAAGAACGCTTAATATTGCTCATAATATTACACTAATATGGTAAAAACAAAAGCATACTGATGATTAATGCATAAGAGAAGGTATTTAATATAACGTCCCCCAAAAGACATCCCAGTGACAGCACAGCTAAACATGATGTATTGATTGTAGAGCACTTATAGCCTACTGATTACAAAATCAAAATATTTACCCAAAAAAGCAAAATTAATCATCATCATCATCTAAATATTATAGCAAGAAAAATAGGTATTAAATCCATTTAAGCATAAAAGTGCATTTTTGAATTAATTAAATTAAGAATGATAATCTATTTAGCAATAGTAACATTATTCTATAAAGAATAATTTTAATAGATTAAATTTTATTAATTTTAAATATTCTCAAGTTATTGAAATGTGCAAATGTTTACTTAGGGTTCTGTCTTTGACAAAAAAATAATAGAGCATGAATTATGATTAAAAATAGTTTTTTGTCTTTCACACTTTAAGGAAAGACTGTGCAAAATGTACACAAGAGGTATCAAAAATAACGTTGAATCAAACTACTCAACTTTATATGGCACTACCTTTTTGAAGTACTCACTGTGAGAAAAACTAGATAATGCATGCTCACATATAATTTTTTTCAATTTATGAGTCCAGGGTGACCAAGGGTTTAGACAATAAATACAAGCAATGTGGCGGATTGAATTGTGTGCCCCAGTTTGGGCATGCTCTTGGTCTTGGTCTACGTTTTGGTGGATGTGGACCCATTCCAAACAGGAGGTCTTTACGATGTGACTTCAGCAAAGGTGTGGTCTAACTGAATCAGATTCAACTTTAATCCAAATACTGGGGTCCTTGTAAGCAGAATGAAATTCAGACAAAGAGGGTAAAGGGAACACAGGCAGAAGGTGGAAGTCACTTACACTTGGAGGAGAAAGATGACATTGCCATATGCATTGTCATGTGACAGGAAAGCCAAAGACCACGGCCCTCTAGAAGTCAGCCCAGATACCCAGTCTTTGCAGAGGAAGAATTATCTTGCTGGTAACTCAGTTTTGGACTTTTCTTGGGCCTCAAGTGTGAGTCAATAAATTCCAGTTTTTTTAATATAATCCAAAGTATGGTATTTGTTTTAGCAGCTGGAAAACTAGGATAGAAATTAAGGAGATAATTGAAATTAAGGTTCTGTTTATCTCTGAAGAAAATGTATTTATTACTTTCATAGATATTTATTTAGCACCAAATATGTGACAGGTACAAAGCTCTCTGGAATTTATGCCATGAATGATAGACATTTTCTTTACTCAAAGAAACTGTCTTTTAATTTCATATACTTTCTTTTCCTTATTCTTTCTTACCTACATTAATTCAACGGTTACAGGCATTATGCTATTGTGTATATAACTGTTAATAGCATATTTCTTAAGCACTCAGTGTATTATATACACATATTAAGAAAATCAAGAAGTTCCTTCGATTTGAATTCCAGAATATTTCTTTAATCCATTTTTTTCTTTGTCCATAGCCATTACCTGGACCAAAGGACTAATATTTCTCTGGAATTAAAGCCATAAATGCAAATATTCCTCTTTCTTTCTCTTCCAAAACACTCTCTATATAAGCTATTAGAACCAGTACTGCCTAAAACAGTCTCAATCACTACTTACTGAAATTACAATAAACTACAAATTCCATTCAGAAAACAAACAAGGACTTATGGGATTTAATCTCAGGTATTTGTGCTTCCCAATTTAAATATGGCATTCCCTTTGCCTGTCCCCAATTCCACAATTGTTCCAATGACTGACCTATTCTAATATTTTTAAATGTCCTCATTTCCAGAAACTCCACTTCCTTAGTTCATTGCCTCTCAAAATACTTCCAGCCAGTGTGGCATATCACTTCTTTTTAAAGCATGAGTAAATGAATTAATAAATCCACAGTCTAAGGACACTAGACACATATTTACATAGACTACAGAGAAGTAAATATACATTTATCATTCTGGATGATGAAGGTGCTATGATAGTGCAAGTGCAGGTTGCACAACACATAATACAAATGTTAAAACCAACCCTAATCCTGGCTTTCCACAAATTATATGAAACAGAATCTAAAAGATTAGTAGGAGCTATCCATTCAAAACTGGAAAGTTGAGGCTTGAAAGAATGCAAAAAGTTATAAGCTATATGAAGAAGAAATGCTTTGGGAGTTGGACATTGGGAGGTGGGAATGAGCAAGAATGAGTTGAAGAGATAGGTTAAGGACCATATCTAAAATACTTTGTAATCCATTTGGAGGAATTTGGTTTTAATCTTGAGGCAGTAGGAACCCACTGAACATATTTTATATATTGCAGATTGGGGTGGTGGCGTGGTATGAGCCTTTCCAACAACTTCAGTGTAGAAAATTAGGTGGAGAGGTGATGTATTACTTTCCCACTGCTGCCATAACATGTTAGCACAAATTAATCAGTTTAACACAGCACTGGTTTTTCTCACAATTTGTGCAGTTCAGAAGACTTTGCACACAGTTTCTCAGCTGGTTCTGTGCTTTGGGTCTCACAGGGCTGAAATCAAAGTGCTGTGTTCTATTCTTAAAGCTCTGAGAGAGAATTTGTTTCCAGGCTCATTCTAGTGGTTGGCAGAATTCAGTTTTGTATAGTTATAGGGCTGAAGTGTTCATTTCTTTTCTGGCTTTCAGCAAGGGTCATTCTCAGTTTTTAGAGGCTGTTTGTATACCCTGACTCTTGGCCCCTTTCAAAGCCAACACAAGCTGGTCAATTCTTTCTTACACTTAGACTTTTGCTTCATCTCTCTGCTATCCTCACCTGCCCAGGGTACATTATGACAATATTGGCTTCACCCATATAACCCAAGATAATCTCCCTATTTCCATGCTAGCTGATTAGTCATCTTAATTCCACCTTCAAAATCCATTCACTGCAGTACCTAGATAAGTATTTGATTGAATACACAGGGGATGGATATCTTGGGTGAGAATCTTTGGAATTCTGCCAACTATAGGTGCCAGAGTTAAGCAAGGAGACCAGCTATGATGCTTTAACATTCATATAAATGAAATAATTTATATATAATTTGTTGAAGTAGGATAGTGGCATTGGGGATGGAGATAAATGAAAATATGAGATATTTAGATAATTAGGTGAATGTGAGATGTCAAAAATAAAGCCATATTCTGGTTTGAGATCTGAGTGGATGATGATGCATGATAGGAAACATAATAGGGAGAGTTTGGAAAAGGACATTGATGCTAGAAACCTAATGAGTTTGTGAAGTCTACTGACCATGAGAGTGGAGATTTCCAAGGAGGGAAATGCATATGCACCTTTGGGACTCAAGAAAAAGGATATGTTCTGGGGACACAAATTTCACAAAATAGATAGGGTTATTTAGCATAAGGATCATGAGCAGGTGGGGAAAGGAGACCTAAGTGTAAGTGGAAGAGTTATTAACTTTAAATAGTAGGAGAAACACATCTAAAATTAAATGGTGATGTGCCAGAAGAAAAATATATATATGTGGGTGGATGTTGATAGTAAGTCTGAGTTCAGGAAACCAAAGCTGTTCTTTCATGGTGGGTTTTTATTTTCTCTGGGGATTATAAATAAAAGTCAGAAGCTAACATCAAGTTAAGTTCAACTCAGAAGAGTAGAGCAAGTAAAAATGATGATAAAAAATTGATCAATAAATTACCTAATGAATTGAATTGGTGATACTGTGGCTTGATAAATGAGATTGCCATCCATGGCTAAACACTAAGTAGTTGCTCATTTAATAGACAGCCATTTTTAAGAAATAGTAATTGTTATCATTTGATTGCATAGAAAACCAACCTGATATTATAACTAAAATCAGACTCCTTAGTAGACTCCTGCTATGCAATTTCCTTTTGTCACAGTACAGGTTATTATATCTTAATGTTTAAAATAACCATTAAGATTAGTTTGGATCCATACATAATCATACATGTCCAAAAATTTAAAGTTAGAAAATTAATCATCTTTTTCTGGATTGAGTTATTGACTTATTTGATTTTTTCCATTGAATTATTTAATATCATTGGAATTTGTTTTAGCATAGAGTAAAAAACATAAGTGATTTCAATTCAGTTGTTCACTGATAATCAATACTAATATTATCCCTCCCTCATTTTCTTAATTTAATGTTCTTTTTATGGACAAAAAGTCCCTTTATCTCTTCCATTATTAAAGCATTCTAAAATATTTTTCTATGTTTTGACATCAGATGTTTACTTGCCTGTGTGTGTGTTTTAAAAATGTATGGACACATTTCATACCACTGATTCCATAATGAGCATGAAGGTGCTTAATGTATAAAGGTGTGTCCACTGATATGTGATTAATCTGTAATGAAGCATGATACTCAGGGGGGACAATATTGTAATTGAATTATGTATCCCAGAATAAAACATGTTTATTCTTAAACTTAACCCATTCCTGTGAGTATGAACCCATTGTGAATAGGACATTTGAAGATGTTATCTGTAGTTACGGTGTGGCCAACTGAATCATGATTGATACTAAGCCTATTGTTGGAGAGGCTTTCTAAAAGAAAAAGCCCAGGGGAGGAGCAGCAAGTGTGAAGACAGCAGAAACCCAAAAGGGAGAGGAAAGGACATCACCATGTGGTGGGAAAGCCAAGGAACCCATGGACTGCCAGCCTACTACAATGCTGCTGACCCTGGGAAGAAAAAGCCTTTCAGCCTCAGAAATGCTGGGACAATAAACCCCATCATTTAAAACAACCCATTGTGGAGCACTTGTCACAGTGACCAGGAAACTAAGCTAGGTAGGCTTAATAACAAGAATTAATGGCTTATGGTTTGGAAGGCCGGAAATCTAATATCAAAGCACCAGCAAGGCAATGCTTTCTGCCTAAAGTCTGTAGCCAGCTTGTTGCAAGATTTGGCATTTTTTGACTTGCATCTCTGCCTCACATCACATAGTAAACTCTCGCTCCTTATATTGCTCTTATGATTTCCACTCACTTGAGGCTTCTTGCTCTTCCCTGTGGGCTTCTCTGACTTCTGGCTTCTGGTATCTTCTATTTATATGTCCTCCAGTAATATGGATCAAAGCTTGCCCAGACTCAGCTGGCCACATTCCAGTTAATAAAAACATCTTCAAAAAGTCCTACCTAAAAAAAAAAAGTCCTACTTACAAATAAATTCACATCCTTAAGGGCACAGATTGAGACTAAGAAGCTGTGTTTCATGGCATACACAATTCAGCCTACCTCCTGGGACAAAAACTGAATAGTAAGAGAAGACCCAAAGTTAACACCAACATGTATTCCCTAGACCTTGACCGGAAAGTTGTCAAGTTTTAAACAGGCATGTAAGATGATTAAATTGTTAAATTGGACTGGGATGCCAGGCTTTATTGTGAGTTAAATATAGATGACTTAAAAATTTTATATATACAAGATTACATGTATATGAATATAATTATGTATATGCAGACACACACATACTTTTCCTTTGGAGTATAACAGAGTGGTATATGTGTGTGTATGTGTATGTGTGTGTTTGCATTTTAATGCTGATTCATCTCAGCTGTGATTAGAAGAGAAAAGCCCATAATGGTGACAATCAAGGAAAATTAGGATATGCAATCTAGACTATTTTATTCACCTGGAGGGTCTTTCATAGAGGTTCAAATTTTGGTGTGCGATTTTAAATAAAGGACAATTCCCTTAAGCAATAATTCTCAACTTTATAATTAGTTGGAGAGCTTTTAAAAATCCCATGCCCAGCCCACACCCCAGAGCAATTAAATTGGAATCTCTGGGGTTGGGTATCAGTTATCAGTAGTTTGTAAATCTCCCCAGGTGATTCCAACAATGTTCAATCAAGGTTGAGAATCAGGGATTTGGAATGATGTGCTATTTTCTTTATTAAATTGTATATGTATGTATTTGTGTATGTGTATATTTGTGTACATATATATTTGTGTGTATATATATGTGCTTTTTTCTTGATTCTGTTTTGCTGATTCGTTTTCTTATAATATTGGAATTGTTGAGAGTTTATTCACGTACTAATATAGTTAAAACTAATATTTTTCAGCTCTTTCTCTTTTAGATATCTTATTATATTCTTCTATTAATTTATCTTTTTAATAACCATTGCTACTTTATTTTAAACAAGCTAAATATACCTGTCATATATTTTAAAAGCCTGTACATTTTATTTACCATTATAATGAACACTATTTATTCCCTAGACATTTTCAATTATTACTGGGATACAGAAATATACTGATCTTGAATTGTTAAATACTATTTAAATGATACTATTTTTTTCAGGTTTCGAATTTATTTATTTTAATTCATATCACATATGGTATTAATAATATGTGGATTTATTTTTAGTTTTTAAATAATTTAGTGATATTACACTTGAAATCCCTGCCTCAGGGAGAATAAAGTAGTATTTTAAATATTTTTAATTGAAAGAAAATTTAGAAATAATCTAGTACAGTATTTTCAAATTATTTACCATAAATGACAGTAAAAATATATTTTAGTTCATAACCTAGCATACTCATGCACACACAGCCAAAATATGGTTTCATGATGCAACATTTATTTTTAATATGTATGATGTCCTGTGATGTTTCCTCTTCTAGTCTATTCCAATTCATTAAAAAATGTTTGTCATTCTACAAAAAAAAACTGTTTCACAAACAAATTAAGTGTTGACATGCTTGAAGACCAATTTTAGTCCACACAAATTTGTTGTCATAACCCAGTTATGTGTTGAGACATATGTGAAAACCAATTTTCGTCCAACACCCTCATTTTATAGATAATTAAACTGAGAGCCATCGCAGTTAAGGAGCTTGCCCAAGGCAACATGATTTCATGGTTATAACATTTTGTTCAGTGGCTATATTTCCTTTCTTAAAGTGCTATCACACCATCGCTCCTCAAAGTTGGTCATTCATCAGTATTACATTGGCTTGATTTGTAAAATATAGATTATTAGGTCCTTCATAACTGCTTCTTAAACTGTTTTTTCCTAAACTTAATATTCTATTTTAGTGTATACCGAGGATAGCACAGGATTAGTAGAAAAATTGAACCTCAAGGCACACAAAAAGGGTAGTTTATTCCATGTTTTACATTTGTATTTTTCCTGCTACTTGATAACTTTTCTGGATGTTTGGCAAAATCCTAAAATTTACTGTAAATATATATATAAAGTATTTATAGTTTCTACCAAAAAGTATTTATTAAGGAAGAATAAAGGAAAACAACTATACAGGGATACACCATGAATGAGTATTTTTCTTTCTAAGAGAGATTACCTAATCAGTCCACGTATCTGACTCTTTACTGTAGACTTCCAAAAGAAAATAACCTGATTTAATTGTTTTTTCCCTAACATACAATATCTAGCCAAAATTTATTACTTCTTGGAACACTGTCTCCAAATATTTTTGACATTGCAACTCTGCAGTATAACTTTCCTAGGACATATACTGAGTATACATATTTTAACATGGGTGTTGATGCATTCAACCAATAAAAATGCTTTTAATGTTAGTTTGAAAAGTACTGAGCAAGGAATTCTACCTGATTGTCTCCATTAAATACATAAGCACATTTGCTTTAATGAAAGGCCACCAAAATTAATGATGGGTCATATCAATAAGATAAGCTTTATGGATTTCTAATCAGCTCCCCTATTCATTGAATCAAGAATGGTAAATAGGGTTAACATTTAATTTTGCTTTGTCGAGAAAGATTTAATCCTGAACTCCATGTCTACCATTCAAGAATCTGGTAATAATCTAACAGTTTATTTCTCTGCAAGGGGATGGTCATGTCAAATTTAATACAGTAATAATTCAGAATAGCAAAAAAATTAAGAAAACTTCTCAGAAAATTCTCCTGCCTTAGGCAATGCTATCTAAACAAAAATCATTTTCAACTCAAATTTAAAAAAAAAAAAAACTCTTACATTCAGGGGGAGTTCTGTGTGATTTTTGGGATATCAATTGACAAAGTAATTTTTTTTGCCAAAAACAACTCACTACTGTTTATCAATATTCAGTATATAGTTGGGTAACCAACACAAATAGTCCAGTAGCTATTAGTATCAATCACGTCACAGCAGAGGCAAATTAGAAGAATGTGGCATCAATTTGTTAATTGCATGGAAATCCTCTCAACCATTAGTTCTCATTTGCAGCAGCTAGCAAAATGTCTGGCACATATTTGGCATTCAATTAGTATGGCTTGCTTAGTTGACTGACTAAACAAATAACTCCTGATGGGATGAATGAATAAAAAATAGGCCCCATTCCAATGAATCTATTTTGGTTGTTAGCTTTGTTCCATTTACCAAAGCTCTTTAATGTCACTGTATTTCTTAGTCAAGATCATTTATTTCAGCTGCCACGTGGTCATAAGTCAAATGTTAAAGTTTCTCATATGTTTTTCTCCAGAGAGACCAAGAGTTGATACCAAGAGTTGCCTTGCTAATTAGCAACACGACTTTTTAAAAGGAAGGTAGTACCTGACCAGGCAGCTTTGATGTATCATTTAACTGCTTGAGTGTGCCCTTGGCTGATTGTTATTATGGAAAACACCTGAAAAAATTTAAAGCTAAACAATATCTATATTGGAATTCATCAGTTACCAAGGGGTATTGTGGAACTTGTATTTATTTTTCTAAGACACCTACTTCATAAATTTGTGAAGTCATGGAATATATTTCTTGAACAAATATAATCAACCACATTCTCCATAAAATAAATAAATAGATAAAAATAAGTCAATAGTCGTTGATCATTTTTCAAGGAAAAGAAAAAAATGGTTAAATAATAAAATTGAGTATTTATCAGAAAACGGGTTAAAGATACATTGGAATGTGGGTCAAAAGAATGACATGATACTTGAAAATTATAATTCTTCTTACTGAGACCCCATTGGATTTGCTCTCTAGGTGCATAACTGTTTTTTTTTTTTTTAAGGCTGGTTTCAAAAATCAATTTTGTGTCTCTGTGGCTTAAAATTTAGCTGACAAAAGTCCCTCACATAATAATAGATAATAATTAACATTTATTGAGCATGCAGTATATGTTAGGCACTATGCTAAGTGTAGCTGATTATTATCTTTAAATTTCAGCATCCCTGTGAGGTAATACTATCATCATCTCTATTTTATATAAGAGGAAATTGAAACTGATAAAGTAGTTTACTCACCAGTAAGTGTCAGATCCTGGAATTAAAACATCTTCTCTCTAATTCTAAAACCTATTTTATTAACAACCTTCCCATTTGTCCAGATGTTGAAAACAATATTTATTGAGGACTTATTAGTGCAAACCGTGGGCTAGACACTGAGGGCAGAGAGGCAAACAAGGTAACGACACCGCCTCATGGAGAGATTAATTATACACCATGTGAATAATAGACACTTGTTAAATCATGTAAATTAATATATTGAACCTTTCAAGTACCTGCTTGCATTAAATAAGTGCAACACTTTTTATGCAATTTTTTTTCATTAATTTCTCAAGGTCTTTTTTCCCATGGAATCAGGCTGAATGGGCATATTCTCCTTGTTATCATCCTGAGGAGCTTTGAAATAATAGTAATGTGTCTCTGGGTAAATTAAATAATATTAGTAAATATATGTAACAAAAACTTGAAAAACTGTTGGTATTTTCAGCTGACTCCCTCGCTGCCACACCCCTTCCCAATCCAGTTTTGTTAGCATCAGTTAACTTTCAATTATCCTAAACACTAGAAATCTTCCTAGGGGGCGTCCTCTATGCCATGCCTACCTGATGCAAACCCTTCCACTCTCTTCCACTATTTCTAAATAGTGGTCACTTCAGTGATGAACAAACTCAATTTCCTTAATTTCAAACCCATGCCATACCCCAAGCAAATCGCTCATCCTCCCCTGTTCACCCTTTCCTCTGACATTAGCTTTTAAACACTACAGAAATCCACCTGCCTCACCGTTGTGATTACCACTGTCCGAGTTCAGGCACAGATCTTCCCTCACCTGACTATTACGTGAGTCTACTTACTGTCCCTCATTATACACTTTCACCCGAGACACACATTATCTATAAGCAACTAGAATGGCTAAAGTGCAAATCTATTATAGCAGTTCCATTACACAAAAATTATATAATATGCTACAACATTGTATGGAGATGGTTGTGTTCCCAAATCACTACAAGCTCATTTAACTGGGGGGGGGACCCTCATTTATTTATGCATTATAATACTCAGTGGCATTAACACTATGGTAGCATTCAACAAATAACTTCCTTCCTTTCTTTTACCTTTCCTCCATTTATTCATTCATTCAATATTTTTCAAGTGCCACTATTGCCAGACTCTCTGGGTTTGGGATTCAATAAAACAAAATTCTCTGCCTTGTTAAAAACTAAATCTTGTGGTGAAAAATTAAAGACAAGAATGAAAAATATAATAAGCAGTTAACCTAATATTTTATCAAGTTTTAAGTCCTATGGTGGGGTGTGGGGGTTGTTAAAAGTAGAGCAAGGTAAGGGAGATTCAGAATATTAGAGAGGAGACTGGGGCATGTGGAAGTATTAAACAGGGGGATGGAAGTTGGCATCATGGAGAAGATGAGATTTGAGCAGCACTTGAAACAGATTAAGAGCGGAGCCAAGCAGATATCTCAGGAAAAATTACAATGCGAAGACAAAAGGGAGGTAGCAAAAGCCATCTCCATCTCTATGGGATGTCTCCCTTTATCTGATTCTTGCCAGCTACAAGTCCAATCTCCTCTGAAGGCCTTTAGAAAAGATGGGATTCAATTGTCTGTTGCTACAAGATTTGTCCTATAGTGCATGGCTATAGGATTTGTATTGCAGTTTGCATTCCTTATATTATTTTCTGTTTTTAAGCAGCATTTCTAATATGTCCTTGAAGAAAGGCTGTGCCTGGAGGTGGTCCTGTGCAGGAGAAGGGCAGAAAACCCTCAAGTTACCAAAAGGAAGCTGTGGTAAAGGAAGGTGAGGGCTTCCAGGAAGCCAGGCTACAGAATACTGGATGAAAGCAAAGTAGGAAAACGAGGCATGTAATGATGACAGGAGAAAGGAAGGCTTTAGTAGCAATAGCTTTTAGGTATACAGTAGGATTTCTTGACTGTCTAATATGAAGACAGAAATGTGGGTATCGGAAAAAGTATCTGAGAAATTCAAATGAATATGAGAGAAAAAACAAAGAGAGGCAAGACTTTTCTTTGAGACATTTCAAGTACAAAAATAATTAAATTCAGCAAATATTACTTTTTTGTGAACAAAGGCTTAATTAAGGGCTCATAATGCTAGTAAAACAAATGCAAATTGTGGGAAAAATGAATAAGACTTCTTCAGACTTAGAGGTAAACCTTTTTTTCATCTGTGACATTTCAGAGAATTTTTTTTCAGGAAAAGTCAAATCAAGAATATGTTCTGTTTTCTTCTTTCACATTCATTCTGTTCTTATACTGGATAGTTGCATTTCATTTGATCCCTGTGCTAGTTTGCTAGCTGCTGGAATGCGATATACCAAAACCAGAATGGTTTTTATAAAGGAGAATTTAGTAAATTACAAGTTTATAGTTCTAAGCCTGTGGAAATGTCCAAACTAAGGCACCCAGGGAAAGATGAATTAAGATGCCTTAATTCAAGGAAAGCCGATGGTCTGGAGCACCTCTGCCAGCCGGGAAGTTACACTGGTCTGCTGTTCCTGGGCTCCATTTCTTTCAGACTCTGTTCCTGTAGAGGTTCCTCAGTTTACTTCTCCAGGGCTGGCTTTCATCTCTTGGCTTCCCTTGGCTCTCTCCAGGTTCTGGCTTGCTTAATATCTCATAGCAATGTTTGCTGGGCTCCAAACATCTCCAAACATCCATTTTTCTGTTCTTCATGTGTCTGTGTCCATGTCAGCACTGCTGTGAAGCTCCTGTCGGCTCTGAAGTGTCTGTTGTTTCTCTAGGTTCCGTCGTTGCTGTCACTTCTGTGATTTTTCTGACACTCCAAAATGTTTCCTCTTTTAAAGGACTCCAATGAACTAATCAAGACTCACCTGGAATGGATGGAGGCACATCTCTCTGTAATCAAAAGTTCACACCCACAATTGAGCACACCACATCTCCATGGAGATAATCTAATCGAGTTTCCAGCCTACAGTGCTGAATAGGGATTAAAAGAAAGGAATGCTCCCACAAGACTGGATCAGAATTAAAACATGGCTTTTCTGGGGTACATAATATTTTCCAACTAGTGCAACCCCCTTAACAAATGACAGTGCTTTTTCATTGCAGAATTTGTAAAGATAAAATGATGCCTGACAGAATTTTGAAAATGGTGAACAAAAACTTTGCTTGTGATTTTAAAAAACAAATAAACAAAGAACATTCCACACTAATTCTGCTCATTAGAGAATAGACTTTAAGATTATTCTTTTAGCTATAGCTTTTAATGTTTTGTTCTTTACTGTTTATTTTTCTTTTGTTTATCTATATATCAATTCATTCATTCATTCATTTATTCATTCAACTTGATTGCTAAGAAAATACTCTGATAAGCAACAGCTTTAGCTCTTAAGCTATGCTAATGATTTTGGATTATCTAGTTAAGGTTAAAAATGATGGTGAACTCAGTCTACCAGATATGCCCCTCCCCACCAGGCAAACGAACAAACAAAAGCGCTGTGTATAGGTAAAGGGGTATTTTCAAGTCAAGGAATGAGAAGATTTTCCTATAGTGATGAGCTTACAGACAGAGAAGACAACAAGGATAAACTAGCAAGGTAATTCTTCCAGAGGACAGACATATACAAGGGAAATTAGCTAACAAAGGAGAATTGAGAAAGAGAATACCGACAAGGAGACAAAGAATCAGAAAAGAACACACTTTAGAAGACTTGGGAAAAGACTATTTTAAGGACTCCGTGATGCATTGTGGTTAAATGGTACAGAATGACAAAATTGGATGCAAACTGAAAAAGGCCCCTGTGAATTCAGTAATTAGACAGTCATGACTGAGTACAAAACAATGGGAAAATAAGGGAACAATTGGCAATGAGGCTGTGAGTGTAGCCAGTGCAGTGAGCAAATATTAAGTTTTCAGTGCTTTAGCAAGAAAAGAAAATCAGAAGGAAGGAATTATATAACCAGTAGGTGGCATGGCCCAGAGAATCATCTATTAAAAATAAGACAGCTTACTTTCTGGGGGACAGGGGAGTTAGGATAGGTGAAGGATATGAACTTAAAAGATGAAACAAGGGAAAGAATGGACAATTATGAAATAATAAAATTATAGTTCCCATTTGTATACTAGGAACTAAATTTGGTGGTTGACTTGTTTTATGTCTTTGAATCTTTCGTCAAGTAATTACTAATACCTTCAGATTTCAAAAGAGAGAAGTAAAGCATTGATTGCATAGTTGAAATTGCACGACCACAGCTAACAAGTTGCAGAAAGGATAATCATACGTCAATTTTTTTCTTATATCCAAAAACCGTGCTCTTAATGCAATGCCCTTGGGGTAGGCAGGTGGAGTTGGAGCTGAATAATGAGAGATGGACAAAGAGGTAAGAGTAACTAACCTGCAAAACTTCAGGCATCTGCACATTTCTCCCTCTGAAATTGGTGTTCAGCTTAACATAACCAAAATGCCTATTTACTTTCTGTCCTTTCAGTATGCAGAATCTCATCTGTTTTTAGTTTCCTTCCTATTTAACCTAAGCATTTTTAAAATCATTTAAATTATATTTTCACTAACATCCTCCATTTTATATTCTTTCTTCATTCTACCATGGGCACACTACAAAACCTGCACTGTATTAGTCAATCATATTTTTCATTTTTGTGATAGAACAGCTGTGTCTGAAAATGCTACTCATGCTCACTTGGGATTTATCTGAACAAGACCCTTACCCCAATAAAAAATGCTACACTCATGATGAATTTTTCCATGAATTCAGTGTCTTCCTCTCCCTACTTCCAATGTGCTGGGTAGCTGCCTTGCTCAGATAACCCTTGGGATTAGCTGTTTCCAAGTCCAGACTACTTAACACCACAATAATAACTTTCTTTCTTTTCAAACTTGACATAAATTTAAAAAAGCAATAGGATATGGGTGTTATACAATAAGTTTTTAATATCTTTATTCATATCATGAAAGTAGACCCCAGATTTCTAAGGCAGGGACAGATTATCATTATAGCAACAGACACATTGGTTCCCTTTGCTTCAGTTTTCATCCATTCTTGGGCAATTTCAACCTGTATGTATTAGCTTCTATACTATAGGCTAGGAACCAAGAAAAACAAATTGTCAAGTTGTGTATATACAACTTGCCCTTCGACTCCCTGAGAAAGGAAGAGAAACCTAATCTCCCTGAGTTGTTATGCTTTGGTATGCAAATAAATGTCTGCAGAGGGAAAATAAGATATGTCTATAGGTTATCACACCTGAAATCTCTCTATGGTTCCTGGGAAGTGGTAAATTGTATTAACCATTGAATGAAAGTAGATTGATCCAGATCTTACATCCTTCGGAGGCGAATGGCAATTGGTTCTGGAGAAAGGGAAACATTCTCTAACATGTCAACTCACTTTACGCAAGAAACCAAACTGTGCAGAAACATAAAAACATTATCTCTGAAGACACACTGTACCCTAGAAAAATAATGCAGTCTGAGCATCCAAGAGTGCCTGGCCATGATGCCCTGATTTTGTATCAGATGTGAATTTCAGATTTTAAGACATGAAGACAGTTACAGCTCTGGACAGTGACATAGTTGAGGATGTTATCCTGAGATTGGATTGCTTAGGTAGAAAAGAACACTATATGGTTGAAGAGAGGAGGTTAAGGAGAGCCACATAAAATCAAATGGTTCTTCTGTGCAGATCTTCAAACTGCCAAGTATTAAAGTGTTGAAAAAAAGCCCATAATCAAATTACCAAAATTAGCGAATATAGACAAGGGTGGGATATAACTGTTATAATTAGGTGATGTAAATTTTGCAAGACATTTTAAAGAAGTATTCTAAAAGCAGAAAAGTGTCCAGAAAAAGGCGCACCCCATATCAAGATGTAAGGAGACCAGAAATGAGGCTTTGAAGAACAAGATGCCCCAATTTGACACTGCTCCATTGACCTATTTTCTATACACTGTATAAAAATAATCTATTCCCCACCCCAAATTATCTGGTAACCACTACCAACTTGTACTTAAAGACAGTTAAAAGAATTGAGTCAGAACTCATCAAAACACGTTTCAAAAACAACCCGTCTCCTAACTAGTAGGGGAAAATTGTTTTTCCTCTCTATGCATCACTTTTCTAATCTGTAATAAGTGGGTAATAATGCATAACTTATTGTGGGTAGCAAAAGAAATAAAGTATGAAAAACTTTTAGCATAGGGCATTCTATATAGTTTGTGTTTATACATGGCTTTTTACCATTATTCTGTCAATATTTCTTCCCTAGTAAAGTCTTCATGGTCAAATCCAATGGCTTTTTTTTTTTTTTTTTTACTATCAAGTATTCTTTCTGCTCTCTTATGTTTCACCATGTCTCCTAGTTAATCCAAAGACATTATTTATGTTCCCGGCACCATACTGAGATATAGATATTTATTGAGGATCTATAAAAGAGAGAGGAAGAAAGGATAAAGCAGGAGAAGTTGAATTGTGATACAGGCCCAATATAGCATTGTCCAATCTCACGAAGAAATTTGGAGTGAGTATTGCTTATCAGGGTTGGTGCATATAGGGTCAAAATGCCAGATATTTATATCCCTGCCTTATTTAGCCACCAGATATTGGCTTTCCAGACAATGAAGGGGCCTTCAGTAAGGTGTCTCTCTGCAGTTGAGACAAACCCTAGGCAAAATGAAGAAACCAATATCTGGAGCCTGTCTGCTGACCTTATCCAGGCAGCTGAGACAAGTCCTCCTGTTGAGATTAATTTCATGTGTCAGCTTGCTTAGATTTTGCGTCCAGTATTAGTCTTATTGTTACTGAGGGTACCGGGTGGACTTAAATCTTTAGTCAGTTAATTGCATATAGAATTGTGTGGAGAGCCGCCTCCCGGGTCTGGCCTAGTGGACACGCTGCGGCCTGCTCTAGAGTTCCCCCCACCCATCGAGTGAGTCAAGATGGCGCCCGCATCCTGTTTCCGCGTATGACGCACGCGCCCACCAACCCTATCTTCCAATCACCTCTGTATACGTGGCACTAACCTATTGGGTTTGGGCACAGTATATAAGAGGTTACCCGGACAGGGTGGGTGGAGACGACCCATAGGGAGCCGTACCTGACGGCCGCATAGAGGTTGTTCCCCCGCGGGGTATTCTGTCCCGCGCGGAATTTGTAACAGAGCTTGCAAGCTTAGCTCCAGTAAAGGTCTGTGCTCACAACTGCAGCGTGTCTCGAACCCGTGTCTGTCACTTGAGTCGGTTTGTCTGCGTCTGTCTCTCTCTCCCTCCTGTTCCCTCCGCCGGCCGGGGACCAGAAGCTGAGTGAGAAGTCGCGGACAAGTGGTGGCCCGTACGGGGACCCTCCTCTCTCGACACCTCTTCTGCAAGGAGAGCCGTACTGTCTCTTCTTGAACTGAGAAGGACGTGCATCCTGAGCTCGCAGCGGACTTCCCGCGCCTGATCACCGCGAGAAGGTGAGTACTTCTTATTACGTGAGAGTTAAGGCCCGCGGGCTTTCAGGTAGCCCCGGGGACTCGGAAGAGCTCTCCGAGTGATTAAAGTACAGTGCCGACTGCAAACATGGGGCAGTCCGGAAGTTTACCTTTGTTAGCTCCCTTAAAGACCCTTTTAGCGGACGGCTCCTGTGAAAGTGAGCCGCCAACTTGCAAGCCGCCAGAGTCAGACGCTAGTTCGGACGACTCTGACTCAGAGTCAGATAGTAATGACACCGAGGGTGCAGACGCGCCTCCGCTGATTGATTGGGAGAGGCCTCCTGCCCCGCCCGCGCCTACCGCTGCGCCCCTAGAGACGCGGCGCCTTCCGGTGGATGGTAGGCAAGGGCTCCCTCGAGTGGCAGCATCAAGTAATTCCGTCTGCCCTCCATTGCTAGATACCGGGGCCGATCGATCAATTATAAGACAACAAGACTGGCCCTCCACCTGGCCGACGTGCAAGGTGGAGGACACCATTAGAGGAATAGGCCAGGTCTCAGCACCCATGCTGAGTGCCACTGCCCTCCACTGGGCAGATGAAGAAGGACATCAAGGCAGTTTTCAGCCTTATGTATTAGCCCTGCCTGTTTCCCTGTGGGGAAGAGACATTCTAACCCAGATGGATGTTACATTGACCAGTAACTGCTCTCCGGCCTCTAAGCATCTCTTAAAAGGAATGGGATATGTCCCTGGCAAAGGCTTAGGAGCCTCATTGCAGGGACACACCATGCCCATACAGACTGCTTCCAATTTTAATAGACTAGGCCTGGGTTTTTCCTAGGGGCCACTGAGGGGAGACTCCCACCCACACCTATAAGACTAAGGTGGAAAACCGAAACCCCGGTTTGGGTGCCTCAGTGGCCCTTACCAAAGGAAAAACTCTCAGCGTTACACACTCTTGTGTCAGCACAACTAAAAAAGGGCCACATCATTCCTTCCACATCACCTTGGAACACCCCCGTATTTGTCATAAAAAAGAAATCAGGTAAATGGAGACTGTTACATGACTTAAGGGCTATTAATAACTGCATGGAGCCCTTAGGACCTGTTCAGATTGGGTTGCCCCTTCTCTCAGCTCTGCCAGAGCATTGGTCTATTTTCATCTTAGACATCAAAGACTTACTAAAGAAACAGAAAGGGGGAATAGGTCACGGCCTGTCCCCAAAGGCTCAACTGTCTATAGCCTTGTTTACGTACAATTTTTTAAATGAAAATTCACAGGGAATGACACCTGCCCTTCAACACACCACTCCGAGTCCTCCACATAGAGGTCTAGTCCGATGGAAGGATGTCCTGTCGGGACAGTGGCAAGGCCCTGACCCCGTGCTCAGCTGGGCCAGAGGCTCTGTTTGTGTTTTTCCCCAGGAGCCAGGACGTCAACCAGTGTGGGTTCCGGAAAGACTGGTGAGAACCGTGACATCGCCCGAGGAGGCCACGGAGCTGTTGCCCAAAAAACCAACAAGCCTTCAACCTGAACCATCAGATCAGGCCTCCAACTCTGCTGATGACGGCGGCGACTGACGAGATGGCAACGAAAACGCCGGTCACCCTTCGACTGTTTAGAAGGGGGGACCAGTTTTAATACCCCCCGCGCTCCCAACAGGTGGAATCAGACCTTAAAGTGCTTGGGAAGATCAAGTTGACCCCCGTTGATTTCGACCTTTCCAAACTGGGCGAGACTGTACAAAGTCTGTGGAACCGAGTCACCTCATGGTTCTCTTGGCCCAATTTGACTACTTGGATTCTCGTAGCGGTGGGACTATTAGTGGGATTAGTCACTGTTAAATGCTTGTTAGAACGCTTGTTCCAGACACAGCAGCAATTGCGTGTTACTACCATGTTGGCTATGTCACTCACCCCTGGTGCTCCTGACAACGACCGCCCTGCTGCCCAGTCCCCCATTTCACCGTATGACCCATCCCGGCCACTCAGGAAGGGGCGCTCGAAAGCAAAAGCTGCAGCGAAGCCCATGGCTGTGTCCCGGGTGTAAAAGGCGGCACCAGTAGTCATAATTTTAGTCTTGAGATAATCTCTAGGCAGAGTCACGGTCCTGGCCAGGCTAAACTCACGCCATTGCACAGAGATATCTAATGACACCCTCGACTCTGGTCGCCGCTCTCCGAACCCCCTCCTGGCCCAGTTGCGAGGCGAAGCACTGCAGGGAGAGTTATGTGGTTTCCAGTTCACAGACTCTCCAGTCTCTATATGAGGAGGCATTCTGGTTGGTGCCTAGCAAGCCTAGTCCAGACTCCCCAAAGCACCAAAACAAGTAGTGGGCCGCTCAGGTCCATGGGAGCTCACTCATCAATGGAGACACTGGGTGAAAATAAATAAAAAAGGGGGAGATGTGGAGAGCCGCCTCCCGGGTCTGGCCTAGTGGACACGCTGCGGCCTGCTCTAGAGTTCCCCCCACCCATCGAGTGAGTCAAGATGGCGCCCGCATCCTGTTTCCGCGTATGACGCACGCGCCCACCAACCCTATCTTCCAATCACCTCTGTATACGTGGCACTAACCTATTGGGTTTGGGCACAGTATATAAGAGGTTACCCGGACAGGGTGGGTGGAGACGACCCATAGGGAGCCGTACCTGACGGCCGCATAGAGGTTGTTCCCCCGCGGGGTATTCTGTCCCGCGCGGAATTTGTAACAGAGCTTGCAAGCTTAGCTCCAGTAAAGGTCTGTGCTCACAACTGCAGCGTGTCTCGAACCCGTGTCTGTCACTTGAGTCGGTTTGTCTGCGTCTGTCTCTCTCTCCCTCCTGTTCCCTCCGCCGGCCGGGGACCAGAAGCTGAGCGAGACGGCACCGGACAGAATTGAGTATATTTACAATCAACATATGAGACTGTCTTCTGCAATGAGAGAAGTATCCTCAGAAAGCCTTAAATGGAGAATTGAGGATTTCATCAAACGGAAAGAAGAATTTCTCTTTCTACTCAGCCAGTCATCATTACCTTCGTGAGAGTTCCCAATGTGTGCGAGGATATCAATATTCAGTTGTTTCTTCTTCTCTGGAGAACTCTAATACACCTTCCTTAAGCAAAAATTTGGGTAGTTAATTTCCAGTTCTACCACACCAATCTATGCCTCATACTAGGCACTTATTCATAAGCATTCTCTATTTCCACACTGTGTAAAAGCTTCATTCTTGTCTTCCCAATTGTAATATAAACTACAAATTGCAGGGGCCAAGTCTTCTCTTGTGTCCATCATGACACCATACCTTGTGCTTCAAGTACATATGAAGAATGTACCTACATTTTGAATCATGGATGGCACAATTCAAACTATAACATCTACTTTACTCAGATGCATTATGAATGCTATTAGTGTCTGGTCCAAAGAGTGAGTCAAGTATGTATTTTAGGATAAGTATCCATTACGCAAAATTTGTGGCAGTCTTTATATATGCACATCATTGTCTCTCCAGAAGTCATTCATTCAACAACTTGCATTAACTATTGTATGTCAGTCACTGTTCTAAACCCTGGAGATATGGCAGTGGACAAGATAGAGCAATTTTCTACTTTCATGGAGATTATATACAAGTATAATAATAGTGGCTTTCTGAAGAGGAGAACCAAGTCATTGACTATCAAAAATATGTATTACCACAGTTGACCTGGAAAGATGTAGAACAAACATGGTCCTTACTTTGCTTTGTGCCTGGTCCAGGAAGCTAAAGAGGAGGGAAGTGTCTCAGACAACTGAAAAGGTTCAAGGCCTCAGTGAAGTGTTTTAGGAAAAACAATTTAAAAGAATATTCTGCGTACTCAGTTCATTCAATATAGCATATCTCATATTCCCACTGAAAATCATGTTGCTGGACCTTTGGTGCTCCAGTAACAGTTTTGTTTTAACTAATATGAATCAACAATCTTCCTCTAATTCCTAACTATATAAGTTTGGTGGTTTCTGCATCCTCTCTTTTTACACAAAAGCGCATTAAGATTGACCAGGAAAACACTGATACTGTGTCAAACATTAGGGACACCCAAATCAATTGGCCAAGCCCTTTATCTTGAGGTTTGCTCTTGTGAAACATATATAGGTAGCGGAGAAGCTTAACTTACCTATAGGTATGCCTACTAGTTACTTTTGGAGGACCTCTTTTATTGCTCAGATGTGGTCTCTCTTTCTCTAAACCCAACTCTGCAAGTGAAATCATTGCCCTCCCCCTACATGGGACATGACATCCAGAGGTGAAAGTCTCCCAGCAATGTGGAAGTTGACTCCCAGGGATGAACTTGGCCCTGGCATCGTGGGATAAACAATGCCTTCTTGACCACAAGTAGGAAAAGAAGTGTATCAGTGACTGAGAGAGTTCAAACAGAGTCGAGAGGCTACTCTGAAGGTGACTCTTATGAAAGTTTTTTAGACATTGCTACCTACCATAACTTGCCAAACCCCAACCAAAATCATTCTTGCCAGTCCTAAAGAATATTTACGGCATTATAAAAGATTCTATGGGTGGTGTGATGGTGGCTCAGCAGGTAGAATTCTTGCCATGCTGGAGACCCGGGTTTGGTTCCCAGTGCCTGCCCATGTAAAAAATAGATTCTACAAAGGTTCTATGCACTAGGGTAACTTTCCAGAAAATTACAACCTCCATATGGGTCCCTGGACCAGGTAAGTCCTGAAATGCAGAGAGGCCAGCCTCTCTAGAACATCACTAGTTCCATCCCCATATCCCATATTATTGACAATCCCTTCCAACTTGAAAAAGTTAGAATGGGCATAGCCCAAAAAACCCTTAAAGAGTGGGAGAAAGATCAAAGGTGATGATGGAGTTATACAGAGAAGTTTGGGTTCAACACAAGAGTATGATTGCTGAATCATTAATATTGATATTTTTTTAAGTCTCCAATATCTTAGAACATCTGGAAGTAAAAACCTAAAATTCTGGAATTGTAACTCATCCCAAATTCTGAAATCTGTTCTACAACTAATTGTTGTGATGTGCTTTGAAATTTATTGCTTTTTGGTGTATATGTTATTTTTCACAAAAAAGAAAAAAGAAATTCTTCTAGCCTCCAGTGTTTTGGAGCAGATAGAAGGGAAAATCTGAAAAAGTGGAATGGTAACCCATAACAAACTCTGAAATCTGTTCTATAACTAATTGTTGTGATGTGCTTTGAAATTTATTGCTTTTTCTTTCTTTTCTTTGTATACATGTTATATTTAACAAAAATGCTTAAAAACACATTAATATTAATACAATACTATTTATATCCTATATATTATTTGCCCTCAAAATACAGTGAGTAACTGCATTTATATCAAGCATTTCTTATCGATGACAACATATGGCTAAAGCAAGGAGTTGAGGTAAGAGTTCCAACCTAGGAAAGAAGATTACATGACTTCATGTGTAGGAATCTGCTTAAGGGTTAATATGGTTTCCCAGTTGTCCACATGAGACAATAGTCCATTTGGACAATTGCAATACTCATTTGATTTGGGCTATAACCTTCATTCCTAAATAGGGTTTAGAATTGAACAATCACCATAGGAGTATTGCTTACCTGGCAGCGACCAGCCAAATTGCATTTACAGGAGACGGAGAAGAGTTGGAGTTGAAAGCTGCAGTGTGAGCAAATGCAGAGGTTAAAAGCATTCTTTTAAAAGCCCTCCACCCCAGGGATCTCTTCCAGAAGTGTAAGCCAACCCTCCTGGGAGAAGTCTGATACTCTGAGTATTTGTGCATTTCTGATTTTATCCCAGGGGAGCAAGTTTCTTACATGCAAACAAAAGCTGCGTTAGGTGCAGAGCTTTACTCACTGAGTCTTCAGCTTTGCTGAAGACATGTGAGTTAGTACAGTGAAACACAGCATAAAAGCAGAGAATCATAACCAAGCATCCACCACAAAATGGAAGTTATTTGTCAGAAAGGAGGCAGTGATTGCTGGACACTATGAAGTGGCCTCTCTGAGTGCATGGACTGTGTCAGTTCTTTACATGTGTTACTTCATATGCTTATGCCTAAAAGGGCACTATGAACCATTATATAAATATTATTGTTATATAATACTTGAAATAGATATTCTTTGTTTTACGGAAATCATCTCCTACAATGGTCATTGTCACTTATCACTACACACCCCCTCAAAAAAAAAAAAAAAAAAGATTACCTTCCTGCCATCCCCTCATCACACTAGTGACATAAAAAGAATTAAAAAGTTAAAGTATCAGTGAAAGATCAGTACTGCTCTGCAGGGACCCTTTAAGCTTTATGACTTTTGTTTCTTTTCTATGCCCCAGCTCTCAAAAACATTTTCTTGTACTGGAGGGATGAGCTAGGTACTTTTATGGATTATTAAATCTGTCCTTCTTCCAACCCTCCCTCCTTCTGTCCTACCTTTCCCCCTTCCTACCTACCTTCCTTCCTTCCTTCCTTCCTTCCTTCTTTCCTTCCTTCCTTCCTTCCTTCCTTTCTTCCTTCCTTCTTTCCTCCCTTCCTTCCTCCCTTCCTTCCAGAAATATTCATTAAGTGGTATTATATGTAAGACACCCTAGAATTTATAGCTTAAGGTATGTTTTTTGCTTTGGAGGACCCTATAGTTTGAACAATGAAGATTTGTTTATTTCAAATAGTGAAAACTTTCTCATTGAATCCTGTTCTTTTCCTCAAAAATAAAATAACATAAATTTGTTAATCATTAAAAACTATCTTATGTTGATAAGCAATCTATAAGTAGCAAAAGGAAAGGAGGTGTAGAAAGAGTTGCAAAGTTGAGTAATATAAGTTGATATCAATTAATATAAATTCATATATGTATATATTTATCTCAAAATGATGATGTACAGATTCAAAATCCATCATAAAAGAAAACAAAGTAGAAACAATAAGGTGACACATTGGTTTACTTAGAATGGTTAAGGAGAAAGAATGAATCCTATTAAATGTACTTAAAAATAGTGACTGGAAGAATTGAAGCTCTAAATTAGATTGGATTAGAAACAAAAATAACAAAATCTATGAACTTTGCTTTTTCATTAAGAATTTTTTTAAATTTCTACATTTTTTTCTCTAGATCATTGACTGAATAGGCTCTATTTCAATTTATTGGATTCAATAAAGGACTATAAGTACAAAGAACTAAAACAGCAAAAACCACTTCCAAATGAGTTGCAAAACAAAATTGGATCAGAACCAACTCCAATTACTATTTGTTTTTTCCTAGTCTGTTTATTGAGATACAACATCACCTTTATTGTATATTCTTCTCCTGCTAAATTCACCCTAAATATTCCTGAGTTGTTTTTCTTTCCCCTAAAGGTAAGAAATGAAATCAAATATTACTTCCCAGATTTGTGAGTTTATGTATCAACTGACAGTGAAATCATAATGGCCTGATGTGGAAGGAAAAAGAGAAAAAAAAATAAAAAAGGAAAAGATAAATAACAAAATACAATATATTGCAATATATATTGTTTTGTCATAACAGTCATTAAATTATTTAGCTACCCACAAAATTGCAATCACACATCGCTATCTCTGGTAACAGCATAATTTTGAAAAGCAGTCTAAGAGTAATACTGTTTTTCTGATTTGAGGCCATAGTCAACCCCTATTCCTTAAATAAACTAGCAAAAAGTCACCAGAAATTTCAGCCCCAGAGTCATTAAAATAAAGCAAACTAACAAATGCAAGAAAGCACACTCAACCAACAAAAAAGTTAAGCAATACAATGTACCAAACAACTTTTACCCAGAAGCATACTCCTTTGAGGAAACCCAGAATTTTGGTTACCCTGAATTCAGTATTGAGTCTCTTTTTTTCTTAAATTTCTCTGTGATAACTTGTTGTCTCTGTGCAAAATTAAAACTGTGACAATGACTTTCTGTTGTTACTCAAAGCAAAGACACGGTCCAGAAAAGTCACTGTGCTCTGATAAACTTCTCTGAGTAAACCGCCCATATGTCCAAGATTTCAATTCTCTAGAAATCAATGAACTTTCAAATGTCTCTGGGAAGCCATGCCTCTTACAAGGTAGGTTGTTCTTTCCATAAGCACAGCTGCCTTACCTTGGATGCTTAAGCACTTAACTGGTCAGTGAACTGTTACAAGAACTGATTCCCCTAAGGAAATGGGTCTTTATCTTTTCAGCCCAGCAAGCAGAGGGATGATGAATAGGGAAGGGCGGGGGGGACAGTCAGTGAAAGAGTTTTGTAGGAAATTTCATAGAGGAAGAGAAGATTGAAATGGTTTCTAAGGGATTTGGTTGTCTCCTTACCTTTTTCTCCTTCTTATTTTGTACTCATGTATCGATATCCTACAGTCCCAGTTATTCATTTGATTTTGCATAATGAGAAATATTATAAGCCTGTCTAAAATCTTCTGTGATACCAAAAGTAGCAACCCCCTCTCAGATATATTAAATGCAAAGCATAAACTGGTTACTATGTCTCCAAAAGCTGTTTTGCTCAGTGCTGCTTCGCTCAACATTGCAGACTCTCTCCTGGGAATTCATAGCACTTACAGCAAGTACATTTCTGGCCCATGAAATCACAGCCAACTGAGAAAGCAATAAGTCAATTAATACTTTACATGAGCTGGGTCTTATTTCAAATGTAAAATCAGCAAAAATCCATAGGTTTAAATAGTATATTTTAAATATATTAATAACATTATTTGGGGAACAAAATATTTCTGATTTAGAAAAGTGTTGCACTGAGATTTACAAAGAAACACTTTTTTCCCCAAAGAATTCAATCTATTCCAACTCCCAGAGGTGAAAATAATTGGTATAGCTGAAAAATCTCACTTCTCTTTTTTCTTCTGTTGTCTTCAACAATTTTCATTTTACAATATGTAAATATTAATTGCTTAAATTTGACCTCAAAGATTATTTGCACATACTTTATGGAAATAATTATTCTACTCAATCCTCAAGTACTCCATAAATATACATCCCCTTAGCCACACACACTTTTAGATGCTCCCTGTCATCCGTTAGGAGAATAATCAGACCCCAAAACCAAAATCATGGCTTTATCTTTAGAAAACAGGATCTTCAAAAAGATTAGGATGAGTCAAAATTTTATATAACGTCAATCTCTGCATTGTCCTCTAAATACTTGGATTATTTCCACAATTACTCAGGCAATATAGTAAATAGTTGTTAAAAGCAGAGACTCTGAAGCCAGACTGCCTGGATTCACATCCTGTTTCCACCATTTATTTCCTGTGTAAACTTGGAAAAGTTTCTTAATTTAATTCCCTTTAGTTTATTGATAGAAAAGGGATGATAATAGTACATTAGCTTCATGAGTTTATTATCAGAATAGAATAAATGTACACATATGCATATAACATATATTCCTTGGTAGGTAGTAGATACAGTGTAGCTGGAAGATGACACACAGTATAAATAGGTACATAGATAGATGATGATAGATAAATAGATGCACGAACCTAGAGAAAAGTAGATCTAGATAGTGCAATTAAAATGTTTGCTATAATTCCTGAATTCACTGGCATGGTATTCCCCCCAGGAAACCTCAAGATTATCTTCAAAATCGAGCAGAAATTGTTCACAAGTAAAATCACTTGCTGTGATTTTTAGAGTAATGTTACCTGCATACACACATGACAAACATTAAATCTTCTGATTATATAACTGCACCACAAGCACACACATTAGGTAGGAGCTAAAAACAAAATGCACAGTTCTTGGTACACAGCAAGCACTCAGGAAATGCTCTCTGAATTGAATCAAAGTGAAACAGGAGGTGTTCTAGTTCGCCAGCTGCCAGAATGCAATATACCAGAAACTGAATGGCTTTTAAATAAAGGGAACTTAATAAGTTGCTAGTTGACAGTTCTAGGGCAGAGAAAATGTCACAATTAAGGCAAGTCTATAAAAATGTCCAAATCAAGGTATCCAGGGAAAGACACCTGGGTCCAAGAAGGCCAGTAACACTCAGTGTTTCTCTCTCGGCTGGAAAGGCACATGGCGAAGTCTGCTAGCTTTCTGTTCTGGCTTGTTTCATAAAGCTTCCCAGGAGGTGTTTTCGTTCTTCATTTCCAAAGGTCTCTGGCTGCACGGGTTCTCCTTGTGATTCTCGTCATTCTCTGCTCTAGAATCACTGTGCTATACATTCCCATGTTTTAACCTCCAACTTTCCTTCTGAGACATTCATGACTCTTCTCCTTCCACCACATTCACACACCATTCTCACAATAACACATTACTGTTACCTCTGTTGAGACTGATTTTTTAATCTATTGTGGAGATTAGCCTTTCTTCCTTTTCTTTTCTTTTCTTTTTTTTTTTTTTTTTTTTACTTCAGTTGAGCATCTTCTCTGTGTCGACCAGGCATCAAAAATGGTACTGTTCCCAAGAATACAAGGATGGGCGGGCCGCGGTGGCTCAGCGGGCAAAGTGCTTGCCTGCTATGCCGGAGGACCTCGGTTCGATTCCCGGCCCCAGCCCATGTAACAAAAAACGGAAAAACAAAATACAATAAAACAAGAAAATGTTTAAAGATGTTTCCCTTTCTTCCTTCCTTCCTTCTATCCTTCCTTCCTTCTCTCTGTCTTTCCTTTAAAAAAAAAAAAAAAAAAAAAGAATACAAGGATGAAAAATAAGCATGAGTGGGTGTGTATGTGTATTTGTATGTTAATGTTGTAAAGGCATTGTACTGATAACAGGAGAGATTTTAGTTATAAGACAAGAAGGGAATGAGTTTCTTCGTAAAAACTGAGATTTCATACCAGATGAGATTTTTGGAGGAAACAAGGTAATTTGTAGAATAACTTGGAAATATAGAGTGGTAAATATTGTTCTTACATGTATACTTGGGAATGTTCTCAAATCTCAGCTAAGCTGAGAGGAAGATTGGAGGGAGGCAGTGAAGATGTGTGAAGAAAGGAATGATTCAATCAAAGAACTTTATGATGAATCTGTCATTGGTAAGATGATTAGAACAAGGGGAAGCATAGACGGAAAGTTTGACTTTTATAGTAGTTTCGACTTCAGTAGATGAAAATCATAAACCAGTGAAACTCATGATATTTGGGGGAAAAAAGGGGGAATACTTGAGAACTCATTTTCCTTTTTATAGTTAAAATTCCTGACATAAAATTCCTGTCTCTTTACTCATATAGATTTTAGAATACTGAAATAGTAGCCAGCATTGGCTACTAACATTTTCCATGTTAAAAACTAACATTTTCAAAGGGTAAAGCTTTTAATTTTAGGAGAAAAATAAAGGCAGAGAACACCACGCATGTCAGAAAAAACAATTCATCCAGATCCCAGAAGGTTTGGGTTGCATGTGAGTTGGGCTTATAAACCTGTGGAAGTAGATAGCCAAAGAGAAAGCAGTAAGGAAATAAAATTAACCTGTGATAATGCATCCCGCTGCTTTGCCGTGAAATGTTTCTCTTTCCTCAGGCTGCAGGCTTTTTCACCATTTTCTTTTGTTATATGAAATATTTTAAAAAGTACATCAACTCTGAGATATTTGTGCTATTCTCTCCTAGAATAGATAACTGTCAGACAGCCTAGTCACAGCTGATTTAAGACTTATAGAAAATCATCAAAAACAATCTAAAATACCAAGCTTAACAACAAAAGCATACTAAGAAGTCATTTTTGTCTTTTTCTACTTTTCTAAATTTTCATAAATTTTCTACTTTGAAAGTATATATTTTTTCTCATCATATTTGCTCCCTGCTTTTGATAATATGCTTTAACCATGACATAAAAATGTTCATTAGTAAATTCTTCCTCACCTAACTTTCTTAGCCCTTAATTATCTCTTCCTTCTGACAAATAATTACCGAAACAACTTTTTCAAAATTAATGGTGAATAACCCAGTGATACATTTGTTAACATCTGAACAGTTTGATTAGTGTTTGCTTTCATAAGATAAGCGTTTATGTTTTCTCTTGGCTATCATAACACTTAACACTGTAATTTAATAGTCATACAGCCCAGATCTGAGGCCAGATGTTATCATGATGACTTGATATTATAACCCAGTGCTTGGTACTGCGTAATGCTGGCTAGGCACACGTTGAAATAGGTTACATACAGTTCCCATCCTCCATTTTCATTTTCTTTATCTATTCCTGAAAATCTTTATGTCTTCTACAGATCAGGTCCTCAAAAACATTTTTGGACTTTCTCTAACTGGATTCCAATTTAAAATCATCTTTGCCCATAACTTTTCCAACTGCCATTCGCCTTAGTTCACACCTTTTGCTAACTCTATTTTAGGGGCCTACTCCCCCACAGTTCTCCTTAGCAGCTTTACTAGAATATGGATTCAGGAAGAGAAAGGAGGCATTCTTTAGCTCAGCCATTTCCCTTTAGCTAGAAGCTATGTTTTGAAACTTGCAACAGCAACAAAAAAATGTTGGAGAAATTGTCTGATTAACTATGTCATGTATGTATGGATTTTAATTATCCAGGTTAACCCTGTTAACATTTATTCAGGTAACTGAGTGTTGGTGGGATCAGTAATATTGCCATTGGATCTCACTAAATCAATCTAAAATAACCCTAAATTCATCTAGCCCCTACCTAGGGATAATAATACTATCACCTAAATGCTAGGTATTCCAGTTTGAAAGGAAGGATAATCAAACTGTACTGTATGATAGATGAAAAAAATAGCAAATTTTTAGAAATTCACGCTATGGAATTAATCCAGAATGTTAATGAATTAATGTGAAAAGTTTTCTCTTACTTAGAGCCATCAAACATCTCTTTTTTCATGTCCTTACTATTTCTAACTGCAAATTTATATCTATATTTTGTTTAGATTTCTCGAGCTTAAAGAAGTTTCTCTAGATTTATGTTTTATATATATATAATATATATTATATATATATTATATATATATATATATATAAGTCTTGGGGTATTTGTAATATTCTGAACATATTGAATGGCTAATGAATTACTAATTAGTTGTTAATAGAGACATCCCCTTAGGTATGTGGAAAAGCACGCTGGCATCTATTTATGCTAGGTATATTTCTCAAGGAAAAAGAATCATCCTGTCCAGAAGATGAAGAATTCAAGAAATTGCCAGTAATATTCACTAGGGCTGATGGCAGTTTGTTAGTGGGTGATTCTGTAATAAATTGCCATCATTTGGGATACAATCCTAGGATCATTATTGGTCAGAAACTATTGTTAATGGTTATAAAAATCAGTGGGTATATACTACTTTATGGTTTATAAAAAGCTTTGATGAACTCTACCTTAGTTTATTTTCACATCTACTCTATGAGTTATAGGACAGTTTCTATTGTTGAACCTGATTTTTATTAAGTAGTATTAATTGCTATCACCTCTTGACATAAGAAAATACTGAAATTCACGAAATTTGAATTACTAACCCACATTTGATGAACGTATACTCAGATATTCTGACTCCAAATCTTCATTATTTTCTTTCTTAATAAAAAGTATGCAGAAAGATAATCCCCATCCTCTTTATATTAGTCTTTCAAAGAAAACCAGTGGAGAACAGAGATGGAAAGTCTGAATATAAAAATAACAAATAAGTGAATATCTGCTTCTAGTTAAGACTTAAAAATAATTGCTAGAGACCATAGCTCTTATCTTAACTACAACAACAAAAAAATTAGGCAAATAAACTGACAATACATTTTAAGCCCATCAAAAATCTTCATAAACAAGCCTAACTAAAAATAAATTCCAGAAATATACAAGCTCTTTACAGAAGAAAAGAGACTCTCAGCTGTTCTTATTTCTGATAGAGCCATGAATAGTGGGAAAAACGAGAATCTGTCAAAGACATGGGTAAGGGAAAGCCAAATTAAGTATTAATAAGCCTTTAATTTCTGGGTGTGGGCTGACAGGGAAGATTCTAATTCTCAGAGGCCCCAGCCTCAGGGAAAATTGCACTCACTTTCCAAACATTTCCCATGGATCTTCACCAAATGTTTGAGTGCTAGAGGCCAAAAAACGAGAAGCAGGTCTAAAGAGCTGAAAGAGAGATTCTACAAATGCAAAGCACCTTTGTCGAAAGGTTGGAGCAGTAAAAACAACTGAGATAAAAATCAACATAAGGCAGCTTGGCCTAAGGAATCAAAAGTTGGGAGGTGGACAAGAAAGAAAGCTGAGAGAAATTTATCTGAAACATACTGGCTTTCACCTGTGAAGGCTGAGGGTTGGACATGAAAAGAAAGAGGGGCCATTCCAGCATTACAGAGAGTATAAGTGTCCGTCTGCTGAATGCTGAGAGAAGAGTGGAGCCACAGAAGTAACTTTCCTGAACTATAGAAAGCCAGGAGCAGATTAGAAAGAAATGAGGATTCTACAACAACCCTGAAAGTAGGAAGCTAGACTGTTGTTTAGGGAAGAGATCTGTAGTTCAGTAAGCGCATAGCTCAGGTACAAGAGAAAAAGAAATCTTCAGGAACTCACTCGCCAGTGCTGAGAAGGAAATGCCATTTCTACCCTCTCAAAACATTTGAAGTCATTGAATATATGAAACACAATAAAACTGTAAGAAAGCCCAGTCTTAGCTCTTACATACTTATTAGGCTGACCTAGTCTTCCACTATATCAGCCTGACAGAAGGAAAAATCTTTTTTTTGGAGTTAAATATTATGTGTTTATTTATTCTCTAGTTTTTATACAAAATTTCTGAAATACCACAAAAACGTATACAACTGTTGAAGGAGCAAGTAAATGTAATCCATATTCAAAACAGAAAACAGTGAACACAGACAGACCAAGAGGTAGCTCAGATGTTGGAATTACCAGACAGGAACTTGAAAATAATCACTGGATCATAGGTGATGGAAAAATTTAGCAGAGATGGAATCTATAATAAAGAACAATTTGAAAATGACAAACTATAGACAAAGAGAAACAGATATTCATACATGCATATGATAGCACAAATGCAAAATTCATTAGATGATATTGGAAAAAAGTGAACACAATGAAGGCAGTGGTAAATGAACTTAAAGATAGATAAGTAGAATGTATTTAAGCTGAAGCACAAAGGAAAATAAAATGAAAAAAGGAACAGACTCCTGAAATCTGTGAAACAATATCAAAGTATCTACTATATATATATATAAAATTGGAGCCAAAATTTTCAGGCTAAATAAATTCTTTTATCATTTCCATTGTAAATGAATTCTCTGAGCTTTCATGTGTCTTTATTTCAACTTCATTTCTGAATGCTAATTTCTTTGGACAGATAATTTTAGGCTGACAGATTTTTTTTTGTTTTGATTGTTTTGTTTTACCTTTTAGCACCTTAATGATATATTTCATTGTCATTTAGCCTCTATTCTTTCTGGTGGGAGGCTGAAAGTGTGTGCAAGAGAATATTTACAAGGTGGACTATGAAATATAAGTCCTGTAAGGAGGCATGCAATATTATTACTGAAGTGCCATGCATTCAAAATTTATTAGAGTCATGGATTTAATTTCTGAGATCAGGGAAGTGGGGTAATTGATGAGATTGAGACAGACTCAAAGTCATATAAGAATAATATTTTGCATGATAAAGTATGATTTCCAAAGTGTATTTATGATTCATGGCCTTGAATTAGCTAAATGAGGAGTTAATACAAGATGAAATTAGATATGGTTGTTTCTTAAAAGAAAGTGGTTATCAGTTACAATAGAGTTTCCTTCACAAGTTTGATCTCTTAAGAAAATACTGGTAAGTAGTGATAAAAGATATCTAGGCCTTTGGAATGGTGAACTTATCAAAAGTATACTGAGTGAACTTAATAAATTGTCTTCAAATTTGGCCATTTCAGTGCATATAGCAAAAATGGGGTGTCCTTTCAACTCATGTTTTGTGGTGGTGGTTGTTTTTATCAAGCTACATTTGATGGATACTAAGCTTGTTAAGCTAGGTGTCTTAAGCACCCATAGCTCCAAGCTTACCTGGGAAATTGGAAAATATGATAGGGTGCATTACTTGTCAAAATAACAAATGGCCTACATTGTGCCTGGACTCCATAGGCACCTAAACTATCAATAACCGAAAAAGTAAAATATATTGGTCTATGTTAAGAAGATTATTTTATACCCTTCTCCTTATTTGTTTGTAAGCTTAAATAATGCAAGCAGATGGGCAAAACGCAAGCATTACAAAGTGATTTAAAAAATGTTCTAAAATTTTAATATAGCAAACTTTTACTTTATTATATTATCCCTAAGAAAAAAATGTTGAAATTAAAATTTTTATTTTATAAAAGGAATCACATGCAACTATCCAATGGATTGGCTTTATTTGAAACTGCTCTAGGATAATTTTTTCATGTAATACCAGCAACTTCATTACCTTTAACCTTTATAGCCAATAGAAATGTGTCTTTATGAAGATTTTCCAAACACAGTTAATTACTCTCTCTTCAATGTCCACATAAAACTTTTTAAAACTTTGTACTAAATTCTGACTTCCGGAGAAGATGGCGGCTTAGTAAGACGTGCGGATCTTAGTTTCTTCTCCAGGACAGCTACTAGGGGAGTAGAAACGATACAGAACAGCTCCCAAAGCCACAACAGAGAAAAAAAAAGACAGCGTACCCCATCCTGGAACGGCTGGCTGGCTGAGAGAAGCCACTCGGGTGAGATCACCGAGGCGTGCGGGCTTCACTGGGTGGGGCGGCAAGCGGCCGGAGTCACTCTCTTGCCCTTCCAGGGCCAGCTGGGAGAATTGGAGAGGCGGTCCCTTGAAACCGCGGCGGCTGGCGCCCACACCACGCGCGGCCCCCCGGACCAACTGAGAGAATTGGATCAGAAATCCCCAGGCCCCAGAGAACGGTGACGGGTCGGGGAGGCCCCTTCCAAACCCGTGACTCCCCGGGAATGTGCACTCTCCTGGGCGGGCCGCCGCCGCTGGCGCCCTCCCGCCATGCTTGTCACCCCGGGCCGACTAGGAAATTTGGAGGGGCGCTTTCCCAGGCTGCGGCGGCCAGCAACCCTCTCCGTGTTCGGACCCCGGGCCGGCTCGCACTCTTCCAAGCCGCTTCAGCTAGCGAACCTCCCGGACGGCGAGAGTTTTCCAAAGTTAAAGGTCCCACAGCACCTTTTACTGGTGGGACACTCAGACAAACGTGTGCCACGAGCGCCACCTACTGGGCAGGATAAGAAACACAGAACCCAGAGATTTCACAGAAAAATCTTCCAAACTTTTGGATCCAAGCCAGGGAAATCTGTCTAAATGAGCAGACGCCAACAGAAGATAATGGATCATGCTCAAATAATTGAAAACATGGCCCAGTCAAAGGAACAAACCAAGAGTTCAAATGAGATACAGGAGCTGAGAAAACTAATGCTGAATATACGAAAAGAAATGGAAAACCTCTTCAAAAACGAAATCGATAAATTGAGGGAGGACATGAAGAAGACATGGGCTGAACATAAAGAAGAAATAGAAAAACTGAAAAAACAAATCAAAGAACTTATGGAAGTGAAGTTCAAAGTAGAAAAGATAGAAAAAACAATGGATACCTACAATGATAGATTCAAAGAGACAGAAGATAAAATTAGCGATTTGGAGGATGGAACATCTGAATTCCAAAAACAAACAGAAACTATCGGGAAAAGAATGGAAAAATTTGAACAGGGTATCAGGGAACTCAAGGACTATATGAAGCGCACAAATATATGTGTTGTGGGTGTCCCAGAAGGAGAAGAGAAGGGAAAAGGAGGAGAAAAACTAATGGAAGAAATTTTCACTGAAAATTTCCCAACTCTTATGAAAGACCTAAAATTACAGATCCAAGAAGTGCAGCGCACCCCAAAGAGATTAGACCCAAATAGGCGTTCTCCAAGACACTTACTAGTTAGAATGTCAGAGGTCAAAGAGAAAGAGAGGATCTTGAAAGCAGCAAGAGAAAAACAATCCATCACATACAAGGGAAACCCAATAAGACTATGTGTAGATTTCTCAGCAGAAACCATGGAGGCTAGAAGACAGTGGGATGATATATTTAAATTAATAAAAGAAAAAAACTGCCAACCAAGACTCCTATATCCAGCAAAATTGTCCTTCAAAAATGAGGGAGAAATTAAAACATTCTCAGACAAAAAGTCACTGAGAGAATTTGTGACCAAGAGACCAGCTCTGCAAGAAATACTAAACAGAGCACTAGAGTCAGAACTGAAAAGACAGAAGAGAGAGGTATGGAGAAGAGTGTAGAAAGAAGGAAAGTCAGATATGATATATATAATACAAAAGGCAAAATGGTAGAGGAAAATATTATCCAAACAGTAATAACACTAAATGTTAATGGACTGAATTCCCCAATCAAAAGACATAGATTGGCAGAATGGATTAAAAAACAGGATCCTTCTATATGCTGTCTACAGGATACACATCTTAGACCCAAAGATAAACATAGGTTGAAAGTGAAAGGTTGGGAAAAGATATTTCATGCAAATAACAACCAGAAAAGAGCAGGAGTGGCTATACTAATATCCAACAAATTAGACTTCAAATGTAAAACAGTTAAAATAGACAAAGAAGGACACTATATACTAATAAAGGAACAATTAAACAAGAAGACATAACAATCATAAATATTTACGCGCCGAACCAGAATGCCCCAAAATATGTGAGGAATACACTGCAAATACTGAAAAGGGAAATAGACACAAATACCATAATAGTTGGAGACTTCAATTCCCCACACTCATCAATGGACAGAACATCTAGACAGAGGATCAATAAAGAAATAGAGAATCTGAATATTACTATAAAGGAGCTAGACTTAACAGACATTTATAGGACATTAAATCCCACAACAGCAGGATACACCTTTTTCCCAAGTGCTCATGGATCATTCTCAAAGATAGACCATATGTTGGGTCACAAAGCAAGTCTTAACAAATTTAAAAAGATTGAAATCATACACAACACTTTCTTGGATCATAAAGGAATGAAGTTGGAAATCAGTAATAGGCGGAGTGCCAGAAAATTCACAAATACGTGGAGGCTCAACAACACACTCCTAAACAACGAGTGGGTCAAAGAAGAAATTGCAAGAGAAATTAGTAAATACCTAGAGGCAAATGAAAATGAAAACACAACATATCAACACTTATGGGACGCAGCAAAGGCAGTGCTAAGAGGGAAATTTATTGCCCTAAATGCCTATATCAGAAAAGAAGAAAAGGCAAAAATGCAGGAATTAACTGTCCACTTGGAAGAACTGGAGAAAGAACAGCAAACTAATCCCAAAGCAAGCAAAAGGAAAGAAATAACAAAGATCAGAGCAGAAATAAATGAAATTGAAAACATGAAAGCAATAGAGAAAATCAATAAGACCAGAAGTTGGTTCTATGAGAAAATCAATAAGATTGATGGGCCCTTATCAAGACTGACAAAAAGAAGAAGAGAGAGGATTCAAATAAATAAGATCAGAAATGGAAGAGGAGACATAACTACTGACCTCACAGAAATAAAGGAGGTAATAACAGGATACTATGAACAACTTTAAGCTAATAAGTACAACAATTTAGAGGAAATGGATGGGTTCCTGGAAAGACATAAACAACCAACTTTGACTCAAGAAGAGATAGATGACCTCAACAAACCAATCACAAGTAAAGAAATTGAATTAGTCATTCAAAATCTTCCTAAAAAGAAAAGTCCAGGACCAGATGGCTTCACATGTGAATTCTACCAAACGTTCCAGAAAGAATTAGTACCAATTCTCCTCAAACTCTTCAAAAAAATCGAAGTGGAGGGAAAACTACCTAATTCATTCTATGAAGCCAACATCACCCTCACACCAAAACCAGGCAAAGATATTAAAAAAAAGAAAACTACAGACCAATCTCTCTAATGAATATAGATGCAAAAATCCTCAATAAAATTCTAGCAAATCGTATCCAACAACACATTAAAAGAATTATACATCATGACCAAGTAGGATTCATCCCAGGTATGCAAGAATGGTTCAACATAAGAAAATCAATTAATGTAATACACCATATCAACAAATCAAAGCAGAAAAATCACATGATCATCTCAATTGATGCAGAGAAGGCATTTGACAAGATTCAACATCCTTTCCTGTTGAAAACACTTCAAAAGACAGTAATACAAGGGAACTTCCTTAAAATGATAGAGGGAATATATGAGAAACCCACAGCTAATATCATCCTCAATGGGGAAAAATTGAAAACTTTCCCCCTAAGATCAGGAACAAGACAAGGATGTCCACTATCACCACTATTATTCAACATTGTGTTGGAGGTTCTAGCCAGAGCAATTAGACAAGAAAAAGAAATACAAGGCATCAAAATTGGAAAGGAAGAAGTAAAACTATCACTGTTTGCAGATGATATGATACTATACGTCGAAAACCCGGAAAAATCCACAACAAAACTACTAGAGCTAATAAATGAGTACAGCAAAGTAGCAGCTTAAGATCAATATTCAAAAATCTGTAGCATTTCTATACACTAGTAATGAACAAGCTGAGGGGGAAATCAAGAAATGAATCCCATTTACAATTGCAACTAAAAGAATGAAATACCTAGGAATAAATTTAACTAAAGAGACAAAAAACCTATATAAAGAAAACTACAAAAAACTGTTAAAAGAAATCACAGCAGACCTAAATAGATGGAAGGGCATACCGTGTTCATGGATTGGAAGACTAAATATAGTTAAATGTCAATCCTACCTAAATTGATTTACAGATTCAATGCAATACCAATCAAAATCCCAACAACTTATTTTTCAGAAATAGAAAAACCAATAAGCAAATTTATCTGGAAGGGCAGGGTGCCCTGAATTGCTAAAAACATCTTGAGGAAACAAAACGAAGCTGGAGGTCTCGCGCTGCCTGACTCTAAGGCATATTATGAAGCCATAGTGGTCAAAACAGCATGGTATTGGCATAAAGATAGATATATCGACCAATGGAATCGAATAGAGTGCTCAGATATAGACCCTCTCATCTATGGACATTTGATCTTTGATAAGGCAGTCAAGCCAACTCACCTGGGACAGAACAGTCTCTTCAATAAATGGTGCCTAGAGAACTGGATATCCATATGCAAAAGAATGAAAGAAGACCCATGTCTCACACCCTATACAAAAGTTAACTCAAAATGGATCAAAGATCTAAACATTAGGTCTAAGACCATAAAACAGTTAGAGGAAAATGTTGGGAGATATCTTATGCATCTTACAACTGGAGGCGGTTTTATGGACCCTAAACCTAAAGCAAGAACACTGAAGAAGGAAATAAATAAATGGGAGCTCCTCAAAATTAAACACTTTTGTGCATCAAAGAACTTCATCAAGAAAGTAGAAAGACAGCCTACACAATGGGAGACAATATTTGGAAATGATATATCAGATAAAGGTCTAGTATCCAGAATTTATAAAAAGAATGTTCATCTCAACAACAAAAAGACAGCCAATCCAATTACAAAATGGGAAAAAGACTTGAACAGACACCTATCAGAAGAGGAAATACAAATGGCCAAAAGGCACATGAAGAGATGCTCAATGTCCCTGGCCATTAGAGAAATGCAAATCAAAACCACAATGAGATATCATCTCACACCCACCAGAATGGCCATTATCAACAAAACAGAAAATGACAAGTGCTGGAGAGGATGCGGTGAAAGAGGCACACTTATCCACTGTTGGTGGGAATGTCAAATGGTGCAACCA
Source organism: Tamandua tetradactyla (assembly GCF_023851605.1). Taxonomy (NCBI): domain Eukaryota; kingdom Metazoa; phylum Chordata; class Mammalia; order Pilosa; family Myrmecophagidae; genus Tamandua; species Tamandua tetradactyla. The sequence continues at coordinate 29,115,693 of NC_135345.1, read as the reverse complement.
CTGTGGAAGGCAGTTTGGCGGTTCCTCAAAAAGCTGAATATAGAATTGCCATACGACCCAGCAATACCATTGCTGGGTATCTACTCAACGGACTTAAGGGCAAAGACACAAACGGACATTTGCACACCAATGTTTATAGCAGCGTTATTTACAATTGCAAAGAGATGGAAACAGCCGAAATCTCCATCAACAGAAGAGTGGCTAAACAAACTGTGGTATATACATAAGATGGAATACTTTGCAGCTTTAAGACAGGATAAACTTATGAAGCATGTAATAACATGGATGGACCTAGAGAACATTATGCTGAGTGAGTCTAGCCAAAAATTAAAGGACAAATACTGTATGGTCCCACTGATGTGAACACACATTCGAGAATAAATTTGGAATATGTCATTGGTAACAGAGTCCAGCAGGAGGTAGAAACAGGGTAAGATAATGGGCAATTGGAGTTGAAGGGATACAGACGGTGTAACAGGACTAGATACAAAAACTCAAAAATGGACAGCACAATAATACCTAATTGTAAAGTAATCATGTTAAAACACTGAATGAAGCTGCATCTGAGCTCTAGGTTTTTGTTTTGTTTTGTTTTGTTTTGATTTGATTTTACTATTATTACTTTTATTTTTTTCTCTATATTAACATTCTATATCTTTTTCGGTTATGTTACTAGTTCTTCTAAACCGATGCAAATGTACTAAGAAATGATGATCATGCATCTATGTGAGGATGTTAAGAATTACTGATTGCATATGTAGAATGGTATGATTTCTAAATGTTGGGTTAATTTCTTTTTTTCCGTTAATTAAAAAAAAAAAAAAAGAGAAGGGGTAATTGGAGCTGAAGGGATACAGACTGTACAACAGGACTGGATATAAAAACTCAGAAATGGACAGCACAATACTACCCAATTGTAATGCAATTATGTTAAAACACTGAATGAAGCTGCATGTGAGGTATAGGTTTTTTGTTTTTTTTTTTCTTTCTATTATTGTTTTAATTCTTATTCTGTTGTCTTTTTATTTCTTTTTCTAAATTGATGCAAATGTACTAAGAAATGATGAATATGCAACTATGTGATGTTATTAAGAATTACTGATTGTACCTGTAGAATGGAATGATTTCTAATTGTTTTGTTAATTCTTTTTTTAATTAATAAAAAAAAAAACTTTGTACTAAATTCTACCACATGATGAACATTCATAGTTTACTATTTTCAGTGTATACATTATACACTGGATTTTGATTTTCTCAAATGTATGCACCTTATCCTAATAATTTATGAATCCCCTGTATGTTTTTTATTGGTTGGAGCTCAGAAGATGCTTCATAAATATTTGTGGAATCAATCTATCTTGCTAAGTAAAGAACACTTAAAGTAAAATGACTGCCCCAGAGTTTTCAATAAATGGTATATCCTTCTATAACTACTGATGTAAGATCACATTTTTTAATATATAAAAACATAAAATATTAACCAAATAATGAATATTCAAAATCCCTCCAATTTTCTCTCCTTTATGGACTGAGAATTCTTTAAAACTACTAAACTCTCTCCATCACATTATAAATGAAATGATAAGTGATTTTTCACATTTCAAAAGGCATTTTCTCTTATCATTGAATTTGATGAGCATCTATAATTTAGGAAGCTACTCCCAGCCATAAGCAAAATTTGGAACTGGTTATTTTATATTCATTGTTCCTTCTACCATCTTAACTGTGCTACTTTTTCTCTCCATTTCTTTTTGTTGCTCTTCCAACATTCTGTGCCAAAGTCTGCACAGAATCTAGAGTGAGTACCTTACATAATAACCAGGAGACACCAAATAATTGACAAAGTTATTGGTCTTCCCATACCCACGTCAAAATTTTCCAGATTTTGTTTCATTCTTCTTAGGAACTAGGAAAATAAGGTAAAGAACAAGTGTAGTAGCCCATGACAAATTCTGGGATCTGTCCTGTAACTACTTGTTGAAGAGTGTTTTAAAAACTATTGCTTTCCTATTTCTTTGCTTTGTATATATGCTATGCTATACAATAAAAAAAATTAAAAATTTAAAAATATAGAAATGGCCAGTAGTTGTTTGATGTGTGAAATATCAAGTGAGGACTTGATAGATTCTTGTTAATTGATTAAATTGTATCTACTCCTTAAAAACAATTTGGATTTTAAATAATTTCTATTACTGAGTTAATTGATGGTAAGAATTTCAGCAATAATTCCAAAAGTATTTTTTCTTGACCTTTTCATCTTATTCCCTCAAAAGAGAAACATCTCTTTAAAGCATCTACAAATTGTTCCTGCACGCCTTGAAAACTTCCTTGTTAGAGTCCTGAAAGAGGCTGGGGTGAAAGCTTCTACCTTCCTTCTTAGTGAGTATTTAAAAGTGTTATTTTTTAATTGTTGCACATGTCTTTTTGTGAGGAACATACTGCAATTGTGTAGTGTCTTAATGGATTGAATTTTGTTCTTAACTGATTCTATTAAAATAGCTTAAATGATAGAAATAATTTCCCTTACCCTATTCAAATTCAGTATACTCTACATTGCGAATAAACTTACACACTGTTTTGTTGCTTTGGATTTTCTTTTTTTTTTTTTATTAATTAAAAAAATTAACTAACACAACATTAGAAATCAATCCATTCTACATATGCAATCAGTACTTCTTAATATCATCACATAGGTGTATGGTCATCATTTCTCAGTACATATGCATCGATTTAGAGAAAGAAATAGCACGACAACAGAAAAAGAAATAAAGTGATAACACAGAGAAAACACAAATAAAAATAAAAAGTACAAAAATATATAAGAGAAAGAAAAAAAAACAAAAAAAAACTATAGATCAGATGCAGCTTCATTCAGCGTTCCAACATAATTACATTACAATTAGGCAGTATTGTGCTGACCATTTTTTTTTTTAGACATCATACCATTCTACATATGCAATCAGTAATTCTTAACATCATCACATAGATGCATGATCATCGTTTCTTAGTACATTTGCATCGGTTTAGAAGAACTAGCAGTATAACAGAAAAAAATATAGAATGTTAATATAGAGAAAAAAAATAAAAGTAATAATAATAAGAACAAAACAAACAAAACAAAACAAAACAAGAACCTATAGCTCGGATGCAGTTTCGTTCAGTATTTTAACATGATTACTTTACAATTAGGTATTATTGTGCTGACCATTTTTGAGTTTTTGTATCTAGTCCTATTGCACAGTCTGTATTCCATCAGCTCCACTTACCCATTATCTTACCCTGTTTCTAACTCCTGCTGAACTCTGTTACCAATGACATATTCCAAGTTTATTCTCGAGTGTCGAGTCACATCATTGGGACCATACAGTATTTGTCTTTTAGTTTTTGGCTAGACTCACTCAGCATAATGTTCTCTAGGTCCATCCATGTTATTACATGCTTCAGAAGTTTATCCTGCCTTAAAGCTGCATAATATTCCATCGTATGTATATACCACAGTTTGTTTAGCCACTCGTCTGTTGATGGACATTTTGGCTGTTTCCATCTCTTTGCAATTGTAAATAACACTGTTATAAACATTGGTGTGCAAATGTCTGTTTGAGTTTTTGCCCTTAATTCCTTTGCGTAGATTCCCAGCAATGGTATTGCTGGGTTGTATGGCAATTCTATATTCAGCTTTTTGAGGAACCGCCAAACTGCCTTCCACAGTGGTTGCACCATTTGACATTCCCACCAACAGTGGATAAGTGTGCCTCTTTCACCGCATCCTCTCCAGCACTTGTCATTTTCTGTTTTGTTGATAATGGCCATTCTGGTGGGTGTGAGATGATATCTCATTGTGGTTTTGATTTGCATTTCTCTAATGGCCAGGGACATTGAGCATCTCTTCATGTGTCTTTTGGCCATTTGTATTTCCTCCTCTGAGAGGTGTCTATTCAAGTCTTTTTCCCATTTTGTAATTGGGTTGGCTATCTTTTTGTTGTTGAGTTGAACAATCTCATTATAAATTCTGGATACTAGACCTTTATCTGATATGTCATTTCCAAATATTGATTCCCATTGTGTAGGCTGTCTTTCTACTTTCTTGATGAAGTTCTTTGATGCACAAAAGTGTTTAATTTTGAGGAGTTCCCATTTATTTATTTCATTCTTCAGTGCTCTTGCTTTAGGTGTAAGGTCCATAAAACCACCTCCAATTGTAAGATTCATAAGATATCTCCCTACATTTTCCTCTAACTGTTCTATGGTCTTAGACCTAATGTTTAGATCTTTGATTCATTTTGAGTTAACTTTTGTATAGGGTGTGAGATATGGGTCTTCTTTCATTCTTTTGCATATGGATATCCAGTTCTCTAGGCACCATTTATTGAAGAGACTGTTCTGTCCCAGGTGAGTTGGCTTGACTGCCTTATCAAAGATCAAATGTCCATAGATGAGAGGGTCTATATCTGAGCACTCTATTCGATTCCATTGGTCGATATATCTATCTTTATGCCAATACCATGCTGTTTTGATCACTGTGGCTTCATAATATGCCTTAAAGTCAGGCAGCGCGAGACCTCCAGCTTCGTTTTGTTTCCTCAAGATGTTTTTAGCAATTCGGGGCACCCTGCCCTTCCAGATAAATTTGCTTATTGGTTTTTCTATTTCTGAAAAATAAGTTGTTGGGATTTTGATTGGTATTGCATTGAATCTGTAAATCAATTTAGGTAGGATTGACATCTTAACTATATTTAGTCTTCCAATCCATGAACACGGTATGCCCTTCCATCTGTTTAGGTCTTCTGTGATTTCTTTTAGCAGTTTTTTGTAGTTTTCTTTATATAGGTTTTTTGTCTCTTTAGTTAAATTTATTCCTAGGTATTTTATTCTTTTAGTTGCAATTGTAAATGGGATTCGTTTCTTGATTTCCCCCTCAGCTTGTTCATTGCTAGTGTATAGAAATGCTACAGATTTTTGAATGTTGATCTTGTAACCTGCTACTTTGCTGTACTCATTTATTAGCTCTAGTAGTTTTGTTGTGGATTTTTCCGGGTTTTCGACGTATATTATCATATCATCTGCAAACAGTGATAATTTTACTTCTTCCTTTCCAATTTTGATGCCTTGTATTTCTTTTTCTTGTCTAATTGCTCTGGCTAGAACCTCCAACACAATGTTGAATAATAGTGGTGATAGTGGACATCCTTGTCTTGTTCCTGATCTTAGGGGGAACGTTTTCAATTTTTCCCCATTGAGGATGATATTAGCTGTGGGTTTCTCATATATTCCCTCTATCATTTTAAGGAAGTTCCCTTGTATTCCTATCCTTTGAAGTGTTTTCAACAGGAAAGGATGTTGAATCTTGTCAAATGCCTTCTCTGCATCAATTGAGATGATCATGTGATTTTTCTGCTTTGATTTGTTGATATGGTGTATTACATTAATTGATTTTCTTATGTTGAACCATCCTTGCATACCTGGGATGAATCCTACTTGGTCATGATGAATAATTCTTTTAATGTGTTGTTGGATATGATTTGCTAGAATTTTATTGAGGATTTTTGCATCTATATTCATTAGAGAGATCGGCCTGTAGTTTTCTTTTCTTGTAATATCTTTGCCTGGTTTTGGTATGAGGGTAATGTTGGCGTCATAGAATGAATTAGGTAGTTTTCCCTCCACTTCGATTTTTTTGAAGAGTTTGAGGAGAGTTGGTACTAATTCTTTCTGGAATGTTTGATAGAATTCACATGTGAAGCCGTCTGGTCCTGGACTTTTCTTTTTAGGAAGATTTTGAATGACTAATTCAATTTCTTTACTTGTGATTGGTTTGTTGAGGTCATCTATCTCTTCTTGAGTCAAAGTTGGTTGTTCATGTCTTTCCAGGAACCCGTCCATTTCATCTAAATTGTTGTACTTATTAGCGTAAAGTTGTTCATAGTATCCTGTTATTACCTCCTTTATTTCTGTGAGGTCAGTAGTTATGTCTCCTCTTCCATTTCTGATCTTATTTATTTGCATCCTCTCTCTTCTTCTTTTTGTCAATCTTGCTAAGGGCCCATCAATCTTATTGATTTTCTCATAGAACCAACTTCTGGTCTTACTGATTTTCTCTATTGTTTTCATGTTTTCAATTTCATTTATTTGTGCTCTAATCTTTGTTATTTCTTTCCTTTTGCTTGCTTTGGGGTTAGCTTGCTGTTCTTTCTCCAGTTCTTCCAAATGAATAGTTAATTCCTGAATTTTTGCCTTTTCTTCTTTTCTGATATAGGCATTTAGAGCAATAAATTTCCCTCTTAGCACTGCCTTTGCTGTGTCCCATAAGTTTTGATATGTTGTGTTTTCATTTTCATTCATCTTGAGGTATTTGCTAATTTCTCTAGCAATTTCTTCTTTGACCCACTCGTTGTTTAGGAGTGTGTTGTTGAGCCTCCACGTATTTGTGAATTTTCTGGCACTCTGCCTATTATTGATTTCCAACATCATTCCTTTATGGTCCGAGAAAGTGTTGTGTAAGATTTCAATCTTTTTAAATTTGTTAAGACTTGCTTTGTGACCCAGCATATGGTCTATCTTTGAGAATGATCCATGAGCACTTGAGAAAAAGGTGTATCCTGCTGTTGTGGGATGTAATGTCCTATAAATGTCTATTAAGTCTAGTTCATTTATAGTAATATTCAGATTCTCTATTTCTTTGTTGATCCTCTGTCTAGATGTTCTGTCCCTTGATGAGAGTGGTGAGTTGAAGTCTCCAACTATTATGGTATATGAGTCTATTTCCCTTTTCAGTGTTTGCAGTGTATTCCTCACGTATTTTGGGGCATTCTGGTTCGGTGCGTAAATATTTATGATTGTTATGTCTTCTTGTTTAATTGTTCCTTTTATTAGTATATAGTGTCCTTCTTTGTCTCTTTTAACTGTTTTACATTTGAAGTCTAATTTGTTGGATATTAGTATAGCCACTCCTGCTCTTTTCTGGTCGTTATTTGCATGAAATATCTTTTCCCAACCTTTCACTTTCAACCTATGTTTATCTTTGGGTCTAAGATGTGTTTCCTGTAGACAGCATATAGAAGGATCCTGTTTTTTAATCCATTCTGCCAATCTATGTCTTTTGATTGGGGAATTCAGTCCATTGACATTTAGTGTTATTACTGTTTGGATAATATTTTCCTCTAACATTTTGCCTTTTGTATTATATATATCATATCTGACTTTCCTTCTTTATACACTCTTTTCCTTATCTCTCTCTTCTGTCTTTTTGTATCTGACTCTAGTGCTCCCTTTAGTATTTCTTGCAGAGCTGGTCTCTTGGTCACAAATTCTTTCAGTGACTTTTTGTCTGAGAATGTTTTAATTTCCCCCTCATTTTTGAAGGATAATTTTGCAGGATATAGGAGTCTTGGTTGGCAGTTTTTCTCTTTTTGTATTTTAAATATATCATCCCTCTGTCTTCTAGCTTCCATGGTTTCTGCTGAGAAATCTACACATAGTCTTATTGGGTTTCCCTTGTATGTAATGGATTGTTTTTCTCTTGCTGCTTTCAAGATCCTCTCTTTCTCTTTGACCTCTGACATTCTAACTAGTAAGTGTCTTGGAGAACGCCTATTTGGGTCTAATCTCTTTGGGGTGTGCTGCACTTCTTGGATCTGTAATTTTAGGTCTTTCATAAGAGTTGCGAAATTTTCAGTGATAATTTCTTCCATTAGTTTTTCTCCTCCTTTTCCCTTCTCTTCTCCTTCTGGGACACCCACAACACGTATATTTGTGCGGTTCATATTGTCCTTGAGTTCCCTGATATCCTGTTCAAATTTTTCCATTCTTTTCCCTATAGTTTCTGTTTGTTTTTGGAATTCAGATGTTCCATCCTCCAAATCACTAATTCTTTCTTCTGTCTCTTTAAATCTATCATTGTAGCTATCCATTATTTTTTCTATGTTTGCTACTTTATCCTTCACTTCCATAAGTTCTGCGATTTGTTTTTTCAGTTTTTCTATTTCTTCTTTATGTTCAGCCCATGTCCTCTTCATGTCCTCCCTCAATTTATCGATTTCATTTTTGAAGAGGTTTTCCATTTCTGTTCGTATATTCAGCATTAGGTGTCTCAGCTCTTGTGTCTCATTTGAGCTATTGGTTTGTTCCTTTGACTGAGCCATACTCTCAATCCTTTGAGTGTGGACAGTTATCTTCTGCTGCTGGCATCTGGGCATTTATTCAGATTTCTCTGGGTGTTGGACCCAGCAAGGTTGTAAGATTTTTCTGTGAAATCTCTGGGATCTGTTTTTCTTATCTTGCCCAGTACGTGGCGCACGTGGCACACATTTGTCTGAAGTGTTTGGAATGGGTCTCCCCCAGTCACCGATCTCCGTGGCCTGGGGATTTCGGATCCAATTCTCTCCGTTGTTTCAGGGGCCGCGCGTGGTTGGGGCGTCAGCTGCCGTGGCTTGAGGGGACCCTATGGCTGGTTGCGGGCCACAGCAGGCCTGGGGGATTCCCCACTGGACCAGGAAGCCTCCCGTGGGGGGGGGTACCGCGGCTTGGATAGCCATCCTATCCGAGACTCGTATCCGCGGACTCGAAGCAGAGACTCGAAGCCGCCCGCAAAAGAGGGGTGCCGCCTGCCTCGGCTTTGGAAACTTGCTTCTCCAATACTCTCAGCTGGCCCGGAAAGGAGGGAGGGAGTAGCTCGGACCACCACAGCTGCCGCTGATCGGGAAATCGTGCGCCACTCGGGGGTCTCACCGCAGCCGAGTCTCGCAGTCAGTCTAGCCAGCCCAGACTTTGGATAGCCCTCTGATCTGAGATTCGTAGCCGTGGACTCAAAGCCGAGACTCGAAGCCACCCGCAAAAGAAGGGCGCCGCCTGCCTCGACTTGGGAAACTTGCTTCTCCGATACTCTCAGCCGGCCCGGGAAGGAGGGAGGGATTAGCTCGGACCGCCGCAGCTGCGGCTGCTCGGCAAATCGCGCGCTGCTCGGGGGTCTCGCCTCAGCCAAGTCTCGCGGTCGGACTTGCCAGCCCAGACTTTGGATAGCCCTCTGATCCAAGACTCGTAGTCGCAGACTCGAAGCCGAGACTCGAAGCCACCCACAAAAGTGTGGCGCCGGCTGCCTTGGCTGGGAAGCTTGTCTCTCCGCGTCTCTCAGCCAGCCCGGGAAGGAGGGAGGGATTAGTTTGGACTGCCGCAGCTGCGGCTGCTCGGGAAATCGCCCACCGCTCAGGGATCTCACTCACCGCAGCCGAGTTTCGCAGTCAGACTAACCAGCCCAGACTGGGTTACGCTGTGTGTCCATTCCCTGCTGTAGCCCCGGGAGCTGTTCTGTACTGTTTCTGTTTACCTATTAGTTGATTTGGAGTCGGAGGAACTAAGACGCATGTACCTTACTAAGACGCCATCTTGGATCTCCTGGATTTTCTTTTTATTTTTCTAAATATTTTTCCATTTATTTCAGTAAAGGTACTTAAAAAAAAACTCAAACTAGAACATTGATAACTGTTATGTGTTTCAGATTAAGGAACAAAATTATAAGAGCATTACAGCCTCCTAAGAATACCATTTTATAGTTACTTAAAGCTCTGAGATTATAGAACTCTAAGAATGATGGAATTTGTAAAAAAAAATATATGCATATATATATATATTATTTTTAATGGTACTTCTATCTCTCTATATGAGCGTTTCATTTAATACTAAATTATACTATTGCATCTTTTGCTAATTGTCTTCAAATAATTCAATCAGATAAAAAACACTATAAAAATCTCTTGCAGGGTGCCCAGTAGTTCAGTGGAAGAATGCTCCCCTTCCAGACCTGGGTTCGATTCCCAAACCACGCACTCGAAAAAAAAAAAAGGAAAATCTCTTGCAGTGAAATCATAGACTCTTGTTTACATTTCCACATCTATACTTCCTACTAATTCTGGGAAAACCAATTTTCACCATCTATTTTTTGTTCTGCATATTTTTGGATCATTAATAGTGACTTCTAAAGTTGTTTTCAGAACTAAGTGTAAAAAACACCTCTGATGCACTATTGGCATTCAACCAATATTAGTTTATTTGGGCAGTACTCCTTAAAATGATCAACGAATTATAAAGCATCTGCAAACAACATAAATAATAAAGTTTCAAATATTATAGAATTTATTCTTAGGACTTTATTAGGCCATTGTTATTCCCAAAGTCTATTTATCCATATCTATCTACCTATCCATCCATTTATCTATTTTGCAAATTCTGAGCCTCCTTTCAGGCATTACCCTCCAATATTTATTGGATCATTTTCTACAGGATCTTTTTGTAATAGTTCTGAGACTGAAGAATTGCCTTAGTCTATAGACAATTTTTTTTGCTTATGCAGGCACTGCAAGACTGGACCATTGCTTTTGAACTTGAAGAAAGTAATTCTACTTGGACCTTGCAAATCTAAAAGTCTGTGTATATAAAATAATTTCAGAAAAATAATCTAAAGAATAAGCAATCATGGCAATGCCCAGTTTATGTATTCTAAAACCTTAAGTGGATTTTCTCCTTTTGTAAGTAAATAAACTGTTTAGTTAGTTACAAAAGAAAGCAAAATTATTCTCTCATCTTACCTTTGTCTTAAACAACTGTAGACTTCATTAAAGTATTGCAGCCATTTTCTGAATCTAACTGCAAGAATTAACATAACCTCAATGTCATATCCTGGACGTTTGAAATTTCTGGAAGCAACAGCAGTTGGTAACAAAGTAGCTCATCAAGACTTCTAGGTTGGGAGAAATAAATACATCAACTAGTTTACTTTCTTATAGATAACACCTCTTAAAGAGCATATGTATTCAGCACAAAGGTTTTTAAATAGCTTTGAGATAACTGAAAAAGAAGTACTTATAAAAAGTGCTACCTATGTTATCATTTATTTCGATTCTTAAGTTTTCATTTTCAACCAACTATTTTTTCTTGGGATGAAAAACTAACAGAGTCAGTATATATTTATTTGTGCTGTAGGACTCATACATTGTTGAGTAATGTTTACAATTTATTAAGCTCACTCAGTGCTAAATTTGTGACAGGAAGGTAGAAATAATGGAGGAAATTTTAAAGTTTAATTTATCAGCAGACTAGCAGAAAGTGAAATGTCTAACATGGCTATGAGACACAAAGGGATACAGTGCATGTAAGAAGATTGTAAATATCCCAAAGCAGAGGTCTTTAATATCACTTAAGATGATTTTATCATCACAAAATATTTAAATGATCCTGGATAAGATTTTTACTATTGTACATTTTCTTTCTTTCTCTCCCTTACATACAAACACAAGACTTTGGTTATGAAATAGATTTTAATGAGGCAAATCCCTGAGATTTAGAGTTGAATACTTAAAGGCCCTTTATCAATGCTTTCCTATTAAGATAATGACTTTTTAAAATGAATTATTTTAGTGAAAAGAACTAATGGGCTTGCAACAATTTTCACCTTAGTTGAAGAATCTTCAGGCCACATATGTCCTAAGAAAGAATGATTTTTTTTTTCATTTCTATGAACTGTGTTTTCCAATTGTTAATAAACTAGAGGAGCTGAGGGCAAAGAACAACTTCCATGGACCTTGAAGTTCTACTTCTTTTTGAGCAAATCCATTAAAAAAACACATGTAGGAACCTATTAATGCAATCCATCTGTACACACCTTTGTTAAAAGACAATTTTTCTTAGCCTTCCTTTGAAGACCATTCTGTTTAAAATTTCAGATTGGTTAAAATCCTGTCTCCTAACATAAATCATTTTGTATAACTTTACTGTACTTCAAACATTATTTTTTCTCACCAAAGTGAAGAATTCCATTTTTGTGACTTTTCCCATAACTTACTAAACTGACTTATACTTTTCTTCATTGGGCTAATAATCTTCCAACCCATGAATCTGACCCTCTTCTGTATGTTCTCTTTTGAGTAATGAAAATTTCATAATCTATATAAAGTATTTTCATCAATGAGCATCAAGGTATTGAGAAATATGAGCTTTATTCATAAATTAAAGTCATTTAAACTCAATACCACTACTTCCTCATTTGTAGGGAAGCCTTGTAAGGGTAAATATGCATCCCTAATTGTAGAACACTACACCTGAGAAAACATGAGAGAGGAGAGTGAAATAAATAGTGGGGGTGGGGGATATTTGAAGGGAAAAAAGTTTTAGATGAGAAAAGATGGACATTAATAATCTCCAGATTAATTGCTAAAATCCACTCATATATGATGCTTTCCCAAATAATTAATTAAAAATAAGAGTATTATTGGGTGAAATTTCTTTAAATGACAACTTTCTTGCTTTAGATTACTTTTTTTTATGGTAAATCAAAAGACATATAGAAAACATTTACAAATAAAAATCAGAAACTAATGGCTGCTTAGCAAGCACCTACCAAAAGAATGATTGAATGACATAAAACATTTTGTTTATTTTTTAGTGCATTTGGTTGTATAGATTCATCTTGTGTTAATGAGTTGATTCCAATTTTTCTTATGTAACTACAAAAGTTATGCCTCTTCTCATTTGTTTCCTCTTCATCATTTCTGTCCATAATGGCAAAATCAACCATATATCAGAAAATGAATATATGGTACATAATCCTTCATTATGCTTCAACGCACTTTCTAATTATTTGAAGGAGGTAACATGATGTAAATAGTGTAGGCTTTTGAGACAGAGAGCTCATACATAATCCCTAGCTGTTTCTAAGAACTGAGATATGGACACCTTTGAGGGGCCATTATTCTCTCTACTACAGTATATTATCAATAAATACATGTCATAAATTAAGTATAGGCTATGAATAAAATCTAGTTCTTTCATTTATGCACTCATTAGAAAACATCCATTTAATTCATTTGCAAGCAGTTAACTGACAATTTGATCTGGTAGAGTACAAGCAGAAAACAAATGTATTTTTTTCACAATAGTCTCCATTACAAACCATCTACTTGCTTTCTTCCTAACACTGAAAGAAAACTTAGACATGTATTGTTCTAGTTTGCTAGTTGCAGGAATGCAATACACCAGAAACAGAATTCTTTTTAAAAGGGGGAATTTAATAAGTTGCTAGTTTACAGTTCTAAGGCTGAGAAAATGTCTCAATTAAAACAAGTCTATAGAAATGTCCAGTTTAAGGCATCCAGGGAAAGATACCTTGGTTCAAGAAGGCCAATAAATTTCAATGTTTCTCTCTCAGCTGGAAGGGCACATGGTGAGCATGGCAGTGTCTGCTGATTTTCTTGTGGTTCTACAAAAGGAGCTCTCTCCAAAATGTTTCCTCTTTTAAAGGATTCCATAAGAACTCCACCTTCAATGGGTGAAGATGCACTTCTATGGAAATCTAATCAAAGTTACCACCCACAATTGAATGGGTCACATCTCCATGAGAACAATCAAAATGCTCTCACCCAGCAATACTGAATGAGTATTAAAGGACACGGCTTTTCTGGGGTGCATCATAGATTCAAATCAGCACATTCCACCCTTTGGACCCCCAAAAGACATGCTCTTTTCAAATACATTCATTCTGTAATAATGTTAGAAAGCCTTAAACCATTTCAGTAACAATACAAATAAAATACAAAGTTAGAAAGAGTATAAAATCTCATCAAGTCAGTTACAGGCATGGTCTGTCCTGAGGCAGAATTCTTCTCTGGCTCTGGACCTGTAAAACTCAGAACACATTATTTACTGCCAACATATAAAAGAGGAACATTCATAGCATACATATACCCATTCTATAGGGAGGAAGGAATACAAGGCTCACCAGACCCATACAGTTTCAAAAACCCACAGGGCAAAGTCCATTCGATTCCAAGTTCTGAGAGTCATTCATCTTTAGCACTTTAGAAAGTGGCAGTCCTACCCTTCCAAGGGTCTATGCAGTGGCTTGCCTCTCTCCAAATGCAACCTTTGGGGACAGTGAGGAGAACACCTTTGTCTCAGTTCCCCCTCTCCAGCATTGGGGCTGTACCCTGGTTTTCTGCCATCTTTGGGGCACATGATCAACCCCTGCATGTGGTGGCAGTCAAGCTCTCCTCAAACCCCAAAGAATGTGCTTCACCCTCTCCAAGGCCGGAGGCAACATGACTCTTCCACTGCATCAAGGTGGAAGGCCCATCCTCTGTCTTCAGGGCAAACTCACCCTCTCCTTGAGCTCCGGTGGGTCTGCTCTCCTGGCCTGAGGCTTTTTGACTCCAAATCCCAACCTCAATGGCTTTGCTTCTGAAGTTATTTTTCCTCCAATGTGTCCCTTCTCTGTCCCTCTCAGTCCTGATTGGCAGTGGTTCTCTTTATACAGATCCCACAACAGTCTTGTTGGCTTTCTATGTTGTAGCCTTGGATCAGGCCCATCAAACAAAAAGAGTTTCCACAAATACTTCCTGGATAACTCCATCTCTGAGCCTGGCTTTCTCTGAAATGGTTGGCTGGTTCCACATTTGGTTAAATTCTCACATAGGACACTTTTCTTTGGGGTCTTCCTTTCTGGAGGCCCTGAATTTTCCAGAACTTCAATTTCTGGTTTCTTTGTATCCAGGAGTTCAGTTCTCAGCTTATCTGTCACATTTCACTATAAGCTGTGAGGAGAAACCAAGCTACACTTCCACATTTAATTTGGAAATCTCTTCTGCTAAATATCCAAGTTCATGGCTTTTAAAACCTGCCTTCCAACCAAAGCCACTAGTCAACTTTGCCAGATTATCTGCCATTTTAAAACAAGGATTGCCTTCCTTCCAGTCTGTAATGATACATGTCTCATTTCTGTCTAGAACCTGGTCAGAGTATCTTTCGAGTCCACATTTCTACCAAGATTCTCTTCAAAACATTCTAGGCCTTCTCTGTCAAGCTCCTCACAACTCCTCCAGATTCTTCCCCTTATCCATTTAAAAAGCAGTTCCAACATGTTTAATATTTGCAAACCATAGCAGCACCCCACTTCTCAGGTACCCAAATCTGTTCTAGTTTGCTAGCTGCCAGAATGCAAAATACCAGAAACAGAATGGCTTTTAAAAGGAGGAATTTAATAAGTTTCTAATTTACAGTTCTAAGGCTGAGAAAATGTCCCAATTAAAACAAGTCTATAGAAATGTCCAATTTAAGGCATCCAGGGAAAGATACCTTGGTTCAAGAAGGCTGATAGAGTTCAATGTTTCTCTCTCAGCTGGAAGGGCACATGGTGAACATGGCAATGTCTGCTGGCTTTCTTGTGGCTCTACAAAAGGAACTCTCTCCAAAATGTTTCCTCTTTTAAAAGATTCCAGTAAACAACTCCACCTTCAATGGGTGGAGACACACTTCCATGGAAATCTTCCAATCAAAAGTTACCACCCACAATTGTGTCGGACACATCTCCATGGGAACAATCAAAATGCTCCCACCTAGTAATATAGAATGAGGACTAAAGGACATGGCTTTTCTGGGATCCACCACAGATTCAAAACAGTACAAGTATCATAGATTTTTATGATTATTTTCAATAAAAAAAGTCTTTTCTTCCAGATATTAAAAAATTTCAAACCTAGTATAACATCACATAATGATGAGGCAAATGATGCATAGCCAAATTTTCAGTAATATTCATATGTGATCTATTTAAATGATATAAATCATATGAAAATTCTGGAAGGATGAGGCTGTCAATGTATATTAGCTAGATGCATATATGTGTGTACATATATATACTTGCATGTTAATGTATATTCATATGCATATAGTCACAAAGAGAAGGAATGGAGAAGAGAAAGGAAATTGACATTTGCAATTAGAATGGAAAATGACCTTGGAAATGATCTCATTAAAGTATTTATTTTGTAAGCTCTTAAAAAATAAAATACCTGACCAAAGTCCCAACTAAAATTTGTGTTCAATTGACACAATTTTCACTATGCTTACCTGATAAGACAGAGAGGGAGAGAGAGAAAGAGGGAGAGAGAGAAGGAGGAAGAGAGGCAAAGAGAAAGAGAGAGGGAGAGAGAAGAGAAGTGTTTAATTAGGGCTCTGACATTTGGATTTTTAACTTTAATTCTTCAAATAAACTTACGTAGAAGGAAGTTTTTAGGAATTCAATCCTAGTGGATTTTAAATCATAATAATTACATTATTTACATTAAAATGCTTATAGCTGAGTTGTTAATGGATTGCTCCTGAAGTTATTTCCAATTTACAATAAGGCATCTGTAGAGGAAAAATGTAAATACAAAGGTATATATTTTCATTTCATAAAGTATAGACCCAGATTATAATTGCTGGATGATTTGGACATGCTTGACAGTAAAAAGTTTGACTGATAAAATACAGATAAGTCAATTATTTCTGACAGGACTTTCAGAGTATCACAGTGTAGTTTGACATATGTACCCTAGGAAAACATGTTCTTAAATCTAATTCATTCCAGGAAGTGTGAACCCATTGTAAGTAGTACTTTATAGTAAGGCTACTTCAGTTAAGGTATGGCTTAGCCCAATCAGGATGGATCTTAATTTTATTTCTGGAACTTTTATAAATGGAATGAATTTAGACATGAAGGAAAGAAAGCTATGGAAGCAAGAAGCTGAAATCAATAAAACCTGGAAGAGAAGGGAGACACCAGCAGATATTGCCATGAGCCTCACCATGTGACAGAGGAGCCAAGGATTGCTGGCAGCTGGTCTTTGAGAGGAAAGCATTCCCTTCATGATGCCTTGATTTGGACATTTTCCCATCTTTAAAATTGTGAGTGATAAATTCCTACTGTTTAACTAGATCCACATCATGATATTTACTTTAAGCAACCTAGGAAACTAAAATAATCATGTTTGAATAATTCTTAAGACTTTATAATATGCCAATGTTCATATTCCATTAGCAAATTAATTATGTCATTAAAATCGACAATAGAGATTGTGAAAAAAAATGCTTGACTGTGATACTAAAGGATTTTTAATTTGGCTCAAGAGGTCTGATATATTATTAGTGGTAATCCAGTTTTCTTTCTTTTTGTTTAATAATAAATTTATTATGGCCCATACATCTAATAAATGGTAATAAAATAGTTGCAATACCTGTTATGGATTGAATTATGTCCCCCCAAAAGATATGTGCAAATCCTAACCTCCTGCCCCATGAATCTGAACCTATTTGAAAATAGGATCTTTGAAGACATTATTTGTTACAAAATGAGGCCAGACTGGATTAGGATTGTCCCTAATCCAATATGATTAGTGTCCTTATAGGGAGAGGGAATTTGGACAAGCAAAAAAGACAGATGTGATGGAGGCAGAGACTGAGTTATGCCACAAGTCAAAGAATGCTGTAGATGTCCAACAAGCCACTTGACATGACTTGAGAGTTAACAAGGCCATATTAACTTCTTGATTTCAGACTTCTAACCTCTAGAATTGTGGGACAATAAATTTCTATTGTTTTAAGCCACCCCATTTGTGGTACTTTGTTATGGCATCTCTAGCAAACTAGGACAATACTTCTCTTTCTTTCACTGTTTCTCACTTTTCCCTTTTCCTTACCAAAAAAATAAATTTTTAGGTTATGGACCAGATCAAAGTTTTTTCAGATTGTCTTCTAAATTCTGATATATCTCAGTATCAGTTTGAATGATGTAAGATAGACTAACAAATGTCCCAATTTAGACTTGCTTTAAAATTGAATAAATATATTATCATGCAGTAAGTAGAAGCCCATACATAGTGAGATTTCCAGAATGGGTTGTTTGAGTGATTGTTTATTTCCAGTATTCCAGGTTCTTTCTATCTCTACGCACTGACATCTATCAGACTAAATTAAATTTAAAGCTCTTTCCTCTCTAGTATCAATCAATGCTGTGTGACATTAAAAAGGCCCACAAATATTTGACGCTGTTTCCATCTTGAAAGGAGGCCTACATACCCTCTCCTTGAACACGGATGGGCTGCCTGACTGCTTGAGCAGTAGACTACGGGAGAAACATTTCCTTTCTGGCCCTGGCCTTAAGACAAGTAGCTTCCACTTTACGTCTCTTTGAAAACAATGGTCATATGTGAAAAATCCTAAAGCGTTTCATTGGGGGCCCACATGATGAGCATCTGAGGACCCCAACTGTGTTCCCAGGAAATAGTCAGCACTAACTGATAAGCAACGTATGTGAGCCAACTTGGAAATGAATTCTCCACATCCCAGCTGATGTCACATGGAACAGAGACAAATCATTCCCACCTAGCCCTGCACAAATTCCAGATTCATGAACAAAATAAATTAGGGGTATTTTTGGATGCAGCAATAGATAATCAAGACATATTCATCAGTCAGTAGAGAAATGTAAGTCTTTGCCTGTAGTATAATGGTATCAACATAGCTCCAGTGCTCACCCAAGAATTGATAGGTGAATTCCTGAGCTGAATGCCTTTTACCACTCAAGTAAAGATAAGGTCAGTTTCCATAGGTGCATGTGTTTATATGAAACAGGGGAAGGTGCATGAAGTAAGGAAGAGGAATTGATGCTGAGTAAATAATCTGCAGTGCCCAATAACAACTGAATACTTTCCTTTAGGAAGGAAAAGACTCTCAGATACTATTATTTAAAAGAAACATTGAACCATCTATAAATGTCCTTAGGTCACAAAGGTAAGGAAGGACTGACAAAGCAGATATTGATTATGAAAACACATGTTAAAATCCAAGCTTCACCATTTGGGATCCTTATTCTAAGCTGGGGTCATTATTCAAATTAAGATGACTCAAGAATTCTCCTAGGCCACTCTATTTTGGTCAGTTAAAAAGACATCAAAATCCATCAGATACTTAGGAGAAGGTAAAAATAATGACAAGGTAATATAACAGTTATATAGGTAAATTAGAATCATCTCTTAAAATTATGCCTCAATGAGACAAAATGCATCTGAGCCTTTATGCCAACAAGCTTATTCACAAGTATATTTTGAGAACCTTCTTTCCACACTGCAAATATTTGGTGCTCAACACTTACTCTCCCAAAATTCCAAGGGTGCTCCAATAATAGTGACATGGTCAAGTTTCCAAGCTAGAACAAGCAAATAACATTACTTCCCATATGACTTTTGGAAAGCAACAAGCTTTTTGAGGTTTATTTATGCATTTAATAATGATTTATTAATCAGTTATGTGATGAAAGGCATGGAAACAGCATATATAAAATGGAAATAAACCTACATATTTTTAAAATTCCTGTGAAAATTATATGAGCCTGTTTGTAAGAAAATACTTAAAGTTATTTTTATTTATTTATTATTTTTAATTTAATTTAATTTTTTTGCAAGGGCAGGCACCAGGGATCAAACCCGGGTCTCTGGCATGGCAGGCAAGAATTCTGCCACTGGGCCACCATCACACTGCCCCTTAAAGCTATTTTTGATTGTTGATTACATGCATTAAAATTTTACACATCTACAGTTGGAGAGGACTCAAAAGCAGAAAGCCTAGCCCATCTCCAAGACGTTTGCATTTTGTAGCTGGTAGCAGATGTGAAGAGAAAAGAATCATAGGATTATAAAGACGGGACACAGTTCATATGCCCACTGTTTTGTGGATATAATATGTGGTATGCTAGAACCACATTTTACACAACAATGGAATTTGAAACAAATGGGTTTATCTTTCCATTACTCATGTAAGAAATAGTGAACTGCTGATACATAAGGTAAACTCCACTAACTTGAACTCTAAGGACTATGACTGGTTTAGATTATAACAACATTTTTATTGAACCAAGTATTTCAAAAACTGGAAACTCAGTTGAGAATTGAAAATACTTTGCAATTCTATATTGGCATCAACATTTTGTGATTCAGGAAACACGTAGTATCCTTAAAATCAATTTTAGGAAGTGACAACTATGAACTATGACCATGTAATTAGTAAAAGAAATGAGGACTATGATGGTTATGAATATTTCTTCCTCTTTTGTTATACATTTGTATATGTGCAGAAAATAAATATCCTTGTTTTCTTCCCTATCCCCTTAATATATAACATAAGCTATATTAGCTTCATGATGTAGTATTTAATTTATAGGATATCAAGTTTAAGAGTAAATATTATCCAATGGCTTGTACTCCATTCTAGAGAGATTTAGTACATTTCTGGTTGCATGCAGGACAGTTAAGTATTGTTAGGTAAAAAATATGACAGCTAATGTTTTGTATTAGAGATTAATTACGGCTTAAAGTGGTGTATATGGCTGCTAAATTGATAAGGGGTGGGACTTTGATAGGTAGATACATGTGTCAACTTGGCCAGATGATTGTGTCCAGCTGTTTGGTCAAGCAAGCACTGGCCTGATTGTTAAACTGAGGACATTTTGTGGACTTAAGTCATCAGTAAATTGATTGCTCTAAATTATGCTGATAACTTAGCCATTTCCCTTTTCTTTATCCATTTACTCATTTTTATACTTACTTACAGAGCACTAGGCTAGGTGCTAAAGAAATTTTGATAGTAAGAAACTATCTTATTTGCTCAGCTTTTCAGACCAATGTGGCCTTCACTATAGGTAGATTTCCATGATGGAGTTGACTAAAGTGACTTTGTGGTCCATAGCTGCCTCACTTTGGGTCTGATTATATTCTTCCTTGATTTCAGATTCAATTTAATCGGAATAAATGCTGTGACTAGAATTTTTAACTAGCATTATGGTTTATATACAAATACATAATACATTCTATATATATATAATTTTCATTCATCTTTGTAAGAAAAAGAAAAACACTTGTCATTTTATATGAAAGCTTGTAATTCACTGTATGATTATCTAGAATGTCTTTCAAGGTAAATTTAGTGGTAGTTCACAATACCTGGTATTTTTTTCTTCCCCTACAGCTGAAAAAGAAAAGCTTTGACCTCCCAGATAATCTTTTCTTACACAGTTGCTGAAAATCTTCACTCCTGAGTAATTTAGATCCAACAATAGCAAGCGGCTCTGGAGAGCTGTGGTGGGAGGCAAAAGGTTAACTCTCCCCAAATAGAACTCTCTATCTGCTCCTGTGCTAATTGAGAAGGCTACAGGAATAAATGATTCCACAGCACTGAAAAGATCATCCTGAACAACAAATGAGAGTTATGAGAGGTTTATTTACACTCATGCCTACTTGCATTGATGGTAAAAATTAACTGAAGCAAAAAGACGCACAACCTGAACTGACTTTCAGTATGATGTTAATAACGTGAGACTCTTCAGATTGTATACCGAGGGCTTAACCAGCCCTACCTCCGAAAGAAATAACTACTTCAAAGAAGTCTTTTGCTCTGTAGTCAATGGGTTTTGTACTTATCTAGAGGACCCATGGTGGAGGCTGCTGTTTATAGCAAAGCACGAGCCTACTTTAGAAGCAGAAATTTCAAGTTCAAGTTTCATGCTAGTCCTTGCTAGCTTAGAGACTTGAGCCAGTTATTTAACATTCTTGAAATTCAACTTCTTTATCTGTAATTAGGATGTCAGTTGTACTAGTGAACAGTCATGAGATGGCTCCACTCCCCAAAATATAGATGAATGAAAACAAGCTTACCTTTTAATTCATCATAATATGAAAATGAAAAGCCACTGAGTAAAACTGTTTGGTTTACATTTGATCATATCTGGGTTGGAGTACTATTTCTGTTACTTCCAGCAATGTCAGC
This sequence comes from Tamandua tetradactyla, assembly GCF_023851605.1. Lineage (NCBI taxonomy): Eukaryota > Metazoa > Chordata > Mammalia > Pilosa > Myrmecophagidae > Tamandua > Tamandua tetradactyla. The sequence goes on along the minus strand of NC_135345.1, from coordinate 29,094,075 downwards.
TCATCTTGTAAACTTACTATTCTAAAACTTAGTTTCCTGATTTATAAAATTTTCATTTTTGAAAGGATTATTGAGAAGATAAAATGCCATAATTCATGTAAATTGATCATAATAGTCCCTGGTACAATGTAAGCACTTAAAATAAGCTCTAATGAATAGTAACTTTCTATTATTTCTGCAATTACCAAAATGGTTACCTGAAAGGATAGATGAAGAGACAAGAATGGGTGGAAAAATAGAAAATATGTTAGAAAAGTTAGTGCTGTCAGTGTGGTTCAGGGCTGACTCTCCTCTCTGGCTGGCAGCTGGATTTCTATATTGGAGATGCTTATATATATAATATATATAATATTCCTTTCACTGATTTCATTATCCTCAGCAACTATTGATCATTTGACTTCCCTTTGACTTACCTAGAGGAAAACAGAAATCTACCCAGGTCAAAATAAATGCCTTATCTGATTTTTAGTTATAGTTTTCATTGAAATTAATGCATTGATCTTCTTGTTTTATACATTAGGTTTATATGAGTTTCAATAGAAGGAGTCAGCCACCCTAGACTTTATAATCACTTGATATATAATTGAATTTCCAAATCTCCCAAACTGAGGACAAGACCTTGGAATGGATTTACCACATTAGGAGTTGGCTTCTATTTAGGCTTCCATTTGGAAAAACATGGTAGTCTTCTAACTCACTGTGCAACTGTACACCTACAAGCCTGCTCTTCCATGAGCACTTGGTTTAATTAAGACTCAAATGCAAGGAAACATTTTATAAAACAAGGATGACAACATTTTGTTGTGTTTAAAGGAATTAGGAGGTTGAGTCCAGGGCTGCTAGTACACTATGTGCTACTGTTAGGTAATGGATTAGGTTGTGTGGGGATATGGCGTTATTGTACTACTAATATTACCTTTTATTTTTACATTAAGAAAATTACAGAGATACAAATGAAATTTAAGAAAAACATTAGTATTTTGATAATTTTACATTTAACAACACAGTCAAAAAGATACATTGCTAAATCTTCCTATTTGGAGGTGAGTTGGTCTGACATATATACGACTTTCAAAATTCCATTTTACTTAGCAATAGCCGTTCTTTAGGGAATATGTTTTAATAAGTAAAAATCTGTAATTAGCTTATTAATCTTGTAGCATGTACTTTGTTGCTTCCAAATTACTTTGTGTCAATCAAAAAATTTGTTTTCGCAAATATTTTAAATAATCATCCACCATATTACGTGTGGAACTGATTATAAAAACGTTATGGTAAGGATAAGCTTCTAACAAGTTATCACTTAAATTTTCATAAATTTGGAATTGTGTAATCTAAAATGCTTTGATATAGCATTTCAAATGAACTCTATAGAAGTCACAGAGGAACAAGTTAAAACTTGAGAATTTTGACATAGTATATTAATGATTGTCACTTTAACAATGCATTTATAAATAGTAAATTAGAAATACAAGTACAGAGCCTATTAGTGAATATTCCCTATACTGAGCTACATATAATAATTATTTACCATTTGTGGTAATTAGGAAGGTTAAAGTTGGTTAAATTTTCAAATACTTTAAGTAGAAATGTTAAAAAAAACATATAAATAAAATCTTAAAAACATATGCAAGTTAAATTAATAATATATCATTTTTATTTGCTTGCTAAAAGAGTTTCAAGATAAATCTGTTATAATAATAGCTTTATTAATTTTTTTCTGTTTGCAGGGCTTGGTACGGTGAATCAAAATGTTTTTCTTTTCACTTTAAAAATTCATATATTTTGTTCATTCTCAAAGCCTTTTCAATTTACCTTAATTTGTAAAACATACATTTTTTGATATGTAAAAAACATATCTTTAAGTGAAATAATTCAGATCTGTGTTTGCAAAGGTTCAATCTTTTGTGGTAGAGTGATGGCCTATATATCAAAATTTTCATTTTAATTCTTTCTTAAAAGGGAATTGGTATCATACAAATTCAAAAAATTCTCAAATATGTTGTCTGATAATGACTGTGGTTGATGCAGTGAGCAGATATTATGAATATCTCTTAAATTTGAGAATAATAAGTCTCTGAAAAAGATCATGTATCTCATCCAAGGTAATTTGGCTAGTGTCCAGCAAAGCTATTATTATATAAACCCTTATTATACTGCTTTCTCCATGTCATTAAAGAATCAGGTGAAACACTATATTATGATATGATAAAATATGATATAGATTCCTACAACATTATATAAATAATCCCTCAGGTTTACATGAAATTCATTTAAGAGGGATAAAATAATTTTTCACACACATATATATATATATTTAATACATCAGTTAAATTAAAAAGATAATTGTAATTTTTGTGTCCTAATTGTAAGTTTTTGTATATATTGTAATCTGTATGTCGTTTCAACATTTGAAATGGAATAGATTTGTAAGTGAAACAGTGGCTTTTATGCCATTTCACATCTACTGAAACAATAAAAAATATAAATATTGCCTATTTCAAAAGAAGGAATTCTCTTTTTAGTTTCTATCAATAGGTTTTATAAGGATAAATTCCAATGACCAGTTTCCAATTATACTTTCTAATATTCTTTCTTAGACAAGTAGTGAAGAAATTTGCAAACTGGAGTTTTGTTTTTCCTGTCATTTTTAGGAATTGGTCATAACAGAGACATTATCTCCTTCTAAACAACTGTAGATAAAGATCATCTGAAAACGATCATCTGAAAATCCAATCTGAGCTCTAAAACAACAACTACCACCAAAGTAACTGCAGGGGTTTGCTGCAAATCTATAAAACTATTTCCAATTTACATACTTACAACTCATTTAAAAAGTTTGTCCCTTCTCAATTGAAAACACACACAAAAAATAATCAGGAAAGAAAAAGAGACTTTTCTAATTCACTCTTAAAAAATAATTTCCCAGAAAATTAGCTTTATCCTTCTGGGCTGTTGCTAAAAAGGAACCTAAGAGAGAGAGTTAATGACACACAGAGAGAGAGACAGAAAGAGAGAGAGAGAGGGAGAGAAGGAAGGAAGGAAGGAGGGAGAGAAAGAGAGAAAGAGAGAGAGAGGAAGGAAGGAAAGAAAGAAGGAAGGGAGAAAGGAAGGAAGGAAGGGAGGGAGGGAGGGAGGGAGGAAGGAAGGAAGGAAGGAAGGAAGGAAGGAAGGAAGGAAGGAAGGAAGGGAAAGAAATCAGACCATTCTCTTTCCATGCTATATAGGTAAAACAATACATGGAAGAAGAATTACACTATGTCCTGGCATAAACAATATTATATTTTCCTCCTGTTTTCCCAAATAAGGTTTTACTTTTTAGATAGAGTTGCTTAATTACTTACCATGAACAAACTTATACCCCAGAATCTGGCCTTGAAAACCGAAGTCCACTGATGACACAGAGAAGATATGACAAGAAAAATAATGAAGCTAAAATCCTTAAAAGCACTATGAGGCAAAGCAAGTGGAGTTGACCAATGTATTTGCAAAGGCAGAGGTAAGTTCCAAGACCCCATTAAAAATTATAATAAATTATTAATTTAACTCTGTAACATCTTGTACTAAGTACATTTTTGGTGACTGCTGAAGGAATGAGAACTGAAGTTTCCCACTTTTGAGCTACACTTAAGCAAGGGACATCTTACTGTCCCCCTAGTCATTTAAGTTCTTTTCACTGAAGGCAAAAAAGGGGGGTATGGTGGGGGCTAATATTGCTGGCTTTGGCATTAGAAAGGATTGAGTTGAAGCTCTGGTTTTACCTATTACTTTCTGATTAAATTGGGCCAAATTGACCTATCTCAGTCTCCTCATTTCTGCCTCCCTTTCTCCTTCCATTCTTCTTTTGGGAAATAAAAATAAATAAAACCATTTCATTAAAAAATATATTTTTAAAGGAGTTAAAGTTGGTCATAATTTTATTAGAAGTTAATTAAAATTTCACTAGGACATAGGCTATTTTTATAGTATTTTATAGTCTTCCTATCTTCCTTCCTTCCCTCGCTCCCTTTTTCCCTTCCTCCCTCCCTCCTTTTCTCCATCCCTTCTTTCTTTTCTTCTTGTCTACCTTTATTCCATCTCTCTTTCCCTCCTCCAGTTCCTCTATTTCTCCCTCCCTTCCTCATTTTTAGTGGAACTTGGAAAAAAATTCCCTTTGTAAAACTGATACTTATTTTGTTAGAGAAATGTATGTGCATAATTTATTGTCTTGGCAACACTAAAGGTGTAAAAGGGAAAGCAGCCATTAGTTACCCAGTTATTACCACAAGTGGATCCTTCTCCACAGAAGCAAGCCCTTTTCTGCCCTTTGAGCTCTATCTTCTCTATTTACCCAGTTATTTCTTAATAATTTTCTTTTTAAACTTTATTAGGAACTTTATTCATTTTTATTTTTTTTTTTATTTTTTTACATGGGCAGGCACCAGGAATCGAACCTGGGTCCTCTGGCATGGCAGGGAAGCATTCTTGCCTGCTGAATCACCGTGGCCTGCCCAGGAACTTTATTTTTAAAACACTTTTAGATTTATAGAAAAAAATGAGAAGATAATACAGAGTTCCCATATATCTCTCACCAGTTTCCTTTATTGTTAACATCAAAAATCGCTGCAATTGTTAGAGTTAATGAACAATTAATGATATGTTATTAGTAAATAAATTAATGATATGGTATTAGCAAATAAAGTACATGCTTCATGCAGATTTTCTTAGCTGTTCACCTAATATCCTTTATTTGTCAAAGAATTTCATCTAGCATATCATATTGCATTTAGTCATATTGTGTTCTGCCTTGTGTTCATCTGGGCTCTGGCAGTTTCTAAGACTTTGGATGACGTTGACAGTTTTGATTTCTGGTCACACATTGTTTTGGAAGACTCAGATATAAAGTACCATATTTATCATATCATATCAATATTTTCAACATGACTTGTCACTGTTGATATTAACTTGCATCACCTAGCTGAGGAAGCATTTATCAAGTTTCTTCATTGGAAGTTACTCCTCTACCTGAAATAAAGTTACAATATTTGGCCTGCATTTAAGGTGCAGGGAGTTATGCTCCACCTCTTGAAAATATTAATAAAATTTTTCTACAGAGGGACTATTTTAATTTCTTAGGAGGCAGAAGCAAATACCATAAAATGGGTCAGGTTAGACAATGGGAATTTATTTGCTCACAGTTTTGAGGCTGGGAAAATGTCCCAATCAAGGCATCATCAAGGCAATGCTTTTTTGTGAAAGATTGCAGCATTCTAGGGCTGGTTACCAATGATACTTGCCTCCTCTCTCACAAGGCAAGGCATGTTGTGCATCCTGGACTCTCCCTTCTTTTCTGGGTTTTTCTGGCTCCAGCTTCTTACTTCCTATGGCTTTCTTCATCTCTGTTTGAATTCCATTCTTTTCTAAGGAACTCCAGTAATAGGATGAAAAGCCAGCCTCACCAACACTTTAACTGAATAACCTCATCAAAAGGTCCTACTTACAATGGTTTCACACCCACTGGAATGGTCCTTTAATTTAAGGACATGTTTTTATTCTGAGCTACATACAATTTTCACCCACAGCATTCCCTCTGGACCCCCAAAAGACCTGTTATTTCTCTTCGCAAAATGCATTCAACCATCACAATATCCCAAAAGTCTTTAGTCATTTTGGAAACATTGGTTAGTAAAAGTCTTCATCAAAATTGGTTAAGGATGTAGTCTGTCCTGGGGCACAATACCCCTCTATCTGTTGACCTATGATTCTGGAGAACAAGTTATTTGCTTCCAATAAATAATGGAGGGACTAACATAGGATAAATATTCCCATCCCCATAGGGAGAATTTGAGGGAAAAACAAGGATCTGGGTCTACATAATTTGGAAACCCTGCTGGGTAAATTCCATTAGAATTCAAAGTCATCAATGGAGTGATCTTTGGCCCTCCAGGTTTGGTGAAGTGGCAGATTGCCCCCACCCCTACCTTGCACGTTGCCATGCTCTACCCATATACTGGGGAGAAGGAGCTACCCTCTCCAAGCATCAGGATGGCAGTCAGACTCTCTGCAATTCCCAGGGCAAAGCTCAACCCTCTCAGAATACTGCAGCAGCACCACTATTCCTGAAATATGGAGCAGAAGGCCTGCTCTCTCCAAGCACCAGGGAAGACTCATCCTTTCCACGTACCCAACTCTCTTGGTCCAAGATGTCTTCATTCCGGACCTCAGCTTCCATGGTATTGCTTTTGAAGTGATTTTCCTTCTATTTGTTCCTTCTCTGTCCCATTTAGTCCAGGCTTGCAGTTGTTCCAGTCAGGCATACTATGAAAAAGCTTTTCTGTTTTCCATGTAGTATAGATGCCCAAACCATGAGAAAGTAGAATTTTCCACAAATCCTTTCTGGAAAACTGCTCCTCCAATTCTGACTTGCCCTGAAATAACTGAATTCATGATCAGTTTAACCCTTGTCATGGTCAGGTTCATGGTCAACTTGGCCAGGTGGTGGTGCCGAGTCATCTGGTCAGGCAGCACTGGCCTGTCTGTTGCTATGAGAACATTTTATGAACTTAAATCATGATTACATCAGCTGTATCCACAGCTAATTGCATTTGTAATCAGCTAAAGAGAGTGTCTTCTGCAATGAGTGATGCACAATCTAATCCTAGGCTTTAAAGGGAGATTTAGAAGGTACAGTTACTCTTTTTGCTTCAGCCAGTGAATCTCTCCTGTGGAGTTTGTTCAGACCCTTCATCAGAGTCTCCAGCTTCACAGCCTGCCCTCCTGAAAGTTTGTGGAAGAACTACATTGGAATTGCCAGCTTGCAACCTGCCCTACAGACCTTGGATCCTTGCATTCCTAAGGTTGCCCAGCTAGCCTCTTCTGAAAGTTTGTTGAAGAACTACATTGGAATTGCCAGCTTGCAACCTGCCCTACAGACCTTGGATCCGTGCATTCCCAAGGTTGCCCAGCTAGCCTCTTCTGAAAGTTTGTTGAAGAACTACATTGGAATTGCCAGCTTGCAACCTGCCCTACAGACCTTGGATCTGTGCATTCCTAAGGTTGCCCAGCTAGCCTCTTCTGAGAGTTCATTGAGGAACTTCATTGGAGTTATCAACTTGTGGCCTGCCCTACAGACCTAGGACTCTATATTCCCATGGTTACATGAGACACTTTTATAAATTTTATATCTGCAGGTATTTCCTGCTGATTCTGTTTCTCTAGAGAACCCTAGCTCAGTAACCCTCGTATGGGGCTCTACTGTCTGGGAACTCATATTCTGGAAGCTCAAAATTTTCCAAACCATCAATTTCTGATCTCTTTGTGCTAAGAATTTCAGTTTTTCTCTAGCCTCTCTGTTTTTACTTCAAACTGCAGGGAGAAACTAGACTACACTTTCCAAATATAGATTCAAAATCTCCTCAGGCAAATACCTAAGTTCATCACTCTCAAGTTCTGCCGACCATCGGACATCAAAACTCGATTTTGCCAGTTTCTTTGCTGCTTTAAAAAAAGGATCACCACTCCTCCAGTTTCCAGTAACACATTCATTCACCATTTCCTTCTAAGGCCTATTCAAAAGTACCATTAGTAGCTATACTTCTGCCAACGATCTCTTCAAAACAATATAGCCCTTTTCTATTAAGCACTGTGTAATTATCCCAGCCTCTGCCCATTACTCAATTCCAAAGCTGCTTCCACATTTTGGGTATTTGTTTTAGTTTCAATTTTCTAGTCTGCTGAAGCAAATATCATCAAATGAGTTGGGTTAAGAAGTGGGAATTTATTCCTTTTTGGTTTTGAGAGTGGGGAAAATGTCCCAATCAAGGCATCACCAAAGTAATATTTCTCTCCAAAGACTGATTTTCTGGAGCTGGCTATCCTTGACTCCTCTGCCACATGACACAGCACTTGACTGTGTTTCCTGGTCTCACCCTTCTCTTCTGGGTTTCATTGATTTCAACTTCTTACTTCCTGTGGCTTTCTCCCTCTCTGTCTGAATTTCATTCTCTTATAAAGGACTCTAATACTAGGAATAGACATCCTGGTGGAGGTGGGACAAACTTAACTGAAGTTACCTTATCAATAGGTCCTACTGATAATGGATACGTTATCACAAGAATGGATTAAATTTAAGAACATGTTTTTCTGGGGAACATACAGCTTCAAACCACCACAGGGAGATTTTCCTTCCTCAATTTATTTATTTATTATTCAGTAATTCATATAAATGTGACAAACATTTATTTTATACGTTGTATTGCAAGACAGTTGTTAATTATTTATTTAGTTTGACACTTTTTTTTTTTTTCCAGTAGTGGTCAATGGGACCTCTTTCAGTTGACTGTTACCTTGGACACACCTTGGACATACTGTTTTTGTGTGTTTGTGGTGTGCTCACACATATATGAGTGCTTACATTCTGAAATGACAAGGTTCTCTAGGGTTATCTTGCCCCAGTCTTAGAATTAGTCATGTTTCCAAGTAGTCCTAAAGTTCTATTACTGTAGAATAGTTTCAGAAACCTATATTCATGCATTATGTACTATTTGCTACTGGAATATTATTGCTTCTATGCCCTCTAACCTGGCAAAGCAAAGCAAGGGATTGTATGTATGTCTGTGTATACTAACCTGTGTTTTTATACTTATAGCTATAAATATATGTAAATATAATCACATGTACATCTATTTTAAGTTAACCGTGAATTCATATTGATGTCTCCATCTCTAATCTATTAAAATCTGGATCATTCTACCTTCCTCCCCTTGTTTAGTGAGCAAATTCCCATTCCAAGCATAAGAAACCTAGCTCAACAGTCACCATCTATTTAATTAATTGTTCAATCCCAGTATATGTGCATGACAGTATTAGCATTATTAACTTGTATACCATTGAGAAACACCTTTACCAATTAGAGTATACTGCTCATGTATAGCTTCTTTATCATTAATTAGTCTTAAAAACTTCAGTCATTTCTAAAGTTAATTAAGGCAGCACCTTCCCCTCACTCAGCTTACTTCATATGTTTATAATAATGTTAGATTTTTTGTCACTTTCTGCATTCCATCCTAAGACCCATCTCCCCAAATTTCCTAAAGGATTTCTTTTATTCGGATACTTGAAGTTTCATTCTTGTTTCTGTAAAGTTCCTTGAATTTTGATAACTGTATTGTCATGTGTCCATGATTACAGTATCATGCAGAATTGTTTCACTGTCCAAAAAAGTTCTTTGTTGTCTTCACCTATCCAATCTTTTCTCCCGTCTCCCAAATCCTTGGTAACCAGTGACATTTGTAGCATCACTGTAAACATTCTGCTTTTCCTAAGATGTCATATATTTGAAATATTAGAAATAATAGCATGTCATTGTGCTTGTTTGAAAGTATTATGTACCCCAGGAAAAGCAATGTCTTATGATCCTGATCCTGTCTTATGGGAGCAGCTATTTCTTTTAATCCTTATTCAGTAGTGTAGAGCAGAAACTAAATTATCGCCACAGACATTTGGCATGCCCAGTTGTGGGTGTGGCCTTTTGATTAGATGAAGATGTGACTCTACCCACTCAGGGTGGGTCTTGATTAGTTAACTGGAGGCCTCTAAAAGAGGAAATATTTTAGAGAGAGCTTGGAGCTGACAGAGACAGAGAACCGACAGGAACATCAGAGCAGAGCTGACACAGATACTGATACTTGAACTTCAGACACACAAGATGTTTGGAGATGCTTGGAGCCCATCAGATGTTTCCATAAGATGTTAAACAAAACAGAACCTGGAGAGAGTCAAGGGAAACCAAGAGATGGAATCCAGCCTAGGAGAAGCCAAGGGAGGGACCCCACAGGAACAGAGACTGAAATCAGCAAGGGACAAGGAAAAGGCAGCCACATGACTTCCGAGCTGGCAGAGGTGTTCCAGACCCATCGGGCTTCCTTGAGTTAAGGTATCTTTCCCTGGTGCCTTAGTTTGCCTTAAATTTGTAACTTATTAAATTCCCTTTTTAAAAGCCATTCCATTTTGTCAGTAAGCGACCGTTCTGAGTCAGCCACACAGCACACAGCACACAGTCACGGAGAAACAACTCGGGAGACTGCCATCAGGGGGAATCGAAGGCGTCTGCTTTATTGAGGAAGTGCCCAAGTTTATGTAGGCTGGGAGCATGCAGGGACACGTCTCGGACGGGGATTGGTGGACGTTGTTGCTAGGGTTGAGGGCAGGTTTAAGGTTAGCGCTTTTGGCGCAAACCATCGCCAGTTCCGGGAAGAAAGCAGGTCGCGGATTAGGCCATTTTGTGTTGCCTTACATCAACCACGGCAGCCATGTTGGCAAGATCTTATAACTTCTCCATCACCATTTATGGTATATTGCATTCCGGCAGCTTACAAAATAAAACAGTAATCTTTACAGACTGGATATTTTCACTTAGCAATATATATTTAATATTCATGCCTTTTAATGGCACGATAGTTCATTTCTATTTATTGCTAAATAATATCTCATTGTATGGATGTACTAAATTCTACTTATTAATTCTTCTATTTAAAAACATCATGGCTGCTTCCAGTTTTGGATAATTATAAATAAAGCTGCTATAAACATCCATGTAAAGTTTTTTGTGTGGACATAAATTTCCAAGTCAATTGTTAAGTACCGTGGTGTATAATTACTGGATTCCATGATGATATTATGGTTAACTTTGAAATAAACTACCAAGCATCCTTCCAATGTGGTGACTGTAACATTTTGCATTTCTACCAAAAATTAATGTGAGTTCTTAGTACTCCACAACTTAACAGTGGTTTGTATTGTAGGTTTTTATTTTTTTTTTTTTATTTTAAACATTCTAATGGATGCATGTAGGTAACATATTGTTGTTTTAACTTGTAATTTTCTAATTACAAATGATGCTGAGCATCTTTTAATATACTTATTTTGAGCATCTTTTAATATACTTATTTTGCATAATTTATACCTTTTCATCTTCTTCAGTGAGGTGTCCATTCATACAATTTTCTACTTTTTTAAAGTGGGTTTTTAATTTGCTTTTAATTTTGCAAAATATCTTTATTATATGCGTGATTAAAATATATTTTATCACATCTTTGGCTTGCTTTGCATTATCTTACAGTGTCTTTCACCAAGCAGAAGTTTGTTTAGTCTTATTAAAATTAAAATTATCATTTGTTATTCCATGGATAATGCTTTGGTATCTAAAACTTGATTGCCAAGCCAGAGGTCGCTCTGATTTTCTCTTGCTTTCCTATTACATTTCTATCTATGGTTCATTTTGTGTTAGTTTTTGTCAAAGGTGAACAGTTTGTTTTTTATTCATTGGAAGTCCAATTATTTAAGTACCATTTGATAAAAACGCTATCCTTTCTTCATTGAAAAACATTTGCTTCTCTAAAAGATCATTTGACTATATTTTTTGTGGGTTTACTTCTTGGCTTTCATTTCTGCTCCATTGTTCTATGTATTTATTCTTTTACCAGCTCATTCTGTCTTGATTATTGTACCTTTAAAATTAGTCTTGATAATAGGAACTGTGAATTTTCCGACTTAATTCATTTTTTGCTTTTTATTTTTGTTTGTTATTCTAAGTCTTTGCCATTTGATATAAAGTTTAAAATAAGCTAATTGATATCTACAGAATAGCTTACACCCTTTTCAAGAGGTTTCATTAGATCTAGATATGAAATTGGGAAGAACTGACATCTTAACAATATTGAGTCTTCTAATTCATGAACACAGAATATCTCTCTATTTACTTAATTTTTTTTTTGTTTCTTTCATTCAAGAGTTTAGTAACTTACATATATGTTTTCTACATATTTTCTTAGATTTATGCTTAAATATTTCATTTGGGGAGAACATTGTAACTGTGTTTCTTTTTCATTAGAAATTCCCATTATTCATTGCTGATATATAAAAAAGCAATTGACTTTTGAACATTATACATGTATCCTGAGATGTTGCTGAATCTGTTTATTAGTTTTAGTAGGCTTTTTGGATATGTGTGTGTCTATTCTTTGGAATTTTCTATATAAATGATCATGTCATTTGAGAACAAAGAGTTTTATTTCTTTAGCCCCATTTCATATTCTTGCCATATATTTTTCTTGTTTATTGTAAAGAAGCTATCTTTACCCTCCCCAACCCCCACCCCCGATTTTCAAGTGAAAGCACCCAGTTCTACATCAAGTATGTCATTCTGTAAGTTTATTTTAGGTATGCTTAATCAAATTAAGGATGCGCCCTTTTATTCCTAGTTTGCTGAGAGTTTTTATCATGGATAGATGTTGAATTTTGCCATTACTTTTTCTGAATTAATTGATGTAATAAAAAAATTTCTTCTTTAGTCTCTTTATGTGTTGGATTATATTCATTGATTTTTGAAATTTTAACCAGCCGTGCATCCCTGGAATAAGTCCCATTGATTGTGTTGCATAATTCTTTTCAAACATCGCTGGGTTCAATCTGTTAATATTTTGCTGAAAATATTTTCATTACATTTATGAGAGATATTAGCCTGTAGTTTTCCCCTATGTAATGTCTTTATCTATTTTTATATAAGATAATGTTAACATTAAAGAATGCGAATGTGCTCCCTCTATTTCTATTTCCTGGAGAGTTCATATGGATAATGCTCTGTGCGTATTTCACAATTTTTATTGTTCCCTCCCTCTATCAGAACTGCAAGGGGGTAATTCTTGATTAATCACCGTGGGAACCTGGTGTGCTTCATGAAAGCAAAAAAAATGTGTGCTCCTTTTTCCAAGAATGCAGGCTCCAGGAGTTTTTTTTTTATTATTTATTTTATTTTATTATCAGTTTGTTCAGTATTTTTTGTTGTTGTTGTTGTTGTTGTATAGACATGTGGTGACTTCTAAGCTCTTTACAAGATGGAGTTGAAACTATAAAATGACAATATGGTTTCAAAAGTATCTTACTTTTGATATTTTGACTCTTACTATTTTTCATTTTGAAAAAGTATCTTTGAATTTCTTTGTTATGGTTAAGTTCATAAGTCAACTTGCCTAAGGTGTGATATTCAATTTTTGTTCAAGAAAATACTGGCCTAATTGTTACTGTGAGGATATTTTGTAGCTTTAACTCATCAGTCATTTAATGGCATCTATGGCTGATTACATCAATAATCAACAAAGGAGATTACCTTCAGCAATGCGGAAATCTCATCCAATCAGTTGAAGGCCATAAAGGGAAAATTGATTATTTCAGCTATAAACGAAGAAAATTTCTAACTCTCCTTTAGCCAGAGAGCTCTTCTGGGAAATTCATCAAAATCTTCAATGGGGTGCCTAGCTTGTGGACTACCCTATGGAATTCAGATTACCACTCCCCATAGTCAAGTGAGCCAATTCCTTTCAGTTTTATTTCCCTCCAGAACCTTGACAAATACAGTTCAGAGATTGGTTTTTGAGAAACAGAATCTTAAGAGTGAGATTTCTGACATGGTTCTGGGTTTATTGGAATTGTTTCTCTAATCTGATTAGACTCAAAGGCACTAATAACCCTATTTCCAGTGATCAAGATAGTACTGATAGTCCATGGCATGAATTGGCAATAGAGATACACAAAATATTACAATTGGATACTGCTACTCAAATGACTACAAGCAGCAAAGGCTCTGGGACACAATGTATTTCATATCTTAATAGAGTTAAAAAATATAAAGATGTTGGCTTGTTGTCTCTAAATATCTTGTGAAAGAAAAGGATGAGATCAAGGCTTCAAATTCCCAGCTCAAATACAGCATAAATGATGTAGAATTGTTGTATGTGTGTCCTAAAACTTGAGATTTATGAAAACCAGACCCAGAGTCTTATTGTATGGATGGCTGAATTACAATGTAAATTGTAAGCCCAACCTTTCAGAATGTGATATTAAAGTAAAGTTGTTGATTGGAAGTAAATGATAAGCTAGAAATCTAAATGAGGATGTATGAGCTAATAATGAAGAAAGTGGAGACATTTAATGCCTAGATTATACTGAAGGTCATTTGCCAGATAAACTAGTAATGGTGTGCTATGGAACCAGCTAGACAGCTTGGAAGAATCGGACATCCATTCACCACATGGAGAAACTAACTATTTCTAATAAACCTGCAACTGCCTGCCCTGGGGAAACAGTCCTCACGCCTCTGTCTGAAGACATTAATTCTGTTTTACTAGGTGAAATTGCAATGGAATACTCTGTGGTAGCTGGATTTTTAATTTTTATGTTTTAAAATGTTTTCATTGACAAATCTTCACACACATACAGTCCATACACTCAATGGCTCACCATATCATCACATAGTTGTGTATCTGTCAACATGATCATTTTTAGAACATTTGCATCACCCCAGAAAAAGAAATAAAAAGAAAAAAATTCATATACCCCATACCCCCTTACACCTCCCTTCCATTGACCATTAGTATTTCAATCCATGTGGTAGTCGGCTTTTAAGACAATGCTAATTTCTCTCATGACTCATTGTGGTGACTTGGAGCTATAAACCCCAGAAAAACATTCCTAATCTTAATCCATTCTTCTGTGTAAGAACCATTATAAATAGGATCTTTTGATGAGGTTATTTCAGTAATGTTGTAGTATAATTGAATCATGATGTTTTTTAACTCTATTATTAAATGATTTAGAGGGAAGAACACAGAAGGAGTAAAAACCAAGAGGGGATACTCAAAAGCTGAAATGCAACTGAGCCTGGAAGAGAAGAGAGAAACCAGGAGAGGCTCTCTGTATATTGGAATGTCACAAAAAAAGCTGAGTGCTAAGGTTGGCCAGCAACCAGTTCCAAAATGGTACAGTCTTGTGGTAGAGAGCATTTCCTTGATGATATTATGAGTTAGGATTTCACCTAGCTCCAAAATGATGAGCAAATAAATTCCCATTGTTTAAGTCAATCCATTGCATGGTATTTGCATTAGCAGTTTAGAAATTAAAACACCTACCTCACACCTCTCATTTCTCCCAGATCTATAACTAGGAGGAAGTCCAAAGACACCCCAAAAGGGGATGTACAAAATGTGACCCCTGAGGCAGTGTTTTAAACTCCATAAGGATTGTATGATTTTTCTATTTCATATATAGAGAAATCAGAGTATCCATTGGAATGGTGTGGAGACCCTGGGGCCTGGTCCCCCTTCCATATTGAGAATAAATTACTGCACATAGCCACCTGCATAGCCAGGACAGAAGTTAAAGGTCAATAGACCTCAGGAAAAATGTATAGATGGTATTGTAAACCACTTATTTTGTAAAGCATTAAAACTCATTTCTCCTGTTAGGTTGATAAAAAAATCTCCAACCCCATGTGTCATGAAACCCTGCTGCAACTCTGTTCTCATATCCTATTAAATGTCCTTGTCCTAAATGCTTATAAGCTGTTTGTTATACCCCCACATCTCAGAGCACTGATTTCCATTTTCCAGATGGCTGTCCCCAGGAAAGATCTCCTCCTGTTCATAAGTCCTAAGAAAATTCATGACTAGCTCTATACCAGACATGTTCTTTGGTCCTGGGGCTGCTCTGGACTAAGCCCTTGAAGAGCTGGGTTGGAACAATTGGTAACCCAGCCAAGAGACCAAAGAGCCACCAGCCATGAGTCCTGGGAAGGTAGAATCCATTCCAGGAGTTTAGGAACTCCTAAATTGGACTATTCAGACTATATGAGGAGGGGTGGCTGCCCTCTTGGACAAATGGAGATCACTGCAAGAGTATGGGGATGCTCTAAAAACTCTGGTGGGGTCGCTAACTGTTTTGCAACAGATAGCAGGACAACTAAATTTTAGCAGAAAGAGAAAGGAATGCCAAGTAGCAGCGGCTACTTTGACCTCTTTTAGGAACCTTATGTATGGCCACAGAGGCAGAACAGATGGCAAAAACAAAAACCCACTATCTAGAGGAGGAATTAAAACTAGAAAGAGATATGTGTTTGCCCAGGTGGACACAAAGGACTCTCTGACTGATCACCTGTGCAAATGGACAGTCAGTTATAGACTCTGGCATAAGTTGCTCAGACTCAAGTCTGGAGGATTGAAAGGGAGGAGGAATTGAAGGTGAAGGAGGATGAAGAGCCTCAATAGGTGTGTCCCATCATGCCACAGAAATAGAAGGTGTCACAAGATCAACCACTTTGGTTGAGCAACTCCAATCTCCTGAGCAGAAATCCTGTGTTACCTCAAAAGATTATGCATTACTGGATTGGGCAATTTAGAACAGTAGTATAGAAACAAAACTAGGGATTTTTGTTTCTATACCCATCCTACCCAATCCATCCTACCCAACTGGATTCTGATGTTATGGGACCCTGGAGCAGAAGGGGTATTGCTTTTTGAAGAGGAAATGAGTAAATTGACATCTATTGTAGCCCACTCTTCTCTAAAACAACACTGGTATGTTACCTTAGCTCATGCAAAAAATTCCTCCTTATTGGTAAAGCTGCATGGCCTAAAGGAGGGGATAAACCACATAATACTCCCCACTGGGAAAAATATAGAGGAGTTACAGGATGCTTAGGGAGGATGGGAATGAAACATACATTTATGCCATGGCTTTCATAGGTCCTTACACTGAAGCTTTTACTGCAGGAATGAAAAATATGGCATTGCATACTGTCGCCAACAATTACTATGGGCCTCTCATGTCTGTCCTTAGTCAGCTAGTAAGATAACCCGTTTACCTTGCTGCCCAGGCTATAGCTATCTTGGAGAGTTGGAGAAGCTGTGGAAAATAAGGGTGGAAGTAAAGACAATGGAAAAGACTGTGAACATGATAGCTGTAATCAGATATCCTCATAAGCAGATGTGGGTGGATGTCATTGTGACAGGAACAGAAATAGATAAACAACCTAAAGCAGACCTGGTGAAACCTAGGAGCAAACTGCTTAAAAACCAAAGATTTACTAACATGAGTCCAAACACCCAAGGGAGAAAGGAAGCCAGGAAAAATAAATAAATAAAACCACCCAATCAAAGCCTGAGCCCAGGAGCCCTCTGCTCCCTGAGAAGAGGATTGACAAGCCCCTTTCCTTCTTCCATAGTGGGGAGGCCGAGATCCTTGGGTGCAAACAATAGCTGGTGATGCTGGGAATCAGAGGCCACATGTAGAATTAACCATTTTCTATTCCCCTACTAACCAGCAGCAAGTTAGCACTAGTACATATGGAAGGTGAATGTACCTTAATCTATGGAAATGAAGCCTGGTTTTATTGTTTCCATGGAGATGTGACCTGCTCATTGTGGGTGGGATCGTTTGGTTAGCTGGTTTCCATGGGGATGTGTCTCTGTACATTCAAGGTGCATAGCTTACTGGAGGGAACCTTTTAGAAGGAACCATTTTGGAAAAGGCTTCAGAGCTCACACAGCCTGAGACTTTTGGAGATGCAGAAAGGAAATGCCCAGGGGAAGCCATTTGAAGAAGCCAGGAGAGAAAGCTAGCAGACATTGCCATGTGCCTTCCTAGATAGACAGAGAAACTCTGAACATCATTGGCCCTTTCTTGAGTCAAGGTATCTTAACCTGGATGCCTTAGTTTGGACATCTTTTATGGCTTTAGAACTGTAAACTTGAAACTTAATAAATTCCCTTTTTAAAAGCTGTTCCATTTCTGGTATATGGAATTCCAGCAGCTTTAACAAACCAAAACAGTATTGTAAAATACTTATATTATAAAGCATTACAACTCCTCTCCCCTGATAGTTTGATAACAAATCTCCAACCTCCTGTTTCATGAGGCCCTGCTGAAACTCTGTTCTCATACCCTATGGAGTATCCTTGTTCTAAACTCTTATAAATTGTCTCCTGCACTCTCACCTTTGCAGAGTGCTAATATGCATTTTCTGAACAGCTGCCATTGGGTAAGATCTTCTCCTAATCATATGTGCTAATAAAATTCAGGTGTAGTTCTGTGCCCGTAGTGTTCTTTCATCTTGGGGCTGTACTGACCTGAGCTCTTTAAAAGCTGAGTTGGAACAAATGGATACTAAGGCTGTGAGTTAATGGTGGGGTTAGCATAAAGTTGAATCAGGCCGAATTTATTGATATGGGTTCTCTAAGCAGAGATTATGGATTCATTGTTGATGCACAAAGGGGTTAGAAAGGCCTATAAAAGTTTGTTCAGGTGAACAGCGAACAAAAGATGACCTACATTGCCTAAATTTGAAATAATTGAACTGCCCTTATATAATGTTGATGAGGGGATCCAAAGGCTTAGAGAGATTGGAAAGTTAGAGAGGATTTATCCTGTAAGAACTGCTCAGTCACCTCAGGAATGTCTGATGGACAGACCTTTCACCAGAACTGTGAAGAATAAATATGGGATAGCAGCTCCATCACACCTGAAGAGCTCTGTGGTTACTTTTCTCTGTATGTCAGACATTCCCACTGAGCTTGAATCCTTAAATACTATGAGGATAATGGGATCTTAAGTTGTTAGAAATTAAGAGGCAACACTTATGCCAAAGACCAGGTGTGAGTGGCTACAATAATAGACAGCAAAGTCAAAGTAGAATGAGAATATTCTGACTCGCAGAGATATATGGCATTGGTTAGGCCATGGGGTCCCTAAAAGTAAAATAAATGGACAGACTACTAAATTCTTATTATCTGTATGAGCAGAAGCATTCTTGTTCAAATAAACAAAAGTCTATCTTGTATCACAAAAAGCAGAGTCATAACACCTCAATCATTTCCCAGATGTAAGACAGATCCCTTTGAGTAAAGGGAAGGACCCAGTTATACTGCCAAATATTTACACAGTTAATCTTTCTCCCAGCTTTCTCCAGAAACATATGGCCTTTTAACAGGGTAACTGCATTGGAGAAAAGGAAATGGTCAGACATTTCAGAAATTATTAGACTTAGTTTCAGAATTTATGTTAATTCCAGGGGAGCCTAAACATCACTGTGGCCCGCCAGTCATAATAAGGACTTAGGGAGTTTGGGTGGTCAATGGAATTTGGTTCAAGTCCATCTCATTATGCTTCAGTCGGTCCCCAGACTCATTCTGTGGTTACTTTCCCAGTTCTGGAATGCATAATTGGAATAGACATGCTCAGCAATTAGCAGACTCCTTACATGGGTTCCCTGATCTTGGAGTGAGGGCTATTATGGTAGGAAAGGTCAAGTGGAAGCCACTAGAACTGCTTCTACCTATAAAAATATTAAATCAAAAGCAATGCCATATTCCTGAAAAGATCACAGAGATTAGTGCTACCATCAAGAACTTGAAGACTGTAGGAGGTGGTGATTCCCACTATATCCCCATTCAATCATAATATTCGACCTGAGCAGGAAAAGATAAAGGTCTTAGAGAATGATAGTGGGTTATTATAAATGTAACCAGGTGGTAACTACAGCTGAAGCTACTCTTGCAACCATGGTATTACTGTTTGAACAAATCAACATTTTCCTCCCACTCACCATACCCCCCACTACTAACTTGTATGTAGCTATTGTTCTAACAAATGCTTTTCTCTTGATACCAATTACTGAAGAGTACCAGAAACACTTTGCTTACAGCTAACACAGACAGAAATACACATTCAGTGTTCTACCTCTGGTGTAAATCAACTCCAGCCCTATAATCTTGATTGTCATTTCCATTCACAACACATAATGCTGGTCCATTTATTGACAGCATCATGTTGATTGGACCTAGTGAGCAAGAAATAACTACTCTAGACCTATTTGTAAGGAATTTGCATGTCAGAAGGGGGGAAATAAATCCAAGAAGAATTCGGGGGCCTTACACTTCATTGAAATTTTTTGGCATCCAGTAGTGTGGACCATTTGAAATATCCCTTCTAAGACAAAAGGTAGGCTATTTCATCTGTCTTCTCCTACAATCAACTAAGAGGCACAATGACTGTTTGGTCTCTTTGGATTTAATGGACAACATATTCCTCATTTGGGTCTGCTATTGTTGCTTATTTACTGAGTGACCCCAAAAGCTGAAAGTTTGAGTGGGGATCAGAACAGGAGAAGGCTCTGCAACAGGTCCATGCTGCTGTGCAAGCTTCTTTCTCACTTGGGCCATATGATTCAGCAGATCTAGTCATGCTCAATCTTTCAGCGGCAAATAAAGATACCATCTGGAGCCTTTGGAAGGCCCCTATTGAAGAATCATAACACAGACCCTTAGGACTCTGGAGCAAAGCACTGCCAGTCATTCTCTTCACATAACTACTCTCCTCTATCCAAGATGCTGGGCCTTGATAGAGACCAAATGCTTAACCATGAGCCAATAAGTTACCATGAGAACTGAGTTGCCTATCATGAACTGGGTGTTGTCTGACCCACTAAGCTATAAACTTGGGCATGCACAGTGGTGGCACTCCATCATCAAAGGGAAGAAGGTGTATATGAAATGGGTCTCAAGTATGTCATAAGGGCACAAGTAAGTTACCTGAGGAAGTGGCTCAATAGCCCATAGCCTCTCTCCTGACACATTACCTTCTCCTTGGTGGCACAGAGCTTTGGCCTTGTGGGGAGTTCCCTATGATCAGTTGATTGTGGAAGAGTTAATGTGAACCTGGTTTAAAGATGGTTCTCCACATTATACAGTTAACATCTGAAGGTGGAACACTATTGCTTCTTTCTGGGACATTACTGAGGACAGTGTTGAAGGAAAATCTTCCCAGGGAGCAGAATTTCTATCAATATGCTTGGATTTAATTTTCTGTTAAAAAAATGATCAGAGGTGTATTTGTACACTTATTCATGGACTGTGCCCAATCATTTGGCTGAAAGGCAATGACTTAGAAGGAACATGATGGGAAAATTGGTCACCAAGAGATCTGGAAGAGAGGTACATGGATAGAGCTTTCTAAATGCTTGTAAAACAAGAAGATATTTGAGCCCCATGTGACTTCTCACAAAAGCATGACTTCAGCAGAGCAAAATTTTAATAATCAGTGACCTAGTTTGTGGATACCAGTCAGCCTCTTTTCCTAGCCACTCATTTCATCACCAAATGGGCTCATGAACAAAATGGGTATGGTGGTTGGGATATAAGTTATGCATGGGCTAAGCAATATGAATTCCCACTCATCAAGGGTGACTTGGCTACAGCCACTGCTGAGTGCCCAAACTTTCAGCAAGAGACAGCAAGACTGTATCTTCAATATGGCACCATTCCTGAGGAGATCAGCCTGCTCATGTTGGCAGGTTGTTTACAATGGACAATTTCCATTATGGATGGGTAACTTTTTCTTCTAACTTGAATACTTAATCACAGATATCAAGGACTTCCACACAGAAAACTACAAAATATTGCTAAAAGAAATAAAAAAGTACCTAAAAAGATGGAAAAAAACATTCCATGCTCATGTATAGGAAGGTTGAATGTCATTAAGATGTCAATTATACCCAAATTAATCTACAGATTCAATGCAATCGCAATCAAAATTGATCTGGAAGGGAAAGAAACCCTAAATAGCTAAAGATATCTCATGAAAGAAGAGAGATGTGGGAGGGCTAAATTTCTTGATTTTAAAACTTACTATAAACCCACAATGGTCAAAATAACATGGCACTTTCACAAATGTAGAAGAATCAACCAATGGAATCAAATCTAGACTGTGGAGATAAACCACCAAATCTGTGAGCAATTGATCCTCAACAAAGTTCCCAAATCCACTGAACTGGACAGAATAGTCTTTTCAATAAATGGGCATAGGAGACCTGAATATCAATTGCCAAAAGAATGAAAGAGGACCCCTACTTTACACTCTATGCACAAATTAATTCAAAGTTGATTGAAGACCTAGGTGGAAGAGCCAGTACTATAAAACTTTTAGAAGAAAATTTAGAGAAACCTCTTCAAGACCCAATAATAAGATGTAGCTTCTCAAATATTACACCTAAAGACAAGCAGTGAAAGAAAAAATAGATAAATGTAAACTCCTTAAGATCAAGAGCTTTTGAACCTCAAAATATTTTGTCAAAAAGGTGAAGAGATAGCCAACTCAATGGGTAAAATATTTGGACTCCATATATTGGATAAAGGCTTGATATCCTGTGTACAATAAAATCATACAATTCAACATTGAAAGTATAAAGAACCTAATTATAAAATGGGCAGAGAATATAAACACTTTCCCAATGAGCTAATACAAATGGCTAAAATACACATTAAGAGATATGCATTTTCATTAGTTGTAAGGGAAATGCAAATCAAGCAGACAACCAGATATCACCTCACACCTATAAGAATGGCTGCTATTAAACAAACAGAAAACTTTTCTGGAGAAATTGGGACACTTATTCACTGCTGGTGGGAATATATAATGGTATAGCTACTGTGGAAAACAACTTGGTCATTCCTCAGAAAACTAAATGTTGTGTTGCCTTATGACCCAGTAATACCAATTCTCAGTATATACCCTGAAAAGTTTGAAGCAGTGATATGAACAGACATTTTCAGACCAATGTTTATAGCAGCACTATTCACAATTGCCAAAGGATGGAAACATTTCAAGTGTCCATCAACAGAGGAGTGGATAAACAAAATGTGGTATATACATACAATGGAATATTAAGCAGCAGTAAGATGAAATGAGGTTCCAAAACTTATGATAATGTGGGTGAAACTTGAGGACATAATAGTGAGTGAAATAGGTCAGACACAAAAAGATGGATACTGTATGATTTCACTCTTAGGACTCTGGCAAAGGTAAGCTCAGAAGTTACACTGTAGAAATAGCAGACTTAGAGGTAGACAGATGCTAGAGATGGGGGATAGGCTACTCAATGAGGCTGAACTTAAATGCAAGGGGACAGATAGGAGTTATGGGGGTTGTAGGGGTGTATAGTGTCATCTATCCCACTGATTAAATGTGCAGTTATAAATAAATTCTCACATGAGCTGTTTGAAAAGTTTGATATTGGACAAAGAGTCAATAGTTGAGGGGTACAGGAGGAAAATTAAAATAGCATGTTATGGCCAGTAGCTAACAGGAAGACATCAACAGTACCATAGCACTAATAAGGGCAATTAATTGGGGGTGAGGGACAAGTGATAAGGGGTAGTTTTGATTTGGTATTTGGTGATGCTGTGTTTGTCAGTTCTTTGACTCTATGGACCAGTGCAAATTGTCTAAAGTTGAGAATGCTGCTAATTTGACAGCCAAGTGAGGGTACTGTAAGACATGTTTTGTTTTTTTTTTAATTTTGGATATGATCCATGATGTCCAACAGATGGATGAAGACGAAAGGTACAATGACTGAGAAAAAGAATGGTTGACTGTGATACATTCAAATGAAGGAATATGGTGCAGTTACAAAAAGAAAGGACATCGAGAGGCATACAATGAACTGAATATACCTTGGGGACAATGTGCTGTTCAAAAGAAACCAGAAACCAAAAAACAGATATGCTAAGGTCTCTTTCAGAAAATATTTACAAGAAAATTATTAGCCCTTTAAGAGTCACAATTAGTCTGAAGTTGTAAGTCTATTTCTAGATTCTGAAACACTGAACTCTGTGTATAATAGCTGGTATTTCCTCAGAATTTTGAGTAACTCTGTGGCACCTAACATCCAGGAATGGAGTGCTGCAGTCCTGAATTTTAGAAGAGCTATGTACAATAACAGTTAAAGTAAATGAAAGAGAGATCAAGCCTCAATTAAAGATAAAAGCAAGCCAATCTGGCTGGGTCTGAAGTCAATTAGAATACAATGTAAAAGATGGTAGTGTATGTACTCTAGACCTTCACCTACTGTATGAGACCAAAGACAGAGAGGGTTATTATATCTAGAACCTAAATTTTCTTTAACACACAATTTAAATAAACATGTCTGGATAGCTCATTTAAACAACCCAAACTCCTGGAATCCAGAACAGGGAAAAGGTCTCATAGTTTTGTATAGTTTAATGTAATAGCTGGATCTATCTCAGAGTATGATGAGCTGATAAGTAAAATCTATTGGTAGAATACCTTGAGGGGCTGAAGAAAAAAAAAATAGAGTTAGCTCCCTTTCCTCTGAAGAACTATACATTTTTAACTAAATAAATCCCCTTTTATTGAAAGCCAATCCATCTCTGGTATGTTGCATTCTGGTAGCTTTGGCAGACTAAAATGTCTCTCAACTACTGGGGACTCACAAGAAAATAGATCAAGCCTTTAATTTTGAGGTTTGCCTTTAGGAAACTCATTTCTGGGGTGAAGAAGCTAAGACTACTTATAATGAGGCCTAAGATACTTCCAGGGAACCTCTTTTGCTACTCATATGTGTCAGCTCTCTCTCTAAGTCCAACTTTGCAAGGAATATCTTTATCCTTCCCCCTATATGGGACATGGCATTCAGGACTGAAAATCTCCCAGATAACATGGGGCATAACTCCCGGGGATGTGTACTGTGGTATCAACAATGCCTTTCTGACCAGATGGGGGAAAAGAATGTACTAAAATAAGGCATAAGTGACTAGCAGAGATCAGATAGAGTCAAGAGGCTATTCTGGAGGCTACTCTTATGCAGGCTTCAGTTATATAGCGGTAGTTGCCATGGTTTCCTAAACTCCAACCAGCATCACTCCTGTTAACTCTTAAGAACACCTAGGGCTTGAACTGAGACTCTCTAGAAGTTTCATGCACTAAATTTGCTTTCCTAGAATCTATAATTTCCAGAGGGTTCCTAAGCCAGATAAATCCTGAAACCCAGAGGGACCAGCCTCTCCAAAGCTATCAACTTATTACATCTCTTTATCCTTTAGTTTTGATACCCCTTCTCAACATGAAAAAGTCAGAATGGGCACTGCTTAAAGATCCCTATAGATAGAGAGAAGGATCAAAGGAGAAGGAAGAGTTTTAACAAAGAAAATAGGATTTAACAAATGAGTGTGACTACTCATTATATTAGCATTTCTTCTGGTCTCCAGTGTTTTGGAGCAGCTAGGGAGGAAAATCTGAAATAGTGAAATGGTAACTCATAACAAACTCCGAAATCTGTTCTGTAACTACTTGTTGAGGTATACTTTGAAAATTATTGCTTTTTCTTTCTTTTCTTTTTCTATATGTTATCTTTCACAATAAAAACATATTTTTACAAAATGGGACTAATTGCTGTCGATGACATGTAGCATTACTATGAGATAGGCAAGTTTTAATCCTCAGAGCGACTCTGTAAGATAAGTACTAATATTTACATTTTTTAATGAGAACGTCAAGGCACAGGAAGGTGAAATATATTCCTTATAATCTACTTACACTTAGCAGTAAATGGGGTTGGAATGGAATCTCTAGAAGACTGACTTCCAGAATCATGCCATTTGCTTCTTGCATAAGAGTCATGGGACTATTTAATACCATTTATCTCCTGATCTGATGTATTGAGAAGAACTCAGTATCATTTCTTCACATCTGATACATTCCTGCCAAAAGTGCATAATCTGAATCTGATAATGAGTAAACATCACACAAATCCAAATTGAGGGACAATCTGAAAAATAACTGAACTTCACTCTTTAAAAATGTCAAAATCATGAAATACAAAGGAACAAAAAGATTAAAGAAGATTTATGCGATATGACAACTGAATGCCAAACATTATCTTGAATTTTGTGCTGCTGTAAAAATCATTATTTGAACATTGACAAAATTTGAATAAAGTCTGTGGGTTAGAAAAAAAAAAGTGAATATTACCCAAGGCCTTGAACTCTCTTCTGGGGAAAATGCTATTGTGTTTCTATTTGTATACAGAACATTTGCATTATGTTGTTTTTATTTAGATATTAAGTGAGGCTCAAAGAGGTGTGGATGGGTGCCAATTTGATGAAGGGATGACTGGGATGGTTAGATTCATTTGTCTACTTGGCTAGTTTATGCTCTCAAGCAAGCAATGGCCTGATTATTACTGTGAGGATATTTCATGGATTTAAATGACCAGTCAGTTGATTGTATCCACGGATGATCCCATCTACAATCAACAAAAGAGATTGCTTTCAGCAGTGAGAGAAGTCTATTGCAATCAGTTGAAGGCCTTAAAGGAATAATTGATGAATTCAGCAATTAAAAAATGAAGAATTTCCATCACTACTTCATCCAGACAGCTTCTCTTGGGAATTAATTCAAATCTTAATTGACATTCACAGCTTGAAGCCAGCCTTATGGAATTTTTGCTTTCCAGTTCCCACAGTCACTTCAGCCAATTCCTATAATACAGCTCATGTTTATATTATACATATATAATCTCCCATAGGTTCTGTTTCTTATAGAATATGAATTTAACTTCTTCCTCTTGGCCTTGTGGCAAACATACATACACAGAAACACATCTCTCATTTTCCAATTACATTTTTTTTTTTTTTATTAACGGAAAGAAAAAAAAGAAATTAACACAACATTTAGAAATCATACCATTCTACATATGTACTCAGTAATTCTTAACATCATCACATAGATGCATGATCATTGTTTCTTAGTACATTTGCATCAGTTTAGAGGAACTAGCAACACAACAGAAAAAGATATAAAATGTTAATATAAAGAAAAGAAATAAAAGTAGTAGTAATAGTAAAAAACAACAACAACAAACAAACCAACAAGCAAACAAAAACAAAAAAAAACCCTATAGCTCAGATGCAGCTTCATTCAGTATTTTAACATGATTACTTTACAATTAGGTATTATTGTGCTGTCCATTTTTGAGTTTTTGTATCTAGTCCTGTTGCACAATCTGTATCCCTTCAGCTTCAATTACCCATTGTCTTACCCTGTTTCTAACTCCTGCTGAACTCTGTTACCAATGACATATTTCAAGTTTATTCTCGAATGTCCGTTCACAACAGTGGGACCATACAGTATTTGTCCTTTAGTTTTTGGCTGGATTCACTCAGCATAATATTCTCTAGGTCCATCCATGTTATTACATGGTTCACAAGTTTATCTTGTCTTAAAGCTGCATAATATTCCATCGTATGTATATACCACAGTTTGTTTAGCCACTCTTCTGTTGATGGAGATTTTGGCTGTTTCCATCTCTTTGCAATTGTAAATAACGCTGCTATAAACATTGGTGTGCAAATGTCCGTTTGTGTCTTTGCCCTTAAGTCCTTTGAGTAGATACCTAGCAATGGTATTGCTGGGTCGTATGGCAATTCTATATTCAGCTTTTTGAGGAACCGCCAAACTGCCTTCCACAGTGGTTGCACCCTTTGACATTCCCACCAACAGTGAATAAGTGTGCCTCTTTCTCCGCATCCTCTCCAGCACTTGTCGTTTTCTGTTTTGTTGATAATGGCCATTCTGGTGGGTGTGAGATGATATCTCATTGTGGTTTTGATTTGCATTTCTCTAATGGCCAGGGACATTGAGCATCTCTTCATGTGCCTCTTGGCCATCCGTATTTCTTCTTCTGGTAGGTGTCTGTTTAAGTCTTTTTCCCATTTTGTAATTGGGTTGGCTGTCTTTTTGTTGTTGAGTTGAATAATCTCTTTATAAATTCTGGATACTAGACCCTTATCTGATATGTCATTTCCAAATATTGTCTCCCATTGTGTAGGCTGTCTTTCTACTTTCTTGATGAAGTTCTCTGATGCACAAAAGTGTTTAATTTTGAGAAGCTCCCATTTATTTATTTCCTTCTTCAGTGTTCTTGCTTTAGGTTTAAGGTCCATAAAACCACCTCCAGTTGTAAGATCCATAAGATATCTCCCAACATTTTCCTCTAACTGTTTTATGGTCTTAGACCTAATGTTTAGATCTTTGATCCATTTTGAGTTAACTTTTGTATAGGGTGTGAGAGATGGGTCTTCTTTCATTCTTTTGCATATGGATATCCAGTTCTCTAGGCACCATTTATTGAAGAGACTGTTCTGTCCCAGGTGAGTCGGCTTGACTGCCTTATCAAAGATCAAATGTCCATAGATGAGAGGGTCTATATCTGAGCACTCTATTCGATTCCATTGGTCGATATATCTATCTTTATGCCAATACCATGCTGTTTTGACCACTGTGGCTTCATAATATGCCTTAAAGTCAGGCAGCGCGAGACCTCCAGCTTCGTTTTTTTTCCTCAAGATGTTTTTAGCAATTTGGGGTACCCTGCCCTTCCAGATAAATTTGCTTATTGGTTTTTCTATTTCTGAAAAATATGTTGTTGGGATTTTGATTGGTATTGCATTGAATCTGTAAATCAATTTAGGTAGGATTGACATCTTAACTATATTTAGTCTTCCAATCCATGAACACGGTACGCCCTTCCATCTATTTAGGTCTTCTGTGATTTCTTTTAACAGTTTTTTGTAGTTTTCTTTATATAGGTTTTTTGTCTCTTTGGTTAAATTTATTCCTAGGTATTTTATTCTTTTAGTTGCGATTGTAAATGGGATTCGTTTCTTGATTTCTACCTCAGCTTGTTCATTACTAGTGTATAGAAAAGCTACAGATTTTTGAATGTTGATCTTGTAGCCTGCTACTTTGCTGTACTCATTTATCAGCTCTAGTAATTTTGTTGTGGATTTTTCTGGGTTTTCTACATATAGTATCATATCGTCTGCAAACAGTGATAGTTTTACTTCTTCCTTTCCAATTTTGATGCCTTGTATTTCTTTTTCTTGCCTAATTGCTCTGGCTAGAACTTCCAACACAATGTTGAATAATAGTGGTGATAGTGGACATCCTTGTCTTGTTCCTGATCTTAGGGGGAAAGTTTTCAATTTTTCCCCATTGAGGATGATATTAGCTGTGGGTTTTTCATATATTCCCTCTATCATTTTAAGGAAGTTCCCTTGTATTCCTATCTTTTGAAGTGTTTTCAGCAGGAAAGGATGTTGAATCTTGTCAAATGCCTTCTCTGCATCAATTGAGATGATCATGTGATTTTTCTGCTTTGATTTGTTGATATGGTGTATTACATTAATTGATTTTCTTATGTTGAACCATCCTTGCATACCTGGGATGAATCCTACTTGGTCATGATGTATAATTCTTTTAATGTGTTGTTGGATACGATTTGCTAGAATTTTATTGAGGATTTTTGCATCTGTATTCATTAGAGAGATTGGTCTGTAGTTTTCTTTTTTTGTAATATCTTTGCCTGGTTTTGGTATGAGGGTGATGTTGGCTTCATAGAATGAATTAGGTAGTTTTCCCTCCACTTCGATTATGTTGAAGAGTTTGAGGAGCGTAGGTACTAATTCTTTCTGGAATGTTTGATAGAATTCACATGTGAAGCCGTCTGGTCCTGGACTTTTCTTTTTAGGGAGGTTTTGAATAACTAATTCAATCTCTTTACTTGTGATTGGTTTGTTGAGGTCGTCTATTTCTTCTTGAGTCAAAGTTGGTTGTTCCTGTCTTTCCAGGAACCTGTCCATTTCTTCTAAATTGTTGTATTTATTAGCGTAAAGTTGTTCATAGTATCCTGTTATTACCTCCTTTATTTCTGTGAGGTCAGTAGTTATGTCTCTTCTTTCATTTCTAATCTTATTTATTTGCATCCTCTCTCTTCTTCTTTTTGTCAATCTTGCTAAGGGCCCATCAATCTTGTTGATTTTCTCATAGAACCAACTTCTGGTCTTATTGATTTTCTCTATTGTTTTCATGTTTTCAATTTCATTTATTTCTGCTCTAATCTTTGTTATTTCTTTCCTTTTGCTTGCTTTGGGATTAGTTTGCTGTTCTTTCTCCAGTTCTTCCAAGTGGACAGTTAATTCCTGCATTTTTGCCTTTTCTTCTTTTCTGATAAAGGCATTTAGGGCAATAAATTTCCCTCTTAGCACTGCCTTTGCTGCGTCCCATAAGTTTTGATATGTTGTGTCTTCATTTTCATTTGCCTCTAGGTATTTACTAATTTCTCTTGCAATTTCTTCTTTGACCCACTTGTTGTTTAAGAGTGTGTTGTTGAGCCTCCATGTATTTATGAATTTTCTGGCACTCCGCCTATTATTTATTTCCAACTTCATTCCTTTATGATCCGAGAAAGTGTTGTGTATGATTTCAATCTTTTTAAATTTGTTAAGACTTGCTTTGTGACCCAGCATATGGTCTATCTTTGAGAATGATCCATGAGCACTTGAAAAAAAGGTGTATCCTGCTGTTGTGGGATGTAATGTCCTATAAATGTCTGTTAAGTCAAGTTCATTTATAGTAGTATTCAGGTTCTCTATTTCTTTATTGATCCTCTGTGTAGATGTTCTGTCCATTGATGAGAGTGGTGAATTGAAGTCTCCAACTATTATGGTATATGTGTCTATTTCCCTTTTCAGTGTTTGCAGTGTATTCCTCACGTATTTTGGGGCATTCTGGTTCGGTGCGTAAATATTTATGATTGTTATGTCTTCTTGTTTAATTGTTCCTTTTATTAGTATATAGTGTCCTTCTTTGTCTCTTTTAACTGCTTTACATTTGAAGTCTAATTTGTTGGATATTAGTATAGCCACTCCTGCTCTTTTCTGGTTGTTGTTTGCATGAAATATCTTTTCCCAACCTTTCACTTTCAACCTATATTTATCTTTGGGTCTAAGATGTGTTTCCTGTAGACAGCATATAGAAGGATCCTGTTTTTTAATCCATTCTGCCAGTCTATGTCTTTTAATTGGGGAATTCAGTCCATTGACATTTAGAGTTATTACTGTTTGGATAATATTTTCCTCTACCATTTTGCCTTTTGTATTATATATATCATATCTGTCTTTCCTTCTTTCTACACTTTTCTCCATGTCTCTCTCTTCTGTCTTTTTGTATCTGACTCTAGTGCTTCCTTTAGTATTTCTTGCAAAGCTGGTCTCTTGGTCACAAATTCTCTTAGTGACTTTTTGTCTGAGAATGTTTTAATTTCTCCCTCATTTTTGAAGGACAATTTTGCTGGATATAAGAGTCTTGGCTGGCAGTTTTTCTCTTTTAGTAACTTAAATATATCATCCCACTGTC
Source organism: Tamandua tetradactyla (assembly GCF_023851605.1). Taxonomy (NCBI): domain Eukaryota; kingdom Metazoa; phylum Chordata; class Mammalia; order Pilosa; family Myrmecophagidae; genus Tamandua; species Tamandua tetradactyla. Next base: position 29,063,217 of record NC_135345.1, on the reverse strand, counting down.
TTCTAGCTTCCATGGTTTCTGCTGAGAAATCTACACATAGTCTTATTGGGTTTCCCTTGTATGTGACGGATTGTTTTTCTCTCGCTGCCTTCAAGATCCTCTCTTTCTCTTTGACCTCTGACATTCTAACTAGTAAGTGTCTTGGGGAACGCCTATTTGTGTCTAATCTCTTTGGGGTGCGCTGCACTTCTTGGATCTGTAATTTTAGGTCTTTCATAAGAGTTGGGAAATTTTCAGTGATAATTTCTTCCATTAGTTTTTCTCCTCCTTTTCCCTTCTCTTCTCCTTCTGGGATACCCACTACACGTATATTTGTACGGTTCACATTGTCCTTGAGTTCCCTGATATCTTGTTCAAATTTTTCCATTCTTTTCCTGATAGTTTCTGTTTCTTTTTGGAGTTCAGATGTTTCATCCTGCAAATCACTAATTCTATCTTCTGTTTCTTTAAATCTGTCATTGTAGGTATCCATTGTTTTTTCCATCTTTTCTACTTTATCTTTCACTTCCATAAGTTCTGTGATTTGTTTTTTCAGTTTTTCTATTTCTTCTTTATGTTCAGCCCATGTCTTCTTCATGTCCTCCCTCAATTTATCGATTTCGTTTTTGAAGAGGTTTTCCATTTCTGTTCGTATATTCAGCATTAGTTGTTTCAGCTCCTGTATCTCATTTGAACTATTGGTTTCTTCGTTTGACTGGGCCATATGTTCAATTTTCTGAGCGTGATCCGTTATCTTCTGCTGGCGTCTGGGCATTTAGTCAGATTTCCCCGGGTGTTCGACCCCACAGGTTGAAAGATTTTTCTGCGCAGTCTCTCGGTTCTGTTCTTTCTATCCTGCCCAGTAGGTGGCGCATGTGGCACACGCCTGTCTGTGGGTTCCACCAGCGAAAGTTGCTGTGGGTCCCTCAACTCTGGAAAACTCTCGCCGTAGGGGAGGTTTGGCAACCGAAGCGTCTTGGAAGAATGCCAGCCGGCCCGGGGTTCCAAACGCGGGGAGGGTCGCCGGCTGTCGCAGCACAGGAGAGCGTCCGGCCAAATTAGCTAGTCGGCCCGGGGCACCAAGCGTGGCGGGAGGGCGCCAGCTGTCGCAGCCCGGGAGAGTGCACTGTTCCCAGCCGACGGGGGAGTCACGTGTTTGGAAGGGATCCCCCGGTCACTGTTTTCCGCAGTCTGGGGATTTCCGACCCAACTATCTCAGTTGTTCCGGGGGGCCTCGTGTGGTGGGGGCACCAGCCGCCGCGGCCTAAGGGGACCGCCTGTCCAATTCTACCAGCTGGCCTGGGAAGGTGGAAGGGAGGGACTCCGGTCGCTTGCTGTCCCACCCAGGAAAGCCCGTGCCCCTTGGTGATCTCACCAGAGCTGGTTCTCCCAGATAGTCAGCCGTTCCAGGATGGGGTACGCTGTCCCTTTAATCTCCCTCGTGGCTCCGGGAGCTGCTCTGTATTATCTCCACTCCCCCAGTAGTTGTTCTGGAGGAGGAAAGGTGAGGGCGGCAAGGCTGTCGAGGCTGGTGGCGGAGAAGCACGGTGAAGGCGGGGGAAGAGGGCACCGTGGTGGTTGGAGAGCAGCCGGAGCAGGAGGGGGAGGAGGGGGGTAGGGAGGTCGGGCGGCTCGGCTGCTGCGGGGCGCGTGCGCCGCGCGGCGGGCCGGCGGAGAAAGAGAGGGGGTAGGGAGGTCGGGCGGCTCGGCTGCTGCGGGGCGCGTGCGCCGCGCGGCGGGCCGGCGGAGAAAGAGAGGGGGTAGGGAGGTCGGGCGGCTCGGCTGCTGCGGGGCGCGTGCGCCGCGCGGCGGGCCGGCGGAGACAGAGAGGGGGTAGGGAGGTCGGGCGGCTCGGCTGCTGCGGGGCGCGTGCGCCGCGCGGCGGGCCGGCGGAGAAAGAGAGGGGGTAGGGAGGTCGGGCGGCTCGGCTGCTGCGGGGCGCGTGCGCCGCGCGGCGGGCCGGCGGAGAAAGAGAGGGGGTAGGGAGGTCGGGCGGCTCGGCTGCTCTCATTTTCCAATTACATTTATATCACATATTTTATCTTTATCAATATAAAATTCTGGCCATATTATGAACTAAGCATTTGTTGCTGAGCCATGCAGTATAATATAAATTTATTCCGTTCTTATGCAATATTTATGTTTGTTTTTGTTACTATTTTTGTTTTCTTTGAAAGTAAGTATTGTTTTTTTGTTTTTTGGCATGGGCAGGCTCCAGGAATCGAATCCAGATCTCTGGTATCACAGGCAAGAACTGCCACTGAGCCACAGTTGCCCGCCCAATGATTGGTTTTTAATAACTTAATGAACTAAGCTAACTCTCAAAACTGATAAAAGAAAGAAATAATAGGATGAAGGAAGGAGGGAAGGAAAGAAAGAAAAAAGGGAAAAATCCTATAAAATTTTCCTCAATAATCTTATAAAATATTTATTTATTTTCTCAATTTCAAATCTTTTCCTCTAAGAAAATCCCAGAAGCCCTTGTTCTTTCTGCTACATTTTCTTGCAAAATATGAAGGTTGTGTTCCTTATTCAGTGTTGCTAGTGAGAATCTTGATGACACTTTATTTTTCCTTTCTTGGTATATGATCTATTTTTACTCTCTGGAATCTTTTTGGATCATGTCCTTATGCATGGTATATGACATCGTAATTGAAAATTAGAGCATATAATGGTATCTAACATTTGAGATTATTTTGAAGATTATATAATAGATAAGAATCCTTTAATGTAATAACTGGTTAATCTTGAGCATTAAATAAATGCTTATCATTATAATGAAATGGATGTTCATAATATTGTTTACTGACACTTCATTGTGTAGGATTTTATTCCTTTATGCATTGGAAATCAAGCATGCTCTTATTTTCATATGTAATTACTGATACCTGGGAAGGTCAAATGAACATTCATTGTTTAGCCTAAAGATAATAAATTCCCTAATATGTACAGTATATTAAAAACAACAAAAAGCTCTGGAGGCAGAGAGATTTGTTTCTGAATCCTATTACAACCATATATTAGAATGAAATGTTGAGAAAATATGAAAAATCATTCAATAAGAAATTCTGTCTCATAGGTTCAGTATGGGATAATGTAAAATAATGAATGTTAAGAACGTGTCCAATGCCAGGCACACAAGTTTGTAAAGGTGTTAGTTTCCACACACATTTTTATTGTTTTATTCATTCATCTTTCTACTATGACTTCCAAAATGCCTTCCTTTAACTTGTGGTAATCATCATATCATCCCAAAATTGCATTTGGTTAGGTATAAAATGCAATGAGAGTAACATAATTCAAAAGGTGTTTATTCTGAGGGCACTAATAAATCTGTGTAAGTTAGTAGAGTTGGAAAGCCTGAAACAAAGTCATATGAAGTTGTGATAAAATTGCCTTATTTTTCAAACTAGGAATGCAAGGATATGATGAATATCTTGAATTATATAAATTGTTAACACGTGTCTGAGAGATTAAAAGTGTCAGCGTAGTTTAAGAAAGCTCAGATAGGTGTTTGGAATTAACACATTTCAAGCAAGTATAAAGTATATTTATATTTATAATAGAATTATCTAGATCATGAACAGCATTTGAGTGTAGTGTAGTTGCTTTTTTCATTTAACATACTCAACCACTGACAAAGTTGTCAAATAAATATTTCAAGCTCTGCTTGGGTAGTGGTTTGACAATTTTATCAAGCATAATATCACTCTGAGTGCTAATTTAAATTCAAATTTTGTTGTTTTACCATTTTAATATGATTTAATGGGTGATTTTGAGATGTGCTGTTGATGCAAGGTTGATATAAAATCATTTGAGAAATTCTGGCCTAGGGTTATGGCATGATGAATTATAAAGTTTATTCCAAACTTTTTTCCTATGAATTTAATAATATAAATGCTTTTGCTGAAATGTGACTCAGTCTGGGCCTCAAATAATGAGTATGATTTTACAGTGAATTTTAGTATTGTACAAGATGACATTACTTTGACAACATTGTCTAAATCATGACATAATTGCTTTAACTTCAAATAATTCTTAAAGATATTAGTAAATTCATAAATATTACATATTTATAATTAAAATTTTTGACATAATTAGAATTATTCACAAACAGAAGCAAAAGTATTTGACCTAATGATAATATCTTTCCAGTTATCATATCTTCAACATAATGAATCAGAAATACAGAATAAGGGCGAGCCACAGTGGCTCAGTGGCAGAGTTCTCGCCTGCCATGCCAGAGATCCAGGTTCAATTTCTGGTGTCTGCCCATGCAAAACTAACTAAATAAATAAATAAATACAGAATTGAGGTGGTCTTTACTGTTTCTGTGATAATTTATCAGTATATACTCAATGTACACTATTTTAATAAATGTTAATATCCTTGACACATCACGGAGCAAAGTGCAATATTTATTTCAGAATAAAAACTTTTTTTGCATTAGGAGCAGACAAAAATATTTTAAAAGAAGTATGAGCTATTTCAGAAGTTGGTAAAACTCATCACTGTATTTTTTAAAATTGTCAGTACTTTAAGCCCAGTAGGTTGAAATGAATAGCAGTAGCATTTTATTCTAGTAAAAGCCAGTTACTTATTATTAAGACTGCATAGTAAGTAGAGGCATAACAACCTTATAATTTTGTTATTTTCTATGTGGAAATATCATTTTTATTTGAATAAGTTTCCACCAATACATTTAAAAGGAGAAAAGGTTTATGTGCAATTACAATATTTTATAATATGTAGAGGTAATTCATATTGATTAAATATTTAAAATATATGTTCTAGTTTGCTAGCTGCTGGAATGCAATATACCAGAAATGGAATGGCTTTTAAAAAGGGGAATATAATACGTTGCTAGTTTACAGTTTTAAGACTGAGAAAATGTCCCAATTACAACAAGTCTATAGAAATGTCCAATCAAAGGCATCCAGGGAAAGATACCTTGGTTCAAGAAGGCCAATGAAGTTCAGGGTTCTCTCCCAAGTGAAAGGGCACATGGCAAACACAATCACAGTTTCTCTCTTGGCTGGAAGGGCACATGGCAAACAAGGTATCATCTGCTAGCTTTCTCACCTGGCTTTCTGATTCATGAAGCTCCCCGGGAGGAGTTTTCTTTCTTCATCTCCAAAGGTCGCTGGCTGGTGGACTCTGCTTCTCATGGCTATGTCGTTCTTCTCTGGCTGTCTCTGAAACTCTTCATTCTCTGCCGCTGATAGCTTCAGCCGGGCCGCGCGACCGGTACACTGGGTGGGTTTGGGGCGAGCTCGCAGGGAATTAACCTGGGTAAGCTGAAGCCGGCGCTTTCCCCATCCGGCGGTCGCGAGAAAAGTCTTCACTGAGGCCAGATGCGGGTTAACGCTTTTATTGATACACACCGGGATGGGCCACCCGGGGACCCGAGGAGTGAGACATCTGGGGTTAGGAAACCCCGGGGCTCGATCAACGACCCAGAGCTCGGAAAGCGCAGGGCTTAAGTACATTCGGGGGAAGGGGTGGAGTTTCGGGCTCACACGTCAGGAGGTGACAGCCAATCACACAAGCTAGGAGGCAGTTGCTAAGCTTCAGGCAGGTGTAGAGCTAGAATTAGGGGTAGAGAAGGGAGGAGAAAAACAGGAAGGGTTGTGGGTTTGTGGTGAGCTACGGAAATGGGCGGTCTACAACAAGAGGGGGAAGGGGGGACAGCGAGCCAGGCCTACAACAAGAGGGGGAAGGGGGGACAGCGAGCCAGGCCGCAGACAAGGGGGAAGGGGGTGAACATAGAGAAGGATTAAAATTTTTAAGTATGGCTAGGCTCCAGTCCCCGAGAAACACGCCACAATTCTCCAAATGTTTCCTCTTTTATAGGACTCCAGAAATTTATCAAGACCCACCCAAACAGGTGGAGACATGTCGTCACCTAATCCAGTTTAACAGCCACTCTTGATTAAATCATATCTCCAGGGAGATGATCTGATTACAGTTTCAAACATGCAGCATTGAATAGGGATTAGAAGAAATGGATCTCTTTACAAAATGAAATTAGGATTTTCTTTACAGAATGAAATTAGGATTGAAACATGGCTTTTCTAGGGTCCATACATCATTTCAAACCAGCACAATATATTACGATATAAACATTTTTCAAGATGTTACATAATTAATCTTCCCTTCATTTCTCATTCAATTATCTTTAATAATGATAATGAAGAAGTAAAGTCAGCTAGATATAGCAGAGTGGCTACTTTTGACACTAAAACAGGCTCCAAGGAGCGCCTTTGTTATAGTAGTTTAAATACTTGACATTTAAAGTTATATGATTTCTCAAAAGTAAAAGTTATGGATGAGAAATAATTCCTTTATGTTATAAAATTAGTTTACTTTTATATTCTGAATTAGAAAGCTCTTACATGGTTATTTTAATATGTAATTATTAGTTTTGACATTGCTACCTTAATTAGAATACAACTCTTGGTCAATGCATTAAAAAAACACTATAGCTTAAAGAAGTTCTATTTAAGTAAGGGCACAGTTGCCCTTACATTGCATTGTGAGCAGGTAACATAGCATGCAACAAAATCTATTTCATTTCCAACAATGCACACCTATGCAAGCAAGAGTTTGTCATTTAACTTGGTACTCTTGCATCTTTTTCCTGTTAAAACAACCCCATTGGAGAAATTCAACTTCCCCAAGTTGAATTCTTGATATTCTCACAAGCAGTATGGACAACCAAAGCTATAGGCTGAGTCCCCAGTCTTGGGGTTTGTTCACATGAAATTTAACCCCACAAAAGATAGGTCAAGTCTACTTAAAATTTAGGCCTAAGAGTCACCCCCAAGAGAGCCTCTTTTGTTGCTCAGATGTGGCCTCTGTCTCCAGCCAATATGATGAGCAGTCTCACCACCGTCCCCCTCTCTGCGTTGGACATGACTTCCGGGGGTGTGGACCTTCCTGGCAACATGGGACAAAGATCCTGGAATGAGCTGAGACTCAGCATCAAAGGACTGAGAAAAACCATAGAATGAGCTGAGAATTAACATCAAGAGACTGAGAGAACCTTTTCGACCAAAAGGGGGAAGAGTAAAATGAGGCAAAGTGTCAATGGCTGAGAGATTCCAAACAGAGTCGAGAGGTTATCCTGGAGGTTATTCTTACACATTAAGTAGATATCACCTTGTTGTTCAAGATGTAGTGGAGAGGCTGGAGGGAATTGCCTGAAAATGTAGTGCTGTGTTCCAGTAGCCATGTTTCTAGATGATGACTGAACAATGATATAGCTTTCACAGTGAGACTCTGTGAATGTGAAAACCTTATGTCTGATGCTCCTTTTAGCTACTATATCAACAGAAGAGTAGAACATACGGAATAAAAATAAATAATAGGGGGAACAAATGTTAAAATAAATTCAGTTTGAAATAATGGTAAATGAAAGCGAGGGGTAAGGGGTATGGTAAGTATAGTTTTTTTTTCTCTACTATCATTTTATTTCTTTTTCTGCTGTATTTTTATTTCCTTTTCTAAATCGATGCAAATGTACTAAGAAATGATGAATATGCAACTATGTGATGATATTAAGAATTACTGATTATATATGTAGAATGGAATGATTTCTAAATGTTTTGTTAATTTTTTTAATTAATAAAAAAAGTTAAAAAAAAAAAAACAACCCCATCAGCCAGGGCCTCCAATTCTGAGGTTGAATTCTGCCTTGTGTTAGAAATTAGAAGTTTAAGTGATGATCTTTTAATAACCTAAGGGAGATTTAAAAACATTGAGGTAGTATATTAACTGATCTATTTGTCCAAAAGATCTTGTTAAAAAATGGAGGTCATATCTTTCTATAACATCATATTTTTAAAGTTCCTTGGAAATTGCAGCACTATGCAAACACCATTTTTATTAAAGTATAAGAGAAAAAAATCCAGAAAACACATCATATATTCAACTTTGCCTAAAGGCAACTCTGGTTTAGAAGGGGCTTCAATAAAGAACCACTGTAGAAATGTGTTGGGTCTTAATCAATGATAGAACACGTTTTAGTATGCTTTTTTTAAAAAAAAAATGCCTATTAAATACAAATAATAATATCTCCAGGTTTTTTTAGGTGCTGATTAAATAGTGACTCATAGACACTGGAGAGATCATTTAGAAGAGGTATGACTCTATCAGAAATCTGATATCATATCATTGCACCATATAAAATATAGGGTTGTGTAAGAAACATGATTAAATATGTATAATGCCTAGTACATACATGCCTAGCATATAGTAAGCCCTTAAATACTAATACTGTGGAAGCAAAGAAAATAACCTTAAAGGATTGCTAGTTCATCTCACCTTCAACCAAAACCTCACTTAGAGTCAGTGGGGGAGGTGGCTCAATCATATTAAGACAGTCATCCCTGTAATGAGAGCACCCACATAGAAACCCATTGCCCTGCCATTAAAGCACTGGACCAGCACAGGAGAGAGTTTCATTTGCTTGCAAGACAGCTGCGTTGCTAGTCAGCGGTCATGGATGTGTGCTGCTCTACTTTAGTGTCTTCCCACAAAGACGAGGGAAGTTGAAGCTTGCAACTTTCTCATCACAATTCCAGAAAAGGAATTGTGTTTCAAGAGAATCCCTTTTCTGATAAAAGTGGAAATCATTTGTAATACTGAGACTCCTGCTGTTCAGGTTGTTGCAGCTGTTGGCAATGAATGAATCACTAATGAATCACTCATCGGATGCGGGGAGTTTATGCAAATTGACAGTTAAACAAGGGGGTTATTTTAGTCAAATCAATCAGATATTTTATCTATTTGAAACAATAGCATAATTAATTGCACATAATTAATGATTAACTGAGACTGTTAATAATTAAATAATAGTATTAGAGGAGAGATACTCCAAGGAACTCGGACTCTACCAGAAACTGATGAACACATTTGTCTCATTTCCTCAAAGCGCAGGAAATTTTTTTGCTGCATTTATAACCATATTGATATCTTGGGAGCCTTAATATTTGCTCATTTTTCTCTAGAAATTATTTTAAGGTGGTAAGATGAATAAGCAACTTCGGAATATATAGAAACAGACAGAAACCTGGATTTCTGTCTGTATTGGAATCCTGGCTCTAACACCAATGAACTACATGATATTGGGAACTGAACTTCACATAATTTATGGAATGATTGTCATGTTATAAAAACTCCAGATATAGTTGTTGCGACCATTAATTACAATGTTAAAAATATAAAGGTTTGAGATAATTTCGAGGAACTTAGTATTGTCAAATTAATGTTTATTGTGATATTATCATTTATTTTGAAACGTCTTTTTAATCTCTTTTTTGCCATATATGAGGGGACCAGTATTTAAACCATATCACTATGGCTTTCCACTATATTTTGGCATAAGATTTTTTTTTTAATGAAGTCTAAGTCTCACAAATTTCCATGCTTGTTGTCATACCTTAAATCTCAGTGAATATCTTATCTCTCGCCCCCAGAACAAATCAAATTTCACCCATTATTTCACAGCCCATTAAATTTCATTTTATTCTGAAATCCTCTGCAAACTGAAATTCTGAGTGAGCTCTTTTTGTCTCTGAACCATTGTGTTTTATTTTCTGTAAAGAGTGTTTGGTGGTATCTGAAATATAAATACAAAATTCAAAATGATATTACTGAATTATTACCTACTCAAGTAAAAACTATTTTCGGATATGTATAATTTTCTTCCCCAATGAAATGTTAAAGCCCTCCATTGTCTATCCATTAAACATATGCTATATTCATTGTGTCAATGCTGCCTAATAATAACCCCAAAACTCTTTAAACAATAAACTTTCAATCACTTTATGAATCTGAGCAGGTGATTTAGAATGGACTTGGCTGGGTATTGTTTTCATTCTCTGCCAGGCCTCTTTCCACATCTAGGGGATGGACAACTCATCTTAGGCCTACCTTGCTTGGGATGACTATTGGTATTCTATGCCCTACTATACTTATCTCTTAATCTCCAACATATAACTCCAGACATGTTCTCATGGGGATGGCAGGGATGCAAAAGACCAAGCAGAATATACGAGGGTGTTTTGAAGCCTCCGCCTGAGTTCAAGTCTGCTAATATTCATTGACTGTTAGTAACAAGGCTTAGTTCAGACTGTATAATAGGTGGAGCAGGTCTCTCTGCACACAATGGGTTGGCACACAAAGGATGTGGATTAAAGGAAGGGTTAATAATTAGAACAATTGCTTCTTTTGCTATATTCAGTATCCTCTTCATTCCTAAGTAGTTCATAATCCATAGAGCACAAATATTCTAACAATACCAGTTGGTAAATTGCTTGAATTTTGCCCAGGAAAAAACAACAACAAAAAAACCCAGGCAATGAGTTGAAAGCAAAAATGCATGCTCTATTTCTGACGATCCCATTATTATCTAAGATGACTACTCAGAGGTTTAATAGAAGTGTTCCAGCAATCAGTTTTTAGTGTTTTCTAGTGAGTCTAAAGAATAAGCACATTGAACAGCCAGTTTAGGACATACTAAGTTTCTATAAATGACATATATTGCTATTTCTTGACCTATATCTATGGAATTGTTTTAGTTACCATGGCTACATAGCGAACTATCGCAAAACTTGGTAGCTTGAAAACATCAACATTTATTTACTCACTGCTTTACAATTCATACAGGGCTCAGTGAAAACTGCCAAGTTCTATTCCACTCAGCATCAGTTCAATAACACAAAGTCTTGTGGCTGATGCAAAGAAGACTCAACTCAGGAGTGAAATACTGGGCATCTCTTTCTATCTTCATGTGGCCTCTCCAGCATGAAAATATCAGAAGAGATGGATTTCTTATGTATCAACTCAAGGATCTTGAAGTGTATGTCCCAAGAGAGAAAGAGTCAGACAGGAGCTCTATCAGCTTTACTCATCTAGACATGGATTTCATACAGTGTCACTTCCAATACGTGATGCAAGTCACCACAGAGAGTCCTTATTTAAAGGGACAGGATTTAGACTTCATCTTTTTATTGAGAAGAGTTTCTGGAAGGGTATGTGCTATGGGATGAATCGTGTTTCATAAAAATGTGAGTCCAGGTCCAAACCTCAGTCCCTGTGAGGTTTGGAAATAGGGTCTTGGCAGGGCTGGACAATCATTTGCTAAAGAGATTATACACTTGACTTATAGATATAATCAACCTTCTCAGCAGGAGCCAGGAATAGAATGCAGTTATCCAAGAAAGATCTCTGAAGGACCCTCCTGATGGATGGATTGGACCTCTGTGAATTGCACTTGAGACTGACAAGGAGTTTTAGAATTCTATATCAACACTAACACTGATAATCTGGACTGAACAAGACATGGATGGGACAAAATGAAGGAAGACTGATTCGGAGGGCAGAGCCAGGAATTCAGAAGCCTGGGTCTACAGGACCTCCTCAGGCAGACCCTGGTGGTCAGAGATGGTGTGGCTGTCAACACAATGGGTTCAGAAGACACAAAATGAAATGGAGCAACAATTATTCTCAGGCCTTGAAAGCTATTGGAATTTATCTTTCTGGGTTTCAGACTTGCTACCCATACTTGATTTAGATGAGATTTGGGATGCTAGACTGTTTTAAGACTATGGGGATGTTGCTATGGGGTGAATGTGCTTTGTATGTGGGAAGGACATGGTTTTGTTAGGGCAGATGGCAGACTAAAATGGATTGAATTGTGTCCCCCAAAAGATAAAAGTCCTAACTGCCAGTATCTTTGAATGTGACCTTATTTTGAAATAGGGTCATTGTCAAATAATTGGTTAAATTAAAAACAAAGTTCAAGATGACTACAAGCAACTAGAGGTATTTGGGAAACAAGGTTAGACTTTGACATACTATATAAGAAGCAAATAGTTTTTGCCAACAGTTTTGACAGAACTTGGAGTTTGAGCTGCCACATCGTGTGGGTTTCCTTTCTGTTTGCAGGCAAGGGAAATGAGGTTGTCTAATTCTGATTCATCATGAGTTAAGAGTTCTACATTACTAAGCAATGAATTGAAACTTTTCAATCTATTCTCTTTGACTGAAAACATTACTATAGAAACCTCTAGGATGTTTATAAAAGCATGCTTAAGTAAGCAGGAATCCAAAAGCCCTTCAAAGTTTCCTAAAGCTCTTAAAAACTGAGATAAGTGTTTCCTATTTCCATAAGAAGTTTTATCATGAGTAGGGCCAAGGACTACACGACAAGATCATCCATTGAAAGAGAAGGCCTTAAACTGCTGTCTCTCAGAAACTGGGTTAAGTGGAACTATGAATGTACAGGTTAAGAAGCTGAAATATCATAAAAATATCATTGCTTATATTCAAGCTGGAGATAATTAAAATTCTAAAGTAGATATTTCTCATTTTGGACTAAGACTTTGATATTCATAAGAAAATGAGTTGATACTGAAGTGAATATACCTTTCACTGCTCTCTTTTAGGCACTAGAATAACAAGGGTATAACTATCAGAGACAGATGCATCTGTATTTATATTCCAACTCTGAGTACTAGCTGAGTGTCTTTGGTCAAAGTACCCAACTTTTATGAACCTCAACATTTTCCCTTTCTTTTAATTGAACATGTGAAAACATGACCCGCAGTCTGGTTTTTAGGACTATGAAAAAAAAAAAAAGATTCTATGAAATGGCATATTTAAGAACAAAAATAACTCTCATTGATAAATATTAGTTGATCTCCGAATTAGTACTTAATATATACACTTAAAACTTTGTCATTGATATTCTTAGCTAATAAAGGAATGAACAGTGGGTGGATGAGCACAAGAAATTGAGGTATGATAGTTGAGGACACCAAAAAGAGGGTACAGGGTAGAGAAACATGGGTGCTCAACTGCTTGACCCTACTGGGGCTTATAGAATTTGAGAGGAATTTATGACATCACTTAGTTAACAAAGGCTTAATGAGTTTGAAACACGGTAAGCAAGATAACATACCGCAGACCTAAACAATTCAAATATATTATCACATTCAATAAATATCTCAGGAGTCACCTCTACTACAATGAATGTTTTTGCGATGTGAATAGCTCATATGCATTTTATAAGGAGAAAGTTGATATTAGCATAATGGAGAAGTCACATTAATTCAAATCTGATTTTTCCCAAAGAGTTAATTTTTGGTTTCATCAGCTGTTGACAGCAAGCAATTGAGGAAAATAGTCCTATAAATGATTTAACTCAGGTTAATCACCTATTCTGTTTGGGGAGTGGTTTCCCTGAGATCTAGACATTTTGACCTTATCTCTATGATGCATCAGCTCCTGCTCCTCATCAAGACTTTTTCTCAAGTTACTTTATACTTTATTTTTTAAGGTCAAGTCCTATATTTGGAAGAGCAGTTTTTGTTTTCTTGCTTGCTTGTTTCTCCAGGATTTAGGATATCTTCAATAACTTTGTTAGTATTTTTATGAGGATTCTAAAATTTCATTAGTATTCTCTTCATAGTAGATTTTGGATGATTTGCACCAATCCTAGTTTTTCCATGAGTCACATTTTATTTCATGCTCAAAATTTCAGAACATAAGGTTTCTAAGAATGCTTTGTCACATTATAGGTCATATTGTAGGTAAAATTTACTTTTATTCTATAAAAGTCAGAGAATGAGACTTAAACTTGGATGTTTATTTACCAAACCTTTTCTAAGAATCATACCTCAACTTCTAGCAATACCAGCAACCATCATTACACCAGCCAATCCCTACTGTGGAATATTCTTTCTGGAAACCTGGATTAGATCACCTTCTGGGTGGTCCCCAAGTCCTGATGATTTATATCCCAATACTGACCACATTCGATATCACTGCTGATTGAGCTCTAAATTTTAAGAGCTGTAACAGTTTACTATTTTTCACAGAGCCCTCAGCCCAGTGTCTAGCACATGGCAGGGCTTCAAAAAATAATTCCCAAATGGCAGGATGCATTATTGTTTCATAATTTGGCCCTTCTACAGGTGTACAGAAGGCTTCAAGAGTCTGCACACTCACAGTTATCAGAATCACATCACCATCATTATTGTTACATTTCCATTAATGGTTGCAGCAAATATTTTTAGCTTTTGTAGGATATCAAAATCCTATTTCCAATATCATGCTGTATCTTACAGCAATCACTATTTTTTCCGTATAGAGCCCCCTCATTTTGTTTAAAAGATAAATTACAAATTAAGTTGCTCCTATATTGAGTACATAGAATTCCTAACATCTAGTTTTTCTTGATCAGCAATCACCTTTCAGGTAAGTTTTATCACTACTTTTATAGATGGCTAAATATGAGCACTAGAGTGCTGAAAAAATCTGTCTACAGCTACACGGATACTTAATAGTTCTGCTGTCTTCAAAATCCATGTGTTCTTTTTCCCAGGCCACATCTTCCAGAATTACTATAATTATTCCCAGAGATTTTTGTTCAGTAAGAATTATGAAAGGATTACTTAGAAAGCAAGGTTTTGATTCCAGACAATTATCCTTTCTGTTTCTATGGGCTAAGTAGACCAGGAATTAACATATTTTGTAAGGATTAATGCTTTCATTTAATATCTCTGTGGAGAAGGTCTTAGAGCATTGTGCATTTTTTGGTGCTTGCTGATTTCAGGAGGCAAGAGTGGGAGTGCTTATTTGTTGACATTTTGGTTTTGGTAAATAAAGTGACCTTTTGCTTTCAGTCACACACTTGAATCTAAGGAAAGATAAATGAAAGTCTGGGAACTGTGGCTAAAAACCAGGTATAGGATCAGAGAAAAATACTCACCACTCCTTCCTTTGGGCCTGTTTTCCTTTAAAATATCCAGATACTTGTCAAAGGTAAATTAGATAAATAATTCCCAATCAGAATTTATTTTTCTTTACAAAGATATTGATAATATAATTCTTATCCACCACAAGCTCTTTGAGTAGATAAAAGGTATTATAGGCCCCAGCACATTGCTTCCTAGCATTTATTCAAGGAAGATGTACTCAGAAAATTCTATGGACCAGTACTGTGCAAAGTGATAGAGCTACACTGGAGAACAGAAAGCAGAATACTATTAGAAATAACTGCTTTTGAAGAGCAAGAATGACATATTTTTTATCCATATTTTGAGAGCACACTTACTGTTGTGTTAGAAGTAAACTAACAGGCATAGATTCAGCTTTTGCACAGATAAGACGTATATTGGTTTGCTGTAAAAGCAGTTTTGTGAATAAGTCAAATGCTATTCTGAGCAAGCCAGCGAACTTTTCTGAATAAATTCAAAAGCCTCTTTAACCCAATCCCAACCTGCATTATCCACACAAGCCTATTTTGGGTTAGCTTCTAATCCTAATTTTCAGGGGAGAAAAATTTGCTACACCTTCTCCAGTGATAGTTCATAATGCTTCCAACATCTCTCAAGTTTATTTCTTACCCTTTGCTTTGATTTGCTTCCTGTTACCAGTTTCAGAAACAGTCCAGGAACTTCTGGTCACCTATCCTCTTTGACAAGTTGTGGTTATAAGCCTGTTTGCCACTGCTGAGTCGTTATGCACAAAGCTCACAGTTTACCAAATTCTCATAATCATCTACTGTGCCACTACGCATGACGAATGTGTGTGGGTAGGAGAAAGGAAGGAAGGAAAGGAGGTAAGGAAGAAGGGAGGAAAGAAAAGGGAAGGTGGGGAGGGAAGAGAAAGGGGGGTAAAGGAGGATGGGAGGGAAAGGAAATTTAAATTTAATTCTTCCTAAGACTCCCTCACTGAGTGAAAAACATTTTCTGTTCTGGCTTCCCTATCTTAAGGTCAACTCTCCTTCAATTTGATAGTGAGACAGAAGAAGAGAGAGAAAGAGAGAGTTGGGGGCGGGAGAGGTAGCTCTCCATTAACTTTTTAAATCTTTAATTGCCCACTTTTTTTGAGCATCCTTTGCTTTACCCACTAGATCTTGGTAACTCTGTAAGATCTCTTTCACTACCCTCAACAAGACAATGAGATCTAATAGTCCACGGCAGTATATTGTCTGATCTCTGAGAGATTAGTCTTGACTAATACCCCAGAGGACTTTATCAGAACAGATTTGTTTAATCAGAACAGATTAACAGATTCGGGTACCCCATGTCCAGTTTCATTTAGTGGTCCTGTATCCCATATGAGCTGTGACTATTTTTTTTAATTCTGGAAACCTGTGGACTATTGGGCAAAACACATGTGCACACATACATGTACACACACACACACACACTCCCACTTAAATATACCCTCCAAATACCCTGTGAAACCATATGACAAAGAGAACTCTTTTTCATAAGTCATAAAATACGTAAATATTTCCATGGGCCACAGATGAAGTGTTTCACAATATCACATAGTAGTTCTGGTTACCTTCTTTATCCTCCTTCTTTTCTATGCTTATTTGAGTCCAGCTTGTGTACTAGAAATAACTCCTGTAGAAGTTTTAGTTTTTATAGGTTCCCCCCACAAAAATGAACCATCTCTCCCCCTCCACCACCTCCCATATATCAACAGCCAATTTAATTCTTCTTCTGGACAGAAGCTTTGCAATTCAAACTGCTTCCCCCCTCAGTCATCTAAATTAAATTCTTTGGCATCTGTGTCTTTTCTTCAAGCATGCTCTGTATGTGGAAGAGAAGCAGTGTCAGAAGGATTTAGTCTGTCTGGTCTAGAGAAAGCCAACAGGTCTCTGAGCATGGCAGAGCTTTATGGCAGTGTACCCTACTCCTGAACGGAAGCCACTGAGCACCACAAATGCAACCACTCTATCCTTACAGCAGTAGAAGGCATTGAGGGCAGAGGTTGGTCTCTTTTGTTCTCTTCCTTATACACAGTTTTTAAAACAGTGCTTGGCCCATGAGTTGTTACTCAATGAATATTTGTAAAACAGATGAAAGAATTGCAATCATCCATGCATTCATGACATATTCCCCAAGGGCACAGCAGTGTCAGGAATTGGGAGAGATAAGGTGAATGGAATGGGCAAGAGACAATGCTGAGATGAATAAAACAGCCTTACAGTCAAATAACAGTCACAGATATAGAGATAGATGCCTAAATCTCGGCTAAAGAGAAGGAAATAGCATATCTGGTTCTCTACCGCCTAGCATAATTTCCTGTTTTTCTTATTATTGTTATTTGTTAAACTCATAATGGAAAAGCAGATTGAATTTTCTCTCTCAGCTCATCTTCTCTTTATGTGCTGCTCAGCAATGAGATAACAAATTTTATCCTATTTTCATCAAGATTTTTTAGTTCTGAAGTTTTCAGTGAATAGAAACATAAAAATTGAATTATAGGAAGAATAGATACTCCCGTAGCAGTACTACAATTATTTCCGAGTGATTTAAAAAAAAAAAGATAGCTTTGTACATTTAACTGTATCAATTGTGTCATGTTGTTATTAGTCTGCTTGGTATTCATCTGAAAATGTTGGTTTTTTAAATGAAAGAAATATCAATTCATCGATTTGGGGCTATTTATTATAATGATGGCTTACACTCGTTTCTGTGAAATCTCCTATTGTTAAAGTCAAAGCATTTTAAATCTATTAAGGTAGATAAAAGAAAGAGAGATATGAATATTTTCAGAAGTTATAAATTGCTTCCTGGGGAGTAACTAGTAAAACTGGAGTTGTTAGAATTTAGAGACTATTCCTAATAAATGTTGATATATTCAAAAAGGAATTGCATGGGAATTTTAAGAGAGGTGAGGGACCAAAAATGAATTCTTCTGTGAAATGAAACTTTTAAAAATTACTTGTCAAAGAATACAATAGCAATAATAATATTAATAATAATAATAAATACCAATATTTATTCAACATGTGTGTCATGCCAAACTTTGCTAATTATAAAAGTAAAAATTTAACCCTCAAAACAAACTATGGTATGCTTACATTTAGTGTGCATATTTAATGGATGAAGTTATAGTGAGAAGCCTATGGTGGTTAGGTAACTCTACTAGGCTAGTTAGCTTCAGAACTTGGATTAAAAACTGATTGGATCAACTTTCTTATTCTCTTGGTTACATTGACCTTTACAGAGATAAAAGGGAAGAAAAGGAGTAAGAAGCAGGAAGAAGAGTGTAGGGCCTAAAAAGGTTATGTATGGCTCTGAGGCATATTGAGTGAGTTCTATCAGAGAGCAATTCATCATTAAGGCATTTGTATCTTCTTGTAGTCTCCAGGTGTAATCCCTTAACTTTAAATTTGACTTCTGCCTCTTGCCCCAAAACTTTGGAAATTCCATTGATTCCCTCTTGCTTGCCTCTCCTTGGTTTTGAAGTGACCTTTCACAAATTCTTCAATTAAACACACCATTGCCACCAGTACTCCCAGCATATTCTTACTTTCTTTACTTGTTAAGGATGGAAATGTGCTCCCCCTGGCAAAAAAAAAAAAAATAAATAAATAAATAAATAAGTGACCTATTTTGTGAAAAGATCTTTGAAGATGTCATTAATTAAGATGAACCAAATTGGATTGGGGTAGATCTTAATGAAGAAGAGGAAATTTGGACTCAGACAGACAAAGAAGACAGCCATGTAATGTGGGTGGAATTGACTTATGCCACAAGTCAAAGGATGCCATTGGGTTACTGGAAAACCACTATGAGAACTCTGTTGACTTCAGATGAAGCATGTCTTTCTAATACTTTGCTGTAGGCTTTCTAGCCTCCAGATAAATTTCTGTGTTTTAAGCCACCTCGTTTGAGGTACTTTTTTATGACAGCCTTAGCAAACTAAAACATGTCCCAATGTCCAGAACCTCAGCCAGTTCAGAGTTCCAGGTTTTTTATTTGCCTATATATAGAGTTCTAGGTCATTTTGCCTTCAGACTATGCATTGCAAATATTTTTAAAAAGTTTGCCAAGTGGATGTTTAAGTTGATACTTGATTCTACCAACTAAACACAATAACCAATTATCAATTTGGAAACAAAAAAAAGACTAAAAAATTATAAAGAAGGATTTATCAATGCATAGGAAGAATGTGAAATAGTTGAACTTTATTTCCAGCTTTATTGTTCATTTTCAACTAAGTATCATACCTGCAAACAAAAGATTGACCAGCCTTTTTCAATCAATAAAAAACTCTTTTTTGGCTCACTGTGTGAGAAGAAAGACATTTGGCATTACATTTTGTTTTTCCCTTGTGTTACTGTCCTTCAATCTTTCTCAGACTCAGCATAAGCAAAATATAGGTATGGCAACTCTGGATTATCAGGTATGGGATTAACTTTACCTGGTGCCTAGATTGTCTCAATTTGGACATTTATACAATTATTTCCTTTGATGATTTAATTTTATTTCCAGCTTTCAACTCTTCACAGAGAATATGCAAAGAGGAATTTAATAAAAAAATATGCATGGGATACATTAGTAGACTTTTTTTTCTTCTCTCAAGTTGAATGTATTAAAAAAATTATTCATATGAATGTAAATAGTATGTTGCAATCAAGAGCTAATAAGCAGTATTCAGAAACCAAGCTTAATGTCATATATATATATATATATATATATATATATATATATATATTTTTTTTTTTTTTTACATGGGCAGGCACCAGGAAGCTTAATGTCTTTTAAACAAACATTCACCTGAAGGACTTGTTGATATACAGAGTTTCAGATCTCCAATGATATAGAGATGGTTGTCTGCGTGGAAGAAAATAATCTTAGCAATTTCAGGTGACTATAACATAGAGTAAAGTCATAATCAGCCTAGCCATCTGGCCTACATTATGACTTTTCTGGGTCCTAGGTCCTTTGTCTTTGTGAGCCCTTTTCTTCATTAAAATAAATGTGTGTTTAAAATTACATTTTATGACATCTTTGGAATAAAGGTTAAAGTAATCCAGGCTGGTTGTATATTTTTCTGATTTCACAATACATTAAATATTGTTGTGGGCTTGTAAAAGTGTCATAGATCATGAGATACTATGGTTACCAGTGAAGTTTTCCTACCCAAGGTCAATGCAGGAGGCTAGGCACATGGTGTGATTTAGGGACCATTGTGGGATTCTGAATTTCCAAAACAATGCAGATCATCTCGGCACTCTCCCGACTTGCTACTTGGCCTAAAAGGTTCTCTTTTGCATTGGTCATTTGGTTACAGAACTGAAGTTACTCTGGTTGCTACAATTATGTGAGTTAATTTGGGGCTATAGGGGTTTATACAAATGAATGTTTTTTCATTTCCATGCAGCTCTCAAAATTTGATTTTTTCTATTTAGATTTTTAGATTATCTAACTGCAACTTTGAAAGGAACAGGTGTCTGACAATATAGATAGATGATCGTGAAAGGGGTCACATGTGACCAATTTGAAATTGTGTACCCCCAGAAAAACCATGTTCTTTAATCCTGATTTAATACCGTAGGGTGAAAACCTCTGATTAGATTATTTCCATGGAGATTAACCCACTCAATTGTGGATGTGACCTTTTGATTAGATTCCTTCCATGGAGATGTGACATCTCCAATTGTGGGTGTGACCATTTGGTTAGATGGAGAGGCATCACCAACATAGTGAATTGGCTCCAGAAAGAAGACGGTGCTTGGCCAATTTGAAAATTTTGCCTCAGACTGGTGTCAGAACATAGAATAATAGGAAAAATCTCCCCTTTATTTTTCTTTATATGATTTTTTCAGATAGCACAAATTTTTAAGTTTGGCTGAGTATAATCTTTTCAATTTTTCAAACAATTAGCCATGATCCTGATTTAGAACACATATTGAATAGAGTCCAAAGTTCTTTATGAGTCCTCTGAAATACCAGGATTGTTCCAGCAGTGTTAACAACTAGTAAAATGGGCATTTCTCCACTTATTACTGCCAAAATTGAAAAGAGACCAGAAACAGGAGTCCTGATTAGAGAGACGCTCTGGCCAGAGGGTCATTGATTCCAGAGGAGATGCCTTTTTTAGTTATTCCATTTCCTTTGCTATGGATGCTCCCAGGAATGTTACATAATTATCCTAGCTCTGATGAACCTGGATCCCACAGAATACGACTATGTCTTGAATATAAATATTTACGGATGTAGAGCTTCAAATTTTAGGAGAAATAATTTTTAAAAATATTTTAACTATTTTAGCATTTATTTTAATGTTAAACTATTTTTAGGAACACTTCTTATGAGTTTTCATGAATAAATTTGGATTCTGCTCCAAGGCACTTTATAAATGATTTCAGAGCTTTTGTGGGGAAACCTAAACCAAAATTCAGGAGAAACTGATAATATTGTGAAAGTTATCCTACAAATTCAAAGTCTGTATACTACTCTAGAAAACCAACTTCAAAAGAAGTATTGTGTTAAAATAGAATAGATCCATTGGTATACACTGGCATTCTTTCCTTTGTAAAGTGCCATGGAAGAAGGCAGCATATTGATTACTTATTTCTGTGGAATAGAATCTCTACTTTGTTCGGAAGACTCATGGTATTTTTTTCATGAATATCAGTGTATTCATCACATAAATCTTCAGCCTCTTGACAAATCAGAAAATCTTCAGTACATATTAATTATTCCTATCATAAATAAATAACTATTTTTGTTGTCATAAGTATTAAGATCTTTCACATGTATGTACATGGAGAGTGTGTAGCAACTTTTTTTTTACTGTGTAGCAACTTAAAACAATTGTATAAGATGATAAGGATTTATGTCTTTCACACATGTTTGCAGATTGGCTACGGCAGTTCTACTTCAGCCTAAGGGTCAGGTGGTGAGGCTTGGCTCCATCTGTCTCTTTTTCTCCCAGTGGAACCTGTGGAGATAGATGGGGCTATTCTTTTCAAGTGAAGGTATAGACGCAAGAGGGTCAGTTGAAACTTATAAGGCCTCTTAAGGGCTAAGCTAGGAATTTGGGTCTGGTCATTTTTGCCTACCTTTCATTAATCAAAACAGGTTCTATAGCACAGCTTCAACTTAATGACAATACCTTACACTCTACCTTTGTGGGAGTTAAATCAAAGTTGCATGGCAAAGAACTGGCATACAGGTATAAGTTAAGAATCAGGGACAAGGGGATGCAAGGGAGGTTCAGTGGTAGAATACTTGCCTGCCATTCGGGAGACCCAAGTTCAATTCCGGCCCATGTACTTCCCATAAACGAACAACCAACTAAAACAAGCAAACAAAAATTCAACAAATCGTTCTGCAATAACGAAATACTCACATGGAAAAATAATGAAATGTGAAACTGCCATACAGCATACAAAAAAAAAAAAAAAAAAAGAATCAGGGACAATAATTCAAACTATTGCAGGAGATTGCACTAACTAGCTCAAGATATTTTGCAGACTTTCCAGCACGTAAGTATTCTTAATCAGCTTTGCAGATATATCCAAATAGAATGAAAGTATTGTCTGGATTCTTTCCCTATCATTAATAAAACATTGAATATTGCAATACAATGCTCCTGAGGTTATTGTTCCAAATAAGTAATTAATGCCTTTCATTTAGAATGAAAGATGGCTATATCTTTATGTGTGTGTCTGGCTTATCTGTCATTATAAT
Source organism: Tamandua tetradactyla (assembly GCF_023851605.1). Classification (NCBI taxonomy): domain Eukaryota; kingdom Metazoa; phylum Chordata; class Mammalia; order Pilosa; family Myrmecophagidae; genus Tamandua; species Tamandua tetradactyla. The sequence goes on along the minus strand of NC_135345.1, from coordinate 29,040,721 downwards.
TTTAAAATGACGATGATTACATAAAGTGAAATGAAATTTAGGTCTGAATTATCCAAAATACTCATCTGGTGATTTTACAAATAAATGAAGTAGCTAAAAATAATTAAACTGCTGAATATCACCATTCAGATGCTTTCCTGGTATCAGTTCAACACTAACAATGAAAGCATGTTTTATGAAAAAAAATAGGAACAAAAACAAGCAACAAAAAGAAGTGCTTCCTGTTTCTCTTTTCTCAGTGTTTCTACAGAATTGTTTTACTCACATAGAAAAATCTTGACATCATCTTACCTCTTCCCTCTCCCTTGTTCCCCTTACCTCCGTACGAGAACAATGGCTAAGCCCTAAGAATCTTACATCTCTAATTGTTCCTAATGCTTATCATTTTGCTTCCTTTGCAGAAGCCATTTCCTCTCCAGTAATGGCGGTGTGTGATGGAGTGATAAGAACTGTGGACTTTATAGTCAAGCTATCCTCCCCTGCTGTTTGTACACCTTTGAAAGTAAGATTAAAATCTGCATCACACGTCTATTACCCAAGTGCTTACATACAGTGAGGTTCCAATGGATAATTATTGTCTTGAAATGACTAGATCTACCAGGAAGCTTATCTCTATTTTTAGAAATTTAAATAACTGTTGATAAAGAGACTTTACACTTACCTATGTGGCTGGAGAAGTAGTACTTGGGAGGGTATGGGAAATTCAGGGAAGATTAAAGTTGCTCAAAAACAACGAGCTTTCTTGATTTTATAGTGGATGGATTCTACCATACTAAATGAAGACTTGCCCAAAGTATTGAAGAATGTATTAAAGCATCGTGTGTTATGTTACCTGACTGTCTCTCCTGTATTTTCTATTCTATGATTCTATAAACACATAATTCATACCAGTAGAAGGCTTGTTTTATTCTGTTAAGGTATAATCATACCTAACTCAGAAGTTTGTTTGGAGGAGAAAATTATATAACACATATGCAAATGCCTAGGAGAGTATATGCACATAAGTTTATTTTCAAAGATATGAGAAGAGGTATATTTGTCATGGTCAGGTTCATGTGTCAACTTGCCCAGGTGGTGGTACCCATTTGTCTGGTAGGGCAAGTGCTGGTCTGTCTGTTGCTATGAGGACATTTCATGGACTTCATCATCTACAGCTGATTTCATTTGTAATCAGTTAAGGGGAGTGTATTCTGCAATGAGTGATGCTGAATCTAATCATGGGAGGGCTTTTAAAGAGTGTTCAGAAGAGATAGTTTTCTTTCCTGCTTCAGCTAGTGAGTGTCTCCTGTAGAGTTCGTTGTGGACCTTCATCAGAGTTACCAGCTTGCAGCCTGCCCTATAGACTTTGGACTCTACATTCCCATAATCACATGAGACACTTTTATAAATTTTGTATCTATGCATATTTCCTGCTGATCCTGTTTCTCTAGAGAACCCTAACTAATACAATATTAAAATTAAAAAATATGGTTTTAGAGTTATTATCCCCCAAATAAATACATTATTAATTTCCTAAATTATCCATAAATAGCTCAGAAAGTTAAATTATCACTTTGGACTGGAGACACCTGGACCAACCTCATGCAGATTGAATTTTGGGTTGGTGACTAGGCCCCAGATCCTCATGTTCAACAATTTGGTTGCTGCCCCATAAGCATCTAAAATTATTCAAAACAGAACAGGAACTCTGAGTATCCACCAAGGGGCTTCTTCTCTTATGTTTTCAAGGTTGAAACAATTACCTATCCTATTGCCAGAAAATGAGTTTGCATGCTGCCCCCTTTTACTAATCCTATGACTCTCACTATTTGGGATTTCTGAGGAAACCATCAAAAAATAAAACTTCCTCCCCACATTTATTCTGAGAAAGTAGAGAACTAAAAAGACAGTTAAAAGCTAAAATATCATATCTGCAGCTGATAATTTGCAGATACAGCTTCGGGTTGTACCCACATAGTTCTGGTCACTAAACCCCAGATGTAGGTAGATTTATTCACCTAGTTTCAGAAAGAATGGGGCTGGGTCAGGCCTCCTCTACTTGTGGAGATTTTCTAGGTGACACCCAGGGTTGCATTAGCAGCCACTAGTTACAGACGGCTAAGAAACACTTACGATGTGCCCAATCCAAACTGAGATGTGCAACACATCAAATTTTGATCATTTAGTATTAAAAGAAAGTAAAACTCTCCTTAATATTTTTTATATCTATTTCATGTTGTAATGATATTTTGAATATATGTGAGTTAGGGATTGACTCATGTCCCCTACAAAAGTTATGTTCAGGTCCTAACCCCTTGTTCTGTGGGTGTGAACAGATCTGTAAATAGCATCTTTGAAGATGTTAGTATTAAGGTATATTCAAAATGAATGACTGTTGACCTTAACCCATTAGGCTGAGGTTCTTATAAACAAAGGAAACTGGACAAGGAGGAATCCACAAGGAGCAACCAGAAGCTGGAAGTCAACAGAACTCAGAGGAGAAAGGAGAAGAGGCTGCCTTGTGCATTGACACGTGATGGAAAAGCCAAGGAATCCTAAGGATTGCGGTCCAGCCGGAAAATACAGAGTCCGGGAGGAAGCAAGTCTTTCAAACTGTAAGCCAATAAATTCCTGTTGTTCAGTCAACTCACTGTTAGGTATTTATTTAGGCAGACAGGAGACTAAGACATGGGGTTAAATAAACTACTATTTCATTTTCTTTTTCATAGCTTACAAAACTGCCTTGCTTAATATTCTTCGGTGATGCTTCATATGCTATTTATGATAAAGTATAAATTTTATAGCAGGGATAAAATGTTCTTCATGATATAATCACTCCTCTAACCTCATTTCATACTTTCTATTCCAGCAGCAAATATCTTTTGAAGATTAAACACCTGGCAGCTTTTCACTTACATCTCAGTACTTATACAATTACTCATTTTGCCTATAACAGCTTTACCCACCTCTAAGTCTGACTAAAGGTGACGATATCATTTGGATCTTTAGTTTTTTAGCTCAATAGCATGTCATTTATGAAACTTTCTATATTCTCAGCACTGGATAATTTTGCTTCTTATGTCCTCTTTTAGCACCCTATCATTATCCCCCTTAATCATATAGCATTGAATTGCCCCTTTACCTGTTTGTCCTACACATGTCACTTTTAAGTTCTTGAAGGACACCTGACGTCACTCATTTTGATCCATGGAGCTTAGTACTCTGCTTTATACAATAGATGTTTAAACCATATGTGTATATGCATAAAGAAATGCATGATGCAATGAAAGAATCCCATCAGTTTTTTGTGAGAACAAAATACCATTATGTATATGGAAAACTATTTTGTAAACTATAGCTTGCAATTTTGTTATGGTTGCCAATATTTTTCTTCATGTTCTCTGTACCTAGCATTTTCCCTATATATCGTTCATGTATAATAAAGGTTTTTGAATAAATAAATGAGTGACTAGAATAGTACCACAGTTTTAAAAAGTAACATAAAGTAAGTTATCAGAGCATAAAATACATTGTTGCAATATTGTTCTTTTTGAGTCGAATTAGCTTTCTAAATCGTTTTGCGCATGCATTTCTTACTCAGCTGAAAATTCACAGTCTGCAAGTTTTAAAATGGCTATTTCTTTCTATTCGTCCTTTGCTTTTCATGAATTGGGCCAGCACACATCACTTCTACACTATCCAAAGCCAAACTCTTAAGCCATTTCCATTATACATTCATTCCAATGGAAATAATGACTTCCATTTACCACAGTGTCAGAGGCCAGTGAAGCCAAATCGGTTGCAGCTGCATTGTTTTATAACAGAAGATAATGTTATCCCCACTGTAGTTACAAATGTGATTTCCTCAGAGTTCAAATACTCTTAGAGCTAAACTGTGATTTGATGTCTAATGGTCAACTCATATACTGGGGATTAAGTTAATTAAAACAGTTGCCCTACTCTATTAAAGCTCCCTGTAGACTAATTATTAAAGTGCCAAGCACCATTACAGACCTACAGCAATTGAAAGTCACAAAGGGAGTTGCTTATATTATGGGAACTCCAGAACTCAGTAGATTATCGCTTGTAGTAAAAGAACATGCACACTGAGAAGTAGATTACCTTCTGCACAGCCACTGAGCTATTATAAAATGTACAAAGGAAAAGCTGAATGCACAAGCATTTGGGTTCATAGCCTTTAGAAGCTGCAATTTCCACAGCCAGTCAAATATCAGAAAGGCAGCTTGGTAAAATGGAAAGAACACTGTTCAGGGAATCAGGAAGTTGAACTTGAGTCCCACACCTCCTCCTAATTGGGTGAGTAAGCTCAGCTAATTCCCTTCACCTTAGACATCAAGTGTCTCTATTCTAAAATGAAGAGGCTATACGTGCCCAGTGACTTCATTTTCATGTTTCTAAGTTGATCAGGGTTTTGTCTAAACAAAATCTTTGAATGGAAAGGTAGAAATTTGGTGGGAAAAAGTGATAGCTAAACCACCAGAACTCTCTTCTTCTTTAGAAATCCCCAAAGAACTTTGTTCTACAGAATATACTTCAAAAGGTTTGCATTCTTTACTGATGCAAAAAGGAGATAGTTGATTTTTTTGTTTGTTTGCTTCTTGGCGAATCCTACAGGAATAAAACCAAACAAATCAACAAACACATTCTTGTCAACATACTTTATCTTAATATATGCACTTTTTCTTGTCATAATCATAAGCCAATTATAACTAGTCACTCTAATAGATGAAAATTTTTTATGCAAGCATTAAACATGGAAAGAGCATGGATTATAAAATTAGACTGACCTAGGTTTTAATCTGCTATTTAATAACCCTGCAGATTTAGGACAAGCTCAGAATCTTCTAGTCTGTATCTACAGAAAAGGGGTTAATATTACCCACTATACACTCTATTGCAAGGATTAAGTAGCCACAAGTTATGTGGAGGGGACTTAAAGTGATTTCCCTACTACCTTCACAGAGCAGAGTGAAAATATCCTTTTTAAAGTACGCTTAATATGACTCGAGTTTTTAATTTACAAAGACTGGACTGTGATAGTTCAAGACATTTGAAAGATGGGTACATGGTATTTCATGCTGTGTTCTGATAAAAACATCATCATCACAGGTATGGGGGCACAAATTGAGGAGATTGTTGAAATGAGGAAAAATCAAGGCAAGGAATTTGATAGGTCTGAAGATAATTAAACTTTCAAGGTTATATGTGAGCTATCACAATCCTCCAGTGTTTGGCTACTCGTAATAAATGCAGTTGATGTTCAAGCCTGCAAGCCATTAAGATATGGGATTGAGATCTTTTCATTTTAGATATGTCAGCCAGAAATATTTTAAAAATCAGTGTTCTATATTAACTTTCCATTTATGTAAGTTTAATATCAACTGGTAATATTATTGTTACTTGTCAACCAGCAAATCAGTTTGGGAATCGTTTTGTGTAGTCAATAAATCATCTTATAAAATCCCTTTTCTCACTAGAGTTAACAGCAATACCTATTAGGAAGCAGCAGTTCTCATTATCACTCCAAGAGGTGCTAGGGCATCAAAGTATATAAGCTTTGGCAGAGCTCATTCATCAAGGTAAGAAATCCATTTCCAGCATTAAAAAGAGGCTGAGATGCACCAAACACCAATATTTGGGAGAAATAGGAAAAATAGAAAAGAGGAAAGAGAGTAATAGAGGGAAAAATGCAGTTATTTAATGTTATGTACTTGAGCTGATATATATACTATTATTGAGATAACCTTGCCCAATACAAGTATACAAAAGTGAAGGCCTTCGATTCCCGGTGCCTGCTCATGTGAAAAAAAAAAAAAAAAGTGAAGGCTTAATGTATAGACCTCTATGTCTAGAAAAAGAAAAAATATCTACAATAATATGAAAAACATTTATCAAATGGATGTTTCATTTGCTCCAATTGTAAATCTCAATATTCAGAAATGATGTCCAATAATACTGATTACTTAATGGCAGATATTCTCATAAAATTCAGTAAGAAGACAATTTGTATCTAGGATCATGGCGGTAGAATAACCTCAAGAGCCATTTTGATTTAAATCAATTCAAGCAACAGGACATTTAATTTCCAAAAAAGCATGAGTGGTGGAGCCCCCAGAAGATCAATCCTTTTCATAGTTTCTAAGTAACATGGAACAAGATGTTGTTTCTCAAATACTAAAATTGGGCTGACTCTCAGAACCTACTTATTGATCCACAGGTCTTAAACTAATAAAACTGTAATTATCTTTATTCTAACTTAATTCTTCAAATGGATTAAAGTTGGTCTTGTTTTAAAATATGCAAAAACCAAGATCCAAAATGGTATTTATCTCTTCAATTTGCATAAACATAACGACTGATAACTAATGACAAACAGTCAATTTGAGAATAGCAAAATTATCAGTCACTAACAAAGTTTCAATTAGCCATGGCCCATCACCTACCTAGATTGATCACATTAGCTGAGTGATTACTGACTCTCCACTTATTATTGCCATTCCAAATGGAGAGGAAATATGTTGATATAATATGCTGGTGGAATATAGATACTGGTTGGATAACTAACCTGCTGTCTGGATTTCCCCCCAAAATAATAAACATCACACCAAGTAACTTTGCCCTTTGGAAATGTAGGGAATGTACCTGTATGATCACTGTTGGATGAAAAGGAGGGAGAAAGAGAACACCAACTTGATTTATTACAGATTGTAAACCCATTTCTTTTTTCCAAATTTGTTTGGAGCTCTTTTGAAGATGAATGGAAGTCCAGTGAGCTCTAGAGGTGGTATTGGCTGGAGCACACTGACTGGGGTTTTGACAGCTGTGGCGAAGAGTAATTACACATGCGGTCTCTGGCCATGCATACTGGCATTTTCACTCCAAAATGACAACATTTCAATGCCTAGCATGGCTGCCATCAAAAGATGCCTACTCATAAAAAATCTTTTCTATATGGAAGCCTCTCATCTTCAGTCTGACATCATAAATCAGAGGCAGCATCAGGAGCCACAGAGAGGAGAGGGATTATTTAAAGAGCTGTGTAAATCACCGTCCAAAACTTTACGTAAAGCACTTGGTAAATCACAAAAACACAGCAGAGTTATTTCATGATAACAAAGTAAATAACCAACAGATCCCTATAAATCAGTCTGTGGCAGGGCACACAATCTGGGGAAAGGCACAGCATTTCCAACATGAAAGACTTCTGATTTAAGCAAAATGGTTTCCTATTTGCTAGTTGCTCACTGGTCAGTGACACCATTACAAGTTGTAAAGAAAATAAACTTAGAATAAATATTAGTGAAAGATTCCTTTAAGTGTCCAGCAGCAGTTAAAATCAAAGCAAACTGTATTTTCTCATTCTCAAATGAGTATGTGCTGGAGCATCTTCAATACTGCTATTTTATTATCATTTAAATGTGTTTCCAGCACAAGACATTGGCAGTGTCGAGCAATTGCATTTTGATCACAACAGCAAAAATCTAGTTTTCAGCATTGGGTCATTGCCTTCTGAAAGAACTGCTTGAAGAATAATAGAAAGCAGAGGATGTTCAGGGTAGCCTCATTTACTCTCTCTCTTTCCTGCCCCTCCCTCCCTCTTTATTCCTCTTTCTCCCCCTTCCCTCTTTTTTTGTCCCAGATTTCTGGGTTTAATTTTTTTCAATTATAAAAACTCATTTATTCTCTTTGTTAGACTAATTTCCTATTTAATTTAATAGAAAAATGCATATCCTGTGCTAAACCTAGATTTGACAAAAAAAAAAAGTTGCCAAATTGATAAACAAAATAATAAACTAGAAAACAGGCTCATCAGAGTCTTATGGCAAAATTATGACTTCCAAATTTCTAAATGTCCTACAATATGCACAGAATGGCTGATCATAGGGTAGGTGTAAGAACAATAGAAGTGCTAATCTGTTTGATAAAAACATGGAAAAAATGATTTCCAGAGCCTACCCATGCAGAAAAAAAAAAGTGCATGGAAAGTTATACAGAAGTTCTACTGCTTTGAAGTCATAAATCAACATTATTAAATATCTTTAAATTAAGCTTTATGACCTTCAAAACAGCAGAATTTTCTAATTGTATAAGTGATCTAGCATTTAATTGCAAAGTCTACCTAAGAAAACAAAATGGTCCAAAATGTTCCACACTAACAACTTCTAGTCCTCCAGCAGTTACCCTGTAAAGATATGTGGCTGGCGAATATTTTTTTTTTACATTTTCATCAAAATACATTTATATTAACATATGGTATTGCATAATCATTAAATATCGACATTTTATTATAATGTCAGAATCACACTGTGCAGATATATTTATGTATTTATATTATACTTATGCATATTTATATTTCCACATTACTTGTGGGTGTTGGTATATTGAGGCAAGCTTGCTATTGTGATCCAATTCAAAAGAAGCAAAACTCAAAACACAACAACCATGATTGCAAAATTAGATGAATATTTATTTAAATATATACATTTCAGAAATATGAAAAAATAATTGAAATCTTTTCATTTCTATTTTTGAAAGTTCTGTATAACTCCTTCTATCTTTCATCTCACATTCACATCCTGATTTTTCTTAGATTTTGCCTCAGTCTATCATCCATATTGTTCAAATTTGGATTATATGGCTTTTATTTCAGGTCTTACAGATTTATATTACCTTTCTTTTCAGTGTAATTCTATAAGTATTAGATTATATATGTGTATGTGAATTCAACGTGCATCACAATCTATGCACAATTCTAACCAATGTCTTAGCAAACAGTATAGTTATTAATAGCAAGATTTTCAAAGTAGCTTATTATTCCTGCCGAAAAAGTAAAAGATAACCTTAAGATATTATTAATATCCAGCACAATCCACCCAGTTGTAAAGAACAAGTGCTTATGGAGAAATTATTCTGTATTAGATCATGGCCTATGTATGCTGCACACAATATTTTATGGATATTTACAATAACCCCATGAGATTTGTGTTGTTCCCATTTGGCATTGGAGTAAACTGAATCACAGAAGGTTACAAACTTGCTTATGTTCATACCCCTTAAGTTAATAGCCCTCATATGCTTTGGAGCCAAGCTTTAAATTTAGGTCCAACTGACTCTAAAACTAATATTTTTAACTTCCTATTCTCCCTAAATTTTTCTTTGACTATCCAGCTTTCTTACTGGAAATTATTTCTATTTTTACATTTTTTTCATAGTTACGTACCTCAAACCCTGAAGGCCGTACTTTCTATTTCAATGTATGTGCATGGCTGGATTGTTTATTTCCTCTAGATTCTAGAGCAGAGCCCTTTTAGACTTTTCAATGCTGCTATATGTTCTTCAGATTTTGTTAACTTCTACAAGTGGAACTTTAATGTTTTTGTCAATCCTGGGATTGCTATTGAAAGTAAAGAGATTAAGAAAATAATTCTGGTGACACGGTTTATAATGTGTTAACCCCTGTGTTAAAAGTGTTTGGAAAATGCTATAACCTCTGAATCTAACCTTTTAAAAGTTACCTGAAATTGTGAACTTGAGAACTCTCTCTTCTTTTAAATTTGATACCATTTCTGGAAAAACTGTAACATTCTCCAGCAAAATCATATTATTATCACTAGAGATGGAATATACTTATCTCTTTAAAATAATGTGAAATCAACAGCTAATTTTGCCTTTAAATCACAGGATCACAGTATGAGTTTACCCATCTTATCCCTGGCTTGAAACCTGAGAATTCATGTGAGCTCTTGAACAATCCCAAATCTTTTTTAAGTCCAACAGGACAGTGAAGGTATTAGCTTAAAGATTGTATTACTGCAATTAGAGAATGTTCAGGCATTATAAATATAAATTAGATGATATATATTTAAATATATATACATTCATATAAGATCAAAATCACAAACACATTGGAAGAGGACAAGATAGAAAAATCTGTGAGAAAAAGAAAGCAAAACAATTTTTCTCATTTAACGTATAGCAAGACATTTATTTAAACTGTATTTTTATGTTTCCATCAATTGCAAACTTCTCTTCTTACAGAAGGGACTGAGAAAATCTTATTCAGAAATTTCAAAACTTATATGCTAGATGCCATCTCAGAGGTCATGCATTATGATCCATCCATTTTACCTAGAAAACAGCTGAGACAAAACTGAAGATCCATATTTTTACACCAGTCATAAACTTAACTTTTTCATTTAATAGTTATAAAAACTCTGCCTCTTGATTTTCAATTAGGGTGTAAATATATTCCATGCTTTACACCATATAATAAAACAATGAAAACTAAACATAATGGGCAATGGAAGTCAATCCTGAAGGACTTCAGAGATGAAAAAAATTATTGAACTAAGTTTTGAATTGAGCAAAAGTTCTCCAGGTGAAGAGGGATAAAGGGAGGTAGGATGATATGTCAGGTAATAAGAACCAAACCTGCACAGATCTGGAGGACAGAAAAGACATGGCTGATTCAGAAAACTAGAATTAACTTAGTATGTTCAGGCTGCTCAGGAAAGTTGTTGGGGCTTTTTTCATATGTTGTATGGTGGGGTCACATTTCATTCTTTTTCCATGTGAGTATCCCGTTATTTGCAGCACCATTTGTTGAATTTTGTTTATTTGGTTTTTTTGTTGGTTTCTTTGTTGGTATGTTTGGGAAGTGCGTGGGCTGGGAACCAAACCCAGGTCTCTTCTCTCCTCATGGCAGGTGAGAATTCTACCACTCAACTACCTCGCATTCCCCCTTGTTGGGGCTTTTATGAGTTGATGAAACAGAGACTAAAAAAGGGAAGGTTTGTTTGCCTTTCAAAAGAGTTTGGGCTCTACGATGTGTACAGCCACTGAAGGGAATTAACTTGATCATGATGACAGGGAAAGTCATTGAAGTAATAAACCAGATTTCACATTTTGTTTTATTTTTGTTTGTTTTTAAATTTAAAAAGACCTGAGTTAAAATCCTGACTCTTTCACTCACCACCTATGGGCACATAGGGAAGTACTTTTTCTATCAAATTCTACCTTTAAAATACAACAAATATTATTTATCCTAAAGGATATGAGGAAGATTAATGAAAATATTATCTTTGAATACCTTAGGCTAGATGCTAAGTACAAAGAAAAGATTCTCAATAAAAATAGTAGTATGACCATGTACTCCTTACATAGCTTATAATATTAATATTTACAGCAACTCTATTAAGCAGATACTACTATTACTATCAGTTTACAAATTAGTAGACTAAAATATAAAGTTTAAATAATTCCCCCAAAGTCATAGAGCCAGCTAGTAGGTGGTGGACCTAGGATTTGAACTTGGGGTATGTGATTCTTAATACCAACTCAACTGCTACTATATTTGCTGGTTAAACTTTGGAGGTATTGATGTGGAGCAAGTAGATGGAAGAGACATCATTTCATAGATGATTATTCAAATTAAGTTAAGAGATAAAGATTTTCCTCAGAAAAACAGTTAACACTTGGGGCTGCTTTGGTGCTTCCATCTCCAACCATGACGCTTGTTTATTAAAGGATTAGGATTTTGTAGGGATTAGAAATTTGTCTTCTGTCTCAAGTCATCAGACTAACAGCTTAATTATAATAGCAATTTATTTGTTTACTACTTTGGGAGTTCAAAGGGAAACATGGCCTTATCTATGTCAAATGGGAATGGAAGTCTCCAACAAATCATTTGTAAAGTTCAAGGATGCCTAAATGGAAGGGAAACTAACATCTCATCCCTGGATGAACATCCATTTATTTGGCAGGTTTGTGAATCTGCCCTCCAGCCCTATCTGAGTGGGGCAAACAGGATTAGAGAGAGATGGCAAGCAGAGACAAGAATGACAGTGAAGAGCTTGCATCCTCAATTGAAATGTGTTCATTGAATACTAACGCAATATACAGGCTCCAAATAACTTAAGTTCCACCATATAAAGAATAGCTCCAACCCCAAGTCAGTGAGAAGTGAGAAGCTGAGGGCCATACTGAGAGTAGAAGGGTGCCTAAGCAAGTAGTGTTTGGAGGAGGCCAAGCCCAAGAAAGTCTCCTGCATAACTAAGAAACATACTCCCCTACCAAGCTCTCAAAATGTGTCCTAGAAGAAAGCAGGCATTTGGATATTTAGTACCCAAATAATATTGATGGTCATGAGTTATCTATGAGGGGAGAAGCAACAACTAAGAAAAGATGCTGTATAAGAAGCTGGGTTACCTCTAAATTCTTATCTATTTTCAAATGATTGAGACAGAAAAGGGTAGGAAGGAAGAATGAAATAGCAGACTTCACCATAAATACAAACACACACACACACACAACAGTGAGCTGGAAGACGACAGGATAGGTGTGTGTATGTGTGTCTGAAATTTTAAACTTAACAAAAGCATTTGTGTTTATTTTTCTTTCTTGTTTTGTTTTGTTTTAAATAACTGGAAGTGCTATGGGAGCTTTCTGACTTTTAAAAAAGTGATGAGAAACAGAGATTCACAAGGAATTATCCAAAAAAGTCTCTGGAAAATCAATCTTACATTGCATGCCACCAAATTAAGTTCATTTAATAACTGGATTACACTTTCAAGAATGTATGGTTTACAGAGCTTTTTGAGGCTGTTATAGAAAAACCTCTTAAAGCATTTTTTTTTTCTAGGAGATTATCAAAACTGAAAGTGAGCGCCCCAAAGAATCTGCTCTGGGGAATTCCAACACTTAGGATCTGTCTTCATTTTTTCATCCCATTTTGACCATAAAAGTAAGTGCCACGGTTCTAGGAACACAATTCCTGTAGGTTGGATTTTTTTTTTTTTCTGTAGCTCTTGTCATACCTCCAGCTGCCAGCTTCCCCCTGAAAGCCTAGTTCCTAGTTTAGCACAACTAAGATACTTACCCATCTGTTGTACTTTTTTTTTTTTTTTTTGGCATATGCAGCATTGTATTTTGGAGAAAACGCTGGTGAGATCGGCATACACAAAATGTTTTTAAAAAAATGAAGATTTCTTTGACTTATACCTAGCAAGTTTTTTCAATGTTTTTAATCCTTAAGAATATATATAAACCTTAAGGACTCAAGGTTGCAAAGTGATAAAATGTAAGAAATACATTTCTTATTTATGTAACTTAAATTCCACAAATATTAAGCCAATAAGAAAGATTAAATTTCATAGTCATTCTCTCCTCTTTGCTTAATTGCCAAGTCAAGATTTTAGCAGTGGAAGCACAGAAGTATCCACTGATGATAATGATTCTTAGACAGTTGACATAATTCTCTCCTGAAATTAGATTAAATTTTGACATGTTTTGAACCTTAATCCAATTGCAGAATTTCACTGATCTTTATTTACTTAAAATGCTTTTCCTACCTACTCATAAGTTATTTTTTAATGCTCTGTTTTGTACTGAATCTGGCATCATATATTCTTTGATGTGCCAGCTACTAATTAACTGAGTAAGTAAAATTTGAGTTTTCAGTGATTAAAAGACCTAACACATTATTCAAGTTGTATTTGCTATTTTTCTTTGCTGTTTTTCTTTGATTTAACATATAACTGGCAGTGGGTGACCAGGAACATAGTTTAATTTTCCTTCTGACCTTGAAAGAATTGCATTTCATTATGCGATTTATAGCCACTTAAGACCTTAAAAGCCATGTAATTCCTTAATTTAATAATTAAGTAAGTTAGGAAAAAATATTATTTAGCAATGCTCAGACCAACAGAAGGAGCACATATTCAAGAATATGCACTCTCGGGTTCCTCTTGTTGCAACTTTCCTTTTGAATTATACTCACTGCTTCAGTGTGATTATTGAATGAATTATGCTCTTCTGTGAAAGGCCAATCACTGCAGTCTTTTGGGAAAGAAGACTTAATATTCAATTAATCACATTGGTCCTATTAAACCTGAAAATCCCATTGACTCTGAGTTCTCAATTGCTATCACACATAGGTGACATTGATTGTCTTACCACATTCTACAGTCTCCACTGGGGTGCACGCTGTCATTCAATTGTCCCCCAATTTAAAAGGAGTCTTAAATTCAGCTCTGTAGAATTAGTGAGGTCAAAAGTCATCAACATGTTCCTACCTTTTCTTCTAGCCTGTGTTTACTTTGTAATCTGTGTCTCAAAGAAAAAAATCAACCCTGTGAGTTAGCTTCCTTTACAAAGTAATAGTACTTTATGTTATTTAAAAGTTCACAAATTGCTCAAGCATCTATTTCATTCAGTCCTGTAAGTCTGATCATCCTCATTTTAAAGATGAAGGAATAGAGGCCAGAGTATCAAAATATTTTACACAGGTCATCCAATGTACAAATGCGGTACTAATCTACAAATCCATATGCCTTGTGTTCTCATTTGTAAGCTGCAGAATGCAATACACCAGAAATGGAATGGCTTTTTAAAAAGGGTAATTCATTAAGTGGTTAGTTTATAGTTCTAAGGACAAGAAAATGTCCCAATTAAAACAATCCATGAAAATGTCCAAATTAAGATACCAGCAAGTGATCACCTTCGCTCAAGAAAGACCAATAACATTCAGGGTTTCTCTTTTAACTGGAAAGGCACATGGAGAGCATGGTGATATCTGCTAGCTTCCTCTCCAGGCCTCTTGCTTCATGAAGCTTCCCCAGGGGTGTTTTCCTTCTTTATCTCCAAAGGTCTCTGGATACATGGGCTCTCTGCTTCATGACTCTCTCCAAAATGTTTCCTCTTTAAAGGATTCCAGTCAACTAACCAAGACCCACCTTGACTGGGTGGAGTCACATCTTCCTCTAATTAATACCCACAATTGGGTGTGTCACATCTCTGTGTAAATAACCTAGTCAAGTTTCCAATTTACAGTTCTGAATAGGGATTAAAAGAAAGGCTGCCTCCACACAATGGATTAGAATTAAAACGTGGCTTTTATAGGGTATATAATCCTTTCAAGCAAGCACATTCCACTCTTTGGACCCTAAAAAAGACATGTTTTTTCCATATGCAAAATACATCCATTCTATCACAATATCACAAAAGCCTTAAACCTTTTCAGTAAGGATAGAAATACAATACAAAGTTAAAACCAGTACAAAGTCCCATCAAAGTCAGCTACAGGCATGGTATGTACTAAGGCAAAATTCCCCTCTGGACCTATAAAACTCAAAAGAGGTTATTTGTTACCACCTGCAAAGGAAGGATAGTCTTAGAATACATATTACCATTTCCATAGGGAGAAATTGGAAGAAACACAGGAGTAACCAGACCCAAGCAGTCTCAAAAACCTGCAGGACAAACTCAATTAGATTTCAAAGTCTGAGAGTCATCTATCTTCGGGGCTTTAGAAAATGTCAGTCCCACCCTTTCCAAGGGCTTACGCAGCATCCCACCTCTCTCCGAATGCAACTTTGGGGGATACTGAGGAGACCACCTTTCTTCTCGGCTCCACCCTCTCTAAGCATTGGGGTGCACGCGGGCTCTCTGCCATCTCTGGGACACATGTTCAACCCTTCCATGTGGTGGCAGCCAGGCTCTCCCCAATCCCTAAGGAGTGTGCTCCACCCTCTCTAAGGCCTGAGGCTACACCTCTCTTCCACTGAAATGAGGTGCAAGGCCCATCCTCACTTTGGGAAAAACTCACCCTCTTCATGTGCTTGGGTGGGTCTGCTCTTCTGGTCTGAGTTTTCTCGACTCTAGACTTTAGCTTCCATGGTTCTGCCTCTGAAGTTATTTTTTCTCTGATGTGTCCCTTTTCTGTCCCTCTCAATCCAGACTGGCAATGGTTCTGATTATACAGATCCTGCAACACTCTTGTCGGCTTTCTATGTAGTAAGTTCAGATCGTGCCCATCAGACATAAGCAGTTTCCACAAATCCTTCCTAGACAGCTCCTAGTTTTCTCTGAAATGGCTCCCTGGTTCTACATTTGATTAAATCCTCATGGTGGGGGGCAGTATTCTCTGGGATCTCCCTTTCTGGAAGCCAAGAATTTTCCAGAACATCAATTTCTGGTTTCTTTGTATCCAGGAGTTCAGTTTTCAGCTTATCTTTTCCCCTTCACATCTCACTATAAGCTGCGAGGAGAAACCAGGCTGCATTTTTCACATTTAATTTGGAAATCTTTTATGCCTAAGTATCCAACTTCATGGCTTTTAAAATCTGCCTTACAACCAAAGCCACTAGTCAATTTTGCCAGATTATCTGCCATTTTAAAACAAGGATTGATTTTTCCAGTTTGCAATAACACCTACCTCATTTTCTGGAGTCCATGTTTCTATCAACAAGACTGGTAGAAAGGTCTCTTCAAAGTACTCTAAACCTTCTGTATCACGTTCCTTACAACTCTTCCAGAATCTTCCCCTTATCCATTAAAAAAGCCACTCCAGCATGCTTGGTATTTGCAAGCCACAGCAGTATCTCACTTCTCCAGTACTAAAATCTGTTTTAGTTTCCTCGCTGCTGGAATGCATGTGATACACCAGAGATGGAATGGCTTTTTAAAAAGGGGAACTCATTAAGTCGCTAGTTTACAGTTGTAAGCCCATGAAAATGCCCCAATTAAAGCAAGTCTATAAAAATGTCCAAATTAAGGCACCAACTAGAGGTTCCTTCACTCAAAAAAGGCCAATGACGTTTAGGGTTTCTCTCTCAACCAAAAAAGCGCATGGCAAACACAGCGATGTCTGCTAGCTTCCTCTCCAGGCCTCTGGCTTCATGAAGCTCCCCCAGGGGCATATTTCTGGTTCATCTCCAAAGGTCTCTGGCTGTGTGGGTTCTCTTTTTTGTGGTCTATTAGTTAGGGTTCTCTAGGGAAACAGAATCAACAGGGAGCACTCGCAAATAAAAATTTATGAAAGTGTCTCACAAGACCGTAGGAACGCCGAGTCCAAAATCCACAGGGCAGGCTGCGAAGCCGATGACTCCAATGGATGGCCTGGATGAACTCCACAGGAGAGGCTCACCAGCCAAAGCAGGAATGGAACCTGTCTCCTCTGAGTCCTCCTTAAAAGGCTTCCCATGATTGCATTTAGCATCACTAATTACAGAAGACACTCCCCTTTGGCTGATTACAAATGGAATCAGCTGTGGATGCAGCTGACATGATCATGATCTAATCCTATGAAATGTCCTCATTGCAACAGACAGGCCAACACTTGCCCAACCAGACGAATAGGTACCACAACTTGGCCAAGTTGACACATGAAGCTGACCATGACAGTGGCTTTCTACAAAATGTTTCCTCTATTAAAGGATTCCAGTAAACTAACCAAGACCCACCTGGATTGGTTGGCGTCACATCTCCCTCTAATTAATACCCACAATTGGGCTTGTCACAGCTCTGTGGAGATAATCTAATCAAGTGTCCAACCTAAAGTTCTAAATAGGGGTTAAAAGAAAGACTGCCTCCACAAGACAGATCAGGATTAAAACATGACTTTTCTAAGGCACATGATCCTTTTAAACCAGCATACTCTATTTCACAAAAACCTAGATTTATCCATTTTACTGAGAAGCACTTTGAATACCTAAAGCCAGGGTGTCAAGATGTAAATCCCACCTCTAACGTGTTACTGGTTTGTGTAATCCTAGTAAAGTTGCTTGCTCTCTCTCTACATTCTCTAAGTAACTTCTGAAAGTAACTTCTTGTAATTTCTCTCAGCCTCAGTTTGCTTGCCTATAAAATAAAAATAGAAACACTTATTTCAGATTACTGGTGTGGGGATTAAAGATGATATTATATCATAAAGGATTTGACACACCACCTGGCACATGATAAGAATGATATTTTACAACATTAGTATTTTGTTTTCAATATTATTTTACTTATCTTGATGACACCTGGAACAAAAATTTACTATATTATTTTAAAATTCATTACATTTGAATGGTTATTTCAATCAAGAGTATACCATGTGATTTCACCCCTTAACCATGTGGAGCATTATGAATTAATTTTCTTTCTTTATTCTTTCACTTATTATTTATTTTCACTGTTCTGCTTGTTGATTCTTCATTGATTTGCTAGTTTTCTATGTGTCATTCATTTATTGCTGAATACTCTGCTAAAGGTGTAGTTAACCTAATTAACTAAACATATGAGGTCATATATGTAACCAATCTATCAAAACATTTTCTCCAAGCATTTTTATCTATTATTCTAATATGGAGTGGTCATTTTTTTCTGATACATAACTTTAATCTTGTGAAACTCCCTGTACCATCATACTGGAAAATTTCCTTCACCTTTCCTCAGTATTGGAAAATTTCTTTTCTGAATCATATTTCTTTTTTTTTTCCTTAGGTTAGTCTTTCTTGGAGGGAAAAATCAGATCTCTTAATGGCATCCCAAGAGTATTTGAGATGCAAAACCATTGAGAATTTATACAGATAAAACGGTACTTATTAACAATGTGGCTATGAAATTTGTGGTCTGAAATTATTTGGATTGAAGCATTGCCCCACTGTCTTTAAGATTACAGTGCTGTTAAGAAATCTAATGCCATTCTGGTAACAAAATTTTTTTATGTGATCAGTCTTCTGTCCACAAATATAAAGAAGGCAGCATAGAAGCTTGATAGAACTTGGGGTGGGTCTATATCATCCAATAGGCTAGGATGAATTTTGGGTCATGAAAATACATGTTTCATGATGTGGAACTATGGGAAATTCATTCATTCGTTGATAATTTCTTCAATACCATAGTCTGTCATCTATATTTCTAAATGTTTATTTTTTAGATATCAAGTTTTCTGAACTGATCCTTCTCATTTCTTATTTACATTTCCCTATTTTCTATTTCTTTGTTATTTTTATTTTCTGGGCCATATCATCAACTTTTATCATCATCTTTTAACTCTTCTATTGTTTTTTAAAAATAATTTCTTCCATATGTTTCTAAGAACTTTTGGAGTCTCTGAATATTTTGTTTTGGGTTTTTGTTGTTGTGGTAGCTGTTGTTTATCCTTCTTGATAGTCATAATTTCTTTTATCTCTTTGAAGACTTAGAATTTTTTTTGCTTATTTGACTTCTTCTGTCCATATTTTGTTTTCACTCTCTGTACTCTGAAACCTCTTTTGCATTTTTGTCTTCTCCACTTCATGCTTATGTTAAAGTCTGTATTGTTTAGTTTAGTTTCCTTTTTTTTAAAATTTCATATTTTGTTTTGGTTTGTTTTCTTTTTGTCCAATATCTGGTGATCCTTGGCTGTCAGCTCATATTAAAGAGTGAGGTAAAATAATGTTAATTGTTATCTCTATGTGCATGTGTTGAAGATGTAAACTGGTGTACTTCAGTCTAGTGAGCTTGCTAATTTCATTTTTGGAAGTTCAGCAACTCTCATTATATGTTAGCACTGTATTTGGAGATGGCTATTTCACCAGAGAGAAGATATCCAATATCCTGCTTGGATGTGCTCTTACAGTAGAGAAAGGGGTTGGCTGAGGTTACATTTTCCAATATAGAGACTCCATTGTTTCCTCAATTTATTAGTGGCATCCTCATACTCAAATGAGCTTGGTTTCTTCTAGTCAAAGTATTGCTGGTTAAATGTCTCCATTGTGAAAGCCTAGTCTTTGCCATGGTGAGGGTGTGGAGGGGAGTCATTTAGGTGCTTGGAAAGGGTTTTATGGGCATCCGACTTTTATTTTTCAAAGACTAGAAAAGAATCCTGTTTTTCACTCCATCAACACCAGTAGGTTCAATTTTAAAAAGGACCTCCAGTTCCCATGGCTGTCTTTGAGTTGTTTCCTTTATCAGCCTGTTGCTGGGCCTCTCTTCTGACAGTTCAAGTTTCAGTGATCTCTTTGTACGAAGTCAGTTGCCATTGACCTATTTGTTTTTCAGCTGTCAAAATGTTGTACATTTGCCTTCTTTTTATTCTCTTCAGCCTTACAGTTTTATGTTTTCATCTTCTTACACTCATTTTAATAGGAGTCAGGAAAAATAAGCATGGACAATTAGTAATAAAATATGACAAATTATTTTCCAGTATATGAAAAAGAGATAGAGTTATGGAAATTGGAACATATAAATTCCATACTCATCTTTATCAGACTGTGCTATCTGAAAATAAGGCCCTAAATGTTTTTAGTATATGATTTAAAGCAATTAAAACTTGTCATTGCTGCAAAATCCCAATTTTTGATGTGCAGGCCAGAATAGCTACCAAGAGGAAATGGCCATTAAATGAGTAAAATATTGGTTAGGTTATCAAATAGTGAGATATGGTACCGGTGAATCGTCTTCCAAAGTTCATGCTGTAGAACGCGCTTCATGAAGTGATGGAGACAGATCATCACTGGGGTATTAGCACTTTAATCAAATCACTTAAGTGCTATAATACAGAACAAAGAGGATTGTACCTAGAAATCAACTCGTTGGCCTCAGCTATTTAGTAACCACATGGTTTGGTCCTTATTTTCTGAACCCTTCATTTTTCTGACAGTAAAACCAAAGAATGATGGTTTGTGAAGATTACCTGACATACGTGAACATATAAACAGTTGTGCAAATAAAAGACTTTCATCTGATTTTGAAGTGGTCCCACTATGCCCTTTCCATTCCTCCTTGATTTCTTGTTCTTCAGCAATGCGTATAAAGCAGTACACTTCCCCTGAAACAACAATCTCCAGGCTCAACTTCAATATACAAGCTCATTTCCTGGTATCTCTTCATTGTACTGAATTAACTAGCAAGGCAGCAACAGAAAGTGACAATTTCATATGAGACTCAATGTGTTGAGATAAAGTGCTTGTCAGAATCCCATTCCCTAAGGGGAGAGTAAAGCCTGCACATCAGAAAATGAGCAACACTGACACACAGCATTCCTCTGTGAACTGGAAGGAGGTGGACAGGCTTCTGCCTCCAGGTGTTCACACATGAGGCTCAAGGGTAAATACTGAGGTCAGGCAGGAAGCAGCAATCCATCAGGACCCGGCCAGCACCCTGTCATGCTGGGTTATGTTAATTAAATGGATCTGTCTTAATATTTTTATGGCTAAAATAGGTAGATAATTATTTATTAAAATTTTGTACTACAACAGCTTATTACTCAGCCTAGAAATAGATCTTAATATTTCACATGGTGTGAATTAGATTGAAAAGTGATTTGAAAAATGAAACCTTTTAATCATGGCAGCTAATTATCTTGCATTTTCTTTTCTGCCCTCCTGGATTTCTCTCACTTCACCCCCATTTCCTAATTCCTTCTCCATGCCTTGCTCTCTGCCTCCCACCCCACCCCTTCAAATCTGGCTTTCCAGGCATCTATATTTTGGGAATATAGAACAACCAAATATGACATTTCTCAACTAGTTTAATTCAGACTTTCCCTTTTTCATGTAGTAGATTAAAGTTTAGGCATGTGCTTTACAATCTGTCTTGTTCTCTGTGGCATCTTAGACCCATGGTATATTAAATTATACCCTAAATTTTGCAGTGAAAAACCTCGAGGAGAGAGACCTGTGTTTTCTTTTTTCCTTTAATTACATGTGTTTCCCTTTATCAAGGGAGCCAACTTCTGAAGCCAGGATCTCCCAATTGCATCAACAAAGCTGTTCATTCATTCAATGTTTCATTTATTCCACCTTTGCTCAGTGCCAGTCTCTGTGCTAGGCAAACCCTGTGAATGCCAGTAACAGTAAGGCATTATTTCTGACTTCAAACAGCTTACACATATAGCCAGGATTTAAATGGAGGAATCTTTGGAATATTATAAATGCTCCAGTAATAATCCCTACAGGATTCACATCTTACACATGAAAGGGGAAAATAAGTTTTGATGGCTGCGTTCAAGAAGTCATTCATAAAGGAGATGATATCTGATTTGAATCTTCAAATTCATAAACTTTCACTAGGTGAATACAGGTGTTCTAGTTTGCTAGCTGCTGGAATGCAATATACAAGAAATGGAATGGCTTTTTAAAAAGGGGAATTAAATAAGTTGCTAGTTTACAGTTCTAAGGCTGTGAAATTGTCCAAATTAAAGCAAGGCTATGGACATGTCCAATCTAAGGCATCCAGGGTACCTTGGTTCCAGAAGGCTGATGACGTTCAGGGTTTCTCTCTCAGCTGGAAGGGCACATGGTGACATCTGCTAGCTTTCTCTTCATGCTTTTTGTTTCATGAAGCTCCCCAAGAGGTGTTTTCCTTCTTCATCTCTAAAAGTTGCTGGCTGGTGGACTCCGTGGTTCTGTGGCATACTCTTCTTTCTCAGAATCTCATGGCTTTCTCTCTTGTTGTTCTCTAGCTTTTTCCAAAGTACTTCTTCTTTTAAAGGAGTCCAGTAAAAACAGTCAAGACCCACCTGGAATGGTTGAAGCCATGTCTTTACCTAATCAAGTTGAATACCCGCACTTGATTGAGTCACATCTCCATGGAGATAAGCTAATTAAAATTTCCAACATACAGTATTGAATATGGATTAGAAGAAACTGACATTCCCACAAGGTTGATTAGTATTAAAACATGGCTTTTCTAGGGTACATAAGCCTTTCAAACTGGCATACCTGGTAAAACACAAAAACTGTAAGTGTACATGTGATTTCTCATTAGAAATGAACTACATTTAATGGATTTCTGCAAAATACTTGTGAATCTTTATGTATAACTACAGATTAGGGGTGCACAAGAATTGAAACTTATGATTTAGGTAAAGCTTCCCTTGTCAAAATAAGGAAATTAGACATTAGTTTGTGGACTATGAGGACTCTGAGGACTCCTCATTAGTTTGAGGACTATGAAATTCTCCTTACAGGATGGTGACATGTTGAATAGTATTTTAAGAAGATTACTCTGACTAAAGAGCAGTGGGTCATTTAAGAGACATGGGGAAAAATTGGAGATAGAGACACTGGTTAGATAGCTATTGCAGCAATACAGACAGGAGGTAACCAGGGATTGATGTGTGGTAATTACAGTAAAAATGGAACGGAGGTAATTCTTATGAATAATATGAGAAATGGAGAACAAACATATACATGGCAGGTTGTAGTGACAAAATAAAGTCATATTAACTCAACTTCTATCAATTTAAATAAAATTCTGTTTTCTTGGAATCCTCATAAAAACACATTTTTACTCACCTTTTCCCTCTAACCTTTTTGTTCATATGAATTCTGTCTTTCCTCCTTTGAGCTTCCCCCAAAAGTCCATTCTGGTTTCCCTACTCAAATTTATACCTGGTTTTATGATCAATATTTACTTGTTTCATCTTTTAGGACATATTTCTATTTTATATTGCAGGGCATCATATATTAATCACCCAATGGATTCTTAATTCCTTGAGGGAGGACGACATGCCTTGGTATCGTTTTGTCATTTAATGTATCAATCACAGCACCTTCTTCATAACAGATTCAATGCATATATATTAAGCAAATAAGTGTATTAATTAATGAGGAGATTAATTACTAAGCTCTAACCAGACTCAGTACAAGTTGATAGATTTGGGTTTTAGATAAAAAGAATTAAGGATCCAAATGATGTCTGTATGCCTTCAAATTCTGTTTTGTCTTCTCTGCATGACTTCATGTTCTGAGTAGTAATTAGTAAAGCTTTTTGGGGAGAGATTGGAGATGGGGAGGATTATCTGCAAAATCATATTATTTTACTTCAGATTTTAATCATTGAATGTGAGATATTTTGTTCAATTAGCACAAAATCTTTAAAAACTTGCTTGCACGCATACAAAAATAAAGAGAAATAAGAAGAGATTAGAAAAATAGAAGAGGAAAGAAAACAATGAAAGCAGATCAGACAACAGATAAAAACATGCTATGAAATTAGGAAGATTATAGAAAAAAAAGAGAAATAGTCAACAGAAAAATAATGTTGGAGACTATTCTAAAATAAATCACATATAAAACATGATGCAATGATAATATCATATTATCCTACTTTTACTTGTGAATGGTTGTTCAAGTATTATAAAGTGTGTATTAAATATGCTCATGGTCCATGTTCTTCATTAACCTGCATAACCTTAGTATATGAAAATACATTAATGTTTTTTGTAATCAGAAGTAATTCCAATTTGAAGAATTAGGCCAGGAAGCAATTGACCCAATCAGACTGTAGGATTCCCCTATGTCATTTTTTAATTAGAAACTTTTCAGCTTCTTTCTGGCTCTGAAGTCCAAAGGCCTCATGTAAAAAAAATCAGCTTATCTTACAAAAGTAAATTTCTATGAGATCTAGTTCATGTTACAACTCTGAAAATGCAGGTCCTCTGTGGCTTAAAACTGGATTCATCATTCAGATGCACTAAGATGGCATCACATTTTTTTCCTTTGATGATTTGCATGGATTGCAGTTGGCAAATAAATTTCTATATTGCAATACTTGATAGCTTCCCTTTCATCTCCATTGTCATTTTTGCATTCAAGGTAAAATCCTCCATTCCGAAAACGTTAGCATAGCATATAACTATTGAGAAATTGAGAACTTAATTTTACTCCAGGTATTTTCCATGTTATTTTACTGGAAGACACAGGTCTCAAGGACATAAATGTAAAGCAAGAAGAAAAGGAAGAAGGAGAAGGAAGAGGAAGAAGAGGAGGAGTTGGGGTAGATAAGGGCAAAGAGGAGAAGAGAAGAAGAAAACTCATCTATAGGTCTGAGAAATTACTGAGATATGTGTGAAGTAAAAAGAAAGGAGGAAAAGGAATTGTGGGGAAAGGCAAGAAATGGAAGGAAAGGGTTTCTAATGGCGCTCTTCAATTGGACTTGGGACGCCTAGGAGAAAGTTATAGAATAGAAATATTACAAGTAATTTAATTTTTCTATCTGCTTTACTACCTAGTAGCTGTGCCAATTTACTTCTATCTTCAAAATGATGATAACAGCAACAATAATAAATAAATTAATTAATTAAATCATTTGTGGAAAGCTCTCAATTTCACTAGTGAAAAAAAATCAAAGATAAGTTCTCTACTTAATTGAACACAACATGTGCTGGTTTGATAGTATTATGTACCCCAGTAAAGCTAAGCGTTAATTGTAATTCAGTCTTGTGGAGACAGCCCTTTCTTTACATCTTAATTCAATACTACAGGTTGAAAACTTTAGATTATTGCCACCGATAAGTATGTGTGACCTTTTGATGATATGGAGATGGGACTCCACCCATTTCAGGTGTATCTTGATTAGTTTACTGGAGTCCATTAAAAGAGGAGACATTCTGGAGAAACAAGATCGATGCTTGGACAACAGTTGCTTCACAGAACAGAGACACAGATGTTCGGAGATGTTTGGGTTCTAAAGCATAGAATGAATGTGCTGTTTTGAAGCTACTGTGTACTCCAGAAAAGCCATGTCCTTTAATTCTCATTCAATATTGCTAGGACAGATCTTTCTGATTGTTTACTTGGAGATGTGATCCACCCAATCGTGGGTTGCAACTTTTTATTGGATAGTTTCCATGGAGATATGTCTCCACTCATTCAAGGCGAGGTTGCTTACTGGCTCCCTTTAAGAGG
Organism: Tamandua tetradactyla; assembly: GCF_023851605.1. Taxonomy (NCBI): domain Eukaryota; kingdom Metazoa; phylum Chordata; class Mammalia; order Pilosa; family Myrmecophagidae; genus Tamandua; species Tamandua tetradactyla. The sequence goes on along the minus strand of NC_135345.1, from coordinate 29,015,282 downwards.
AAACCATTTCGGGAAAACTTTAGAGCCCCTAGAACTGACAGAATCCTGAGGGATAGAATGGACACAGCCCTGAGGAAGCCATTGAAGAAACCTAGAGAGAAAACTAGCACAGATGGCCATGTGCCTTTCCAGCTCAGAGAGAAACCCCAAATGTCATCGGCCTTCTTGAACCAAGGTATGCCTTAATTTGAACATTTTCAAGGCATTAAACTTGTAAATTAATAAATTCCCCACTTTAAAAGCCACTCCATTTCAGGTATTTTAAATTCTGGCAGCTTTTGCAAACTAACACAAGATAGAACTCACCAGTTAAGATGTAAATATCCTTTTGGGAAATATATATATGAGAACCTTTTAGCCAGAGAGAATTCTAGAAATGTCTTCACGTAAAGACTGCCACATGGAGGGTAAATAAAGAATTTTCACCAACTTAAAACCAGCAAATAACTAGTCCTAAACAGAAGCACCAGACAAACAGGAAAGAACCCTATATTTTCCAGGAAAATTCCTTTCCAATAATAAACTTAAAATATATTGGTAACTCTTTCTGCCTTCTTCCTCACCAGAATCTGAACAATCACCAAGATCTGATATATTTCCTTCAATTCAACAGATATTTAAATATTTAACATTTGACAAGTACTATCCGACGAGCTCATAAAATAACAAATATACAAGCCTTGCACCTCTTAAGTATTTTTAAAAACTCCTTTCTCTCTTCTACAAACAAATGAATAGTATAGGATGGGGCTCAACAAATTATTGCCTAAATAATTGAAAAAAATGATAAAAATAATATTATAATATGAAATTTAGATTTTGCTGCCCAGAATAATGTTTTATTGAAATATAGACCATACTTTCATTTACATAATGTCTGTATTTTAAGCTATGGCAGCAGAGTTGAATAGTTGTGACAGAGGCTACATGGTCCAAATAAACTAAAAAATATGCACTATCTTGACCTTTGCAGGAAAAGTGCGCCAATCCCTGCTATGGAACTTTAATATGCAAGCCTGCAGTATCACTGGTTTTCCTATTCACCATCATATGTCTCCTCAAATTCCTCTTCTACAGAGCCAATAGAATGATCTAATCTAAAATGAAAATTTAGCCATGCCATTCTCTTTATTAAGAACCTTCATTAACTACTCACAAACCATAGGAAAATCAGAGTTTTCAAAATTGATGCATATATCATTTATGAATTGGTTGATCTCCACTCGCCCATATACTCCCTTAGCCATACTATGAGAGGTAAGAACTTCCTATTAAGAAGAAAAGTGAAACTACAGTATCTCTTCAATTTCCTGTGCCTGCATTAAAAGAGTGAATAAAAGCAGACAGAGAAACCAAGTACTTGGATGTACATGGAGGCATTGAGGTTACCCTAGTAAAGAGAAAGTCAACATGAATTTTTGTTTGTTAATTTCAATTTTAGTCCAGACTTGTTAAAGACATGGAAAAAAGTGAGTTACTAGCATCCACAAATGGCCCAGGCCATTTGACCCACGGGTACAATGTAGAAATTAAATGACTACTGTAAGGAATTCCCAGCTGTCATAGATGAGATCTCCAGGTATCTTTCGAGCAATGTGGTATAGTGTAGCTGAGTCAGTGGCAAGTTATAACACCAGTGATCAGAGCAGCAGAGTGAATCTGTCAATCATGCCAGCAATACCCAAAAGGAGATAGAATTACTTTACTCCAGGTACTGTGCAAGGTGTTCAGAATCAGAGAACAAAGTAGGTACAGGTAACTTAACAGATATGTTCATTAGCCTAGGAAAAGTCAGTTGATACCGTAACATAGGGGACCCTGGAAGTGCAAAAGGAAGGGAATCACTAATCGAAGTGTAATGTCAAGGAAGACTTCGTGGAAAAAGTCACCACCAAGCAAGTAGGTAGGTGTTAAGCAGCTGAAATTTGTGCTCCAGGATGATGAAGCGATCTTTTGCAAATTCCCAGTAGCAGAGTAGAACATGGGAATAAAAATCTGCATGGAGATACATTTGACTCAGTCTATCTAAGATTAGAATGTGTGACTTCCTCTTCCTAAACCTGAGATTTTATGTCCCTTAATGAATGCTAAATATATCAGTGCTCTGCATTGATCTAAGCATGGAAATCAAATGCATGCATTTCTTCACTTAAGCCACAGCCCAGTGTGGATTTAGAAAGCCAATGTGAATTAAACTTGAAAGAATGCATAAAAAAGAATGAGCATTAAAGAGTCCATGGTAATGGATTCTTTTTCTGCTTCTGGTGGCAACATTGAACATTGAACTATTTCTGAAGAAATTGTGAAAAAAGTGATCTGGGCATTAGTATATAAAGGAAAGTATGAATAGAAATTCATGGATGTTGAAATAAACAATCTAGAATTTCCATGACATTTCTCAAAAGTTTATGGCTGTCATTTCAGGACTGAATAATAGATTAATGAGGCAAAGTTTCCTCTGCTTCTTTTGTTCTACCCACCCCATGTTAATGCCCCATTTATCCTGTTAACTTTCTGGGTACTTTTGATCATTTGCAATTTTCTGATTCCTTATTTTGCTTTTTTTTGTAACATTTCAGTTGTCTGAACATATTTGATTTTCATATACAACTGTCTGAAACTTGGGGTGGTGGCAGAAGGAGTCATGTACTAGAGAAACTAGAACTGTAAAATAGTTGGACTCATGGTCAGAAGACTGAATTTAAGAACTGGCTTTATCCCTCACTGCCTATTTTTCACGTAACCTTTTGGAATTTCCATTCTCCATATAATAAGATGGTCTTTCAAGTGTTGGTGTAAATATCCAAAGAAACAAAACAAAAAACAATCTGAAACCTAGAGTGTTAGACAAATGGAAAAAAATGTTATTGTCCATTGGTTCTCTAACAATTTTAGGACTATATTGTTTTTGGAGGTGCATGGTTCAGGAATTAAACCCAGGTCTCCCACATGATACTCAATTCTACCACTGCACTAACCTAGCACCATCCAATATAGGGCTATTTTTATATAAGACATTTTCAATCAAATTACCTGGTTCTGTCCATGTTAGTTAATTGCTTAAGAATACTAATATGCATTTGCTTTCAACTGTTCTATGTATGGGATTACTGTTCCAAGCATAGAAGTATGAATAAGAACAGGTACTTTGGAGGTAGGAAAATATATGAGTTTAAATCCTACTTCCACTAATTATTCGTTATGTAAATTGGGGCATTCATTCTGTGACTCATAACCCTTTTCCATGGAAATATCATCTAATTCATAGGGTTGTTTTATATATAATATATTTATATTATATTTATAATAGGTTGCATCTATTACACATTGATAGCAGTACTTAACAAAGTGCTTTAGATGTAATCCATGCTCCAAAATGACAGTCATGTTTGTGATAATTGTTCTCCTCCTCCACTTCCTCCTACATCTCCACTCACTGTACAACTCTCCCCATAAATGCTTGAGAAAATGCAGTGAAAATCAGCAGACAGCTTTTAGGCAAATTACAAGTCAAGGTATATGAATGAGAAGAAGTTTTAGAAAGGAGAATCTGATGAAATTTATTCTCTATAGAATACAGGGCAACCTTGATAAATTAAATGTGAACTTTTAAAAAATCACAATTACCCAAAGAGTAAGTTCTGCTGGGAAAGCAGCATTCTTTTAGGATAGAATAGAGAGTCCTGTAGTAGAAGATTTCGCTCAACATCCTTTTCTCATATCACGGGAATGAGAATAAAATTTGGCCACTTTGTCCTGGTTTCTAAAGCAAAAATTCAGAAGGAATTTAACAACTACTTCAATTATCTAAAGTGTGAAATAGGCTTTTGTGATATGTCTTCGGGAACTAACAATCTTGTAGAATATTACTCCTTAAAAACATAATTGTCAAGTTCAAGCAATCGACAAACACAAATGTTAAAGCTTGAGAATTGCCAGTTGGGGATGATCTGATTTAATATTAAAATATCAAAAGTGCTAGGCAATTTAAAAGCTTGGCTTCTGTATTAGTTAGGGTTCTCTAGAGAAACAATCAACAGGAAGCACTTGCAAATATATAATTTATAAAAATGTCTCACGTAACCGTGGGAACGCAGAGTCCAATATCCACAAGGCAGGCTGTGAAGCCGACTATTCTGATGGAGGGTGTGGACAAACTCCACAGGAGAAGCTCACCAGCTAAAGCAGGAGGAGAGCCTGTCTCTTCTGAATCCTCCTTAAAAGGCTCCTAGTGATTAGATTGAGCATCACTCATTGCAGAAGACATTCCCTTTGGCTGATTACAAATGGAATCAGCTGTTGATGCAGCTGCTGTGCTAATGATTTAATTCTATGAAATGTCCTCATCTCAACAGATAGGCCAACACTTGCCCAACCAGACAAACAGGTACTACCACTTGGCCAAGTTGACACATGAGTCTGACCATGACGGTCTCTAAAATTGATATTTGTTTAAAATGTTTACAAACATCTAGTTCCAGAACTTGCTTTCTATATCCTGGCAACACAGAGTTACATTGCAGTAAGCCTAATCTAAGGGCACCAGCAGGCAAGCACTAATTAATTAAAGGTGTGAGTTATGACTTCCAGGCAAGTAAGTCAGAGTCAGGATCTCCAGATGAAAATAGAGAACAACAAGTTACATTTAAAATTTAAGGTAAATAAAGGGTTATTTGAATGCTTCGTGCAAAGTTCACTGGAAATCCTATGTATACTGTAGATTGTAGAAAAAGGACATTTAGATATCTCTTTTCTTTTCTTAGTACGTTTCCTTCAGTATTAATGTCTTTCTAAAACACTTATATCAAACCCTTACATGATTTTATTAACTGGTTCAATACATACCCATAAACTCTCTATATACAAACAGAATATATATACAAACACTGATAGAATATGCATATAGGTAAATAGAATTCTGAGTTTCTTTTTCATATAAGCAATAGCCAAGTGGACTCTTTCGTCAATGAGAGAAATTGGTACTGATTTTATGTAGCCTAAATCAAAGGTTTATGTGCTATACATATAAATGTATTTTGTTGCAATCTGCTATTTCAAAATAGATTATAATTCAATAGGAGACATCAATTTCACCTTTTCATTATCAAAGATTGCAATGAACTAAAAGGTATCTGAGAAATGGCCCCAGAGTGTGTGAGAGTGTGAAGGTGGTAGACTCATTTGTGCCCTTAAGCTACTCAGTCATCTTCTTAAAAGTACTTGACCTCTCAGGAACCAGTATAACTAAAGGTGTGCTTGGACTAGGTAATCTCCAATATTCTCTATAAAATGTGATTAAGAGAATATAAAAGAGTATATTTAAAATCAATGAGACATCAGATGGTTTTCAACATTTTAGAAGCACATGTGAAGAATCAAAGTTGGATAAACCAGTAACAAGGCATTTTCTTCTATTAAGTGAGGTACTTTATGTTTTAAATAAAATTATATGAGCATAATATAATGCTTTTTCTTAACTAAGAAAAAGCCATGCTATTAAATGATATATTCTATAATTCAGATACATTTGGCTCCAACTTATCAGCATGACAAAACTTTCATGAAGGCTAAATTTTGGGTATGAAGAAAACTTGTTCAGAACTATGATTTGTCTTTCAAATTGCATATCACACTGAGCTCTTGATTTTCCTTTTGTTTTTCTTTTTAAAAAAAAAACACTCCTTCATCTGCATTTTCAAAATACAAGGGAAAGATTAAATGTACATTGGAGTGGGGACTAAAAGACCATTATAGGGACTAAATATAGTGAATGTAGACATTTGTTTATTCAGTTTATTCATGGAATTGATGTTGTTTTGTATCTGAAATTATGCTAGCCGCAAGGATAGAAAAGAGAAGAAGGAGGTATTTGCTTTTGTTTTGGAATATAAAATCTATCAGAATTTTGAAACTCAGGAAGAGATGATAGAGATAGAGATAGCTGCAGATAGAGATCTGGTTGATGACAGTGTTTTAGTTTGCTAATGCTCCTGGAATGCAATTTATAATCTCCTTTATAAAACCCAGAAATGGAATGGGTCTTATAAAGGAGACTTATTAAGTTATAGGTTTACAGTTCTAAGGACTTAAAAATGTCCAATAAGGCCTTAAAAATGTCCAACTAAGGCTCCAGAGAAAGATACCTTGATTCTGAGAAAGGCCAAATACATCGGGGATTTTTCTGTCAGATGGTAAGGCATGATGCTGGCATCTGCTGGTCTTTGCTCCCCTTTCATTGCTTTGTGCTTCTCATTCCAGGGACTTTCTCTCTAATCATCTGTGGGCCCTCACTTAGCTTGTCTGGGTTCTGCCTTGCTTAGCTTCTTGTGGGGAGGTACGTGGCCACGTCTGCTGGGCTCCTCTCCCAACTTCTAGTTTCAAACAGCTCTCACAAATCCTGTGGGTCCTTCTGGGGTTTACTCTGCATCTCCAAACGCTGAATCTGAGCTCTATGTTGGCTCTCTTAAGGACTCTAGTAAACTAATCAAGACTCACCTTGAATGACAAGAGTCACATCTCCACCTAATCAAAAGATCACACCCACAATTGGGTGCGTCACATCTTGATAGAAACAACTTAATCAAAAGAGTCCACATGAAACAATTGTTCTCCCCCCACAAGAATGGATTAGGATTAAAAGAACACAGCTTTTCTGAAGTACATGACACTTTCAAACTGGCACCACTAGTAAAAACAGGTAATTGAATCTAGGGAAGCAGATAATAATAATAATAACAACAACAACAACAAAAACACTACATCATTTACAGTTCCCTTTGGAAAATAATATCAGTTTTTTTTTTCTTTTACAAGTAAAAGAAATATAGAGAGGCAGTATAGTGATATAGAGAAATAGTATATACAAGATATCTAACAGAATTATTGCTATGGCATCTAGAAGACAGAATAAAATGTAAATATGTATAAAATGTATTAAAGCTTCTCATTTTTGGAATTTAATCACAAACTGGAATTTATTAAGCAGCTACTATATATCATGCTTGAAATTTTGTGCAGTATATAGTAGAGTTTTTAACAAGTTCTTTATGATGGATTAGTTGCTTTCAATACATTGTTCCTGGGGTTTCCAGCCACATAATAAATATTTATATTTTATCCAGGATTACTTCATCCAAAGATATAGTGTTTTTCTCTAAATCAGTTTCAAAGGCCATTTACAGATGCAAGCAGGTGGTCAATCAGTCAATGAACAGAGGTTTTTAGAGCTTATGATCTGTAAGTACTGGGTAATAAGGCATGGGAACTTTGTTCTTTTTGTCCTTGTTTGTTTTGCTTGAATTTTTTATATAAAAAATTAAACCACTTTAGTTTGCATAGAAAAGAATGTCTATAAATGCCTTCCTGACATTTTTGACAGTCAGTATAAGAATCTGCCTTGGAAGTTCAAGCACAGCTTCCTAGGAAAAAATAATTTGATCAAAAAGTAAAATACAGTTAAAAGTTCACCAAGGGAAAAAGAGGAGGAAAAAATGGCCTGATGGCATATCTTATGAATGCTGAGATGAAAGAGCATTTGTTCATTTATTCAACAGCTCTACATTGAGAACCATTTGCATTCCACAGTATCTACAGCTATTCTGACAAATTTCTCATTCAGAAAACTGAAGTAATTCATTGTTTCTTGGGCATTTCACATATGTGTACACATGTACAAGTAGGGGACAAAAGGAGGTTGAAGAGAAATGAAGTAATGGAGATGGTCGGGAATCAATCAGGAAGGCCTTGTTTACCATATGAAAGCAGTTAATTTTACCTTGTAGGGGCTGAGAGCCATGGAGAAACCTGGAACAATACGTGACATGGCTATATTTGTTTTAGAACAATTATATGGCAATAAGGTGACTAAGTAAACAATCTATAGTAGAAACAAGAATTGCAATTCAGAGTTTTTATTTTACTAGAAGTCCTGCTGCCTAGACGTTTTTCACTTTTCTGTAGTTGATTACAGTCTGTAGCATTCACATTGCATGTTAAGAGAGAAGTTAGGAGCACAGGCTTTGAATCCTTTGGGTTTGAAACTCAGCTCCAGCATTCACTAGCTGCATGAATTTGAGAAACTTACAGAACTTTTTGTGTCTCAGTTTTATCATCTGTAAAGTTTAAAAAGTAATAACACCTACCACGCCAGGTTATTTCAAGGATTAAATGATTTAATATTTAAAAATGTTAAATAAGATTACCAGATAAAATACAGAAGTCCCAATAACATTGAATTTCAGATAAATCACAATTAAAAGAAAATAGCTATATCCCCAAAATGCATGTGTATAATACATCATTGCATGGGGCATACTTTTGCTAAAACATATATATTTTTGTTTACCAGAAATTGAAATTTAACTGGAGGCCCTGTATTTTTATATGCTGAATCTACTTTGATAAGGCTTCTTTTCACATGGAAGCATTTAGATGTGTTAACTTAGTTAAACCAATCCTCTCAGTCACTTATCTTACAGTCAATTACCCAGTTATGTACAGTTGAGAACTGGTAGGCATTTGGGTCTGAAATAGTTCTCAAGATTATCTAAGACTTCTTCTTTTAACAAGTTACATTTTCCAAAGTTATATAGAAATGGACAAGTATTCTCTGATTCTTAGGTACCTAGATGTGCTTTAACAGCAAAAATTGTGCCTTTGAATTTCATAAAATAATTTCATGTATGACCTTAAAGAGAATATCTTGGACTTTTCTGTACAGCTGCTATCAAGAGAGCACAATATCTTTTATATGTTTATCCACCTAAGTAAATTATTCCAGAGCCTGGAGTTATGAAAAAGAATCACCCTTTTGAATAATAGGCTTATACCTTTTACTAGAAACAAAACTGCATCCTTCCTCTGCCTCTCTTTTTCATGAAGCTCAGAGTTAAGTTTTCTGATTCTTTCTCTTTCCTTGGTAGTCTCCTAATGTTCCTCTATAACTTGAAACTTTCCTGCTACTCTTATTATAAGATTTATGTTTGACTTTGTAGTATTTGATCTTATTAATGCAGTAAAGTTACTTGGGAACAGATGCAGAATTTACATAGTTTTTAAAAATCTAAATGAAATCCTAAAGTTTTAAATTCCTAAATGTCTTCTATTTGCTGAGTTTCTAAAGAAGTGTTCCATGTCTGTGTGCCTCCAGTACTGAAATTTAACAGAACAGAGGTCAGTTAACAAAGGTACAAAAGTGAAAACAAAGGAAGGGAGCTTTGCTGTATATCTTCATAGGGAAAATTGTTGAAATTATATGCATAAGGCAAATCAATCCATGGAATAGGAAGATAATATTATCTCTTCCTTTCCCTCCCCCCACCCTCTTCTCTCTTCCTTTAATTTTATGTATGAGCAGAAAATGAGGAAACAAAGAATGCCTTCTTTATTCCATGTACCCATTTGAAACTGTTATGTACCCCACAGAATCCAGGTTCTTCTAATCCAATTTTGTGGTGGCAGATCCATTTGATTACATTGTTTCCATGGAAACTTTTCCATGGAAATGTCCTGCTCAGCTGTGATTAGTTTTTGACTCCACCCATTTAAGGTAGGTCTTAATCAGCTTCCTGGATTCCTTTAAGCAGGAGACATTTTGAAGAAAGTACTGATGCTTGGAGATCTGACACAGAAAATTGGTGACACATTGAACTGAGAGAATTCAGATGATTGGAGACAGAATTGCCCCAGAAAATGCCAAGCAAGGACCCAAAAGAACCCAGAACCTGGACAGAACTGAGAGAGGCTAAGAGATAAAATCCAGAGTTTGCCCTGGAGAAGCTAAGAATGGACCCAAAGATGCTTAGAGAGAGAAATGCCCTGGAGAAACTAACAGAAGACCCACCGGACACAGAGTAAGCCACTGGAATCTGTAACTGAAAGCAGTGAACCAGGATCAAGGACCAGGGGACGTCATCCACTTGCTGACAGAGGTGTTCCAGATGCTGGCTGCCTCTCCTCTGAGAAGGTTTGCACTTGTTGGTACCTCAATTTGAAAAATTTCACAGCCTTAGAATTGTAAATTGTAACTTAATAAATCCCCTTTATAAAAGCCAACCCGTTTCTGGTATATTGCATTCCAGCAGCTTTAACAAACCAAAACATTCCACATATATCTTTTCTAGCATCTCTTGCACACACATAAGAATTCTACTTGCCTGGTCTCAAAAAAAGGACTTAATAAACTCATTCACAGCAAAATGATAGCAGTGCCTGTACTCCAGGAGTATGCATACATTTTACTTTGTAACACCAGGCTACAGAATAGCAATACTGCTCTGCTATTCATGGTACAATTTTAGGCATTGTGACACCAAAGTTTGGCTAATATTTGAGGGTATAGGAGTTTAGCTGATACCTCTTAATTCACACTGGTGATACTTCTGTGAATTCACTTAGTTTGCAGAGTTAGTCAGAAGTAAGTATGAGAGAGAAAACAGGAAACCTTTTTCTCCTTTGCTATGGAGGAGAATAAAAATCTTGAGCGTAATTATCTAATTATTAAAATTAGATAACAGAAAAGACAGATTAATAGTGCCATTTTAATATAAAATAATATTAATTGCTTATGAGAGAGAATACAAAGAGAGCAATGTCAGTGCTAAGGAAAACAGAATAATTATAGAAAGAAAACACAAATACATTTTTTAAATAAGGAAAAATATGCCTTCATCTCTCTTAGAATGCCATATTGTTTTAAAAACCTTTGCTAACAACTGCATGAATATTAAAGAATACCATAAAAATATCTTTAAAAGAAGTGATTTATTATTTAATGTTTATCTTGTTTTCATGATTGTTGCCAAGCAAGCAACTTCCTAGTGGTCAAATAAGAATGTTTTCATATTTCAGTGCTACAACCTTAGTTCATCAATTATTAATACAACTCATAAATACTCTCACCATCAAAAATAGCCTCAAACAACTTTATCTGGGCAGATTCAGACTTCACTTCTTCCCCAGAGGCTTCTAGTTTCTGGACTATAATTAGTTGTCATCTGTTCTGATGGAGAAGATTCTACCTATCTTCCCCCATGTCTCAATAATGTTCGTGACACATTCTATATCCTGAGGCAACCTAAATAGTTTACTAAGTGAGATGCACTAGAAGAGAAGGAAAAAGTAGACTAAAAAAATATATATATATTTTTAGCCAAAAGTTAATTAGGTGTTTTTGTGGTATTATTTTCCCCAAAGCAGTCATATTTTACCAAATACGTGATTCATATCATGCCACCCTTTAAAATAATTTTAGCCACTTGTTTTCACACTCTAATTGTACATGTGTAACAGAAAGAAAGTTTTTCTTGCTAATTAAAAGCCCCCTATTAAAAATCTTACATTACTAAATAATTCATTTAGATATAACACTCATAAGCTCTGTAAAATGTCTTAACTGTCATTTATTTCCCATAACAATTCACTGAGATAGTAAATGGCCATATAAAAATTTCAGTAAAGTATACCCCTGATAAATAGCACTACTTCACAGTCACAATTAGCATAACAGCATTGGTCTTTCTCTAATGAGCTCAAAGGATATATAAGCCCATCCTCAACAGTGCAAGCTTTGAAAAACACTTCCCGAAGAAAGGCTAAAAATAGTCATAGTATAATCAGGCCAATACTTCACTATCACTCTTTTGACAAAAGAGGAAATCATCCTGTTTCTGAAGGCAGATATTGGCTGCATCATGTATAGCTGTGTTTCAACCTTCTTGCAAATGAAAAATAAAATTTGTTTGGATTCCTAATGTTTGCTAGGCACTGTACTCCTTTCCTTTAGAGAAAGCAGTGAGTAACACCAGCTATGGCTTTTAAGGAAAGTTATTGAATTGGTAGCACTTAGGAAGATATCAATAATAAATATTAATAATAAAAAGTAAAGGAATATTTATAGTATAACTTCATGAGTAGTACATTAAAGATTGTGGTACGTGTAAGAGGTTAATCCTCATCTTTTCCAGTTTGAGAGTGAGGAAGAATGAGTAATAAAATCTTCATGTAAGAAATGATGTCTGTGACATCAACAAGTGAAAGTTTCCCTGGCAACATGGGACATGATTCCCAGGGTTGAGCCTGGCCCTGTCACCAAGGGATCAACAATGCCTTCCTGACCAAAAGGGGGAAAAGAAATGTAATGAAATAAGGTATCAGTGGCTAAGAGACTTCAAATGAATTTGATAGACTATTCTGGAGGCTATTCTTATCCAAGTTTCAGCTAAATATTGTTAATTGCCATGGTTTGCCAAACCCCAACCATCGTCATTCCTGTTAATCCTAAAGGAAACCTAGGGCTCTCTGAAATTCTACAAAACTTTCACACACTATGATTACTTTTCATACACCTATATTCTCCAGATGTTTCCTAGGCCTGGTGAGTCCTGAAACCCAAGGGAGCCAGCCTCTCTGAGAATATCAGCTAATTCCATTCTCCTATCCAATAGTGTCACCACTCCTTTTCAGCATGAAAAAATTAGAATGGGCATGGCCCAAATATCCCACATTGCTAAATAATTCATTTAGATATAACACTCATTGGGAGAAGAATCAAAGGTGCAAAAGGAGTTATAACAGAGAGGATAGGATTTAACAAATGAGTAGGGCTGCTGAATCATTATATTGATATTTCTTCTTGTCTCCAGTGTCTTGCAGAAGCTAGAAGGAAAAACCTGAATTTGTGGAACTGCAGCCCATAGCAAACTTTGAAATCCATTCTATAACTACTTGTTAAAATATACTTGGTAATTTATTGTTTTTTGTATATATGTTATACGTCACAAAAAAAATGTTTAAAAAATGTTATTTGAACAGTTCTGAAATAAATCAGAACTAGTTCTGTAAAGTAGAGTTTGTAATAGGAATACAGATAAATCCTAACTTAATAATTCTGGAAATTTCACAACATGCTATTTCCCAGAAAAAACTCTTAATGATTTCCAAATATCATTACTCAGTTTTAGGAAATATTAGAGCATGGCCCAGCTAAAATGGTGAGTCTTGCAAAGCACCCTAGGTAAAGAGTTGAGACACCAGAAAGAACACATCCCAGAAGCAAGAACCATGACCTAGAAATCAGGAAAAAATTAAAATAGAGCCTCTCAAAGCCGTATAGTGATCAGTCATTCATTTAACTGTCTGCAAGAACAAATAACATTTTAAAGTAGGAAAACATAACCCACGTCTTACAATATTTTTTCACGTGTCTAACAATTATTAGACATGTGCAAAACAGAAACCTTTATTTCAAAGTCAAGAGAGTGAAATAATTGATAGAAATAGATGCCAAGATGATGCATATCTTGGAATATGCAGATAAGGACTTTAAACAAATATTATAAATGTTCCAGGATTGGGAAAAAAAAAGAGGCATGATTGAGTGAACAAACTGGAAACTTCAACAAATAAATAGAATCTTTAAAAACTAATTCTTACAAATTGAAACATAAAAAAATCTGATGAAAAATCCACATGATAGACTTAAAGGTAGAAAATCAGTGATCTTAAATTCAGACCAAAGGGAATAATTCCAAATGAAGCAGAGCAAAGAAATGACAGAAACTTTATTATTTGAAGGATCAAGTAGTCTGTCAAACATGTCATGCATATAACTGGACCCACAGGAAGAAAGGAGGGTCAGATAGAAGGAAGGATATTTTGAAGAAATAATAACCCCAAATTTCAAAATTTGGTTAAACCAAAATATGAGTTCATGAATCCATGAAGCTCAGGAATCCCAAACAGGATGAACATAAAGAAAGAAAACTACACTTTAGCACATCATTGCCAACTGCTAAAAAGCAAAAATAAATAGAAATCTCAAGAACAGGTACAAGAGGAAAAAATACATACAAGGTATCAGGGTTAAAAATCCCAGCAGATTTATCATCAAAAACACTGAAGGCAAGAACATGGAAAAAAAATCATTAATGTGTTCCAAAAAAAATTGCCAACCTAGAATTCTACATCTAGAGAAAACATCCTTCATAAATGGAACTAAGGTTGAAATAAAGATATTTTCACATATAAATTAAAAAGCTGAAAGAATTTGTTGCTCCAGGAAAGCTCTACAAGATGGTTAAGGAAGTTCTTCATGCTGAACGGAAAATTACCAAAAAGAAACCTAGGTATACAAGAAGAAATGAAGGTAGATGGAAATGAAAAATGTGAGGATAAATATAAAGATTATTTTAGTTCATTTTCTTAATATATTTGAAGGACTACTGATTTTTTAAAGCAAAAATAGTATTATTACAGATGGAGAAGTAAATTACATGACAACAAAGGCCCAGAAGTTTGGAAGGGTAAATGGAACTATATTGTTTCAATGTTTTGCACTTCATGTCAAGTAGCATAATATTAAATCTTTTGTAGAAACAAGTTGGAAAAAATTATACTACCTAACAATATGTACTGTAGCAATCAATAAAATGTGATTTTAGCATAAGGATAAAAATAAGCATGTTAATGAAACAGAATAATGTCCAGAAATAGACAGCATATAAGTTAATTGATTTTCAATAAACTTGCCAAGACAGTACCATTGGAAAAGAATAGTCATATAACCATATTGAAAAAAGAAATATAAAGGTCTTACTCTCTACAATGCACCATGTAAATCTCTAAAGTTTATAGAAGAAATTATAGGGAATTATCTTTCCAAACTTTGGTTGGACAATGAATATTTAAATAGGACACTTAAAACCACTAATTATAGGAAATCAGTAGGAACAAAAGTTAAATTGAATTTCACTAAAAATTTAAAACATGTGCTTATCAAAGAATGCTTTAAAAGGGAAAAAGACAAACCATGCACTGAGAGAAGATGTTTACAATATGTCTTGCATCTTAATTCATCCTGCTGCTTAGACAGCTACTATACAGTGGGTTGGTTTAAACAACAGGAATTTATTGGCTACACTTTCGAGACTAGGAGAAGTCCAAAATTAAGGTGCCAGAAAGTCTTGCTTTCTTCTAGAAGACCAGTGATCTAGAGCTGGCTGCTGGCCATCTGTGGGATTCCTTGGCTTATATCCCTGCATCCCATCACATGGCGACATCTCCTCTTTCATTCTGCGACTTTGAGGTTCTTTTTATAAGGCCTCCAGTAATCTGGATTAAGACCCACCCTAAATCATTTGACCACAATTTAACTAAAAATAAAATCTTCAGATGTTTCGATTTGCGATGGGCTCACACCCAAAGGAGTACAGATTAAGAACATGTTCGGTTGGGGTACATAATTCAACCTACTATATCTTGAATCCACAATAAACTAAAATTGAGCAAAATATGTGAATCATTTCACAAAGAAAATATTTGAATGGCCAGAAATCACATGAGAAAATGCTCAACATCATTAATAATCACATGAGAAAATGCTCGACTTTGTTAATAATCAGGAATATGCAAATTCAAACTTCAATAAACTTCTAAGGAACATACACTTGAATGGTTAAAATAAGTAAATAAACAAACAACTAAATAAGTAAATAAAACTCTGCACAACATGTTAAGGAAGGTTTGGAGCAACTGTAACTCCTGTACCTCGTGGGTGGGAGTGGATGATTGTACAGGCTTTGGAAAACTGTTTCTTTATAAAAGTAAATATACATTAGCCTAATAACTTACCTCTTAAGTATTTACCCAAAATAAATAAAATCTTTGTTAACAAAAAGAGTTAGGAGAAATGATAAACATAGATGGTACATTTATGCAACAGAAGGCTACTCAGCATTAAAAAGAAAGAACTGAGAAGTAAATAGTATGTTGAGTAAAATAAGCTAAGCATATAAATGTACACATAGTGTATTCTCTATATGAAGTTTAAAAAGGGAAAATGATTCTTGGATGCTACAAATCAGGACAGTGATTACTTTGGAAGGAGCATGTGGGGATTAACTTGAAGGAAACACCAGAGAACTATGTGGGGTAATGAAAAATTTACATATAATTTGGGCTATTGGTTACAAAATATAAAGCTGCATTCCTAAGACCTGTGTTCAAAGTTTACTTCAATAAAAAAATTAAAAATTAAGAATTAAATTTAAAACGTTATGGTAGAATATTTCCCTTCCCCTCACTTGTCTTAATTTTAATGAGAAAAAGATTATACTTGTTTCCAAATGACAGCATCTATTTCGCGACCCCATTTCTCTCTCCTTCATTTAGTTACTACTCATTATGGCTTCAGAGGATGGGATATGACAGCCACAATATGTTATTCATTGATCCTATCTTTATCAGTAAGTAGGTTCACAGCAAAACAAAACAAACAGCAATAATAAAAAAAACACATAAGAGTGTATGTTATTCATCTGAATTTCCTTTCACCTATAATAAGAGCAGAAGAGTAGTCCAGAGATTCTGGGATTCTTCACACACATTGAAGGATGAATGGATAAGTGTGACCAGCTCTTAATGTATAAAGAGTTAAGTCTAAATTTGGAGATGGAAGGGAGAAGTCCCATTTCAATCTTAAAACACATTCTCCAACTTGATTTTACCAGAAATAAATCTATCAGATATTATTTAGCACTTTCTCAGTCCATTAACAAAGCTGATATTAAGATATACATTTGGTGTTCAGCAGTAGTTTTCTAGATGGAAGATGGATGGATAGATAGATAGGTAGATAGATGATAGATAAATGATAAAGGAAAAAAGGATAAGGAAGGAAAGAAGGAAGGAAAGGAGGAAGGCAAGAAAAAAAAAGAAGGAAGGAAGGAAAGAAAGAAAGAAGAGAAGAAGGAAGGCATGTAATTTGGGGGGACACCTTGATGAATGAACAAAAATATTTTGAAAACCAATGAAAAAGTCATTTAGTTATCATAAACAGCAAAAAGCAAAGTAAGTTTAGAAATAATAAACAAAACTTTTACAGCATACACTCTCAGAAAAGCTTCTAAATTGATCTTATATAATTTATATATTAACATAACTTGATTATGCAATGGATTTTATAATTTAAATATTTACACAATATGTAGTATTTATAAAATTAGAAGCCAACTAAAATTTAAAACTAAAATTTTTCTATGAAACAACATTCAAATTAGCTAAACGAATTTAATGCAACAAATGATATGTTTTATTTACACTAAATCCCTGACTTGATGAAGAATATGGCACTGAGATCTAAGGAATAGGACTGTCATACTCAGCCACAGACTCAAAGGGAAAACCTACTTCTGACTAGAAACAGAAGAAGAAAAAATCAGTGACTTAAAAGAAATTGTGCACCTGATGCACAGAGGAAAAAGGCCTGAGAAAAAAAATGAGTAGCATCTTAGTGATAATGGAGGCAATATTAAGCAGTCTGATGCATAGCTACAGTCAGAGAGGGAGAAAACAAAAAGTGCAAAAATCATGGCTTCCTTTTTTATTCTAAATTAAATGAAAAGAGGTGCAAGAAGATCAATAAATTCTATGCAAGTTGAACACAAGGAAAGGTATACCAAAGCACATCATAATAAAAAGGTTAAAAACTGGTGATAAGAAGATGACATTAAAAGTAAAGACACATATTATGGAAAAATTTGACAATGACTACTGATGTCCTCTTACAAGCAATGCAAGACCAGAAGACAAGAAAATGGCTTCTTTAACGTGATGAAATAAAAGCAACCGTAATGAAATATCCAACAAAAATATTCTTCAAAAATATGTTTGAGTCTTTTATCAGATTTCATGGTGTTCAGTGACATGAGATGGTAGGGATTCCATCAGATGGTAGGGCCTCTGTGTGAGGGTGCCATGGAGCAGAGTGCCCACTGAACTAAGATACACATGCAATTTAAGAGAGTCATCAACTTTTGATTTTCACGTCACCGACATTCAGCCATTGTTTGTTACTGTAGCCTATTCTATGCTATCCGGCTTAATAATGAGGGTTTAATATTAGAAAATATATTAGCATAACTTACATTATACCTTATCACATTAAAAGGGAAAATAGAATGTTTACAACAATATATGAGAAAAGCATATGATAGATTATATCACATTCTTGTTAAAAAATCTTAAACTAGAAATCAGATGAACACACGTAGGGTTTTGAAAGGTCTCTAGTAAACACTTTTAATATCCTTTTTAAAATAAACTTTTAATTTTAGAAGTTTTGGATTTCCAGAAAAATTGTGAAGATGTTATATAGAATACCCATATACTCCACACTCATTTTCCAATATTATTAATATTTTGCATTAGTGTGGTGCATTTGTTAAAATTAGTGAACTAATATTGATGCTTAGTTATTAGCCAAAGTCCATGCTTAATTCAGATTTCCTTCATTTGCACCTAATGACCTTTTCTTTCCAGAATCCCACCCAAGATCTCATATTACATTTATTCATCATGTCTCCTTGAACTCTTCTTGATTGAGATGGCTTCTCCGATTTTCCTGGATTTGCATGGCCATGCCAGGTTTGAAGAGTGTCAGTCAGCTGATATGTAGAATGTCCTTCTATTGGAATGAGGCTTACGTTTTTCTCATCGTTCATGTATTATGTATTTGGAGAAGACCACTGACATAAAGCTTCATTTTCATCACATCACATCAAAGGTGTTGTGTTAATAAGACTTACCACTGATGATATTCACACTGATCACCTGGCTGGGGTAGTGCCTCTTTGGTTTCTTCAGTGTGAAGTTACTCTTTCCACCCTCTCCACACTGGACTCCTGATAGAAGTCACGACGCACAGCCCACAATGAAGACACGGTGGGGATTGTGCTCCCCTTCCTTAAGGGCAGACTACCGATGTAAATTATTTGCAATTGTTCCGCATGGAAGATTTGTCTATTTCCCCCATTTATTTATTTAATCAATATTGACTCATGGACATTTATACTTTGAGTTACAGTTTTTACTTTGTTTAGTTTGTTCATATTGTTCTTTTTTGCAAATACTTTCCTTGAGAAATAGTCACACACATACAGTCCATACATGGTCTATACTCAATAGCTCACAATATCATCACCTAGTTGTGTGTTCATTGACATGATCATTTTTGGAACATTTGCATCAATCCAGAAAAAGAAATAAAAAGAAAAAAAGAAAAAATTCATACGCACCATATCCCTTACTCTTCCCTCTCATTGACCACTAGTATTTCAACCCACTCAATTTACTTTACCTTTTATCCCTGCTATTATTTATTTTTTATCCATTTTTTTTTACTCATCTGTCCATAACCTGGATAAAAGGAGTAACAGACACAAGGTTTTCACAATCACATAGTCACATTGTAAAAGCTATATTGTTATACAATCATCTTCAAGAATCAAGGCTACTGAAGCACAGCTCAATAGTTTCAGGTACTTCCCTCCAGTCACTCCCATACACCATAAACTAAAAAGGGCTATCTATATAATGCATAAGAATATTCTCCAGGATAATCTCTCACCTCTGTTTGAAATCTCTCAGCCACTGACACTTTATTTTGTCTTATTTCTCTCTTCGCTCTTTTGTTCAAGAAGGCTTTCTCAATCCTGTGATGCTGGGCACTAGCTCATTCCAGGAGTTCTGTCCCACATTGCCAACGAGATTTATATCCCTAAGAGTCATGTCCCATGTAGTGGGAAGGGCAGTGAGTTCACCTGCTGAGTTGGCTTAGAGAGAGAGTCCACCTCTGAGCAACAAAACAGGTTCTCTGTGGGTGACTCTTGAGCATAATTATATGTAGGCTTAGCTTATCTTTTGCAGAAATAAGTTTCATAAAGGTGAACCAACCCCAAAATCAAAAAGTCAGCCTATTGATTTGGTTGATTCAAATTCCATGTACTTATGATGTTCAACTATTGACCATACAAGTTAAATTATATAATAAGCTACCCAAAATATAAATTTTGCACCAAATAAACATCTCTGCCTTTGGTCTCACACAGAAATTGAAGTTTTAAAATATGGACCACATCACTCTTTACCCTGTATTTTTATTTACCTTAGTCCTGTCCAAATCAGCTTCAATTGTATCTCCATTTGAAGTCTGATTCCTTTTTCAGCTTTTTAAACAGCTCCTGTATGGGGTAATGCTCAGTCTCATAGTTTCAGAGCTCTAACTCTGTCAGGGGTCACATAAATACTAAAGTTTCTGTGAACCACCAGGTTATATACAAACAGCTCAATATCTCAGAATTTAGAAATAGCAACTACAAATCATGAATATATGTGACTGCTGTAAGAGCTTACAATCTAGAACCCTTTACAATAGGCCCCAACCTGATAACCCATGCTTTCCACTTCAATTCACCGAGTTTGTATATTATAGTTAGTCCACTGAGTGAGCCATGATAACGCTTGTCTTTTGTTTTTGACACTTCATTCAACATATGGTCCTTAAGGTTTATTCACCTAGTTGCATGCCTCACAGCTTCATTCCTTCTTGTGGCCACTCAGTAGTCTGTTGTATGCATACACCACAGTTTCCCTTCCTTCCCTCAGTCGTTGTACCTTTAGGTCACCTCCATCCATTGTGGATCACAAGCACTGCTGCCATAAACCACAGTGTGCAAATGTCTATCTGCATCCCCACACTCAGTTCCTCCGGGTAGCTCATATTGCTCTGCTTTGACATTGGAAGTTCTTTCCATTAGCTCCTGTGTCCCTTTGTCATAATTCAATCATTGGGGAGATTTTTGATTTTTCAGATTTCAAAAACACTCTTACTCTCTGGCACTATAAATGCTTTAGGGTCATCTTGTATCTCTCGTGCCCATTCCCAGAATCGCCATTTTTCCCAAGTTCGCTCCATCTTTGTTAGAGATTGGTATTAGGAAACAAAATCTGCACACTAGGCTTGCTCATTTCTACTAGGGTGTCATTGCTTTTAGAACCTCTTAGCTGACAGAGCAAGGAAATATAAGTATTCCACAGTTTAAATATTAGAAACATTTTTATTAGAGTTATCAAATGTGCATTGGTGCCCACTGCCATCACTTCATTTCAACAGTGTATAAAGAGATCCTAGCCAGTGCAGCAAGACAAGGACAAAAAATTAAATACATAATAAAGTAGAAGACATGCATATACATGAAGCCCTTAGTTTCACTTCTAAAAAAATTTCTTCATATGTGCAAGAGGATATGCCCAAGTAGGTTAATAACAGTATTTATAATAATAAAAGTTGAAACAATGTAAGTATTCAGTTAAATATAATAAATACCTTGTAGAATATCATATTAAAATTGTAGTTCAAGTAACGAATTAGAGCCACATAAAATCATAAGCACATATATATGTATATACACATATGCCTATATATGCATGCAATGCCTATGTACAGATAAATCTGGAAAACAATTCAATAAAAACAGCAAATAGCTGGATTGCAAAAGATATACAATTTATATGGTTGGATACATGTAAAATAACCATGCATATTATTTAAATGTGATGCATATGCATTAAAATGTAAATATGAATAAGTCAAAGTATTTATGATAAAAGAAAGGAGGGGAATGTAAATTGAAGTGATGTCAAAACTGTACTTTTCAAGGTCACAGATAAAATCCACATTGCTAAATCCGACGATCAACGTTCATTCATACCCTTACTTGATGTACCAACATTTGGTAGAGCTTATTATCTTTATCCTGTAAGTGCTTTGTTCACTTGGCTTCTGGACATTGCATTCTCTCATGTTTCTTCTTTGACAGTGGCCACCCTTTATCCATATGTTCTGTTACTCCCAAGTCTCACTAACTTTTTAAAATCAAAGTGCCCTAGGGATCACTTTTTGAATCTTTCATCTTCTTTTACTCACGTCAGTGATTTCTTCTGGTTTCATAATTTTAAATCATTATCTATGTGTTGATAGCTCCCAATTTTTTTATCTTTGCCCCAGGTTTCTCTTTTAAACTCCATTAATCTATATACAACTCTGTTCTTGACAAGCGTACTTGAAATATCTGAAACTTGAAATGCCCAAAACTGAACTGTTGATTATTCTCCTAATATCTGCTCTACCCACACACCTTCTTCCCTATCATTTAACTAAATCATTCTAGCCCATCAGGCATAAACAAAACAAAACAAAAAGAACAACAAAATATTAAAAATTGATTCATCCTTGAAGCATTTCATATATATCCCCAAACTTGACTCTATTTCAAAATATGCACAGAATCTGACACAGAATATGCACAGAATCTGACAATCCACTTCCTCTACTTCCACCCTGTTCCAAAGCACTTTTACCTCTCACCTGGGTTACTGGAATAGTCTCCTTCCAACTATCCCTCATCCCAGTCTTCACCCCACTGAGTCCTCCTGAAACACAACAGCCAATATGATCTATTCAGCATATCAGTGAGATCAAGAAACACTCTGCTGAATATTCCCCAGTGTCTCCTCAAATCACTCAGAGTAAGCCAGTGGTTTCCTAATGGCCTAACACACACTGCACAGTCTAGATCCCAGTCTCATATCTCAACTCATCACCAGCACTGACTCACTGGCCATACCGTTCTCTTTGCTGTTATTCCATATGCCAGAGATGCTCCCATCTCAGGTCATTGCCTCTGTGTACCCTCTGTTTGAAACACTGCCCCCCCAAAATTAATTAATTTATTTTAGTAAGTTATAAAACACATTAGCTGGGAGAATTCTCGCCTGCCATGCTGGAGACCTGGGTTCATTTCCCGGTGCCTGCCCGTGCAAAAAAAAAAAAAATACATTGGCCATTGCCAGTGGTATTGGCATTTACACCAGATTTTAAGTATTTTATTTTTAACTATTTTCTTAAGACAGATAAATATTATTATAAAGGAGTCCATTGTGTTGCTAATTATAGTCATGATTCAAAGTACTACTGTTACCTAAAGGGGAAATTCTCTGATTTGCAACAGTGAGAAATAAAAGGATGGGAACATAATTACATAAAAATCTTGAAGTAATGAAATAATCAATCTGTAGGAAATATTTTTATTTTTAAAATCAACACTTGTAGACTATAGGATCTTTGAAGTGTTAAAATGAAACAAAAAAACTGAATCTTGATCTTCATTTGATGAGCAATATGGCTGGCCTTTAAAAAGCGATCTTTATTGTAAGAAGAGCAACTGGAAATATCTCAGCAAAGAAATGTCTCAGGGGATTCTTCCACCAGAGATAGCAGAAACAACCAAGCAGGAGTGGCGATTGGAAATGACTAGTTCAAAGTCAGTGAACTGTGGGTGGCATGCCGAGAATAGAGAATTTTTTTTTTGAGAGGTTATAAAAGTTATTCCAAAGAGAAATGTACCTGTCATTGATTTCTTATACTTCAGTACAACGGAAATGAAAGAGTACAGTTTCTCTCAGGAAGATTAAAACTGGGAGTTTTCAAGCTAGCCCTTTTACCATTTCTGAAATCCTTTGTGAACAACTATAATTATTATTGTATTTCCCTTGTTAAAGGGTATTTGGTGGAAAATTTTTTTAATTAAGAGAATCAATGGTATAGTTTTCTTACCTTTTTTCCCTTTTCGAACTGTGGAAGATAAGAACTGAAAACTAAAAGACAACAATTGGAAGTCAGTTGATTTCAACTTTAAGCTAAACAAACAAATCTTTCCATCTGTTTGCCCAAATCTACTAGTGACACGGTATCACACAATTTGTTGGTAGTAAATTAATCCCTGACAGCCTGTGAAACTTCAGAGCTTATTAAAATGAAACAACACCATCAATTCCATTTGCAATTCATTCAGATACTTGTATTTTTTATAAATGCCATCACTTGTCTATCCATAAAGGTATCCAATTTAAAAACTCATATCAAGGAAAAAATGGTTTGATGTGCTGTATCCATCAAAACATACATGACTTTTTAAAACATCTTTCATGGTTGATTATAAGAAAAAGTATTCATTCTAAAAGAAGAGGTAATCTCCATTTCTTAGAGATGTTAAAAGATGAAATTAACAACTTTCATTCGGTGTGCTTTGATTGTAAGTCCTATTGATGGATGGATAAGTTATATAAATACATTCTGCTGGAATACCTCTATTATCCAAATCATCGTCCACAAAAAAATAGGATTATTACAAATAACCTCAGCCAATGCATCAAATATAGGTTCTGACCATCAAACGGTCCCCTCAGAGTGAAATTTAGTGATAAATGTTTAAAATGGAAATGTATACAAATAAAAGTGACTTCTTCCATTTTTAATATCATATCTAAAGATCAGTTAGATAGATTTTTTTATCAAATTTGGAACATGACTTGCATAATTTAAATTAACATATATTTTGTATCACAGAAGAAAAAATGATAAAAAAGGGCAGGAAGAGTTTTCACCTGCCATGCCAGAGACCCAGGTTCAATTCCCTGTGCGTGTCCATGCAGAAAAGAAATATATATATATGTATATATATATATTTTGTACCACAGATGTATAATTCTTTGGGCAGGTATCCAAGAAGATCTTCAAAGGGTAATGGTCAGCCCTTGTATGCCAGACTCAGAAGACTAAATAATTATTGTTCATTATTCCCAGAGAAAAAATGAGGAATGCAACTAGTTCTAAAATGAAGATTGAAAAGGTGAAATTCTAGTTAAGGTGATTTAAGTAGCAAACAATTTTTAAATTTTTAAAATAAAACTTCTGGAGAAGAAGTAATCTTTATATTCCTATAGCTCTAGTATGTTTTTAGGGGCCAACATTTTACTCAAGTTGCCTCTACTTTGTTCTCTATTAGGACCTTGTCTTTATGGGACTCCTTTATGATTTGGAGATACGCACATTCACACACTCACACACTTTTTGATCCGTTTTAAATATTTATAGAATAAAGCCAAAATAAGGTAGAATTTCATTAAATTATTTGAACTTGAACTCAGTGAAATTTTGTGATGAGTTGAATAATGTCCTTCCAAAATCCTTGTCCACTCAGAATCTGAGATTTTCATTTGAAAATAGGGTCCTCTCAGATGCCATTAAGGTCCTCTCAGATGCCATTAATGATCAAGATGATCATTCTGGATTCAAATGAATCCTAAATCCAGTTAAAGTGTCTTTATCTCAGGCAAAAAAAAGGACACAGGGAGATGCAGGGAAAAGGGTATTGTGACGATGGAAGCAGAGGCCGGAGTTGTGCTGCTACAAACCACAGAATGCCAGGAGCCTCCAGGAATGGAAGAATGCAAGAAAAGATTTCCCTCTCGAGACTTCAGAAGGGGTACGGCCCTGATGACCCCTTCATTTCAGACTTCTGACCTCCAGAATTGGTAAAGAATAAATTTCAACTTTTTAAGCCACCAAGTTAGTGGTTATTTGATATGGCATCCCTAGGAAACTAACACAGCTGTGGATAATTCCATTTTCACATCTTCATTGTATATGCATAATCTTGCTTTGAATTATATGGTGCTGATAAACTACTTGTTGACAAATAATTCACAATACCACACATTTCATAATTTTCCTTTTTTGTCTTAAAATTCTCCTGCTTATCACATCTTCCCTTGATATTGCCAAAGGCCACGTTTTATGTGGAATATTTCAAAAAGAAGTGAAAAGAAAAACAAAAGTTAATTTCAGGTTCCAGGTATAAGAATAAGAATCAACATTTAGACCCCCTTCTCCAAACTGCCACTTAAGTCAAAGTAGGAGAGAGTGTTGTAGCAAATCTATTTTCCACATTGAAAACAAAACAAAAATAAAATAGGTTGTAAATGAATTAAAAGGCTGGTTGATAGAATCAAGGGTATTTTTCTCCTGGGCAGGTTACTTTGTCCTGAAATATATTCTGACTCTCAATCATATTTTGTGAGTGTAGTCTAACAATTGCAATGAATAGCAATGGTCTCCAAACAACATGACTCCCACACAAAATTAGGACATGGGGGAAATCACTACATTAAAAAGTTATAGAAAAATAAGTGCCATATTTATAATTCATGCCGTGTATGGGAAAGTACACATGGGACAGGATGCTGTGAGTGATTGATCAAGAAGATGGTAGTAACATTGCATATTGAAGAGATTGTTGAGTTGGAAGCATTCTCTCAAACACTGTATTTGAAACCCTACTAGGATGGCTGCTAAGAACTTGGAGCAAAGGAGTGGTGCATACTGAACCAAACTGAAGTGCCAAAATTCACAGGCAAGATGAGGCAGAAAGATGATTAAAGGTTTAGAGAAGTGAATATGCTGGAAGGAATGAAATATTCATGTCTAGAACACCCACCAAATGATTGTTTCATGGGAATGAGAAGGTACACTATTTGCAAAGATCATGAGAAATACACTGGTGAAAGTAATTTCATGAAGATTATTTGCATTGGCTATTACATAGCCAGACCCCAGAATAAGATAAAACTCTATTAAAGAACTTGCCTTGCTGAAGGATGGTAGAATATGAAAACAAGAGTTCACAACATTTAATGACTAGAAGCCAGGGGCCACAATTATTGCAAAGACTATCAAAGTCGGAGTGACTATGAAGGGGTCTTGAGTCACAGAGATTTATGGAGATAATTAATAGAATACAGTATCCTGAAGGGGAAAAGATATGGGCATAAAACAAGGTTAATACTCAGTTTGTAACAGCAGAAGAAGCTAATGATGGATGCCTGGGAGGCAGACAGTAGTCAATTCAGTGAATTATATGACCCTCTGTACAGTTTCCAAATTTGAGTCACTTTTCAAGTGCTGTCATCAGTGCATAAATATGTGATGTATATGCAGAGGAAAGTTCCCGAATACTATGGCACTAATATTTGTGAATACATCATGTATTCACAATAACCTCCCCAGTTCTCTCCCCACAGGGCCACTGGCCATTTACTCAGGTTAACTATGCCCTAGGGAAGGAGAATATCAAGATCCTTCAAAGACCTTTGGACAGGGGTGTAAAGGTAGTTCAGGGGGAGAATTCTTGCCTACCATGCAGGAGACCCGGGTTCAATTTCCTGTCCATGCACTTCCAAAAACAAACAAACAGACAAACAAAACAAACAATCAAAAAACAAGCAAAAAAAATTCAACAAATAGTGCTGCAATAATGGGATACTCACATGGAAAAGTAATAAAATGTGACCCCGCCATACAGCATACACACACACACACAAAAGACCTTTGGACAGAGTCTGAGTTGAGCTGTTGCCAAAAGACCAAAAGCCTTATCATATTAGATCCACCCAATAGAAAACCTACTTTAGAAAACAGACAGGGCCAGAAGACCACTATGGACTACTGCATACCTTTCAGTATTAGGCCAATTTATTTGTAGAGTGCTCAATCTCATTAAGAATTAAAGGAATGCAAATGTGAACTTCAAAACACTATCAATTTATACACATTAGATTAAGAGAAAATGAACAGAAAGCTGGATAATTCCAAGAACTGGAAGACTATGAATGAGGCACTCCAGTGAGAGCAGGGCTTAAGCTAGCTCGTTTGGAAAGCAATCCAGCTAAGCTTGGAACAATAAATACAGCAATAAAGTAGGTATACGCCCAGATAGTCAGCCATTGCTGTGGCGGTGATAGAAAGCTACAGATATAGAAAGACACAGCCTTAGACATGGACATGGATACAGACATAGGCATAGATACATACGTGTTCATACACACATATATGAGAAACTACATATAATTTTAAAACGTAAAGTGTATTATATCTGTAAAATCTGTTTTATATTTAAAATGCATACAATGTGTACATACACACAGATATATGTGCCAAGCCAGATAAATTCTAACTTGGTACAGAGAGACAAATATGATACTGTCAATTACAGTGTTACTTGTGTTAGAAGAGAGAAGGAGGCAATTAACTTTTGATCACTGATAGATTGAGCAAGGATAAAGTGATGGGAGCCCATCAAAGATTGTTTAATTAAATAGTACATGGTCTACACACATGTTGAAATGCATTTATCTTATAAATATATTGCTCAGTGAAGAAGAAGTTAAACAAAATGGGATCCTGACTACAAATCTATAAACATGAATTTCAAATCACTTGCACAAAATTTCCTAAAAAGGTAAGAGGATGGGTGATAAATGGGTGTAAAATACAGTGAATAAATAAAAATGAGGTAGATCACACACCAATGATGTCAGTGAGGGACGAGCAGAGGATGTGATTAAATCAACCCATTGCACACGTGGTGCAAGTTAATTCTATAAATAGTGAAATATGTAACTAAAATTTAATTACAATACAAGCCATCAGATATATGTATTTCATAATATATACGCCATTCATGTTGGGTTAAATTATAAGATACAAATAAAAATAGATTAATAGTAGGATACAAGTAAAAATAAATTAATAAAAATAAACAGAAAGCAATAGGAAATATGTTTTAAAAGAAATAAATGCAAAAGCTTAATTTTTGTAACTCTAGGTTTATTGATTTATACCACTCAGTTATATTGAATATAATAAGCATGTTTATTAGTTCTGGATTTCACTTATTAAAGCAATAATAACTTATTAAAATTGTATTGCCTTAAAAGGTTGTGAGGGGCGGGCCGCGGTGGCTCAGCGGGCAAAGTGCTTGCCTGCTATGCCGGAGGACCTCGGTTCGATTCCCGGCCCCAGCCCATGTAACAAAAACGGAGAAACAGAATACAATAAAAAACAAGAAAATGTTTAAAAAATGTTTCCCTTCCTTCCTTCCTTCTATCCTTCCTTCCTTCTCTCTGTCTTTCCTTAAAAAAAAAAAAAAAAAAAAAAAAAAAAAAAAAAAAAAAAAGGTTGTGAGGATTGAGTTAATATACCTGAAGCAGTTACAAAATTACTTGAAATATGAGAACATGATAGAAGTCTTAACTATCATTATTATAGCTATTGCCCTAAAGTAAAGCAAAGTGAACTATGACAAAAATTGAAATTGGTTGTCTAAAGAAAACAAACAATTGATTCACTTTTATGGCAAAATGGTCCATTTATTCATGTATTAAGACACAAAAAGCATACTTAGGGTTTGGTTGAGTAACGTTTTTCCTTTATGAAAATAGCTTTCTGCTTGGTAATACATCTTGCTTGGACTGAATATGTAGCATCCTTCTACTAAGCAATTTGTTATCTACTATTTAAACCATACACATTAACCTGATAAAGAATATCTGTCAAAACCAAGCATGTGGTCCGTTCCCCCAATTTCACAATAGACCTTAACTGAATCTCATGCTGACGTGTGGTTTTCCATGTGCGTAGTCTATCCATATAATTTGCCAATGAAAATTGGGACACTTTTGGGAGCTGCTAATTATACCTGTAAAAGAGGCATGGTGCAGGCCCTTGCCAGTTAAAGCGGCCATTTGGTCACCCTTAAACATAGGTATTAAGACAATGTGATCTCTCTGAGAGTGGCCATTTATCTACATTAGTATCACCTTCCTGTAAACTCTGTGCTCTGAGAAATGTGAACAAAAGTTCACTTTGAATCTTATTCTTCTAACTTCTGTGCCACCACATTAATACTAAGGCTATCATCTTATTCCTGAATCACTGCCACTGCTTCCTAACTGAGCTATTGTTTTCCTTTCTCCTCCTACCTCAACACACCATCCACAAAGCAAAATTCATTTTATTAAAACGCAAAGTGGATCCTATCACTGTCTTCTTGAAGCACCTTGATGACTTCTCATTGGCCTTAGGATAAAATCTGAAAGTCTTCATCATGCCCTGCGAAGTCCAGTCACACCAGTGTCCCTCTCACCATGAAGACTTTACTTGCATCTTTCTTTCTAAAATTCCTCCAGCTCACAAGGCTCTTACCCACCTCAGAAACTTAAAGCTATGGAGGAGAAATTGGTAGAAGTATATAAAAACATGAGACTTTAGCATGTCTGTCTTGGTCTGGCAGATGAAGGGGACAATCAAGTCACAAGGATATTGAAGACCTAAACGATGTAATCCATAAGGTAGTTTTAACTTTGAATCCCAGTAATAGTTCATATCGTTTATTTTCAATAACACATAGGCACTTACAAAACTTTTCACATGTTAAACACAAACCACCTTAACTTAAACTATAAATCAGTAATCATACACACATTTTAGTTTGGCCACAATGCAATAAAGTTAAAATTAATTAAAATAACTAAGAAACAAAAGGCTCTTCAATGAGGAAACACAACAAAAAATAAACACACAACAACAAAAACAAAGCTCTATCTAAAAATCCATTGTTAAAGGTGAACTATAAACAAAAACTGAAGAATTTTTGTAAATACAAAATAATATTTTGGCATACCAAACTCTGTTACAGGATATATAATCAAAACTATGCTCAGAGGAAAACTCATCATCTTAAATATCTTTATCAATGAAAACTTGATCAATAAAGTAGATACCTCTATTAGTCATGCTTCTGTAGAGACAAAAGGATATAATTATTATGCTAATTAATCATATATGTTTATGTATGGATACTTATGTATGTGTATATGTATATATAGGATTTATTTTAAGAAATTGACTCATGTGATTGTGAGGAATTGCAAGTTATAGGCTGGAAATTCTGGAATGAATGATGAAGGCTTTAGTCTGAGACTGAAGGTGAGGCCAGGGAATAGAAAGTGTGGGGTATCAAGGGAGAATTCGTTCCGATTCTAGAACCCTCAGTTCTTTGCTTTCTAAGGCCTCCAAATGATTAGATGAGGCCTACCCATTACCTGGGATAATCTGCTTAAAGTCAACTGATGGCAAATGCTGATCCCATCTATAAAATATCCCCACAGTGAGAAGTGGACACCATAACCTCGCCAAGTTGCCACATAAAATTAACCATCACAATACCTGCTTGCAAAAGATATGTGACAAAATAATCTAAAAAAATTAATAGAGATAAAAGCCAAAAGCCAAATCAGTGAGTTACAAAGTAAAAAAAAACTAATTAAAATGATGAAAAATCAGTAAGAAACATACACCATTAAATAACCTAATTTTCATAAAATGGAAAACGCAAGTGCCAAAATAGGAAATGGTAGTGAAAATTTTAAAAATTCATCTGTTTGCAAATGTATTTGATCCTGGAACACATTGCTAATATTTTTAGGAAAATAAAATATATTAAAGTGAAATATTGAAAGTTAGTGAAGAACCAATTTCAGCACAGTAATGAAATGGATAATTGACCTCAGTAGAGTTAGAAAAATTAGATGACTAATTACCATGGGGTAAGCAAGGAAAAGAGGGATTAGTAAAATTGATTTTTGGGGGCTGTCTTCCCCAGAAGACAATGGAGAGACAATGGCAATGAAAAACACAAGGGAAATCAAGGAGATAAACCTAAGATCAGTAGCTACTTTACATGGAGACCCTCTTGCAATGCATTGCACAGATGCCAGAAAACCCTAAACAATAAGATGGCAAAGAAAAAAAGAATCAGCTATTTAACAGCTGATACTACCATAAGCAGGAGAGACAGACTGAGCAAATGCTAGCTCAAGTGCTTACTTTTGGTCAATTGTGAAAGTCTGATCTATTGACATTATTTATGCTGCATAGGGTTGATTGATTGACCGATTTTTTCCTAAAGACAATTCCATTTGGTAATGATAATGAGTTTTTCAAAAAGTGTGAGTTTTTCCCACATTGTACCTTTCAAGATTTTTAATTTTTTCACATTTGGTTAAGTAGAGGTTTTAAAGATTTCCACTTTGATTTTTAATAAAAAATTAACATATCTTTTAAAAAGTCAAGAAATTCCAAGCACCTTTTAATAAGGGTCTTAAAAATTTGTAAAAATTACTAGTTGTCATATAGATTGATATTGACAAAAAATGTATTTCTCAGCATGAATACAGACTTGAAATATTAATTTATTATCATTCTTTACTAAGGGGTTCCCCTCCCAATCATTATGACCTCTGAAGAGTCCTTAGTGTCTTTGGGGAAGGAAGCATTAACAGTTATTTCGAGTCAACTTTTATTTTTTCCTCTTGACTTAGCATATTCAAGGAGCCTGCTTTATTGTAATGCAGAGACCCCTCCTCTTTTAGAATCATTGTATTGTCTTGCTTACCCATAGGTATCCCTTAAATGCAGAAACATCAAATTCCCTTAATAGTATCCTGCTTTGTCCTATGGCATCTACTAGTAAGTGCTTATAAAGTATACTGCTGTGTGCTTGCTTAGCTATTCCACATCATCATTGCAGAAGAAGAAACTTAAGAGAGTAGACTACACGATATAATTTTACAGATCCCTCTTGAGTTAATTTCAAGGACCTGCTCCCTCTCTGAACCTTGTAAATAACTAACAGACAATGTCTATTGTTTTTATCAACTCTGCCTTCCTATCAGTAGAGGTCTTGCTTTTACTGGAATTCACATCCCAATATGCCTGGTTGCCTGAGTCCTCCTGTGGCACATTGACAGAGCTTTTCTAGTTTATCACCTTCCAAGAACCCAATTTAATTTCCAACATAGGTAACTGTGATTATTATGGATTGGTGGATAAGAGATTATGTTATGAAACTGGTGTAATCTATAATTGATTCAACCTATGTAAAGATGCTGAAAATGAACATGGCTTTCTTATAAAGTCAAAAAAGTAGTACAAAATATATTTTAAAACTAACATGTTAAACATGCTATTATCAAAATAGACATGAAGAGGTTAATGGACAGTAACTTTGTTGACTTTCTCACCATCAGAGAAATGCCTCAGACATGGATGTCTTTTTTATATGAAGTTACATATTTGTGTA
Organism: Tamandua tetradactyla; assembly: GCF_023851605.1. Taxonomy (NCBI): domain Eukaryota; kingdom Metazoa; phylum Chordata; class Mammalia; order Pilosa; family Myrmecophagidae; genus Tamandua; species Tamandua tetradactyla. Next base: position 28,982,628 of record NC_135345.1, on the reverse strand, counting down.
TTATCTATTATGAATAATATATATTTATACATAAATTTTACTTCATTTTTGCAAGTTTATTATGAATATATTCTGAAGATAAAGTTTATAAGAACAAAATGGCAATTCAGGTTGCTATAAATTGGAGTTTGGTTTTCATCAAATTCTATGATAAAGGAGAGTGTTCTAGTTTGCTAACTGCTGGAATGCAATATACCAGAAACAGAATGGCTTTTAAAAAGGGGAATTTAATAAGTTGCTAGTTTACAGTTCTAAGGCTGAGAAAATGTCCCAATTAAAGCCAGTCTATAGAAATGTCCAATCTAAGGCATCCAGGGAAGGATACCTCAGTTCAAGAAGGCCGATGAAGTTCAGGGTTTCTCTCTCAAGTGAGAAGGCACATGGCGAACACAGTGAGAGCTTCTCTCTCAGCTGGAAGGGCACACGGTGAACACGGCATCATCTGCTAGCTTTCTCTCCTGAGTTCTGATTTCATGAAGCTTCCTGGGAGGCATTTTCCTTCTTCATCTCCAAAGGTCACTGGCTGGTGGACTCTGCTTCTCGTGGCTATGTCATTCTGCTCTGCTCTCTCTCTATCTCTCATTTTCCAAAATGTTTCCTCTTTTATAGGACTTCAGAAACTAATCAAGAACCACCCAAATGGGTGGAAGCATGTCATCACTTAATCCAGTTTAATAATCACTCTTGATTTAATCACATTTCCAGGGAGATGATCTGATTACAGTTTCAAACATACAGTATTGAATAGGGATTATTCTGCCTTTATGAAATGGGATTTCAATTAAAACATGACTTTTCTAGGGGACATACATCCTTTCAAACCAGCATAGAGAGATTATAATTAAAACCAGTATGTTGGAAAAATAGGACCATTCCCTACCCTCTGTGAACAAATGTAAACTATGTGAAATATTACTCATACCCCTTCACACACATATACACACACATATATTTCTAACAATGCATATTTGGAAAACAATAGCTTTCTTCCATAATAAAAGTCTTTCTTACAGTTTGATTTCTATGTTAAAAAACAGTGAAAATTTTATTTTCATCTCCTTAACAGACTTTAAAGATGATACACTTTATAATTTCCCATATCTACAGGAAATGTGTAAGAAAAATAAGAAGCAAAGAAGAATGAGGGAAACTCTGCCTACAATAGGTCCTTGAGACTTGACATTTATTTGAGAGGAAAGTTGATAAATCACATAATTAGATGTTGTTTATGCTCTGTTAAGTAGGAGTTTAACAAAGTCTCCATTTATCCTTGCACTCATACTCATGCAAAGCTGGAAGAACAGGAAAATTAAATATAATAACATGATGTTATAATAACATATGATTACATGAAACAACAAAAATAAAAAACAACAAATACACCTTAAAATAGTCAGACCTGTTGTCGTCTAAGTGCCCACCTTATAATTCATTATTTCTTCTAGTAGAAAATTGAGTGATGCATTGGTCCATAAGCAAGAATGTACCTGCAGTAGAACTTTTAGAAGCTGTCTGATTCCAAGAATGATGGAATAACAGAGACCAAATTTATACAGTTAGAAAACTAGACTGATTATATGAAAAAAAAAAAAATCAGACTGTGGGCAAAAGGCAGTACAGGACTGTGTCCCCAAAGGCTGGGGGTAATCAGGTGAGATAAACTCTATTATTACCCTTGCTTTTGAATTACAGGCAGTTTTCATGCTGCTTCGCAAGGAGGGGTAACTCAAACAGAGCCCAGTGATCTCACTAGATTAAGGTGATAGATATCAGAGTTAGGAAGGATAAAGCAAGTACAATTTGTGGGCCAGAGTATCAGTGAAGAGAGTACTGCACAGAGAAAAAAATGTCCAGAGAACTGAAGAGGATACCCTGGAATCTTTAAGGAAAAGGGCTCTCTGAGGAAATGAAACTTTAGAAGGAATCTTAATGCTGAGAACATGGCAATACAGATAAGATAAGAGAAAGAACATTCAAAGCTTATGGGTTAACAAGGGTGAAAATTTTACACAGCAGTAAATCTGGCATGTGTGGATTAAAAACAGAGCGGAGACAGGAGGGGAAAGAGTGGAAAGGGATGAATCAAGTAAGCAGGAGACAGATGTTCATGAACTCTAGCTTTTGATTAGAATTTTGAATTTTATTGTTCATACCAGATAAGCCATTGGAGAGACTTGATATCTAATTTGCACCTGAGAATGATAACACTGATTGCTCAATAGTGAATGCTTTGTAGTGGAACAAGAATAAAAATTGTGAGATCAGGTAGAGTTTGAAGTTGTCCTGAAATGGACTGATTATGGTTAAGGCAATGGTTGTAAAGCATTGACAAAATGTGGTCAGAATATATTTTGGCAGTAGAGTCAAAAAGCTTACTAATACATTAGATGTGGAAGAAAGAAGGAGAGGTATCATAGATAATTCTTAGGTTTTTGATTGATAGGAGTGAGTAGATTATGGTGAGAAGTACTAAGATGAGAGAGGCTTTTAAGAAGTTAAGATTTGCCTATGTTTTGGATGCCAGTTGGGGACAGTGAGATAGATATAGTTATGGAAACTACATAAACATAAGTTGTCTATGTTCAGAGTAGCAATCTGGGAGATATCTCTATAGACATAGTAATTAAACTCCAGGGAATAAACACATAGGAATAGAGGAAAGAGCAAAAACAGAAGAGTAACAAAGTAAGATCCCTGGGATACTATATTACTTTAAAAAGGAGAAGTCTTATAGGAGAGATTGATAAGGGGTGGATAGCAGGGTCAGAGAGAATTCTAGAAAGTAGTACTTTCTGGCAGCAAAAAATATATAAAGTATTAACAAAAAAGAGGGTTCAGGCCATTACATCAAAAGTTACTGAAAAGTGGGGTAAAAGGAAAGCAGAAAATTGATGCCAGTTTTGATTACCTTAATAAAAACAATACAGTAGAATGACAGAGACAAACAGTTAACTAGAATAATATAATAGAATGATGAGTAAGTGAAGAAATGCATGGGTTCAGACTACAGCAAGGGGCCCCCAAATATAAGAATTGTGGAATAAAAATATTTTAAAATGTTAGTTATATTTTCCAATAATCTCAATAATTTGCTTTAACCTCCAGATGCACTTTCATTTGTGGTAACCCTAAATTTAGAGGAAAGGGTCCAGTTGTTTATTTCAAAAAGAATAGGGTAGAGATACTACGTGTTCAATGTTTAGAAACATTTTGGACGCACTGTAGTGTATTTATTTTTGGACTCCGAGTGTTTTGAGAAGTTGCTCTATAAAGCAGAGTAGGAGAAAAGAACAATGTCTAGATGGAATATGCCAATGAAATCTTTTTTTTAATGTTTTTTAATCATCAACTGTGCTTGATGTTTCCCAATGAGTGAAATCAACTACATATTTACAGGCCCCTGTACTGATTAAAGAGGAAAAAATTGATAAGGAGAAAGAAAGATAAAGTTGCAATAAAAAAGTTATTAAGAAGGCAAGAGCAGGAGAAATGTAGGGTACTTATTTGTGTGTGGAGTGTGTGTGTGTGTGTGTGTGTTACTTCTTGGTAGAGGTAAGAACGAATCTTCCCCTTTAACATGAATAAAAAGGATACTGTCACAGGTTCAGGTAAGGTGATGAAATTGGTGGTGGGTTAATAAAATAGCTCTCTTAAGATGTCATCAATTTCCTTTATTCTAGTTCTCTTAAGAGGTCATCAATTTCCTTTATACTATGTTGGTGTCTGTATGTGAGACTAAGTGAAAGGAAGCAAAGGTTTAACTCCAGAGGACATTATGTTATGTCATGATATGCCAGAGAGGGAGGGATCGAGTTTACAAGGGAAGAAGGGTAATTGTAATATTAACTTCCACTATTAAGTTCATGTCTGAAATTTGTGATGATTAATTTGCAATGAGTTTAGTAAGTGCTGTTATGTAGTGTTTTCTTCAATGCTATTTATCTGTATAGAGCCAAGAAAATGATAAAGGGGTAGTTGGGTGAAACCATAATTAAAGTTTGTAAGGCCTGTCTTTTGAGAAAGAGATAGTCAATGAGTAAAGAGAACTCAAAGGGACTATTAGAGTGTGGAAACACGCAATTTATATTGAATAAAGGTGAATGGGGGTAAACATAACATGGTTAAGAAAATGGAACAGAAGTCTTGATAAAATTCAGAAAATTCATAAGAAGAGATAGAGTAAGTGAGCTGAGAAATTGGGATAATTAATAGCGAGTGGGATATTTGAAAATGGGCTCAGATATTTTGGTGATAACAAGAGTATTGTTTTGTATAATTTGCCCAAATTCTAAAACTTACAATTTTAGTAGATAGAGTAGTGAGTATAAGTAAGAGTTGAGTGGTAAAAAAAATAAGAGGGAGTGGCCTGGATGTCAATAACAGCAACAAAAAAGAACAATTGGAACAGTGTGATGGCAGATATTTCATAGAGGTTGAGAATTTGAAGGAGGATGCAGAATGAGTCTTGACCTGTATTAGAAGGCATGGAGTATGTCTATACCACCAGCAGGCTCCATTTTATATGAACAATGGTAGAAAAACAGCTTGAACTTGAGAAGTCTTTGGGGTAGAGTTAAAAGGAAAAAGCCAGATTTCACTGAGAGGAGGAAGATAAAGGGAAACCTCAGAAAAAGAGTTAGCAAGTATAGAGCCATGCTTAAATGCTGGCAGTGCAGAGCTAATATATTTTTAAGGGCTATGTACTTGACAAATAATCTCCACATCATGTTTATAGACCTTAATCTTATTCATTGAAATAAAAGTTTTCTTCTTATTGTTTAAAAATAATTACACATCAATCAGTAACCTTTTATTTCTGAGTTACCTCAACACTTAAGAATAATTCTTATAAGGTGCTGTAATAAAAGTAGCAGGCAATTAGTGCAATAGCAAGTCTCATAAAAAGCTACCGGTATGAAATTTGTACTATATGCATCATATGTAGATGTAGGATCCAGGCAGGAGAACCAGAATGTCATAAGATTACAGGCCACCAAATGAGAAAATCCAGTTATTCAGAGTGATGACTGGAACATTTGAGTACTTTAAATCTGCCTATTTCCAAGCCAATGTTCTATACTGTCATTGGCAACCCACAATCTGTCATCAGCAATATATTCTCTCTAAGTTTATTTCATCTTCTTGCTCTAACTGAAAGTGTCTCTCTCTCTCTCTCTTTTTTTTTTTTTTTTTTTACTCACCTTCCCCAGTTCTTTTCTTCCCATCATTTATTAAGCCCTTTGTAGTCAGGCTTTCAACTACTCAATTCCACTGAAATAGCTCTTGTCAAAGTCAGTGAAGACATCCTTTTTTGCCAAATCCTATTTTCAACTCTCTTCCGCATCCAACTTGAGCTTTTTACTGAGAGATCAATTGACACAGAAGACCACTCTATTCTTCCGAAAACGTTTTCTTCCCTTGGACTCCAGGACATCAGTTTCCTTTAGATAAACGTCTGTATCTGTGGCTATTCCATCTTAACCTCTTTTAGACAATCTTCATTTCCAATTTTAAAAGTCTTTCACTGTCCACTCTCACTTTTTAACCAATCTCATCTAGTTTCTGGCTGAACATACTCCAAATATTAAAATCCTGTATTCAGAACTTCTCAACATCTCCACTTGGATATATCATAAACAACTCTAATTTAATATTTTCAAAAGAGAACACTTCATGTCCTCACAAAACAATAACTTTGCCTTTCCCACTGTCTGCCACATTTTAGTGAATGGAATTTCATTTAATTTTCAAGTTTTTCAGGACAAAGACTCTTTCTTGCATACGTCATATCTAATCTATGGATACCTTATATCCAACACAGTTTTATTGACTATATCTACAAAACATATCCAGAATCTTATTATATGATCTTATTATATGATCCAGTTTCTAGTTAAATTCATCTCTCACTGGACTAGCACAATAGCTTTTTAATTTGTCTCCCAATTTCCACCTTTATTCTGCTTAAGTCTATTCTTTGCTCTTCAGCAAAAATGATCCTTTACAAATGAAAATGAGATAATGCCAATCACATATCCAAATGCACTCCTTGCAAATCTAATTCTCTTGCATCTGCCTCTGTGATCCTTGCTAACTCTCTGACTTATTTTGTTCACACCACCCCTGCCAGCCTGGACTACCTGTTTCATAAACATTCTAAACATGTTTCTTTCACAGACCCTTTAGAATAACCCCTCTTGTGTGAGATATTGATTACCTCATGTCACTATGGTCGTTTATTTACTTCCTTTGGATCTCTACTCATGTGTCTCTTTCATTTAGAGATTTTCCCTAACTGTGCTTTGGAAAACAGTATCCCCCAGGGGGAAGGTGAACTGACCAGCCTTTCCTTGGCTCAAGGACCAGTGGGTTTGAATTAGGGACTCACCTGTCCCACTTACACACATCCCGGTTGGATTCGTTGGCATCACCATGGCAGACTTTGCTTTGGGTCATGACCAGATATAATTGTTGACTCCACCTTTCTGCCATAAATGAATTCTTGTCAAGTCTTTGTGCTTTGAAGAAAAAATGACTGGTATCATACTTAGTGAAAGTAACAGGCTTTCAAGAGGTAGTCCATAAAAGAAAACAGACTTTCCTTGAAGCTTTTTTTTTTTTTTAGAAAAAGGAAATAAGAGAGATTTGGATTTCACACATTCTCAAGAAAATGAAGAAAAGGCTTCTGAATACAGAGGATCTGAAATGATCAAGTTGTATCTGCAGCACAGTCCTCCCCCAAAAACTGTGAGAAGAGAGGACTTGCTACCATTTGTGAGGCTGAATAATCTCAGCAATATTGTTAACCTTAGTATACTTTTATATTATTATTGTTTTTCATCTGATTTTAAATCTGGAGTGAAGCACTTGGTTAATACTATTTCAAGGAAGAAAGAAGGCCTAAAGGATGCAACCAACCAAAAAGTAGATAAGGGGAATTGCAAAGAGGATTCTTTGCCAAATTATGAACTAATATGCAATTTACAGTCCTTAATCATTTTGGTTAAACAGAATCAGGCTAGTTATTAATATACTGATGAACTTGCTTAAATACAGAGAAATATACTGATGAACTTGCTTCTCAACCGAGGTGACTGCTTAACATACTCAGGTGTGCAGCAAATTGGTTTTGAGCTAGTGGAGAAATTATTTCAAGGTCAACTGGAATTAAGAACTCATTGCTTGAAAGTGTAATGGAACAAAGAGAAGATTTTTAGGACTTCAAGGTATCGATGCAAGAAATGAGCTTTCCAGAGTAGGGGAGAGTTCTGAAATTTCTCCAGAGCCAAAATCAGAAATGGAGACACTGAAATGAAACAATTTCACAATTTGCTTCAGTGGAGAGGATTCTAAGAGAGAATAAATATTTCTGTGAAAATTTTCATCATCATAGTGAAACTGAGTGAAGTCTATTGTTAACAAAATGCCTGAAGTCTACAACCTTTCATTCGAAGTGCTTTGCTACTAGTGGCTTGGAGTTTGATTGTTTTGGTAGTGGACTTTCCGAGATTAACACTCTTTTATTGATACCCCTTAAATTGTCCCTAAGAAGAATGGAGCACAAAGCCAATCAAGGCCAGCTATGGGTTATTCACAGTTGTGATGCATAGTGGCATTACAATTAGTAGTGTGCATTACACTGCTTCTGAAAAAGTCACTGATCTTAACAGTTTAGAACTAGAGAAGGGAAATTTTGTGGTTGACCAAATGTGTGAGATAGGTATTCCTGAGCCATTGAATGAGGAGGAAGCACAAAGAATGGTTGAAAATGATGACAATGAAGTATCAGTTAGAGTCAGTGGAAATACACAGCGCAGTAAAATTTTGAACAGCTTTAAAAATAAATACATAGAAGCTATTGGACTTCATAATAAGCAAAGCAAATTATGAACTATCTAACAAAACATCTAATCCTAATAAGGTTGCCAGTACAGCATTTGCCAAAAGTAGGAATTTTGAGACTAGCAATACTAATGGGGCCCGAGAATCTGATAGAAACAAGGAATTCATTAACCAAACTGGCATTAACATGAGTGGATTTGAGAACAAAATTTCATATGTAGTGCAAAGCTTAAAGGAGTATGAGGGAAGTGCTTGCTTTCTGATGATTCTGAAGTGAAAGTCACTGAAGAGAAGGACTTTCTGAATTCTCTCTTCCCTTGCACATTTCCTACATCTGCTCCTTACTTGTTATTTTGTGTAGAATGAATGTATTTTTCCTGTGTATATATTAAACCGACCTGGACAAACATTGGTAAATGTAATTACAGCAAATAGTCTTTGACTTATCTTTGGAAGCTTCTGGAATTATTGATCTCTCTAGGTCTTATATAAATAGTGAAATTTGAATTACTGAAAACAATGCTAATTTTTAAAGGTCACTTTCCTTGCTAGAGATTAGTGACACATTAGCTTCTGGAAACAAACTTGTATAGATTTTTAAACAAATTACCCAACATGGAAGAATGTAAACCTTTTGAATTGGGTACGTGGGTGGTTCAGTGGTAGAATGCTTGCCTTTCACACGGGAGATCTGGACTCGATTTCCAGACCATGCAGCCCCCAAAATAAAAAATATATATAGCTAAACCTTTTGAATTTACACCTATCTTTTGTATTTGCTTTTAAAATAAAGTGTTTGGTATATGTATTCTCCAAAAAAAAAAGAAAAAGCAAAAAAATCACATATCTATTTTAATGCAATTTTATTTGTGCAGATTTAACAATTGTTGAATTCAGAATCAGAATTTACAAGATATATTCATCAAAGTTCCTCTAACATTTTATGTTATCTTCTAACAGTATGTGCAAACTGAATGACTACATTTTATTTTCATTCAGGTATTGCTATCATTAGGCAATTACCACTAGGTTGACACAACTCCAATACAGCAGATTTTATATGACAAAGACTTTCCATTAATGTAACCTTATAAATGTATTAAAAGCCAAAATGAGAGCTCTTGTTTTTCCAGTGTGTTTATCAAACAATTTGTTCATATTGTTGCCTCTAAAAGCTTGCTTTGAAGTAATTGAAAGCAGTAGTTTTGTCACCTTAGGGTAATTGCTACTTACTTATTTATTGTCTTATAATTTGCCTTCATTAGCTTAAAATAACAAGGCTAATTGTGGAACAAGCATCAGGTTTTTAGGATGTTATGGCCATCTGAACTCAAGTATTCAGTGCAGAACAAATTTCATCATTTAAACTGTGCACCTATTTGAATGTGATTAAGGAAACTGGTGAAGTCCTCAAACAGGAAAGAAAAGCATATAGTTGAGTTTCACCAGATGAATTTTCATGTTCTTTAAGTGAAAAAAGAAAAAATATTTAAGGCTGAAGCTGATACACAAGTGTGTGCACATTATATTTAAATAACCAAACTGAGTTATGGAGATGGAGATATTTCATTGGTCTAAGTTACTTACACCCTCTGTGCTGTATCTCTGAATGTATTTATTGCTTCTTGTGAAACTAGTGTCTTGATCTCAAATTTAGGATTTTGCAGTCACCAAATACCAATCCAATTTTAAGTTAAATAAATTCACTCAGCTCCTCAACTATCATCAGAAACTTTTAAGCACATTTGGATGGATACCGTTTTGTAAGTCCAGGGATTATTTTTTCAAAAGTTTAGACATCCCCCAAGTAGTAATATAAAAATATATGAGAAGTTCTGACTATTGTTACTTTTTTCTATCTAAATGCTAATTGCATATAATCATTAATTTGTTCCTTAAATAAGCATGTACTATGCACTGGTTGAATTCTAGATAATGAGACACTTCTTTGATATTCCGGGTAGATTATAGTGTAATATTTATAAAATACAAATAATTATTATTAGCTGCATTGACAGACTATTATGAACTAAGTACTATAATAAGCTCGTGATATATATTAACTGGCATAAATCTGTGAAATAAATTGTGATTCACATTTTGCAGATGATGAAATTAAGTGCCAGAAAAGTAAAGTGACACCATTTCTCAATTAATAAGTGGCAGAACTGAGAATTGAAATCAGCCTGACTTTAGATCCAAATGTCTTACTATTATATTTTGTGAGCCTCCAGAAAGAGTAGACAAAATAAATACCTCTAAAACTGTGTCACAGCTACAATGATTACTACATAAATGGGACAGTGCTAAGAAAGTTGTCAAAGCAAGTGAAGAAGTCAAATCCATCATCTTGATTTGAACCGAGCAAGTCAAGAAAGAATCTATGCAGGTTATGACTCCAGCACTCGGTTTTGAAGATAAGTCAGTGTCTGTGAGCTAGATCAGTGGCTGGAAGGGAGCAACTTGAGCAAAGGATTCAGCTATAAAATCTGGCATCAAAAAGGAATTGCAGATTGTTAAATCAGGACAGAAGGCATGGCGTGGTAGACCTACAGAAGGAAAAGAAAAACAAAGAGAGAGAAAGAGAGTCTGAGAAGAGAGAACAGGCATTGAATTAAACAGTCTCACACATCCATATATTTGTCTTATATATACTAGATAAATTTAAAAGATATCCAGATCATCATTTTTTTAAATGTTTAACTCAGAAAATATTAGCATGTAAACTTTTATTTAACAGTTTTTAATGCTTATTATGAGACTGAAGTGGGCACTTAAGTTTAAAATGGTTAGCTGATTTAAAGAAAATTATCAAGTACACAATAATGCACAGCTATGGAAAAAACAAAATATTTTAAAATGATTCAGAAGATACAAAGGGGTACATAATATGGAGTTTGATCTTATCTTATGAATAGGTAGAACTGTAGGATTGAAAGCGTTGTTGTGACAGAATTTTCATCTTGAAAGTTTTCGCTTAGTAAGGCCTGTGCAAGTCCAAGGAGAAGTTAGTTACTAATAAATTGTTAAGAGGGAAGCAAAAGGTATAGATGAAAAAGACTGAAGAGAATGAATGTGGCTTAGGGCAAAAGGGAATGCTGGTGCCAGTCAATGAAATATAGGACATAGGAGAACAAACATTATTTATTGATTTTTCTTGCATTTTGGTGGAGGTGGATTGAAGACAGTTTAGACATACTGATTGAGTGTCCGTGTGCACATATCAATGGGCTAGATATACAGAGATTCACTAAGCACTGTCATAGGGTCATAGGAAAAGAACTTTTCACCATTATGACAGCTGAACTGCTAGGCAAGGCAAATGTCAAAATAGTATAAATATATTTCAGGCTGTGAAACTTAAAAGATTATGCAATCAGACAATTGTTATAACATTTGCATCTAAATATCTGGAACACACAAGACAATTAGACTTTTGCATCTTTTGTTGAACATATTCAACCAGAATTTGCATGTAATAGGGCTTAAGACTTTGTATTTTTGACAAGTTTTTAAAGTAATATTCAGCATAACCTAGTTTGGGAACCACTACTCTTAAATAAGTTTAACCTTTCCGTAGCAGTCTGACTTCCCCAGACGAACCACCTCTCCATGCTGCTAAAAGAACATGTGAAACACAATACAGAGAGAGAGGATGTGGCAACTTTTGTTCAATTTGAAGAGCAGAAATAGAAGAGGGGACAGGATGGTAATATTTACAAGTCAAGCAAATCAGGTCTAGGAGAGGTGGATGCATATCTCCCCTCAGCTAAAGGAGGCAACTGCTATTCAGCTCCAGGTGATTATTACCTTACCAACATGTGTATTCAGTGTTAAAAGCAAATATAATTTTTAAGTGCTTAGTTGGCAACCGGTTAAAATAAAATTAATCTATAACATCTGAGGCTGGTTTCATCCTACAGATCATCTTTCTGAAGCTCTTGGTCAAACACACTTTCACCCATTATATATATGGAGAAAGGAACAATCCTAGATAATGGCTGCACTTAATTTTCAACCCCCATGTCTCAACTTCACCACTCAACCCCACTTCTGATGAGATACAAAATAGGAAGTTCACAATTATAATTCTAAGATTTAAGATGCAGTCGGTCATCAATTGCTCAACTACATGCTATTCATAATGTGCTTTTCTTCTCTTTCTCTGAATATCACTCTCTGGGCCAGGAATCTAAAGATTGCAGCAGTGGTTAGCATGTAATAGTGACTTTGAGTTTGGATATTCTAAATCTATCAAATTAGCTCTTGGCAATTTACTTCCTTCTTCAGTGAAGGATATTTAAAAAATCAATCTCTTTTATTCCCCAAGATGTTAAGTAAAATAATAGCTGGTTGTCTTTTGTCTCTCAGTGTGATCAGAGGTGTGGGAGATCTAGTTTCTTCAAAAATAGTACCTGCAAAAAGGATGTCTTCCATCTTGCAGATATGATAGATTGAGTTATGTACTCTAGAAAACTAAGAAAGAAAAGAAAACCAAACAAAAATACATTTTATTAATCTTAATCCCATTCATGTAGGTGCAAACCCATTGTTTAATTTTTGTTTGTTTCTTTGTTTTTTGGGAAGTACATGGACTGGGAATCGAACCCATGTCTCCCACATGGCAGGCAAGAATTCTAGCGTTGAACTACCCTTGCACCCACATAGGACTTCTTGAGGATGCCATTTTCAGTTAAGGTGTGGCAAAATGAATCAGGATGAGTAAGCCATGAGGAGGAGCCAGAGGCCAGAAATCCACAGAAAGGATATGACATTGCTATACGACAGTAAAGTCTAGGAACCCAAGCGTTATCAGCCAGCCAGAAACTATGGACCATAGAAAGAAGCAAACCTTCTAGCTTTGGAAACCGTGAACCATTAAATTCCTGTTATTTAAGCCAACCCATTGTGTGGTATTTGTGATAGAAACTTAGGTGAAGCTAAGGTAGCAGGTGATTATGTGATTTATAATAGCAACTTTGAGTTTCTGTGAGGAATATCTTCAGTTTTTCATTTCAAACCTACTGGTCATCCCTCTACACCCCAGGCTCTCTACCCCAGACTGCTGACCTGTATTGAGACATCAGTGGTTTCCTTGCCTTCTGGGAACTCCTGCAGGAGATCTGAGGCGATGTTAGATGAAGGTTGGAAACTAATTTTCCTGGCATCCCTCCTTGCAGGCTTCTGCATCCCTCACCACAAATCACAGCTCCTCCCAATGTGCCATTTTCTTCATTACTGCTACTCAAAGTGTGGTCTATAGAATAATGCTGGTGACAAGAGGCCTCTAGAAACTTTGATTATAATTTTACAGAGTAATTTTTTTGTCTGTTGAGTTTTATTTTTTTTGAAGCAGGATTTGCATTTTGTTTAGTGTATTTCACTCTTCTGATATTTTGTTTTACTGTATCTTACAAAAGTATATGTATGCAAAGATTGGAAATTAAACAAAGCAAAAACAAACAAAAAAAGTGGTCCTTCCTTATGGGCAAGATTGCCAGCATTAGCGCATAAAAATATGAGACACCCAGCTACATTTGAATTTCAGAACAATAACAATTTTCTTTTTTTAGTGTAAGTCTGTCCCTAATATTGCATTTGTTTTATCTGACAACTGTACTACAAGTAGTTTGAGAAATGTTGCTCTACATGATTCTTTCCTTCCAAGTTCTGATATGGACTTTCCAAGCCTTGTCCTTTTAGACATAGGGGTGGTGACAGATCTGATAGTGAGAACAGAAGTCTGCACTATCCCTGTGGTTTTCCAATATTATGCTCATACCTTTTTCAAAAGTTCTTTGTAAAACTATCCTTTGATTATTCTAATTTGTGTGTGCCATCTGTTCTTTGCTGCTACATTGACTGATACAATTTCCATGCTAAATTCTTCCAATTATTTCAAAATCTCAGTATCCACTGCCCTCCCGTTTTTCTCACTAGATGCTCTGTCCTCTGAATTTCCACATTATATATCCCAGCACAGCCACCAGGTCCCTAATTTAGGGAAGACAAAAGTCATTAAGATGCCAATCAGCATTATCCAGATGTCTGCAACTAGATACCTGATTCCCCTAATTCTTCTTTCCCCCTGGCTAACTGCTTTCAATATGTAGTTTACTTGCTCTCAGATCTTGTCACAACCTCTTTTTAATTGGCCTAATTCGCATCCTGCAACTTTGCAATGCAGAAAATGAAATGAACTTGCTGTGAACTAACAATTACCGGGTATGACATTGAACACTACTGTTTTCCGATTTTAGCATTTCTGCCCCATATTGGAACAGATCGAAGATCATCCCCAAACAGGAATTGTTTCTCTCACCTTCACAAAAGAATGCCAGAGTTTTCAGTTTGAAAGTTCTTTCTCTACCTCTTATCAGGCAGCTAGTTCAGCTATAAAGAAAACTCTAGTTTTAGACAGTATCATAAGTTGAGCTAAAATCTGTTTCATTATAAATTTCAATTATTCTAATTCTTGCATCTTGTGTAGCAAAAATATATGGATCCTCTCTTACATATAACAGTAATACTTCATAGCATCAACATTTATTGTGTGGCTAAGAAAATAATGCCATAGTATTAGGCGCTCTTCATTAGGTACTCTAACGTATAACTGAAATATTTTAAGCACACACATACACATATGTGTGTGTGTTTTATGAAAACCATGCAAACCTTCCTCAGTGTACAATTAAATCTATATGCAGCCTAACAATGCCTTACATTAATGCCTTGTATTAACTTAATAGGGTCTCTAAAAATTTCTCTCAACAAGCAAATAATTATTTCCCGTTTGTTAGTAAAATAATGTTTCAGGGATTAAAAGGTAGTAACACATGCATTTGGAGTGAAATCCAAATCTACTGCCTATTAGCAACATGATCTTGAGCAAGCCATGTAACTATTTTATAATTAGGATATGCAACACGTAATTGTGCTATTATTAATAGAAAGACTCATTTGTACTTTTGCTGATGTTTTTTGATATTGCCTCATGTATCCCAGGAAGAGTTTGCAACATGACATATATTATTTATATCTTTTAAGAACAGACCTGTTGTTTCATTTCTCCCTATTGTCAATGTGCACAGATTTTTTTTTAAATATATAAATATGTGAGCATCTGCACTGACTTCCCAGTAGACGTCATTGAGAGTATGGTTAGGTTTAGGTCATGGCATGGCTAAACATAATAAAAGATGTTGGCAAAAGAGTGTATGGATTTCTTGCTCATATTATTATACATTTTCTGAGTTTGCTTTTGTTTATATGATGGTTTTATTTCAAGAAATCACATTGAAAACTTGAAACTGCTGAGTGTATAACAGTAATGCCATTAAAATATGTTAAGTTGTATATATGTTATTTTAGGTTGTATATATGTTACTAGAATAAAAATTGAAAAAAAAATCCATATAACAGCAGAATACAAACAGTGAATCCTAAGTTAAACCATGGACTATATTTAATAGCATCATTATAAAAATGTGCTTTCATCAACTGTAAAAATTGTACGCCAATGCAAGATGTTAATAATAAGATGATATAGGGGTATCTTATATTTTTATTCATGATTGTCCTGTTAATCCACAACTTCTCTAAGTACATATAATGAAAAATATATATTATATCGATCTCTTTAAATATTCTTCCTCTTATCTGTCTTCCTCACCCAAACAATTATTTTTCTACATGAGTAAGAGAAGAGAATTGACCAGAAATTTAATATGTTTTAAGCAGATAATACGTGGAGTTTGTGTTTTGTTCTAATACTCAACATAATATTTCTCTCGTTCCTTTCCTTGACTCGAATTTTGACAAGTGGAGGAAATCTCAGTATTGCCTTCATACTTGGTATTGTCAAGGCCTTTTCTAAATAGGGAGTTGCAAGAACCAGAGTTTGGATCTTATCTGTGATACTGTTTCCAACTCTTTTCAGTAATTCTGGCACCTATTGGACTAACAAAAATTTGTGAATGTGTTACCAGCATCATATGGCCTCATTCATTCATTTATTCATGCAACACAATGTACTGATTTCTATCCTGTTCTTTTGCACAGTTCAAATCTCCAGTTTGATTTGCCCTTATCCTCCAGACTGATGTCAGAGAGTTCATTCTAAAATTTGAATCTGACCATATACTTGCTTAAATTCCTCCATGAATCTCCAACATCCAAGTAATAAGACATATGATATCCCTGATACAGAATGTTGCCCTTCATGATTGAGGTCTGTTGTGTCACTTCAGATACCTCTCCTGTTGTTCCCATACTTGTTCTTACTCTATTCTATAGCTCTCTTGAATTACTTATGTTTCCTTAAATGTACTATACTCCCTCACATCCCTGTGTACTCAAAAACATTTTTTCAACTTTTCATTATATTTGCCTGGTGAAGCCATACTCTAATCAACATTACTGAGCATTTTGTTTTAACCAAGATTTTGTTTTAAGAAGATAGAAGGATTTTGTTTTATTGTATATATGAATGTGCAGCATTTAATCCTTGCAACAGTCATGCAAGGCAGGCATGTTTATCCCTATTTTACGGAGGAAATACTGAGGCCCAGAGATAGCAATTTACTCACAGACTCAAAAACCTTTAATGTAATAGAATGATCTCATTCCAAAGCAGATAATGAACTCATTCTGCCATATTGCTCTTCATTTTTTTCTGTAGTGCAGGATTGAGTTTGCTAATTAATTATCTAGGATTTTTATCTTTATTTTTATTCTTATAACCTGTCTATAATTTCCTTTATAACCCTGGCCTTGCGTTATTTTGGTATCAAAATGAGAAAAAAATGCATGTTTACAAGCAAGCACATATGCACAGAGGGTTGCTATTTTCACCCTACCCTTCTCTGTGATTTTACACCTGTTTTAAAAATCATTTTGCTGTTTTATAAAATGGGTCTAAGGAGGAAAGACATCTATGATATTAACCATTTTATCTAAAATATCAGCTTTAAAATTATATTATTCCAAAAAATATATATTATTCCAGCACTTACATTTTTCTTTTTAGCAGAGGGGCATTTACATTAGCAAGATTTTGTTTCCTGGACCTGATGCCATCTGTTCCTTTAGGAAAGAAGGCTGTGAGCTCTCTCTTCTGATATAAGTTCCATGAACATCATTTTTTTTTTTTTTTTGTCTTCCAGTATCTAGTTTATGGCCAGGCACATATTAGAAACTATCTATGTGTTGAACAAATTAATTAGATTGCAACTTTGCTCTACAACAGCTATTCTATGAGGTCCCTGTGGTAGTTTGACGTTGCTATGGACCCCAGAAAAGGCCATGTTCTTTTAATCTATTCCTAATAGGTGTAGACCTATTGTAGGTGGGACCTTTTCATTAGGTTATTTCAAATGAGATTCAGTTCATTCCAGGTGGGTCTTAATCCTCTTACTGGAGTCCTTTATATAAGAGGATAAAACACCTACAGAAGCTAATATATGAAATTAAAAGAGGCTCACAGAGAAAAACCCAGAGAAGTTTCAAGAAAAATCCACAGGTGGAGATGCCAGAAGCTGAAGTAATGAAACCTGGGAGAGAAGGACCAGCAGACGTCTCCATGTACCTTGCAGTCTAACAGAGGAGCCCAAGCTTGCAAGTAACCAGTATTCGGAGTCCAGGTATCATCCTGTTGATATCTTAATTTGAACATTTCCACAGCCTATAGCTGTAAACTTGTACGTTAATAAATCCCCATTGTTCACAGTCAACCCACTTATGATAAATTGCATTCTGGCAGCTTTAGCACACCAACAGTCCCTTTCACAATTACTCCATATACAGCATCCTTATGGTACTTGGTCTGTTGTCATGATTGACAGTTCTCCCTCCAAAGTCTGTTTGCTGGAAATGAGTCTGAATTCCTCACATTGTGATCCCAGATTAGGCAACAGTTATATTGGTTCCATTTTTATATCTTTATCTAGCAAAGTTTGGCCTATTTGTATCTGATTCCAAGAGACAACCTGAGAGTAATTGCTACATCTCTCTGTGTTCAAGGAAGAATGTGGCTATTAAAGAAGATAACTTGAAAGACATAAAATTATTTTAATCATACTTTTCTAGGATACTCCACTTTTTTTTTTTTTTTAATTACACGGGCAGGCACTGGGAATCGAACCCGGGTCCTCTAGCATGGCAGGCAAGCATTCTTGCCTGCTGAGTCACCATGGCCCACCTGATACTCCACTTCTTAAGTCTAGGTTGCTGAACATTAAGAGTGCTAAGAAAGCTTGGGGAGGCTTTCCTTAGAAATATTCAAGGAAATAAGTAAGTAGTAAAAATATAACAGGAAGCTGTGGGGGGCGGTCAGTGTCCTTCTAATAGAAGTTCTCATTCTAATAGAAGTTCTCATTTTAGTCTCTCCCCAAGCCATTATCCACTGAGCCGTTAAACTGGTCTTTTAAAATATAAGAAAGTTAATGTCACTTCTCTGCTTAAAATATTGCATTGTTTCTCCTTGTTTGTGAAATAAACTCCCTTCATAGCCTTCTAACCTTAATTGGTTTTTAGTGCCTGGCTCAAGTACTGGTCCATGTCAAAAAACTCAGTTGTTATCTCTGAGAGACATAGAGATAATCTTGAACCACTAAATGACTTGGTATTTTCTGCATTGTACTCCAAAAATATGCATTTTGAATTGTATTTCATGCTTAAATTTTTCAATGTATATGTGATATCTATACAATTGAAGGCGACTTTCATTAAATTAGAAAACACAGTTCTTGAACTAGAGATTGAAAATAATTACAGTGTTATAAACTCCATAAACTTTTTCTATGTGGTATTCAAACACTACATGAGGCTGACACTATTTTCAGGGTGAGCAGAACAAGTTCAGATAGAGAAGAAAATTTTATTTTTTCATTTTGATAATTTGAAACACTCTCCTAAGGCAAAGAACAATGCTAGTGACATTGCTTCTATTATGTTTAAAGGACTAAAGAAAGTCTAACTTTTTTCAAATTCAGAAAAAAAAGACACTCTCAATTAAATATTTAAAGATGGTCTATACACCTTAGAATAGGTTTAAATGATTTTTTTGTGTGGAAATGGCATGTACAGGGAAAGGAGGAAATACATTAAACTTTAGGAATTTTTGTAGTTTATTATAAGAATTTATATGAGACTATAAATATCCTTTATCATACTATATAGTATCATATCTTTTAATACATTTAAAGAACATATTCTGAAACTCTATCCTATTGAAGTATGACTCTGCTCTGAGAATAAAACTGACTTATTTTTACCCAAGACCAGACTATTTTTTTCTTTAGCTAAGATTTACATGGATTTTAGGCACTCAATCAAGGAGTTTGATATATTACTTTAGCCATGAAAAAAAAAAAAAAACTTGTACTGATCTCCAAGTCTGACTTTATTTCATTGCTAAACTCCTCACCAGCTAGATTTTACAGCACTGCATTTGTCTCAGTTCCTCTTTTAATTTAGGTGGGAAATAAAGCGCCTCACCATTTCAGACTTCGGGAGATAATTATCTCTTTCCTCAGAACCAAATTCTACAAAGGAGCCAGGGCTCGTGTGTGATAGAAACTGAGGCAACAGTTCTAAAAATGTGTGTTGGGGTTGTTGAGAAGTCAGGTTCCTGCTCCCTCTGCATGCAGGACATGTTTGCAGAAGATGACCTGGTCAGTGTGAGTCATGAAATGCTGATTTAGCTTTCTGAGATTTAAGATTCCCTGGACAAGTTGGAGCTAAAATATAACACTCTGGAGAAGAGCAGAGAGATAAAAGCCATCTTCTCTGTTTCCTCTTCCATTTCAGATTAAACTCTGTCAACCATCCAAGTCTTTGAGAAAAACTGCCCTGCAGCTCAGGAAGAGAAATTGCTATACAGCAGGAGATTTGTCTTCTCCACCTAACTCAACTTCGCCTAGTAAAATAACCACGTAAAGAAACTAGTATGGATTTTAAATGATGATAACAATATATAAGAGTCATTTTGTAAAATTAAACAGGGTCAGGACTGTGACTTGATGATATAAATATTAATGTAGACTCTCATAAATCCTAGATACAAAATAGAGTGGGACTTCTGTGTCAAACTGCCTTTTATTTTCTATGCCAGTGGTAGGTTCTTAAACTTGGCTGCACATTAGATCATGTGAGCCAGTTTCAGAAATCCTTCCAAGTTCTTATCACATGCCAATTCAAAGCAGTATCTCTAAGGATGAAACCCAGTCCTCAATAATTTTTAAAACTCCCTAGGTGTTTTAGTTACCTAGATTGTGCAAGCAAATATCATGAAATAGTTTGGCTTAAACAATAGGAGTTTATTAGTTTAAAGTTTTGAGGCTCAAAGAAAGCACAGATCAAGGCCTCAGCAAGGCCATTTTTTCTCCCCAAAGAGTGTGGTGTTATGGGGCTGACTGCTGGAGATTCTTGGTCCCTAGCTTGTTACATGGCAAGGCACATGACAACATCTCCTGGTCTCTCCCTTCTCTTGTGGGTTCCATAATGTCCATCCTCTTGCTTCCTGTGGCTTTCTCTCTGGCTGCCTGTATTTAGCTCCATTTATAAAGGACTCTAGTAATAGGATTAAGACCCATCTGATTGAGGTGGGCCACACCTTCTTGACTGATGCAACCTAATCAAAAGAACCTACCTACAGTGGGTCCATACCCACAGGAATGAATGACACTTAAGAACATGTTTTCCTGGGGTGCTTCGAGTTTCTAACTACCACACCAGGTAATTTCAGTGCTTATCCAAATTTGATAAAAATCTATCTACACTATACCTTTGAAGCTAGGAAATAGAGATGATTTCAAAGAAATACATTCTAGTATTTACACACAAATATATTTTAGTATATATGAAACATACTGATTTTTAGTTTGAGTTCCCTATACAGTGGGTGAACTTTAATTTTCCTCAATTCTAAATGTAGAGAATTGTAGGTAATGAGTAATGCTTAGCACATAATTACTGAGCAAATAGCTGTTCACCTAACTCTTGTTGGTTAAGAGTTAAGAATATCTTGGCATATTCCTAGGAAAATGTTGTATCTCATTTATCCTCTCTACTTATACCTTTGGCCAATCAGCATCCATTCTTCCTTCTTTATCCATTAAAAATGGAATGTTTGAAGGGGAGAAAAATAAACTTATCTACCCTAAATTTACATTCTTTCCAGGCTGTGAGCATAGACTTGTGATTCAAGCCTGTCCAAACAGCATATCCCATCCCACAAATACTGTGATTGGTTCAAGGCAAGGCATGTAACCCAGTATGGGCCATGAGAGTATGTTCTAGGATTTATGTTCAAATTTCTGAAAGACAAGGACTCTCCTTCCTGCTATGCTTGACACTGCAAAGATGTAGGGTTGAGTTGGTGTCAGCTTTCTTGTCACCAAGCAGATTCTAGTTATATGAAGGAAGACAGAACAGAGAGAAGTAGAGTGATCAGACTCTGGTAGAGATATGTGAGCCATTTGATAAAATGGTGCTTGTAGAGTGAGTTGCTATCTAGTACATCATTGGAACACAGACACAGGTTCAACAGAAGCTTTCAGTGCACAAACATTCCAAAAGAGCAGGGGAAGAAATCCAGTCATGACTGGCTCCCTGCGGAGGCCAACTGCTGGAGTCAGGGTCTGTGGATGGCAGCGAGTATGATCTCTTCTACTGGAAGAGGAGAGACAAATATGTACTGCCTGAGGGCAGAGTATTTATACAATCCCTGGGGGAAGGAGCCTTGCCACTCAGAGTTCCTGCACTGACAAATACATGGGGTTACTTGTTAGTGGTTTTGAGTTCAAGATATGGTCATCTTGAACCATATGGTTCAAGATATTACATTAGAACTAGAGACTCCCATGGGCTGTGGAATGGAAATATATTGAAACATCTGCATCCAATAAAAAAAAGAAGAGGTAGGCAAGGGTTGGGGGATAGCCAAAAGATGTGTTCATGACTTTCCAAGCTGTCCACCTCTCTGCCTTTCAACCAGGTTTAACCTACTTCACCTATTAGCTTCCACAACATAAGCCCACCTCCATTTCTGAAACAAAGGCCCATGGCTCCCAACAGTATTGACAGTAAATACTAGGAACACTAGAGACTGCAACACGTTAGGAGGGCTTCACCTATGCATATCATCACATCATGCAGGGTGATTATGCTTGTCAGGAATAATGCATCCATGCAACCCACCCCTGGAAGACAGCTGGAGAGTTCCCACGTAGAATGTTTGTACACTTTGTGGCCAGTTGGCTTGCTGTTGGATTACAGTCCCCTCCTGTTCCACCACCCATGCGGTATAAATCATTTACAGCAAGAGGCATTAGCAATGCACATATGCCTCCTTGTTGGATTAGAAGGAAGTATAAGGCTATGTGATTAACAAGCACTGCTTTGGCTTGAGAGTCTAATGATTTTTTGCTGAGCCTGAAAGGGCTCATGCTGTGAACTCAGCAATGTCAGCCAAGGTGGCTGACAGATTGCACATCATGTATTCACTGGTACTTATTTCCAGCCAGGACAATAATGATCTGTCAAAGGAAATGAATCCAGAATCATGGATTCTCTCAGCCAAATTATGTCTTGCTCAGGATAATAAATTAAAGGGTGTGGTCCAATGAGAAGTCACAAATTGGTTGTGAATCTTCAAAAGGACAAGTTAGAAGCTTGAGGGTACACTGTCTATCACTGTCCAGTGCCCAATGGGTGGAAAATTTTTCTTTCCACCACAAAGAGAGATAAACCCTAGAGGGGCACAGCCCACCTCTAGACAGTCACTAGCGGTTTCAGCAGTGCTAGCAGAAAGATTAATGAACCATTTGCCAGTCTCATTATATAGGGAATTGTGCCCTGATAGGTTGTCCAGGAGTATGAGCCAGTAGCCAGTCAGGTTCTCTACCTCTGTGATGGCCTGGGTCAGTCTGATGAAAGAGTTTCCTTTCCAGATTACCATCGTGGCACAACTGTAGGACACTGAAAGAGGGGTGGGGAGCAGTAACCAGTCCTGACAGTGGACCTGCAGCACTTTCCATGGGAGCAACTTTTCTCAGATTATTTGCAATAACTTATCTTTTCCCTCTAAGGCCACAGTCTGCTGTGCCTTGCATTGAGCTATAACCTCACCTTTTGCCCACTGATTTGTCTTACCCATATCTTCTGGTTCATGTCCATCCCTTCCTGATAGAGAGGGAATTGTGAGGACTCCTCAAAGGTGTCCCATGACCTTTCCCAAGGCCCAACAGGGGTAGGAATAACCCACTAATATCTAGTATCATGTGTTAGCTTCCATGGGTCCAGCCCACAGGGCAGTTACCCCATGAGAGTTAAGCACTTATAGGCCTGCTTCTGTTACCCCTCCTGTTCTAGTTGGCTGGCTGCTGGAATGCAATATACCAGAAACAGAATGGCTTTTAACAAGGGCGAATTTAATGAGTTGCTGGTTTACATTTCAAAGGCCAAGAAAATGTCGCAATTAAAACAAGTCTAAAGAAATGTCCAATCAAAGGCATCCAGAGAAAGAATCCTTGGCTCAAGAAAGCCGATGAAGTTCAGGGTCTCTCTCTCAAGTGAGAAGGCACATGGCGAACACAGTCAGGGCTTCTCTCTCAGCTGGAAGGGCACCTGGTGAACACGGCGTCATCTGCTAGCTTACTCTCCTGGCTTCCTGTTTCATGAAGTTCCCCGGGAGGCATTTTCCTTCTTCATCTCCAAAGGTTGCTGGCTCGTGTACTCTCTGCATCTCATGGCTACATCGTTCTGCTCTCTCTGAATCTCTTTCTCCAAAATGTTTCCTCTTTTATAGGACTCCAGTAAACCGATCAAGACCCACTCAAATGGGTGGAGACATGTCATCCCCTAATCCAGTTTAACAACCATTCTTGACTAAATCACATCAACCAGGGAGATGATCTCATTACAGTTTCAAATATACAGTATTGAATAGGGATTATTCTACCTTTATGAAATGGGATTTATATTAAAACATGGCTTTTCTTAGGGGCCATACTTCCTTTCAAACCAGCACACCTCCCTTCTGCATGGCAGCCCTAAACTCCCACTATCCTGGGAATCATGTGGAGGGTAACAAGGTAACACGCAGATGATTCCCTGACAGTGGCTGCTGCTCACCATAAGAAGCTTGATTGGGACCCTCTGGCAATAGCCCCTAAATGCCATTTTTTGGGATCTGGATTACAGTTGACATCTTTCATATTGGACCTTTCTTAATACTCTATGTACCTGGACCCATAACTCCATGGTATCAGAATTTCCATGGCCAGTTCAGTGGTGAATTCACTCAGTGGTGGAAGCAGAAATGTGACATTTAGGTATTTCATGGATGTCATTAAGAGTAAGCTCATTGTCCTCATTCTCTGGACAGGTTCAACCTCTGCCTTTCTCTCAGGAAGCTATCCAACCTCTTCAGGTGTGAAAACAGCTCAGATCATCCTTTATCATCTAGGTCATTACAATGATGTCCATCATGATACAGACCTTTACCTGTGAGTAACATAGATGGCTCCTTTCCCTTTCCATGCTCTTAATTATTTCCCAAAGTCACTTTCCCAAACTGGGGAAACTTATTCTCCAATCATTTTCCCTCAATGAACCTGACCAGATTGCTAAGCTATTGGGAATGGCCCATGAGTCAATAAAAAAGTACATGGGGATGTTTGGGTCCAGGGCTAAGAGGAATACTTACAGTTCAGTTTATTGGGCATTTTTCCCAGTGCTAGAGGTATTATATAGTTTTCCTGAAGCATGAGAGATGGCAGCTGCCAACCAATGGGTACCAGAGAGCTTTGGCTTGTCTTTCATTAGTGAAACAAAGCTGAGCAACTAATGGGGCTTTCTTGAGTCCAGGTAAAAGGATGGCAAAGGGAAGGGCCTTCATCTGATGTTGCAATAAAGGGTGATCATTGATCTGGGTCCTCACTGCCAGCTCAGACTTGTGTGTCACACCCTGGAGGCCCAGGTGAGCATAATTCTCCATATTCCCCTTCAATCTGATTATACTCTGTTGCTGGGTCATGCCTGGGTAATGAATCTGATTATCCAGGAGTAAGACATGATAGGGATTTCTGGCCTCAGGAGAATCTGGGAGATCTGGGTAACATTTTCTATTTAGACCAAGATCCAATGGCACATCAGAAGTTGCTCTTGAAGGGTGAGTAATATTGACCTATGTCTAGGAGCCTTTTGGCCTAAAAACCCAGAAGTCTGAGAATTCCTGTTGTTCTGTCCTTCTTCCAAAGGGACCAGTTAGCATGAGCCTGGTTGACAGAAACCTTTATCTCAAATAGAGAGAGCTAGGATCTAAAAGTCAGGACAGCTGAAACTTTCACTTCCACCTCTTCCAGGGCCTGCTACCTTTTCCATCCTCCATTGGAAAATACTTGCTTTCCACATCAGCTGATATACAGCTACCAAGAGAATACAGAGATGAGGAATATGATGGCACCATAAATGCAAATAACACTATGTCTAAGACTGTGGGTGCCAAAGGGGGCACTTCTGCTCTCAAACATCCATATTCCATAATTAGCTGATGTGCTCCCCTCACTTTTTCACTGACCACACTGAGCTATTATAGGCAGAGATGGTGGAAAGGAGGACTCAGCAGTTAGAAAGTCTTTTATGAGTCCCATAATATATTTTTCCTACCAGGGAGGCAGTATTTCTGCTGATGGTCAATGTGGTGAGTAGATTAGAACACGGAATTTGGGTGGTCCATCACTCATCCAACCATAATGGCCAGAATTCACTGTGTATCCTCACAGCTATCACTAGGATATGCAGCAGTCCCAAATATCAATCCCTATAATGCATTCCCTGGTGGGAAACCTGACTAAGGGGCATCCAAAGGGACAAAGGAACCAATTCACAGGGTTGCAGTAACCGCCCATCCCCATACCCATGTGGAAGGCCCAAAACCTCCCAATACTATTCATCACCTCCTCCTCTCTGGGTCTCTGAGAATAATAGTGACCTGGACACCTGTATCCAAAAGCACATAAAGGTTTGTTCACTGCTTCCAAATTGTAAACATACTGTGGCATGTGGCCTTTGGTCCTGAAGGAATAGCCAGGGCCTTTGGCCCCACTTCTAATCCATTTTCAATTTGTTAAAATATGGCCAAAGAGATCCTCTCAGGGGCTAGATCCCTAAGAATGGTTGAAGGGAGAAGTGGGAGATCTTCAGATTCCTAGTCTTCTTCCCCTACTATATCTGGGAACTGTGAGGAGGGAGCTGGGCAGGGACAAATTGTTCTTGTTGAGCCCATGGTCTTCCTTCCAGTTTCATATCTTCCCCCAATTCTCCATTGAAGATCCTGTCTACGGTATCCATCAGGATCCTTACATAGTAGCCACAAGAATATAGCTCAGCAAGTGGGGACCCCAAATTGAAAAGGTGGCTGTTGTCCCATCTTGTGGGGCTCATGATTTGCTGAGCTAACATGTGGGTGCTACCACTTGCCAGTCTTGTTTCTTGGTCAATTACCATGGTGGCCACCATCCTAATACTTGACCCTTTGACCCAAGCAGGGAAGGTATCATAAACTTGCCCAATTGTATCTCTCAGAGGAAGCTCAGAGTGAGAAGAACTAGCTTGTCAACCCATTCAGGGATTCCTCTTTTAATAATATCATCAATACCCTGCTACCAAGATGCTAAATCCCTCCAGTGGGGGTAGAACATCCATGTGCCAATACCCACTTGTTGCAGTGGACCATGGCCTTCCCCTCCTTATTCCAAGGCTTAGTTGGAATTTGGAGGACACCGACAGAATGGGATATGTTAGTCTGACTTCCTGAGGTATTCATTCCAATGGATGCTATGGTTGTGGAGTGGGAACAGCTACATTATTAGCCACTCCTTCTCCAGCCCTACCTCCTCCTCCCTAAACTCTAATTTACTAAAAGTACGTTGGAGGCTGGGTTGGAAATGAGGTGGCCAAGACTCCTCCATTCAGCCTGGTTGATCAGGTGGTGGTGACACCCTCATCATAAAGTCAAGACAGCCACAAGAGCAGATATTCTTTAGGCTTATGTCTGTATCTATCTTTCATATCCTATATCTCCTTCTCTGTAAGAGCTTGTACTTTCATTTTCACTTCCATGTCCTCATCTTGAATTCTAATAATCTCCGGAATAAAGACCAGCCTCATGTTTACCTCAAGATAAGTCTGGGTGGTCTGATTAGAGTTATGCCTGCTTCTAGAATAAGGAAAGCTATAAAAGGTCATGAGCTTGAGGAGTTTAGGCAGGTGGTAGAATTCCCAACATCACTAATCTCAGTAGGGAGTCAGCTAATCAACAGCCTGGCATTCAGGGGGATTATCAAAGTCCCATTTAAGCCTACCCTTCCCCAAAAGAATGGAGACAGCATAACCTAGGTCCCCCAACCATGAGTCAGTACCTCAACCTGAGCTGGTAGGTTGGGGAGACCCTCAAATTTAGCCTACAAAGACATGAGTCTTGGGTTGCCCAAGGTGCTCCTGCACAAAAGGAACAAAAGAGCAATAAAAAAAAAAAAAAAAGCCTGTTCCTAGCTTCCCCCTGTACTCTGATGCTGTGACAAATTTGTGAAGTGAGTTGCTACATGGTACACTGTGGGAATACAAGCTAATGCACAACAGAAACTTTCAGCAAGTTAACACTTTAATATTTTCACTGCCTCCTGAGTCCAAGAGAGCAGAGAAAAGTATCTCACTATGGCTGATGCCCCAGGGATGCCAACTGCTAGGGTTAGGGTCAGAGGATAGCAGTTCTGCATACCCCACTTTGTGTGGAAGGGAGGGAAAAATCTGCATTGCCCTAAGATAGGGAGTTTATACAACTCCAGGGGAAGGAGCCCTGCCACTGAGTTCCCACACTGACAAGCACCTGGGTTGCTTATTCCCAGGTCTGGGTTCAAGGTAAGGTCAGGTTATTCCATTAGACCTAATGCCTCCAGTAAGCTGCAGAACAGAAACATATTGAAGCATCTGCACAAAATAGAAAAGGAAGGGGACTGGGAGATGGTTGTTAGACCTGCTATGACTTCCTGAAAGGTGCCTAAAGCTAAACAAAGTCATGAACTTGTATGTTGTTTTCTGTTTGTTTGGCTTTGAGTTTTGTTTAAACCGATGTGGGTTGTATTTTCTGACAGTTTAAACCTAAAGATTGTAAATAGACATACATTTTTTAAAAACCCTTTCACTATTTCCCTGACATTCTGCCCCCTTATGATTTGTGTCCTGGAAAGAGATATTACTTTGGTTTATAAAATAAATCATGCATTTTGCGGTATCCATTTCCCCATAGATGCTTTATTTCTCCAACAAAAAATGCCTTCACGTTTTCCTCCTGATCAAACACACCTATTCAACAAAATTTAGATCAGATATTCAATCCTTACTCTTGTTTCAGTTTCCAGTAATAGAAATTTTCTTCCTCTTCCTCTTTGATTCCTCTCACTTATATTAATATGTTAATTTTATTGTGTATACCTAAAAGAAGAATTGATTTCTTACCTACAATGACCACATTTAATATGGTGACTAGCAGAGACTAGAATCTCTATTAGTATTATTGAATTAATTGAACTGAAATTTTTTGCCAAGTTAATAAAATTTCAAGCTGGCTTCATAAATACAATTACCAATAGCCAAAACAAGGGCAGAAATGTTTCATGTGGTTTCACTATTTCTGAATATTGTATTCAATTCTGGGTACTGAACTTTTAGAGGGATAATAGTAAATTTGAATATTCCTATCTGAAATGATCGGGCTGAATTTCTTGAAACTGTTGCCTTTGAAGCAACTGAACAAACAAGACATCTCTATTTTGATGATTGTTTTCAATATTTGAAGTCTTATGTTGAACTAGAGATCAAGACTAAAGGTAGTGGTAGAATTTCTAAAGAGACAGGGAGCACATGGAAGATATGTTTAGCAAATAGAAGCACACACTCTGCATCTTCAGAAAGGGTGACACTTTCTGTCATTTAAAAAGCTCCTGAAGAGAAAAGTAAAAGTTAAATTAGGGGACTTCTCTAATGCTTATTGCTTCCAAGGATATTTGATTCAATGAGGGGTTGCAAATATCACTGAGCTATAAATCAGGAGACCAAGACAATATTCAAGTCATAACAATAGAATAGCTGTGTAAACATTTTAAAATAACTTTTTTTTTTAAAGCATTTATTGTTTACAAATGAGGGGTTAGGATCTGGATGATCTGGAATACTTTCCCCAGCTTAAAACTGCTAGAGCTTTATCTTCATTTCTCTTCATCCATAAAATATCTCTGCTTGAATTCTCCTTAATCTCAATATTTTACTTTTATGGGCCATCTAGAATTAAATTAGGAGAAAAACTGAAAATGCTTAATTGTATGGAACAGTGGAGGAAAACTGTAAACAGAAAATATTAAAAGGTTTAAATTTCAGGGATGAAAGTAAAAACTTTTTTATTTGTATGCCTTTAAAATGACCCTGCAGTTTATAATTGGGGGAACATATGTCTAATATCAATCAAGTTTCTAAGTTATTCCTGACACCAATTTGGGGGCATATGCTTTGAAAATCGCATCCTTCATATCAAAGAAGAACAATATATATAGATGTTATTAACACTAATTGTGGTATTTCAAAAGAATTGAGAATATACACTACTAATTTGGCATGAATTTAATGACGAAAAATGATAATCTGTAATAAATCATATAAGTTTACTTAAAGAAATTGAGAAGCAAAACACACATTTCAGGAAAAGAAAAAAGATACACATCTTATTGAATACGTATGCAGTTTTAAAAGCATGCTAGAACAGAATTAGGTGTATTGGTTTAGATTATGAAATTTCTTAACTCTTTTTGATTGGAAAAGCTTCTTTTAATGAAAATGTTAAGAAAAACATTAAAAGTTGCCTTAACAGGAGATATTTACAGTAGTTCATTGAGGGGTTATCTACAAATGTTGTCAGAGGGAATCATTTATAGCTCTTAGTAATGTATAAGTTTCTATATCACAATGAAGAACTGAGTTGCGACTGGGACTTGGAAGGATGTTTTGCCTGATTTAACATTTTTCTAAGTGATCTGGAAGAGAAAGAGTATCATTTGCCAATGATTCTGATCTCTCCCACATGCTGAAATATCAAGCCAACTGCTATTCATTTCAAAATCCCACAATCAGAGTGAGTGGGACAGAAAGTGACAAAAAAAATGTAAAGTCATATTTTGGGGGAAAATAGCTTCAATCATACTTACAGAAGGATAAGATCTGAGGGAGTTAACACTTCACCCCATCATCAACAACAACCACAACAAAAACTTTCAAGCATTTAAAAAACTTCCATTATATCATTGGATCAATGATAGAATGGAGAGCAATTTGGCTTCAAAGACATTACGATAACAAATCTCACTTGGAAAGACATTGGAAATAAACCAAATTGTAATAATGGCAATAATAAATATCAAGCATCTACTGTTTGTCAAGTTTTGTAGTCATTTCGCAAACATTAAATTTTCTTGAACACCCATGAGTTCCTATTTTATAAGTGGGGAAAATGGTGCACTTTAGTATTTAAAAGTACCAGTTTTCAGCTAGGGGATTTTGCTCCTCCAGGAGGTATTTTTGAAGGGGACATTAGGGCAAGGAGATGCTACCAGTATCTAGTGGGCAGAGAGAGAGGATATTGCTAAACATTCAGCAATGCATAGAGCAGCCCCCCACAACCAAGAATTATCTGACCCAAAAAGATGTTAAAAGTATCAAGTTAGAGAATTTCTGGTTGAGAAACATACCCAAGAACTTTTCCCTCTGACTCCATCTTATACTTTGTACTATACTCGTTACACTACGGTAGGAAGAGTTTCAGAGATCAATACAGGGATAGAGAGACATTGACATAAAGCAGACTAAGTCTGGACAAGAAAGAAGGTGAAAAAAATTTATTTTATTTTCCTTTATGAATTTAATAAAGATTATATATATGAAATGCTGAATAAAATGATGCCTAAAATAGGATCCTATCCTCAAGGATTTTGAAATCACATTAAACTAGATTGGTGCAAAAAAACTCGAAACAAACAAACAATAAATAGTGGCATAGAGCAGAAGAGAATAAAGTCACAAAATAGGTATGAATACTTGGGGTTTTTAGTAGGGAGAGGGCATATCAGGCCTTAAAAATTAGGAATACCCTTATGTGTAAAGTTGGATTTTGTTTTAGCTTAATCTTAATGAGAAGATAGATTTTTAAATTAAAAACAAAAGTATCTGCTTGGCTGGTAGCATTGGTTTCATTGTTCTTTTTTCCTCCCCGCCCTCCCCTCCTCCTTCCCTCCCCTTCCTTCCCTCTCCCCTCCCTGGACCTCCAGTTTTTTGTTTTGTTTTGTTTACTTTTTCTTTTCTTTTGTGCTTTCTTAATAAGCATTTATTGATGATTTGATATGTCCTACCACACACAAAATTGAAGGATATTGTACTTGTCCACCAGATTTTGCAATCAAGTGGAGACAGCATACTAATTAAGAAGTGGTTGTAAAACAATGTTGAAAGTGCCATCATAGAGAACCAATATAGCACAGTTAATGTAACATTTATTTGAGAAGATAAAGAAGGAATATGATTCTGATGAGAAAAAGGAGTGAGGGAAGTTTTCTGGCTGATACCATTGCTGCATCAAGTAAAAGTGGGTGGCTAAAGGGCACAGGGAAGGCTCAAGCAAGGCAATGGAAGGCTGGAACAAGTACACGTGGTTCTTTCTGTTCTTAATGCTCTCCTCACTCTCTCCTTCCAAAATGAGCATCTATATCCTCCAGATCTTTGCTCAGAAATCCTTCTTTAGAGAAGCTTTCCTTGACTCCTTTGACTTGATCAAATCCTTCTATAATGAGCATAAATATCACCTTGTAGGTCTCCTCATGACATTTGTTACAGTTGCAATTTTATATTTATTTGTTTGACTGTTCATTGGATTAATAGCTGTCTCCCCAACAGAGAGTAAGAATTGTGAGATCAGGGACCATGTCTGATTTGGATCACCCAGACAGAGCACTATAGTTTCAACAGAGTTGGCGCATAATATATATTTATGGAAATATTGAGGTAAGACACAAAATAACACTGTCGTGTTAAAGTACAGCCTAAGGTACAGTGGATTTTGAATTTAAGGAGCATAGTAACCTGGTTTAGAGAAGTTCTTTTTGTCTCATTAAAATTCTTGGACTTCATCCAGTAAGTGATGGAAAGCCACTGGAATACTTCAAGTGTTGGGGGTTCACAATCATATTTTCACATTACATGGAACATTTTAGCAACAATAAAAAAGGTGGATTTGAGGATGAGGGTAAAAATGGAAGATAGACCAATAGTCATGAAAATATTACAGTAGTCTGGGGGTGAAAAGTTGAATCCCTTAGTAGAACTCTGACATAATATGCATAAGAAAGAAGTCCCAGAATTTCAAAAGACAGATTAGATGTAGAGATTGGAAATCTTTTAACATAGGCACTAATGATACAATTCAAATTAAGTGGCCACAAAAAACAAACAAAAAAGATTTGATTTGATTCTCCCACCCTCACTCCGAGTATCTGTTATGTTTCCAAAATAATCCTGATGCCACTGAGTACGGAGGTAGTTTGTTATCTTTATTACTATTCTTCTGAGCTGCTCTTCCTTTCAGATAATTTACCATAAATCCATCAATGCATTGCTGTGCTCTAAATAAAATATATTCCTCAGGCGTGAAGTCATATCCTGACTTTATAAATGATGCTGCAAGGAAAAGCTAACTACATGATATATCTGCAAAGGCTTAAGGCAATTTATTATGGTGGATTTGATTTTAAAATGGAACTATAAATTATATGCAGCACTAAAAATTATAAGGTTTGATGATGAGCTTTACTGTAACTCTCATCTGAGACAAATGTTGCTGTAAAAATCCAAATCAGCATTTAATGAATTGACAGAAGTTGGAGAATTGAGCACAGTGCTACTTTGCAAAGCCTGAAAAGCATGTACAAAGACCTAGGTCAGAAGGTAAAAATCTGTACCTCCTCCGGCCAAGCCCCTGGAGACAGAAAAGCTTGCAAATTGCATCTCTTCAAGGTGTATGGTAGACTGTGAGGCTGAGGGGACAGCCTTGATCTCTGCAAGAACTAGCCTCTTATTTTTTAATGCTCCAAAAAAGATAAAGAATTAGTAGTTGAAGCATCTGTTCCTGCACATGCTGAACTAAGGATTAATCCTGTATTTAGTGTAGTCACAGACTTTCTCAAAGGGAAGAGCGATCTGAAAATATAAATCACCAAAAGGATTTTTCCCTAGAGTGTTAATGACAGGTCAGAAATTTCTCTAA
This sequence comes from Tamandua tetradactyla, assembly GCF_023851605.1. NCBI lineage: Eukaryota > Metazoa > Chordata > Mammalia > Pilosa > Myrmecophagidae > Tamandua > Tamandua tetradactyla. The sequence goes on along the minus strand of NC_135345.1, from coordinate 28,949,423 downwards.
AAAGGAAGGAGACAGGCAGAACTCTATTGAAGATCTAACCCACCCTGTTACGCACCCACACCGTTTACTTTGGGGGAAGCAATTTAATTTCATCAGGAAAATACAGCTTCTGCCTGCAATCTCTATTAAATGTTTAATTAAAGTTAATGGAAAGTCTCTATTTTAAAAAGTAATTAAACACTAGAACACAAGAAAATGTCTTTCCTCCTTTTGGTTGTTATTCTTTTAGAAACAACTGCATCATTTTGGCCTTACTGTAGAAAAACTCCAGTTGGATGTATATTAATTATATTAACCATGTCATCTTCTAAAGCTCTGCTATATATGTGAAGGGAAATAACACATTTTCAAATAAAATGGAAAATGATCCTTTATGACAATATTTTATATGAAAATAAAGAAAATATACCTGTAGCTATTTATGTCATTATTTCCTTTTGGTATTGCTCATCCAAAGGCATTACGCACCCAGGAGAATTCTGGTTCAGATGGCAAAAGACAAGCAAAAGTGCTCAGTAAGCCAGCACATTATTCAAAAGATAACGAGTATCTGAAACTTTCATAGATACTAAATTAAGACTTGCCTTTTCTCTTTGACAGCGCTGGGGGAAAATCAGCACATTCGGTCTTCTGTACTTGTGGGTATATTTAGAAAGTCACAAAGAGGAATTCAGTGGACTGAATGTGTCCTTACACCTCCCAAACGGCAAGGGACTTAATGGAAATAGTGGCTTTCTTCCTTAAATACCTTCCATTCAACTCGAAGGACCAAGGAAACTGGATCATGTTTTTCTTATTCGTGTTTGAATCATGGATGCCCACAACACCATGCCTCCTACATAGTAGGAATTCAATACAATTTTGGTGACTGGACGAATGAATGTAATTTGCCCATCTGTTTTGTATTAGGAAAAATATATTTTAGATAGTGCTCTGATGTGGGTCGTGTGTGTGTATGTGTATTTACTTCAATACTTTTTCTATTGACCTTATTCATTTCGTCTTTCCTAAATTCATGGTTTGCTATAAATACATATCTATAATATAGGCAGGAATAGTATCAGTAGAATAACTGGAATAAAAGTATGGCATAGATGTTATTAACAATCATTCTAATTTGAGTTTGGCATATACATTTAATTTTATCATACATGGTAGCATAGAAACAGAAGAGAAATCAATACAGTGAAAACTGAATGTGCGGATTGTACTGTTCAGCTTACCATCCTTTCTCCCATTTAAACTACTCCTCTGAACTTATAGTGTTATAAATTGCCTGGGCCACATCACGAAATTAGGAAGCAACTGACTTTTCTCTGAAAACTTTGCAAGCTCCCATCTGCTCTAGAGTGGAGATAATTAGGTGGACTTCCTTGTCCTACTTCTCTTAAATTGGCCTAAACCAAAAACCTATTATGTTAGCAGAGTATTTAATTGAGAGAAGTATTTGCCAATCTACTAAGAATGTGAAAACAAGATGAAAGGTCATGAGGCAACCCTTGCAGCAGGTGGAAAAGAGGAAGATACAAATGAGGTAATGAAAGGGTTGTGCTGTAAAGTCTGATGTTCAGCCAGGCAAGAAGGTGAAGTAAGAAAACATGGAAGAGAAAGTTTAAGAAAAAACAGTAGAAAGGGGTAAAAAAGGGAAATAGAAGTATAAGTACACAATTAATTTTCATGGAGGCAGAATGCTTGTATCTGCTTATATATATATTTTTAAATCTGAAAAAGGAAACACACTATGGCAATATAAGAAAAATAATCTATATTATATTTTAGAATAATATTTTCTCTATAGCTTTGTATACCCTAGAATGATATAACTTTCTTTAAAATTACCAAGTCTCATAGAAATTTAGATTTATTCTTACAAGGGATATTAGCAGAAAGGGAAATCCTACTCTAATATCCTGATTCTTTTTATCTGAAGGAGGAGCGCTGAATGCAGAAAATCATTGAATTCTTTTTTCTTCACTTACCACATTACAACCTATGCAATTTTTCTGCTGCTGTATCTATAAACCATATCCCCATTTCACTTACTTTATCGGTCTCCATTATTGTCATACATGAGCAATCCTATATCCTCCTCCTGAAGAGCTAAAGCCTTCTAACTCAACCTCTTTTCCTCCTAATTTTGCACAATCTAGTCTTCATACAGCAATGATCTACCTTTTAAAATGTAAATTAGATTAATTCATTCCTTTACTTAAATCTTTTCAATGAATTTCAATTACAGTAAAAAAAGAAAAGTAAAAAGTTTTATCTTGATTTACAAAGTTTCATAATCATCTCTTTTCACTCTTGTAAGAAGCAGGACAACCTTACCCTTGTTGTGCCTTGTAGGTCACCATACCTACCTATTTTTGTTTGCTAAAGCTGATAAAATGCAATATACCAGAAATGGTATGTAATCTTTTACCTACTCTGGAGTTTTTTTTTCTTCTTTCTTTTATCTTATTATAAAGGATTCCAATAAGAAGAGTAAGACCTCCTTGAATGAGGTTGTTCACATCTCAATTGAAATAACCTAATCAATGATCCCACTTACAATAGGTCTGCAGTAAAAACCACAGGAATGAATTAAAAGAACATGATCTGTTGGGGGTACATATGGCTTCAAGCCATCACACTACCCAGCCTTTTTTAGGCTTGACCATTCATTCTATTGGTCAAATAAATCACAGGCCACACCTAGACACATAAGCTATGCCTGAACAGAGCACTATCTCTTTGTTCAATTTTGTCCCCTTCCATTAGAAACCTTAAAGTCATAAGTTAACTGTCCTTTAGGGTCTACATGACAGAGTGCACTACAAGGATAGCACTCTGCTCTTCTCTTCACTTTCGTGGCTAAGTTAATTTTAGTTAGTTTTGTCCTATGGAGCCCTTCTTCACACAGCTGGTCACAGGGGCAGTGTACAGGCCATATTTCAGGGGCAGTCAGAGAAAATGGAAAGATCAGAGGCTAAGCATTGGTTTGATTGTGTAGGTTAGCATCCCAGGTTTCTCACAAACCTTGGATTGCTAAGACAGGAGAGGAAGAAAATGTCAAAAAGGACATGGCTCCTACATCAGGGTTTGTAGCAAATTAAACCATGTACTTCAACAAACACATGTGCTATCTTTAATCCATGTGGGTGTGAACTCATTTAAATAGGACCTTTAGAAGATGTTATTTTTAGTTAAGTTGCAGACCAACCAATGAAGATGGGTGTTAATCAATATTACTGTACATCTTATAAACAAAACCTAGAAGTCACAGAAGCCAGAAAGAAGATGCTATCACCATGTGACAAGAGGCAGAGATAGAAACCAGGGATTCCTAAGGAACATTGTGCTGGCTTCTGAAAGGTACAGACTCCAGGAGAATGCAAGCCTTGCTAGTATCTGGATTTGGGAATTTCTTTTGCCTCAAAACCATGAGCCAATGAATTCCTGTTATTTAACCTGACCCATTGTGCAGTATTTGTCACAGAGCCTTGCAAACTAAGATGGGATTTAAGCGAGATAACCCTTGAGTACTCTTAGAATGTCTGAAAACAAATTTTGCTGAAAGGATCAAAATTTACAGAATTCTTTGTCAAAGAAAATTGGGACTAACTTATCTGCCCTTCAGATGGATAATGATGAAGGCATTTAAACCTGGCACGCACTGATATATGTCATGATTCCTACTAAACTCAACTTCACTTAAATCAAGGAAGAACAGGTGTTCACTAAACTGCAGGAGCAAAATAATGTCATCTGTGCCATTTGGTAAGGGTTATATTAGAGTTTACTTCATCCAGCATTTAAAATAAATGATCTGCTGTGATTATCCAACACACCAGCCAGAAGTTTAAGAGACTCTTTTAAGTAAATCTGAATGCGAATGTTCATAAGTGCTTGTGAATTGAAGACGCAAGTGGCTTAATCTAAATCACAGCATGAGTAATTTCAGTAAATCCTCCTCACAGAGCCACAATTCACCAGAGGCCAGATCTGTGACAATCTTGTTCTCTAACAGGAATTGTGAACAAGGCTTTTTAAAAAGACACTTTGCATTTGGGAGATCATAGTGGCTTTATTTCTGCCTACATTCTCTCCAAATTCAAAACATGTGGCCCATCAAATACAATATAAACCATCGTTTTAAATTATAGAATAATAGTAAGACATTAATATTTTTAAAATATTAAGCATTATGTGATTAAGTTGTCATAAATGCTGAAAGCAATACTCATAATTTTTGATGTGAGCACTGAAATCTCTAATTTGACTGGCTAGGTTAAATATATCATGAATTGAAATTAGGAACTGAAGAGTTATGAAAGTGACATTGTCATTTTATGGTGTGTTTCAAGTAAATGCAGGAGGCAGCTGTGTGAAGCCAACACTGATTTACAAAGAAGTTTCATCACAGAGTATACATAGCATCATGATCATTATTAAACATGCTGCATTCTTGAATTTTGGACATAAATTGTGTGACTTCTGTGTGTAGAAGTCACAAGATTGTCACAGATCTGTGTGCAGGTACTGTGTTTGATAGCCGTCAGTGGATTCAAAGATAAATAAATTTTGCTCAAAGTCTAGTTTCCCTCTATATCTATGTTTCCTAAGGCTGCTGGAACAAATGACCACAAACAGAGAGGCTAAAACAACAGAAATATATTTTCTCACTACTCTGGAGGCTGCATGTTTGACACCAAGGTGCTGGCAGGGCTAGATTTCACCTCATGTCTGTGGGGAAGAATCTGTTCTATGCCTCTCTCCTGGCTTCAGGCTTTGGCTTGCCAGCACCCTGTGGTGGAAAGCGCCTCAGCCATCTCATGGAGCTTTCTGCTCTGTCTTTCTGTTTGTATTCCGTTCTCCCCTCCATATATGGAAACAAGTCACATTGAATTAAGTCTGCCCTAACCTAATTTGGCCTCATCTTATCTAATAGCATTTCTAAAGACCCTATTTCCACATAAGCCACAACCACAGGACTGGGAGATAGAACTTGAACTTGTCTCCTTGGGGAATGCAGTTCAACCCAGAATACTCTATTGTAAAAGGCCTGGACTGATGGCTGGGGATATGATGGCTCTATGATGTGACTGTATTATAATTGTTCCAATTCCTAAGGAGATTCTAAGAAGTGATATAGTGTATGAATATCTGTACTAAGATGTAGAAGAACGGTAATAATTTCCAGATTCCAAAATCATTTTAGTAAGTTATTGACAATCTTCAATTTTACTGAAATTTGTGATCCTCAAAAGCAGAATAGGTCTGCCTGGTATTACTCACCAAGAGACCTTTACTTTCTCTTTAGCTTGACTAAAACTTGCTTCTAGACCCCTGATGCCCTTCACATTGGCCCTTAAAGAAACCAAATAAAAATGTTCCACCTGACTTCAGCAGTATTTTCTGAGGAGATAACATCGAGTGATGGACACACTCCACTGCTTGATCTTCTCATTACCTCACCCCAGTCCGTACAAACTCTCCTACCCTCTGCTTCTGTGGAGTTGAATCGTCTCCCTTTCCTACTGTGATAACCTTCTGGCCTGTCCATCACAATGGCATGCTGGTCTCTCCTCCTTTCTATTGCATATAGCTTTCAATAAAGTCACCTTTGCCTATTCCACATTGGAGCAATTTTTTTTCTTTAACAACAAATATAATGACATTTTAATCTAATGTTGCAACAAAGTTAAATACTTATACCATCTACATCACATTCTAATCATTAACTCTAACGACTGTCAGGTTTTCATGTATGAAGGGAGAGATGCTTATCTTGCTGTACATTAGCATCAAATATAAGAATCTATGCTTTTGGGCAGGCAACCATGGCTCAGTGGTAGAGTTCTTGCCTGCCATATTGGAGACCGGGTTCAATTCCTAGAGCCTGCCCATGTAAGAAAAAAAAAACAAGAACCTATACTTTTGCTGGAGAATGTGTATGACCTTTCTCTCTCACATTTCAACTTTGTATTCAATGGTAAGCTGCCAATGCCCATAATCATACCAAGGCTTTATACCATCAGTACCAGTCAGCGATGACTTACTATCTATTAGCACTGACAGTCTGAAGAGGCCCCATAACAAATAGTGCTATATGTTTTACCACAATATTTTACCGCTCTTACAGAATTTTCTTTCCCCTTGAAAAGGAAAAGAAATGCATTAAATATTGTCAAACTTCCTTCACTTCCTTGGTTTTATTTTCTTACTCTTAACTGTGAGAGATTTTGTACTATGCACCAGAGCTTTAACACAAAAATTTAATTAAATTACTAGGCCCCTTATACTTGATTGTAAAAACTGGTGAAGCAGGAATCTTCTGATGCTCTGAGATGCTCAAGTACCTAGACTTCTGTAAAAACAAAGGGGACTGATTTCCACTCACTCTCACTTACTGTGTTCTTACCTCACTGTTGGATCCTGGTCTAGTGAGTCGAACAACACAGAAAATAACATCAGTAAGGATTTGGCCTCTTCAGAAAAAATCTGAGTACCCAGTCTGTTGCCAGAGCACAGCTTAAGTGTGCAAACTCTTTGCAACCCATTCACTATCTCTTTTTCATAGAAACTTTTCAACAACATTCCCTCTTTCCCAAGGCCTCATTTTTTATTTTTTTATTTTTTTATTTTTTATTTTCAGAGTATCCACAAGCTAACAGATACTTAACTGGAGCCCTGTTGGCACTAGAGTCAGCCAAGCCCTGTTGCAGGTTTGGGACTCTCCTCACAGAAAGAATACAGAGGCAAGAGGGGTCAGAAATAATAAGTAGTAAAGTTTATTAAAGAGAGAGGGAAAATACATAGTAAAGGGATAAAATGGCCATGCCTTGAGTTACAGTGGGTTACCTTACTATATAGGGAAATTTTTTCCAGTGATTTTCAATCCTCCCTATGAACACCAGGTGTCTTCTTTGTTCTAGGGAGAGACAGCTATCACTGCATGTGGCCTGCCATCATGTAACCAAAATCTGTCCTTGGGCAGATAGTTAGCAATCTTTATGACCCCATGCTTTCTATCATTAACTAAGAGTCCACTTCATATCATGATTTTACAAGGTTTTATGATTTGGGGAAGTTTGGATGGTTTGGGGAGGTTTCAGGGCTTCAGGGGAAATGTTTATCCCATGAAATTTACAGCTGTGCGTGAACTCTTCTGAAGCTGAATACCAGGGATCACAGCCTTGATGCCCTATTCTAACTGCATCAATACCACTCTTTTTATGAAGGTGTATCAGCTATAGGGGCTTGAGGAGATAGGTTTATAGACCCAGTGTGCTGACGAACTTCTTTTTTAAATAAATAAACTGGCTTTCAGTTACAAACCCATAAAACTTCTCTTAAAGTGAGAGTGAAGAAAAAAATAAATAAGTGGAAGAGATTTAATATTTACCTGCCTCAACATTAAGATAGGATCACAGCTTCAACATCCTTCATTGGCTTGCAGATTTCTCCAAGTTTGTCCTTCCCTATGAAGGGTTTCAAGCAAGGCTCTCTGCAAGATCTTAGCAGTGATAGACACTTAAAAAAGGCTTTTTATTGACCTGAAATGTCAAGATACAATGCTGTGGTTTTAAAGATGCTTTTAAAACTCTACCATGAAAAAAACAAAACAAAAACACTCTACCATGGTATGTTATGTGCATCCTGGAGACCTGTTTTGTGAAGGATATTGTCACATAATAAATCTCTAGGAAATTTCATTTGCTCTCTCCCTATTTCATCATGAGGATTTAACTGTCGTTAAAGATTCTATTTCACAGGTCAACTTTATGCTTGTAAAACCTGGAGAAACTGAAGAGGGTGAATCAATGATTCTGTGCAAGCATGCATTCTATGGTCTGCAGAAGAAAATTTGTATCTTTTGAAGTTTGTTTGTTGCATATCCTAAGCTCATTCCTTTCCCACCCACTCACATCCATTCTGAAATTTTCAGTTTGGAACTACAAGCAGTCACATCCACTAGCATTGGGCAGAAGAGATTCTATGTAGCCTTTATCAGGCTCAATAAAAGAGACAATTGAAACTAAAAATGGGATAATTCATTGTCATGAAAGTTGATTTTAAATCCATTAACCCTAAGCATCCTTTTAAAACATGAGGAATGATACACAATTACATCAGGTTACAAGACAGATACTTTATATGTTTCTTATGGATCAAGAAAAACTGTAAGCATTTAAAGATTTCTTCCTAAACTTCAGTTTTCTCTAAGCTTCCTTGTAGCCCTGAAAAAATGAAAGCAAAAAGAGAATAAAGTCAAGACAAAAAACAGGCACATATAAAACCTCAAATATGGCAGGAATGAAAGTGAAACCATTTGTTTAGTCATCTGTTTTCAGTGTAGTACACGCAATTGTTTATATACATTTACAGATTTTTTTGTTTGCATAATAATTTATCTATTTTAGTTGATAGGCATTTCGAAGCTCTCAAAATCATTAACTTTTTTTTTAAAGATTCTTAAGAAATAAGAGATAAAGCTTTTTAATGCTTTGTATCTTTACAAACATTTAGTAATTTACATGTCAGATTACCCTCAAATTAATGAATTCCAGGGCTACTGTTAAAGAACTGCTTTGTCAGTTTCTTTGAAGCATTTGTTCCTGACTTAAACTTGTTATTTGACCAAACTTCAAGTAAGTATGTTATTATATTTTTCAAGACCTGTGCCATAACTCAAGCTTGAGACAAGCAAGATGGCATAATCAGAAATATAATATGTGTGAATTAGTCTGTTCTGACAAGAACATAAAAGAGACACTTAGAGGGAAATGAGTAAAATATGAAGAGAGATTTATGATACTTGCTGTGAGAAGACTTCCTTCCTGCCCAATATTTGTCAGATGATTTTAATACTATCATACCCCTTTAGATAAATAACCTAAGACCAATAATTGTCTTTCAATCTGAGCTCCTGATACTCCCCCCATACCCTAAACCTGCTCGTCCAACAGTCTTCATTTTTTCAGTAAACGGCCGCTCCAAGCCTCCAACAGCTCAGGACAAAATCCTTAGAGTCATCCTTGACCATTCGTTTGCATTTCACATTCTCTGCACTTACAAATTTTCTTAGCTCCCCCTTCAAAATGCATTTAGAATCTGAAAACTTCTCCTGAAATTCCCTGCTATCACCGTTGGCCAACTAACCATCATGGATCACTGGGATTATGGAGTAGCATCCCAGCTGGTTTCCTTTCTTTCCTTCTCGCTCCTCACTCCCCAGTTGGCCCTCTCCTGTCCTTCAGACTGTTTTCAACCCTGCAACCAAAGTAATTCTGTTAGAGCATGAATTATATCTAGTCAGATCTGCCATTCTACCACCGACAACTGCCAAGGGCTTTCAATCCCATGCTAAGTAAAAGCCAAAGGTTTCTAAATGAGCTGTGAGACCCTATCTCTACCCCTTACTCCCTAATCTGGCTATCTCTATTATGTACATTTTGTTTATTATTTTTATTTGACTTGTTGCTAAAACACACTAGAGCTCCTACTGACTAACAGTAGCACTCTTTACTTCTTCCTGGAATGTTTTCTCCACCATCACAGCTCCACCCACATTCCTGACCAACTTACTACCTCTATTCTATACCTTCTAGCTTTTATTTAGGTGTCACCTTCTCATTAACTCATCCCATGACCACTCTGCTTAGCACTTTAACATCGCTTCCATCCAAGAACTCCCAACTCCCACCCCTACATTATTTTTCACTATATTAACCTTTAATATTCCATCAGTCAAGAAATTGCTTTGCCAATTTTCATGGAAACTCTAGTTAATTTTTACTGGGAGGTTTTGCTAAAAATCAATTCTACAGTCAACTAGCCTCTGTTTCTTATTCCTCAGCTCTTACATCTTTGGCTAAGTGCTTAAAATACTGTATATTTCCTTGGTTTTTCTGTCTCTTCTTAATAGAATAAAGCTCCATGAAAGGAGGAATTTTTGCATTTTTATTAACTTCAATATGTCCAATATTTGTGAAAGTACTTGGAACCTATTACTATTTAATAAATAAGTAGTTGAATTTGGATTTTTTTATTTTATGGATGACAATGTGCTTCTTTCCTATGTTCTTTTCCATAATTGTTAGACCAATAGACACCAGGACCTGTAGATAAAAGTAGGTATAAGTGTGAATATAGGAAAATTCCATGCTTCAAAAATTGCAGATTTTCTTGATGTTTCTTCTGAAAGGATTTCCATTGACCACAAACTCTTCCTCCCTCTTCTACCCCAAAATCTTATGGTCACAGGATTGTGACAATTCTGGTTCATTTTTATAATCTATGTGCACTCATCATAGGCTCTTGGATAATAGTGGGCATTTAAAAACTATTTTGATATGTATGATTGAATATCAGATGTATTCTCTATAAAACGAGGAATTTGACCTAGAACAAAGTTTCTAAATTAGCTTTCTTGTCGTTTTGAGCTGTACATTTGATTTCAGTAGTATTCACCTTACCTCTCTAGTTGTGATAGCCTAAAACGTTACCAAACATCCCCTGAGAACAAGATCATACCCTGGTGAGAACCATTGGTCTAGAAGAGCCTAACATTTTATAAAAGAAGATTTTAAATTTCTTATCTATTACCCTAATAGATGATTCAGACTCCTAATTCTCTCTCCTGCTATCTTCATTTCAAATACCAAAATATGCTGTCATCTACATAGCAGAACAAAAAGATGAATCATCAATGATTCTTGAGTCTCAGTTTGCTAAAGCTACCAGAATGCAATATACCAGAAATGGGTTGGCTTTTAAAATGGAGATTTATTAAGTTATAAGTTACAATTAAGGCCATGAAAATGTCCAAATTAAGGCTTCAACAAGAGTATACCTTCTCTAAAGCAAGCCTTCTGACATTCGAGTTTCATTTATCAGATAGCTAGGCACATGGCTGGCATCTGCTTGTCCTTCACTCCTTGGTTTTGTTGCTTTCAGCTTCTGATTCTAGTGGCTTTCTTTCTGAGTATCTGAGGATCCTCTCTATGCATCACCAGGCATTTCTCTCTAAACTCTCTCTCACAGTGTTTCTGCCTTTTATCCTCTCATAAAAGGGTCCAGCAAAGGATTAAAACTCACCTTGAATTGTGTGGGTCACATTTCAATCGAAAGAAACTAAGCAAAAGGTTCCACCCACAATAGGTTTGTACCCACAAGAATGGATTAAAAGAACATGGCTTTTTCTGGTGTTCTATCTTGGCTAAAAGTTAATGAGTATGTCTTTAATGCTTCTATATTTGTCACTCTTTTTAAATCATCTCTTCATTCATCATGAGGAATATTGTTTTCTCATTATATGCGCAAAGGTGATATTTAAACTGCCAAGTATGTTACATGAACTGGCCTGCAGGCTGAAATAGAAAACTTATATTCATCAAAATATATGATTAAATAAAGGTTTATTTTTCTTTGCTATTATCTAGTTGTCAAGAAACTCTTCACCATTAGTTTGTTCCAGAGACAACCTTAGAATTTACAAGGTGTTGCAACAAGAGTATCAAACATCTTGATATTTTTTAATTTTTGAATTCCAATGAATATAATGTCTTCTGTTTGTTAGTGCAGGGCATGTTGCATTCATTGAATGAAATATTACATATAAAGAAAATGTCTTTCCATCAAACTTCTATCTTTTCTTCTGCAATACTTTAAGTAATTAGTCAGCAAAAAGCTGAAACCACTTCTTCAGTGAAGTTCAGCATCTGGAAAATATGACTAAAGTGACTTAGCAAACATTTAAATTCATTTACATTCAGAGGTCCTCAAGTCTCTACTATGTTGTGGAGTTGCAGAAACACTTCAGCTGGATGCATCCTGGCTATAGAAGACACAGCACATTTCCCAAGTCAGTTACCAATGTGATAAAATATAAGAAGCAAGAAGATTTCTTCACTCCTGCTTCTCTTCAACCTCTTCCTGCCACCTCACTATCTAATACGAAAACAGAGGTATTTATAGTTAAAACTGTAAAATAGTGCAAAAATAGTATATCATTTCTATTTGGGGAGATGGAAATATTTTAGTAATGGGAGATGATGATGTTACCGCAATGTAGGGAGTGAGATTAGTCTTACTGAATGCTGTTTTCGGGGAATGATTGATGGGGAAAGTGTGTGTTGTGTATATGTTCCAACCAAAACAACAAGAACAACAACAATAAGAAAAACCTGGAAAATAAAAATCTGCTTAGGGGTTGACTTTTTTTGGCTTTTATTGCCCATTAAGTAATCTTTTTTTTTTTTCTGCCACCGAAAATCCCTATGATGATAGAAAAAGAAAAAAATAGCTGATTATGTAATTTCAATAGAGAAAGAACTATGTTGTCTGACAGCAGAGAAAATATTTGAGTAACCTTTGCATCTTCAGCACGTAGGACAAGGGCTGGAATGGAACCTCCGGTCACTCAATAATGGTAGTTTAAATAAAATAACACTGAATGAAAGAGTAACAAAAAGTAGTGAAATAGCATGATCTCTGAAATAGCAAACTAAACTAATGTTGAGATTTCAACTGTCTTTAATAATCACAGCCCTCACATATTTGCTTTAAGTGCAGACGGAAAGTGAAAAATCAGCAAAATAAAAAGACTATATTTCAAACAACCTTTTTGTTTTTCCCCTAATTATATGAAAATTTGTGCCTCCACATAATTCTGCTCCCAATTTTTTATCTTCCTCTATATACTCATTCTGAGTGGGATGTTAGAACCAAGAGAACAAATGTGAATACTTACATAGAATTATGGGAAAAATTATTATGATTATAATAATGTAGTTGTAAACATGTTTTTACATACATTATTTAACTTAATTCGTTTTAACCAAAACTTACTTTCTTTTTTGCCTACATATTTTTCTTGACACTATAGTAAGCACCTGAAATACATTAATGAGTTGGCATAATTTTAAAAAATTCTGTAGACACCATATTACTCTGAGAAAGAATGTCAACTCCCCAAAATTATGCTTCTGATTTTTGTTAATAATTGTTTTGATTTGCTGAAGTTGCTGGAATTCAAAGTACAAGAAATATGTTGGCTTTTACAATGGGAATTTATTAACTTACGATTTACAGTTCTTAGGTTGTGAAAATGCCCAATTCAAGGAATCATCAGGAAGACACCTGGACACTGAAGATGGGCTGCCTACATATAGGACACCTCTGTCAAATGTGAACGCACATCGCCAGCATCTACTCATTCTTCAACTCCTGGCTCTCATTCTTTTCAGCTTCTAGTTCCAGTGGCTTCCTCTCTGGACTTCTGTGGCTCATCTCTAAGCTTCTTCATGGCTTTTCTCTATAAGCTTCTCTTAATTTCACTTCTCATAAAACACTCCAGGGAGAGGATTAAGACCTACCTTATAGCAGCTCTTCAGTTGAAATCTAATCAAAAGTTCTCACCTATAATACGTCTGCACCCATAGGAATGGAGTAAAATAACATGTCCCTTACTGGGGTACATAACAGCTTTGAAGCACCACAGTTTTAATTCCAGTTGCCAATAAAATCTGCAGATATTTCCCATTATTTTAAATTGTTATTCATTTTTTCAACCATTAAATACTGTTTGAGATTATGTGGTTTTTTTTTTTTTGAAGTCCTATTCCTGAATATGGTGGTGGTTAAAGCCAATCTCTGGCTAATAAGCACTTTCTTATTTCCTATCAAAGGCAAGTTTTGGTTATTTCACTTAAAAAGTAAATTTTCCTAAAGTTGAAAATGAAAATGTGTTTAAAAATTTTAAAAACCATTTATGCTTTGCATCTAACAACGTATGTATAGTTTAGTCTACAGTTCAGTCTTAAGTCAACCATTGCATTTCCCTATTTTATTTCTATTTTGTGATTTCCTACTGAATTTAGACCACCACAGGTCTGATCTATCTGGGAAGAGGGAAATGATTTAAAGAAGATATGACTATAGTATATTCAGTAGTGTTGGTTCTAGCTTTCTACTTTATTCCCCTTCAAATGGAAGTAAGCTTGTGAAGGAAGGAGCTTAAAGTGTGATTCTTGGGCATTTTTTCTCCATTCTGTGGTGGGAATGAAGCAAATACTTGGTTTGCAATTTAAGGGAGCATAACAATTTGAGATTTCTTTAAAGCTGACAATGAATTCACAAATCATCACTTTCGTACTTGCTTGGTTGAAATAGTTTCATTTCTCTACACTTAAACATTTTCTCTGGAAAATGTGGGAAATAATATTGACCTTACTCAACATTAACTAGTAAAAATTATAGCCATGCTCTTAATAGATGCAAAGTGCTATGCAAACGAAAATGCTAAATGAGGCAATAAATCTTATGGAATATTCTTCTACTCTGTTAAAACACTTGTTATATTTCTGTAAAAATCGGTTCATATTGTGATCAATTATGCTGTATTAATGAGACCATCTTAAGGTGCATTTATTTCTGGATGAAAAGAGAGAGTGTTTCTTCTAAGTAGTGTTTGGGAGATATTGGCAGCAAAAGTCTGCTTAAAAATACATGCCCCATGAGTGACTAGTAAAATATTGAGTAGGTCATTTGAACTAAAGATTTAATTGAGTGTTTAAATAATGACTTTTCACTATAATGTGAAGCTGCTATTTTTTATTCTCAAATCATCTAGCTCAGAGAAGGTATCTGAGTGTATATCACCTATTGCTCCTTGGAAAAGGCTATGGATCTGGTTACAGCTGGCACAAACAAGGGATTCTGAATATTAAAAAGTGTTCTATTGGTTTTAATTGCCTCATCTTGGTACAAGCCCATTTAAAATAATCCATACATAAAAATTAGCATAAGAATATCATTTTTAAGTGCCTTATGTTAGGGCAATCACCTTACAATATGTTTTTGAACTCAGTTAATCCTTACAAGAATGTCTCACAATAGTCTTTACAGAGGAAGAAATAGAAGTTTAGAAACTTGACTTCCCAGAGTTACACTGCTCTAAATAAGTGAGCTAAGATTTAATTCCATGTCCATATAATTTTAAAACCTTCATTTTACTTATTTCCTACTACAGTACAGAATAAAGATAATGAAAGCATATAAATATTTTGAATTTGTCATCATCTATTTCTTTAAACTTGCAGCAAATTCACAAAAGAACGGACTTTTAAGTATTTGTTGTGAAATTTTAAGGAGCAACTTAAAATTGTTTTGGTGAAAGTGGGTTCATTTATAAAAGTTCAGTTGAACTCACATTTATGACTCAGTGTTACTTTGTATTAGGCATCACACTTAGTGCAGGAGAGAGATATATAATATTCGCTAACAGAGAGATTACTTCTGCACCACTCAGCATTTTATATTTATTGATAATTTAATCCTTACAGTCTATGAGTAGGGATCATTAAAAATATACCCAAGTCATAAATTAGGAAATAGGGATTATTTTCCTAAGGTGATAACCATCTACCAAATGGCAGAGCCAAGTTTCAAAGCCTGGCAGTTTGTTGCACAGTCTGAATTTTTACCTACTATCCTAATCTAATTCAGTCTTCCTGCCGTCTATTTGCCTTCCAATCTAGTGGAAGTTTGGAGAAGGAGGAGTGACATTTTAGGCTTCTATATTTTCTTTCAAGAAGGTAATGATTCACTGCTCTAATATAGTTGTATCAAATATTATTATGGATATTTAAGAAAAGTTTGTTTAATGTCATCAAAAGAAATATTGCATAACATTTGTTATAAATGCAAAAGGACATGAAGGGTTTGGAGTAGATGGATAAACTGTATCCTCTCAATTCTGAAAGCTTAAGGTCCTATGTCAATAACTTGCTAGTAACCCCTTCCTACCCAGCAACTCCAATGAAAGGACAAGTACATCAAATCCACAGTCACAACAAGCAGAGTTCGTGTTAACAATTACATTCCTTACCATAGTCACTATCTACTGTTTTTGCACATATGCCAGATTTCTTGTTTTGATTCAGAAAACAAAAGATGTCACAAGGGACTTTAGTAAATCAGGTAATATGAATGATATTTTTGAATAGTCAGATAATTTACAGAAATCTTACTAAGTACTTTATTATAATTATTGCTTAAAATAATTGCTTAGAATACTGACTGAAAATGAAAATTATCATATAATTAATTGATTCTACCTGTCAATTTTATAATTCAAATAAGTCATCAATACATATTGGCTGTTGAATTTTCATTATTGTTTTGGTGTTTTCTAGTTGATGTGTTACCAAAAAGAGAAGTCAAAAACATGCTAGGGATACCAAGAGTGCAAATTGAACTTCACAGCAGTACTCTACAATTCTACAAAATATTATTTTTACATTTATCGTCAGCATGTGGAATGGGAACTGATGGTGAAATTCTTCCCTAAAGCTAGTTGGTACAATGAAGTTTATGCTGTCCCTGATATTGTTAGAACTTACTCCAATGGCTTAACCTAAATTTACCTATCAAGGTAAGACTTTTGTTTACAAATTATTTCCAAGCCCTGTCTTTGGATCCCTATTCAAGAAATCCAGATCTTTTTTATCTTACATCTATTAAACTAATTTTATCTCCAGATTTTACTCAGAAAATGCACTTAACTCATTACCTACTAAAATTAGCTGCCAAAATCCGATCTTTTAATCTCCAATGTCTTGAATGAAAATCTAAGCCACATTTAGCTACAAAGGAAGATTTTTTCCTTTAGGAAACTTGCAACTCAAAGTTATGTACACATTCTCATCTTTGATTGTAGACCTAGAAGAGATTACATAAGCTTTTTGCCTAATGGACACTGTGCAGCTGGGGGAGTTGGTGAGTTCTAGGGACAGATGAAGAAGTGGCAGGGAGAGAGACTGAGTCAAGAAGAGCTTGAGACCATCAATCCTTGGTCTATTGCAATGGATTTCAGTAAAAATCTAGATTCCCACACCTTATTCCTAATATTCAAGTTCATTAGATAAAGGCCCCCAAAGGGGGGCCTATGAGAAAAATTGGTCAGTCCAATACAAGTCCTTAGATTTTCAAAGTACACCCTTAGCTCAGTGGGTTTTTGGTGAAATAAACTATAGGAAATAAACTACAAATATTTTTTTACCCAGGAAGTAAACTACAAATATTTATGTGTTCCTCATTTATCACCCCTGTATATGTCTGTGTTTTCCAATTTCTAACTACTTTAGGAACTATTTGGTTCTGTGATATCAAATATAGTATATTTTCTCAGTTTCATTTTTATTCTTGTTGTACCAGAGTTTTTAAGTCACATTCATCTGAATGTGACCTCTTACCAGCATTCCCAATTCCATTCTGCCAATTCTATTGCAGTGTTACATTCAGAGTTCTGTCTTCATTTCCACTTTCTCACAAACATACTTTTATTTGGGGTTCATCTTGGCCCTTGCACTTCTCTGTGGCCTCACACTCCTAGGTAACTGATAGTTATCAAAACACAGAGACCATCAATAGGAAGTGAATGAAGGCTAATGTCAGTTACCTCCCCCTAGCTATATATTTCATGTTATTTGGTGGTGGATGATCCTCATTCCCATAAATATGTGAGGACAATATGCATCATTTGTGACCACATAAGATAAAGAACTAGAAAATTTCCATTCCCTCAAAGCTGCACATTTGACCCCTTAGTCTGAGAGAATAGGGCTTTTTTTTTTTTTGTGGCATCTATTCACTCAATTCAATGGCATTTCCTTTGTTGTCTGTGTTAATGGATGTTCCATAATCTTATGGAAGTATGAAAGGATGTCTCAAAAGACACTCCGGGTTTGCCACTATTTCTAGTGCTTTCAGAGCATGACATGACTGATGAATCAGACCTAAATGGAGCCATAGGCACTGTCAGTTACAAATATGCAGCGCATACACAGCTGATAGTTCATATGTCAGGAGCACTGTGTATTTTTTTCCCTCAAACAATAACTTAAAGTTAACTTCAATTTTTTTTCTTAGTGCAACAAAATAAGGTTAGTATTACTATAAAATTATAACCCAGAATTACTATTGAAGTTTATTCTTTGGAGTACCTAGAGTATTTATTGATAGCTCTCATAGCTATCAATAAGAGTCTAGATAACTCTATGTATAAATTCCTGAAGGATCACTGGGATCTTCGAGTTTATCCTAGATATTTGATTTACATAAGTAATCGAGGAGGCTTTTAATGTAGGGGATAAAGCAGGATATGAAATCACGCAGAGTTGTGTTCAACTGATGGTCAAAACAACAAACCCTAGGTTGATTTTATGCATGCAGAAAATAGCACTGAAAAGGTAGTTTTAAGAAATATGTTAATGCAATGGTATATATAAAATAATTATGTTGCAATTGGTGCATGTTTTGCTCTCAGGAGACAAGTGTTCAATAGATATATAAAGAAAACACATAGAAAAATACATAGAAAATAAACCAGGGGAAATACAAGTTTAAAGAAATCTTTAAATGATCAAGAACAAAATTAAGAAATATAATTTCATAAGAAGAAATGAGAAATATACATATATGTAACTTTCAATATCAAGCATTCTTGAATATTTAGCAAAATTAATTCGGAACCAATAGCTTTATAAATTGCTGTTATCATTTTGGAAATAATATAAATTCAGAATTAGATTAATACCTTGGATACAGTAATATCAACCCTAAAGAAATACTATAAAATAAAATAAAACTTATAGTGTTATATACATGAAATGCCTATACAAAGCAAAAGAGAATTTAAAATTAATTAAATATCTCATTTTATGTTTATAGGTAGAGAAATTATGGCATTTTAATAAAAAGAAAACTATGCATAAGCTGGAAGTCATAATTACATGAAACATGAAACTATGTATCTTTGAATTAAGTGAGTTAAAAGAGAAAAATAAAAAATTCAAAAAAAGCTGTGTTTACAATGATTTAAATGCCAAGTGGATATCTAGATTGAGGAAAAGCAATAAAAAATTATTTTGGCTGTGTACTTTGATTATTTTACCTTTCAATGATTTTTGGAGTTTTGATAATTGTAGCATGGTGAGATAAGAAACTCTGTTTTTAATTTTGTTTTATTACGCTTGAAATTTTGCATGTCTGTCACTTGACATCTCTGAATTTCAGTTCACAAATTTATAAGTTGCAGATAATTAAAATTACATTAAGGAGGAGTTGAAAGCCTATGAGTTAATTTCCTGTTTCCCACCATTGCCTGCTATACTGTGGAAAATCATTATGTATTCATTGGTCTGCATCCTTAAGAGTTCAATCTCTTTCCACATCAAGACTATGAAGAGATGCTCTGGATGATCTACAAAGTATTTGTCCCTCTCTAGTAAAAAGTTCTATTACAGTATATTTCACAATGTTTAGAATGTCTTTAAGAATGGGGCATTTGTGTTTTCTGCAAGATCTACACAGCATAAAAAATTGTTGATATTGGGCTCCCAGGCGCTATGAGATTTTCCTCATCAAAATTCTCCACTCTCTGTTTACAAAGAGTGAAGAGAAGCATCAGGGAGTTATATAATCATTCATAATAAAGCACCTGGGAGTTATGCAATCATTCATAATAAAAATCATCCTTTCAGAGTGACATCAGGAAAATGAAATCACAAAACAGTAAAGAAATTCAGCCTTGTAATAGAAAAACGATTGTCAAAAACTATTTTATTTTTCATTTAAGCACCTTCTTCAAGTCAAGGATCCCAGTAATAGAAACAAAGGTTTTTTTTTTTTTCAATTCAAAAGTAATTTTCTACTTTTGGAGATTCTCAATTATTTTCAAGAGTAGGTATAGAGGTCTAGCTTCTAAATGCTTCCCCACAGCTCCCCATTCCCTCAATCTGAAAATGGTCAGTAATGGGGATAGGTGCAAATTGTGTTAGGAGGCTTGAAGGGGCTCTTCTACCATGGCCACTGTAATGAATCATGAGTTTTTTGAAAATATATATGTGAGATAACCCCTATCTAAGAAAAATAATTAAACTTCTCACTATGAATCATGTTTGAGGAATAGAATGCTTGCCTCACTCCTCTATTGTGGTTCATTGTGGTTATAAAATCTGAAATGGAAAGGTATCCATCCAATCAAAGTTATTTTGGGCTATTTTTTTCTACATTTATCTCTCCCCTCAGACTAAGGAAACCATAGATTCCATCAGGTGATGAAAGTTTCTCCATGACCTATTTCCATCATATTTTCTTTCAATATAAATGTTATGCCAATATAGGTAATTTCAGCCCAAAATGGTCAATTCTATTTTAATCCAGACTGTATTGTGGTTTCTTTGGTGAACAATATCTCCATATGACTCTGCTCATACACAAAAATATCATATTGAAGTCATAACTTAACCAAAGATTATTTTAATAAATGATCTGACCCATTTCTCCTTTCCACAGTTTAGAACACAACAGCCAGCTCAGAATCTCCGTTAAGTTGAAGCCTCCCCAAATGGCTTCTCTGAAGAGTTGAGCTAGATGAATCTTCTCCCCACTCCACCCTCAAACCACACAGAGCTTTAACAGCAACCTAATTGCCATTGTGACTATTACTATTGTTTTATAGCACTTTTTACGCAGAATCCATTTTAAAACCACTGAGTTGACAAGTTATTCTAATAGACCTCTATTGCACACTGTTTTACTTCATGTATTGATTTTGTTTCTCACGTTGTCAAAGATGTTGAATACAAAGACAGAGAGGCTCCTAAAGTTATAGAATACCATTTATCACATACGAGACTGGCATCTTCTCACACAAGTAAGGGAGACTCTGGTGCTTTAATCCCTGCCTAATCCTCATACTTGAAAAATCACCAGTGGCTATCTATTAGCCAATATTTTAAAGGAGACAGCTCTATCAATACTAAAGAGACTGCTTTTAAAAGTGGCCTTGCTTTTGGAATACTCGACATTGAAAAGGAGCTGCAATATATATATATATATAACTATACATTCATCCATCCTCTGGAAAATGTGTGCAGAGAAGAAAGCTCTAGAGAATGATAACACATCTGTTAACAGAAATGAAACTTGTTAAAATGTGACCTAGACCAACCTGCCATCAAATCAGTGAAGCAAAATCCTCTGTGAGCCAACAGAAAGCATTGAGCTAACATTGTATAAAATGCAACCTTGTTACATGTCTCTGCATGTATTCTTTATGATCCATGCTTAGAATTCTGGATGTTTACAAATTCTTTGGTGAGGAATGGGCAATATTAATGGAAAAATATTAAATTAAAAAAATTATGTTAAAAGATAAATTGAACAAGACAAAGTAGAAAGAAATCATCCCATCAGGTTATTTTACCAGCTTAATCATCTTAATTTACTAATTTCTCACCTAGAAAAAGTATGTTGTATTTTTTTTGATGAAGCGATTTCAAATTGAAATCGCTTCAGCCTATTTTATGTGCTCAGATATCTTAATTTTTCCATGTACAGCTTGGTTGACCTATTTGTAATCAGGCTGATAGGTATAAATGCCTTCCAGTTCACAAGGAGTCTAAACATCAGTGAAATACATGTAATATGCATAAGAGTTCATATAACTCATGCAAATTTACATGTATTTGTTCCACCATCAAAACTTGCCCAATCATAGTTTTGTAAAAGTTACTCGGAAAGTGGAACCTGAAACCATAACAAACTTGTACTCTGCTACATTAAAATCTGCTGCTCTATTTTGCCCTCAGAATAGCTATTTTAACCAGACATGAATTTCTAACATCACTCATAGATCTTATAAATATTTTTATGCTACATATTTTATAAAGATTAATATTACCAATGACCTCATCAAAAAAACCTTTAAGTTTAGAGAAGCTGTCAAATTCAAATTGGCTAATACAAGTTTCCCCACATTTCTCTTGCTTGAAAACCTGAGTTTCAGCATTGGCAGCAAATACTTTCAGTTGTTTTCCTTCAAATGGCAGACTTAATTTGTTCATTTATGAGATAGTGTCTGCCAAGCCCAAGCCTATTTAGCCTTATATTTTCTGTCAGTTGAGTTCTCCCAAAATGGCATTTTGTAAAAAAAAAAAAAAAAAAAGTGACTAGTATAGCTGGCAAATCAAGCAATCACACAGTAATTTTCCTTGAATAAACAGTGCACTTTGGTTGGCAGCAAAAGTGCTTTATGTATACTTCCTTTTGCTATGGAGAATACCTCAAGGATTTTGGCTTTAAAGAATAATACTTTAGTGCTTTCACAGAGAAAATTTTTAAGTGAAATGTGAGCGTGCATGAGTGTGTGTGTATAGGCACAAAAGCACGTGTTTCTGCAACTGAGTGGAGACAAAGAACAGAATGATTATTAATGCCATTTAATGCCACTGCCTTGATTCATATAAGACTCTAGATGTTTTACCTGCCAATTCTTTTGGACAGTCAGGACAAATGCCTAATTCAGGGAAAATGGCAAATAACATCTTAATTCTATTATACCAATAGCTCTGACCTCATCTCACATATCCTCAGAAAGGGTTTCAGGAAACCCTAAAGCTCAATGGACCAAACCTTGAGAACCTCTGCCTAGATCAGTAGATTTCAAAGGAAATAACAAACGAAACATACACACGAAACATACACCTCCTGATGGTATTTAAAAATTTACAATATTAAAATACATGCCATATTAAATTATCTTTCTTTCTTAATTATATTTATCACTTATGCTTCTGCTGTTTCAGATGCCTTTAAATGGATTAGTTTCCTGTCAACATTTTCTGAATTGTAATAGAAAAAGGTACAAATAAAAAAAAATCCTAGAAATTCTGTCTTAGAAAGCCTTTGCTTAACAAGATTCTGCTATTATATTCATCCTCCACCATACTAACCACAATGTACTGCTGACAATTAGAAGCTTCAGTCTTTATCTCTTGGACTTGCTAACTACAGAAGTTCTCATGATGATTTTAACACATAACAGAACAATTTCATGACAGATTGAATATCTATTTAAAAATTTAAGGTTATTTTATAATCTGAACTGGCAGAGGCTTAATTCTTTCCAAATATTTAAATTTAGCTGAAGTTTCAAGTAGTTACAAACTTAACCCTTAATGGATATTATTCCAAAACCACTATGAGCTGATATTCACAAAGGGAAAATTCACAAATAAATGAAGCTAAACATTTTAAACTCTTTTAAAAAATATTTTTATTGACAAATTTCCTCACACATGCAGACCATGAATGGTGTATAATCAATGGGTCAAAATATCATCACGTAGTTGTGTTCATCACCATGATCAGTTTTTAGAACATTTGCATCACTCCAGAAAAAGAAATTAAAAGGAAAAAGAAAAAAACTCATATATACCATACCCTTTACCCTTCCTTCTCATTTACCACCACTATTTCAATCTAACCAACTTATTTTGTCCCTTATCCTCCTTATTATTTATTTTTTATCCATAATTTTTTGCTCCTTGGATAAAAGGAGCATCAGACACAAAGTTTTCACAAGCACACAGTCACAATGTAAAGGCTATATTGTTATACAATCATCTTGAAGAATCAAGGCTACTGGAACGCAGCTCAACAGTTTCAGATACTTCCCTCAAGCCACTCCAATACACCATAAACTAAAAAGGGATATCTATATAATGCATAAGATAACCTCTAGGATAACATCTCAACTCTGAAATTTCTCAGCCTCTGAAACTTTATCTTGTTTCATTTCTTTCTCTCGCCCCCTTTTGGTAAAGAAGGCTTTTTCAATCCCATTATGCCAGGTTTCAGCTCATCCTTGGAGCTGTCCCACATTGCCAGGAGATTTACACCTTGGGAATCATCTCCCATGTAGGGGGAGAGCAGTTAGTTCACCTGCCCAGTTGGTATAGAGAGAGGGGCCTCATCTGAGCACCCACTCTGTGGGTGACTCTTAGGCATAATTATAAGTAGGCTTAGCCTAGCCCTTGTAGAAATAAGTTTCATAGCAGCAAACTCCAAGATCAAAGGCTCAGTCTTTTGATTTGGTTGTCCCTACTGCTTGTGAGAATATCAGAAATTCTCCAAATTGGGAAGTTGAAAATTTCCCCCTTTCCCCCCAGTCCCTCAAGGGGACTTTGCAAATATTTCTTTCATCATTGCCCAAATTACTCTGGATGTATTAGGGCATCACACTAACCTGGAAAAACCAACAAGATTTCATGCCCTATTCAAGATTCCATGTACTTATGGTGTCCAAGTAAACTGACCATACAAGGCAAATTAGGTAATGTGCCACCCAAAATATAAATTCTGCACCAAATAAACATCTCTCCCTTTGGTGTCATACAGAAGTTGAAGTTTTAAAATATGGACCATATCATCTTTTACTCTATATTCTGACTTACTTTAGTCCTCTCCAGATTAGCTTCACTCATATGTCTAGTCAAAGTTCGTCCCTTTTTCATCTTTTAAACAGTTCCTATATGGGGTAATGCTGACTTTCACAGCTTTAGAGCTTCAACTCTGAGTCTCAGGTGTCACATAAATATCCAAAGTTTCTGGAAATGACCAGGTTATATATAAAACAGCTCAATATCTCAGAACTTTGAAATTACAGTTACAACTCCTGAATATTTGTGACTGCTATAAGAGCTTACAATCTCAGACCATTTAAAATAGGCCCCAACCTGATAACCCATACTCTCAACTTCAATTCACCAATTTTTTATATTATAGTTAAGCTATATGAGTGAGGCAAGATAATATTTGTCTTTTTTGTTTCTGACATTTCATTCAATATACAGTCCTTAAGTTTCATTCACCTAGTTGCATGCCTCACAACTTCATTCCTTCTTGAGGCTGCTCAGTAGTCCATCGTACCTATACACCACAATTTCCCCTTCCTTCCCTCAGTCATTATACCCTTAGGACACCTCCATTCATTGTGGACCTGGAACATTGCCACCATAAACACCTGTGTGCTAATGTCCATTCATGTCCCCATCCTCAGTTCCTCCAGGATCATATAGCAACCACCCCTAGCCTCCTTTGGAACCCCCACACTGCCCTCCAAAGGGCTGTACCTCTCAGTTTCCCTACCAACATTTAATGGGTACATCTCTTTCTCTACATTTTCTCTAGCAATTGTTTCTCTCTGTTCATTTTTAAACAGTTTTATTCACACATCATTCATCCAACCCAAGTAAATAGACATGCCTTCACCATCATAATCTATACGAAGACATTCCCTTTCCCTCTACAAAGAATCCATACCTCTTGCCCATGCCCGCTACCCATTGACATTTGCTTTTGGCATAATGCCTTTGTTACATTCAGTGGAAGCATATTACAATGTTACTATTGACTATGGGCCCTAGCTTGCATGGATTGTACCTTTTCCTGCATACCATCCATTTTCAACACCTGGAAATGTTGACACTCATTTGTTCTCCCTCATACAAAAATGTTTTTATATTTGTACATTTAATCACTATCATTGTCCACTATATGTATTTTTAAGTTATACTGTCTCAGTCTTTATCTTCTACCTTTCCTTCTGCTCTCTTATGTGCCCCCAGCCCTTCTCCCTCAACCATACTCATATTCAGCTACTTATATTATTGTGCTACAATCAGGTAGTAGTGTGCTATTCATTTATGAGTTTTTACAATCAGTCCTTAAACACACTCTTAATAATAAGTGAGTCTTAAGAAGAATTAGCAAATATCTCAAGACAAATGAAACAAGAACACCAGTAAAACTTTCACTATTTGCAAATGACATGATTCTTTATATATGGACTAATTTTTAATATTATTTCAGCAAAGGCCAAAAAAATCTACAACAAATCTACTAGAACCAATAGTAGTTTAGTATAGTGGTGAGATACAAGATCAATATGAAAAACAAAAAAAAAACAGTAGAGTTTCTACACAACAGTAAGGAGCAATCTGAGGAGGAAATCAAGAAAAAATTTGTATTTACAAAACAGATAAAAGAGTCAAATATCTGTAGAAGACAGTTTGGCAGTTCCTTAGGAAGCTAAGTATAAAATTGCCATATGATCCCTCAATCTGAATACTAAATACATAAGCAGAAAAATAGAAAACAGGGACTTGAATGTACATTTGTCCACTGATGTTCATGGTGGCATTTTCATAGTTGCAAAAAAGATGGAAGCAACCCAAGTGTTTATCAACTAATGAATGGGTAAACAAAAAGTGCTATATATATATATATATATATATATATATATATATATATATATAATTTTATATCTATATATAATGAAATATTGTTCAGCTATAAGAAAGAATGAAGTCCTGTTGCATGTGACAACAGGGATGACTCTCGAGGATATTAATTAATAATGAAATAAAGCCAGATACAAAAAGACAAATATTATATGTTCTCACTGATATGAAATAATTATAATAAGTAAACATAGTTTAAAATATAGAATGTACGTACCAGGGAGATAATTGAGTTAGAGAATGAGGAGCTGATGCTTAATTTGTGTAGAATTTCTATTTTGGTTGATTTTGAATGTTTGGAAATGGATAGTGGTGATGGTGGCACATTATTTCAAGTGTAAAAGCAATGAATTATATGTATGAATGTGGTTGAACAGGGAAGTTTTGGGTCATGTATGTTACCAGAAGAAAAGTTAGAAGATAAAACATGGGACTGTAAAACATATTGTTGTGGTTGATGAACTGTGGTTTAGGACAAATACAAGAAGGTTCTTTCATGAATTATGATGCTATAACAAGGTATTAATGATAGGATGATATATTTATAAAAAAAAAGTACCTCATGTAAACTATGGACTAATTTTTAATATTATTTCAGCAATTGCAACAAAGGTACCACACTAATGCAAATTGTTAATAACAGGGGGGTATACTGGGGATTTTACATTTTTTTTACTTGATTTTTCTGTAAACCAACAACTTCTCTAATTAAAAAAAAATTAACAATAAAAAAATTCCTGGTCATTCTTAAGTAAATATGGGGAAGCACTAGTAACCACATGGCAAATACAGCTGAAAAAAATGCAGTGACAAATTCTATTGCTATTCTTGTTTTCCTGTTCTGTAATAACTTTCAAGCCAAATAACTCTATGATAAAAAAAAAAACAAGCAAAAAAATGCTGGCAATTCATGGAATATGCGTCAAGCAATTCCATTACTCACATTCTAATCTAAACCCTTAATCAACGTGAAGCAGCCAAAATGGTTGTTATCCTGAATCCAAGGTTGAGGAATGTTCAAAAACTCAAGTTGAGGCTCAAACCATGGACAGATAAACCTGGTTTGTGGTGATATTCTCTGTTACTGTAACCTTTTCTGCTGACCTTCTTTAACTGAAAGTCATATAACCTGAGCCAAAAATTATGGGGATAAGTATTTATCAGGAGACATTGGAAGCAAATAAAATGTGAGGGACCCCTCAATGAAGAAGATAAGATCCAGCTCACTGTTATGTTTATACCAAAAAAATCCCCAGTTTTATAATCAGAATTTACCAACCTGAATCTCCATCATTATTCCACCCTCCCATTTTTCTCATCCCATAAATCTCTCTTAATTAGCAGATCAGGGAGACAGATTTGAACTTGCCTCTTGTCTCCTTGCCAGTCAACCTCACAAAAAAAAAATTCTTTATTCTCTCAAAATCCTGGTGCCACAGCATTTAATTCTGTGAAAATGAAGCAATGAGCTCACTATTTGGTAACAATATTCCATTAAATTTCCTAACTATATTTAATAAAACTGCAGTATCCAACATCATATGTATCAATTCATTGAATTCAACAAATACCTTATATGACTCAGGCATTATGCTAAAACTTTTGAATAAATGGAATTAATGACATGATCACTACTCTCAAACTTTCATAGTTTAGTGGGTGAGATGTTAAATCAATAAATTACTTTAAAACAGGATTATAAATCTTCCCACATGGGACACCCAAAAGAAGAATAAAACTCAGCAGTAGTTTACTAAACCAGTGGATAGATTTATAGAAGCTTTACAGCTGGTTCTTGAAAAGCAAGGATAGTGGGGGAGTAAAAAAATCTAGGGTAAGAGATTGAGGTTTGTTCTATTTTACTAGCTGCCAGAATGCAATATACCAGAAATGGAATGGCTTTTGAAAGGGGGAATTTAATAAATTGCAAGTCTACAGTTCTAAAGCCATGAAAATGTCCTAATTAAAGAAAGTCTATAAAAATGTACAAATTAAGGCACCAGCAAGAGGTTACCTTCACTCAAGAAAGGCCTATGACATTCAGGGTTTCTTTCTCAACTGGAAAGGCACATGGTGAACATGGTGGTGTCCACTAGCTTTCTCTCCAGGTTTCTTGTTTCATGAAGCTTCCTAGGGGGGCATATTTCTTCCTCATCACCAGAGGTCTCTGGCTGTATGGGCTCTCATGGTTCTCTGGCTCTCTCGTCATTCGCTCTCTCAAAAATGGATTCCAGTAAACTAATCAAAACCCACCTGGAATGGGTAGAGTCATATTTCCCTCTAATTCAAGGTTAATATCCACAGTTGGGTGAGTCACATCTCCATGGAGATAATCTAATCAAGTTTCCAAACTATAGTGCTTAATGGGCATTAAAAGAAATGATGTCTCTGTGAGATAGAATCAGGATTAAAACATGGCTTTTCTAGGGTACATAATCCTTTCAAACCAGCACACAAGGCAACATGCATTTCCCTTATGTCTATCTGTATTTTCTTTTTATTACTTTCCTTTATGAAATATTTATTTTTGAGTTTTGGTTCCTATGAATATATTATGTTTACAATGTTATTCTAATGTTTGTATTGTAGGATTTAACTACTAACTCTATAATTTGTATTTGTGGGTTTTTTTTTCTTCATTTTATTATAATGTGTTGTTTTCCTAGGCCTTGGATTGTATTTTATGTTTTAGTGTTAAGGAAATAATTTGCTTCCCAGTTTCTCTGATTCAAGAATTGAAGTGACAGTTTCCCCTAAACTTCTTTGTAAGAAAAATTACAGCCCATTCTCTCATTTATTCATTTCACACTAACTTATTAAGTGAAGGTTCACTTTGTTCCACCAGGATAAAGAGAAAATATGAGAAAATTTAGGAGGGCAAGTTATAATTTCTTGTGTTTATAATTTATCCCTTTGATTTGTAATACTTTCTAATCTATGAAAAGAAACCCTGCTTCATAATGAAATTGCCTAAGGTCAAAAATTCAAAAGCAAAAATATTCACAATAAAGTACACAGAGATGTAGCAATTAAAATGGAATAGTAATGAAATATCTTATTGTGATACCTTCTTTTAAAGTAAAAATACCACACATTATACTGCATCATTAATTTTACATGAAAAGATTAATAAATCCTTTCTCTTTGCCATTTCCCTGTAGTCAAGCTTCTGCACATTAGAAAATAATACTTTGTGCCTGACTAGATATAATTCATTTAATATCGATTTCTTTTGTTGCTATTGTTGAGGTTTTTGTTCCATCTTTCTTATTTTTTAATTAGAAAAGGAATGCATGTTTTTAACAATTCAAAGAATACAGTTATTTATAAGTTAAGTGCTGATAGCCTTACACTCCCCCTCCTTTCATATCCCTCTGCTTGAGATAACTTAAACAAGGTTAGTAATTTGAGTTATTTGCTTTCAAACTTTTTTAACTTGCAAGTAATATATAAATGTTTTATATATGTTTTATATATTATATATTTTTATATAATAAAAATGTTTTTTCAGCTTTATATTTCATAATATAACCCATCCATGCCACAATAATATGCTATAGACACACTTCTAGGTCAAACAATACCTCATTTATTTTGACAGCTGTATTGTCTTTCTAACTACAGATATCAAATAATTTAACCATTCTTGTTGTTTGACATTAAAGTTGCTTCCAATTACATAGCTTCTTTCAATGAAATCTTTGCATTTATACTCTAATCTGCAATGTTTTTGTTTTGTTCTTTCTGTAGCAAAATTTGTTTTTGGTAAATAATGGAAGATTATTTTCCCTGAAAGTTGTTTCAACCTTCTATGCTGGATGTCATGTCCCATGTAACAGGGAGGGCAATGGTTTCATTTGCACAATTGAGTTTAGAGGATGGGATTTTTTCCTTAGTCTCTTGGTTAGGTAACTGCTTGTGTATAGAAACATTACTGAATTTTGTACCTTAATTTTATGACCTGTCACTTTACTGAATTTGTTTATTAGATCAAGTAACTTTGTTGCAGATTTCTCAGGATTTTCCAAGTATAGTTTCATGTCATCTGCAGATAATAAAAGTTTTACTTCTTCCTTTCCAATTTGGATGTCTTTTATTTCTTTTGCCTGCCTGATTGCTCACACTAGAACATCTAATACAATGTTGAATAATAGTGGTGACAGAGCCATCCTTGTCTAGTTCCCGATCTTAGAGAGAAAGTTTTCAGCCTCTCACCATTAAGTAGATACCGGTTATTGTTTTCTTTTATATATACCTTTTATCATGATGAGGAAGTCACCTTGGATTCCTAACTTTTGAAGTATACTTATCAGAAAAGGATGTTGAATTTTGTTAAACGCTTTTTTAGCATCAATCAAGATGATCATATGAGTTTTCTCTTTCTATTTGTTAATATGCTATACTACATTAATTGATTTTCTTATGTTGAACCACCTTTGCATTCCTGGTATAAATCCCACTTGGTCATAGTGTATACTTCTTTTAATATGCTGTTGGATTTGATTTGCTTATATTTTGTTGAGAATTTTTGCATCTATGTTCATTAGGGAGATTGGGCCATGGTTTCACTTTCTTGTAACATCCGTACCCAGTTTTGGTATTTAAAGAGATGTTACCCTCATAAAATGAGTAAGGTAGTATTCCTTTTTCCTTAATTTTTAAGGAAAAGTTTGAGCAGAATTAGTGTTCTTTTTGGGATGTTTGATAAAATTCCCCTGTGAAACCATCTGGTCTTGGGCTTTGCTTTGTAGGAAGATTTTTAATGGCTGATTGAATCTCTTTACTTGTGATTGTTTTGTTGAGATCTTCTATCTCTTCCTGAGTCAGTGTAGCTTATTTGCATATTTCTAGGAGTTTGTCCATTTCATCTAAGTTGTCTAGTTGGTCAGGGTATAGTTGTTCATAGTATTCTCTTATGATTTTTTTTTTTAATTTCTTCAGGATCTGTGGTAATGACCCCACTCTCATTTCTGATTTTGTTTATTTATATCCTCTCTCTTTTTTTCTTTGTCAGCTTTGCTAGTGGCCCAACAATTTCATTGATTTTCTGAAAGAACCAATTATTGGTTTTATTAATTCTTTCTATTGTTCTTTCATCCTCTCTTTCATTTAACTCTGCTTTAATCTTTGTTATTTCTCTTCTTCTATTTGCTTTAGGGATAGTTTGCTGTTCTTTTTCCAGTTCCTCTCGGTTAGCAATTGAATCCTCAACTTTTGCTCTTTCTTCTTTTTTAATATAGGCATTTAGGGCAGTAAATTTCTCTCTCAGCACAACTTTTGAAGCAACCCATAAGTTCTGATATGTTGTACTCTCATTTTCATTCACCTCCAGATAGCTACTGATTTCTCTAGTGATTTCTTCTTTGACCCGCTCATTGTTCAAGAGTGTGTTATTTGATTTCCATTTATTTGTGAAAGTTCTTGTTCTCTTGTGGTTATAGTCCATTGTGATAAGAGAAAATGCATTGAATAATTTCAATGTATTTGAATTTGTAAAGACCTGTTTTGTGCCCCAGCTTATGATCTATCCTGAAGAATGCTCCATGAATACTAGAGAAGAAGGTATATCCTGGTGACTTGGGATGTAATGAATGATATAAGTCTGTTATGTTTAATTCATTTATCAAATTGTTTAATTTCTCTATTTCCTTGCTGATCCTCTGTCTGGTTGTTCTGTCTATAGAGAGAGTGATGCACTGAAGTCTCCTACTATTATTGTGGAAACATCCCTTCTGTTTTATCAATGTCTGTCTCACACACTTTGGAGCTCCTTGATTAGAAGCGTAGACATTTATGATTCTTAATTCCTCTAGGTTAAATTGTCCCTTTTACTAATATATAGTGTTTCTTCTTTGTCTCTTATGATGTCTTTACATTTAAAGTCTATTTTGTCCAATTTAGTATAGCTACTTCTGTTTCTTTTGGTTACAGCTTACATGGGACATCTTTTTCAATCATTTCACTTTCAATCAATTTGTATTTTTGTGTCTAAAATGCTCTTTCAAGCAGCATATAGTTGAATTATATTTCTTAATCCATTCTACCAATCTATTTTTTTTTTTTCTTTTTTCATGGGCAGACACCGGGAATTGAACCCAGGTCTCCGGCATGACAGGCGAGAACTCTGCCTGCTGAGCCACCATGGCCCACCCTGCCAATTTGTATCTTTCAATTGGTAAGTTTAGTCCATTAATATTCAAAGTTATACTCTAAAGGCATTTCTTGAATCCACCATCTTATCCTTTGGATTTTATTTGTCAGATCTATATGTTCTTTTCCTTCTTTCTCTTTTTATCCTTTAGGTTACCTTTACTGGTACTCTTCAATTCTGTGCCATAACCAGACCTCTCACCTGTCTTTTTTTTTCTTTTCTTTTTTTTTTTTTTATTTCAGCTGGAATAATTTCCTTTAATGTTTTTTGTAGAGCTGGTCTCTTATTGACAGCTTTTGTTTGTCTGTGAAAAAATTAATCTCTCCCTCATTTTTGAAGGACAATTTGGCTGGGTTCAGAATTCTTGGCTGAAAGTCTTTTTCTTTCAGGATCTTAAATGTATCATACCACTGACTTCTTGCTTCAATAGTGCCAGATCAGTAGTCTGAATTCAGTCTTAGGAGGTTTCTCTTGTATGTGGTAGATTGTTTTTCTCTTGCTGCTTTCAGGATTTTCTTCTTGTCTTCAACATTTCACAGACTGATCAGTATGTGTCTTGGGGTAGGCCTATTTAAATTTATTCTATATCGAGTTTGTTGGGTTTCATTGACCTGCATAGTTATGGCTTTTATATAGGTTGGGGAATTTTCCCCTCTTATAGTCTCATGTAATCTTGCTAGTCCTTTGCTCTTCTACTCTTCTTCTGGAACACCAATGATTGTTATACTTGCGTGCTTTGTTTTCTTCATCATTTCCTTGAACTCCAATTCAAATATCCCATCTTTTTTTTGTCATTTGCTTTTCTGTGTGTTCTAAATCCATTGTTCTGTCTTCTAGTTCACTTATTCATTCTTCTACCTCTTCAAATCTGCTCTTATGTGTCTCTAATATATTTTTTATTTGGTCTACAGCATCTTTAATCTCTGTGATATCTGCTATTTTTCTATTTATTCTTTAAAACTCCTCTTTATGCCCTTTGAGTGTTTCCTTGACCTCCTTTATGTCATTAGCTATCCCACTGATATTATTTAGTAATATTTAGTAATATATGAACATTTTTGATTAGTTGTTCCAAAGTCTGTGTCTCCTCCAGTGTTTCAATTTGGTCTTTAGACTGGGCTGTATCTGTCTACATCTTCATATGGTTAGTGGTTTTCTGTTGTCTTAGCGGCATGTAAATATCTTGATAGGGTTACTTTGGATGTTGATTTCCTTTAGTAGCCTAAAGCTTTATATTTGTGGGATGGTTGTGGAACAGGATGCAGGTCATAAGGAGGGGCACAGCAATGCAGTGATGGGTTGTGGTGCAGGTATATGCATAGGTCAGGGACTCTATGCTGATGCCTGCAAGCATAGGGTGTAGTTCACGGGGCTGTGGATGTGCAGTGTGAGGACTGTGGGGGTGAAGTGAAGCTCAGGCAGGTCTTGGAGGGCAGAAGCTGGATGTGGGGTGGGGGACACAAAGTTAGGTTGTGGCACGAGGTAGATGGGGGTGCTGAGTGGATGTACTGGGGCTGGTATTTGGCCAGGATGCAAGTGGGTGCATGAAGTGTGTGGGTTGTGGGTGTCAGGGTGTGGAGAGCAAGGCATAGAAGTTAGGGCACAGGAAGGTTGGGTCACGGGTATGTCTTTGTGCAGAGGGAGGGGTACAGTGGGGCCGAGATGCAGATGTGCAAGTGTGCAGGGGCAGGGCACAGGTCACAGAGGTTGTAGGATTTGTGTCAGGAGTGAGTAATGATGGGTGGCTATGGCCCTGGCATGGGTGCATGGGGGGTGGGTAGGGACATCCGCTTGTGCATGGTAGAGGTTATTTAGCACAGATCTGCCCAACAGCACATGCCAGGTGTGATAGAAGGACACTTGTGACATGGGGTGGGGCAAGGGTGTGCATGTGTGTGGGGCAGAGGAGTTGGGGTACATGGGTCAGGAGGTCTGTGCACGGATTCCTGGGTGCCCAGCAGGGAGGATGTAGCTGTGCCGGTGCATGGATCTGAGTGGCAGAGCCCTGGAGTGCACATGCACAGAGTTCAGGGGCAGTGGGGTGAGACGGTACCTGGGGCGGGGGGTGAGTGTAGCCCAGATGTGCTGGTCAGGGCTGAGGGAGCATAATGTTAGTGGGCGCTGTGTGCCTGCATGAGTCTAGGGGGCCGGATGCTTACATGCAGGTGCGAGTAGCTCAGGGGTCTGGGTGGAACTATGCGATTGTATTGGCTGGGTGCAGGTATGACCAGGGTATGAAAGTGGACACCTGGACCCTGGATGTGCAGCTGACTACCTGCAGGGGGCTGGGAGGGGTACGTAGGGGTTGAGGGGCTGGCCATGAGTATGTGAATCCTGGGAGGGGTTGGGTGAGAGTGTGCGCTCATGTGGGGGAGGTGGGTAGGGCCGGGACAGGCTTGTGTGCATGTGGGGGCCAGGGTGTGGGGTGGGGATGTGCAGGGAGGGGGATGAAAGGTGTTTGGAGCAGGTTAAGGTGCAGGTTACTGGGTTCAGTTGTGTGGGGCTTGGGGAGAGTCGCAGGTTGCAGGATAGGGGCTGTGCGTGATGATAATGTGTTCAAGGAATGTAGCTGGGCTTACTTTTTTGTCCTTGTCTCCCGGTCTGTGCACTCCCGAGGGCTCTGGGTCTCCATTTCTTCTGGAAATGGATGTGTTAGGCTGTTTGCACTAGGTGGCCAGTCTCTGGTTCTCTGAGTCTCAGTTATGTTGCTTTTTCAACCAGGGCCTCCCTATGTGATGTAGAAGACTCTCCCAGGTCACTTACACCCTGGAATCACTCTCCTGGTCTGTTTTCTGTCCCTTTTCTAGCTACACCTTCTCTTTGGTTTAGGGGTGAACTTCATCTATTCTATTAGGCCATTTTCTTGGAAGTCCTTTCCTGAGAATTTTTGCATTATATTTAAAGTTCTGTTTGTTTTTTTTCCTACATTAATAAGTGCAACTCAAGTCTCTCCTTCCTAGTTTTCTTTTCTTTTTTTTTAAACATAGTTGAGCATTTTCAAATGCCTATTTTCACCTGTGAATGCAAACAATTTTATTCAATTTTAAAACAAGATTCTGACTGCAAATACATTTAATGCATACATCAGTTTCAGAAAGCTGGAAAATTATATTAACTTTATCTACTCTGAAAATTTGTACAGCTCTTCCAAATTGCTTTATGTCCTTTAGTAAAATTTCAGTGTCATTCATATAAGCAACCAACTTTTGGAAAAAAAATTACTTCTATATGTTTACAATTGTTTGGTTATAATAAATAACATTTTTCCTATTTACATTTATAAATAAGTAAGAGGTATAATGGAATGCTATTTAGCTTTTTTACATTTATTTACCATTTAATTAACAAATTTTCTCTTATTTTTATGATATGTGGTTAAGGTTAAATATCCTGGATTATTTTAGTATGAAATTAGAAGTGGCTCTTTATACCTCCTTTTTTTTTCTATTTATTTTTTAGTGTTTAGTTCATTTTCTTATTGTTTTATTTTGAACATTAGTGGTAAGAGAGGATATTCCCATATTCCCATCCTGTTTCCCAAAACTGTAACAGTTTAATTATTTAATATATAATTTACTTGTCATATAGACTGTATCACATTGATTTTTCATTTTATTATTCAGACCTGCTAAAATTTATAAAGTGGTCCTTTAGCATATATCATTGAAATAAGTATACTATACCTCACTTTACGAACAGAATAGTGTGCATAGATTTATTTTCTAATGACAAAATGTTATATTTTTCCTTGAATAAACTCTATTTAGTCATGGGGCATTATTCTTTGAATGTACTGCTGCTTTACTAATATCATATTTATATTTTTAATATTATGTGTATAAATTAAATAGATTGTTGTGGTATTAGATAAATAGCAATTTGTTCAAAGAATAATGCCCCATGACTAAGTAGAGTTTATTAAAGGAATGATATAACATTTTGTCATTAGCAAATAAATCAAAATTATGCTTTTTTATTAATCTAATTTAGTAGCTTCCAATAATTTTATGTGGTCTAAATAATTGAAATAGCATAGGAATTATTTCATTGAAGACAAACTACAATTCAGTGGTAAAGTCTTCTTCACTAGTACATTTCACAATTTGGATAGCTAAGGTACTTTCTGATCTTATTGATCTTCTCAGGTTTTCTATCTCTTCTTGAGTCGAAATTGGCTATTTACATTTTTCTAAATTAAACATCCATTTCCTTTAAAAGTTCATGTTCATTGGCATAAAATTGTTATCATGTGTATTTCACTATAATTTTCTTTCTTTTGTGGCTGGTTCTGTTTATTTTTGTGTTTATCCAGCCTAACCAATCATTTGCCTACTTTGTGGCAACTTCAAATGCTTTTACAAACATACAGTTTTATAATGTGCTTTACAAAAAATCTTGAAATATTTTTTTAAGGTTGCTGACTTTTTATATCATGAAAATGCTACATATCATTAAATATATTTATTCTTTTAAAATATTAAAACCTAACATAGATTAATCAAACTCCTCCATTGTGGCTTTAACCAGTTTTCACTGTATTATTAGGAGTTTACAAAATATTTAGAGAATAGGTCTGTGAATTAAAATTCCTTTACCTTTATAATATGTCATCCTTATGAGTGGATATGAAAAAGTTTTAGAATTTGAAAGATATCAAAAATACATCACCGATCTCCCTTCTTGAAACTACTCATAGAGTACACATAACAAAAACAAGTCAAAACAAAGAGAACAAGAGTGAACCTGTATTAAACCTAAATAGTATTATAATAACATGACTGGCTCTGTAACGTATTCCCTTGTAAATAAAAGGTACATTAATACATTATTCATACATATGAATATACAGGTTTTTACTTATTCTAGGTTCATATGCAAGTCTGTTGTATTAAGAAGTTTGAATTTTAGTCATGATCCACTTGGATTAGGTAAATTTTCAAAAGTAAATAATTTTTCTATCAGTGATCTTATGCACACATTTAATGCTTAAGTTATATATGCATTAAGGTTATAAATAAATCATGGTAATTCACTATACAAATATAGCATTTTTCATGGAAAAAAAAGTTCTTAAGGATCCTGGAATGAAAAAATATTGTCAATTCTTGACAATAAACTGGAAAAGTTATTGATATTCCTGACATAACAATGGCAAGTTCTGAGAAGAAAAAAAGAACAGCACTGTTAGAACTCACACATTTAATATTTTTCATGTTTACATTCCTTTAAATTTGATAAACTATTTCCACTGTATCCTTTATCACAAAAGCATTATTTGGATATGATAAACATTTAGAGTATGAATGCAAAAGGAAGAAAATACATCTTAGAAATATTCTCAAATTTAATTGCACATCTCCACCTTGTCCTTTTTCATTTCATATGTGCACATTCATCCAATTTTTTCTTTTAAAAATTATTGGTGTTAAAGTCATGACATTTTATTTAAAGTTTATAGAGAAAAATATGATGCTTTAGATTTTAAATTTATATAAGTACAAGTGAGTTTAAAAATTCTATTTTATTTACTGAATATTTATACTTCTTCATATAAGTGTTTTCTTTGTCCTTATTTTTCATAGTAATGTTATTAATCACTTCCTTAATGATTTTTAAGAATTCTTTATATGATTAAACAGTTAGACCCCACTGCAAACAAGTAATACAAATATGATTGAAACTGGCTTAAAAAGTAAATAAGTCAATTATTTCATGTAACAAGGAATCCAAGTTATGACATGTTTGGGGTTTAATCACATGATCATCAATCAGATTTTATTTATTGTGTATTCATCCTCTTTCATTGTCATAAGATAGCTTCAGCACCAACGGAGACAGTTAAGCTTCTCATTCAAAGCTTTCTCTTCCATTAATTAAATCAATTCACATAATATGTCCACCTTATGATATCCAATGTTCTGATTTCCCTAAATTAATCAGAGTACTCCTCAAAATGGTATTTGATCAAATTATGAGTTGTGTTAAGAAGGAGAAAGAAGGGAAGGATGAGAGGTAAACACCCAACAGTAATAATATAGGAGACAAATTAGATTTGTCTTCCTTATTTGTTGAAACGTGTGCATTCAGAATTGCTTTCCTTGGCATGCTGTGAATTCTGAATAGATGCAAATATAACTAGTACTCCCAAAACATTCACACACTTGTATTCAAGGGAAAAGTTTTCAATTGCAAGAAGCACAATTTGAAAGAGTGGACTAGACTATGCATGCACAAACTGTAACATGTCAGATCCTGATAATAGCAAAACTAAATTAGATAATTTTCTGTTTGTTCATGTAAAACTGTAAGCCAAATAGAAAATTCATATTTCTGACAATTTTGATAAAAACTGGTCTACTTCCAACCTTTGAAGAAAGTAGCATTGCTCTTCAACCTATTTAGGAGCATAAAATTTGAGGGAATAAAAAGCCATTTTTGGCAGAAAAAGTACCTGTTTTTTTTGCGGTCAAAATAGCTTCCACTTTAACTACAAGTTAGGAAATTATGACTTTAACAAATATAAAGCATATTTCAGTGGAACTATAGATATAGATGGAATGTTTATTTTGAATACAATAAGAGTAAGATAGGTGAATAAGGAAGTAGGGCAACTTT
Organism: Tamandua tetradactyla; assembly: GCF_023851605.1. Classification (NCBI taxonomy): domain Eukaryota; kingdom Metazoa; phylum Chordata; class Mammalia; order Pilosa; family Myrmecophagidae; genus Tamandua; species Tamandua tetradactyla. The sequence continues at coordinate 28,910,522 of NC_135345.1, read as the reverse complement.
AATTTGTTGCAGGAAAGTTTGATAATGTTATTAAAAGTTTGACTTTTATGTAAAGTGTAAATAGAGGATATAGCTGAACCTTGCATGACCAGCAGATCTCTTTTGCCTAAATTATATCTCTGAGCTAATTTGCTCATACATAGCATTACATAATTTTATTTTGCAGAAGGCATTTACTAAAAAATACAAGCTTCTCCCTATATGAAAATATTGTATAATCATGGAAACTAGCCAAACATTAGACTAATCACATATATGTGATGAAATAAAGTAAATATGTCAAATCTTCCAAATTGTTTGACAAGCTTAATGTAGTCCCTATCAAACTACCAGCAAGGTTTTATGCGAATATAAGCAGGCTTATTCTAAAAATGTATATGGAAATGCACAGGCCCTAGAATAACTAAAATATCTGGAAAAAAGAGTAACATGAAAGGAACCATTCTACTAGATATCAAGGCATGCTACATAGTTAAAGTAATCAAGACAATGTGGTTATCCATAAAAGAACATATAGATAGATCCATAGAGAAGAAAGAAAACCCAGAACAAGAACCATCCAAATACCTCTGATTTTTGACAAAGCCACAAAACCATCTCGATAGCAGAAATATTCTTTTCAACAAAGTATGATGGATAAAGTGTATGTTCATTGGCAAAATACAAACTTTGACCAAATCTCACACTTTATGCAATAATGAACTCAAAATAGGTCATAACCTTAAACATAAAACTTAAAATTAAAAAAAATATATAGATATAGATAGATGAAGAAAATCCTCAGAATCTTGGGCAAGGCGCTCTTGCCAAAACAAGTACAAACCATAAAAAAAGAATTGAAAACTGGACTTTATCAAAAATTAAACTATTTTGCTCTGCAAAAGACCCTGGTAGGAAGATTAAAAGACAAGTTAAAGACAGGGGAAACTATTTGTAAATTATTTATCCAACAAAAAATTAATATCTAATAGGTGTATGTGTGTCTGTGTGTGTTGTGTATGTGTGTATTCAAAAACAGGAAAAGTAGGTAGATGTTCAACATCATTAACCATTAGGGAAATGTAAATTAAAGCTATGATTGGATGTCACTGCACACCTATCAGAGTAGCTAACACAATAGCAGCAACAACAATAATAACGCAACTACGACAACAGCAAATAATGGTGAGGATGAAAAGGAATTGGATCACTTGTACATCACTACTGGAAATGTAACACAGAAATGCTGCATAAATCTTATGTAGTTTCTTATGAAATGAGAAATGCAACTGCACAACACAGCATGCTGGGAACCTTGAGCACATCCCAGAGCAAAAGAAAACCCATTTACATATAAAAATATGAACACGAATGTTCAGAGCAGCTTTATCTCAAGTGAAACCAAACTGCTAACAACACCATGTTGCTTCTACAGGTGATTGGTTAAATAAACTGTGGTGCATCCTTGTCAGGCAATATTATACAATAAAAATAAACTATCGATACACTTGACTTGGATGCATATGAGAAGAATTATGCTGAGTGAGAAAAGGCAAAACCAAGAGTGACATCTCCCAAATAGCAGACTAGGAAACTTCAAAAGACCATCTCCCCCACTCCCCATGAAAGTCATGAACAAGCTGTCAAAAACTATCAGGCTCAACTTTTTCAGAACTCTGGGATCTAATAAAATTTTAAAACTAGAGGAACTTTTAATCAAGAAAGAAGCTGCTGAATTTAAGAAAGGTGGTTTGATGCATTTTAACTTACCTGCTTGCCATCCCTACTCCCCAACTCAGTAGCAGTCTTGAAGATGAAATTACGCATTCCTGGTGCCAAAGTGCTGATATAAGAAGGAAGAATCTGTACCTTATTATCAAATAATTGGGGTCAAATCATCTGGTGGCTCTCTAAAGGCGTGGCTCAAGGGCTTGCCTTTGTTTTCCCTTTCTCAGAGCTTCCCCCAGGGCTGAAGCAGCTTCCTAAGTGGCATTTGTTGAAGTGTAGAAGGACACATATATTAGTCCTAGTCACCTGGTTCAAAGGATAAGAGCTGGAGCAATAAAGTGAAGACCAAAAAGCCTGGAAGAGTAGAAGATATATAAGAAAATACCTGGGGAATAAAGGCTTTGCATAGCTTCCACGTATATTGTGGAATCTAAAAGGCCATGTGCATATTAAGAATGCATAAAATACCTGAGAAAATCCTAAACTTTCACCTCTGCTTGATATTCAAGTTCTGTGTAAGGAAGAAGTGACTATTAAAGGATGGTTGTATATGGCCTGGCTAAGCACTGAGGTGCCCCAATATAAAGTCAGTTTGCAAAAACTGTAAAGATTGTTTCTCTATTGATTCAGGCATTCAAGGAAATGTCAGCCAAATTACTATCTGGCCACTAATCTAATGGAACAGATACTTCAATGGACACCCATGACGAAGTATACAGACTTTACAAAGATAGTATAGAAAAGTATCTAAATAAAAACAATAAACTACAACAAGCAGCAACAACAAATCTTGGAGAGTTTGAGTTCCATATCTGTGACATTACATTATTCAGATTGTCCACTTTTCATCAAAAAGTGGCTTGCTAAGAAATAAGAAGCATGGATTATAATTAAATTATTGTATATCAACATACAGAGAATTATGAAAGCAGAAAAAGAGAAACATCTTATCATGTAAATGGAATCTTCAATAAAATAAACAGATTTTTCATCAGAAGCCATGGCAACCACAAGGAAGTAGTAAATAGTGAAAGAAAAAATATAATTGTCACACAAGAATTCTATATCTGACAAAAACTATATGATTCAAAAATAAAGGAAAAATTAAGACACTTACAGATATACCAAAATTGAAGGCGTTCTTTACTAGTAGATCTGTCCCTCAAAAAAATGTTAAAGGAATTCCTGTAGGCTGAAAGGAAAGAATGCTAGGTAGTAAACTGAGGCCATTTAAGAAAACAAAAACACTGGTTAAGGTAGCCACATAGATAAATATATAATCCACGTATTATTGTATTTTATTTTGTAATTCTTCTTTTTATTGTATATGTTTTAAAAGACAAACACATGAAATAATTATACAAAAAAAGCATGTGACAATTATAAATCTATGTTAAAGTATACAAAAGTATGATATGTAATTTGTGGCAATAAAAGCCCAAAGAATGGAAATGGATTTTTATAGGAGTCAAGTTTTTATATTTTATTGAAACTTAGTTGGTATCAATTAAAACTGGATTCCTATAAACTTTGGATGATCATTATAATACCCAGGGAAACCACTAAGAAAAGAATGAAAAATGTTACTGAAAAGAAATGAGAAGGGAACAATAACAGTGCATCTGAAAAAATCAAACACAAAAGAATAGTGCAGTAATAGTGGAATTGAAGAATGAAAACATATAAGACATGCTTGAATTCTAAAAACATATAAAAATGAAAATAAATAGCAAAATAGGAGGAGTAAGTCCTTCCTTATCAAGTTACTTCAAGGGTAAATGGATGAAATTCTCCAATTGAAAAGCAACGTTAGGCAGGATGGATTTTAGAAAATGATCCAATTATATGCTGTGTACAACAGATTCTTTTTATACCGCAAAACACAAATAAGTTGAAGGTGAAAGGACAATTTCAGTTCTTAATTTCAATTAAGAATAGAAACCATCAGGAGATAGAAATAGGGTAGATATTGAGTAATTGGAGCTGAAGGGATACAGTTCGTGCAATAAGACCGATAATAAAAATTCAGAATTGGACAGCACAATACTACCTAATTGTAGCACAATAATGTTAGAACACTGAATGAAGCTGAATGTGAGAATGATAGAGGGAGGAGGGCTGGGGGCACAAATGAAATCAGAAGGAAAAATAGATGATAATGACTAAGTTGGAATAATCTAGGAATGCCTAGAGTGTACAATGAGAGTGACTAAATGTACAAATTAAAAAAAAAATTTGCATGAGGAAGAACAAAAGAATGTCAATATTGAAAGGTGTTGAAAATAGATGGTAATTCATATTTTAAAGCTTTATGTCTGAAACTAAAGCAAAAATGTTTATTTGGTACAAAATTTATATTTTGACTAGTGCATTTCCTAATATAATTATATGGACAGTTTAATTGAACACTATAAGTACATGGAACCTTGAATAAGGCATGAGATTTTGTAGGTTTGTCCAGAGTGATGCCCGGATAAATCCCAGAGTGATTTGAACAGTGAATAGAAGTATTTGCAAAAAAAAAAAAAAAAAAAAAAGAAAGTGAAAGGACAGAAAAATACACTCCATTCAATAGTAATATATAATTAAAAGATAGCTAGGAGGATTATTCTAACAGGCAAAATAGATTTTAAGACAAAATTATTACAAGAGACAAAGGAAATTAAATATTGACTAATGGCTCAATCCACCAAGGCAATACAGCAATTATAAACATGGGCGTCTAACTACAGAGCCAAAATGTATGAAGCAAAAACTGACAGATGGACGAGAGAAATAGAAAGTTCTGTAATAATATTAATTGGATACTTCAGTATCCCAGTTTGAATAATGGATATAACAGCTAGATAGAAGATCAAACAGGAAATAGAGGACTTGAATATCACCATAAACCAGTTAAACCTAACAGAAAGATGGAGTGTATCAAATGGAGGGTGAGATGAGTACATATTCGTCTCAAGGGCAGTAGGACATTATTCAGAGTAGACCATATAATAGACCACAAAACAAGTCTCAGTACATTTTAAAAGATTGAAATCATACAATGTACCTTTTCTGACTAATGGAATGAAAGAAACTATAAATTAATAACAGAAGAAAAGCTGGAAAATTCACAAACCTATGAAAATTAAACAACGTAATTTAAAATATCAGAGGTTCAAAGAAGATATCATAAGGAAAAAAAGAAAATATCTAGATAACAGTTTTAATAAAAACATAATGTACAAGAACTCATATGATGCAGCGAAATACTGCTCAGAGGCAAATGCTTAGCTATAAATGTTTACATGGAAAAGCCAGATCTCAAGACAATAACATAACTTTACACCTTAAGGAACCATAAAAAGAAGAGCAAACTAAATGCAAAACTAACATAAGGAAAGAAGTAACAAAAATTAGAAGACAAAATAGAGAACAGAAAAATAGTAGAGTATAAACAAAACCAAATGTTGGTTTTCTATAAAATTCAACAAAATTGACAAACATTTTGCTAAACAGATTGAGAAAGAAGAGAGAAGAATCAAATCACCAAAATCGGAAATCAAAGTGAGATAATTACTACTTACATTTTAGAAATAAAGGTATTAGAAGGAAATAGTATAAATAATTGCATACCAACAAACTAAATAACCTGTAAGAAATAGACAACTTTCAAGAAGCACACAAACCACAAAAACTGACCCCCCCCCCAAAAAAAAAAGAAAGAAAGAAAAGAATATCTGAATAGATTCACAAAAAGTTAAGAGATTGGATGAATGATCAACAACCTCCCAACAAAGGAAAACCCACGTCCAGGTGGCTTACATAGTGAATTCTAGCAAACATTTAAAAATAAATTAACACCAATCATTTTCAAACTATTCCAAGAAAACTGAAGAAGAGGAAATGCTTCCTAACAAATTCCATGAAGTTAGTGTTACACTGATGCCAAAGCCACGCAAAGGCATCACAAGAAAAAGCAACTGGTAGATCAACATCCCTTATGAAAAATTTTAAACAAAATTCTAGCAAATGGAATCCAGCATATTAAAAAAATTATACACCATGACTGAGTGTGGTCTATCCTAGGAATACAAAGATATTTCAAGATATGAAAATCAATCAGTGTAATATACTACATTAAAAAAAATGAAAGGGAAAACAGTCACCTCATTGATCTAGGAAAAAAGTGCATTTGGAAAAATCCAACATCCTATTATGAAAAAGCAATCAATAAACTACTTATAAAACCAATCATTCTCAACATAAAAAAAACATTTATGAAAAGTAAAGCTAACATTCATACTTAATGCCGAAAGAGTTAAAGCTTTCCTCACATGATCAGAAACAACAAAAGAATGTTTACTTTCATCCCTTCTATTAAACATTTTACTAGATTTTCTAGTCAAAGCAATTAGAAAAGGAAAAGAAATAAAAAGCACCCAAATTGGAAATGAAGAATTAAAACCATTTCTATTCGCAGATGACATAATGCTATATATAGAAAATTCCAAAGAATTAACAAGAAAGCCACTAGAGCTAATAAACAAATTCTGCAAAATAGGAGGGTATAACCAGCAATAAACAATGTAAAAAATTTAAAAAACAACTCCATTTACAAGTGCATCAGAAGCAAATTTTGAGGAATAAATTTAGCTAAGGATTTTTAAGGCTTTTTCCACTGAAAAATTAAAGATCTAAATAAACTATAAGAAATCCTGTGTTCATGGATTGGGAGACTTAGTATTTTTTAGATGGCAATATTACCAAATAATTGCATACAGACTTGATGCAATTCTTCTTAAAATCTCGATGGTCCCTACTGCAGAAATGGAAAGGATGATCCTACATTCATATCAGATTCCCAGGGCCCCAGAAAAGCTAAAATAATTGTGAAAAGAACAAACTTAGCAGACGCTTTCCTATTCTAAAACTTACAGTTTTAAAGCTAAAGTAATTCAAACAGTATGCTACTTTCAGAAGAATAGACATACAGAACAACTGAATAAAATCAATAGCCAAGAAATGAACCATAATTTATAGCAAATTTATTTTAGATAAAGATGCCAGATGATTATGTGGGAAAAGAATAGCCTTTTCCACAAATTGTGCTGGACGACAGGATATCCAAATGCAAAAGAATAAAGGTGAACCTTTATGTTACTCCATAAACAAAAATCAACTCAAAGTGGATCAAAGACCTAATCTAAGAGCTACATCCATAAAACTCATATGTGGGCAAATCTTCATGACCTTTTGTCAGATCAGATTTTTAAGCTATGAAACCAAAAGAAAAAAAAATAGATAAAGCACAAACAAGAAAAGAAAAAAAAAAACAGATAAATCAGATTTCATCAAACTAAAAACTTTACACATGAAAAGACACTATCAAGAAAATAAATAAAAACCTACAAATAGTAATATATGTTTGCAAATCACATATCTCATACGGGTCTATTATGTAGAATATATAAAGAAATCTTACAACTTAACAATAAAAAAGATGATCAAATGAATTAGGATAAAATGGGCAAATGAAAACATACAAATATCCAACAAGTTTATTAGAGAAATGCAGATAAAAAATCACTGTGATATACTGCTTCACACACACAAAGATAGGAATAATAATAATAACAATAGTAGTAAATGGAAAATAAGTATTGTGGGGTTTTGGAAAAATTAGAACTATCATACACTGCTGGTAGGAAAGTAAAATAGCATTAGCCAATTCAGAAAACAGTATGGACACTCCTCAAAAGGCTAAACAGAGATATTGTATGGCCCATCAACTATACTCCTTGGTATATACCCAAGAGAAATTAAAATATATGTCCACATAAAAACATATATGAATGTTATAGCAGCACTATTCACTATATCCTTAAGATAGAAATAACCCAAATTTCCATATACAGATGAATTAAAAACAAAATATTATATATCCATACAATAGATTATTATACAGACATAAATATCACTGAAGCACTGATACATGCTGCAACATGTATGAACCTTGGAAACATGCTAAGTGAAAGAAGGTAGACACAAAAGGCTACATATTGTATAGATTTATGTGAATTACACAGAATAATACAATTCATATAAACAGCAGATTTATGGTTATCAGGCCTCAGGGAATGAGGTAAAGTTGAATGGCTGCTTAATGATGTGGGATTTTGTTCTGGAATGATGAAAATATTTTGGAACAAGAGAGTCGGGAATTTTCCACAATATTGTGAGTATACTATGTGCCACTTAATTGTACAATTTAAAATGTTAAAATGGTGACTTTCACCTGAAGAGAAAAAAAAACAGCAAAACTAAAATGTCACAAACTAAATAATTCTATTTATAAAAAATTCTTTAATAGTCTTGCTAAGCTCATGTGATCTGTAAATAAAAAACATTGTGCCTCTTTCCAATCCAGAGGTCTTTTCCTTATTTTTCTTATCTTCTTGCACAAATTAGAATAATCAATATAATGTGAAATAGAAGTGCAGTAAGCAGAAGTCCTACTTTTCTTCCTGATCTTAAGGGGGAAAGCATTCAGCCTTTCACAGTTAAATAAACTGTTTGCTTATCCTTTTATATATATGCTTTTTCAAGATTGCAATATTCCCTTCTATCCTAGTTTGCTGAGAATATTTATCAAGAATAGATGACAGATTTTGTTAAATGCTGTTTCTACAATTATTAAGGTGATCATATATTTTTTGTCTATTAATGTAATGGAGTACATCAGCTTATTTTTTAAAGATTATATCAATCTTGTGTCCCTAGAAATTCAATATTTGTTTATGTTGTATTATCCTTTTTACATACTGTAGAATATGATTTACTAAAGTTTTGTTTAGAATTTTAAAATCCATATTCATGATGTTATCATGTAGTTTTCTTTTCTTTTTACTTTTCTAGAAATGACTTCTTTTGATTTTGGTATTTGTCTAATTCTGGCCTCAGAATAGGTTAAGTTGGGAGGTAAACACTCCTATCTAACTTTTAATTTTTTTTTTTTTTTGGAAAATAGTTCTCTTCCCCCTTATATACTCAATAGGATCCACTTTGCCTGGAGTTTCTTTGTCAGAAATTTGGTAACTATAAATTCAATTTCTTTAAAAAATATAGGGATTTTGAGTTACCTATTTTTTTATTCATGAATTTTATTAGTTCATTTCACCCAAGTTATTATATTTGTTATCAAAATGTTAATTGTATCTCATTATCATTTTAATATCATTATAATGTTTGTGATGACCTTTTATCATTCCTAATATTGGTAAATATCAATATAATTACCTTCTCCCCCTTTTTACTGATAGTTCTGTGTGGTGCAGATTTATCAATTTTATTCACATTTTCAAAGAACAAGCACTCGTTTTTATTTATAAACAAGTTTTCTTGTTTATATTTCATTAATATCTGCTTTTAATTACTTTCTTTCATCTATTTCCATTAGGTTTCATTTTCTTTTCTTTTTCTAGTTTTGATGTTAGAAGCTGAAATTATTGATTTGAGAATGCTCTCCTCTAACGTAAAAAGTTTCACATCATTCATTTTCCTCTGGTCACTACTTTAGCTATTATCACATATTTGGCACACTCTGCTTTAGTTTCATTCAGTTCAAAATTCTTTCTAATATCTTCCTTGACTCCAGGGTCGTTTAGATATGTTATTGGGTTTCCAGATATTTGTTAATTTTCCAAAGGTCGTGCTTATTTATTTAAACTTAAATCTATTGTGGACAAATCTACTTTGTCATAACCTATCCATTTTTTTTATTAGTGTTAGCATGGTATATCTTCTTTCTAGCTATTTAATTCTTGTTTGTTTATTTATCCTTAGGTTTTTTATTTTTCTTGTAGGAAATATACAGGTAGGCCTTGCTATTGTTTTAACCAATTTTGGCAATCTTTTCCATTTAAATAAGGAAATAAGACTATTCATATTTGATGTGATTATTGATATGAATGGGCTTTAAGATTCTGGGACATTTTCACAGCCTTAGAACTGTACATTTGCTAGCTAATAAATCCCCATTTTAAAAGTCAATGCATTTCTGATATATTGTGTTCTGGCAGCTTTAGCAAACCAAAACAAGGGCTACTACATAGAGTCCACATTTAGTTTATTTATATAACAATATAATCATATATGTTTTCGCTTTTCATCACCTTTGTTTTGGACTTCAATTAATTGTATATTAAACCACTTAAAAAGTTTTCCCAGAGATTTCTGATTATTTATTAATTTCCTTTCAGTCTCATTTCTCTCTGTCTTTTACCTTGAATCTTCCCTCATCCACCATCAGAAACTCCCTCCACTTACTAATAAGGACCAATCCTAGGACTTACACCAGTTGTTTGCTTTCTCTAAGTGAGCACCATATCACACTATCCCAAATCTGAGAATGATTTTTATATTTTGCCAAAAGTATTAATTATTTCAGATAGGAATTAAATTGGGTTCCTGTTATACCAATTTGGTGGGAATCAAAGTTACTTGAAAAAGTCAACTGCACTGCCATGTGAAGATCTGGGGAAAGAAAATTCCAGATATAAAAACCTGTATTGCAAAGGCTCTGAGATAGATACAGATTGTATATATTCAAGGAAAGAAAAAGAAGTATGACACAAGAAAGTTAAGGAATAATGAGAAGGGAATGAGATGAATTGAGGCAAGTAATATCTAAAATATATGCTAAGAAATGTGATTCAATGAACAACTAACATAAAGTTACAGTTTTCCTATGAGTGTCACTTTTTATTGCCTTAGGGAGATTGGATCATTTTATGAATTTTATGGTTTGTTATTTTTAGCTTTCTAGGACTTAATGGCTAATCTACAGCAAATTTATCCATGCAATTGCTATTGCAAACTTTTTACTGTGTTATATTCCTCACTTTCAAATTATTACTTTAATATATTTTAAAGAAAATTTTCAGGTCTAAAAATCTTATACAAACTCAATATTCCTTGCATTTCAATCTCTTTGACACCGGTGTCCCCTGAATTTTTTTCTTTCTCTCCTTCACTGATTCACTCCCATTTGGCAGTCTTCACTCAGCCTCCAAGATATATTCCAAATAAAAAGAATTATATGAATTGGAAAGTATGAAAAGTTTTAATGGAAGTGGCATAAGAAAAAATTTCAAAAACTAGGGAGTATAATAGAAGGAAACATTTTAAAATTAAATGCAAACAGTGCTTCAGAGAGTACAAACAAAAGCAGATGATAGGAGGACACTCTCACAAGCAGAACTAGAGGAGATACTAAAAGGTCAATGCAGGGAGTTAAAACGAGATTAACAAATATCCTTCTCTTTCCTGGCCAGAGAAGTAAATAGAAAATTCACAGGAGATTTGATCAGTAAAGGAACACTAAATGAAATTTCTACTTGGAAACCAAAAAACAAGGTTTGCACCTAAAGATAGTTTTACATTTAAACATCCTATCAAGGCACCTGAGGCTGTATCTACTATAATGACTGAATAAACAAATAAATCTCAGGGACATCTGAAGAATAGTTGAAAAAAAGCAAGTTCTCAATTAATATATGAGAACTTTACTAGCTTTGTGATCTGTTGAAAGTTAGCCAAACTTTCAGAGCCTCAATTTTCCAACTAATTATTGGACATTTCTAACCAAGTCATAATACAGATTAAATATACAAACATTGCCGAGAACAGTAGAACATGCATAGTAAAATCTTAAATTGTTTCCCGTTTCTTCAGAAACTGGATTATCAAGTTGGGAACCTTTGTTGATGATTAAAAAGAAGAAGAAAACATAATTTGAAAACAAGTTTGGTTTGTTACTTAGAAGGTGTTCAAATTTATAAATAGCTAATCCACACAAGAAGAAGCAGCTGAAAACATCAACTTTCTTTGTTAACATGGCTCAGGTTCTCTATGTTTAAATATTAGAGAAATTAGCAAATTTTTGGTGAGATCCAAGTTCAGACTTCTTTGGATATTTAGAATAAGGATATGATTGGCCAGAGCTATTATTGTTTTCCTCATTATATAATGCACAACTTTTAATTTTTCAGTAACAATGGATACAGAAATAATCCTGATAAATGAAATGTACCAGAAACCCACAGAAACACCAGAAATATTACATTGTACTGTTTTATAAGTTTCTTTATGCTGACAGAGATCCTTAGCTATTGCTCACAGATAAATTTTTGGTCTCACCATGCTCAGATCACCATCCTTAGCTCACAGTTTGTTCCCATAAACCCTTATGCTTGATTTGATGCACTAAATGAAATCAATTTTATGCATCCTGGGCTGGATGTAATTTCTGCCTGCAACTTGTTTCTCTGTAATTTATAGACATGTTTCTTGCTGCCTTGTAAAGTTGACAGAAAATAATAAAATATATTTAAATAATCTTTTGAAAATAGGGTATTAATCATTATTATATTTATTCACTGAAATTACTGAAAAAATCATACTTTTGTTTAAAATTATGGTTATTCACCTATCACGTAAAAAATCTATGCTTATTACACAATACTTATGAACAATTACCCATCAGATGAATATATTGCTTTTGCAGTTTCCTTGGAACCACACTCCCCTTCTCATTTACTATCTCTTGCCCAGACACTGAGCATTTTCGAAAGCATGAGATTAGGATTTGCATTTACATCTGTAATTGGTTTTTATTACGCAAAAAATTGATTATATACTACCTTCATGTCAATAAATGCATATCTAAATATGAGATCATGCAAAGTTTAAAAACTTAAGACTTTTCAATGACATTTTTTGGTATTTTCCCCATGATTCCCTGAATTTCAATTAATTAATTCTCTGATTTCAAAGGATTTTAAGTGAGCTGGTACTTTGAGGGATATATTTTTTGTGCTTACCAGTGCTCTTTTCTGTAGTTGAGTTCCAGTTATTTTTTCTGTTTCTGAGTGCTTCTGATTCACATTCCAGGTTAATTTTGGTATAAATTAGAAAGTATAAAGCCTCCTACCAACAAAGTATATTTATATTTAACTGACTTCAGAAAAAAAAAGAACAAAGTGATTTCTATTATTAGAAATCAGTAAATTTTCTGGTGGACTAGATACCTCTATTCCTTTATGGAGAAACACTTTCTTATAACAAACATGGAATTAAAATTTGGATCAGGGAAAATCCAATAGCTAATTATAATACATGACTGTCAAGGTCTCTTAAGAAGTGAAATGACTTTTCACTATTGATTACTGCTGGGAGACAAGCAAGCCACAGAACCATCCTTAAAGCAAATTCAGAAAGAAATACTTAACAAGTAATAGAAAATATATGGAATTTAATTATTCATTTATTAAACAATATTAGATTCTTATAAAATGGAGGACTTGTTGACTCTTTTGACTAATGTAAAAATGTTTTATAGATGCCGAATAGCTTTTATTTTATTTAATTGTTTCATATTACTTATAAAGTGAAATGAAAAAAACAACTTCTCTTCACAGATAAGTTATGTCAAAAATGAGAACATTATAAACAGTCAGTGTTGAGTCACCAACAAAGTCCAGAGGTAGGTAAAATACACACTGATTGACTGGGAGGCTGAAAATCCCTCAACCTTTAGATATTTACTTAACATCTATTTGTTACTAGGCATTTTGTTGGATGTGAAGAATTCAAAGGCCAATAGAAAGTATCAGAGAAGTGTCGGTGTGCAGGAAAAAGCATAGGAAACTGTCATGGTCAGGTTCATGTGTCAATTTGGCTAGATAGTGGTGCCAGTTTGTCTCTTTGGGCAAGTGCTGGCCTATCTGTTGCTGTGAGGACATTGCATAGAATTAAATCATGATCACGTTGGCTGCATACATAGCTGATTGCATCTGTAATCAGCCACGAGGAATGTTTCCTTCAATAAGTGATGTTAATCTAGCACTGGGAAGCTTTTAAGGAGGATTCAGAAGAGACAGTCTCTCTTCCTGCTTTGGCTGGTGAACCTCTACTGTAAAGTTTGTCCAGACCCACCATTGCACTTGTCAACTTCACAGCCCGCCCTGCAGATTTTGAACTCTACATTTTTCAAAAGTTATGTGAGACACTTTTATAAATTTTGTATCTATGGATTTTCCCTGCTGATTCTAACACAGCGTGGTACCAGAAGTTGTTCTTAAGAAACAGAAGCTTAAAAATGGGTTTTTATGATTGGTTTTCTACTCTGATTGGACTCAAAGGCACAAGGACTCTGATTTCCATAATCAGAATGATACTGTCAATCCATGGAGTGAGTTGGCAAAAGAGATAGTCAAAATATCACCATTTGATTCTTCTAATGCTTCGCTTGCATGAAGCCAGGCTCTGGGGGATAATGTTTTTGACACCTTTATGTAGTTTTGTGGAAATAGGATATTTAGAGATGTTGGCTGGCTGTTGTTAAATACACTGTATACATTAATGAGTTAAAGGGATGGGCTTTAGGCTTCAAATGAGCAGCTTATGCACCGTCTGGCAGATGTAAACGTTTCTATGAGTGTCCTGAAAGAAAGTCTTATTGCCTGTAGTCTCTGAAAATCAGACTCAGAATCTTCTGTTTGAGTAGCAACTTTACAATGTAAACTGAAATTTCAATTGTGGATGGTGTCTGCCATTAAAGTAAGAGCATTGATTGGAAAGGAATGGGACTCTCAACAATGGGATGGTGACATATGGATTGATAATGATGTCGGTGGAGAGGTTGAAAACTTAGGTCATGCTGAGTCTTCTCTAGATAACCTTGCAACGGTCTGCCCTGAGGACATAGCTGCCCCACCTCCAACTTGCCTTGAAGAGTTGGCCACCCAACCTCCACCTGAAGAGATTAGCCCTAGAGTGATTAATCTTGGTTCACTAGATGAACCTGCAAATGAATGTCCTGAAGCAAATAGTTTGGAAGATACTTGTAATTCTTTTCAAGACCCACCCCCACCACCCCTCATTTCTTCCAGACCTATAACTAGACTAAAGTCCAAACAGGCTCCAAAAGGTGAGGTACAAAATATCATCCATAAGGAGGTACATTATACTCCAAAAGAACTGCAAGAGTTTTCTAACTTATATAGACAGAAATCAGGGGAATATGTGTGGCAATGGATTTTAAGGGTGTAAGATAAGTGTGGGAGAAATATAAGGATGGATCAGGCTGAATTTATTGATATGGGCCCACTAGGCAGAGATTCTGCATTCAATGTTATATCTCAAGGGGTTAGAAAAGACATTAAGAGTTTTGATGGCTGGCTGAAATATGGATCAGAAGGTGGCTGGCATTACCTGAGGTTGAAATGCCAGAACTTCCCTGGTATAATGTAGATGAGGGGATCCAGAAGCTTAGAGAGATTGGAATGTTAGAGTGGATTTATCATGGAAAGCCTGATCTTACACCCCAGGTATGTCTGGAGGATGTACCTTTTACCAGAACATGAGAAATAAATTTGTGAGACTAGCACCTTCATCCCTGAAGAGCTCTGTAGTTGCACTTCTCTGTAGGTCAGATATTACTGTGAAGACTGCTGTCACTGAGCTGTAATCCTTAAACACAATGGGGATAACTGGATCCCACATTGGCAGAAGTCAGGTGGCAGCACTTAATCACCCAAGACATGGTGGATGTGGCTGTCATAATAGACAGCAGACTCAAAGTAGGAGTCAAAATAATCTGACTCACAGAGACTTGTGGTGTTGGCTAGTAAATCATGGGGTACCTAGAAGTACAGTAGATAGACAGTCTACTAAATTATTGTTTCTGTATAAACAAAAGAGTTGTAAGTCAAGTGAACAGAAGTCTAACTTAAATTACAAAAACACAGTCATGGCCCCTTAATCAATTTCCAGATTTGAGACAGTTTACAGACCCAGAGCCCCTTGAACAAGGAGGAGGCCGAGTCCCTTTGGGGGATGACCCTGTTACACTGCTGCAAATTTATACTGTTAATCTTCCTCTAAGTCTTCCCTGAGGAGACCAATGACCTTTTACCAGCATAACTGTGCATTGGGGAAAAGGAAATGATCAGATATTTCAGAGATTATTAGACACTGGATCAGAAGTGACATTAATTCTAGGGAACACAAAACATCACTCTGGTCCACCAGTCAGAGTCTGGGTTTATGGAGGCCAGGTGATCGATGTGGTTTTAGCTCAGGTGTGTCTCACAATGGGTCCAATGGGCCCCTGGACCCATTCTGTAGTTATTTCTCCAGTTCCAGAATCCATAATTGGAATAGACTTACTGAGCAACTGGCAGAATTCCCACATTGGCTCTCTAACTCATGGAGTGAAGACTATTGTGGTAGGAAAGGGTAAGTGGAAGCCACTAGAATAGCCCCTACATAGCAAAATGGTAAATAAGAAGCAATATTGGATTCCTGGAGGGATTGCAGAGATTACTGCCTCTCTTAAGGACTTGAAGGATACAGGGATGGTGATTCCCACTACATCCTTATTGACCTCTCCATTCAGGCTTGTGAAGCAAACAGATGGGTCTTGGAGGATGACAGTGGATTATTATAAATTCAACCAGGTAGTAGTGCAGCTGCTGTTCTGGATGTGGTATCATTGCTTGAGCAAATCAATACATTCCCTGGTACCTGGTGTGCAGCTATTGATTTGGCAAATGCTTTTTTCTCAATAGCTATTAGTAAGGACCACCAGAAACAGTTTTCTTTCAGCTGGCAAGGTCAGCAATATACTTTCACTGTACTACCTCAGGGGTATATCAACTCTCCAGCCCTATGTCATAATCTTGTCTGCAGGGAACTTGATCATTTCTCCCTCCCACAAACCATCACACTGGTCCATTATATTGATGATATCATGTTGATTGGACCTAGTGAGCAAGAAGTAGCAACTACTTTAGATTTACTGGTAAGGCATTTGCATGTCAGAGGATGGGAGATAAACCCAACAAAAATACAGGGGCCTTCCACCTCAGTGAAATTTCTAAGTGTCCAGTGGTGTGAGGCATGTTGAAGTATCCTTCTAGGTGAAGGATAAGTTGCTGCATCTGGCCCCTCCTATGGCCAAAAAAGAGGCACAATGCCTAGTTGGTCTCTTTGGATTTTGGCAACAACATATTCCTCATTTGGGTGTGCTACTCCATCCCATTTATTGAGTGACCAGAAAAGCTACTAATTTTGAGTGGGGCCCTGAACAAGAGAAGGCTCTACAACAGGTGCAAGCTGCTGTACAAGCTCCTCTGCCACTTGGGCCATATGATCCAGCAGATCCAGTGGTGCTGGAACTATCAGTGGCAAATAGAGATGCCATTTGGAGCCTTTGGCAGGCCCGTATAGGAGAATCGCCATGCAGACCCTTAGGATTTTGGAGCAAAGCCTTACCATCTGCTGCAGATAACTACTCTCATTTTGAGAAACAGCTTTTTGCCTGCTACTGGTCTTCAGTAGAGACTGAATGCTTAACCATGGCCATCAAGTTACCATGAATGCTAGTTTCTTATAATGAGCTGGGTGTTGCTGACCCACCAAGCCATAAAGTTGGGCATGCACAGCAGCACTCCATCATAAAATGGAAATGATATAAACGAGATAGGGCCAGAACAAGTCGTGAAGGCACAAGAAAGTTACATGAGGCAGTGGCCCAAATGCCCATGGTCTCCAATCCTGTCACATTACCTTCTCTTTCCCAGACCAGAGCTATGGCCTCTTGGGGAGTTCCTTACAGTGAATTAACTCAGGAGGAGAAAACTCGGGCCTGATTTACAGATGGTTCAGCACGATATGCAGGTAACACCCAAAAGTGGACAGCTGCAGCACAACAACCCCTTTCTGGGATGTCCCTGAAAGACAGTGGTGAGGGGAATTCCTCCCAGCGGGCAGAACTTCGAACAGTGTACTTAGTTGTTCATTTTTCTCAGAAGGAGAACTGACCAGAGGTGCATTTGTATACTGACTCATCGGCTGTTGTTACTGGTTTGGCTGGATGGCCAGTGACTTGGAAAGACCATACTTGGAAAACTGGTGACAAAGAGATCTGGGGAAGATGTATATGGATAGACATTTATGAGTGGACAAAAAACATGAAGATATTTATGTCTCATGTATATGTGCACCAGAGGGTGAATTCTGCAGGTGAAAGTTTTAATAATCAAGTGTATAAGATGATCCATTCTATGGATACAAATCAGCCTCTTTCCCTAGCATCTCCTGTCATTGC
Organism: Tamandua tetradactyla; assembly: GCF_023851605.1. Taxonomy (NCBI): domain Eukaryota; kingdom Metazoa; phylum Chordata; class Mammalia; order Pilosa; family Myrmecophagidae; genus Tamandua; species Tamandua tetradactyla. The sequence goes on along the minus strand of NC_135345.1, from coordinate 28,892,662 downwards.
CTAATGGGCATATGAGTGAAGTGGTCATGGTGATAGGGATGGAGGTTATGCATAGGTTCAGCAACATGGACTTCCACTAACCAAGGCTGACTTGGCTACAGCCACTGCTGAGTGCCCAATCTTCCAGCAGCAGAGACACACACTCAGCCCCTTATATGGCACCATTCCCTGAGGTGACCAGCCAGCTACATAGTGGTTAGTTGACTACATTGGCCCATTCCCTTCATGGAAGGGACAGCAATTTGTTCTAACTGGAATAGACACATACTCTGGATAAAGGTTTGCTTCCCCTGCACACAATGCTTCTTCCAAAACTACCATCCATGGACTTACAGAATGCCTCATCCATCATCATGGTATTCCACACACATTTCACAGCAAATAAAGTGTGGGGATGGCACATGCTCATGGAATTCTCTGGTCTTACCATGTCCCCCATCATCCAGAAGCAGCTGGATTGACAGAATGGTGGAATGTCCTTTTGAAAACTCAATCAAAATACCAAGTAGATGGCAATACCTTGCAGGGCTGGGTAATGTTCTCCAGGAAGATGTGTATGCTCTGAATCAGTGTCCACTGTAGGGTGCTGTTTTCCCCATAGCCAGGATCCATGGATCCAGGGACAAAGGGGTGGAAATGGAGTGGCACCACTCACTATTACCCCTACTGATCCATTAGGAAAATTTTTGCTTCCTGCCCCTGTGACCTTGAGCTTCACCAGTCTACAGGTTTTAGTTCCAGAAGGGGAAGTGCTTCCACCAGGAGAAACAATAATGATTCCATTGAACCTAAGGCTGCAAAGTTACTGGATGGGTGATTGACCTTATCAGGGGAAAATAGGACTGCAACTACATGATGGAGGTAAAGAAGAGTTTTCCTGGAATATAGGAGATCCCCTAGGGTGTCTTTTAGTACTACTATACCCTGTGATTAAAATCAATGGAAAACTGCAACAACCCAATCCAGGTAGGACAACCAATGGCTCTGAAACTTTAAGAATGAAGGTTTAGGTCACCCCACCAGGCAAAGAACTATGACCATCTGACATACTTGCTGAGGGAAAATGGAACATGGAATTAGTAGTGGAAGAAGATAGTGATATATGTGAACTATGACAACATGATCAGTTATGGAAACAAGGACAGTAATGCTGTTTTATTCATGTTATCATAGTTAGGTTGTAAGATATCAAGTTTAAGGATGATGTTACCCTAGGACTTGCACCCAATTCTGGGGAGATTTAATGCATTTCTGGTTGTACATGGGACAGTTGAGTATTGTTTAGTAAGGAAAAAATGTGTCTTTTATTGTTTTCTATTTTGAGATTAAGTATAGTTTAAGGTGATGCATATAGCTGCCAAGTTGACAAGGGGTGGACTGTCATGTTCAGGCTCATTTGTCAACTTGGCCAGGTGGTGGTGCCTGTTTGTCTGGTTGGGTAAATGCTGGCCTGTTTGTTGCTATGAGGATGTTTCATAGAATTAAATCATGATAACGTTGGCTACACCCATAGCTGATTGCATTTGTAATTAGCCAAGGGGAGTGTCTTCTGCAATAAGTGATGTTTAATCTAATCACTGGGAGTCTTTTAAGGAAAATTCAGAAGAGACAGTCTCTCTTCCTGCTTTGGCTGGTGAGCCTGTCCTGTGGAGTTTGTCCAAACCCTTCATCGGAGTTGTCAGCTTCACAGCCTGCCCTACAGATTTTGGGCTCTATGTTCTTCAAAAGTTACATGAGACACTTTTATAAATTGTATATCTACAGATATTTCTTGCTGATTCTCTTTCTCTAGAGAACCCTAGCTAAATAGGAACAGGAAGAAAAAATGTATTTCTACAGGGTTTGTTATGATGTTCCATCTTAAAAGAAGGAAGGTTGAGATAAGACAATGCTAGTTTATTTGTAGCATCAGGTTATCTTTCATGACTCATCTTGAATTTGAAGATTTTCCGAATCCATTTCATACACTCACCTAAAAAAGGCCCATTGTCTGTTTCTTTCTCCATGATTTCTGGTGATAAATTAACATTTAATTTTATTGTGGCTCCCTTGTATGTAATGAATCACTCTTCTCTTGCTGCTTTGAATCTTTGCCATTTGGCATTCTGATTTGAGTATGTCTTGGAGTAGATCTATTAGAATTTGGGAATCTTAATAGAATAGTAAGTCTATTCCTCTGAATATTAGTTTCTTACTTTTTCATGCTTTGGGTTTTATTGATCATTTGAGTTGTGTTAAGAATTTTCTTTGACATTTAGTCCAACTTATTCTAGACCTTTAGAATTGCCCATGTTTGATCAGATTTTTTAAGTTCTCTTTGTCTGACTCTTGCACTAGCTATGCAGTACAATTTTTGAGATAACACTATTTATGCAAGTTTTTAACCTGTAGAAAAAAGCTTCATTTCCTCTGTTCATACTCTGGAAATCTTGATTCGCTCTGTTTGTTTTTGTCTGTCACTATAGGTTTTTTGTTTGTTTGTTTGTTTATTTGTTTGTTTAACTCTCCTTTCATTTCTTCTACTGCTTTTTCCTGGAGGAAAAATTCTTGGAGGACGTAACCCTGGAGAGGACTTTCCCAAGTCAGACTTTCCCAGCCAAAATATGGACAGGAACCCACTTAAGATGAACAGACCAGTTCCAAAGACCCCTGGGGACAGTTCAGAAAAGACACCTAAAAAACTTTTTGATTGCTTCCTGAAGCTGCACTTTCCTGGCCTGACCAGCAGATGACACTCTCCAGCAAACTGTTTCCCACAGTCTTGAGGAGGCCCACTGTCTTTAATCCTCTAGCACTTTATCTCTGTCTGGGGTGGGTTTGAAATGATGGTCATGGCTGTTTTTTTTTTTTTTTTTTTTTTTTTTAAAGGAAAGACAGAGAGAAGGAAGGAAGGATAGAAGGAAGGAAGGAAGGAAAACATTTTCTTGTTTTATTGTATTCTGTTTCTCCGTTTTTTGTTACATGGGCTGGGGCCGGGAATCGAACCGAGGTCCTCCGGCATAGCAGGCAAGCACTTTGCCCGCTGAGCCACCGCGGCCCGCCAGTCATGGCTGTTTTTGTCCAGAGTGTACAGAAACAGTGGTTCAGAGCTGGGACCAAACAATATACCTTTGCTAATCAAAAGCTGTGATTTGTTCTTGGCTATGTTACCCACTCCATGTTCTTTGGGAAGAAGGTTTCCATGTTCCTTTACATCCTTGGTAGCCAGCCAGGGATAGGACCTGAGTCATCTCACCTCAAGAGTGGGGCATGGGCACCAACTTTTGGCACAGATTGAGATACAGTGTTTCTCTGCAGTTTCTCAGCCTCTGTTCTTCTCTGGATGCTGTATAGTGCTCCTGTATATGGAACCCCAAGATAGTTGTTTAAGGCATTTTCTGCTTGTGCTCTAGCTATTTATGCTGAATGAGTTATTCTTGGTACTTTCTACTCCACCATATTCCCTGAAAGTCTGTCTTTTTCTTTTAATTTCTGATTTTCTCTACCATATTGTGTAGAGCATGAAGATTTATTTTTCTTTATGTTTGTTCCCCAAACTTGTTACTTATTTAATAATTTATTTAAATATGTTTTTGTCTGTATGTTATTTTTAGTGGATGAGTTAATTTATGCTTCATGAGAAAAGGGACACCTATGTCTTATTCTCTAATGAATCTTCAGCTGTCTGCCTAATAGCAAGTGACACATGCTATGTATTCAGTACATGTGTTGAACAACCAAGTTCATGAATAAGGTGTTGAGATGTTGTACTGTAATAAAATATTATAATGGGATGATAATAAACTAAGAAATATAAATATGAGAAAATAAGGAAGCTATGTAGGGAAGTCATATCCAGAGAGTAGGGTGTGGAAAGAGGTCAACAGATTTAAAATATTTCAATCGATGAAAAAAATATAGAAAGAAAGCAACATCAAGAAACCAATATCTATATACAAACCCCTTAATAGGATGAAAGTAATTGTAACCCTCAAGTCCTCATCTAGGTGTAATATTTCTGTCAAACAGAAATCATGATTCAGAACCTGTGGGTCGTCTGTAAAAATTAATTAGGCTAATCAGTGCTGGGGATTTGCTTAATGTCACCAGCAGAAATTAGTCAATGTTTTAGAGGAAGATAATATTTTGGATTGTAAATAGCTTTAAAATAAAGGCCATTAGCAATATAAATAAGAATGAAAACAGGAATCCTTAACACATAGTGGACATTGGAAGTAATTATAAATGAATGGATGACTTTAGTGAGTACACACATTATAAATATGTGATTATATACAACCATAATGCCTCCCCCATGCTAAAAAATACTGTTTTTGTATGGGGGTAATATACTCAGTTATTCCATTCTTTCACTTTCTTTTCTTGCAGGAAGAAAGAAAATAAAACATACGTGGTTTCAACTGAAACCGAAGGAAAGAGAATGAGGTGCCTGGTGCAAGAGAAGTGAGAGAATATTTAGAAACAAGGCTCATGTGACAAGGGACACAATTTTGCTCATTGGGAATGAGCCAGATGGGACCACCAAATTTGAAAGGAATTCAGTAGGAAAACATGTTAATTGAATTTTAGGAAAAGAAAAATATCCTCCTTTCTGCACTTCCTATAAATGTTTGAATTCACCATTTTTCATTTCTTAACAAAATTATTCTCCCTTCCAAAATATCTCTGTGAATAATAACTTTATGCTGATGCTTCATATACTATCTTTAAAGGAATGATCCTTAATTTATATTCACAGCTGAAGACACTCTCTTGAACTGAAAATCTATGTATCTTGTGGCATATGGGAAATATCCCCTTCTATATATTGTAGGTAAATAAAATATAAGCATATCTTAAATAGTACTCAATATATAAATTACTCCACTGCCACACAGTCAAACCAGCAAGACTTCTTTTTTGTGTCCACTTCCACCAAAGCCAAAGAGCTGTGAATCCTTTCCTTCTTGATGATCATATGCATGTTTTCCTTTCTCATTCACGTGGCAGCTGCTGTGGCTCAAGATATCATCTTTTCTACAGTGAATTACTGCATCAGCCTCTTAAATGATTTATTCCTTGCTTCATTGCATTCCGTCTTCCAAACTGTCCAGTTTCTTGAAACGTAAATATTATATTCCATCTTCCCACTGAGCACATTTTATGTTTTCTTTTCTTTCTTGGGGATTAAATTTAAACTCTAATACAGCATGCTACATTACCTGCCTTTTTAGGCGTTTATCTTAAGCATCTGTGCATACATTCCAACATGCCAGTCACAGAAAAATATTCCAATTTCTAGAACCCATCACGATTGTCCATCACCTCTCAGTTTTTATATGTCCTGTTTGATATATTATTTGAAATATCTTACCCTTACCTGTTTCTCTTCTTCTTCACTTAGTTTCCCTCCTCATCCATTAAGAAACAGTTAAAAATAATCTCCTTAAATTTTGTCTTCTTTCATGCTAAGTATAATCAGTCTATTTGTTGTCTTTCTTCTATGTGATCGAAGTATGCTTCATCTGCCTATAAAACACTCTATCTTGTTCAATTCATTGCCCTCTAACAAACACGTACACTCCTTATAATTATCCCACTAGGTGTCTAGAGGAATCAATTTGTCTTACAGTTGTCATGAGTATCCTCATCGAGTAGTTGGAAGTTGGATTGGATTTACAGCAAAGGCTGGGCTCACTACTGATATTTATCTAGCAAAGGCCACAAAAACCCAAATACTGGACTGTGTACAAGGCCCACATTGATACTGCAGGACATATGGAGTTCCCACTCACTTAACATCACACAATGGACTGCAGAAGTCTCTGCTCCAACATAGCTCCTGCAAACTCAAATAGTCCTCTTTGAACCCTCACCTTCTCTTCTTTGGTTGAGGCCCCAAGTGTAGGAATATAATCCCCTGCTCAGAGATTCAGGGATTTATCACTTCTCCTGTCTCCTCATTTTCCCTAGCCAACTATAAACCTACTAACTAGCAGCAAGGCATCTTTTGACCTGTATTAAATAGCCTCATTGGTTTATTAAAACTTAAGTTTACATCATTAACAGCAAGCAGAAAGGCCACATTTCTTTCAGGACTAGAGGGGCATAGATTACATTAAGCACAAACAAGCAAATCTTTAATCACTGTCGGGAACAGAGATGTTCTTATTGGGTTCTGAAATTAGGTTATCTTTCTCTTCCCAAAAACAGAACCAAAAGCTCTAAAGCATGGATAAAATTATAAAATCAAATTAAATATTCACACAAAACAACAAAATAGAAGAGAAACAAGTTACATATGTCAGCAACTTGCACCAGGAATGTCTAGTATTATTATTGTTGGGGTTTGTTGTTTTGATTATTTTAATATCTCTGTATAGTGAATTATTTAAAATTAGGAATTTTGGCCCATTTTACATTGTAATAGAGATCCAGCCATAGTAAAAATATGAGCATTTATTCAGAGAATAAATAAGTGACCAGGTTTAGGAAATCTGTAAAAGGCATACTAAGAAAAAGAGAATGGAACTGAAAGAGTCCAAATCATTCAAGATGTATAAATGCCCTTTTTAATAGATATTGTAATATTGTGAAGATAAAATATTGCTAGATTGAGGAGGATGTGGAGACATAAAGAAAAGTGAGAAAGATGCTGGGTTAAAATAATAGATTGAGAAGAGGAGAAAGCTGAAAACAGTGGCTATTGTTTTTTTAAATGATGGTAAATTCATTGAATACTTTTTCTGGAAGGAAGCATAATGAATATTAAGCCACTTTATTTTTTAAATGTGGAATATGAATTTTAGAGAGCCTCTACAGCTTTCAAAAATATATCTAAGAGGGCAGGCCACAGTGGCTCAGCAGGCAAGGACGCTTGCCTGCCATGGCAGAGGACCCGCCGGGTTCATTTCCTGGTGCCTGCCCATGTTAAAAAAAAAAAAAAAAAAAAAAAAAGATATTTAAGAGTAATTAAAATAAAATCAAGAAGAAATGCAATTCTTCTCACTTTCAGACAAGTCTGTTTTCTCTGTAGCTGCTTCTCCACAGGTAGCACTAGATTAGATTCCTATTTTTGGATTGGATAGTAACTACCAAAAGAGTATGAGTCCATACTCAAGGCATTTTTTTTTTCTATTCCAGACTTGTGTACTTCTTTAGTTAGGGCATTTGACGCAATCTACTAAGTAGTATCTCTTGATTATTGCCAAATTGCCGGACAAGATTGTGTTTACCTAACAATTCTAATTATTTCAGGTTCTACTTTGAGATAGAATGCAATGATTCCATAAATGCATGCATGTAGTAAAAGAACTTGAGTTCACTCAAAGGAGCTATGGAGCATTGCTATACTTTTACTCATTAGTTAGAATTAGACATTTCCCCCAAGATTTCCTCATTAACCAGTGGAAAACAGATCTTAAACTAAAGTCAAAGTAGAAAAATTGGAATTAAATATAATTCTGCATTTCAGCTGTGTTTTGGTTTGTTAAATGCTGCCAGAATGTAACATGCCAGAAAAGGAATGACTTTTTTAAAAAGGAATTTATTAAGTTACAAGTTTACAGCTCTACAGCCATGAAAATGTCTAAACTAAGGTATCAAGAGAAAGATATCTTGACTCAAAAAAGGTTGATATCTGTCACATGGGAAGACATGTGACCAGCATCTACTGGTGCTTGTTCCTGGTTCCATTGCTTCCAGCTTCTCATGCCAGTGGTTTCCTCCTAAGCATCTTGTGGACCTTCACTTAGCTCCTCTGGGACACAGTTCCAGGTTCTGGCTTGCTTAGCATCTCTTGAGAAGACACATGGTAATGTCTACTGGGTTCTGCATTTCTAAATGTCCGCGTCTAGATGTCTGCTATCTCTTTTGGCACTCAAAGCATTTCCAAATGCCTGTGTCTCCATCGGCTATGAAGCAGCCATCTTTTCTCCAAAATATCCCACCCTTTAAAAGACTCCAGTAAACTAATCAAGATTCACCGTGAATGAGCAGACCCACATCCGATCTAATCAAGAAGTCACACCCACAATTAGGTGTGTCTCAACTCCACTGAAGTCATCTAATCAAAAGGCCACATCCACATTGATTGGGGCAATCTGCATGGGAACAATCTAACCAAAGGTTTCCGTCCTACAATATTAAATCAGGATTAAAGGACATGGGCTTTCTTGGGATACAATACACTTTCAAACCAGTACAAGCTGATACATAATCTGTTTAAGAAACCATCCAAAAAAAACTTCAGCTTTGAGGAATGTGCCATTGAATAAAGATGCATTTAGCGAAATACAAAGCCTTAAAAGTGTTATGATTTATGTAGTTTACACAAATGAAACTTTAATGAAAAATATAAGATAGAATCCAACTTATATTAAATTGCTTGTATAATATAGACTATTAGGAAATTGTATAAATACTTAGAGTTAAAGAAAATGGATTACTGACATTTGAAGTGGTCAGAGGTGAAATGCATCTGGTCTCAGAGAGACAGGTAATATTTTAATAGGAGTTTATCATATTCTCAAATTTAAGCCAGGGAGTATGAAATTTAATTGTATCTAGAGCAAATTTTGTTGAATATAGCCAATTCTTCACTTCAAGGATGACTAACTCCTATAAAAGGCAGCTAAAAGATCTGCCAAAGCCTAAATAAAATAAAAGAATTAATTGCCTAAGATCTGGTGTTATTGATATTTTTATGTATCTGGAAGAAGCGAATTAGATCAGACCAAAAGCAATCCTTTCTTACTCTTCTTACGGTGATTCTGTGAATATTTTTGCATAATATTTAATATAAATTCTATTAAAATACTAACTTTTTATATGCTAGAGTGGAAGATATTATTGACACTTTCTGTTATAGGAGGAATAGAGGGAAAAAAAATGTGTAGGAGTTCCGGAAGATGAATAAGTGTTTCATTAGACCACAGCAAAGTATGGTTTAGTGAGTACAGAAAAATGGTTAAGTCCCAACTCCACTATTTTGAGACTAAATCGAGTAATATCGGTAACTTTGCTTAACCTTTTGGAGCTTTGATGCCTCATATATAAAACAGTTATAATGATACTGTTTACACTGTATCATGGGATTGTGAAATGGATCAATGCAATAATGCTTCAAAATGTTTTATCAATCATAGAAAAGACGATGTGTCAGATAATTTTATTATGATTATTAAACAAAGAATTAATTCAAGTAAGTCTTATAAGGAGCATTTATTTTTCTTTATTGGTATATATCCAATGTCTTTTATTTTGCCTGACATATAGTAAGTGATATACAAATATGTTAAATGAATTTGAAAATTTTTCTCACTACTTACTACTCACAAATGTAATTATTTTAAGCTCACAATGAAATCTAAATAGTACAATTCATGAAAGTCCATTTATGAACCATAATTTAGTAAAATAAAATTTGCATTTTTCCTGAAAGCTTTTTTCCTGCTAGTGATTACTTTCTTTTTTCAAGTAATAGTCATTGATTTAACTCTGCATGGGGGAAAAAAGACAATCAAAATCAGTTTCTATGTCAATAAATATAGAAAAATAGTAAATCTTACCAATATTTACTTATGAAATTGTCACTGGAACTTACTACTTTGATTTTTAAAATCTGATTTTACCTCATAGTACCTTCTTCACCTACATATACTTTCATCTACCACTATCACAGGACAATCCTTTACTTAAAAGGAATCCAAGGACATTACTAGAGAATTTATTTGATGATAGACGTAGGGTATCAAAATTCACTACACATGCATTGTATAATCTAATTTCCTTAGAACACACAAAGAATACAGATATGGTGTTGACTTTGCCAGGTGTTGACTTTGTACGTCAGTTTTCCTTGATTGTTTTTCACTGACTTCAGTGACAAAAAACAGTGAAGTATACTTTAGAGATGCTTCTGTTATGACAGTGGTTTGATATAGCCAATTGGGTGATACCAGAGATCTTGTCATTAGCAATACATTATCTTACTTTTGTTGACTCTGTCATTAACATTTGATCTATTGCCTTAGCACAGAGGTATAAATAGAAGACATTATTTATTTTATAATTCTGAGCATCTGTTCTCTTTAATATACATCTATTTTTTTCAAATCAATTTTTTTTACTCTTTGAGCTTGATAGTTCTTCAAAAAATGCTGTGATTGCTAAAAGAGCTAAAATATGATTCGTTATAGAAATATTTTAAAATGGAAAAAGTGAAAATTAATGTCAAGAACAGATGCCCATCTGGGGCACGAGGGGTGTTGCAGTGGTTTTCACTGGATGAAAAGTATTAAACAGTGAAGAAAAACTAAATGGCATAATTTAAGATTTCTGAAAGGTCACTGTCTGGCTAGAAATTCCATTCATTACAGGAAAGTGATATATCATTTATCTTCAACAAATTTTCATTATTATATCCCCCCAAATAGCAAAGTTTCTAGCTATAGAAGTTGAACCCTCACTTGGCCATCCTGAAATGTTGAATGAATTAGAACCATCCATATTTAGAATCATTATTCCTGGTATTCTGGCATGATCATTTTTTCCCCAGTGAATTATTATCTGATCATTTGACTCAACCCAATAAAATGCCTAGTTAGACTGATCCAGGAGTTTTAGACTCCTAATGATTAAGCCCTTCAGATTCAAGGCAAATGATGTACTGTCATATTTTTAGAACAGGAGATCTTCAGGGCTGTAGAGAGTACTCCCTGCAAAGTTAAAAATGAAGCCCTTGAATCAGCTTTGTCATTCCCATTTGAATCACAATGAAAATCTTCCAAAACGTAGAAAAATACTTTTATTTGAAATCTCTTGTTCCAACTTCATCACCTTCCACGGTACAGTGTTTTTTGTTCAGAATCAGTTTTTAAATGTACCATGTATATAAAATGGCCCTGTATGCCTTAAATCTTTAAATCAACAAATGAGCTTTTATGTCTATTCACTATGAAGATGATGCTATAGTTTAGAGAGATAATAGATGGATAGATAGATAGATAGATAGATAGATAGATAGATAGATAGATAGATAGATGATAGATAGATAGAAAGAAAGATAGAGATAGATAAATAGACAAATCTAATAGCATATTATCAAAAGAATGTTTTATTGCATTTGTACCAGAATGTAGTGCTTTCCTTAAAGGACTTATAGTACAGTAAGAATGATTTATTATCTAAAGGGGGAAAAAAAAGGAATCAGATAAATTTTTCTATATATTCTGAGGATAAGAATACTGAGAAAATTTGGCTAAAACTTTGGTAGTGTTAGCAACTTAAGTTTTTTGAATAAATATTATTTTGGGTATGCACATGTGGTTTTTCTTTCTCAGTTTTGAGTCATCCTGAAAACTGTCTTCTGAATATAAATCATGATAAACAGAAAGGGAGCATGTTGGCAAATAGGTTTTAAACCTCTGCAAGGATCCCTCTAACTTAGGAAAATGTTTTTCAATTTGCGCATTTCCTAACACCCCTACTCTTAATTCCTATCCACATCCCTGTGCAATGTGGATGCCATTTCTTCTTATATTAGAACCATAAATGGCATTATGACCTCCACTACTGAAAACTTCCTTTCCTTTGGGACCTCATCTCCTTTGCCTGCTTGTTCATCACATGTCATAGTGTGGACCATTATGAAAAAGAGAAATAAATGAACAAAGCAAAACATGTAACCAGTCATTCTTTATTTATTGACTAAACATGTAATCAGGCCTTTACTTTGCAAAGACAGTAACTGGTTATGATTCTCAAAATTTCAACCACAAAAGGAAAATGATCACACAATTCACCTGGTTTTCCTAGTTTGGCCTTTAAGAAACTACAAATACAATGCATAAAAATTAAATCTTATTCTCATAACTTTGTCTGCTTATTTAATCTAAACATGAATTTGCATAAATATGAATTTGAAAATTATTTTTATGTATAATCATACTAATAAATGATTTAATTCCAACTCATGAAGAACTCTTTGAAACCTTATAACTAATAGCTTATGAAATGTAAAAATATAAAAATTTCAGAAAGTCATTGTTCTCAGTACAGTGAGAAATAAGCCTACATATTTTGAGGAATTTAAATATTGTTTAATCTGTCTGTTACTGATCAGCTTCTGAGAGTCTCTGTTCACTATTATGATTCCTTCTCCAGAATGTATTAAAAAATACTAAAATGATAATAAAAATTATGTCATAATGATACTCTCTGTTTCTTATATTTTACTGGATAGTGTGGCTTTCATGACAGAAACAACTCTTTCAGGGGCAACAGAGGAAACACACATAGACACACACACAGTTTATATAACATTATATATTATATACATATATTGTATAAATTATATACATATATTTTACATGTTATATGTATATATACATATATATAATAGCTCAATTAATGTAGTTTTTCTTTCTAATGTAATTTTAGAAATTTTTTAAGGCAGCTTGCAAGGATATAAAAAACATAATAAAACACCAAAGTTATAAGGAGAAATAAGCAAGTGGAAACAAAGATTATGCCAGAATTGAAGCTTAGAAATGTATACCTTAAAGCCAGCTAGCAGAACACTCCCTATGACAGTTCATCTACTGAAAAAATATACACATAGACAAATATATATGGCCAGATTTGCTCATTTCTTTTGCCTATTAGTTTCATATAGAAATGTTTATCTGTAAAACTTTCATTGCTATTTATATCAAATCCAAATATTCAAAATCACTGACATTATATCATGTAAAATTTTACTTTCAGGTATATTTAAAGATTCCCTAGCTTTTTAGTATGAACAACAATCCTTGTATTGTCAGAATAAACTAACTTATATGGCTGCCTGCCTTGAAATACCATCTTTTCATTTTTATGTTAATAAGGAAATCAAGATTATTAAGATATTATGCCCAGAGAAATTCGAATTTGGAATTACAGACCTGTGTATGTTGGGGTAGATAACACATTTAGTTTGAAATTTTCTAATGATCAAGGGCGTAGTATGTGATACCTCCCATGCACTCCATATGATTTTTAAATTTTAAAAAATTAACACTAAACACATACAAACAACAATACTAAACACAAATGACAAATCCAGGGTAAATGGCTATTTAAAGGCACAGCCTCTACAACAAAACAGCTTTTTTTTTTAGCCTGAATTCCACCAGTTGCTAATTTTATTTATTGGAGTCTTTTCTAAGTTTCAGGCTCATCAATTTTAAGTGTGTATACTAATATCATGTGCATTGCTAGATATTTCTTGCAAACAATTTAGCATGACTTTGGGATTCAGCGCACTTATTCAATAATCATGAATAAACTACATATCTAAAGATTAGATCAAATTATTTCCTTGATGAAACTAATAAGAATAACTTTTTATAATGTAATCAAAACAACCAAATAGTTTCCTTATGGTAGATGCGGTAATGAGTTCCATAATAATCTTTCAGAGTTTAGGCTCTCAATGTAAACTGACAGCTTCTCACCAGAGTGTATACTTTTACCATATTCAGTACTACCCACGGAGAACATTATAATAAGGTTCTCTTTAACACAATGATTCGTAGGAAAGTATCAAGCAAGACTTCATGGAGAGATTAAATTTAAAATATGTAGCCCTGAAACTCAGATTTGCAGCATCTCAGGTCCTGGCAGCCAAGTATACAAACCCATCGTCCTCATATACAGGCTCCACCTTAATTATAATAAGGCAAACACACCTCACTTCTCTAGTCTTTTCTGCCTACTTATAAAGAAAATAAACTTCATCACTTATGGTTTATATGATTCCCTTTTGTGATGAAAAAAATAATGACATCTTTCACATCTCTAAGTTATTTTAATATCTTAAGCCCTTTGAAAATGTTTCACATTCCTCATCTCATTTGCACTTTCCAACATGTATGGGATACAGTTAGATGAAGGTAGTCTAAAAATCACTAGGTCTTAATATGTCTTAAACTGAGCTCTACTTCTATATGATTCCATAATATGATTCTTATTGCCATCTATTCATTTCCCCTCTCCAACTGGAAACTTGGTCTATATTCCTGATTCTTTTTTATCTCACATTTTCTAAATTCAACCAAATAGAAAGTTCAGACATTTCACTTGCAATTTATACATGTCAAGTGTATGAACATGCAATTAAAAAGAGTGTGCATGATATTCCATATTGAAACTGACATGCACTGAGTTTAGATGATCTAACTCTCACCAAAAGAATCCATGAAAGCATCTAAGTTGTTAAGCTTTCAAATCTATTGATGTGAAAATGTATCAGAATAATGTATGTAATATGAAAATCTGCCTATGGCATCCCCAGCCCATTGTCCTTCAATACTTTCTAATTATTTACAAAATAAACTATTAGCTCCATTTGAAATGAACAGTCTGAATTTTTCTCTACTTTCTCTGCCAGTCTTATTAGGCCATAGCTTGCTATTTCATTTATTTTTCAACATATATGGAATACAATATGTTTCAGGCATTGTCACTGTTTTTTAATTATTCATTTATATACCTGACTATCCATCTATCATACTATATGTTGAATAAGTGAATGAATTTATTTGCAGAATTCTTAATATTTGTATATCTTGGAGAAAAATTACATGGATGACCAGTAAAATTTTATTTCACGTTTTGACTCCAAAATGACAAAAATGAGCTGATCATATATTTGTAGGTGGGTATTGATACTTTATAACATGAAATTTTAAGACATATGAAAGAAAGGAAATTATCTAATTTAATTTGCCACTCTAAGCTTATTATGATAGCAAATCTTGATATGGATATTACAAGAAATAAAAATTTTCTCATTCTTACCTTTAGACACAGGTATTCTTAATAAAATATTTACACAACGTTGAACAATTACTTTAAAAGATACATCATGTTCATATGGGTTTTATCCCAAGATTGCAAACAAGTTTCAGTATTTAAAAAGTGTTAATGTAATACAAGATTGGCCAAAGTTTCTGCTTATATGCAAAATTGCCCTGAATAGCCAAAGAAATAAGATAAGAAAATCTGAAACACAGAAATCAATGGAGAATTAGTCATGCAGAAATTGCAGGAAAAGAGTGATCATAAACAAGCCAGGTTGCTCATGAAATTGATGTATCACAGATATGGAAAGAGATCTGACAGCTGATAAGGAGATGTACAATAAATAGCTCTAGGCCAAAAATTTATCCATGGAGAAAATAGAGAAAAATTAATTTCCTATTTTAACTGCATACAAAAATTAAAATGTCAGATTGATACATTATTTAAATAAGAAAAGTAATTTTTTTGTAAACATACAGAATAAAATATAAGAGAATTATGGCCTTGGATTAGTAAACTACTAAACACAACTGTAGAAAAAGTAATTTAATTACATTAAAATTAAATATTTGATTTCCAAAAATTATAAAAAGCAAAGTAAAAATATAAACTAAGCAATTGACGATCATTTTATCTAGTATGGACGATCTATATATCTTTTGAGACAGCAATTCCACCCACCCCCAAATCCTAAAACAATTGTAGTTTACATGACTGGAAGGCTGTCTTTAAGAATATCTACTGCAGGATTGTTTTATTAGTACAAGAAAAGAAATCCTTAACAAGGAAGCAGGGATTATATATCCTGTATTCTATCAGCAGTATCACAAGTAAGTGATAAAGACGTAGATGTTGTTTTAGTTTGTTAGGAATCTTGTATAAAGCATCACAGACTGATTGGCTTAAAATCAGTTTTTTTTTTTTTTTTTTGTCTCATAGTTTGTGAGCTAGAAGTGCAAAGTTAAGATGTTGGCTGGATTGTGCTTTCTTCAAAGTCTATAGCATTTTGTTGGCAGCTTGCCAGAAATCCATAGCTTATCCTTTAACTCTAGTTTAGTTTTCCAGGCTGCTCAAAGCAGAGGCCATGAAATGGGTTGGCTTTAACAATTGGAATTTATTATTTTACAGTTTAATTTCATAAGAATGACCAAATTGATTTATCATCAGAGTGATGCTTTCTTCCCAAAGTTTCAGCAATCCTTGGCTGCTCTGTCACATGACAAACCACGTGGTGACTTTTGCTGTTCCACTACCTTATCTTCAAGGTTCTGTTACTTTCAGCTTCTGGATTCTGTAGCTTTCTCTCTCTCTCACTGTCTGTATCAATTCTGTTCATAAAGGACTCTAGTAATAGCATTAAAATGCACCTTGAATGAAGTGGAATCCACCTTAACTGAAGTAGCCTTGTTAAGAGAGCCTACTTACAATGGGTTTAGACCCACAGGAATGGATTCAATTTTAAAACATGTTTTTCTGGGGTACATACAAAGTCAGAGCACCGCATTCCACCCTCTAGATCTCCATAAAAACATGTTCTTTAGATCTCCATCTAAAATACATTCAAGCTATCACAATATCTCAAATCCTTAAGTAATTTCAGTAACAATGCTACGACCAATGTCTTATCAAAATTGTTATAAGTGTGTTCTGTCCTGGAGCACAATTTCCCTTTGTCTGTGGACCCATGAAACTTAGAGAACAAGTTATCTGTTTGCCATAGGCAAATAAGGGTCAGGCACACGATAAACATTCCCAGTACAGAAGGGAGAATTTGGAAGGAAAACAGAGGTCATGGGTCCCAAACCATTCTGAAATTCCACAGAGCATACTCCATTAGATTTCCAGGTCTTAGAGTCATCTATGGAATAATGTTTTGTTCTTCTGGCATGATGAAATGGCAGTGCCATCCCTTCTAGGTGCTTTCACAGCTGCCATGCTCTCCACAATCCCCAAAGCACAGGCTCAACTCTTTCAGAACAGTCAGATGACAGCCAAACTCTCAGCAATCCCAAGAGCATACGTTCCACCATCTCTGAAGACTGGGCCAGCAGTACTTTTTCTGAATATCCAAGGTAGAAGGTCTCCCTTCTTCAAGTACTAGGGCAAATTCACCCTTTCTACATACATCTGTGGGCCTGCAGTCTTGGCCTAAGATGATGGCTTCAGTCCAGAACACAGCTTCAAAGGTTTTTCCTTTAAAATAATTTTTTCTGCCCCCCTTTCCCCTTTTAATCCAGGCTAGCAGTATTTCCACTCACACAAATCTCAGAAAAATTGTCAGTTTCACATGTAGTACACAAGAGGCCAAATCATAAAACAAAAGTGCTTTGCACAAATCCTTTCTGGATAACTTCATTTCTTATCCTGGCTTGCCCTTAAAAGGTTGACCAGTTCCAGGGTCAGGCAAACCCTCCCATGGAGTACTATGCTCTGAGGACTTCCTTTCCAGAAGCCTCGAAATTTTCCAAACCATCAATTTTTGGTTTCCTTGTGCTCAGGAGTTAAGTTCACAGTTTATTCTTCTTCTCTCACATTTTTCTATAAGCTACAAAGAGAAACCAGACTGCACTTTCCACACTTAGTTTGTAAAACTCCTTAGCCAAATACCCAAGATCGATTGCTCTTAAACTATGCCTTTCATTCTATATCAACTCATTTTTCCCTAAGTTCTCTGCCATTTTCAAACAACAGTCTTCTTTCTTCTTGTTTCCAATGACATGCTCATCATTTCCATCTAAGGCCTCATCAGAAGTACCTATAGCTTCCATATTTCTACCAACAAACAATTTTCTTCAAAGCAATGTATGCCTTTTCCATCAAATAGCTTACAGTTCTTCCAGCATCTACCCATTGCCCAATTCCAAAGCTGTTTCCACATTTTTGACATTTGCAATAGTAGCACCCCACTCTCTTGGTATCAAAATCTGTTTTAGTTTCCTAGACTGCTCATAGAGAATACCATGAAATGGATTGGCTTTAAATAATGGGAATTTATTAGTTAACGGTTTGCATCTATGAGAATTTCCAAATCAAGGCATCATCAAGTCGATGTTTTTCTTTTCCCAAAGACCAGCTACCAGCAAATCTGGCTTTTCTGCCACATAGCAAGACCTATGGCAGTGTCTACTAGTTTTTCTCCCTTCTCTTT
Organism: Tamandua tetradactyla; assembly: GCF_023851605.1. Classification (NCBI taxonomy): domain Eukaryota; kingdom Metazoa; phylum Chordata; class Mammalia; order Pilosa; family Myrmecophagidae; genus Tamandua; species Tamandua tetradactyla. The sequence goes on along the minus strand of NC_135345.1, from coordinate 28,874,691 downwards.
TGGGTTTCATTGCTTTCCTATTCCTGATTCTGTGGCTCTCTCTCTCTCTCTCTTTTTACTAATTCCATACATAAAAAACTCCAGTGATAGAACTAAATCCCATCCTAAATGAGGTGGGGCCACCTTAACTCAAATAGCCTCATCAAAAGATCGTCTTTATGATGGATGTAGACTCACAGGAATGGAGTAAACTTCAGAACATGTGTTTTCCAGAGTACATACAACTTCAAACCATCACAACCTCCATCACATGGTTATCTATCACCTATTCAGTCTGCAATGATGTTTTCTCTACTATTAAAGACCCCAATCTTACTGTATGAAGTCCCATCCTGCTTTAGTTTGTCTCCACCTTAACCAATAGGATCATTGAAGAGCATGTTCAAAAATGGGAGCAGGGATTAAGACGTCTTTGAGGGACAAGATGCAACCCATAACACATGGAATTCTATATAGACTGTTACATTGAATTACTTAGAATTACATATACTAATGTGTTATCTCAAAACAATCGTATTTAGTAACAAGAAAAAAATTGTTGAGCTATACAATAGAATTATATATGGTTCCATTATCATTTAAAGTGCTTCATAACCATGAAAAATAATACTGTGCATATCTATGAATACATAAATATGTTATAAATGTTGTTATGTGATCGCTATTCAGTGCCTAATAGAGTGGTTAGCACTCAACAAATATTTCTTTGAATAAATAAGTGATAAATAAACAACCAGTGTAGGTAGTGGTTAATTCTGGGAGGGGTGAGAAAGTGACATGATGAAAGCATGCCTGGTGGGCATTCTCCTATTCCCCTGGTGGGTTTTGTTTCAATTAAAAAAAACACACACACACACACAAACAAATATATGCCTAAATATCACCATCAGAAGTTGTCCTGTGTTGTGTGGGGTATTTAAATACTTACACTTTTGTTTGAAAATTCACAATAAAAGAAAGAAAATAATTAAACAGACAAATAAATATTAAAATAATAAAAAGAAATTAAGAGTAACAATATTACCACATTCTATAAACTAGAATATTTCATAAATGGAAGAGGGTTACCTTGAAAGTAGTAAATATTTCAATAGAGACTAGCTGGAGTTCCTGATCATAATACTATAGAGCTTATTTAGTGGATAAGAGATTGACAAATATGTATTGCTATCCTCTTCTAACTAGATGATATATGATGGTTTATTTTACAACCCCAACTAAAATGCACCTTTTATATTCCATATCCCGAGGAAGGTATACATTGAGAATTAAAAATAGAAGTCAACCCTCTTCCTTACAAATAGACTTATTTTTTTCTAAACAGTAATAAAAATTACATAATATGAATCAAAATTAAAGAGATATAAATAACTGTATCTATCTCTCTCTATATATATTTCTCTTTATCTCTCATAAAATGTTTACTAAAACTGTGACACCAGCCAATGTGTACTTCTTTATTCCTAGCAGTATTCTGGCAATGAAATATATTCAACTTCATTAGTGTCATTTTCAAAATCTCCAACAGCATATTGGAAGCCATTTTCTAATTAATGCATTTAATTTTAGACATACATAAATGTCTTCTTAATTTTCATATACAGTTATATTACTTTTGCACTTATCTATAATTTAAATTATTGAAAATAAGATGTTTGTTTGCTTCTCAGAGCAAATTGGAAGCAAAACAAATTACATGATCTGAACCCTTTTTAAAAAGAATTAATGCCATCGAGCTACTTGATCTTGGCATTTAAGTACTTGAGAAGGTTGATGACTCACTCAACATATTAATAATAGTATAGTAAGAGCTAGAATCCTAGAATACAAATAGAGATTTCTATCTGTTACAGATGAGCACGCACACGAGAAGACAATATGTAAATAAATAGTCAGCACAGAAGTCCATTTAGAATTCAAAAACCAAAGAAATTGGTTTAATAAATATAGTAAAAAAGTATAAAGTTACAAAATGACATGACTAAAGCAATACTTATAAATGAAAAACCAATTTCCTGCATCCCTCTAGCACCATTTTTGGATTTTAATTGTTTATATTAGTTAAACATAATGATTTTGAAATAATGTAAAAATATCATTTCTTCATACCATGTTCACTGGGGAGAAAGCAGTTCTTTATTCACAGGGTGAATATACCGCTTACTTCTACAAGCTCTAACTGAGCACCTACAAGGTGT